>NC_045567.1:12337583-13555083 GCF_009819795.1 Aythya fuligula | reverse complement strand
TATCTGTACTGATTTGAAGCTTAAACATAAGATAGGGCATGTGATGGTTTTGCCTTGTTAAGGTTGAGCTTCCTCAGTTTATGAGGAACGGTGTCCTATGTACCTCAAGCATCAGAGATGTAAAGTTAACCTATGAGATCTGTTATCCTCTGTTCTCTAACACTGAGTGAAGTGAAACTCTTCTTCACCCTGTAAAATGCATTTTTTTGAGTGCTCGGTGATAGAGAATCATGAACAGGTAAGAAGAATGGGCAAACTTCCTTCGTAAGTATTCTGTCCCAGACACTTGAGCCCTTTCAGGTAGGCAGGCAGCTAGTACTAGAGTTTCTTCAATATGAGCTTTCAAAATCTTTTGTAGGAATTTGGGACTGCAGCATGAGGTTCCTCAAGTTACTACCAAATAAAATGTGACCAAGCTGATCTGGCTTTGGTGTACTGGAAAGCAGTATGTTGCTAACAAGAGCGACCACTAGATGGTGATGCTACAAAAAAATATTAATTGTAAAGCTGAATTTAGCTTTTCGATCATACCTTCATTTTTCAATCTAATATTTCCATTAAATAGAAATATTAAAAACTCCTATCCCAGACTTCACTTGGTTGATCTGATACCAAAAAAAGTTTTGAACTGTGGACTGACAATTAGTTTTCTATCAAGGAAAAGAGCTGTGAGTAATCATTGTAAGGTTTTAACATAATGGATCATGATACAATATGATGGAAAAAATCTGTCTTAAAATGAAGTATCCCGTCATTTAAAGCAATCTGCACGTGAAAGAAGTATTTTATTTACAGCCCTGTATTTATGATCTTTTGAGGTCCCTTCCAACCCCTTCAATTCTGTGATTCTGTGATTTACAATGTATGTGTAGACAGTTTCAAAGAAAGTTTCCAACGGTACCCAGAGCTGTGGCACAGGCTTTGCAGTCTGGTCCAGTTGACAACGTGTACTGCAGTTTTATTCTGTGGGTTAAGTGTCTTGTGCCCATTTAGTATATACCTATTTTTGACACATGTTTAGGCATATTTGTGAAAGTATTTTCAAGACCTATTGGTATTTATCCTGAATAGTTTTTAAATGGACTCAAACTATGTACCTGTTAGTGCTACAGCGATGTATAAGTCTCCCTAAATTGACTGTGGTATCACAGGAATGAAATATGGCAAGGCGGTACTTTTTTTAAAAAGGCATCTGGAAGGGTTCATAGAAATGACAACTCAGCCTTGTTCTGAACTGGGAAAATGGAGGAACTGTTGTAAAGGGCAGGATCAATGAGTGCCTGCAGAAAGTGCTGATGAGGAAGTGATGAAAGCATTGCAGTCTTCTGCTGCACAGAGTTATTAGAGCACGTGCATGAAGATCATCTTGTTGATGTTGGCTTCTAGTTTTTCTTACATGCACACAATGTAATTCCCTGCAAAGGCTTGTAGAAAAATTAGGTTGTTGTGGATTAAGAAAAAATAAATCTTAGGGTTTAATTAGTTTAAAAAAAAAATCAAAAGAAAACAACAAAAAAAAAAAGAAAGTAAAGGGTAAGAAAGAACATCAGTAATCATGATGGATGGAGGTTACCATAAGGATGTCAGAAAAACTGGTCTCATTGTATCGTCTCAGGATTAAAATAGACTGATGGAAAAATCATTTCAGTGCTCAGTAACAGTCAAAAAGGCAAAAGGAATAGGAGGAATGTCTGGGGAAGCAAATGGGAAATAAAATTGCATTATTGTATCACTAGAAATCTGCAGTGTTCCTTGGGAACTGCGTGGTTTCTTACATCAGAAGGTGTATCAAACTAGAAATGGTTTGCAGAAGAGAAATACGAGTGGTCAGACAGGGAGCAGGTACCCTACAATGAAAGATACATCAGTTTGACTCCTCATTTGGGAAGGAGCTGAGTCAGGAGATTGTTAACAAAACACAAGCCAGTAAGGATAGGTCAGTAAAAATATAACCAGAGAATTGCTATTTCAGAAATGCAAGCTTATACTTAGAAATGGAAATTAGCAGGTTTTTATGTATTAATTAGATGTATATATTTTTATATAAAGTGATTAAATTATATCCACTAACCCCAGTGATCCCCAGTCAACCTGTACTGTGGAAATCTTTCAGCTGCTGGTAGTCTCTTGGTTTCTGGCTGCATCAGTAAAGGTATCCTTAATGCAGGACAGGTGCTTTTGCTGGTGGACATGAGTCTTGCGCTGATAAGATGGATAGCTTCCTTCCTCTCCTGGTCTGTCCTGCCTGCAGCCACCCCACCCTCCTCCTCCTTCATCCCCCTCATCCTCTCAAGTGCTTCCCCTGATGTCTTGAGAGCTTGTGGAGCGCCTTTTAAAATAGGCTTCTCTGCTTATTGAGAGAGTGGAAAAGCTCAGTGAAATGATGGGCATTAGGATTTCCTGAACTACAAAGGCATGCTCCAGGTGAGACAACAGTCAAAGTAATTCTACCTTCCTACTTGCCCTGGCACGTTTTCCTGCTTATATGATTTCCTAAATCCTACTTCCCTCTGAGCCAGGTAGGCAAGGTTCCCCTGAAGCTGCTGATGCTGCTTCCAGTTACTGATTACAGATAGGTTGCAAGATTAGCTGACGTTTATGATTGTGAGAAAGTTGCTATCTCTTACTGTTACCTAAATGAAGACCCTTAAAACTTTATGCTATCTTCAGCAGGAAGACAGTACCTCTGGAGTTCGGGATGTACAAGGGAGATCAGCAGAAATTATGAAGACCAACTTGAACAGACCCTCAGAAGTACTCGTTTTTAGGCTAGTGTTATGCTTTGGTGGCCACTCTTGAGGAGGTGCTCTGCAATTGTAAATTAAAAAGCCTGGCCCAAGCCCTTAACAAATTGCTACTTTTAAAGATCCTTTAAGTTGAACATACAAATATGTGCAGAGGTACCAGTTTGTGTCTCCTGTTAAGAAGCAGTTGACCAAATCTGCCTCTGTTTCAATGTGGATCTGTTCAACAAATTCTTGCCAACAGAGATAAGAAAGAAAAACTGTAACAGATGGAAGGTGGATTAATCCAAACATTGGAACAACCTACATGTAGGATATAGTAATCAACATCAAGTTGTCTTAATAACTGGTTGTACTCATTTCCCCTGAGATTTCCCCGGAGAGCTCAGTGCAGTTGGGCTCACTTTGAAGAAAGACTAAAGAAACTTGTGTTAAACACAGGATGTTTTTATCAGTCTGGCGTGCCAAAAGGATGGGCAGAAGATTCATGAGCAGTGTACGGAAAACCAGGCACTTTAATCTGCACAGATTGGTAGGTTATCGGGGTGTAATACCAATGCTTTTGAGTAATCGTTTATGTTCATCCTACTAGTAATGTATAATTGTGGAATAATCTGTAGGTTTTATACTGAAATATGTACTTCTTGGACTATGTAAATTACAGTTGATCAAAGGCCATCCTTTTGGTCCCATGTATTTTTCAGTGCTTTTTCTCCACCTTGGGAGCTAGTTAGATAGTCTTTTATTTGAATATTTGAATTTAATTGTATGCATTTCATTTGTCTCTTTTTAATAGTAAGGTAAGCAGTACTGCACATAAGCACCTGCCACTGTTTTAGATGCTTCTTGAATTTGTTCTCTAAAATATATCAGTTTATCCAGTTTGTACTGTTCAGCAGAAAACTAACAGAAGACTTTTTTCAGATAATTCAGTTTTGTTTGTTGTTTAAAGAGCAATTGATATATAACTGCTGTTTGCATATGCAAACAGTTTTTGTTGCTGTGTGTGTCAATTTCAAGGTATGCCTGCTGGTGGAGGTATGTGCAGGAAAGCTTTCTTTGAGATGAAAATACAGTATGTCGTGTTTAACTCGTCCCAGCAAGCTGATAATAAGAAATGGCTCAAGTACAAAATCAGAGTAACTCCATTCCAAGTATTTGATGCTAATTTTTAAATACATTTAATCACAGGGGTTACTGTATCTTGGTAACTGGCTGCATAACAAATCATGTTGTTCCTTGTCTGCTACAAAAGCAGATGCACCTTTCAGTAATTTTATTAAGCTGTAGAAAGGTATGCGTACTATGTGTACTGATTTATAAAGCCTAATTATGGTTATCTCTGAATTCTTAATTCTTGCCTCACAGTAAATAAGGCCTTTGTTTGGCTGTGGGTTTTTTTTGTCCCCATCAGCTCAGTGTGCAGGGTATGGCAAGGGAATGACAGCAGTTCCCCTCAGGGCTTCTTCAGACACCCTGGTGAGTCTCCTGCCCTGCCCTGACTCCACAGGCCATTTGTTGCATTTTGAGCCCCCAGCTCTGTACTGGGGACTCTTGGGATGTCTCCTCTGAGTACTTACTGTGAGTTCTACATGTAGGTGTTTGACTCCACTGAAATGCTTTTTGTTCAAAACAAGCCCGTATTTTACCTCCCACCCATATTTATTTTCACCTGCACAAGCTAGTTTTCTTCCTTTGCTTTACTGTGATGCTGCATCATTTCTAGGGGTAGGGTACACTGCTGCCTTCGGGTTGTTGTGGCTGTAACTTGTAAAATCTGGGTTTATCTCATTACCTTAGTGCAGGCTTGTATGAATAATTGCAGCTATATCTTCTTAGGCATCAGTAAATCCCGCTCAATACCATTAATATCCATAAAGAGGGTACCAGCACAGATTGCTTGTCTCGTGTCACTAGTGTGATTGCTTAACCTCTGCTTGAAGTCCCTCTCTGGGTTTTTGTCCCTCTGTTGCATGAAAAGGAAAGCCTCATAGCTTCAGTGTCAGGAATTTTTGTCTATACCTGCCTTTCCTGAAGTGCTGATCTCTAAAGCCCCTATGTCAGTAATGCCCTGGGTTTGTCATGGGGTGAGTAGGAACAGTCCCTGAAGGAAAATGCCTTAAAATACAGCCCACCTGTCTCACCTTCAAACTGGTCCATATAATGTCAAGAAAAATAGGCTCCTGTCCATGTATTATGTTTTGTTTTCAGAACTATAAACAATACTTACCCATGTGGCTGTCCATTTTGGAGCCTATGGAGACACATAGGTGTCAGAATACTATGTACAGAATTTCTTGAAAGACTCTTGCATATCAGTTTTAATTTATGGATAGCTGTGCTTCCCTAGCAATCACAGTTAAGAGTTTGTCATACAGGGGTCAGAATGAGGCATGAGGTGTTTCTTTTTGACTTGAATTGCTTATGCCTCTCCGTACCTTGGCCTTTGGTGCTGCTTGTGACCAAGCGTTTTGGTTGGGGTTGGTCGTTCTGCCCAGCCCCTGCTTCACCGTGTTGTCCACATCAGCGCGTCCTGGCGAGCTTTCCTGAGTGCCTCTTCCTACCCAGCCAGCAAAACTCGGGCAGCTCTGGAGGGCAATTTTCTAGACCAGATGTGCAAACAGTGTTTTTTTTTCTAGATCTGACCTGCACAAAATATGGCTTATGAAACACGTACTTCAATTCAAACCAGTGGCAAGCATACAACTTTGAAGATGACGAATGGTTGTCATTTGTTTTGCAGGAAGTCAAGCTAGGCCATCACAGCAGACATTCTATCAGATATTTGTGTATATAAAATTCAATTTTCTCCTTTAACAGTAATGAAAAGCTTGTGTTCTTTTATACCAACAAACTTCCAACTGCAAAGCAGTATCTTGAAAAAACTCTTGATAGCAGTATGTACAGTGATGAAATCTTGGCAAAGAATGCATTTTCTGAATATGGAAATTGTGTGTTAGGACACAGATTAGAAACCATACAGTTTAAGTTCCAAGGTATCCTTTGCTGCTTTGCTTTCAGTGCTGAAGTTAAGGGGTGGGAAGGGAGGGAAATCGATACATCTTTGTCTTCCCACTCCATTTACAACAGAAATTTTGAATAAAAATTCCAGAATGTCAGAACTGAGGTTTTTTAAGTTCTTATTAACATTTTTTTGTTGCCTATACCAATGTCAAATGTTCAGGTAAGGCTGCAATCTTCCCTCCCTTCACTCAAATTAGAAGAATTCATATTGTGAAAAGTTTCTAGTTAATTTTCTGCTGTGTCTCAGACATATCTTCTGTTATCTACTTTATGAACACACCTTTAAGGACTGTGCCCAAATTAGACCTCGCTTCATATGATTTACAGTGATAAGCCATTGTATTTTATGAATATTAATAGGTTTTGTCTGAAAAATGCTGCCAGTGTTGTTATTGAGGTATGCTAGTAATGAGAAGTAAATGGTGCGTGGATCTTATTACCAGTATCTTGATAAATACAAATATCTTATGTTACAATGCAAACAAAAAAGATAAGCTGGTGTATTGCACCCAAAGAAGTATATGGAGGGATTTAATAATTCCTGCTAAAATGAGCATCGTAGATTTGTAGAACCCTATTGTGGTAGGTTGTATGGGTGTTGTAAGCCCATATAGGGACTTTTCTGCCTTTGTTAATCATATTGGGGCTTTTCATTTTAAGAAAACGTTTTCCCTGGTGTATGGTTCTGACCACCAGAGCATTTTGTATAGAAAATAGGACAGGCAGTTTTGATAATTTTATATTGGATTTCCAGAGGCAAGCTGTACTGAAAGCCTCGCTACATAACTGATTTCCTAAAGCAGTCTCTTGCATTTGAGCTGGAGGACTTAATAAAAAAAAAAAAAAAGTGTAAAATGTGAATAGTGAATAATTCAGTAAGATAACTTGAATTCCAGATAACCTTTAGTTGTTTACTGTGTGACTTCTCTTTTTTACTGTGAAGAGAACAAAGAAAATGTACTCGTATAGCACTAGTAGTCTTGTGATTTTTATTGGAAATCAAAGTAATTTTATGGAAAATTCAGTAGGGCACAATAAGCATCTTTCAGATTTTTTTTGCCGTTTCTTGTACTTCAGAGATAAAACCTCGGGTCACGATATATTTATTGTTTTCATATCAAGCCTAGAGTATTTGCAGAATTACGGAGACAGGTGTTAAGATCCTGACATGTTGGTGATAGAATAAGAGCAACAAATTGTTGAATTCTAGTGTTTAATGCTAATATCCCTAATCTTGCCGAGTCAAAAACCAAAACACTAGCCATCCACTAATACACAGGATAAAATGACTGTGTTGTGTTCAAAAGGATATGTTTCTTCCAGAGGTATTGTATGTCCTAAAGAGGGAGGATTTTTTAAAAATAAAAAGTCGGAACCAGCGATTCTTTCTTAGCTATTCATTCTGAACGAGGTCTGGTTTTTGTTCTGAGGAATGCTTTCAGAAGACTGAAATCAGTGAATAAGTGAAGTTGTGCTGCATTGCTGCATGTTCCCTGTTTAATTCAGTTCATGTTTATAATTTATGCAGGCAGTGAAAAGATGCTATTGGATCTTAATGGAGACAGTGATTGAAACTTGGTGATTTGTGATCTATGCTTTCTCCACCCAGTAGCTGTTACCATGCACCACCATCCTTTTAGCTGTGGATTTCTAACGTTGTACTGTACCTGCCATCCAATTTCTCTTAATCCCTGTTAGGTTCAGATATTATTATTTCTCTAGGAAGAGAAACCAAGCTTTCGATCAGACAAGCTTTCGATCTTGTGGTTTTCTGAAAAAGGAAAAATAAGAAAAACATTTACTTGTGCTTTTTCTTAAAATTACAATAATGAGCATACTCTCGAGCAATCACAGGTAGAGGAAGGATGTAGGAGGTAGAAAAGCTTGGAAGAAGAACAGCATCAGCTATGAAGAATTTTGTTTTCCTGGTTTGTAAGCGATGCTGCTGTAATTCTATCTGCATCTTTTTTTTCTGCTCATTCACCACTCAGCAGCTGGTAGGGAAGTAAGACTGCCTGGCAACCACCTGCAGAGCTGCAGAGATGAATTACATTTTCGGAAATAACACACTCCTCTATTCTCGCGCCAATCGAGGCAACACGGGCTCAAGCCATAGCTCTGTAGGCCCAAAGCACAAGCAGTGGGCAAAGAAAGGCTCGACAGATGAGTTACGAACTGAGCCTTCCCGTTGGCAGCAGATAGTTGCATTTTTCACTCGGAGACATGGTTTCATTGACTGCATTTCGGTTGCTGCCAGCTCCACCCAGGTAATATTCCACTTGTTGAAATTATTGTCTGCATGCTTTCTGGTTGCTTGCTAGTCAGCAATAGCGATATATTTATAAATCTGTTTTATGAATGGTGTTTTCTGTCTGCTTTCATTTTCGTATTTCAGAGAGCTCTGTGTAATTCTTAGCATTAAAGCATGAAAATGGAGACACTTAAATGAGATGCGAGTTTTCTAAAAGTTATTTTGCAAGTGAAGAGCCTCCAACAAGTTGAAATAGGAGGCATTTTAATGACATAATGAAAAATGCCGTTTGCATTGTGTTGCCTGTCCCTGGAGGGGAATAATGCAGCTAAGGAATACCAGATCCATAGCCACAGTAAGATGACAGTTCATATAGCAACCACATATTTCCTGATTAAGGAATTGTATTTGAAAGAAAGGATTAAGCGATTTCAAGTCTTAATTAAAATATGTAGCATGACAAATTCTAGTGTGTCAGTTCCGTTTTTTTTTGGCTTCTAACAATCTATAAATAAGATTAAGGAATGCCTTCCTTCCATTCAGAATATACATTTATTAGTGGGGTCTGTAAGAAAGACACTGCATTTCTCAATTTCACTGTAAATCGGCTGTAAGTACTGATTTTTATTGATTATTATTGAGGTAGGTGGAGACAAGTCAAATCTGAGGTATATAGATTGGGGGAGAGTTCTGAAGAGGGTTAATATTGAGAGAAGTTTAAACTCACTGGTATATTTGCAGATGATCATCTCCTATTATGAAACAGTAATTGATGATTAAAATGATAATGAAACAAAGAAATACAGAAAAATGCTGGGACCAGTATTCTTAAAAATAATAATAATAATAAAAAATTAGGTTTATTTTGCTTATTACCAAGCTAAATTCAGCTTTAGCCAAGAATAATTCTTTCCTGATACAATTTAAGCTAGAATAATACAAAAACTTGTTTAAACATGTCCTTAGACATGTCAATATTAAGTATTTTATCAGTTGGTAATTGTTTCAAAGATAAACTAACATTTCCTTTTACGTTTGATGTTTGCTTATTATCTGTTTCATGCTTGTGAATTTAGAGTAAATGAGTGTGAGATCTTAGAAGGGATTTCAGTTTCTTGCTGCAAATGTTCATGCAGAAGATGGATTCTGTAATTTATGTAATGGGTCATGATCCAACTCTGCATTAGGTAGACATAACAGCTTTTAGATACTGTTCGTTTTTTAATACCAAGATATACAGTATTATTTTTCTGCATAAATATTGGGGTTGCACTTAACTGTTAATGCTTGAACGAATAGTATTGGAATGTATGAAGCTTCTGCCAGTTTCTGACTAGTAAGGACTAGAAATTTGCTGATAAATACTAAACAGCCCCTTCTTGGAGCGTGGGTTGGACCAGATAAAGGTCCTGAGATCCCCTCAGATCTAAGCTGAGGTTCTGTGAATATCCCAGTATTCTTTATATTTTTCTGCTGTGAGAA
Organism: Aythya fuligula; assembly: GCF_009819795.1. Taxonomy (NCBI): domain Eukaryota; kingdom Metazoa; phylum Chordata; class Aves; order Anseriformes; family Anatidae; genus Aythya; species Aythya fuligula. The sequence goes on along the minus strand of NC_045567.1, from coordinate 13,545,582 downwards.
AGATAGCTTCCCCCTGTGAAAGCCTGCTTTTTTTTTTTCTTAAGTCTGACAGTCTTTAAAATGATCTGCTTACATATGCTCATGGCCAAAAGAAAGGAAAAAAAATAAATTTGGAAGTGTTTGTAGAAAAATGAATAAAGATATTCATAAATAGTGCACTGAAAGGAGAAGAGCCTGTTAATGTTTTTTCCTCTGGAAAGATACTTTACTATCCTCCTACCTTTATAAACACATTGCAGCTGATCTAACCTCAGGAAAAAAGAAAAAGCATTTTTGACTGTCCTTTCATGTGCTTGGCTTTCTGGGGTGCCGTGGCACGGCGTGGCGCTACTTGCTTAGGCCCCTCTATTCCCAGTGCAAAGGGAAGGACTGCTGGAGGTGGGCTTGCACGTTCCTTTCCTTCTCAAGGGCTTGCAGCAGGTCACTTTCTCCCCAGCTGGGTGGTGGTAAGAGGACCCTTGCTAAAGAAGACACTTGGGGTTTGGGGGTAAGCATCCCTCAGATAAGGGTCTTAAACACTGCAGAAGTTGGTGTCTGATCTGGTAACACTGCTGTCCGCTGTAGTTAGCGTTAGGTGTATGCCCAAAAGAAATCGTGTACACAAATGCATTTAGGCATGGAAGATGGGTCTGCAGTGAAAGGTTCCTATAAGAAGCTACAGCACCCTGAAGACTAGCAGTTTTCAGATGTTAAAGTTGCCTTTGCTACTAATATCAGCCCTTCTGGATGCTATCAGAAGGTTCAAGTAACATCACCCATCTCTCAGGGGAAAAATTCCACCCACCCAGCAGTGGAAATAAACGGTGCAAACAGGTTCAACCACAGATGGCAAAAGCAGCCTTTGAACCTCTCCTCTGCCTGTCTCCTGCCCTAGCTGAGGTCTGCAGAGTGCCTTGCATGGACCTTGAAGGGGGTTGCATCGATCTGCGGCCTTTGTATTACTGAAGTATTGAGGAGTGTTCAGTGATCAGATGCTGCACTTTGGCCACGGTGTGGCTGTATGTCCCGAATGCCCATTCCACTTGCAGTGAACTGTTGCAGGGGTAGCAATGCCTTACTGCCCTGCTAACTGCACCCACCTTCTCTGCAAATTCAGGGAAGCTGAAATAATGTTCTCAGGCATTTGTGGCCCTTGTTTTTTTCATCTTCCTTCTACAATCCCTGTGATGAGGAGTTGGTTCTTCTGTTAGAAGAATTAAGGGATTTGGTTAGAAGCTGATCTTTCAGTTTTTGTTCACGAATATATTAATTTCTTTAATAAAAACCCAAGCTCTGAGAAGTGCCTATTCTTGATGACAAACACCGCTATCTTGCCTCAGAATGCATTTTAACTTTAAGTGGCACCTGGCCCGTGCTGTGCTACAAATTCAGAAACTGACTTGTCTGAAACTCAGCACTAAACTGGTTCTAACTGCAATGCATTCGTGCTATTCTGGGCAAGTAATGTAGTATAATATGCTTCTGACATTTGATACTGAAAAAGTGTTTAGCTTTCAGAATATGCCATGCTTATTGCTGCTTCTGTTTTTTAGGCCGTGTTTTAGGAAAGGAAGGAAAAACACAGAAAACCGTTTAACTCCATTCATCCATTCTAGTCATATGTTTATTGTATAAATTCAAAACCTTAACCTGAAATTTCAGAGCTTATCAAACTGCTTCTGCCAGTTGCTTAAGCCAGAGCATTTCTTGCCTTTGAATATCTTTCTTGGAAGATCTTTAACCAGTTTAGCCATTATTCTGAGAATATTGCTCAGTAAGTAAAAATGAAATACTATAAAAATAGTTGTAGCATGTATAAAATGCTATATGTAATCAGACAAATGCAGAGGTATTATAAGATGCATTTCAAAGGTGATTAAAAATGTCTATCCATAAATCCTTTTTATTGTACTTTTTACAGGTCAGGAACTGCAAAAGTTGATTACTTACAGCCATATTAACCATCCTTTCTATAACTGTTATATTTAAAAATGCATTTAAAAATATTTTAAAACATATTTCTATATAAACATCACAAAGCTAAGGGGGGAAAAGAAGAGAGGGCTTCACATGAAAGCTGGAACTTGCAGAAGATATTGCAACTAAAATTTCAGAAGGTTTGACAGCAGTGCAAGTATTAAATATCTTAGTCGAGCATATCAGGATGAGTCTCAGTGGATTATATTATTTGGGAATGATACTACATTTCAGTATGGATATGTGGCTCTTTTAGTATCCGCTCAATTTTCAAAGTGAAACTGGGACTTGATTGTGGCAGCCATTGTATAACATTAAGCTCTCTACTAGCAGGACGTTTTATTCAATTTGCTGCTCAGATTTAAATTGGTGATGTAATAAAGAAGAAAGGAGTTATGGGAGTGACTAGGGATTTTTATACGACTACACAGAACAACTGTTGTCGTCATTAGATTTTTAATGCAGACTTTTCCCTAAGTTTAAAATTTAAGTATATACTGCCTATAAACAGTTGATGCTAATATTGTGATTAGCCCGTGAGAAAGCAGCTTTAAGTAGTTTGTTTTGGGTGATTTTAACTATGAGAAAGCAATTTCTGAAGTGTAAACATGAGCTCTACTGTACCATTTCCTTATTAATTTTTTTTAAGCTATGTGGTATCACATTTGTAGCAGTATGAATTTAGTTTTTGAAAATATTACTTTCACTGCTATAAGATGGCGTTATAGCAAAGATAAAAATGGTACAAATTCATGCTTTAAGGGAAATGTATTAACAACAAGTAGGCTCTAACTAATAGTTTGAGAACTGGGCCATTTTTGTTTATATATATATTATTTTTAAATGTTGAGCCTAGTACTTGAAGCCTCGAGTCTTTAAAAAGCAAGCAACAGCACTGCACAAACTCTGGGACCCCTGCAAGTTTTCTGGAATATAAAACCCCCATACAATCACGGTACATGACAGCACCAAAAAAAAAAAAGGCAGGATAAGAGGATCACAGTTCTTGGGAACAACTGCATTCTTGCACCTTACTTCCTCAGCCAAAATGCTACAGTAGCCTAAATCCACATCAGTGTTGATGAAGTGGCTTCTACCCTCCGTAAAAAAACAAAAAAAAACAAAAAAAAAAACAAACACCACCCTCAGCCAGTTTAGTCAAGTGGAGATGAGAACACCTCTGTACCAACTTCAGCGTTCACTCCAGCAGCAGCTTATAGTAGGTAATCTTTGTTAAACATGAAGGAGGTACAGAGGCTGTATGTGGCTCAGGTGAGTCAGAAAATGCCACTAGGCTTTTTGCATTGGAGCCCAAGCGCTTCCTGGAATGAACACAAGCTGCTAGCAAGAGGTGATCACTTGAAGGGGACAGTAAACCAGTCATGGTTTAGGAGATAACCGCAGCTTTATTAGTACATCACAGAGTAGACTCACCCTGCCCCCCCGCCCCTCCCCTCCTTCATGCAAGACTTCTTAGGAAGAATACTAGAAGAATTCTGTGATTCTAATTATTTTGTCTGGTACAGACATGACTGTTGCTGGTGCTACTTTGGGCAAAACCAGACAAGGCAGATCCTCAGCAGGTGCATCCTGGATTCAGGGAAGACTTGTTAGGAGGTGGGGGTGGTGTTAACAAGAAATCAGGTCTCAGCACTAAATTCAGCCTCTGTATTAAAGCTTTCTGAGTTTCCTTGACAGATTGTAAAGTTACCCATCTGCTGGGAAATAGGAACACTCCTATCCATTTCATGAAGAATACTGCCTTAACATGAACATGGCATCTGCCAGGGTGGATATGTCCTTGTCAAAGCCTGTTGCCATTTGATATCGTTGCCTATGTCTGTGAGACCAGCATTGTGATTTTAGTGCCCTTTTAGACTTCTACCTGCTACAAGTTCATTACAGCATTTGGTTAGTGCACAAACAGCCCTGGCTGTCATCAGAAGGTTTTCTTTCCTTATAACTGGAGAAATCTGCAAGTGTTTCTGATACATCAAAATACACGATCTCCACCTGCCTGAAAATTCAAGACACGTTTGAGACAGCAATAAGGGAAATATTCTTCCTTAAGTTAGAAAAACAGCCATGGGCCCTGTCTGTTACAGAACCATTGGAATTACAGAATCTGCTAGGTTGGAAAATGCCTTCAACATCACTGAGCTCAACACTCCAATTCCAACCTTGGCCCTTTTAGGGTTCTGTGACTCAGGGTCAAAGTGTAAGCAATGACAAGACCAAGTACCAGGTAGGCCTTAAAACATTATCAGTAGAATAAAAAACATCAGTAGAATAAAGAAGATAATTGGTCTCAAGAGACGGTAAAGGAACATATTTGAAACAGGAATCAATAGTAAATGTGTGGTAATAAAACTGCTCCATGAATGTCAATGAGGAAGGAACAGAGAAATATGAAGTAATTCTCTGTCAGGGACTAGGAGCACACTTACCGCGTTTCAGTACTTTACACTGGGTAGACTCATTGCTGAGAAATGGAAAAAAATCTGACAGATACAGTGATTGTACCGTTAATACACAAAGATAACTGTGGAGTAAATGCTTTTCATGAAGGGAAAAAGATTAAGAGCCTACCTACTTCACTGAACCTTTTACAAAACAGCTGTTATTGAACAAGACAAATTCACAGACCTCCTCCGTTCTGGAGCACAGGAGAAAGCACCGGTCCCACCCCATGTTCTAGGAAAGGGAAGCAAACTCTTCCAAAGAGACCGCAGAGCTAATGGGCACATAAAGACTTCAATTTACCTTGCTGTATCAACACCACAACTTCTCTATTCGACTTACTATAAATCCTAGAAAGGCTGAAATCACGAAGTTTAAACCCAACTCAAAATCTTGGTACACTAGAAGTCTTAGTTCCAAAGAGCAAATTAAGTTACCATATCAGCCCTTAAATGTGGATGCAGGCCGTTCTCAGCCTTTCTAGAGAGACAAAGTCATGTTTTCTAAAAATATCTGAGACATTTTGGTTGCATTAACTTCTTCAAACTATAAAAATCATCCTGCACATTCTTAATCATAATCGAGAGTGCTCTTGATACCACAGACCAAAATAGAAGAACAGGAAGAAGATGGTGTTCGCTGCAGACTTGGTGGTTCTCTCAGACAGTCATTTACTTAATAGTTGTATTAACCGAAATGTATACGGCAGCTTTGGCAGCCGTACAGAAACACTATACCACAGGAGCTTGCTAGAGCTGTTTACTCAACTGACAGCTGGTGAAAGACTGATTGGCCTGTATTTGGCTTTCAAAACACTTCATCAATCAATGCAAGCCTCAACTGAGAGGATGACTAGCACAATATGAGATAAAATAGCGAAGTTATATGACAGACCTACAGTTCTTCCTCTTTCACAGGCTTCCTTGTTCTTGGCTTAATACTAAAAGACACTTGGATGATTTGCTGAAGGTAGTGGATCAACAGGGGCTTTGGTGCCTGCCTTTCCTGAATGTTTGGAGTCTTTGGCACTACATAGCCAGAAAGACCCTGTACTAGTAGGACTCAAAAAGCATGACATTCTATGTTCCCTTCATCACATTTTCTTATCACATTTCTGACTCATTCAGTAAAAAGTAATTTTCTTGAGGTATAATGGAGCAGAAATATGAAGAAAGTCTGTAAAATCAGCTCTGAGTGAGACAGAACAACTAGGAAGTCACAGGTGAAAGTGGCAACCCAAGCCCTTGGCAGCAAGCAGTGCTTCCATGTAGCCTGCCACCAGTCCATACCAGCGCTGCTGTGCTGCGAGGCATGAAACCAGCGAGCTCCCACATGTGCCAACTTCACAATCACACACGGAGGTTTGGGAAGGGAAAAGCACACCTTCTTTACTTCACCAGCATGCTAGTTGAATTCTTAAGAGGAAAGGCATTGACTCCAGCGGGGAGCCAACACCAGCGTAATCTACGTGACATTACATGACTCGTGATCTCTACTCCTAAGATTACCGATTTTAATATGCTCCTAAAACTGCACTTCTCGTCACAAAAACTTCAGTCTTAAGTATTCATGTCTATTGCACACAAAATTGTTAGAAAGTTTTTACAAAAGGAACCCAAGGCCCCAGAGACAGTCACTTACAGCCTGAGCTATATATATATATATATATATAAATATATGTATAAAATAATTAAAAGAAATTGAAGGACTGCAGTTTGATGTAAGGGAAGGCTTCCCTTCTGTGTCTATTTTTATATATTTTTAAATTAGTTTGCCACCAGCCAAAGGACTTCTGGCCTTGTTTTCCAGTTCGGTATTCCGCAGGGTGCCTCTGTGCTGCCTATTGCTGTTCCACGTGACTCCAGTTGTTATTGAATTGCATCTCGCTGCATGTAACCCACTTCTGTAATACATCAGGCTCGCTCTACAGCTTGTCTCTGTTGTCCATTTGCTCCTATTCCACCCTTTGTTTAACTGCGCATTAGGGCATAGTTGAGCTGACACGTTCTCTAGATAGATAACAGGTATTTTTGACTCATTTTGTCTTTTTTGTGAGCTGATCTTGGCATTTATGAATTTTCTGTCTTCTGCTCCATTAAAATGCTTCTGGTGCATAGTCCCTTGCAGCAGTCTCTTCTGTGAAATGATTTAAGAAGAGCAGACCACCTTATCTGTAATTTTAATAACATTAGAAAGAATCAGCACAAAAGAGTTTTAAATTTTATTTTGACTCTGGCAAAACAGGAATGCCCATTGATTTTTTTTTTTTCCCCTCCATGTTCTTGTAGTCTCTTTTAGAATGTTTCCCTTTTTGGTTAGCATTGGTTTTTAAGTACTTTGTGGAAGTTCACTTTGTTATTGGAGAGTAGTATCTATGTAGTCGTGTCAGTCTCCTGGTCCAACTTCAGGTAGCTTGTGCAAGGTTCGGGTACAGTACGGCACTTTTTTGACTCCGGAATTTTCAGTTTCTTCCTTTGTGTGGCATTTACTTAAACCCACCAGACTGTAGGAATGTTTGGTGGGAGTCTTCTAGCCTCTCCACCCATCTTCTGTTTGTCCGTCCTGCCTCACAGGGTGCATATCTATTTACTTACATTTTTCACTGACTGATGCATGTTGAACGTAATTGAGCAACCTGTGTCATGGACCTCTCAGGTAATAGTGTTTGTTTTCTGTAACATAGTAGGGAGCAGGGTAAAAGTTGCTTTGTAGTAATTTAATTTAGTGAGCAAACAGTAGTTATTCTTAGTTAGCTGTATCAGAATGCATAGTGAGATATACCGGGTGAGAAGGGACTTGGTTTTACCTTGGAGAAGGAGGGAGAGGGAGCTCTGGATTCCGGCTGCAGCGTGCAGTCTCTAATCTGAAATCATGGTGTGAAAAGGGATCCGGATAAATTGGGAAAGAGTGTTCAGAAAAGGGGTTGTAACTGTAGATTGTGTTCAGGAAGGCCTGCTTTGAAATGAGAAACTTAAGAACCTCTGCTTAGTTCATCCAAAGGAAAATCAGGAGATGACTTGATCACAGACTAAATATAAATACATGGGGATAGATTTCTGTAATTAGGAAGCTTGTTTGTTTAGTAGAAGAAGGCATCTGTATTACCAGCCTGGGAACTGAAGCTAGATACATTCAGATAGAAAATCTAATTTTAAAGAAGGATCTTAATATGATACGCGTTTTAAAAGCTTAGTGGGACATGATGTAACTGCCAAATCAGGGTAATAAAGGAGTATTTCCTGTGTAAAAAGAACAGTTATGATAAATAAGGTTTGTACTTGAAAATACAAAAATATATCACAATCTCTGATTCAACATCTAATGTAATGACTTCAAATTGCTGTCTGGAAGCTGTAAACTGCCAGGATGCAGTTAATACTTTAAAACTCTTATCATATCTCCGTACTACTGCTTTTAATTTTTTTCAACTCCTTCATTTTTGTTATTCTTTTTGAACACCACGAGGGAAATTCTGTACTCAGCTTTTTAAAAGTGAACACATTAAGACTCATTATAGAGCAGCACTTAACTAGTTTCATCCTAAATTAACTAGCATGCAAATTGACTGTGAAATATGACTGGTCATACTGCTGATGCCAATAACGCTATCCCAGGTAACTATTCTCAGGTAACCAGAGTAAATAAAGAGTAAAATATTTCTCCAGGTAATAGAACAGCTATAGGGCAGTCCCACGTTTGAGCTTGGAGTAGTTCCTATGACTCATTTGCTGTTTTAAAAATAAGAAGAACCAGGTGTCAATAGAAGAGAAATTAATTTGGTAAGAAGCACGGGTGGTCAATATGAGATGACATTTACTCAGGATTTCTTAAGGAGCTGGTGTTTAATATGGATGAAGGGCCTGTTGTATTGTGTGCGACCTTTTTGTTTAAACTGTCGGGGTGTTCCTAGAGTAGTGATAGTAATAATAGTAATAAAAAAGGCAATATGATGCCCTTTCAAAAAGGTGCTGAGTTGTACTCTGAGGCTACAGCAGTGCAGCTCTGATTTCCTTATTGTAAAAACTGGGGGAAATTATTGAGAAAAATTAACAGATAAACATATATTGAGGAGAAGTCAGCTTGTCTTTGTAAAGGGAAATGAGGACTTGCAGATCTTCCAGACTACTTTGAAGACAGGGAACATGGAGATAAAAGCCTGCACGGCATTATCTGGCCATCAGAGGGTCATTATAATTATAGTAATGTCTTTGAAAACGATAGTTCTTGGATCAAAGGCAGTTAAAATTGGTGGAGATAGAAGATAAAGGGAAAGGATGTTTTGTAGATTTTCAGTTGATTAAAACAGGTCCCTTCAATTGGAAATAGAGTCCCAGAAGGTCATGTCATGGATGATCCGAGGTATTGTGTGTGTCTGTGTGGCAGGGCTAGGGAAACTGAGGCAGAGGTGGGTGATAAATATTTTTTATTAGGTTAGCTAAACTAGCTGCAGGGGATAGCAGACAAGTGAATGATTTGGCACAAAAACAACCGATGACATTCATTGTACAGTAACAAATGAGGAATGGTGTTAGAGGGATCATCTGGCACATGGGCATGAACTGATAGACTGTAAATTAGCTGCTGCTGGCCCAGTGCATTGGAGATTTCACTGATGGTTCTGAAAATGCCACCTTAGCATTCTGCAGCTGTGAAAAAGGTAAAATAAAATGTCTTGGGTTTTTGAAGAAGAAACAGATCATAACACAGAACATGACGCTAGGTGTATTTATTTTGTGTGAAAATGAACCCTCAGTTGGAAATTCAGCAGTCAGAATCCTTCTCAGCACTATACAGAATTTTTGTAATGAATTTCAAATATTTGCATCCTAAAATCCTCTAACATTTTGTTGTATGTTAGACATTTCAATGATCTGAACTAAGTGAAAATAAGCAACTATGATTGTGTAAACTGGCATTCTGTCTAGATTATAATGTAAAAAATGGAATTCAAGTCATAATTAAGGGAAAGCTTACTTTGTTACATGTGTTTTAACATATTCTGAGTAACCTCAGCTATTTCTTGCAATATTTATTGTTACCCACTTTTTTTTCAGGTTAATGTAGTCAATATTTGTCTTATCCAGACTAAATGATACAGCCATGTGCCACACAACACAGTTGGTAGAAGGTTTTGGTAAGTGTGGTACCAACACACATTGCTGGTTTTATGTGATCCCAGGTGTTCCCGGGCATGGCCAGCACTGGTACGGGCTGGCATGTCTTGTGCTTCAGGTCTGACTGTTGCAGAGCCCTGTGGTGGTCACTGCAGCGTGTCCTTCCCAGGTGAGGCTTGGTGCCCAGCCTCAGCGCTGAACCTCATCCTCCAGCTCCTTGAACTTTGTCCTGGACAAGCGAGGCCACTTGGAAACGGCAGGGAACTATTTAAGTGACTTCTGCCCTCGGTTTGGATACGAGAGGATACACTTAGATAGCTCCATTTTAATTTAGGTTGTCTGACTCTGTCTGGTTCCAGTTAATGAGATGTACGAGCTGATTTTCTGTGGAATGTGAGAGAATCCGGAATAACTGGCTCAGGTTTCCTGCCCTGCTCCAGAGGTTAAGCAGCTTCTGCACAAGCTGTATATGAAGGCCCACAGTGGTGTTTATCCAGCATTATATCTAAATCGATCAAACCTGAGCTGGCTGCCTTCGTGTTCCTGTGGAGCAATTAACCTGAGATCCAGATAAAATGGCTGTGGGTAATTATGGACCAAAAGTCAGTTCATCTGTAGGCCTTGTCTTCAAAATTCATTCTTTTTAGTCAACATTGTATAATTATAATTATACATAAGCACATTTTCCATTGTGAGATTGGAAAAATGTGTTTTGTAAATTATATTGAGAAGTGCCAGAATCTTGTAGAAATGTTAGCAAACAGCATTGTGAAGGGAAAAAAAGCCTTTTTATTTACTTGCGGAGTTTGCACAAGTAACGCCAGGCATTACAGCTGTTGTAACTTTTATAGTATCTTAATTTGCTGAAGACCATTGAGTGACACTACAGAAAGGGTGCCTGTTCTGCTGAAACATTGCAGGGCTCTTATGAGTCATTCGAGAGGCTGGCTGTGTTGTGTAATGGTGCTTGTTGTCAGATATTATAACTGCATGTTGTCATGGAAGCAAGCGAGAGGCAGCCCCCAGTGTTTCCATGGTGGAAGAATGAATAAAATCAGATGTGGTACCTAGCTTGGAATTGCATGGTAAAGATCTCAGCTGTAGCTCTGAGCAATGAAAAGGCAGAGCATCAGGAGAGCAGCACAAAGCTGTTGGATCTGCAGTGAAAGTCATTGTCTGTGTTTGGGAAGGATTCAGCATGTATAAAATAAAACGCTAATGCCACTTGTGTATGAAGCTTTCTGTAAATGAAATAAGGAATGGCTTTAGTATAAAAACACTTAGTGTAAATCAAGTAATTAATTTTCTAAAATTTTCTGACACTAACTTCCTGAAGGAGCTCTTGGTTGTTATGGATGGCTTTTTAGTGATTTTTTTTTTTCCCGTTTCTTAGTATGAAACAAATGACTTTCTGCTCCTGTTCAGTTTTAGGGAAAACATTTATTTTTATAAGACTTTTTTTTTTGCTTAATAGATTTCTCACAAAATAACACAATTATTAATAAAGCAAAAAATACCTGTTTTAAAACAGAAAACAAAACTTGAATTTTCCTTCGGATCACTTCATTACTGCATGTTTTAAGACTGTACCTTCAGGGGCTATGAGGAGCAAGCAAATCTGAAATGTTTCTTATTCTAAAAGATCATGCTTTATATAAGATAAAGCTTATATGAAGCGTTATTTTCATATATTACGAATGATAATTATCAGATTTATTTAATTTCAAAAAAAAACAACCAAAGCATTTAGGGTAAGAGCAGTATGATAGTTATGATAGTTAACTGATGTATTCTTAGTATTTATCCAAGTCATTTCCTAGTATCAGAGCTAGATATAGGTCAGCCTTTTCTATTTGTATGAATTATAAAGAACAAAACAAGCATGATGTCTAAGAGGATTTAATTATTCCCTGAATAATTTAGGAAGAATTGGAAATTATGTGCTCTGAGAGCTTATAAGAAGTGTCATATCCATTAAAGTAGATAAACAGTATCCAACATTTATTTATTCATTTATTTTGATCTGAAAGTGTTCTCAGGAATGAACACAATCACATCTAAGTTTCCTCCTACAGAATGCCCTTTTTATTGGGAATTCCAGAACCTGAAAATATTAATGTCTTAGAGCTGATATTATTTTTCCTTAATGAAGTCTTAGAGCGAATTTTTTCTTCGCCTGGTTTCTTTCTGATGCTGAAGCACTGGCTGAGTTTCTTTGTGGGCTCTTCAGCATAATAATGAAAACTACCCTTCTTAAGGCTGATGTTATTTAAATGGTGCTTTCTAGGCTTTGCTTTAAATTGTAAATGAAATGCATTAAATTAATTCTCAATAGCACTTATGAACCTAAATAAGGAGCCTGTAATTCTGTTTTGAACCTAAGCGTCAGGTGAATGGACTAAGCTGGGTGAATATAGATGATGAACCTACTGCGTAGGGTTCGGTGCTAGCCACTGGTGTGGTATCTGAAAAAACAAAATCAGAACTTGCTTTTACTAAAACCTCTATTAAATTTGCATACATTTTTTTATATTACAAGTTTAGAATATGACTGATTACAGCAGTCCTTTAGAGAGTTTACAGGACAAATTGGTTTGAGCTGTGTAAATCTGTCTGAATACCAGACTTAGAGTGGACGCTGGCATCCTCCCTTGGGCAAAATGTTGTCCATGAGGGAATTAAGTCTTAAAGGGTCTGCTCATAGATCCTGACAGGGACAGGAGAGGGGAGTTGTTGACTGCTGAAACTTTGAGACTAGCTTGCATGCAGTTCTTAGCACTGGAAAGTTTTACCCATCAAAGAACATCACGTGAGAGCTGGTGGTAGCTCTTTATAGTCTTGTCAGTCTCATAGACTAAGCTCTACTTTTGCTACATAGTTCAAGAACTTCATCCTACGAGCTGCTGGAGGGTCTGCTCCTATACTATTGCTTATGGGTGTAGTCCTGGAGAAACAGATCCAGGAAAAATATATCTGTACATTTATTGTTAACCAAGTAGCATCAGTGGCAACGTGGCACTGAAGCCATGGCTGGGCCGCAGGATGGCACTGATGTCAGCGGGAACACAGCACAGGTGGGGCATCAGCGTTAATGCCAGCTGTGTCCTCAGCCTTGGGTGTGCTGGGCAGCTTACAGCTAACATGGATTGTAAATGAGGGTGGATGGCATCTGTGCTTTATTCTTACCACCACCTTGAGACCCTGCCAAACAGCCTACATATCCCAGAAGGTACGCTTAGATCAGTATTGACCTGGGTGATTTTGACAAAGATAGATGTGAAGGTCTGAAAACAGGCAGCTTCACCAGCAAAATGTTCCGTGACCTTCCAGGACGTGGTTCACAGAAGGGATATAAAACGGTGATACTAGACCTTAAACCGTGTATCTGGAAATAAAATATGGCACTTATTTTCAGTCCAGTCACTGCATATTGAATGAACATTTTCTTCCACCACTTTTTAAGTTATGTTCACTTCAGTAGATACTCTATTTCCTACTTTCGTGACTGATAAAAACCCAAGCCTACGCTCCTAACACTTCAGCTTGTTTTAACACAGGTTGTTGTTTGTGTGGTATCTGCTGAAAGGCAGTGGGAGGGGTGACGTACACAATTATTTTTGGAACATTCTCTTAGATATTACAATTGCTTTTTGAAGTAACAGAACTTGGCTCTTGAAGCTTACCTGGTCTTGTAAACGACCTCTGCAGTAGAGGTTGTTAGTCGATTGGTACTACTCTGCTCCTCTTCCAGAGGTACTGTTGTTATCCAGCTATTGTGTGGGTGTTCAAGAATGTGGGAAGATGGTGATTCTTGAAGAAGAACTACTTATGATATAGCATAGGCACTTCAACAGATTGCCACAAAAAAGGATGCATTGTACATTAAAGGAGAAAAAGGTATAAAGTGCTTGGTCAAAGCGATCAATGCAAATTGTTTATATACTAATTTAAAATAATGAAATATGATTAATGTCTCAGTTAGCAATGTGTTGTTCACAGTTTGTAGGCATTACTAAAGCACAACCTGATCCTGAGCCCCCTCTAGTTACATGAAACCACTTAGCACTTCATATTTAGAGTGAAGCAGTTCACACTAGCAATTAATATGATCTGCAGAGACTACTTGCAGGCTTTCTGCACTCAGAAGAGGATCTTGTCAAACCTGCGCTGCTCGAGTTACATAACTGGTTTTCTTTCTTTGAATTATCCATATGGCCCTCTGCTCCACCAGAATTTTTTTCTACTGGTACAACTGCAAGGCAGGCTTTGCAGTGCAGCACATATGTGAATGTAATTTGGCAGAATGATCTCGGTGACTCTCAAATGTCTGACTCTTCTTGCCTTCACTACTTTTTCTTTCTCCTTGATTTTTTTTTTGCTATCTGTTTTCTTTGTGTTTCCATCAAGATTGTTCTATATAAGCCTCATTCCCTGTTTATGATAAAACCCTTTCTTCTTCCTCCTGTGGTTTTTGACCAAGATGCTATATTCACTTCTCCTGCCCATATAACACTAAATTTCAGTGCTCCCTACTGTTTTTTTTTCCACTGGAGATTGCCCTGGCTCACCATTCAGCCCTGGATGAATTAGATATTCTTCCTGTACCTCCTGTTCCTTGGCTGTGTTTCAGTGTTTGGAGTACAACTGCTTTCAAGTTTTTTGTTTTAATTGTTGATATTTTATTGCTATCATCTTAGGGACCAAAGGCATGCGGACTTCCAGAAACAGTGTTGTACCAGTTATCTGCTGCATCATCTCTGTTTTTTTGCCGCTGAAGTCAGCATGTCTGTGAGCACATCAGATGTGAATTACTTTCTTCTTTTCCCTTGTGTTTTCCCTCTTGTTGTCTGGAGGAGAGCATATGAAGTCAGACAACAGGGCTTCCAAGAATCTGGTATCCGGCATGTCTTCCCACTGCCATTGCTTTCTCACTAAGTGCATTTCAAAGCTGATTTTTGTTTCCGTCAAGAAGCTGGTTTGTGTGTGGGTTTTCTGCAAAGTTGATAACTCAGAGTTGCTTGGAGAAATTGTGGAAATTTCTCCAAGGAGAAGAAAGTTAGATGTGATGTGCTGGGTATGAGCTGGTAACCTATATGCACTCTCACAACACGCTGATCTTCCTCTCTGCCATTTCTGTTCAATAACAAAATCTAGAGACTCTTGGTCTGTCTGGAACAGAAGCACCTGGGTGCACCTGCCCGTTTGTATCAGTGGGACACACTCATCTCTCCCTGAGGCTGCAAAGGCAGAAGACATACCGGCCATGTGCAAGCCCAAGTCTGTGAATGTTGTATGACCAACACGTTTTCAGCTTCCTGTCACTGGCCAGAAACCTTTCTGTCTCTGCATGCTTGAATATTGCATTAATGATATGTTATGCAGCTCTTGATTACATCCATTCTGGGTAGAAGATGAGACATGGCAGCTCTTCATGATTAGAGGAACATCTGTCAGTTCCTATTTCTCTCTTAATATCCACACTATAAATAACTGCAAAGGTTTGTACTTAGATCTGTATTTCTAGTTTTTTTATTCTGTGTGCAAATATTATGCTGACTCACATTGTTTTAGTCAGATTTACTATAGGGAAATGCACAATGGAAGGGAAAATAACAATGTTTAGTGCTCTGAACTGATAACATCTCTTCATCATATTAAAGGACTTAATCATGCTCTGTTTCCAATGGATTGGTGTCCTTCATCCTTATCACGGCCAGTGCCAGATACTCAGATTCACGACATGTTCCTAGACCAGACCCATAGGCAGGAGACAGATGGTGTGTGCTGTGCAGGTCCAGAGCTGTGCAAATGTAGGGTTTGTCTGCTGGCAAGAAGGCTGCATGACCGCTGACTTCAGCCCGTGTCTTCCTTCAGCGAGGCCGGTCACATAGCTGTCCCTGCTAGATGGCAGTTTTCATGTAGACTCTGGGAACTTAATGTTTGACCCTTATCTCTTTTTAGAAAGATTAATTTAAAATTGGCTGGTAAAATTCAATATTCAACAGTATGATTGCATCAAGCTAGCTCCTCTTTGCATTTTTTTCTTTTTTTTTTTTTTTTTCCTTCGGGGCTTAGAGTTTTAGAGTTGTTTTGAAGGGCTTTGTTTTGAAAATAAGTGTAAAAATGTAATATAGAGATCATGCATCTGTGGCCTTAAAAAAATGAATAAACAATAAAGTAATAAGGAGTTTTGGTTCTTTTAAATAATTGTCTTATGCTTTTTTATTTTTATTTTTTAATTTAAACAACATACAAAATTGTGGTCTTGCAGTGCTGATGTATTTTGTGGAAATGCAACTCCTGAAATTATCAGAACAAAGTAATTCAACCCCCATAAAGTGTTCCAGAAAGTAGAGGAATAGGCAGCTTAAAATATTTTCTAGTTGCAAATCTCAGAGAGATTTTGAGGTTGTAAAAATACAGCAAAGTTTAGGGGTGGTTAGGACCTTATGTGTGAGAGAAAATAGCTATAACCTTTCATAGCTTCATCTTAATAAAGCCAGATGAGTTTTGCCATCTATTCAATAACTTGTGCATTGCATTGATTATCTGTGCCTAGCAAATTGACAGTTGTGGGGTGGTTCAATGGTGCTCTTTAAATAGTGTGAGAGTACACAATGTGTGGCACTAGCCAAAGCAGTATCTAGCGGTTTTTTCCTATGATCATAATCCAGAAAACAGTATTTTGAACGTTTGCAGGAAGCGATATTTTGGTTTATTTTCTCCCAAAAAGGACTGTGTGTGTTGCTAGCTTCATGACTGCTTACTGTCACGACTACAAGTACCATGGTGCTGCAGATGACTGTGGGATGGGAACGCTCAAGCGAACTGATTTAACCAGGAGCTCCAGAATGGAAATGCGTCCAAACCTTCACATGCAGCCAAAGCAGTCTTTCCAGCATCAGCATCAGGCACTGAACATTCATAAATCTTTTAGTTCATCCACACTGCCAGCCTCTTCCAAACACAGAGGAAAATTTACTAACCTGCGTGATAGTGTAAAAAAGAGCCCTACAAAAAGCACAGCAAAAGTTAAAGCTGCCAGTGGTTGGGTGTCTGATGGCGCGTGCTCTAATTGTTCCTTAGAAAAGGTACGTACTGCGCTAGGCATTTACAGATGTGTGTTTTTATAAGATTTGATGCTCTTGTAGAATGAGATAAGGTGGATATGATGCAAACAGTAGATAATATGCCATACATCTTCCTGTAGTTTTAACCCTGCTGTTTCCAGAGACTTGGTTTGCGTTTTATAGTTAGCAATCACAGTAGTAATAATTGGAGTATAACAGAAATACTTCTGTTCAGTATTTTCCCATTAAGATGGTTGCACTGTATGCAGTGTGCTTTTTAAATAGTAACTTGAAAGTGAGGAAGGTCTGGTTTGCTTTATTCTCCAAAATGTTATCTTCTACTACATGAAAATAGCAGCCTGGTGGAATTTGCTGATTTAGGTACCTGCTTTGAGATGTGTACGGTGCTTTGATTCATTTCAGGTTAGCTGGTATTCCATGAAAGAAAGGGTTACTGTGTATGTTGGTTAAAGATGAGGAAATGGGTGTGTTCTTCTTTTTCACAAGGTCTGGACTTCAGTATTAGGTTTGGAGGTACTTACTGCCATAATTTTGATTAATTGCTGAAAGGCATTACGAAATTAGCCAGCGTACCACTTGTTAATTGATAATTGTTTGTTTATGTGATTAGAAGGTCCATCGCATTAGACTTTGATCCAACAAAATTATTCGTGTGATTGTTGTAACAAAATGACTTTTTGGTGTAGGTTTTAGTGCATTTATTTCATCTGACAGATTCAGTTAGTGTGGTGTTGTTCAAG
Organism: Aythya fuligula; assembly: GCF_009819795.1. Classification (NCBI taxonomy): domain Eukaryota; kingdom Metazoa; phylum Chordata; class Aves; order Anseriformes; family Anatidae; genus Aythya; species Aythya fuligula. The sequence goes on along the minus strand of NC_045567.1, from coordinate 13,528,221 downwards.
TTATGCATTCCTATGTATAATAGTCTATCATAAGTGTGTGCTACGGTTCATATTTATACAAACAATGTTTTAGTTGGCCCATTACTTTCTTGGTAGTATAGATAAGTTTGCCATCCTAATAAACCATCTTATTAACCTAGAATTATTAAATGTTGTACTGAGACAACTTATTTGGAGGAAAAGCTTTTGTTTTTCAGAATACTTTAATGTATTAATCTAACAAATTCCTAAACATTATAAATGTCTTTTTCTTGAAAATTCCTGGGAAGCAGGAGCATTGGAAGTGATACCGTGGGCTGTTGGAGCTTATTCAGATGCTCCCACATATACTTGTATCACATAAACATTTTCAGACTGATTTTGCGGCATACTAAAATAAAATTAGCTTTCTTCTCTTAAGTCTTTCCAGGTTGTCTTGCATTGGTGGTTAGAATTCATTTGATTTCTTGCACTGGCCTTTAGCCCCTAAGTAATCAGTGATGTTTTTTTGGGTGTGGTGTTGGGGAGAAGGGCTGGTTCTTCCATTGGCACCTAACTTCCCCCAGCACACCTTAGCAGATCGGTCATGCCTGGGATCCAAGGGGATGTAGAAAAATATATAAAGGTGTACATAGGGTTGTTGAAAAAGCAGATACTGAAGGTTGCTTGGATTCCCTTCCTTCTTGGGTTATACAGTCTCCTCTCCCTTTCCTTGCACGACTCTTTTCCCATCTGCACCCTTTTTACAGCTTCAGAGCTCACATTCACAAGTTACGTTCTGCTGCTTCATTGCAGGTGAGCTAAGGGGTGTTGTGCTGGGGAAGGGAAGGAAAGGAGGTGGAAACTGTCTGCGCTCCAACTCTGCAAGAGGCTATATGTGAAGCACTAGCCTGCAATGGAAAGAAGGAAATGTAGGTAAAGGGTAAAGGTACATCTGAGTGACACGTGCAGCACACAGAGATGAGGTGGTGGGACGCGCATGGCCCCAGATCTCGGTACCACGTATGTTCTGACTGGCTTTCTGGTGCCAGCATGTAAGCCACCATCAGTCTTACAGTCTGCTTTGCTAACTGAAACATGCCAGATGCTGCTTTTTCCATCTCCAAACTTGAACTGTCTGTTCCACTAATTGTATTTGTAGTACTCTGTTGCTGCTCTAGTTTGAGCTTTCATCATAATGGTGGCGTAGCGAGCATTTCAGATACAGACACGCTATTTATCGTCTAGTAAAAGGTTGTAAATACTTTCTTATCTCTACTGCTAGCACTTTATCTTTATGCTTTTAGGAAAGTGTTTCCTTTTTGGTGGTCTTGATTGGTCTTTTATTATTAGCGGCTGAGTTTTCTGAAGGTGAAGAGTATCCTCCATTGCATTACAATTCCAGAAGTTAAATTTCAGGTAGTACTGCAGTCTGTATCAAAAGCCAGGGTAGAGGAATTGTGTGCAAGGAGAAAGAGGGGTTCTAAGTTAAACCAGCCTATTTTAGGTATAAAACCTCACTAAAGAAATCCTTTGTGAATCTTGTAATTGAATAATTAACAGCTTTATTCAAACTCTTTAGATAATTTTCCACTTGTGTGAATTGTAAGTCAAGCAGTAAAATTCAAGTAAGTCAGCCCAAGTGTGTTTCAAGACTGGGTTTCCTTTCCTCTCTTCTTCCCTGCCTTCGCTGGGGTAACCACAGTACCTACATCAGTTTGCTGTATTCCACAGAACTGTTTATGTTTAAATGAAGGCCATCTTGTCTTCATTTGCATTGGTGTTTCCTTTGAAAAAGGTTGCCACGTCACCTCCTTTTGCAGTGGAGGAGACTCCACAGGAACACTGTCAGGAAGCTTGGCTGAGCAGGGAATGGAGGGCTGCGAAGAGCAGGTGGATACCAAGCCAACTCCACCAAGGAAAAGCACAATGGCCATGCTCACAGCTTACGAGACTGGAACCCTAAAGCATTAAAGGACTTTGAATGATACCAGTTTTAAAAAAAATAATAGTAAGGTTTAGAATTGGAACTGACAGGGAGAGTTCTTGAAGTGACTGGGAATGAGAAGCCCAGAGATACAAGGGAGTTAGGAACTGAGAGGAGTGAGGCAGGAAAACAAGGCTGCCATTTGGTGCAAGGAGAGGTGCGCAGATGCTTGACCTACAAAGAAAACTATTACTGGGTCAGCTGTTTTGCTAAGCCAAAGCATACGAGATTGCGTGGTTGGTATCTGAGAATAACTTCAGTTGTTTTTCACCTTCTCTTGTTCCAGGAGCTGCAATTGTAAAGCACAATTTTTCTAACCTGCTAGCGATTAGCTTTGCAGCCCTAGTGTTGTGCTGTACTTTGATAGGTAGTGTGTGTACATCTGACCATTTGGTTAATGGGATTTTTGCTCTGTGCACATATGGGAAGCTTCTTGTTTTGGAACAAGACAAATCTGAAGGGGAAGCTTAATTTTTGCATGTGTGGGGCTAAGTAATTGCTGAAGCATTTTAATTTGATCTGTCCTCTAAAGGCTGCATCATTGATCTCCTGCTGACTGGAGGTTTGCTGCACTGAGCATGCCCCACAGCTTTTGGGAAATGCATATTATTGTTTCTCTAGAGCAATTTACATTCCCGTATCTCCCTCTTCCCCCCCCCCCCCTTTTTTTTTTCCCTAAACACATGAGAGACTGAGGTGGTGTCCATGTAAGAGTATTTAAATGACATTCATAATAATGTTCTAAGACATCAAACATCTTGCTCCAACGTCTTTCCACATTTTTCACCAGCTGTTAATTTTAGATAGAGCTGAAAAAAACAGAAATACCATATCTGCATTCAAGAAGGGTTGCTACTCTTGAGTGGTGTTAGGTTTCTTTAATCTTTGCTTTCGTTTAGTTTATGCTATTGATGTAGACTGCTTTGTGTTTTAATAGATTTCAAACTTTTGAAATATCTAATACTTTTATGTTCTGATTTTTTTTATACTTGTTTTCAGGATTTAGTAATTTCATTTTGTGGTTATATTCTTCATATTTTCTCAAGTGTGTCTTGGAACAGCCAAGTTGCAAGAACTTTGATTTGTTGTTCAGCTGGTAATCCTGATGGTTGCCAGTAGTCTGTTGCTGACAGCTTGTTGACAACCAGTATGTTAACATCTCAGAGTGATTTGAATCAATATTTTGCCCAGAATGCTATTTATAATCTTGTTCCCTTGCAGTTTGTGTCAGTAGCTTTCCTGTTCATTGTTTTAATTACAATTCCTAAAACCCAAATCCTACTGGGGTGTATATTTGTATGGTAAACCTATATAAAGATCTTTAGATGAAAGGGTGGAGTGAATCAGTGTTAGGATCTTCCAACCATTTGACTAAAAGATTTTCTTTAATTTGAACTTGGTATAGAAAATGCAATGTAGTTTTGATTTTTTCCCCCCATGTATCGACAAGGAACTTTAATTTGTTCAGTGCTACCAACTTCAGTCATTGTTTCCCTTTACTCATTGTACAATGATGAGGGGCACATGTTGTGAAACCAGCCCACAAAAAGCTGGAGTGTGCCCACTGACGTGAAAAGGCAAGGTTTCTGTTTTACCTCTCAAAGTCTTAACTGTCCTGCACCGCAAGGTGAGTAGCTTGGTGTGAAGAAGCAGTGTGGCTGTGTCCTACTTCTTTGGGTTATGTGCCGTTAGCACACTGCTGGGAATGCAGTGCAGCATGGCTCGTCTGTTTTCAGGTGTGGTTCAAGTCTCCAAATCCATCTGCTCTTTCAGAATATTAAAAAAAATCTATTCAATTTGAATCTTGTTTGTTTTAGAATGTTTTTGTAGTTTTCATTATTTTTGACATTTTATTGGTGATTTTTAGCCCACAGAAGCTGTTCCTTCCTCTTCTCCCATTGTCCCTGTGATCCCTGTCCCACCAGTCCCTGCCGAGACCACTGTCATCCCATCCACCATACCACAGGTTTTTATTCTTTTCTGTTGTTTTTGTTGTTAAATTTGTTCAACTCTTTATATCATTTGTTTCATTCCTTTTGTTTAAATTAAATGTTTTGGTACTGCCATGCAAGTTTGAAATGAACTGTGAAATAGTTAAATTAGTAATACACTGCTGTTCCATCCTGTGCTTTGTTTTCTAGCAGCTTTTAGTCCATTTAAAAGTGCCTATGTTTCACATAAATGTATATTAATAATTTTGTGAAACAACTAAAGAAAGCACCAGAAAGGAGTGAAAAGAAAGGGATATTTTGTGTTGGCACGCAATGCTTTGACTGCTTGAATTATTTATTCTGGATAATTATCTCATACTCAGTGTCAGTCTTTCATCCATGACTTGTGTTCTGTTTCTGTTGTTGGTGTACTTGGGGCACGCTAGAATACAAGGGGTATTTTGTTACTTTCTATTCTTAAAAATTTGACTCATAGAATGAGGTTCACTTCTACGTTTTGACCTTTAGGTCACGTAATGTCAACAACAACAAGAACAACAAAAAACAAACAAACCATGACAAAAGCTGCAGTAAGATGAGAAAGAGCAGTAAACATGAGTTAACATCACTATCTTGTATATAACTTCGAATGTGGGACTGCAGCACAGCCAGCTATGGAGTAATTTAGCATAGACAGTGGCAACATTTTTGCAAATTGAAAAGCTTTCTGCTTTTATTTGATTATGACTTTTATTGTGAGTTTTAGTGCAAAAATACTGAATGATGGAGACACCTTCTAAAAAGATGTGCCACCACTTCTAATTGGTGACAGATCCGTGTTAACTTGAAAAGGGAATTAAGCTGTCAAGAGTAATACAATACTGGGATATTTCTGTAGTCTACACATCAGTATTCTTTTCTTAAGGTCTGCTTTCACACTGTGCGGCTAAACCTGCAACAGGCAGTAATTTTTTCTCTGTTACAGTGCTAAATTGTACATAGTCCAGCGGCTTATAAAAAGTTCTTATTCTTTTTTAAAGTCCAGTTTCTAGTGGAAATGTGTTTACATGAATCTGTCACCCACACTTGTAACAGGCAGACCAGAAATGTGGTTAGTTTGAAAGCAATTTCCTTCTTTTGGAGTGACTGTGTCCACATCAGGATATGAGGAAGACAGGCAAGGACACACCGCTGGACCTCTGCTTACTGTTGAGTTTCCAGTAATATTTACTTTCAGGAAACTGCTAAATTTCACTTAAAATCATCGTAATAATTAGAACATGTATTTTTTTATTTTATTTGAGAAAATATTGTAAAATATTTTTTTGATGGAGAGACTACTCAACAGCCATCACTGTGACAGTGTTTGTACCTGCCGACGGTGCTGAATTCCAAGCAGAACAGCATGAACTGGGTGATCTGTGCCTCTGTCTTCTGGGTGCATACAAATGCCTGCAGGAGCCAGCTATGTAATTCTGCATCATACACGAGTCTGAGCAATTAGAAAACACCATAGGAAAGTATCAATTTTGGATTTGGCAGATGCAGTTCTGTGCAACAGATACATTTCTCTATTCTGTTAGTCACTTTGCCCCTTAGGCAAGCCCTTAGTGTGCTTGTAAACAAACTCGTCAAGTGGCTTTTAAATATTTGAACAAGCCCTGGCACAGGAGTTTGAAACTGTTAGGTAATTTGGAGAAGTCTTGCATAACAGACTGAAATAGCTGGTCTTCCTTTGAAAAACATTTGCTGTTTTGAGTTAGGTGTTGCCCTGTGTCTGGAGTGTCCAGGCCTACCTTTGGAGTGACTGCCAGAAATCTGTCCTCCTTCCTGCTTGGAAAAGGTGGTAAATGGCTGCTTCTGGACAGAGAACGGTAGTTTGTTTTCAGCTCAGTCTTTTGTAGGGAACATCCAAGTCACCCCTTGCTTCCTAGCTTTTGGGTGTTTTTAAAAAGCATAAATTTTTTTTAGAAAAAAATGTATTTGCTCACACATACAGACATGCATTTATACACACAAGTACACATTTATATGCACCCAGAGAAAGATATAAAAAAAGATAAATATCTTCATTTTAAAGATAATGAATTTTTATATGCATGAAAATCTCCCTACAACTTTAATGAAGTCAAGATTTACTTGGTGTTGTGCCACTGAGCTTGTACATCAAATTGGGCTTAGTACATGAAGAGTATTTGGGATCAGGAATGTATCTGCACTCATTTTGTTCTTAGAGCAGGCCAGATGCTAGCATTTACAACACCATTGCCAGTAATTCTTGGAAGTTCCCTTCTCAGTGAGAAGGGCATCTAGTTATATCTAGGAAAGAATGCAAACATACGTGGCTTCTCCTTTTGTGCCTGCCATTCGGATGAGGCCTGAAAAGTATTTTTATTCCACTCAATCTCTTCCTGGTATGTTGGAGGGGAAAAAAAAGAAATCTGGTTCAAAGTGTTTCAGGTATATCTTTCAAGTGTGAATTTTCTTTCATCTGAAACTGCATTTTCATAGAGAAGTTTTCAGTAACATAAGTAAATAAGTGGTTTTTTATTCTAAAGTTCCTGGAGAGTAACTACATCATATAATTTCGTATTTCTGTAGCAGTAATGTCTAACTTCTTACAGCCTATGAATCCATAACACATTTCTCATGGAAGTACATGGTGCAGTACTGTGAAATAATGTCTGATGTGGGTTTCCTTTCACAAGATGGTTTCGTAGATCTTTTCTCCTTAAGTTTGTTATCTATAAGCTTGCATTTTTGCAGAACCACAAAAAGCTTGCTGGTAGGAAGAAGTAGGAATCAAAGCCACCAGAACTTTTTTAGGATACTGGCTGGTAAAGCAGTCCTAAATGTCATATCACAAACACTAGGGTGACTGACATTTAGTCCAATGATAGCATGAGTCATGTTTTTTTCCACTTGAAAAACAAGACAAAAGACAGAATTTGTATACAAAATATATGAGCTCAGATTGTGGTTTTGTGGTGTCAAAGCACTTTTTTTCAGGACAGAAACAAGTGTTTCAAAAGAGGTCAATATTTGAGGTTGTTAAGCTGAGGTTGCCTTTTGACAGACCTTTGAGAGACCCAGCAAACCAAATGTTGTATAATTACTGTTAGTGTTTTCTTGTATGTTGGATAATATTTTTTTTTGATTCTTCTTTTAAAGGCAAATCCCCCTCCAGTGCTGGTGAATACAGATTCTTTGGAGACTCCAACATACGTAAGCCTACACTACCTTTCAATTACAACTTCAGATAACGTTTGTTGTTTATCTCTGTTGTTACTGATCAAAAAAGCCTGTTGTACCTCTCTTATGACACATGGTTTTGTCAGGTCTCCTGATGCTTATCTAACTCCTTAAGTAGCTTTTTTATGAAGAAAAATTTATAGTAATGAAATAAAATAAATTGTAGATTGTAAGTAGAAGGTTCTGTGTGAGTACCACTGTGTGACAGTGCAATACAGTGCAGAACGCAGTGTTTGGACCCTGAACTTCTGGAACCTCAGAGAACAATCCGTATCTTCAGCTGTGCTGGCAGATGCTTTAATATTTAATGTTCCATTTCCGTTGCACTTCTCATAAAACACTTCTCAACACACTGGCTTTACTTAAGATTTTAGTGCTCTAAATGTTCATAAAAATTGTTGATTCTGTTGGAAACATTAAGGTAATAAGTGTGGTTATACGGAGGCCAAAATTTGTGTTTGGCAGTGTATGATCTGTGCTAAGAGTACCACTGGCAGATGGTCTTCAGAGGCTTTGGAACATATGCAAGCTTTACATAGGTTTCAGATCTGATTTTTTTTCCCCTGTACCTTCCTCTTATAGTTACATATGTCCCATTTGTTGTTTTCCTGAGCAGTGTTAAGGTCTGTACTAGTTAACCTTATATTGTGTTTATTCTAGCAAGTAAAGCATATATTTACATGTTTTGGCTTTACTTAGAAAGCATAAAGAACAAGAACAAATCTTGTTATTGTCAAAAACATTAATAATTTAAAGTTGCTAAAAAGAAGCTGTAATAGATCAAGACAGGCAAAAGCGTGAATTAACAGTTTAAGTGGAAGACAAAAGATTAGTACAGCGATGTAAATGGCTCATTTATGAGTCCTGAGTATGAATAATGCTGACTCAATAAAAGATCACAGCCAAAGTCTGCAGTGCCTGGCACTTTTACTGATGTGACACAGTTTAGAAAAGAATACCAAAGGTGAGGTGTCTGCACACACAAGCTAAATCAGAAAGACAAGTGATTAATAAGAATGTATCCATGTTTCAGAAGGCTTCATCTGATAGAATCCCATGTGGGATGGTAGATAATAGAAACAGAAAGAGAAAATAGGCCTAACAGAACAAAATGGCACTCAAAAGTACAAGCTATCTGACTTACCGGTTTGCAGTGAACATAAAACAAATTCATTCATAGTTATCTGTAGTTGAACCTACTATATAAGCATAGGAGGTAATGGAATATTCTTCCAGGTTCCCATGTAGGTAATGGAATTGTTCAGTGGTATGTAAGGTAAAATCACAGCTGTGAGGTAACTGCATCATGGATCTACAGAACTTTAACTGTTAAAGCTTTTTTTAATATTGGAAAACCAAACCAAAACAACAGAACAAAACAAAGTCAGTGATGAAAAATATTCAAGGATACAACTCTTGTTAACTGAATTACAAAGCTGCTGAGGAAGTACACCATCTTAGAACTCAATTTGGGTTGGAAAAAAGACACCAAGACAAAACAAGCAAGCAGACAAGGAAATAGAAACAAAGCTGGGATGGTGACAGAAGGAAAGGGTAACCATACCAGCAAAATTAACTCTATTACAACCAAAAGACTAACCAAATTGTGCTGAACTACTAATAATTCAAAGCAAAGTGCTGGGCTTCTATGGCAAAATGACTGTACTTATGTTGAATGCTGTAGTTTCTTTTATCCAGGGAAAGTCCCTGCAAATAGTGTGTGGCTCCACAGATTCTAGATGGCTTCAAAATTTGCAAAAATAAAATAGGACTAATTTTTATTATTTTGTGTACCTTTGCTCCTTCCTGCCTGGACTAATGTTCAGTTCATTAGATAAAATCAATTCAAAAGTATATAGATAGTAATAAGAGGGTCTGGAGAACGAACCTAAAGTAAAATATAGAAATGGAGATCCTTCTTTACTCCTCTTTAGCTAGAATGTATTAAATTTGGGTTAGAGTTAACTACATAGAAATAGATTGCTTACATACATTAGGGTTGGCATTTTTAACAGTAATGAATAGGGAAATTATTAATCATCCTTGTTCATTTAAAAAAAAAAAAAAGCCACCTACTGATCAATCAACTTGAACCACTTCCCTGGTGTGATGTAATTCTAGATGGCTGGTTCGGTTAGCACATGTCGTTTTTGTAGATAATAGTTCAAAGACTAAGCTAACTTAAGCCACTGTGATTGAGAAGTTTTTCTTCAGCGTTGTTGTAGAAACAGATCTAGTTTCATGTGTTCCAAAGGTCAAGACCTCTTCCCTTTTTAATGAAGAAATATCATGTGTTTATAGACAGTATCGTTTCCATTGAACAAACTATTAAGGATGTATTATTTTTGAGGTACTGTGCAAAGAGGAAGATGATAATCTGTTATGTCTGGAATGGATACGGTTTGTGTTGCAGTAAGGGTAGATATAATTAGAGATTAACAAAACTGTAGTGAGGCATACATGAGCCTGGTACTAGAGAGCCTGTCAAAGTTGTGGAAGACAAGGCTTCCTTTTGGATCATGGCTTACTTCCAGTATTTGTATTTTTTCTTATCTAGCTTTATAAAATATTTCAAATCCTTTCAGTTTTGGTCCCCTTGTAATGTGTTGGTCTTTAGTATACATGTAATGTGAAAAATGCTAGTAAAAATGTTTTTTTTTTTTTTTTTTTTTTTTTTTTTTTTTTTTTTTTTTTTTTTAAGCTGCTTTAGAAGGGCTTTATGCTTTTCTAGTGAGCAATTGTGCAAAGCATCCATCCTTTGATTTTTCTCTGCTCTAGGAGGAACAATTGTTTGAAAATACTGCTCTGTCCTTTTATGCAATTTCTTCTCTACCCTACAACCCCTTCCTTTTTTCTCACTTCTAACTTGCTCAGGTTGTATGGCCTGAAGAACATCAAGAGCAGTTCTTTCTGGCAGTCAGCAGTAGGCTTCTGCTGTGCAGTATCCACGTAGAACAGTGTGCTCTTCAAAGCTTTACATTTAAATTGATAGGAAAAGTGTCTGATGCATGTACAGAGCGGTGTGAAAATCACACTTCTGAGCTCACTGGTCAGTGTGTATCAGCTGAGATGTGATGGGAATGAGCTGCCTGCCTAGCTAAGTGTGTTGTGTCAAGTGTAAAAATCCTCTAAGTCTCATTTCTGTTTCTTTTTAGGTCAATGGCACAGATGCAGATTATGAGTATGAAGAAATTACTCTTGAAAGGGTAACATGCTAAATGTCTTCCTGTACTCTATTTTCAAGTGGGGCTTGTAATAGATAAATATGAAAAATTAACCTATTTTGATACAGCTAAATGGCAATTTGAAACAGTCCTTACTGTTTTTCCCTTATGTGTATTTAACCTCAATATGTGTAATTTCTGGAGCAGTTTCTATTGGTATACTTGACCATTGATAGTAAAATGAGGGAAGAACTGTAAAGACATACTGCATTATAGGTTATTATCTAGACTTGCAGAAAGTATTAAAAAAATCATATATTGCCATACATAACGGGCTTTATTTATATATTTATACAAACAAGTTTTATTATACAATGAGATTCAGGCTTCCAGTTGAGATTACAAATGATACCTTGACATATGCATTGCTTTTTTAAGGTTTACAATGTAAAGATCTAAGTTCTCTTCCTTGAAATGCATTACTAACAAAGAGCAATAGTTGGCTATATTTGGTGTCTGTACAGTTCTGGTCAGTACGGAGAGGCTGAAGAGGTCTTACAGCTGATAATAAGGGCAGGCAACCTTTGAAGAGAAAATGTCAGTGGGTCTTTGTGTCTGTAAGGATATATTACATTACTTCAGATTTTTTTTTTGAAAAAACAATGAGGAGCAAATATTGGTATGAACAACTTCAAATACATAGCTCATTAGAAAAGGAACTTTCTCTCTAGTTTGTCAGGTTCATTTCAATAAGAAATGGGGTGAGTTTGCATCTGCAGCTCTTACAGTGACACAATGACTTGTCCTGCCTGCTTCTGTGAAAGCAAGTGTAATTACATGTCTTACATAGAGTTACATATATGTATTGTGAATAGTTGTGTACACTATATTGTTTAAAATGTCTTAATTTTTATCAGTTAGGTTTATGAAAATTTAGTTCTATACTGAGTCATATACACACATATACATATATATTTTCCTCCCCAAAAAAGAAATGCTTAATTTTTTTTCCCCCTCTAACTTCAGGGAAATTCAGGACTTGGCTTTAGCATTGCAGGTGGCACAGACAACCCACATATTGGGGATGATTCAAGTATTTTCATTACAAAAATTATAGCTGGGGGTGCAGCTGCACAGGATGGAAGATTACGGTATGATGATTTTCTGTATCGGTTTGCTAATTATTATTATTATGTTTATTATTATTTTTTCTAACGCTTGATAGAACATTTTCCGTTTGTTTCAGTTTATCATAATACATTGCATTTTAAATAAGTATATCTTGCGGAAGTAATTTTTAAATAATTAAAAATGTTTGGACCATTTTTAGAATTCTTTTTTTTCAACCAAGAAAATCTGCAGCAGAGTCAATTTAAGTGAAATTTTCATTTTTTATTTGGTGTTATAAACTGATTATGCCAAATGTTCTATAGTTCTTAATTCAATATACAAAGGAAAAGCTTAGATATGTAGGATAGTTAACTCTTGGTTATCTGTGTGCAGGTTTTCTAATATGCAAGGTCATAGAGGTTAACAGCCCTCTTCTGTGCTTGGTATAACTATGCTTCAGTTTTGGAAGATGCTGCACATCTTCAAAAGCCACGTGTTTGGTTAAATTGATAGAGTACTCCTTCTCTAGTATCCCCCATTTTCTTATTTAATCTTGGGGTGATACTACTTTACCAGTGTTGGCATATGGTAGCAAGTGATATTTGAAAGGTACTGTTAAAGTTAATATCAAATTGCTTTAATGAATTATTTTTAGTTATTTTTAATCCAGAACAATAAACTCCCATATCACTGTGTAGAAAAAAAAAATTACGGTGATCATAGGATCAACTTTTTTTTCCTCTGTTGCGTTGTTGAGAACTTGTTCCTATCATATTTGGTGTCGATGCCTGATGAATCTAAGGTTTTTACACTTATTAAGCTTATTTCAAGACTTCATTTTAGCTTGTTGGCCATTGTCAGAAGGTATATCTTGCAGAACTCAGGGACAGGTGGGTCAGGCATTCTACTTAGTGTAATGAGAGCTTCACGTTACTACAGCAACACATTAAATGGAATGGAAAGCTGGCACTTAAACAGCTTGTGAAAAGCAAGAAAGGAGTTTGACTTGTTCATAGCATGGTTTAAAACTAGTGAATTCTTATTTTATAATGCCTAATTTAAAAAAAAAATAAATTATACGTTTCTAAATTAAAGGTAGTTTGTACAAAGCCATGTTCAAAATTATATTTTATGTGTTTCCTTTAGAGAGCATCCCCTTCAGATAGGGACAAGATATTCCATTTACGTATTTTCTAGCTATCTTTGTTATATACATAAGCACTAATGACTAATTTTAGAGTATTGTCTTGATACAATATAATTTTGAAGCAAAATCTATGTATCTTACTATGTTAACACTAGTTTTAGTGTATTTTAGATAAAATGTTAATCTCCTAATGCATCTGCTCTGCTATAATGCAGCAGCTGAACATGAATGTTGCTGTCTCTAGGGTTAATGATTGTATTCTACGAGTAAACGAGGTTGATGTCCGAGATGTGACACACAGCAAAGCAGTTGAAGCATTAAAAGAAGCGGGATCAATTGTACGATTGTATGTCAAAAGAAGAAAACCAGTCACAGAAAAAATAGTGGAAATAAAGCTTGTAAAAGGCCCTAAAGGTATGTAGGAAGTCTAAAACTTCTGTTTCACAAGAAGAATAAGGATGATGATAAATTTCTGCATAAATTTTTCAAAATAACCCAGTAACCTGCATACGTAGGTCAAGCAGACGCAGAGTAATGAAAATTAAGACAGTGACTTCTCAAATGCTTCAGAAATTTCTTCCATGATTGTCCTGAAACTATTCTTGTACATGTAGAATGCCAGTTTTACTTTCAAATGATAAAAATGTGTTGCTGGTACTATTTAGTAATTTTGAAATACGTTATAAACAGGAGTAAAATATTTCATGTGAATGACTTAGAAAGATCTTTGAGAGATTAAATAAATTTAGATAAATGTACTTTTTTGTTTCTATTTGCAGCCATGTTGGAAAACCGTTCTTCAAATACTACTGGCAATACTATAGCTTTGCTATGTGCATCCTTCACAATGCATTAAGTAAACAATTTAGTTTTTGATTTTTAGAACTTCTGTAAATACAGTAGTTTTTCCAGAACTTTCTGGAACATTATGGAGTTCACTTGGAAAGGCATCCAGTATCATTTTAGCCACAGCCTAGTATTTATATATGTATTTGTTTGTATGTATGTATATACACAAAAATGATGCAGATAGCATTATTATTTACACAGTAATTTGAATCTAATGAGTGCTAAAAGGTTTTTTGAGTAATAACTTTATCTTTAAGCAGGTCTTGGTTTCAGTATTGCTGGTGGTGTAGGAAATCAGCATATACCTGGAGACAACAGCATCTACGTAACCAAAATCATTGAAGGAGGGGCAGCCCATAAAGATGGCAAACTTCAGATTGGAGACAAACTTTTAGCTGTAAGTAAAAGTGACAGGGTTTTTCTTTAATGAATGTTCGCTTTTAAACCCAGTAAGGTCACGATTCACTTTGTGGTTAAGCTGCCTACCAGTGGAGTATTATTTTGCAAAAATAAATATTAAATAAATAAATAAATAATACAAAAATCAACATTGCCAGCAAATCAATGACAAAAAAAATTGAAATCTGCAGTATTAAACACCGTTTTTTCAGCAAATCTGTGCCTCAGCACAATGTATCATGCAGAACCAGTATTAAGCAACCTGTTTCATTTCTCATGGCTGTTACTATTTATCTGAATTTGAGTGACTGGCATGTAAAACAGCACACAATGGGATTGTTTTAGTTGTTAATGTGGAGAGATTAGCTTGTGTGTTTTGGAGACTATAAGTTTTCTGTCTGTGTGTTGTGGTTGTACTGCAGTGTACTACCACTGGACTGCAAAACAACTTTTCAGTCTTCAGGAGTGGCAAGAATTAAAAAGTAAAAGTAAGTCAACAAAAGATCTTTAGAAAACACAGACTGTAATAATACATTTAAAATATGCAATAGATTTGTTTTTCCTTCACAAATAACAGAATTATAAAGGTTCGGTTATTTTTACATAGTATGTGAAGTTATATTTATCAAACAGTAGAAAGTGCCTTTGGTCTCTCAGATTCATTACAGTGCAAGCGTTGTTTTCCATGTAGCCTGGTATTATTTGTAGAACTTATTTTCCTCATCAAAATATGGAAAAAAGGGGCAGCAACTCATTTTTCTAAGGCTTTGTATTAGATACTAATTGCTAAAGGACTTATTTTCTTAACTAAAGTGCTGCTGTTTCACTTTAATAGCAATAGTCAGAAAATCTATTTCCTTTGAAGTTAAAAACAATTTCTTGTTACTTGGGATATGTCAGTCACTTTGGTTCTTTCTTCTCCAGTTTTGACCTCTATGTTTGACCTTTGGCAGGAATGCGTTATCCCATTACAACATCTAAAACTTAATTACATCATGACAAGATCAAATAGTTTTTTTTTTCATGTTAGAAAAATATTTTTTCTAGTTAATGCTTACAATAGCATACTGTGTCAGTGTTGTGATTATGGCCAAGTGTATCTCTGTGCCTACAATACAAGAAGAATCAATAAGTTTGCTTTTGTGCAAGCAAATTGACAGTCTGATCAAAAGATAAACTGTAGGTTTAGGCAAATAATTAAGGTAGCATAACATAACAAGAGAGTACTGGTCACTGTGATAGGTAGTAGTATCAGCATAGGTTTGATTTGGGTTGCTGAAAGTGGGTTGGCTTTCTTTTTAACTTTTAATAAAAATAGGAGAGAAAGTTGAAAAGGATTTGCTGCTTTTCCAATGCTACTGTCGATATAGTTTATTATAATCTTTTGAGGAAGGACTTTTTAAATATTTTACAGCACTAAAAAGCATCTTTTAAATAGCTTGACCAATTATGTCTGCAGCACATGAATCATAATAAAGACTCCTAATGCTAGAGTGCTCCAAGAGATTTCTGAGTGACCTGTGAAACCTGGCATTTTTTTGTGTTTAAAAAATAAAATAAAATTTGTTTTATCTTTAGGTGAACAGTGTTTGTTTAGAAGAAGTTACTCATGAAGAAGCAGTGACTGCCTTAAAAAACACATCAGACTTTGTTTATCTGAAGGTTGCAAAACCCACCAGCATGTTCATGAATGATAGTTATGCCCCTCCTGACATCACAAACTGTAAGTTCAGCTTGTCTTTATGACCTATTTTTTTCTTCAAGGCTTTAATATATGCCATTTTAGTATTTTAAGTTTCAAGCTTTTAAATTAGTTTCTGACTGTTATAAAAATTTGATATAAGAAAGGTTGATTAATCAGGAAAGCTATGCAAAGCAGAATAACATCCTAGAGCTGGTATGTTGAAAAGATGGTAACAGTGGTAACCCTTTGACTGTTTATGACTACTGTGTCCTTGTCCTAGTGATTTGGTATTTCTGATCATTTGCTGATGAGTGCAAGGAGATCTCAGGTGCCCAATTCATATAGAGGATGTGAATGTACTCAGTAGTTCTGAACTGAGCAAAAGCCAGAATACTGTTTCAGGTGGAAGCTAGTGATGTTCTGACCAATTTTTTCTGTTCTGATTTTTCATGAGATGCATGTTTTTGAATAAACTAGACTGGGGGAGGAAGGTCTTGACCTTTAGTACTTGCAAAATTCCACATTATTGTATTCCATGAATGTATTGTGAAATTCCACATTAACTTCTTATGTTTCAATTTTGACATAAATGTTGGTAATTCAGATGAAAAAATAATGCATGCTACGTTAAAATAGTTACAGGCATTTCTTGGTGATGAAAGGGTAATATTTACAGGAGATGTGGGTTTTTTTTTGTTTGTTTGTTTGTTTGTTTTGTTTTCATTTTGTTTTTTTTCAAATATCTGAATGCAGAAAGCTCAGAGTTGAGCTACAATGTAAATAAACATTTAATATACTTTCTCATTGTTTCTTCAAGATGGTATTAACATTTGGTGTTCAGAAAAAGGAATGAGAGTGATATAACTTTCTTTCCAAGACTGAATAAATCCTGACCAAGCTGGTATTTTTCAGTGAGCTTAGTAGCTGTGCCCTGCTGACTTAATGGTTGCAGTTTCTACACTGGCAATCAGTGATGTGACTAAAGGCTCCTATGTCTTAGGTTGAGCAGCTGATAGTTTTTCAGTTATCAGCTGTCAAATCTTGAAGTGCACGCAGTCTTCTATGTTAATAACTGCTAATTCGTTCCACAGTTCAGGTACTGAGTGGATTTTTCTTTTAAGTCCTTTAAGTGAAGGTGGAAGCAACTCTGGCAGCAACTGCAGAAGCAGCTCATCTCAGATAAATACTGCTGTTTGCTGATGCAAGTTCTAGTGCTACAGTTAAACACTTAAAATATCAAAAGGATTTACTTTTGAATAGGTAGTAATAAATTGAATATTGTGAATATATTTTACTGTTATATTGGAAAGTAGGCTTTTTTCTATTAACCCAAACTGACCTTTTGTTCAACTTCTAATTCATTCAATCTAGAACATTTTTTTCTATAACCAGAGATTCCACAATAGGAGCAAGAAACCTTTTCCTTACTCTAAAGGAGAGAAAGAATTTTCAAATACATACCTATTTAATCTGATCTCTTCCCGTAAGCTGTTAGTGGGGGAGAAAGGAACGATGAGTCATTTTAGGGTTTTTATTTGTTTGTTTCACTGTCAGCTGCAAATAATTGATGTCATACTTAGCCCTGATTTGTTCAGATAGTGAAAAAAGGAACACTTTTGAACTGAACCAGTGATGTAATCTAAACCAGTATATAATAAAGAATAATAAAATATAACACAACAAAAGGACTGTAGTACTTTAGGCCTCATCTCACCTTGTTGGTGATAGCTGCAGTAGCCTTAAATCTATTCATAAGCATATAGAATTGCAATTTGAAGCAAATTGTTTTTTTTTTTTTTTTTTGTCTTATGAAAAGGATATTCTTGAAGACTCCATTCAGAGATACAAAACTGATTTTCTTCCTTCATTTTATACAGCCTCTGCTTTATGCTCATCTGTGATCACTGCTAGAATTTGTATACCTTTTCTAAAGGCTTAGAGTAACCTTGAGTCAGGTGTGGTGCGATTTTTTAAAAAACTGGAAATAAGTATGTGGTTTGTCATGGGCAGATGTTAGTTGGCAGTATCTTCAGTTTGATTTCTGTTGCATTTCAAGTTTAAGTAGGTGGGATCAGACTGCTGAGATGCTCAGTCCATGCAGAAGCAGAAGTTATATTTCCTCTCTGACTGGAATATAATACTATTCTCCTTGGGGTGATAATTCTGTTTTTAAATTCATACTGTCTGTATCAATAAGTTCTTTTAAATAAGTATTTATTCTAGCAGTATGCATAAGGGCATGCTGTAGGCTCTCTTCTTACGCAGAGAATAAATTTCTTTCAACTGATGGATGAGCTGGTGACTCAGTTCATTGAAGGTAACTGCATCATAACGTAAAGCCATGAAACTCTACTGTATATGCCTGGACTGCTTAATGCCCAGAACTCCCCATTGGTTTTTGCTTGTTTGTTTTTAATATCAAAAACATGTAAAAGCGTGATGCACAGTACCTGTTGGCTTGCTATCTGTACTGTCTGCAGAACATGCAGTAGATTGCTCATGATGCTAAATTTTCTGAGCATGATAGTTCATTAAAAAGTCCATGAAACACCAAGTTCAAGATCTGGTTGTCTTTAAAACTCTCTGTCTATAACTGATCTAGTTTACTTATAGGGCTGTCTCAGTTTCTCTGACCATGGTGGAGCTCTGTATTTAAAATGGAGAGCTAATGAAGAACTTCTCAAGGACCAGGTTCTCAATTGTCAGTATCTAGGTTTTCCATAAAATCTGTTTGCTTTTAGAACTTCTGTACCAGGCACGCAACAACATGGGTTTGTCAGATGGTCTGATGGTCAAAAAGATGAGACAACGCTAGTTAGCATCCACATAGATAATAAAATCATTTGAAATTTGATCCATCTTTGGTGTGGTTAGCATCTAAATCCAGGGATGTTTGATGAAGAGGTTTCTGAGATTCTGCTTTGTGGCTGTGTTTATCAGGACGAGTACAGATCCTGCCCACGTATTTCTTTGCGTACCTGGGGCTGAAAATTGACCTCAGTCATTTGATGTTTATCGCAGTAAGCGAAAGGCTCCCAGCTGCCTGTGGGGACGAAACTAATGTTGAAAATCTTGTTAAAGAAGTGCTGGGGCTGTTTGAGACCAGAGCATTTAGCAGGGAGGGAATGTGGAAAAAATGGCTCATGGTGCTGTACTACGTATGGGCAATGAAAGCTTGACCACAGCCCGTGACAGTCTGGAATAGCTGATTGCTGTGCCTGTTTCTCTTTTAACCCTTGAATTGTAGATTGCTAGTGTATACGGTTACAGTAAGATCCATTTTCTGACTCAGGCAGAAGGCAGTTATGAAAGATTGTTATTTCTGGGCACTTTGCCATTTCTGTACTGTTCTCTATCTAACATCCAGTCTCAGAGACAGAAAGATGAGAAATTCCAGTATAGGAAACATGGAAATTCAACAAAAAAACTATGTACAGAAGAACAACAGCACTCTAGGTGGTCTGGACCTGTGGACCAATGCCATCCATCTGGCTACTAACATTGACATCTAAACTGCCTTGTGTGTTCGGTAATCATAACTAACAGGTTTCTGTAGTAAGCTATGCTCAGTAGGGAATGTAAATTATCTCGGTAATCTGAGTGTAACTGTCGATGATTAAGTGGATCCTAGAAGACATGTCACGTAACATGTTGGTATAAATGCAAAATATTATTAAGAAGGTCTAGAACTAGCTATTTAAAACCACCAAATTTAACTTCAGTGTGCATATTTGTAGGATATCAGTCAGACAAGTGCCTATGCTTTGTCTGAGACAAAGATGACTGTGTATAGGCCTCCTTTGAAGATGTTGATGATGCAGTTTTGACTCCTAGTAAATATTAAATTATTTGTCCTTTGTGTGTGCACACGCATTTGGTACAGTATTTCCATCATGCACTGAGAAATAGAATAGTGAAAGGTAGGGAGGAATCTATTTCCTCACTGGAAACATAAATGCCTTAACCTTGCTTAAATGGCATACATACGGGAAGAGGAGAATATGTAATAACAGTAAATTACAACGAAGTTTTAATTTTATTTCCCATTTTAGAGATCGTACTTGTGATTGGTGTCTTCAGTTTGCAGATAATAGGAAAATTTTCCATTTTCCTTCTGTGCAGAGCACTGTAATGTCAAAGTGTTGGGGGGGTCGATTTGGAAATGGAATTTCTCCTTAAGAGTCTGTGACTTTTCCTGTCAAAAACAACTTAATTTAATGCATGTAGTTTTCTGTGCATCCAAAACCCAATTCCATTATCAGCTAATTCAGTAATAATATTTACTTGGAAATAGAATTTTAGGCCTGATTTGGAATTCAGAAAGTGATGGCTTCCCTTTTATCTCTATCATAATCTTTGTGAATGTTCTTCAGGTATAATACCTTGCTAAAACAGTTTGTGCAAAGCTACAGGTGCTTTTTTTTGTTGTTGTTCCAGGAACTCACAGAGAGGCTTTTGTGCCTTGTTAGGTTGGCTTCCACAGCACTTTTAAAAAGGACCTGACTTTTTCAAGCATGTAGTGCACGTAGGATTTTGTTAAAGGACGTAGCCAGTGCTGATGTGGAATAGCCTGCAGGTCTGAAATAATTAACTGTTATATGGCCTGGTGGCTGAGTTCTAGTCGCGTGGTAAAAGGGTACAAGATTTTGAAAATAAGTGGTAGTATTAGGTGGTCTGTATGTTTCTGAATGTGGTGCAGTTAAAAGCTCTAAGAATTTTAAAAACAAATGAAAAGCACTGAAAGTCGATGAACAGAAGGTTTGTAATGAACAATGTAATTACTTCCTGTAACATATGCATCATTTTAGCTGCCCCTTATTTATTAAAAGCAAATGTAGATTAACTTGGTAAAATGGGAAGATGGCTTTTAGGCATCGTTCATTTTGAATAACTCCAAATTATCTGGGAGTTCTCAACAGTGAATGCATTTGATTATACAGTTTTAGCAAAAACAGCATTCTCTCTCTGCTGTAGACCCCATGAAGCTGACTTGAGGAAGCTCCATTTGGCTGGTGGGTGGAAGGGAACAGACCTTTTGCACTCAGATTCTGCATTTTACTGAAACCACTGGTGAATCTGGAGCTGTGATATCTAAAAATTCTGCTCAATCCCAGTCTCAAGCATGTAGCCCAGTGAGGGTTGGTGTGTCTGAAAAGCACGCTTAATTACTTCAAAAGCACTAGCTGATAAACTTCGTAAGCTGTTATAGTGGATTTCAGTGCTATTTGAAATGCATTCTAGAAAACTCCCCTACTGTGACAGAGCTTTTAAAAGAACAAGAAGCAATCTGATGTGATAGCTGTTGTTCTATATGCTGAGCATTAAGGTCTGTAAGGTGGTTCCCTGTCTGGCTGAGCACCTCGGAACCAAACCATTGGTCAGGGTAGCAGAGTGTTGGTGTGGTGCGATGCGGTTCTCCGTATGTGGAACTCACTGGGAACTCACAGTTTTGCTAAGAAACTAGACTAACACAGAATCAATCCAGAATGGACCGAGTGGTTTGAAATCTGGCTATGTAGCAAGTATCTCATATAAGAATACTCCTGATGAAGTTTGCATATGACCCAAATATTCTGCCAGTGTCTTATAAGGAAAAAAGAAAAAGGAGAAAATACAGGTCATTTCTTCAGAGCAATCTGTCTCATGTTTGTTCTGTTGAATGTGTGGTTTTGCTGGAAATCCTCAAAGGTCAGACACTGCAAGCCATTAACAGTGAAGAGAGTATGGCACCTTGATTATTATGCATCTATAAAGTGTCCCCAACCCCTGTGTTCAAACCTCAGAGCTTGAAGCACTCACACCAGGAAAAAGATTTTTAGTTGTAAAATGTGCTTTGTAATAGGAGACAGTGGTGTGATGATGCCTATTGAATGAACACTAAAAATTCATTATATTTCCAAGTTTCCTAACTTGGAAATATAACGTACCCTTTAAATTACTTATTGGGACAACTTTCCTGGCATTGCTGTAATTTTCCATCAATTGAAATGGTTGTACAAAATTTTTCTAGTATGCCTGTTGTCATACAGCTAAAACATAAGCACTTCATGCACAGGACTTCACAGGATTCATGGCCAGTTACGTAAGAGGTTAGACTAAATTCTTATATTACTCCTTTCTGTTTTTAATCAGAGCATCTGTGACTAAGGCAGCTGATCCTTGCGGTACAATTACTTTTTTTTTCCTCTCCAATTTTGTTTATCCCTGTCAGTAAATTGATGCCTCTTACCTTGATGAATGGGAGGTAGAATAATTCCACCGTTGTTTCTTAGTGTGTGCTGTTGGCGTAGCATATACTAGCATTTCTACCAGCACTTACGCTTTTATTTAGATGATTGTGTTCAGTGTATAAGAAATGTAACACCCCTCCCTGTTCAGACCTGATCATCAGAATGGCCTAGAGTATTCTAGAGATTCTAGGATGCTCTGTATCAGAGCATTAAAAGACAGAGGTAGGCATCTTGACACTTTTGAAATAGTGTAACGTTGTCTTATTTTTTTGTTGTTGTTTTTTAGAAGAAGTCACTCCATAGAATACTTTAAGACTTTCAGCTGTTCTTTTTCATTATTGTCTTACCATTTTTTTTTTCATTCTTTGAAGCTTATTCTCAACCAGTGGACAACCATATCACTCCATCTGCCTACTTGGGACAGTCCCTTCCCCCAGCATCACCAGGGCGTTACTCACCAATTCCCAAGGGAATGCTTGGAGATGATGAGATTACCAGGTAACGAATAACTAAGGCTACATTAGTTAACCAGGGAAGCTCATGAGATAAGTTGGTGGGCAAAATACTTTTGAAGATATTTCAAAAAATAGATGCATATCTTTACTTTCTTCGCACTTGTAAATACTGCTGTAAGGAGCAAATTATATGTATATATAGATATATATTAAAAGATAAACATGATATCTTGGGATAGTATTAAAATCAGAATGCCCTGCCAAAATGCTTCATGAGTTGACTGAATGTTTTAGGATGGTAGTTTCTTTTCTCCATAGACAAGGAGATACTTGTTAAGATGGATTAGTAAATCCAGAATGGCTAGAGAAATTTTCACCCTTTCCCATTAACAACTATTCCTTCCTTCAGTGATTCAGTAGAAGATTGCAGTAGTCTTTTGTTCATCATCACTGATAAAATGAAGTGCCTCTCATTTTGTTACCTTTCTGATCTGCAAGTATGGGGATGTTACACTGCAGTTCCAGTATGTTGTTGCTGAATTCTGTGTCACACTACCATCTGATACAGATCATTCAACTCAGTTGCTGAAGCAGGGTCTGCCCAGATTGAAACATCAGAGCCATAAGAAGTTGGAGAATTAATTTTAGTTTATTGGAAGGTGGGAGAGCCTCAGATGTATCTTCACAGTTATTTTTAATTTACAGTTAGGTGGGCATCTAAGCCAAAGTAATTCTGTCTTGCTGACAGCATCGCTGACCTCATGTATGTATAGCTTTTTGTTAAAATTACTGTAAAGTGAAGTTTTTATACTTCTTTTGAAATGTGAGGGCTATTCAAAGAAGGCTTTAGGTGTTTTACTTGAAGTTACCTTCCTTTCCATTGCTCCTTCCATCACTAAAAGAGTCTTAGACATTTTGAATAATATACCATGTATTTGTTCTCTAACTGCAGCATGTTTAGTAACGTGGTATAATGATCCAGAGCACCTAGGTTTTCATGTCATATACTTGTGATAAATTAGCACTTGGAAAAGATGAATCTAAGAGCTGATGGGGGAGGGGGGTGAAATTTAGGAATTTGATGCTAAATTAATCTAAAAGCTAGTGCAGAAGTGGAGCAATTCTAAAGATCAGAATACATCATCTTTTCATATGTTTTGGAAAAATGCAGCATCTTAGTTTGTCCTATAAATTAATAATGAATGTCTCCAAATACTTAATGTCCATTAATTGTTCTTTAGTGCTCTCTAGTGATTTTTTAAATGCAGTGCACAGTTGTTCTGTTTTATTATTAGAAGTTTTCTGTTTCTGAAATCATCTGTACTTTTCTTCTATTGAGTAAAATAGCAGATTTTTGGAGGGAAGGTTTCTGCACTAGAAGTTGGCTGGCCATATCTAATGAATTCATCCTTTTAACTTGATCAACATTTCTTTTTTTGGTTCCTCATCTGAGCCAGGAAGCCAGGAATGGAACAACTTGGTTTGCATTTAACTTTCTAAGTTGCAGTTGCCGCAAGTAAATTACAAATGTATTTAAGAATGACATAAATTCAGATTTTTTTTTTGAAAGGGTTTGTGTATAATTCTTGAACTTGTCTTTGCTATGTTTATTGCTTGACCAACTGGAGTGAAATCAGAGCAGCAAGGACATATTTTTCATTATTAGCATTTCCATTAGAATTTGTTCTTGAAGTTTCAGAGAAGGAAAATACTATTTTGTTACTCCTTATTACCATTAGATGGAATAAGTCTGTCAGCTATATTGAGGCTCTTGAATAATATGGGAAGTCTTAAATAAAGACATGTAGTGCTGAGCAGGCTTGTAGCGTAATAGGAATTTGGAATACATACTAATGGCACGTTCAGTTAACCTGACAAGAGGGAGAATTTTTTGTTGCAAAATTTAAAATATGGAAATACTAGAAGCTATTTGAAAATCTAAGCATTTGGGGGAAGAACACTGTAACCTTAAAAGTGTTATTTTTGATATCTGAATTTTCAATACTTCTGTAAGAAGACTTAGCTTTTCTAATCGTTTATTTTACTTTTATTCATGACTTTTAACCAAGATTTGACATTCTTTTCTTTCATTCAGGGAGCCTAGGAAGGTCATCCTGCATCGAGGATCAACGGGTCTTGGTTTCAACATTGTTGGGGGAGAAGATGGAGAAGGAATCTTCATCTCTTTCATCCTTGCAGGAGGGCCAGCAGACCTGAGTGGCGAGCTTAGGAAAGGCGATCGTATCATTTCTGTAGGAATCCTTGCTTCTTTTTTTTGTTGCTGTTGCTTAAATAAGTTTTCCATTCTTTTGATACTAATGCCAGATAATAGGATTTAAATGCAAAGAATATCATTAGGTAACTAAACTAACTTTGAGACAATTAAACAGTTGCCAGTATATTTCCCAAGTATCTTTGAGGAATTAATTCTGCCTCCATTTCTCTTGAATCTGATGACACTTTCCGATCCCAGAGAATTTTTTTTTTTTCAGAGTGAAAAGTTGTAAGACATTGTCTAAGGTGAAAGAATGTTGGCTTCAGAAATAAGCCTTCTAATGAGATGGACGTGCTTGACAGTAGTGTCTGAAAATTGGTGCTTCATTTCCTGGAATAACTGCTAAACTTCCCATTAGTCTTACACACATCCATCTCATAGCTATCTGAGGGCTTTTTCTGTATTACTACTGAAGATTGTGTGTTTCTTCTTGAAATGACTTAAGTTATGAACAATTTCTTAGGACTATTACATTGTGATTTGGTAGCTATTAAAGAAGAAAAAATGTCTCTGCCATTATTAAATGCTGGTAATAAAGCACATCTTTATTTTAGTTTGTAACAACAGTGAAAATGCTGTTGGAGACATGTCTGCTTCAAATATTTCTTTCCTGACACTATTTTTAAAACTGCCATATTGAAAACATATAGGCAATTTCACAGAGGGTTAGGTCCATCACTGAATGTTAAACACAGTCATCTGTAGGCACGCTTTGGCTAACAAGGTACCTCAAGGCCTCTTGTAGAAGGGTGAGGTGAACCACCACAGAAAGCAGCATTTAATGCATGTCCCTAATATGAAAGAAAAAGATCTTAATCAAGAGAATTAACCTAGGGAATATAAATTCATGAAGTGCTATACTGTAATTATTTAAGCATTTCTTAGCAGATGGGTATTTGTGACAGAGGATTCATTGTCTAAAGACAAATAATCCTTGTTTGTATTAACTAGCTCATAGGAAACGGGGAAATCTCAGAGGACATGGAAACTAGTTTGTATCCAGTTAATTTTCATTAGTCTATCTTCTGTAACGATAATGTATGTAACGTATGTAATGTATCATATGTAACGATAATGTAACGATAATTTATCAAAATTTATTTTGATAAAGAGGATTTTTTGTATTATTTGTAGGTAAATGGAGTAGACCTGAAGGCAGCAACCCATGAACAAGCAGCAGCAGCCCTGAAGAATGCAGGCCAAGCAGTAACTATTGTAGCTCAGTACCGTCCAGAAGGTAAGACAGTTGCCGTACATATTCAAG
The DNA here is from genome assembly GCF_009819795.1 of Aythya fuligula. Taxonomy (NCBI): domain Eukaryota; kingdom Metazoa; phylum Chordata; class Aves; order Anseriformes; family Anatidae; genus Aythya; species Aythya fuligula. The sequence goes on along the minus strand of NC_045567.1, from coordinate 13,502,516 downwards.
TTTCATTTCTATAATTTGAAACACAGATAATTTAAAGTGTCTTTCCATCCCATTCATGCCTAACCCCCTTTTTTGAGCCGAAGAGAAACAAGTAATGTAATAGATGTTGACACATACCTGTTAGGATAATTGCAAGCGGTCACAGTGGAATATGTGCAAGCATTGGTGCCTCAGTTTGGTATGTTACTTGCTCAGATCATGTTCAGAATTTTGATTTTTAATGTTTTTAATGTTTAAATGTTAACGCTGTCAGAACATGAAGGTTAAGCTAATAAATCCAGAACTTAATAGAAATACAATGTTATTGCTTATTCCTTCTCTGTGTTGATTAAGATGACCTGAAGAAATCAGGTTTTCATTCCTCTGTTTCATACTACGCTGGTATTTCTATTTATCCAGCAGTTTCTTCTGATCTAGATTAGACTGCAGTGGATGATTAATAACCATCCTTGTGGGTTCTTCAGAAACCAAATAATATTGCCTCATCCCAATGCACATATTTGTCCTCTTGTATCTCTATAGCAAGCTTTGAATGTCTTTGCCTATTTGATACTTTAAAAATTCAATAGTCTAAAATGTTACACATACCTTGAGTCTGTGACATTGTTTATTGTTGTTATACATGTAACAGGATGTTCTTGTCGTCTCATTGTGAACTATGATGATCAACAGCTTTCTACAATTTTACTAATTTGGATAACATACCACTAAATCTTGTTTGCAGTGACTTTGTCTGCATAAACCTTTTCCTTAACAGTCCTGGGAAGGGGTAATTGTGTTTATCAGGACTGGACATTGAGCAGGGCTGCTACCTTCATCAGAAATTGTTAGGTAGCTGATTGCGGCACTCTTCTCTTCATTTTTTTCTCTTCTTCCATCACGTTTCTCGTATCCAGTCCTCACCGAGTCTTTGAAGTGTTAGTTTTCCACATCTCCCTCACCACCACCTGCATCAACATCATATCATATCTCAGCCAACCCAGGAACTCTCAGTAATAAGGCCAACTGTTTTGTTTGTGTCTGCTTCATGGTCAGATCCCTGCAGCCAGCCCATATGGTCAATGCCTGTATTGTCTTGCAAGGATGTGCATCCTGTTCACGTATTGAATCTGTAGATTGTTCTGTTCCAGGACTGAATAGTATGATCAGCATTTGTTCTAGAGTATTTGCTTAGGCTTTGTGTCATAATTTTCAAATACTTCTGTTGATAAACATTTGGCCTATCCTTTATTAATTTTTTAGTGTTCTCACAGGTGAGTCAAATTGTTACACTTTCTTGCTCCAAGCATAGCAATCTCTCATCTTTTTAAGAAATAAAGCTTGTGTTTTTTATTTGCCCATGGGTCAACCTTTTGAGAATCTGGCTTCTTTGTTTGTTTGTTTTTTACAAAGAGGGTGTTTCTGGTCACTGTTTCTTCTGCCAGAAAGATGTTTTGAGATGTAGTTCCTAGTAGCAGGACAAATGTTTCTCTTGTAGAACATACCCCAAGAGACAAACACGTTTTCTTTCTTGCCAAAAAAGGTATCCAGACTTAATTTAGAAGAAGCAGTTTTACAGTTCTTTCTCTGGTACTCATGTTTATAAAAGCATTGGACCTTCTCGTACTCTGAAAGTTGGAGCTCTTTTTGTAAGGAAGAACTAAGCATTTTGGATGGATCCTGCTCTTTCAGCACTGGAAAAAAAAAAAAAAAAAGAAAAGAAAAGAAAAAAAAAAACTAACAGATTTCTTCATTACTGCATGTCCAAGAAGATAATTCATTTTCTTGAAACATGTTTTGAGGTGCTTGACTGATGGAATTTTGAGTCATTGCACAGAGGTTTGCCTAAAGCAACATACGCTTGCCTTTCTTAGAAATTTTTCAACAACTGTCACTTGCAGGCTTCAAACCTAGAGCTGTACTTACTTCTTCATGATTACTGAAGCATTCACAATAACACTGCATGCAGGTGAGCTGCATTGAGTGTGGAGTTCTCAGAATTATAGGGCCCATTTGAGAGGATGGATGCAAGAGAGGTTTCTTGAAGCATCTTAGATTGTAGACAGGTATCTGACATTCAAAGAAAGATATTTATTTTTTTTAAGTTGTTTGGTTCATATGCCTGTCTTTCTCTTTGAAATAGTACTTAAAGTTTACATTTGGAGTGAAGATGATGGAAGCATGTTAGGTTTTACCTTAACCTTTTGAAGTACACCACAAAAGAAAAGTGTATCTAGGAGACTGTGATCCATTGTAGTTTGGAAGCAAACTGAATTGACACACAGCCAACCTACGTCGGAGAGCTCTAGCTACTAATACCTGGCTTTGGCATCTCTGCTTTTTTCTGACTTGCAGAAAGAGATTGAATGAAACTCTAGCTGTCAGCTTCTTTCAGGTCTGATGTAGGAAATAATTTGAATCAGATACTCACTGTTTATAGCGTAGGGATCAGTGAAGAGAGTATTTCCTTAAAGATTTATATTAATTTATTATCATAGGAAAGCAGCCTGGTTCAGATTTGGCTTTCTAAGTAGAGAATATAATCCTGGCCATACTGTGTATTTGTTAAAAATACTGACGTTTTCTGAGAATCTTCAGATTTCCTAAATTATAGCTGCTAATAATCTCCTTTTTCCTTACTAGATTCAGTTGAGTTGGAAAATGATATTTGTATAGCTCCAATTTTTGATTATGTCATTCAAGATAAGGTTAAAAAGCATTAATTTGAATAGTTCATAAACTTATTGTTCATCATGGGTGTTTCTCAAATGTCGTCATAAAGATGAAGCACATCAGCTATAACTGCTTGCATTGCATGTGTGTTATTTATATTTGATTGCAGCAGGAGTTCAATAAAAGATGCTGACAGCTAGGGCAGATCAAGGAGATTCTAGACATCCATCAGTGCTCATTATAACTGGGTAAATAGATTCAGTATGATAGGAGCATTTGGAAGACACTTGGGACCAGCTCACTTCATTCCCTGTAACTGTATGTGACAGTTTGTGTGTTCACAGATGTGGTGGGAAATGCTAATTCATGTTGTAACATCCTGCAACATTAGCTCTGCCAGAAATACCCCTCTTGATTTTCTGCTCTGGTTTCTGTGGGGGTGAGATAAAAACAAACAAACAAAAACCCTTTGCAAACAGTTCTCCCATAGAAAAGCCCAAGTAGGCTGTTTGTAATAAATAAATGAATAAACCCCTACCATCAAAAGGGTTGAAGTATCCATTGCCCAGACTCTTCAAATCCAGTTAGCAACAGTTTAGCAAATGCTGGTTACTGGACTTGGGGTAGGATAAGGTGGCTGTGAGTTCCACTGGAAGTGAACCTGTAACAGTTTCAAAGAATGTGACATTGCTCCAATACACAAAAGTCTTTTGATGAGCCCTTCTCGTTTGTAGAGGTTTCTGAGCCATTACATTTTGCTGTTGTCCCCTAGCTCTGTAGAGAGACCTCAGTGCCACAATGCCTTCTCCCTCTTTCTGTAGCTTCTTTGTGTTTTCCACAGAGGTAGGATGGCAAATAAAAAACGTGGTATTTAGAGGAAGCTCTAAGTCATTTAGATTTATGTATATCGCTTATGTGTGTCAATTCAGAGATGATCACTATTACAATCATGCTACGTAGCAGTGATAAAAGAACACGCGCATCTGAGTGCTTGAAGGGAATGTAGTGAGGAGAGGAGCAGCAAGGGGGGAGTATAGGACTGTCCAGAGATGTACGGCCTTTGGAGGGCTCTGTTTTTCCTCTTTGTTGCGTTTCACGTGGACAGCTCCACTTCTGTTGTTATGTCCAATCAAGTTATAAGGTCATCTGAAACACTCATGTGTTTTGAGGATAGCATAATAATACAGGGTTACATGAAAATTCAGAATTTCTGGAAGGTTAGATTCTGCCATTCTGGAAACGTATAAGACACCAGTTGCTAATACACACATCTTCCTTTAATTTTATTAAAGGAAATAGAAGCGATTCTTTGTGGACCATTGCAAAATGTATTTAAGATTCCTTATTTGGATCCAAGCTCCTGATACCTTGTTAGCCATTTTTAAGGTGGATTTTCATGTCTTTTTGTTTTGAAAGAATGTATAAATCTACTAAAGAATCAACTATGAAAACTTAATATTTTTTTATTCTCTTGTGTCTGTAAAGCAAATGAGTCAAAAGAAAAAAGAATGCTTTGGAGCTTACCTTTCAATGCCCAGGATTGAGCCGATTTTTCTGTTTCTGACGCTTCATCTATGCACTGTTTTCTAGTGGCATTTAAAATAGAATAATGAATTTCAGGGAAAAGGTAGCACTTTGTGTAAGCTAAGGATTTTTCTGAACATTTGTCTTGAAATACAAGTACTCTATTTATAAAAGTCCACCTGAAGTTGTATAAAACCAATTATGCTTTTGCAAAGCTTAATTTTCAATATTTGTTGCATATCAAGAGGATGAGCTTTACTCACTTTTTGGTGGAGTAATATGAATTGTTGTAACCAAAGATGGTTTAAAAGATCATCATGTCCCAGTTCCACAAACTGAAAAAAAAATATTTTAAAATAAAAAATTAATATTTTACCCTGTTTTGGGGTATGTGATCTCTAGTCATCAAGTCCATTTCTTGCCATTTGTTTTGTACACGGTTTTACTGATTTGAGTAATCCAGATTAGTCAATTAAAGTACCTTTAAAATCTGTCGCATTAAGATTAGAAGGAGGTTTCTGCTATAAATAGTCATGATAGGTAACACTCTAAAGCGGCTTACTTATGTTTTAATCCTTTAAAACTTCACTTCTGCTCTTTAATACAGTAAATAAAATTGTTAGTCTTTCTTAAAGAACAGTTCATCCTTCTACAAGTTGTAAATGTGTGTTAAACCTTCAACATTTTTGGTAAATTGACTTAAGCAGTGGCATTGACATTCCGAGTTGTGCAGGTTCTGTGGAAAGAGTTCTTTAAAAAGATGCATTGGTATTTAGTTGTCTGTTTTGAAATTCAGTGGCCTAGACTTCCATTAATGAGGTTCAAGCTCCTCAGGCTCCAGAGTGTATGAAAGCCACCAATAGCACTTGCAATGCAGTGTGACCTCTCTCGATTCAAGTTAATGTAAAAAAAACTAGCATTGCTGCATAATATCATCTCTCCCAAAATGATTTATGATGTTTTTAATGTCTGTGTATTTTAATATGCAACTTCTTCACAAATATTTTTGAGTAGTTGAAGTAGCTTCTTCTACTAATTGTCATTCTTACTACAGTCTGTAACAAGAACAGATAGGCAAAACATGAATACTATCTATGAGTTTACTGAATACCAGTGTAGATAATCAAGAGATGATGATAGTTCATTACTAGAGATCAAAAATATAACTTCACTCCACTGTGTGCTGTGCCAGTCCTGCCTCAAAAACTTAGAATTGAAAACAAATAGGTCAGTACAAGGTCAGTGTGATGGCTGTCCTAACTTACTGTCAGGCTCCATTTCTCAGTGTGTTTATAGGCAGTGATAAAGGAAAATTATGAGTATTCTGAGAGTGCAGAAGAAAAAAAAGATACAAAATTCTCAGCAGATTCCTGCCTTGACAGATCCGATGGGGCCCACTAAAGAAGGGCTTTCCGCAGACAGATGGTAAGCGAAATGCAAGGGGCATACTTTTTTTAATTAAAGTGAACTTTTTTCAGTTCTTAATGGGTTCAGTATATGTAGGAATCTATACTTCTCAGTGCTGTGCTACCATCTGTTCCCTCTACACACATCCATGCTTTCAAGAATTGCTTTTCCTTCTGTGCTATTTATGGAATCTTCCACCCCCTTTAGTAGTCTGTACTTTCATTCCTCTTTGCTAGAATGTGTGTTGCAGACCAAATTAATTGTCCCTGTAGCCTCTTTGCCGCCACCACCACCACCCTGTACCCCTGCCTGTATAGTTATTCACCATCTATCTGTTTATCCCTGTTGTCTTGTTCACCAGATGGGCTGTCCAGGAGAGTCAGACTGCTCAGACCTTTTATCTGAAGTTTTGATTTTTTAAAAAGTAAAAGTTGATGTCGAAAATGTTGCAGTTTTCTAGGCAAAATATCTTTGGGGGCTGGAGACCAGAGGAATCTTCCAGGATTTCGTACTCTTGAGGGCAAGGTATCACTCTTCTTACCTTGTTCTCATAAGCCCTACATATTTGTGCTTGGTCAGTAAGAGACACAAGTGCTGAGTCAAGATGATCCTTTTGGTTTCATCTAGTACTTTTGCTTTTATGTTTTTTAGCTAAGGAGTTTCTTAATAAATCATCTATGTCTGGTATACCCATTATATGAAGTGTTTCATTAGTGTAAATGTGATATTACTTCTCTGCAATTGGTTTGCATATTTTTTGTTTAATAAATAGTAATGTATTACTTCAGGGATTGATCAAAAAACAAACAAACAAACAACAAGCACTTAGGTGGTTTTCTGTTCCTTTATTAATGAAACAAAATTATATTTTGTATATATCACAGTTGATACATGCACATCTCACATACAAATTCCTGTATGTGGAATACCAGCTGTTGGTTATTGATATTCCCTTCTTACAGGGCATGTAAGACAGAGCAACTGGGGCCAGTCTTCTGACTGCTGTCCTGGGATTACTTTTCTATGGAGATGGCATCAGTTATCCTCTCTTTCCTAAGAGATCAAAGGTGCTAAGGACAGTTGATATCCAACTCTTCCAATCACGGAGTTAGAGACATAACCTCTCCTGGACAGATTAGCAGACCTCACACTTCGCTTTATCATCCCCAGTTTGAACAAAGCCAGGACAATGTTATCCAGTTCTCAACAGGGTGCAGATCCTTTTGGTACCAAACTGATACTGATTTTCTGTGGCTATCAGCCATTTTGCTGTTGTCTTATTTTCTGTCACTGGCATTAGTTTCAGTATCACTGTATTTAATATCAAACTTTGCAGGAGTTGAAAGAACAGAATCCTGTCTACTTTTCAGTTCCAAGCTCAAGATTTTATTTGAGGTATCTTATCCCCTGAAGCCTTCTGTAAGAGGAGCACAAATTCTTAGCTTGCCCTATAGAAAGAACACAACAGATTCCATCTGCACAGCGTTTAAGTTTTCACAAAATATGCAATGCAGACCCTTCTCAGTCCCATTGCATATTTGTTTTGTTTAGTTTTGTTTTTGTTTTTAGCTTTATTGGTGTAGCCAGAGCCTCTCTGTAGAAATTGTTCTCCTCCTTAGTCCTACAGATGTCCCTGTCACATATTCAGCACTTATTTCCCAGCAGTTTTGATGAGTAAGGTTAGATTATTGTAGAAAACTGCAAGTGCAGCAACCTGCAGATAATAAATAAGATAAAGCAGAATTAAGCAATAGTAGAGAATAGCCTCCCCTTCTAACTGTCTTAAATATGTTATATGGGTGGAGATTTTTTTCAGCAGTTGAAAGGTGACAATTTTAAAAAAATTTGATTTTTTTTTTTCCTAGCAGATATTGCAAGTAACTGCAGGTATTTTCAGTACTGAACTGGCTGCAGCATCAGACGATGCTTGGATTATGTATCATTTCCATGCTTACTTTCCTTTCATGAAGGGTAAAAAAAAATAATCTCATGTGTCAGAAATCCCTGCTACCCTTCTTTTAGTGTGTTTGAAGTTTAGAGATTTAATCTTTCATGAAGAACCAGGTGTAAAAGACTCAAAAGATCACTTCACAAGTGTAATGTATTTATTTGTTTTTTAAAACAATTGCAAATTCAGTTGCATACACGTGATAGAGCTTCCTTGGTGGCCAGCCTAGGACTGAAATGAATTTTCACAGGAGACAAAGAACTTTTCTACACCCAGCTTCCTTTGGTCCCAGGTTCAAGACACACCTTTCTGACAGTGACTGCTTCATCAGACAGAACTGTATTCATTTAAAACAAGCGTCTCTACAGATGTAGAAGTATCTATATCCCCCTTAGAGAGGACAGGGAAAGAGGGATGGATGTTGCCAGTTGTTAGCAGTGTCACTTACTGCACATTGGAACACATTCACAATTGCTGTGATACGTGCTGCTTAAGAGCCTTTATAGAATTAGTATGGTTTTCCTAATGGGGATCTGGAAAAACCAGAAGGAAAATGCAGTGCCATGGCCAGCATCAGAGGAACAAAAGGCCCTGCAGTGAATTAAATTCTGCTCTGCTGAGTACCAGAGTAAAGCGCAAACCATCTGGCTAGCTGCATTCTCCAAAATGAGCTCTGTGATAGTCCCATGGATTATGTGTTCTTTTGTGATCAGTAAGAACAACAAAGTTAATATAAGGACAAGTGCAGAAACGTGCGTAGGTGAACATGCAAGAAATTGAGGAGAATATCTGCTGCTGAATGAAAGATTTTTTTTTACTTTGATGCAAGCTGTCCTAGGAGTATGGAGTTGTTAACTTTAAGTATGTTCTGCCCTATTAATTTATCTGGTGTTTTACCTGGAGCAACTAAATAATTTGGAGGGCAAGCTATGTTTTAGTCAATAAAGAGCAGTGTGTTTAAAGGGTTATGCTTCCTTTGCAATGCAGTGGTTTGAATTAATTTTCAGTGAATTGACAGGTTAAAAACAACAACGAAAAATCTATTCACAGCGTACTTAAGTGATTCTTTAGGACATCAGAAAATCTTATCTAGGCAGCCTTCAGTCTCATCACAAGGACGAGCACCACATTTTCCCTTTTTTTGTGACTTGGCTTTGTGGCTGTCTGAAATGTTCCATCTTGTGTGGGGAGACAGACTAACGAAAAGAAGGATTTTTTTTTTTTTTTTTTTTTTGCCTGCCCTCCCGTATCTTCAATGCCTCGAATTGTGTGAAAAAAAATAAAATTGGCTTGTCTCAGTTTTGTTCCTGTGTGAACAAATGTGTGAATTTTGGTATCTGTCTCCTGATAAGCAAAGAGCTCGTTCCCTAGCTGTTCCTGTAAAAGGAGTCTGTTCGCACTGCAGTCAGTTACACAATTTTCAGCTGTGAAAGGGAGACAGCACCTGTTAAACAGGAGTTTAATACGAACCTGTACATTCATATAAATGAAATGAAGATATGTGGCTACTGTCTGAAATCTTATTTAGATTATTCCTCACAAAAAGAGACTGTCTCAGATTTTACAGTCTAAACAGATAAGGCCAGCAGCAGTGAGGCAGGGGGAAAGCACAGCAAACCGAGGTGCCTTACCACGGCCATGCACTGCGGCACTGGCACAGCAGGAGCGGGCCATTCTCTCTCTGTGTCTGGGTCCTTCCCCTAAGGGATGTTGCTTTCTAAAAATTGTCGTTTTGTCACATTCCTCTTGGGTAGCCATCCAGTCATCTTGAATTCTTTTGCAATTAATAATAACATCAGTAGGGTGGACATAATGTTTTTGTTTCTTGTCACACAACGTCTTTAGTTTCGTTAGGGCTGGTAAGTTCTTTGATCTGGGCTTTGTTTATACAAAGGCACTAGATGCTGTTTCAAAAATCGGGATGCTATTAAAAAAAGCTACTAGCCTTGGGCTTTAAAGGACAGGAGTCAGGATTATTCAAGAGTCTGTTCTTACTGTCTGTAATCTGCACAGGGCTAATTCTGGTTGCTATTGCTAGAATATAAGTTTTATAGTTACCTGGATGAATGAACTGGTATACCAGAAAATGGTTCACAATGTTCTTCTCTAACTTAATTTTCTTCTTCTTCTCTTAGTTAATCTGTAAATCTTGGCGCTCATTATCTGATGAGTGTGCAGGGATAAATTCCTACAGAATGCAAAATGATAAATTGTTCGTGGCATTTAAGATGACTTAAGTTGAAGGAACTGCAGTTGAGAGATTTCCTCAAGATTTTTTGCATTTTTTGAGCTCTCATTATCAGTCGTGTGTGTCTTGAGTAAATTTGATGCCCCCAGGGAATGAGGGTGCAGCTAGGGAGAAGAGCACAAATGAAGCAGTTGAGCAGCTGCTGGCTGCACACACCCTGGCTCTCCCAGTGTTGACTCGTTGTAATCTTGCATCACGTGGGCGGGCGAAGGTGGTGGCTGTAGCGCGTTTCCTTTAACTAGAAAGGTTTTAGCCGTGGATCTGTTGATCCTGGAGTCCAAACTGTTCAACTGAAGGAAAAACTTGTTTTGAGTTCATATTTTATGCTGACAACGCGTAAGTACCTTGCTTCAGGATTTGTTTGTCCTGAAGAAGCAGTTCCTATTTTACTGTCTGCCTTCATAGATAAATTATAAGCATTTAGCTTAGTTTTATTAGTGCATAGTGCTACTTAAGAACACAATCCGTTTTTCCAGGATTAACATTGTACATAATTATATAGAGGGACTTTGAATGTCTTAATGCTGTTTATAAGTGGATCGAGATTCATGCCAGAATTCTGGATTTTTTTTTCCTTTCTTGAGCTCCCATGGGAACATTGGCTAATTCAGAAAATGCTTTGTGTGTTCCCCACCTTGTAGTGCTAAATTCTGTGTCTAATTTAAGTCCAGTAGTATTAAAGCATCTGTTCAATTCCAGCTTTTCAGACACTTGCAATTCCTACATCTTAGCACTTATGATATATAGTTTTGTTTATAAATATATGTGTTTCAGATGTATGTTATGAAGTTTTATTTTGGTCATTGGGTAGAATTTATATCAGTGTTTTTATTACTATAAAATGATTGTTAGCAGAATTGTTTGTTTTAATTAGGAACGTACTGGTTGCTGTAAACTATATTAAATCTTTAAGTATAATGGATGTTTGCTTCTGTTTATTTGCTTTGTGTCATCATGATTATTTCAATTTTTATTTCATTTGATAAATGTAAACCTTTATGTAGCTTTTAATTACAAAACATAGTGCTTAGTGAAAACATTGGTTTTTGATGGTGTTTTCTTGCATTAACATAGCTGTAACAGATGCTTATTTTCTGAGATTTGAAAATTTATGTAAGTTAATCCCCAGAGAATAGGGGAAATTAATAACAGTGCTTCCATTTCTTACAGAATACAGCCGTTTTGAAGCTAAAATACATGATTTACGGGAACAGATGATGAACAGTAGCATTAGTTCAGGATCAGGATCATTGCGAACTAGCCAGAAGAGATCCCTATATGTCAGGTAATTATCTTTTTCACCATATTACTAGTGTGTTTTTCTGCTTTTCTGTAGACTTAGTATTTCTGTGTTTTATACGTTAATTTACTTGTTACTGAACTTACCAATTTGGTATTTATATGATTGCAATATATTAAAAAGAAAGTTTAACTTATTTTGATTAAAGTAATACAGCTGGAAAAAAAAGTAGTATTAGCTCTGAGAACTTGGAAGAGTGGTGCTTTTACTTGCTTTTTGTTCTGCCCCTCAGAGATGATGACCAGTCAGTAAAAACATTTATTCTTTTAAAGTCTAAGTAACAATTTAGCAACCTGTTTAACTCAATTTGTGTTTTTGTGACACAAGTCTTCATTCTCCCCTTTAAGTTCTTGAGTTTAAATTTAGAGTCTCCCACAACTTAAGCTTTGGCAAGTGGCCATCTTATTTTCTTCAGCTTGCTTCGGTCATATTCTCAGCTTGTATTAGGAAATCAGAATAGCATTCTGTTACAGAATAATTTCCGTGGTAAACAAGTGATCACCAAACAGGCCAAAGTGAATAAATTGAGTAGTCTTCATAAATTTATTCATACAAAATTAAACATAAAAGTGGATTAAGTGAAGTGGGAAATACAAAATATAAAAGCATGAAATAATTAAGAAAATAGGTAGTTTCCCCAGGAAACTGTGGCAAGATGCAGCTTATTTAATATGTAATCTTACTCCTCTGTCAGTTGCTATGTACTGAAAAGGCGTAACATTTCAGGTGTTGAATGTGGGTAAAAGGATTGCATTTTAAAAAAGTAATTGATGTTTGACTTCCCTGAACTGACTCATCTCCGAGTTGAACAAGGACCAGCAGTAGCCTCATGGAAGAGGCCAGACCATTTTAGCAGAGCAGGTTAAGACTTCACTAGTGACAGTGCTTGCTTTAAACTTGATTTAAAATGTTGTAGGACCTCACTGGGCTTACCTGCTAAAATCCTAGGCTCAGGTGCTGTTGCCATTTAGAAATTGGCCTCAAACAGTTCCCATCTCCCAGTTATGCTTGATATCTGTTTACAGGGCCACAAAGTGGAAAAAAAAAAATCAGAAAAATGAGCTAGACTAAATGCATTTAATCTGACCTAGTTCCCTGATCACTGTACTCTTGTAGAAATAAAGTGTCCTCCAGAAATGGGTGCAGCTTAGGAGAGAGGAGTCTTAGAATCTGTTTTTACTGCTATTGCCATCAAAAGAAATGTTAGTGAAAATTTAGTCTGAACTGTAAGCAATGAAACACTGCTCCAAACATTAGGTTTGTGGATTATTATTATTATTTTACTGTTCTACATTTTCTTAATCTTAAATTTCCATTCTTTGGCAGAACAGACTTCAAATATATATATATATATATATATATGTAAAATTAAAGGTCGCTGTAAATATTCGGTGCAACAGGTTATATTGGGTTTCCATGGCAAGGGTTTGGTAGAGGGGTAGGCTGCAGGCGTGGCCTTTGTAAGAAACGTCTAGAAGCTGCCCCATGTTAGTGGAGTTAATTTTATTGAAGTCTGGGGGATTTTAATGCAGCAGAAGGGGATTTTTTTAAGGATGTTCTTAACATGGTGACTCTTGTTAATCTTACACCACATTTCTGTGATTTCATCTTTATGTTTCCCATGTCCCCATTTTTCTCACAGATGCACATTCTTGACCTGCTTCTGTGTTTGTGCAGGCCCAGCGTAAGCTGCTTAAAATAGCAAAATTAACTTTAACCTACAAAAAAATGGGCTATTTCACATGATTCATCTCCCACTAGTACGCTGTACGACCACATAAACACACATGCTGGTACAAGGAAGTATACCTGGTGGATGGAAGGGTGAGTGGCAGAGTAGCAAGGCTGCTGAGATTTAGAATTTATATAGCTGTGGAGTTTTACCTTGAATCTTTCTAGTTTATGAAGTGATTGTGACTGCACAGTATCAGTGATGTTTCCCCTTTGGCAAGCTTTGTGTACTGTGCATTTGTTACCAATTGTTCTATTCCTTATTTCCTTCCAAAGTATAATAAATAGGTAGCTGGTGAGGGAAATAACATGATTAGAAATCTAACTATTCGGAAGACCTACTGAATGAAGTGAGACTAGGAAGGCCAGACTTCATGTCATGAAGTTATATTTATGTTATCCACAAGTATTCTATGCCCAAAACAGATACTGTTTTGTTCATGGCACAGTATCTATTAAGCTTTGGGAAAGGAAATCTTATGCAAGGCCAGTACCTGGATAATTGCATCCATGCTCAGAAAAGGCTCAGACATTTGTGGTCTGTTTCTGAAGGCTTTTAAAGAAATGCGATGAATTATTCACCTAGGGTTTCTTTTTAGATTAACTGTAACGTAGCCTGTATGTTTTGACCTATTACTTCGGTAGCTTTATCTGGCTTCTGTTTTTTCATAGTTTGTTTGTTTGTTTTTTGTAGTTTGCTTTAAATATTTTTGGGGTCATAATTTAAATCTTCAAGGATAAATGCTAAAATACTAATGATAAGTGCTTGATATCAGTTAGCCACATCTTATTTCCATAGGTGAATATACATATGGACATCGTGGTTAGATCTTCATATCCATAATCACAGGATTTATCACCTTAGCCCTCATCATGTAGCTAAGCCTAAACAATCTTAAGTTTTGCTTGGTTAGCTATAGCCTATAGCTCTAGCTATAGATTCTAAACCACTTACATTGATGTTCACACATTTGTCTGGTATTTTAAGCCTCTGACAAGCAGTTTATGTAACTCTTATTCCCTTGAAGTTATCTGTGAATGGTTGAGGTTGTGCTTTTGACTTTGTCAGCTGCAGAAAATGCAGCCTTCTCCAGACTTGGCAAAAGCCTCGTGGAGACTGGTGATTCCATTTCCAAGAAAGGTTTTTGAAACTCACTAATCAGCTTTGTTGTAAGTTGGAACAAAAATCTAAAATGCAAATATTCCTCATGAAAAGTGCTTCTCCACCCACGGCCCTCTACAGAGAGTGCTGCTATGGTTTTTGAGATCCATTCTTGTCATCACATCAAAAGATGCCAAAGACTGGTAGGCAACTTGGGTACACATGCAGGATGGGTTCACATTTTTTCACTCTAGCTTCCAGTGTAATTTTTGACCTCACTGTTTTTTTTTAAAGACTTTGAGTCTTAAGACTTTCAAGTTTTAAGACTCTGAACATATTGCTAGATACTGCCAGAACGTGTTGGCTATCCAACTTATGCCTTATTATAAGTCACTTTGGTATCATCATTCTGTACCAATTCAAAAACAGGTTTACAAACTGAAGCTAAATCTCTGTAATATTAGGTTTTTTGTTGTCGTTGATGATGTGCCTTTAGAATTCCAGTTATATAATGTACGCTGCATTGTATAGTAAAGCCAACCATAAAATGTTTATGGGCATTCAACCACAGTTGTAGAAAACAAATAAAAGAAAATACTCTGAGAATAATGGTCTGTGGTGATATCTCAAAATCATGGTAACAAAATCTCAAACAAAATGAGATGCGTTCTTGCCCCCCTATAACTGAAACATGATCTCTTTATAAATAGTCTGCCTGTAAACAGTGTTTTGGGGGTGTTATAAAATATTAAGGAAATGACTATTGTTTTTGCCTGAAAATATAATTTGAAGCAAAATAGCAGATTTTTCTTAATTGCATGCATCTTAATATATGATAAATAGCAATATAACAAACAGTCCTTGGAGGATAGTATAAATATAGCGATTCGACAGCAACTAACTCCTTAATTTGCACATCTAATTCTTTCTTTCTCCCCTGACTAATTACGATGCACTGATTTAACGTCCTTCTCTGATTGCTGCTTTATATTTCTTTTGATCTTTATTTTAAGAGGAGAGAGATTGTCTCAATGTGTCTGTTTTTACATCTGAGCTATACCTAAATTCAAAAAATACGTATAAAAAAAGTTAAATTCTTTGATGGCATCAGATTTCTTTGATAATATATTGCCAGGGAGTAAACTTGTTCTATACTTCATGTAATCTTGTATGGCAAGTACCAGTGTGCAATGTCTGTAGAATGCAGACCTGAAAGTGGCATTCACTGCTGTGCATTTTTCTAACCAGCATGATGCATCATGAATTCAAACAATGGTGCTGATTTCTCTTTGGATTGAAAATGATTGCAACTCCAAGTGGAAGAAACTTCACAGTTTGGAAATCATTAGGAAATTTTAATAAGGTCCATTGAAAAATAAGATTGGTGTTAGTAGCAGGCCTGAAAATTATACTCCGTTGCAGGAGAAGCTTAATTAGTCATCTTTATGTTGTTCCGATACTTCAAACATCTGGTTTTAAACAGCTTTCCCAGAAACTCAGGGAGAAAAAAATAAGCTCCTTTATAGGATAGCCTTCATTCCCATGTGGTAAGATTAAATCATGTTTCAGAAAATAGTACAGAGGGATGCTTTTGCTGCCACAGGAATTCCCCAATTGCTTTGTTCAGCAAGAATACCGTAAAATAAGAAATGCTTCGCTAAAACTTGATCAGCAGCCTATCATACTGAAAGCAATGAGCAAAGCCAGGTAAAAGACATGATGGAAATTTTGGTGCTATTAACACAGACATTAAGTTTTTGGCTTTGAAGCATACATATTCATGAAACTTGCAACTTGCCTTCAGTTCCTGTAGTTGTCTAACTGAAAGAACCGAATTACCATTTTAGTGATGTTTTGCTTCCAATTTATACGGGGCAAAATAATAGGGACTTGGTGCTTTCTCTTTAAAATATTTTTTTAGGACTTGTCATTTAAATTAAATGAAACTTAGAAGTAGAATAAATGTTGTGGGACAGTGTTCAAAGTACTGGTTGATCAGAAATAATGAATTTATTTAAAAATAAATTTCTCTTTTTGTTATAACTTCCACTACACAAATGTATACGTGGTATTGTTAATCTATAATCAAAGTCTCCATACAGGGGGTATGACCTTATGTTAAAGGTGAATTGATCTGATGGAGCAATTTGGCACTGGTTATGAGCAAATACAGTTCAAACAGAAAGAAATACCCTCAGTGCTTTAAAAAGGCAAAATTCACAAAGCTAAGATGCAGTTGAACAAACTCTTACAACTCACAGATACTTACTTACATGAGTAAAAGAATTTGTGAGACATTAAAAATCTAGTACAAAAAGGTACGTAAATCTAGTGTTTGGGAAGAAGAAATAAACCTAATTTGTACAAGAGAAAGGATACCATTTTAAATCATTGCATTAGGATCTATTTGCACTTTCCTAAGGTTGTGTTGGACTTTGTATGAAGTCTCTAAATTGAGACAGGTATCATTTAGGAAGTGCATCACTGACAAACGTATGAGCTTGCAGATGAAATACTTGAGGACTTTTTTGGCCTGTGTTGTACATGCACTTCACTTTACATCTGTTCATATGCCTTCTTGAAAAGTAAAATAAGAGTCCTTTATAAGGCATAAGCTTAGGAGTATCTCTCTCATTTCAGTAAGAGGTTCCAGTCATTCATTTTCACATTCTCACTAAACCCTCGATTGTGCTGGGAGAAACATACTGTAAGTCTCGTCAGTTTCTCAGGGAACTGATCCAGATTTAAAATGATCCGACGGGGAGAATTAATTTTAACACCTATCGATTCCACAGTATGGTGTACCATGTTCGTTTCTAAGCAATTTTGCTTTCATAACCAAGGAAGGGGAAGGAAGCAGTACAAAGCAGCAGTGAATGTGGGCATGGATAGCAGTGGGCTTGAATAAACCACCCTTGCTGGCAAAGAGAACGCTGATAGAGCTGTAGCCTGCAGCTGGTGTTCAGGTAGTGCTAGTGTCTGTTATTTGAAAATGGGCTAACCTTGGAAAAAAAGGATGAGATTTTCCTGAAATGGTAGGGAATTTTCCAGAAGAACGCACCTCAAGCTTTTTGCTTTGTAGTGGCCAAGTTCTGTTCAGATCATACATATATCTAATCTTTTTTCTTGCAAGTCTGTGAGCAGGAAATTGAGAGTAACTTTTAGTTACTGAAATAATCCAGATTTGTAACTTGTAACTAAGTACAGGACCGAACTTTCAACGCTCTATGCATCAATTTCCTTTTTTTTCTGTAGTCTGACATGTAACTTGCTCTATGCAAAGTATTTATTGAATTGCAGGGGGCATTTTCTTGTGGACCTTTTGCAAAGTATTAGAGTTTGCTCTGGACCTAGTTTAGTCTCATTCATTAAAACTTATAAATTTTGTTTGTGTTTGAATACTATGCTGACCATTCTCAGGGGAGTTGTGGAGGTAGAGTGTGTATTCAGCATTCTCATTTTAAGCACATGTCAGAATGATGCGGTCATTTCTGCATGCTTAATTAAATCTAATGCTATTCATATGCACCTGTTTCTTGTCACCTTTTTCTATATATGTTTATTTATTTTTCTTCTCAACGCAGAGCTCTTTTTGATTATGACAAGACTAAAGATAGTGGCCTTCCAAGTCAAGGGTTGAACTTCAAATTTGGCGATATTCTCCATGTCATTAATGCTTCTGATGATGAATGGTGGCAAGCACGGCAGGTAACTCCAGATGGAGAAAGTGATGAAATTGGAGTTATCCCAAGCAAACGCAGGTATGTCATAATATTGTATTGACTTTGTGATGTCTACTATTAAATTTTCTAATGAGTTTAATATTACACTATTTATACATAAGAAGGTGCCAAGTAAATGTTGTGTAATATGATGTTGCTGATGGCAACTCTGCAGTTGAGCATTAGACTTGGTTCAGAATTTTCCAGATTGAGAAAAACATTAAACTTCACGCTCCAAAATACTCCAAAAAATATTTTTAAAATTATTTTTTAAAAGTAAAACATTAGAATTCTTTTTACCCCAACACTGGGAAATGGGCAAGTCTTTCCTGGGTGGACAAAGCAGAGACACGCTGTTTGGCATTGGCAAATAAGAGATTACGAGGTCTGAATCTTAATATCTGCTGTTTGCTCATGGTTGAAGATACTCACTTAGGGACATGCTCTTTCTTTTTACACCTGGAATTGCTGAATCTATGCAATCACTTTAAGCTCCAAAGCCCTCACAGCTCATCAGTTGAGAAATAAAGCCCTGCTTTTCCAACACAGTCTGCCATTCATTTTCCAAAGAGGTCATTAGCGACAAAAATCTGTACTACAGAAGGTGCACTATATGTTTACATTGTAAAAAGTACTAATTTGAAATTCTAGAATTTTGCTAATTTAACTGCTTTGTGTCTGTTCTTCTGGTAGAGTTGAGAAAAAAGAACGAGCCCGTTTAAAGACAGTGAAGTTCAATTCCAAGACGAGAGGAGATAAAGGGGTGAGTTTATGAAGTGCAAATTACACCTGGTGTTGTGAATGGTAACACATTTCAGTGGGTTATATATTCAGACTCTGTTTCAGTTTTTAGTGAAAAGGTGAAATAATATCAAATAGAAATAAAATTATTCTGAAAACTAAAGCAAATTTTAATAGTAAGCTGTTGCCACAGCACTGCAAAATAAAGAATTAGCTTAGAAATACATACTATTCCTAATACTGTAATGTGACAGGAGTTTGTATATACTAATTGGTTATTGAATAGTGCCATTTAGAACAGCACTACAAGTGCTGCTTATAAAGCCCTTTAGTACTTTGGTATGGATTGTGCTCTTGGACTTCTTTTTGGGGAAGAGGCTTACTACCAGTTTTCAGAAAAATTAAAATGTTTCTTTTGTTAATTTTTTAATGTGTCTAGAAAGCATTCAAAACAAAATTGATCAGCAGGGCCTCTGTGACTAATAAGAGGTTTTGTAAAGTGCACAGTTACCCAGGCAGTGTAAAGTAAATTCTTTCTTAGAACTGTGGATGCAGAAGCTTTAAAGAGTTTTTGTGCAGTGGTATAGGCCACCAGAAACTCTAGTCTTTGCTCATCACTAGCCAGAAACACTATCTACCTCACAGCTGTTTTTTCTCACCACTGCTCTCTGTTGGTACAGATACTGGTGCAGCTGTGCTCAAAGCATGTGAAGTAACCAATGCAGGTGAAAAGTAACCCAGTCCAAAAGACATTGTAGTCAAATCCCATGGTGCAGTTCACTGCTTAATATGTAAACCTTGCCCCAATAAGTGTGCTGGGGCAGTGGGAATGAGCAGTGAGAAAGCGAGGTAACTGCTTTCATAGCAATGGGAATGCTTGTAGCCTAAATTATAATAATTTCATCATAGTAAAACAGCCTTGTTTTCTTTGTTTTTTATGTGAGGCTTTTTTTTTACAAAGTAATGGCTGTTTTGAAATAAGATAAACAATTTCACAATCTTACAATTTTTTACCAACTATATATATATGGTAATTTCAACACTTAGATATGTGCATCTTAGGTGTAAGAACCTTCTAAAGTAAAAATATAATACCATTTATTAAAAAAAAAAAAAAAAAAAAAAAAAGAAATATGCTCTTAGTTCCTGAGGAAGCTATTTCTTTTAGATATTTTTTCAAATAGCACAATGCTGTAACATTACTTATTACTGTAGGTGTGAAGGATTTTTTTGTCATTTATTTTAGTTACAATGTTTTCGTAACTTCAAAAAATCAAACATAAAGTATTAAGGCTTCAGTAATTTATCTGGATACTTTGAAGATATCCAAATCCATATGTGCATTCCTCTGCTACATGGTAAAAGTTTCAATTTAGTTTACTAATGAAGAAAATGACAATTTTTTTTTTGTAACAGTGTTATTTAAAGTGAAATCAGTATCTTCAGTTATTTTCTGATTAACAGTTACAGTCCTGCATTGAGGATTACTTTGATTATTGCATTTCATTTTCTTTTCTCTGTTTTGGTACATTCATATTTTCATATGGGAATAAAATGGTATCAACTGATGTGGTAATTCTTAACCTGGTTATTTTTATATTTTGAGTTCATTTTCTAGGGGTCATGTAAAAAACAAATGACTTAAGTATCTTAGATTGTTTAAACTGCGTTAAGTAATTTTTCAAACATTACCATGTTCTTTGAGCAGATAATTGCATGTTTTTGTAGTTTGTCTACCAATAAACTGTAAACACTTAATTAGCTATGTATTTGAAATAGCATTTTGGCAATAGAAGAGTTAGTACACAATTACTGTGTACTAACAGCACCAAAGATATGCATGGAAAACTGAGTGGAAAAGCAACTACGCTTGCCATTGATACAGAACTGCAGTTCTTTTTCTTTAGTAACACTTCATTTTGCAAACACTCTTACACTTGTTCACAACCTTTTGCTTCAGCTGTAAATGTTTTAACAGTACAGTTTCTCTTTAAATTATTCTTCCTGTATTTGTCATGGTGGTATTTTTCCCAGTCTGCAACATACATGTCTTCATGGACTGTGTGCATTACTGAGTCTGTTAATTCTCCATGGACAGTATGAAATACCAACCTTGAACAATTAGTCAAAAGTTCTACATTAAAACCTTAAAAATAACCCTAGTGATAGCAAACATTAAAACCTATGTTCCTTTCATTTTAAGGAACACTAAGAAACTGGAGCAGAAATGTTTATTTTTTTGTTTGTTGCTTTCATATAAGCATTTACTTCACTTTCTGTGCTGCTTCTGTTTTAATATATTCTTGCTTATGATGCCTGTTCATGATTTGCAGTGGGCTTATGAAAAATTTAATACAATTACTGTGCATTTGCAACTAATAAGCAATTCTCTCCAGCTTTTTATAATCATGGTATCTTTTAAAAATAATCTTTTGGCTAATCTTTTATTCAAAATCAGTACAATATTACCTTTAATTTCTTTTTTTTTTTGGCAATGGAACTGACTCTGACCATTATACATGCAGTATGTGAAACTTAATATTACCTCAGTAGGATTTCTAGAGAAGGTTAAAATTATCAGTGTTATGAAATATTTTCAAAACTAAAATAAAGAAAATGATTATCCTTTACGAAATAAAAACATTAGCTACGTCTTGTAATTATACAAATAGCAAAATCTCACCACCCAACAAAACTGCACCATTTTTGCTTTGTTATTATTTCTTATTTACATACTCTTTTGCCCAAACCGAGTGTCTTGTCCCAATGGGACAATTATATAGATGTGAGACTTCTACCTCTCAGAATTCATGTTACAGTATTTTTCAGTATGCTCAGCAAATATCTAATCTTTTGGGCATACTTCTTTGTCACCTTCATTCTGTAGGTTCCAGTAATGTTTCTGTTTGAGAAGTCAATTCCAATGATTTGTTGGTTTCAGATAAAGAAGGTCAAAAGGACCGTAACCCAAAACCTTGCCAATGCCAACCATGGTTCCTACAAGCATACGGTTGGCTTGAAAACAGTTCTTTTGTCCATGTGTGCGGTCGATAGGTTACCAGCTCTTACAATGGAATGACAATTTTAGTGGAACACAGATGCCAGCCAATTAAAAACAGTGTTCAGTGTTGCTATCGACAGAGCTTTGTGCTCATGATACCGATGATGCACCTATGGCACAATATGCCTCTTTTACACCTGGTAGTTTAAAGTGAACTTTTTTGACAGTGGTAGTGAAAATATCACTGAATTTTTCACTGGGTGATATTGCCAAGCAAGTCTGTATTAAAACAGGTGGCCAGAAGGTTTGTTAATACTTGGAGCAGGATGCAGCTTATGTTGCACTATAGGTATTCTCTTCAGGAAGGCCAAATTCTTGTTTTGTACTTGTACCAAAGAAGGTGGGCCATGATTTGAAAAATGCAGTCCTTTATGACTCGTACATATTACTATATATCACTCCATCATTGGTGCTGATAGCAAAGGTAGTATGACTTCTTGCAACTGTGTTGCATAAGGAAAGACGAGCTCACACTGGATTAAATAAGATAGATAATAATTGAAAATAAACATACTCTAAATTGTAGAAATAGCTGTTAATAGGATCTTTTGATGTGTGAATTGAATATATTTTGATTATTTCTAAAATTAGCTTTTTAAAAATGGTTCTGCAGAAGTTTTATCACTTCCTGTGGCATATCAGCTGTGTTTGGCTTACAAGTAAGTAGTGCCCCAGCACTGTAAGATCTCAAAACCAAGCTGGTCATTTTCCTACTTTTGCTGTTCTCCCAGTAATAGAATTTCTACAAACCAAATGACACAAACATGGCCAATTACGTAGTCTGACAAAACTGCTTAGATGATTCACTTATGCCTAAAGGAAATAAAAGAAATTTCAGCTAGCATGAAATTAGCTGTATTGGTTCCATGCATAAGTGCAATAAAAAGTGTTACTGACCTATTTATACATCAAGGCTCTTTATTTACTTTCTATAGAACAGTAAGCTAGAGATGCTGCAGTCACATAATGTCTCCAGCAAAAGACATGACAGATGACTAAAACATTTATGTTTTAGTAATTATACCTGTAAGCATACAGATACATGAATGAAAATACATTCGTGCCCTCGAATCGCTTTATCGCTTAAACAAAAAGCATGATAATAGTTGATACGCAAATGGGCAGATATACATATGTCTATATTGGTAGCTCAAGAAATTTTCTTAGCAGTTAACATCAGCAGTTGCTGAGTATGGGCCTTGGACATGCAGGGTTTTTCATGTTAGAGTTCTTCGCTAGAGATGCACAGCTGAGCAATAATTACTACAGTAAACAAATGGAATGAGTTGGTATCTTTTGACAGTAGGCCTTGGTAATGGGATGCAGGCTTTCTTAGAACAAAGTCATTTTTTCCAATAAACTTATAATGAATTGCAATAATGAAAGACTGAAACCATTTTTTTTCTTCTGGATATTTTAGAGAGATACTTCCCCCTCCCCCCACACACACACTTTTTTCCTATTTCACTGTTACTTTCATAATTTTACCATAAGAGAATTCAATACAGTGCTAGCTTTTAACTTTTTCATTGTTCTGTGGTGTTTTATTTAGCAGCTATCACCAAAGTACTTACAGTTTTGCCTTTTCAAATGGGTAATACTGGCAGATATTTCTGGTGAGCTGTTATGGCGCCATTTGTTTGTAAGTGTACATATTTGCATGTGTAAATATCTGCCTTTTTTTTTTCTTGAATGGCTATAATCCCTAAATTAGATAATATCCATGATTTAATTGGCTTTGTTTGAGTTCATTCTGGTTTGGCCATCTTTTGACAGCCTAGTTTTTCACATCTCGTTACACTCACAGCAAGCCTGGTCGTGAAATACAGGTCAGGCCTCACAGGGTAGAGCAGCCTGACAATTCTCTTGGAAGTAAGCATGTGAAATACAGAGGGGGTGAGCAAAGCCATGATCCTCATCTCTCTCTACTTTATATGAGCTGAGAAGACACTGTTAAATTGGAATATGCACTGCATAATGTGGTTATAGGAGTCAGCTTCCACAAAGCTGCTGGTCTGGGCCTTTGTTCACACAGAATTAGACATCCTTTGTTTTGCCCCTCCTTCTCTTCTTCAGCAGTCATTCAATGACAAGCGTAAAAAGAACCTCTTTTCCCGAAAATTTCCCTTCTACAAGAACAAGGACCAGAGTGAGCAGGAAACCAGTGATATTGACCGTAAGTATGTGGCACTCAATGAGAGAAAAGCACACGTAGAAGGGCCTGCTAGATTGCAGTAGGGTGTTACTATGGAGACAGTTTCATGAGCTGCAACAGGCTAATGAGCTCAATGTGCAGATGACAAACCAATTTATAAAATAAATGCAATCATTAGTTTGCTCTTTAGGTAAATTGTAACCAAAGAATGTCCCAGTTTGTAGTAAACTGGATAATACTGTCGAATACATATGTGTAACTGGAGGAGGTAACAGCTCTCCAGTGCTGTCAGTAATGGTTCCTCAGGCCTCACTCTGAGGAGAGTGCAGAGCAGCAAAGCAAGTGCGGCTGAGTTTACACGGCTCTCCAGTCAGTCCCTTTAGACTGGTAGCTTCAAAGTCATTCTATTCTAATTTGCTTTTCTTAATGAAGAGAAGGTACTTCAGAATTGTTGTTGCCTGCACTAAAAAAAAAAAAAAAAAAAAAAAAAAAAAGTCTTCTCAAAAAGTATTTTTGCAGATTCAGACCAGGTCTGTTATAAGCTGCAGTCTCTGCTGTTTGCACCAGTGATAACACTTCATGTGCCGATCTGGTTAAATCCTATGGACTTATCTTCCCCTGTGATGTTCTGGGAACTGTCTCCTGTCGTAGCGCCAATTTTATATATTACTGACAATTATTTTCTTTGTGATTGTCTTTTTATTGCTTGCCCTCTGGGGACTACTCTGCAGGAGGTCCCTGACGACATGGGATCAAAAGGCCTGAGTAAGTGATCAAAATACTCCCAAGTTATTTTAACCTCCATCTGAAAAACTACTTTTTTTGAACAGATCTCTTTGAGACTGGTGCTCTACTGGCATAAGGAGGTTGACTAAAAATGTTTCATAAGATTTTTCTGATTTGTAATGTTCTGGGGATTTTTGCTTTCAGGAACATGTTACTTTTTAAGTGATTATGACATTAGTGGGTTTTTGTTGTTGTTCAGAAGCTTACCAGCACTTACTTACTTGTCCTTGATAGTGACTGTATTTGTAAATTTGTTGACACATTTTGCTAATGTCATTTTAGTATTTGTTTTGTGTTTTATTATTTAAAAAATGACTTTTCACAGTCATAGCACAACTGTTATTATAATTTAAGTAGTTGGCAGTCCTTTCTCTAGGTGATGGATATCTTCAGCTCTATAAAAACAAGACAAAGAAAAGCTTTCCTTAACAGATGCCGTAAGAGTTTTTCTCTGAACTCTTATGATGCTATTAGACCACCACTGACTAGGTAGAGAGGTAGCTGATAAAGGAGATACATAAGTATTAATTTTGTTTCCTGCAGAAAAGCCTGGTAACTAACTGAATACAGGAAGGTTCAAAAGTTGCTGAATACCATAACAGATCTGTTTACACAGACATCACCTCTGGACTAAAATAAACAGTCATAACATTTCTTTCATGGTGGATATTAAAAAAGTAGATTGTTAGGCGTTTATGGGATAGTAAAATTAGTCACTAAAGATAACATTTCTTCCAAGGGCGTAACTGTTCCCTTTATTCTCATCCTCTATATTATGTTCAGTGTTCCTGAAATTCCACATAGGAAGTAGGATACTTCTATGCTTGGCCTCAGTCACTTAAGTAAATAAAAATGCTGGTAGAAATAAAATTAATCTTCCATTTCTGAAACCAGTTTCATGGAGATTATTGATCTGGAGCAGAATATCAATTATAATCAACTTCTGTGGCCTTATAATCATTAAACTATGTAATATGGTCCAGAAATATCACTAGCTGGTTCTGTAAAAAGACAAATGTCTATTTTGAGCCTTTTTTTCAGCAGTCCGACTTCTGGAAACTGCCTTACCATGCTTAATACAAGCTCTACTACCTTGGCTCTGCAAGACTGTTAGTAGACCAAAATTGTTAATAGACCAGTTATCAGTTTATTGCAACTTGTGTTCTTAATTGATGAGTACAATGTCTTGCCTAGAAGGCAATTCCTGCATGAGGCTGTTAAACATTTATTTTTGTCTTCCATGCCTATATGGGCATTCCTTTTCCAAAGCAAGAAAATGAAATGGAAGTAGGTCCGAATTTCTGGTACTCACAAACATTTGTGAATATGTTGTCTCCTGCACAGAAATAAAGTGGAAGGAGTTCGTTCTAATCAGAGATGTTAAAGATATTGGCCAATTTAAAAACATATGTATTTTAAAAGGTTAATTAGTTTACATATGACTGATGATTTTTTGATGTTTATCAGTCACTAAGACATACTTGTTTCATACCTGTTTTCTTTCCTTTGGGGTCTTCTCTTTAATCTTTTGGTGGAAATGAAAACAGTATGTGTCAATATGTGTCGTTCTATGCACACAGCTACATAATATCAAATTTAATTTTATTTATTTTGTGAAGGTCAAACACAAATTTCCTTGTACAGTCTTAAACTGTGAACATAACAGTGCTTTTCATTAGAAAGAGATGGTCGCTTGGTGGCATGAAAATTTTTTCATTACAAAAAGCTTCAACAATATCAAAATTGACATTTGTTCTTTAGATTTGTACAATTTGCAAGTAACAGAATAGGTTGATATTTAATGTTCTTCAGTTGAGTTATTGTCATAAACATGTTTAATGTTTTCTGTTACACATAGATTAAAGTAAATACGCATTATAGCTTAAAGTTACTGAAATATTTTGATTATGATGAAGAAGACATGAAATTCATATGGATGCTCTCGAATAGAAGTTAGGAGCTTTTGAGTACTAAATCCTTACTAGAGGAAACAGTGTAGTAGCTGAGTATCTGTTATTGAATGTGCTTAACTGTATTTCCTGAAACATATTCCAGGACTCCATAAAATACATAAATTGCCTACATGAAAAATGACATTCAGGATCCCATAGTTCTTGCACAACAAAACTAATTTTGAAGTGAAAACCAAAAAAAAATGCAGGGTTGCATATGAAATGTGAATTAGTGTACTTTTCATAATCTTATTTTGATGTGCTATTTAATGTTTTTTCTTTTTATTAACATCCATTCCTTTTGTGTGAAATTAAGCTTGATCCTGAGAGCTATGAGAAGTACCTTAAAACTTTTATATGCAGTATGTATTGATTTCAGCATTTTGATATCACTGTTGTCGTTCATCTGGATTATTTTTGTCAGTTTGCTTTCCTTTGAATTCATGCCATTAGTGTGTGTTCCTTATTTTTTTCCATTGTGTTGCAATTTCAGAGCATGTAACCTCTAATGCCAGCGATAGTGAAAGTAGTTACCGTAAGTGTTTTTAAGTTCTTTGTTTATTTAGAACCTTTGTTTAGTAGCTCTTTGTTTTTGTCTGTCTGTCTTTTCTGGGTATTTACATGTTAAATAGAACTTCACATTACACTTCAGGTGAAATCCATGTTCATGTGTTTGTTGGGTACTGCAAAATTTGCTGCTGTTTTTTTTTTTTTTTTAACTGATTAGAGAAAATCATTGCAAACCTCCTTCATGGATATTTTTTGTGGTTTATGATTGTCTTAGTTCAGCTTAATTTGAATTAATTCCTAATTTTTTTTAATTATGCATGCTAGCTACAGCTGTTAAAAGCCAAATGTGCAGTTAATGTTGACAAATATAATTGTATGTAGTTGAGCTTAATAACTGAGAGCATAACTAAACTGTGTAATCTGTTCAATAGTGTAATAACTATCAGCAGTATTTGATACTCAGATATAACAAATAGATACTTCTAATGAAAATGAAGATGAGCAAACATGTATTTACCCTTGCTTTTCAGCTTTCATATCTCTATTCTGTCAAGCGTGGGTGCTTAGTCTGAATTGTCTTCAAAGCATATGACACATGTTAGTTGCTGGAATCAGTTATGATAAATTAGCATGCTAGATCCACGCTTGTGTGCGTGCCCCCACCCCCAGTATATCTTCTAAGTACTAGGCTGAATTAGCTTTTTTACTAACCCAAGCTAAAGCGCTATTTACTTCTACCCAAGCTATAAGAACAGCACATGCTACCAGTATGTAATAGTGTAATATGCTGGATGCTGCTGCTCTACAATGCTTTCTTGTTCAAAAAAACGGGGGTGGGGAATTGTCCCGTTTCAGTCCCATTGGTCATTTCCAGTGAACAACTCCTTGATAAGGTTGCTGAGTTCACACCTGAAACCTGGAATAGAGCAGAGCGGGAAGACAAAAACACTGAGGATTTGAAGAGGAACAGAAAAAGGAACAGTAAAAGTCAAGCAGTGTGACTAAGTGGCTCACTGATCTGCTCCTGGGTGCCTGTTAACCGTGTAAGAGGCGCTTCAGAAACAGATATTGTATATGTTAGGATAATGAGGAAAGTGGTTCACGAACAGTTACATCTGTTTGGAAGCTGCAGATACTGTCAGGAGTAATGAGCCACGATTTTTCATACAGATGATTACATTCATGGAGAGAATTTATATGTGTACAGAAATCCTCAGTGCTTACAATGCTTAATACTGTTGTAGACTAATTGCAAAAAAAAAAAACAAAAAAAAACAGGGGAGGCATTTCATGGCATTCATGTTCACTGAGAATAACAGATTTAAGCATGTATCAAAGTTGCTGTTGCCTATATGACTAACTTATAAATTTTAACCATTTTTAGTGATGTGCCATTAAAGCTATCTAACTGTGACTGTTTCTCCGTAAATTTGCTGCTTTCTTCTTTTTTCCAAGTTTTTCGAGGAAAAACCTTGCTTTATTAAGAGCTTGCTTTCTTTACATTTAAAGCTCATTATTGGTACTACTAGTTAGCTTTTTACATCTTTATTACCTGAGAAGCCCTGATTTTATTATGAATGTCATGGATTTGCTAATCCGAATGTGTAATTCCAAGCACTTTTTATTAAAATGATTTTTTAATTTCTTTTTACTGCTGTCTAATATGAAAGTTATCTTGATTACAGATGAGTACGGTTGTTCAAAAGGTTCATTCTATTAATATTCATTTTTCCACAGTATTGAAAAAGCAATGACAATATATACTTTTGGCCCTCAATCAGGGAATGCTTTATACTTGTTATTATCTCTTTAATAGTTTGCTTAACTAATTTTTGACCTTATAGCAATGGGACTTTTCCAAAGAAGTATCTAATTATACGTTAGCTGGATATTTCATAGATGAGTTGATAGTCAGTGATTCCCTATTCTTCTCCCTAGCCTAAAAAGGGTTCTGAAAGTATATACTGTCCTTCTAAAATCCATTTGCATGAGTGACTTTTTGAGATATTAAAATATACAGGTTGCATGTTTTCATGTCTGTCTTAATGTATTCCTCACTTGCAATACTTTAAATTAAAATGCTCGTTCATGTATTGCTGTAGCACAGTTGGAATGAAAATTTTTACAAATAAGAGAAATCTTTATTTCTCTTAGAGATTGTAAAGTTCAAATTTAAAAGATCAGTGGTCCTTGCTATCAAAGAACGTAAATATAGAAGCAATATATGAATTTATAAAAGCCTTCATCTGCCATCTGTTTCTGTAAGACTGATACAGCATTAGTGTGTACCTCTGTATGAATTCCAAAGAATGTTGTAAAAACTACACAAGTGAGTTACTGAAGCATTGTATTTTATTCAAAGTTCATAGTTTTGTCATATAATTTAAGCTTGTGCATTCTGAATTATAAATTCTCTGCTGTCATGGAAGTATTGGACTACAAATGTTCTTTTAGAGAGATGGCAACTGAGGTATATTTTAGATGCTTTCACTAACATTTAAGAAACTTGCAGCTGTCAAAGGTCAAAACTTAGTTCTTGTAGTTTCATTCACTGCTAATATGCTTTCTGAAGCTGAGAACAATACGAAACATTTTTCATTTTCAAATTCATCTTTCAAAAATCCTTAATAGTAGTTAAGCAGTAGAGACAACATAATGCTTTGTTGTGGAACTGAAGTGGTTGAAAGTGTTTATATAAATGCCACTTCATGAAAAATTTACTGGAAGAGATATACGCCTTGACATACATGTTTTCGGCTCTGTGTAAGTATAGGAAAATGCTGTAAAAGCTGGCTTCAAAGTATGGAAAATGCTAGTGATGATGGTAGCATTGCCTCTAGCAGTGAATGGTACCATGCATGCATTTGGTTCAGGGAAACATAAGAGCATTTCAATAATGCTTTAAAATGTTTGTGCTTGACATGCTAACGTATCTTAAGAAATTATACTGTATGTGTCTTCTGCTTTTAAAATTTTGTTTGGCTTATCTTTGTAATTTTTATGATTCATCGCTCTTGAAAAATGTCCTCCATCAGTATCATTGTAATGCATATTTTACTGCAGAATATCTATATCATTGTGGTTCATTAAATGACTCAATGTAAATATTACTGGTTTAGAAAAGCACTTCATAGATATTTCTTTGCATTTATATTTTTAGGTGGCCAAGAGGAATATGTGTTGTCATATGAACCTGTCAATCAACAAGAAGGTTTGTAGATCTCAATTAACACAATATTCATCCTAAAGTATCAGAATGCTCTATGTGCCCTTACGTATTGAGCAGCATAATAAACTTCTTCAGTTTTTTTTAAATGTTTGCTACCATTATTAAAATGAATAAAGCATAAAGGCATAAATTATTAAATACAATTGATATATTATTTAGCATGTAATCCAAAGGTGTGCTAATTAACATTGCTTCTTTCCATTTTGTGGTTTACATTGTGTAAGGAGAATAGGGTATATTGAAGTTACATCAGTGTGAACCTCAGAAATAATAGTTTGCCTCAGTTTAATATTGCTTTAGCAATTGTACTATTGCTGTTCTTTTTTTTTGTCACAGCAAAAATCATACCGGATTATTTGTGTATTGTAGCAAGCTTTAGTTGAAGTGTTTATAAAACATTGCAGTCTCATTTCTGTATGTGCTTCTTATATGGCTTATTTGGTTAGAAATTGCCAAATAAAAATTGTCAGGAAAAAAAATATGAATGAAATGAAAATTAATAGAAGAAAACACCTCATCACATTTGGATTTAGATTTTTTTCTTTTCTGATTTTTAATGGGATCCTATCATTTCTTTTCCACCTTGGTCCTGGTCATGCTTCACTGTGTATAATAGAAGTTGAATTTTTACTCTTCTGTTTACCACATTGATTTACATCATCTGATACATTGCTCATATATTTAGAAATATAATTTGTAAAAAAACATACTTATCTCTAGTACCTATAAAATATGGTAGCAAACAAAGTAAATATACGTCATACACAAATTGAATTAATAGGATCTAAGAGAATTCTTTTAGGACTATATTATCACCACTGGAAGGAATTAGTTTCAGGAGTTAAATTAAAAATGTATCTTATAGGTCAAACTTTAACTTGGATTTACTTGTGTACTAACGACAGATTGAACCTAAAACTGAAATTTATACAGCTGAAATGATATGCTAATGACTAGATATTTAGACATTATTGTCTTCATTGCTCTTGCAGTATAATTAGATATCTTCTGCTTGTCCTTAAATTCCAACGAAAAGCCCTTTATTACTTTCTAACAAATGAAGCATGTGTTAAAAGATGCTGTAATTCATTTTACAGGGGTGTTAGTAGTTAAAGAAACTATAGTTGAATGTTTTCATATGCAAGTATTTAAGTGGTAGTCTTGGAAGTAATAAAGAAGCTTTTCCCAACAGAGAACTCAAATTTTAAGAACTGTCCTTGAATTGAAAAGATATTCAAACTTCTCATTTTTCTGTTTTCATTCAAATGAAGGGTGTTACTTTGTGATTCAAGCCTCATCTTCAGTAGTCACCCGGAGCAGTCATTTGAGAGTAAATATCTGACATCTTTGACTGCTATCTTAGTTAATATACATTATACTTTTTTATTATTATTATTTTTAGGAGTACATATTCTTTTAAATGTTAAGACTGTTACCATATGATAAAGTTTATTTTGCTGAAGTTTGAAGGGTAGTAACCTCATTGAAATGTAACTTATTTTATTTCCTTATGTTTAATAGTCAACTATACTCGACCTGTGATTGTTTTGGGACCCATGAAAGACAGAATAAATGATGATCTGATCTCAGAATTTCCAGACAAATTTGGCTCATGTGTTCCACGTAAGTATCAGCAAATACTAAAACAATTCTGTGTCTTTTGCTATTTTTTGATAGACTTATCCTCTGTATATCAAGTTTTAAAACTTAATGTATTGTCTAAGCTTTGTAAGAGCTATCTTAATTGTCAGTCATATTTTTGCTTGTGACAATTTTGCAGTATAAATGGAAGACTAGTTTTGGATGTTGTAGGGAAAAAAAGTCACTGTTTCTTGTTTTGCTTTAAAAATTACTGGTTTATATTTAAAGATACTACTAGACCAAAACGAGATTATGAGGTGGATGGACGTGATTACCATTTTGTCACTTCTCGAGAGCAAATGGAGAAGGATATTCAGGATCACAAATTCATTGAAGCTGGCCAGTACAATAATCATCTTTATGGAACAAGTGTCCAATCAGTGCGAGAAGTAGCAGAAAAGGTAAATCAGTGCCAGTTACTTTCATTTACTGAGGTGATTATCTGACTGTACTGAGAGGGGAAAATAGAAGAATGGCAAGAAGCCACTAGGAACTCTGTAACTTTAAAAGGACTTTGTACAAAACTAGAAACAAGGTGCATTGTCACAAATGCATTTAAGAGAAACAGAGTATTGTGGTTATATTACTGGAAAAGGGCAACTGCAGTTTTTTCTTGTTATAAAAAAAGAATAGGATGGAAAAATATTGGAAGCAGAGGCTAATTAGTTTTCATACATAGATGATTAATAATAGTGGTGGTGGAGTTGATTAATATGATGATCCATTTGATGATACAGACCTGTGTGGAAAAAAATCTTAAATCTGTGTGCCCTTCATGGATTTATTTGACAAAGGGGAAAGAGTGAATGTAGTAAACCGTTTTAGAAAAACTGCTTATGTGAATGCCACTACATTTCAAAGGCTGTTTTCTTCATTGTTTTTGTCTAGAAGAGGTTTTCATTAACTATTTCTTGCAAATATTTCTTTATTTGAGATCCCTGAAAAAAAGTGGGAGAAACTTCTTAGACCACTTCTTAGAGTACAATGTTTATTTTAAAGAGAATGGATTTGTGAAAAATCCTTTGCAAATGTTTCACATTAGGTTGATGAATGTTGTTCTAGTTAATTTACAAATACAGTGCATTTACACTAGAGAATATCTGATCTGTATGACAGACGAAACAGCTATTTTCTAGGTGGGAACTCATAAGCATGAGCACTTTTTTTGGACACACAGAGGTAAGTGTGGTTAATCTGTGTGACATGGGATTGTAGTTAGTCCTCAGGAAAGAAGTGTAAATCATTCTGGCCAAGTGGATAAGTATGGTTATTTCAGGCAGGAGTAATTTACTGGAATCAAAAGCAGGGAGAAAGGGTGAAATTTTGTGGTTTATATAATGTTTTCTTCTGCCGTCTTACCAACCCTATTGAATACAGCCTGGTCCAGTGGTAGATAGTGAAAAAAAATTAAGAAACAGAAATTAATTACAAAATCATTAAAGGAAATGAACAATACTTGGGGAGGCTGGATGAAGTTGTAAAGCTTTCATATGTCATTAAATGATGAAACAATTCATTGAATAGCTTAAACGTTACAAACTTGTTAGCAGTTGCTTCAAGTGGTCACACAGATACCATCTTTAGTTCCATTCTAGACCTGAAATTGGCTGATTGGCTCTTATGCCCATCTAGTGGGATTATTAGGACACAAAATAATTGTGAATAGTGGGATTATTAGGACACAAAACAATTGTGAACTTTTTTGTAAATTAGCATCAAGGACAAAGTACTGCCAGATGACTCCATGCTGGGACTTTGGGTAGATGCAGCTATTTCTCAGTTCCAACTGATGTTATTTTTCTGGGATACAACAGCCAGTCCTTCAGAACTTGACTTCATAATTATGGCAGGGGTGCAAATTGTTTGGTCTGGTGCTACTCCTTCCTTAGAACCACAGAATCATTAACGTTGGAAAAGACCTCTAAGGTCATCAAGTCCAACTCTTAACCTAACTTTCTTGTCTTTCTCTCTCTCTTATGAGTTTCTTCAGTGAGTCTTATTACTGGGACACGGAAGACAATTTCCAAGTTTTCTGTGATAAATGTAGGGGCAAACCTGACAGAATTGATTGCTATTACCCCAGAACCGCTAGAAACAGTATTCTTGCAATAGCTTTAAATTGTGTTTGTTTACCCTCCTTCCAGCTGATACCTATCCCTCTTGTGTCCTTGTCTGTAATGGGCACAACTAAAGATGCTTTTTGATACCATTGTTTAGTCATTGTAAAAGGAACTGAGTGCTATGCTGTGTTTCTCAATCAAATGCAGTGAAAATAAGGAAATAAAAATGCTTAATTGTTTAAATATACAATACAAAGAGCACAATAGCTTCCATGAATGACAATGTGACAATTGCATCATGAAATAGTAGCATTTATTTTCCTTGTCTTCCAAATCTTCTCTTGAAAGGAATTTTTATATCTTCCTTCCTTTGTCACCAAGAGCAGCTTGCAAATCCCTGTGTTGGAGAGCACTTTTAATGCACGTTCACTATCAGTTTGGAGTAAATCATCACAATTGTATTCTATAAGGTCCAGCACCTCTGCTGTGCTGGCAATCTAGCCTTCCATCATTTGTCCAATGTCTTTCAACACCTGGCATAAGTTGTTGGACCAAACTTGGCAAATACTAACGGTACTATCACAAAAGGGAACGCGGGCCTGATAATGCTCTTAATTCTGTATTCCCAAAGCATGTGCCACATTTGGAGAGAAGCCATATGAAAGATGTGGACAGGCCAGCATGCATAGTAAAATACTGTGCTAGAATATACAAATGCTTCATTTAAATACCAGTCAGCATCCATATCCATGGACTGGATCTTGGAAATAGTTGAAAGCAAACGGTTTTGTATTGTTCACATGGGAAGAACATTTCTATCCTCTTTAAGAATTCCTGAAATAAAATTCTGTAGTCTTTGTTATGCAAGGGATTAAATGTAAATGAACATGGCGATCCCTTCTGCCAGGAGATAGAAATGTGTCAGGCATTCCAGACTGCAGTTACTTCCTTGTTCTTGATTGTGCCCTCCAAGAGTGATCTCCCAGGAGTTCAGAAAGTGTGTTTTATGATATAAGTAACCTTTGTTTTCATAGTGGGTTTGTATCCTGGCTCACAGAATTCTGTCATTCATATTAGGTATCCTTCTAAAGAAAAAGATTTTATCATTTTAGATGTCCAAGAGTGGTTTTCTGCTCTTCTTCCTCTACCACATCCCTTTCTGAAATGGTGATGTCACACATTATTCATATGCTATTCAAAGGAAAAAAAAAAAAAAAAAAAAAAAAAAAAAAAAAGGGGAGTGGAAATAAATGTATCTAGATAGGAGTCAAAGAACAGGAAGAGCCTTTGAAATGAGGAAATCCTGAGATGATGGAGAGTTACTGGTAGTGGGAGAACACAAACCCTGCCCCATACTGTTTCAACAACCTGGGGAAGAATTAGGTTGTATTTTTTTCTAAAAAAGATATAAAAAAAAATCAGCCCAAATAAATGGTATTCACAGTCTCAAACCTGATGTTCCCCAGTGTGTTACCTGTGGGAGAGCAGAAGGATTGTATTCAGTTCCATCTAACAAATTGACAAATCTGCTCACCATATGTGGAGGTCATTCTCTTAGACATGCCAGTTAAGGTGTCTGATACTTCTCTGACTTGTGGCATGACCACATCCTTAAATGATCCTTTAAATAAATACAGTTTTTAAAAGTGATCATTTTTGATGTGGTTTGGTGAAATCTTGGTATCGTTGATGCAGGTGCTCCAATTCTGTTGGCTTCAGTGGAAATGTGGTTTCTCTTATAAGTTACTACACTATGCATAGCTGTGACTTAAACTTTGCTTATTGCCATTTTCCTTTTTCTTTCTTACTTTTTAGGGTAAACATTGTATTCTTGACGTTTCTGGTAATGCGATCAAAAGGTTGCAGATTGCCCAGCTGTACCCAATCTCCATTTTTATTAAGCCCAAAACAGTGGAAAATATCATGTGAGTAAAAATATCTTAGGCTAAATTGTTTGATACTGTCATTGTATTTGAATAGCCAGCTGCAAGTTACATTAAGATATTTGTAATACTAAATTTTTAAAAACATTTATTTATTTATTTTGCTCTGGAAACTTCCTGGGTTGAATTTCTAGGGACTGCTAGGCTGGGTTTCTAATCCAAATCAAGAGTGCTCAAGAATGAATGCCACCACAAAATTCTGTGCAACATAGTGTCAGAACTGCTCATTCTCAGGACAGTCTCCACTTAAATACGTCATTTAGTACACTGCCTCTTATTAGGTTAATTCTCAGACGATGGCTTAAAATTTTTTTTCAAAAGATTACAGGTATTTTTTTTATGTGTATAATGTTTTCAATCTCAGGGAAATGAATAAACGCCTAACAGAAGAACAAGCCAGGAAGACATTTGAGAGAGCTATGAAACTGGAGCAAGAATTTACTGAACACTTCACAGGTTTGTTTTCCTTGGGGCTGTTCCCTTGCCAGAGTTGAAATTTTATTCCTTGCTGTATAGTAATTGTTTTACCATTGAGATAAGGCTGAACTTTGTTTTCAGGCTGATCTGTGATTTTTCTTAAATCATAGAACCACCGTTGTGCTGCTATGCTGGTGCCAATTTTACTAATGAATTTAATATATACAAAAGTTTACCAGTAGCCTAATTTAGGTTTTAAAATCTTAAGGCTTTTTATTACTTTTCTAGTATTGAAATGCAGATGTTTGCTTTGTTGCTATATTGTATACTTTAAAGCTTTTATTTGTAGAGCTGAGATTACCTAGTGTTTAACTTCCAATTTTTGAAATTGGGAAATAAAGAATGTTAGTAATTAAATCTCTGGTATTACGGCATGACTGCCTTATGGTACTTTGGTCCAAGGCATGCACAAATGTGGTTTGTTAACTGTAACAGCAAGGGGTAGGCTATAAGTACTCAAACTGATTTATTTTTTTTTGCATTGTGGATTACAGTATGAGGAGAATGATCAAGTCAGGACTTTCAAGAGGACAGAAACAAGCCTTTTCTATTACTGTCAGAGATAGGCACCCTCCCCCTTCTTTCCTGTTGTGTTCTTTTGCAATGTTTCAGTGTTTGCCCCATTTGCCTCCTTTTTGTGACACGTCACCTTTGCCAGTTTCTTCTTCCCCATAATGCATAGGCAGAGCTGCAAATGCAAAACATCCTTAAACAGTCTGCTTATCCTGAGCAGAGACACAGAAAAGTATGGTGACTTCACATGGGAGGAAGGTGAAGGACACAGTAAACTCCCAGCCTGTCTTCCTGCTGCCTTGTTCTCTGCATTGTGTGCTACCCACACAATGAACAACTTGAGTCCCTCCCGTTTTTGTCGGCATCCCTATCTGCTCCCTTGCAGCCTTCACTGTTTATCCCAAGCCTACATCTAGCTTTCCAGCTCTTCCTATAGCCCTTTATTCATCTGCAGCCAGAAAGCTGTGGGATGCTCCAATATAGGTTGCAAATTCTCCCTCTTATAGAGTCATTTCCCAAATGACTTACAGGTATGTCAGGTTTCTTGTACAGGAAGCCATTGTGTTTATTTTAATAGATATTAAGTATTTAGTTAATAGTTGATATTATCCCAGGTCATGTTAGGACAATATATTGCACAATTCTGTTAGCAAATTAAGAGCCAGAGTTCAAGATACTTTAAAATTTTATGGTCCCTTTTTAAGAGCC
The DNA here is from genome assembly GCF_009819795.1 of Aythya fuligula. NCBI lineage: Eukaryota > Metazoa > Chordata > Aves > Anseriformes > Anatidae > Aythya > Aythya fuligula. The sequence continues at coordinate 13,465,106 of NC_045567.1, read as the reverse complement.
CTAATGCCATGGACCATTTTTCTTCTTAGAAGTATAAAGCTTATGTTAAAGGCAGATAGCAACATCCCATGGTCAGATTTGTCTTTGCTAATGCTGTTCAGGGCAGGAGTTCTGTTCTGAATCTATCTGAGATACTTGAAGACAATACAGTTCCATTTACTACTTACCATTTGGAGGCTGCCACCTGTATGACTCAGCTGGTACAACAGATTGTGTGAGCATCACTTGATCTGTTAAGAAAAAAATACTATATCATGTGAGTTAACTGAAATCAACTTCATCAGCAAATTAAGCTTAGACTTACTTAAACTTTGCAGTGAACCATATGAAGAGCACATGCATGTTCTGTTTTAAGGGTCTTGAGCTTTGGAGGGGTTTTGGCTGAACATAGCTGGAGAGTAAGATGATAATTATCATCTAAGTAAGATGATAATTAGCAAGGTAAAGATGTTTCTGAATCTTTCTAGTGCCCTGTAGTGCTGTGAACATTACACTTGAGCTGTAATAATTGAACAAACTCCTCCCACAGGCACTGTGACAATGGGCTGCAGATGGGGAGAAGGTTTTTAAGGGACAGGAATGATGAGTAGGAATAAAAGAAGTAATTTGCATTAAAACAAAGCATGGAGGCAGCAGTAATAAATTAATGCACAAAGTAGTACATCTGGCTTGCTTCCAACATTATCTTTCACACTAGACTTTGTTTCTTAGCTTATCAACTCTGAGGTGGCAATTCTAATTAAAAATAAGTCGCTATCTCATCACAATCGCTTTTTCAGGCTGAAGAGTGGTAAGGAAAGCTCAAACTTCATCCTCATTCTCACCAGGCTACACTTCACTCTGATATGTCAAAACACGTCATGGCTCATTTCTAATTATTTTCTAGGCTTGGAGAAAATATATCTAACATAATCTGAGCATTAATTGCCTTTTAACTATATGAAAGTTTGATCTGTTGGATATACAATAAATTCCATGAGTTGATGCTCTTTTTTGCCAAAACCAAAGCTAGTGCTCTCAGGTAGAAACCCTGAAGGTCAATCAGCCTTGCTGTGAAATGTCAGGGTCTGGTTGAGGAGTTCACCAGCCCTCACTACATCAAGCCTGATCAGACTGATGCAGTACGTAGCCCTGTACAGTCCTGTCTTTTTATCTTGGAAACACAAATGAAAGCTGGACCAAAGGGAGTGTGTGGATTGACTTGTACCAATTCTAGCACGTAGATAGGAAAGGCAAAAAAATCCTTCTCAGTTGTATATGAATATGTTTAAAAAGAAAAGTATTTCCTAACCCCAGGCCTCCAAGTGGAAGAGATGTTGGTTTGTGTGTCCTATAAAATCATCAGCAATGTACTTTTTGTCCAGAAGCACAGTAACCAGAATTCTCCATAGGCATCCCTTCCTTCAGCAATGTGAAATCCTTTTGCTGCTGTGTGAGAGAAAATAACCTCCTGGCTTAGAACATCTTGGTTTCTGTATGGAGCAAGGAAAGATGACTGCTGATTGCCACATTATGTTTTGCAGCTATTGTCCAAGGAGACACACTGGAAGAAATCTACAACCAAGTGAAACAGATCATAGAGGAACAGTCTGGGCCTTACATCTGGGTTCCAGCAAAGGAAAAATTATGAAAATGGATTTTTGTTTTTCATTTTCTAACTGTCATCACCTACTACATCTGACAACTCTTAAGCCCTTCCAGTGGAGCCTGCCTCTAGTTCTTCCCAGTGTGGTTCATACCCTAACCATCACATTCTGCAGTTCCCATAATGCTTTAAATTTGATGTCTTTCTTAGTTTAAATAATTTGTATTATTGTGTGTTGTTGGTTTGCCATTTTTCAAACATGACAGTGGAATGGCCTGACCAGCTATTAGTTTGGGGTTGGGGTGGGAGGGAATTGCTTGGTAAAATTCCTTAATGTTTAAGGGAAAGTAACTTTCAAAGATTTTTCAAAAAAGCTTTATAGACCTTCTTTTAAAATTTCATAACAATTGAAAGAAAAGTTCTATTCAAGGAAGTTGTAAATCTTGAGTAACTTTGCACGCTTAACTTTAATAGCATGGTTTGGTCAGGGCAATCAATTTCAGGTTTTATTTTCTGAGTTAAATTCTGTTCTCACAGATATTTTTTTTCTTTCCAGGCAGTTAAAGAGGAACTTTAAAATTTTGAGTTAACGTTTTCATTAACTCCCATTACTACTTCTCGAGGGATATTCATTTTCATAATTTCATATGGATATTCTTATAATCTATTTTTTCATTTTTTTGCCAATAAAATTGCTAGGGATAAAGATGTGTAATGTTTTTAATCTTCCTTGTGCAACACTATTTATAGTGTCTTACAGAAATTGTTTATAGATAATGGTCACCACACTTTTTGAGCCTAAAATATGTTTAGGTGCTAGGAAACCTTGTATTTTTCAGAGGAATGCCAAATTTCCCTTGGCAGTAATACAGAAAACAATTGCAGAGATGGTTATTAGGGCACTGAGAGAGTGATTCGTAGCCTAAAAATGTGTGTTCTTAGGGGTCAGATTTTAATGAATATTTTACCCACAATAACTGCCTATTTTGTTATAATAAATATATATATATATTAAACTTTCTTTAACTAAACTCTGTAACTATGGGAATTATTTTCTTTACATAGTTGCGCACACGTATAAATATATATATATAAAAATATATATTTTTCTTTTACCACCTACTCCTAGCTTTTTGTTTTGAATAAAAATACAAATTAGAATTTACCTTCCTTAATCTCATGAAATCAAATGGGCTATGGTGGCTGGGCAAAAAGTCCAGGGAATTATTAGTTACAATAAAAAAATACGTGCAAGTTCTCCTCTTTTCTACGGAATTTCAGGTTTGTCTTTTTTTCTTTGTAATATGCATGTCTTAACCAAAGGGAGAATTCAGTCAAGAATACATTTTATTTTTCTGTATATGTTTATCTTGGATTGCATAGGTGCAAGATCTTCCATTTGGAATGCACTAACTTCTGTGCAAAATGTTATAAATACGTTGTAGCAAAACATGGAACTACCTTCAGTAATGAAATTCTCTAATTCTCGTATTATTTGGTACCTGCCATTGCTTATTTTAAAATGGTTGTTTATGAGAGGGATGTGCTTATGGCAGTCACGGTGCAGTCACACAACCAAATTAGCTTTGGTTTGTAAAGAATTACCAACACTATCCATTCCATTTGTTAGAAAGAGGAGAACAGCTAATAAACTTTATTGTACAATGTATTTGTCAAGTGTGTTTTTAATCAAAAGAAATACACGTGGAGTAGCATTTTAAAATAATTGGCTGAGACTGTACACAAAGATAATATATTAGAGAAACACTGGTTGACTAGAATGGGGCAAGTGAGGTTAGTACTTGGAGTGCAGGTTTAAACACTGGACAAAATAGGTGCTGTGCCAAATGCTTATAAGACTTGCAGGAAGAGTAAGCTACCAATGTATGGCCCAAAATTATTTCTGTTTTTCTATATTGGTAAAGTAGGTGTGCTGTCTTTCTGAGAATCCTTCCGTCTTTGGAAATGCAAGGTGTGTACTATCGATGCAAGTTCTGACAAATAATGTCATGCCTTTTTTAGAGGAGCTGAAAGTGTCTGCCTCTTTAAAAGTGGCCCATGATTCGAGGCATGCAGTGAGACGTTTTAAGACACCAACTTTTAGATCGTATTTTTAATCTCAACTGAAATTCTGAAATAACTGAGGAATCTGAAAACTATAATAACTTTTGAGATTTCTATATCATATACATTTTTATTTTCCCCACCTTTTTGAACTGATCAGGAATAGAGTTAAATTTCATGTTCAGCTGGATAAATCTGAGGAATTACCCTCTCCTGTATGGAAAAGACAGAATAACTTTCACAGAGCTTTTCTCCAAGGCTTTTGTCATGTATTAGGTGTCACTAAATAACACTTCACGTTCAGACTAAAGTCCACATTACCCTAACGGTTATCATGCTACTTCCTCCTGTCAAGTGCACAGGCTTCCTTATTGTTCCTTGTTCACTTGTGATTCATGACAGAACTGAGAATACGGCAACAGACAAGTGACCTTCAGCTCTGTCAAAATGCCTAGCTTCAATCTACTTTTACTTCCTGAGCCCCGTCACTTAGGGAATACACAGAATTTGTACTTAGGATGAGGATTTATTTCAACAGCCTGACCTCACACTCTTGAGTCAGTGTGCAGCTGTTTATCTAAGTCTATAGGTGGTGCTAAAGCAGTAATAACCTCATTGGTGCCTTGGATATTTTGTAATTTCCTAGTCTGACTTGTTTTCAAGTGTAAAGGCAGTGTGAAGAGAGGCAGACTTTTTTCCAGTCCTCCCCCCCGTGATCATTATGAAGTGACGTGTGCCAAAGTAAGCAAGATAAGTTGCGGAACAAAGTGCACTTTGAATTGAATGCCGTTGATTTTCACCAAGAAGCAGACTGGGGAGAGCAAACTTGCAGAAGCGCTGCTCTTTGGGTGTTCTGAAGGCTGGAAAAAGCACAAATCCCAAAGACTTTTGCAATGAAGAACTCCAGGAATGTCTTCGTTCTTCTCTTTGTTCATGCTAGTAAGTGCCCTCCAAAAACTATTTTGTTGTGTTGTGATATCTTTGGGGTTGACTAACATGTTATGTGAGAGAGCAAAGGAAAACTAGAACCATTTCAGAACCAATTTCAGGTGGTCAGGAAAAGGAATAGAAAGAAAGGAGGGGTGAAAAATCAAGGATATATTGAAAATTATGTTGATATTGAATATAATATTGATGGTATTGAATATCATTGACTCATCGGTTGTATTTCTTCAGCACGGAATCTACTGCTTTTGTCTCAGTGATGCAGTGATGTTTTCTCGTAGGTGCGTACAATTCCATGACATTTTTTTGGTTTAAAAAATATTTTTAAATAAATAAATAAAAGCTTTATTATATTAAATATAATTATTGAATTATATTTAATATGATTATTGAAATATAATATAAAATATAATTATTGAATTATATTTAATATAATTTATATTTAGCATGATCTGCGTGACATGTTGGCTTTCTCTTGTCACTCCCAAGTTCTGGTGGTGAATATTGTTAATTTCTCTAGAGGTGTAGATGCTGTTTCTGAAGGACTCCACAGTTCTTTGAAAAAGAACGCTGGTTCTGAAATGTTCCTAGTTCATTTATTTATTTTTTAGATTTTCTGTTGAAAACCTTTGAGAGAGTATTAGTAGCCTTTTGATAAGATGTTAAACAGTGCAATAGTGTTTTTTTCAGCAAAAGAGTTTGGGCCAAGTTTGTGAATTAACTTTGGTTTAGAATCTTGTCTACTGTTTTAACATGTTCTTGGCTGGCAATGGAAAGATAGTTTAACTACAGACCTGCTCTGTGCTCAAGCCCACTTTAAATCTATTAATTCTCAAGGAAGGAAACAGAAATTTGTTGTTACAGGAAAGTCCCCAGCCAGATGCTGGGCCATGTTCAGCAGTTCTGAAAGGGACAAACAAAGTACCACTCTCAGATAGGAGGGAAGGGGGGATCAGGAAGAAGCAGATCAGTGTGGTTTCACTATCTAGGCTGAAATGTAGAGCCAAATGAGCTTTGCTTCATGTTTCAGGTGTGTGTGGCTAATGGTGTCTTCATACATTTATACAATTTGTGCATTATTCCTGTGTGTTCGTGTTTAAAGCCAAAATGTTGACACTGAAGAATGGTACCTAGTCACATATTGAGATGCTGAGAGAGCAATTTCATTTTCAGTTGCTTGTGTTTGGGGAGTGTGGGGGGAAAGCCTTTATCAATGAAAACCTATTTTTTTCCTCCTGCCCCAGTAAATTAATAGTGAAGATTTCCCTTCAGTAGGTGAGGCTAAGCCTCTTGGTCCTCAGAATTCCTGCACCTCCTACAGAGGTGGGAACTTGTTTTTCCCTCTACTACACATGCTACTATAAAAAGTTCTTGTAAGCTTTCCAAGTGTGACTCTGAATTGGAGCAAGCAAAGCCCTCTGTTTTTGTACCTGTTGGAAAACAAAGTTTATGGCATCAACAGTCTTGTTTAGTCTGCAACCATGGAGTCAGAAAAAGTATGTAGCTACTGTTGAGTGCTAGTGGAATCATATAAAATTAGAAAATTAGATGTTGTGTCTCAGCTTCATGGCTATGGTGAGGAAGCAGAGGGCCAGTTAGAGCTGGTGAAGACTATGTTACAAATAACTTCAGGCAGACTCCAACTTAAAAGTCAAAATTGAAGAAAAAGTGATGGAATTTGGTGCTAACTGCTTACAAAAATGACCTGTGGCCATTTTTCACTGTAAAGCATACTCACGTTTTACATACAGCTGCACAACTTGCATGTGATAATATATTCCTACAAAGTGTTTGTAGCTTTGGTATGTACAAGACAGCCATTGGAGCCTCCTGAAAGACACCTTTCTTTCTTCAGTGACTAGTGGAATCTCCTCTACTTAACACAAGTCTTCTCATTCATGGAACTGCCCACCCCTTTTCATGAATGTGGTAACAGCTTCTTATGAAAGAGTGTTTTGAAGAGACAAGCTTACTTTTCTACTTTTCACAATAAGCCTAGTGGCAAGGTTCTTCAGCACCTATGGTGTTTTTTTTATTTTTTTTTTTATTCAGACCAACAAGGAAAGGGTCAGGGCTCCAGGTACTAACTTGCAGTTTTTGAGACATAGCTGTCCCTGGGCAGTCTCTTTGGCTCTGTTACATGTCATTTTAAATTTTAGATGCCATCGTTTTAGATGCCTCTGACTAAACAGGAAAGATTGTGTGTGTCCCAGGACGTGTCTCGAGCAGACAGATGGAAGCAGTAGTTCTTGAAGTAAATGGTGCTCTCTAAGGATTATTCTCTTGTGGTACATATATTTTAAATGTGTCTCCATCTGTCTGTGCAATACCTCTGACCCTGGAATCTGTTCAGGAGCATTCTTTGCAAGTAGAAAGCTTTGGGGAGGGAAAAAAAGAAAAGTCATTAATTTTTCTTTAATGTTAAGTGACCACATTGTGCAAATGGTGCCATATACATTTTCAGGGTGGCTCCAGAACACAAACCTGAGAAGCTTCTTCAAGTCAAAACTAGGCTTTTCCCTGAAAAGAATGATGGCACAGAAACTCACAAACTTGCAGCCCCAGAAAGTTAACACAAAGATGTCCTGTTCTGCAAAGTTTTAATAACAGTCTGGCTGCCCTGACTTGTTCCACGATACTCATATTTCTTATGTCAGAAATAGATACTAAAGCCTGATGGCATTTGAGTTGGAGCCTATCCTGTTTTCAGTCCAAATAACTTCAGTATTAAGTGCATGTTAATCTGAATGAAAGCAGGAGAAATGAGAAAAATCGCTGTTGAATGAGCCCCATTTTTGGGGAGAGAAACAAAATGAAAGGCTGGCTCTTTGGGAACCTTCAGTTGGTAAGCTCTGTTATAAAGGTACCAATTTATTTTATAATATTTTCTTTTGGTGTTGTCTTTGCAGCTCTCAGCCTGGAACGTGTCCGGTGGTGCACTGTCTCCCAGCAAGAACTTTCCAAATGTAATGATATGAGTAAGGCCTTTGCTGGGGCTGGCATCCTTCCCCGTCTAGAATGTACAGAGGGAGGGTCAGCTGCTAACTGTACCCAGATGATCAAGGTGAGCTGTAAGTGATAAGTGTCAGTGATTTAATAACCCTGTATGCCTAATAAATAAACCACGTGGTGATGTACAGAGCTCTGTGAGTGTCTGATGATGCGGACAGATGGCCATATGCTTCCTGGCATTCATGTCTTTGAAAAATCAAAGTGTATACGTATACTTTTTTTTAAAGGCATAACAGTATACATATGGACCTGAATGTCAGAATGGCCCTGTCTCTTCTCTTTGGCTAGTCACATATGGCCAGTCATTAGGAATGCAAGTAAAGGTCTTTAATATTCATTCCTGAATAGTAATCTTTGATTTCAGAATTGTTAAATTTATTTAGTAGATACTTAAGAAGGGGTGGAGTGGTACAGTGCAGACAGTAGTTAAAGCTGTGCTTCTGAGCCATTAAGTGGATTGTCTTTTAGTAAACTCTGGGTAATACTCCTTTTTCAGGATTCCAGCATGGAAATTTTATATACAAATGAGTATAAAGCCAAATATCCCAATACCAAACAGGGTACAAAAGGGAGACAAAGCAGCAAGTAGGGTGAGCAGAGGACATGCAAACTCAGCTGTATGAATTCAGCTGCCCAGAGCGTGCTCAGTTTGGGGAAAAAAGTTCAGCTCTGGGGAAGACTTTAAAGACTGTAAATATGTGGCTTTGCAAAATGGTGTTTGGAAAACAATTCCCCCATTAGGAGGGGATGAGGGGCAACGAGGGGATACTGGAGGAAATGTGGAGGCAGGTAGTCACGGCTGTTTTCACTGGCAGAGTGTGAGGGAAGGGGAATATGGATGAATATGTTAAAAGATTATAGTCTGTGTGCATCTTGTTAGAAAACTTGATTAGATGAACTCAGAACCCTGCAGGTGGAAAACATGAGTAAGTAGTTTTCTGATAAAATGAATCTTCTCTGTAAGGCTTCAGGCAAGACTTTGTCCTTAAGACCTGAAACATTCTTGTAATAATCTACTAAATGTTTAAACTGGCCTACTCTGTGTAGGGCTGTATGGAACCCCTGAGTCTGCATCTGCACTGAACTCTGCTCTTTGAAGCCAAAAAGGGGATGGGACACGAAGGCTGAAGAAGCAGAGATATGCTGTTTTATAACACTACATAACTTGGACTTAGTTCTGTGAATGTGTTAGCACATGGATAAAGTAAAACACTTATTTTTCTTTGAAGATGTTTAAAAATTGAGAAATGATTAAATATTAAACTAGGGACCCTGGTAATAATTTCATTTGGTCATACTCTTCAGCAGGTGTTTAAACACTTCTGTAGGTAAGCCTCAAGTGTCGTGACACAGAAATGAAGTGTTTCTGAAAATAATTAATTTACATTTCCATTGCATATATATTAATCAGAAATTCTATGTGAATTGTCCTGTGCTTTTGCTAGATGCATTGGCAAATACTTGCTTCAAAAAAAAAAATACCCACACTGTTCTTGCTTTGCCACCGCAGATGTGATTGTATGCACTTAAAGGAGCTAAGGTCTGTAGTCTGTAAACTACTGACAGTTAAATACAATAGACATTTTTTCTCTCCCGTGTTGTGTTTTATATGCTGGGGTTTAGTCACAAGCTATTGATAGGAGGCTTTTCATCTAAAGGGAGCTCAAAGGCTCAGCTGCCATCTGCTCCTCTACCCCCTGCAAATGTGTGGCTGTTTGTCTGTTGAGGTACAAGCCAACAGGTTTCACAGCTATTTTTGAGTGCACACTTTGGCATTCAAATTTTGTGTCCCCAGAACACATCACTTCAAACAATCTGTGCGTGAACTCAGAAGTATATTTACTTTATTTAAATCTTCAGGCTTTGGGGCACTAGCTAGTGTTAAATGAAGCTCCTGATTGATTGCCCTTAAGATCTGTCACAGAGCCGCTGAAAGAAAACATGGATCCTTATCTAAGGTTCCTTTGGACTGTGAAGACTAGTGAGGCCATCATGGTCCAGGGCTGGCTTCTGCACTATTTCTGAAGAAAGGCAGTTTTGAAGTTGTAAAATCCCTCTCAGTAATTGTTTTTCAATAATTTCTGAGTGTATTTAAAAGAACTTTGTGGAGGAAAGAGAGCTCATATAGACATTGACTGTATCATATGGGCCTTTTCTCTTAAGTTCATGGATACTGTGCCTCTGAGTGTTAAGAAATATTAATAACTAAGCTTCAACGTGTATTCTGACCTTGTGTCTGCACAGGATTATTTGGCGGATGCAGTGACGCTGAATGGTCGCTTGATTTACCAGGCCGGGAAGGAGCATGGTCTGAAACCTGTTGTTGGGGAAGTATATGATCAAGGTATAATCATACAACATAACTTTTGGTTTACTTAATACCACCTCTTTCCTATGCAGGGTGACTTTCAAAGTTAGAATAGGTTGCTTGTGGCCTTTAAGACATCTCAATGCACAAAGATAATGGGGAATATGTACCCACAGTCAGCAGGTTCTCAAGAGGGGTGTGAACAACATTACTTGCCTGTGGGTGGAGGAGCCACAAGAGGCCACCAGCCAGCCTCACAGCAGCATTATAGTGACACATGCCACTTTTATTTGCCCCTTTTTCTTCCTGTGTTGCAGAGATTGGAACATCATACTATGCTGTGGCTGTAGTAAAGAAGAGCTCCAATATCACCATCAACAGCTTGAAAGGTATCAGATCGTGTCACACGGGGATCAACAGAACTGCTGGCTGGGATGTGCCAGTGGGTTATCTAATTGACAGTGGGCGCATCACAGCAATGGGATGTGACCTTCCAAAAGGTAAGAGGGCAAATATCTGTTCTTCAGCAATATCTTTATGTATGTTCTTGGGACCCCAGCACATGGACAGAAATGTGTGGTTTTGTTTGCTGTTTTGTTCCTTGGTGTTTTGGATGCTCCTTTTAAAGATGGAGTAGACCTAACATAGGTCTGATGAAAATGACAATTTTTATTAAACTTGGAAAGGAAACTCTTTTGAGAACAGAACGTATTTCTTTAAACATTTTCAGAGATGTACTGTGTAGAAATTTTAGTATGATGTTGTGGGACATTATTTATTCGTTGCTAAAAATGTCTCTAATTTTTCTTCTAGCTGTTAGTGAATATTTCAGTGCAAGCTGTGTTCCTGGAGCAAATGGTGCAAATTATCCCGCATCCCTCTGTCAGCTCTGCAAAGGGGATTTGTCTGGGCAGAACAAATGCCAAGGAAATTCACAGGAACAATACTATGACTACAGTGGGGCCTTCAGGTAAGAATCATGGCTCTGTCACTTTTTATCTCTATGTTCTACCCATAGCCATAGTGTCCAGACTTCATTGTCAGGAAACTGAAGCCAGAGAACTTTCCAGCTGGTCCCATTAGAACATCTCTAGTGTTAGGATGACCATGATTTGAACCTAGAGATTTATTAAAAGTAATTTTAAACCCACTATTTCAGGTGTGAATGTTAAAATTAGATGTTTAGCACTTGTACTGAGCAGCAAAATCCCATTGCTGTTTGCTTGGTCCAATAACTTTTGACACAAGCCTTGGATGTCTGTTTCAGCAGTTTTTAAAAGTAGTAAAACCTGATGACCCTTAGAATTTGACAGCTGAGCTGCCACCCTACACAGCTATTTCACAGTTATCTCCCCTCAATTGCACTGAATTCTCATGACAATCCTCTGAATTCTCTGCCCTCCATTTTCACACACCAGTCTTTGCTCTATTTTCCGTCTTCCTGACTGCATGCTGCATTGCAGTTCCCAGTCCCTGAGTAATAGCACTGACTGAGCAGGGATATAATTTACTCCTGGGAAGCACTTGCTCCCCTCTTTGTAGTTCCCCAAAGGATTCTGTGACTGCATTAGACAGAAAACTCTCCTGCAGTCGTGATATTTGTCCCAGGCAGCACAGAACATGTTGTCCGTGTTCACCAAATGACAGCAGTGGTTTACTTCATGCTCTGTCAGCCCCTAGTCTCTGCCTTGAGCTAAACTCTCAGCACAAGGAAATAGGTCAGTGTCTGCTGGCTGATGGAACACAGCGCACAGTTCTCTGGCTGTCAGTCGGCAGTGCTCAGTGCATGGAAGCTGTGCTTCATAATGCTTATTAATATTTGCATTTATTAGGTGTTTGGCTGAAGGTGCTGGAGCAGTTGCTTTTGTGAAGCACAGCACGGTTCCTGAATACACTGATGGTAAGCTTTTGAGCAGTGGCTGCAAGCTCTGAAGTACAGTGCCTGTGATGACAGCATAATGTCAGATGTTTGATTTATTTTGAATTGAGTAATCAAGCAAAATGCTCTAATAGTGAAAGTAGAGGTACCCATATATATGTATGCACCAGGAGATGGGTGTTTGATTCTTTTTTTTTTTTTTTTTTTTTTCCTAACACTTGCTAGCTTCACTAAGGGTGAGAGGTGGAATCCTTAGCTGCTTGTGGAAAGGGAATGTTGTCTTTGGTTTCCTCTTGAAAACCACGAACAGAAGTAGCACTGAAGTCTTGGTTTGATACCCAGGCTGTTACAAATGTAAGCGTTGCTTGTGGCTACCCAGTCATTTCCGCATAAACTAGCAGGAAGTTAAGAAGTGGAAGGGGAATAAATAAATTTAAAAAAGGGTTGCATGTAAACCTACACTTGGGAATGCTCTGGGTGCCATTGCAGGCCACAGTACAGTTCAGTTCAGTCGGACAAGTGTTAGACTGTGTATTGTCTTATTGGAGATACAAGACTAAAGTGCATAGGTTATGTTGTAGTCAGAAATATTTCAAAGATGCTCAGGAGAGCTGTGTGCATGCGATGCTTAGAGCAGACTTGGAGCCAGAGATATCAGTCCTGCCCGACATCCATTCCATACACATTTTCTGTCTGATTTCAGGAAAAACTCTTTCTTCTTGGGCCCAGAATCTTCGTTCCCAGGACTTCCAGCTTCTGTGCCGCAATGGTAGCACGGCTGATGTGACGGAGTGGAGAACCTGCCACCTGGCCCGAATCCCAGCTCGTGCTGTGGTAGTACGGCCTGACACAGATGGAACAGTTATCTTCCAGCTCCTGAACCAGGGACAAGTAGGACACCATTTTTCATCAATGCATTGCATTTGAGAAGGTTTCTCCCACCCACCTGACTGAGTTGAAGACAGGATATCTGGGCACCTTCGGCTCTGTGGGGTTTGAAGGAGTATGGGAGGCACTCAGCATCAGTAGGGTCCTGAAGGGAATTTTGCAGAGTGGGACGTAGGAGGTCATTTTTGCCCTCAAAGACTCAGGGATGTTGAAAATTACTTGAGATCTTTTGTTTTGTTTTGTTTTTGCTTTTTTTTTTTTTTTTAATTCACTAATTCTTAACTTGTGGATTTTCAGTAAAGAAAACCTTAGTTGTTTGTTTGTTCTGTAGGCAACAGATTATCTCTTGCACATGAACTATGTCATCGTAGATATGCGGTACTAGGTAGAGGAATGTGTGACAGGTATTTTTCTTTCTTTAACATTACAGCAAAGATTCAATGATGCAGGCGCAAAGTTTCAGATGTTTGACTCCACAGCCTATGGTGCCCAGAATCTTATATTCAGAGACTCCACCACAGAGCTCGTTGCAATCACATCTCAGAATTACCAGGCATGGTTGGGTGATGAATATCTTCATGCCATGGAAGGCTTGAGCTGTGACCCCAACAGTAAGTTGTCTTTGGTTTGCTTTTGAAAACCATGAACAAGAATAGCTGATCACGGAGACCATCCTTATTCTGCATTGTCTTCATCTGATTCTTGAGGTTTATGGCAAGATGCCAATCTAATCTTCAAGCATGGAGAAAGGGCAGGTTTTGACCTAGAAACAGGATCACATTGCAGAATGCTTTCCTGAGCAAATAGGCCCATTTTGTGTCACAAGATGTAGACGTTTTCAAATCTTTTTGTTATACATGAGACATAAATCTGGTAAACTGTTACTGCTACGTGGTACTACATTTCTTACCCACTAAAGAGGGGAACCAGTAATGTGTTACTGTGTAAGTCCTCAGGTTGGTCTGTTGTGGACTTTAATACTATCAGAAGAACATCAAAATGAATTGATGTGTATCCTGGGATACTCAGAGGCACAGGTAAATAATTATGGCCACTGAACCTCCCAGACACGCTCTGTGCTGTGGCAAAGCCCCTGACCTCCAGGACTTCTCTCTTTTGGGGGCTGCTCAGTGACTGTTAGGTGAGGAAGACTGTGTTCAGTGTGGTTTTTTTTGATGCACTCTTAAGAGAGTAGACTGGAAACAATTAACACCTTGCAGCTGTGCTTACTAATCATCAGTCACAGGAGTTCTTGTTCTTTCATACTGGATAGATTTGTAATGTAGACATACCACTAGTCTGGAGACTTCTGTGGTACCTGAAGCAGTTGTAAGTCTAAGCTAGAGAGCAGGGAAACATAGAACTGAACATTTTAAATAACATCTCTGACACGTGACAGTGGAGCAGTGTGTATGCCGCCTCCTCTTCTACAAAGGAAGTGAACTGTAATACTTCCTTTCCAATTTTCTGCAGCATTGCCAGAAAGCCTGAACTGGTGTGTTATTTCAACTGAGGAGATTTGGAAATGTGGTGAAATGGCTACTTCATTTAGGAAAAAAAATCTGAAACCAGAAATCCAGTGTATTTCAGCCAAGACAAAAGAAGAGTGCATGGAGCTGATCCAGGTAGGCTGCTACTAGCCTTGTGCAATAATAAACCAATTAACACAAGCTTCTCTCTCTAGGTAGGATTTAGAGAGATGTGCTCTTAGGTGATGATTAGGCAATGTTGGATTTCAAGGGGGTGATCTGTAACTCATATGGTATGAATGGGCCTGAACCCTGCTGCTCTTCCAGTGTAACAAAGGTATCGTTGCCCATCTAGCTGTAGCCTTTGTCTGAAAGCTCCTTTCACTGATGTGTACTCGTGTTTGGGGGGGTTTAGTTAGAGCAGATTGCTTGTTTGCTACCAGACTTATCTGTTGAGATGCAATGGGTATGATGCTGGAGTTCTTTGTCATCATTGTAGCAGGGAAGGTGTTTGCTGTTTTTTCACAGAAATCGTATATTTTATTTTTCAGAAAAAGGAAAGTGATGTTGTAGCTCTGGGTGGAGCTGATATTTACACAGCTGGGAAGACATATGGCCTTGTACCAGCTGCTGGAGAAAGTTACTCTGGTAAGAAGGTCAGGAAATAAAAATATAGGCCTTACTTTCCCAGGTTGAAAACAGATCTAAAAGCACAGCCTCTGTTCCCGGGTCTTGCTAGAAAAGCTATTTGCAGAGGAAATAAATATTAATTGTCATCACATCATGGACAGAGGAGGAAATAAGTATGGGTTGAGTTCCTACAATGAGTTTGTGGCAACTTTTTTGTGTCCTGCTGTTGGACCAGGATGAGTCTTCCGCAGTTTCAAGTCTTACACGGATCTATTTGTCTTTTCAATTCTGCATTGGAAAATGAGTATTCACAAAATCAAAGTAACTTTAATAAGAACGATACAGAAATTACACAATGGATTCCAGTTAAAAACAAATTACTCCTCATCGACGTGACTGCTTCATAGTCATTGATGAAAAAAGAGCTTATGGGAGTTTTGTGAATAAGGCAAAGTTTCAATGTGCTGCAAAACTCATGGAAGTTGTAACACAGTTTTGAATTGTCACATTAAAAACAACTTCTTAGAGCAGTTTTGTTAAGTCACTAATGACTCAAATGCCATTTTTGAAGGTTATGTACATAACAACTAGCATTAACCAAATGCTTGTATTCCTCTGCAGTTTACTCAGTTCAAGCATATAGGCCATGAGTGAATGCAACATCATGGAGTAGACAAATGAAGATAATTGTGTGTGTTCATAATTCCTGACTGGCTGATAGTCGGTGCAATTGAAGTTGGCACCAGATAAGTGTAATGGTTATGTACATTGTCATTAAGCAGTGGGAATGATTAAGGAAAGCAATAATACATTTTTTTTCTTTCTGCAAGCTGATGACAACAGCAATGCATACTATGCTGTGGCATTAGTGAAACGGAATCCATCCAATGCATTCTCCATCAGTGACCTGAAAGGGAAGAAGTCCTGCCACACAGGACTGGGGAGAACTGCTGGATGGAATATCCCCATTGGTATGCTAATTAAGAAGGGCATTATTAAGCCCAAAGACTGCAATATTCCTCAAGGTAAGATGATGATATCATGTATCAAAAATACAATAATAATCCAATTACAAACTTCCACTAGGGAAGTACAGTTTCAATATTGCATAGCTCTATATTAAGCTAATTTGTTCGCAAAGGGGTGCTGCATTTTTAATGTAACAATTTGGCAAATTTTAAGTTTGCCACGTGATTAGACTAATGGAGGGGTCATGCTGAGAATGTTACATCTAACAGATGTAGGAGGAAAGGATTCCTTTCCCTCTTTCCTTTGTCAAAAAAAAATTGTTGGTTAATTCAGGTTGGAAAGGTCATCTAGTCCAGCCCACTGCTCAAAGCACGTCCAGTTAGATCAGATTGCCTAGGGCCATGCCCAGGCAAGTTTTGAGCAACTCTGAGGATGGAGGTTCTACAGCCTGTCTGGGCCCTTGTCCAGATTTTGGACGATCCTTGGTGTAAAGAATTTTTCCTTATACCTAATCAAAATTTTCCTTGCTGTCATTTCTGTCTGTTAGCCAAAAAAAGCAGAATCCTAACTCTTGGTCAACTTGTTTTCCACTTGGACCCTCCAGTCCTTTTTTTTACGAGCTGCTTTTCAGCCTCTCAGCCTCTCATGGGGTTATTCCAACCTAAAAGCAGGATTCTGCATTCACCTTCCAAGATTCCTGTCAGTGTGTTTTTCCAGTTTGTCCAGATCCATCTCAATGGTAGTCCTGGCCTTCAGTATATCAAACTACAAAGGTTTATTCCAGTCTTCAGAAATGTAATTGAAGTGTCTCTCTCTCTCTTTTTTTTTTTTTTTAATTTAATGAACTTTAAGTTTATCATTTAGTGTTGAAAACCCTGCTTTTGCACATGTCCATCTCAGCTCTTGCTTGAGGATATGGACACAAGTCAGATGACAATAACAGGATACAGATGTATCCCCTCTAGGTAGTACTTCTAGCTCTGGGATGTCATTGCATTAAACGAAGTATACTTGTCCTGAATTTTATTGCATTTATTTTCAACCTTTTTGTAGTAGTGGAGAAAGGTACGGTAGTAGTGGAACAAGCAACGGTTCTAAATTTGCTTGTACATTTCCTGTCTTCCAGGGAGCTATTTACTTTCATTACATAATGAGTTAGATGATGCTTTGAAAATATTTTAGAAGTTTTAATTTATGAATTCCAGTAAAATAGCTATAACTCATGTTTCTAGTGTGCTACTAAAATCACCATTGGTTATAACTTAATGACAGTGTAACTACCCTTTGGTGTGAAAAGCTGTGCCTTCCACTTACTATATTGGTTTTTTTGTATTTATTTTTTTTTAAGCTGTGAGTGAGTTTTTCTCTGCAAGCTGTGTGCCTTCAGCTAATCAGGATAATTACCCATCAAAACTTTGTCAACTGTGCATTGGAGATGATAGTGGAAACAATAAATGCAGTGCAAGTAGCCAAGAACGTTATTACAGCTACAGTGGAGCCTTCAGGTAATTAATACATATGGTGGTTATTTACTCCGTCAGTTTGTCAAAACACAATGAGGAACTGTTCTGCATCCCAGTCAGCAAAAAGCATAATTCTTTTTTAAAAACAGCCTACTGGAAACAGCAGCAGCCTTCCCCTTTATAAGATGCTGGCTGGTCATAGCAATGCAGAGATCTCTGTGTGTGTACGTGTATATCAGAGCCTTTTTCCAGCGTCCTGGCCCACAGCCAAGCAGATGACTGACAGCCAAAGCCATGTTTCTCTTTCCCGTGTAAAAGACACCCACCTAGTGAGGAGCATGTGCATTGTCATCAGTCTCCAGTGTTGCTTTATAGCATGGCAGTCTCTACTGCTCTGGTCAGGTCATCCATAAAGAGTTTATGCAAGGAAAAAGGTAAATGGTAGTCAGGGTCTGGCTGCTGAGAGTCTGTGCTGAGCGTGGCAAGCTAGAAACAGGGAGCTCTGTGTGTGTGCCCCTTCACTGCCCTTACCCATTTGTAGCTGTATGCAAAAATAGGTTTCTGAACAGCACGAGTGGCTATGTTCAAATACCAAATCCTCTTCAGAACAAGGTATGGGGTGGAAATTGTGTGAAACGGAAGAAATACTTAATAACAAATAAAATAAATACTGTGTAACAGTGGACATCTACATGTGAGGCCATTAAGTTTCAAAGCCCCAAGTCTTTGGGTAGATCGGGAAGTAACAATTCTTTTTGCTGACCTTCACCTCTGACGGTAATGGTGCATGTAACAGAGCTGGCAGTGAGCGAGTCTTCCTTCAGGGGAGGAGACTCAAACAGCAGTTGCCCAGTAGATATTCAAATGCTGGACTTAGTTTTTTTTTCACAAATCTATTTAGCTATGTCCAGTTGCTTTGCTGTGGTACGGGCCTTACAGGCAAACTGTATCCTCTGCCATACTTCACAGATTAACAGAGCTAGCTACCAGTCACCAAATGATAAGCCATACCCAAAGACTTGGAGCCTTTTAAGATTAATTAAAAAGATTTAAAGATTAGTTAGGTTTTAAAAAAAAGATTTTAAAGATTAGTTAGATTGTGAGGCAAAAATGGAGGGCGGCAATCTGCTATGAGGAATGGATGGGTCTAGCTGTAATGCTTTGTGATCTCTGAAACAAGAATGAGTTATGTATGGAAGGTGACTGGTGTGTCAGCTCTGTGGTAATAATAACTTTGTTTATAACTGTTCATGTTTAACCAGGTAAATGCAGAATTTATTCTCAGTAATTGTTAACAAGAATAATTTTTCTTCATGTTTGGTACTGTGTAATCCTTGCTCAGTTACAGCTTTACGTCTTCCTGATCGGTGGGCTTAATGATCCTGGTTTAGGCAATGCTTCCTGAAAACATAAGTCTCAATGAGATATACTTTGTGTGTGTTTTAAAAGGAAGGTGTGAAAGCTGTTGTTACCAATTGGGGAATGCAGCGCTGAGTATCACACATCTTCTGTTCCTTTGCTTATCTAATGTTGGCCCTTTTTATTGTCCTTTCTCACACCATTATGAATCACTATTTGCTGCTGTATTACTCTCTCGAAATTCTTTATTTATTTTTTAAGCCTTGCAAAGATGTTAGTTTTCTCTCATTTCAAGATGTTTCACTTCTTGCTCTGTTTTTCCTCATTACTTTAGGGTCCAGTGGATTTATTTGCAGGAGTATATGCAAAGCTGATTTCTAAATCTGTTGGTTATTAGAAATTATGTGGTCCCAATAAAGATGCTTTGAACTGAACTTCTCTCTCACATTTTCTAAAGGTGCCTAGCACAGGACTCTGGGGATGTGGCCTTTGTGAAGCACTCGACCGTGTTTGAGAACACAGATGGTATTTAGTTTTTCACGTCTCCTTATTATAATTCAGTTATTTTTGTTGAGTATTATTGCTCTAAAGCATTCGATGAGTGTGACAGTGACTAGTTTCTTCTTTCAGGTAAGAACACGGAAAGTTGGGCCCGTAACTTGAAGTCCAGTGATTTCCAGTTACTGTGTCGAAATGGTGCCCGTGCTGAAGTCACCCAGTTTGCTCAGTGTCACCTGGCTCGGGTGCCAGCTCAGGCCATTATGGTTCACCCAGATACCAACATTTTTGCTATATATGGACTACTGGACAAGGCCCAGGTATTAATTACATATTTATTCTATGCGGGAGTTTGATATGGTCTAACACAAACCA
Organism: Aythya fuligula; assembly: GCF_009819795.1. Taxonomy (NCBI): domain Eukaryota; kingdom Metazoa; phylum Chordata; class Aves; order Anseriformes; family Anatidae; genus Aythya; species Aythya fuligula. The sequence goes on along the minus strand of NC_045567.1, from coordinate 13,445,662 downwards.
AGGATAAAGACAGTAAGGCTGTACTGCTGTATTATGTCCCCTATGTCATGGTACTAGTAGCATCGTACTGCTGTATTATGTCCCCTATGTCATGGTACTAGTAGCATGTGCACCATGCAGAGTCCTTTTGGAGTGGGAAGGAGAACATAAAACGCATCCCTTGTAGTTCTCCTGGTAAAACCACTCTGGTGCACAAGAGATTTCAACTTTTCGCCCAGCCAGTGGTTTCAGTAGTAACCTTCCTGAAGCTTAAGGTGTTTTCCAAAATGGAATTACTTTTAAGTCTAACAGTACACACCAAAACTTTTCCATAAGGGAATTTTCCTAGCAATACAACAGTGTATAGTAACAGAACGTCGCTGGGCATATTTACACTGCAGTCATGTATATGTAAACCATCTAGGCAGACTATACCTGGCTGCCACAGCTAGATTCCTGTCAATACTGCAGTTGACTAGTTTAAAAACAATACTGGGTATCTCCGTGCTGGGCTTTTGATCACTCCCAGGCAAACCCTGTGTTACTCAATACTTGCACAGAAAAATGTTTTAAAAGTACAGCTCTTTCTAGATAGTAACAAGAACCAAAATTCTTGTAATTGCCAATGACAGGATTCTGTATATAATCTACTAGAGTAGATTATATAGTAGATACTAAAAGTAAACACAGATCCTGCAGTTGTGTGTGAACTTCTCATCTGCTAAATAGTTCCTATCACCTTTCATGTTGTACTAGGGAAATATAGCACTTAATCTTGCAAAATAATGAAAATTTTGCATTCTTGTCAGGAGTATTTTGGAAATGACAGCAATGGAAATGGATTCAAAATGTTCGATTCTTCAACCTTCCATGGAAAAAACTTGATCTTCAAGGATTCTGCTGTTGAGATTGTGCCTGTAAAAGAGAGGAGGACATACAAAGAGTGGCTGGAGAGTGAATATATTGAGTCCCTTGAAGGGATGCAAACACCACAGTGCTCTGGGTCAGGTAATAAGATGATACAACAGCACCTACTATTGACTACTGTTGTTTTGTTCCTTATTTTATATCAGTTACAAGACTTGGACTAACACGGTGTAAATGGCAACTTCCAGGCCACCCCTGCCTACCACTTTCAGATGAGCTTCTATTTGGATAACGTGTTGGGCTAACATTTTAATGCTTCTTCCTGCCTCTTTGCAGGCAAGGTGCTAACAGCATCTGCTTATCAGGGGAGTGGGGTGGGTTTGGAAGCTAACCCTGTTCATGTGAATGGGGTAGAATTTGGGACAGAAGCCATCAATACTGTGCCTGCATGGCTTACAAGACCAATCCAAAACTGGAGCATCTCTGCAGTTGTTTCTGATGTGGAATTATGCTGGGCTGAAGGATTCTCAGATGCTGTTAGATGGATACTGGGTTTCTGATCTGTAGAAGAATTTTTGCATCTTGGAAGGCAGTATCAAAAATCTTGTCTAGTGAATCCACCCTGGCCTCCATGCTGGTAACGTTCCAACTCCTTCATCCCTGCTTATCCTATCCTCACCTTGTTGGGGGCAACAGTTTCTCCTGAGCTCTGCTGACAGAAGAGGTAAGTGCACAAAGGATGGACAGGCTGTGGACAGAGAGAGTATGTGCCATCCAAAATACTGCTTCTGCCATGTACAAGGTCCTCCAGCTTCCAGAAGAAGAAAGTAGGGGGAATCACCAAAGTCGCTGGAGGAAAAGGAAGGCCAGAGAGACTTGGAGGGACTACCTACTGGCATAGGAAAGAACAAAGCCAAATGTGTTCATCCACTGAGCTTGTTGACTTTCCACAATCAGTACTCTCGCTGGCTTTGGAGAGAAGTCGTTTTCCCTTGTCATCAGGAAACTTGTGGCTGTCCTCCTATACGGGGTTATCTGAGTGCCTGTGAATGAAACTTATATTTTCTGTTAGAGAAACAAAGTAGCTCACAACTGATTATGTGTTTCTGTGTCAATTGGTTTGTGGTATTCAGTTCTTATTTTTATCCATAGCTGCAATAACAACAAATGTTGCTGTGCTGCTGGCAGGCAGCCTCCTCCTGACTACAGCTACCACCTCATGATCCTGGGATGAAAAGACATTCAACATAACTAAAAAACAAAGCAAACCGGATAAAAACAGACATAAATAATGTAAATAAATGGAACCTAAGAAATAAACAAGAAAAGTAATTATAATTTATCCAGACTTTGGCCTGATCATTAAGCTACATGGTTTCTTACTTTTCCTGGAAAATAGTACTCTCTCTCCTTGCTTCTTTGCATGCAATTCCCAGCTTTTCCTTATGTTTCATTTGCTGCAAGGTTATCTGGGTTTAAGAGAGGAGTCAAAATACAGCCTCCGGCTATTTTGATTTTAGATTTTAAAGCTGTGGCAGCAGTAGCAAGCAGGGGCACGATATAACAGCTACAATGCTAGGCTTGAATCTGAGGTCTGTGGGCCAGGATTCTGTGACGTTTATGGCCTTTCACTTGAAGCTCCTTGGCCATGGCTTTCTGGGATAAATTTTAGTGATCAGATGCATAGTTCATATATTAAATACATAAATTAGCGTGTGCATTTCTGCCTGAAAGGTGTGAGGTGCCTTTTATCTTCACTTTTACAGATGGTTGGAACGATCACCTGTGTTTTTCCAAGGAATTTGGCTGTAGGAAGGAATTATGATAATTTCACATCCATATTTTCTTCCTACACTGAATTATAATTATCTGCATGAACACAACTCTCCACAAAAGCTGTTCAAAAAAAAAAAAAAAAAAAAAAAGGAGTTATGCTCGTATTTGCTCAGTATAATAAAGAAGGGGCAGCAGTTCGCCTTTCCTTGCATGCGTGCCCGGTGCTGAATTACTTTCCGGCCCCTTGTGCTGTTAGGAGTGTTGGAATAAAAATGTTTTTGCACAGAGTTACATTGTTTAAAGGTAAGGAATGTGGCATTAAAATATGCTTGCAGTGATAAGAAAGCTTAGCAGATTACCTTGTAAAATGCAGACAACCAGATTCCTTAGAGCAATTAGGTGAAAATCACGGTGTCAAGTCAGATAAGGGAAGAAACATTGCCACTGCAAACAGGGAAAAGGTCAACAGAAATTTGAAATTTAACAGGCCAGCAAGTGAAGGCCATGCATTGTCTGTGAAGCATCAGATAGGTTGTGCACCTGGATTACTCAGTGGTGGGGAAGCAGGGGAGGGTTCTGGTCGCTGAAAAAAGGATATAAACCATGTTATGGAGCTGGTAGGTGCGCTCCTGCTTGTGGGGCGCCCACCATTGCAATCACGAAGAAACTGCTACTTCACTGAGATCCTCGCCTGAGCCTGTTATTGGCTGCAGAGTGTTTCTCACAATTTGGGGGCTCATCACCTACCGGGGAGCCCCACTGCCGCAGCAGCAGGAAGGCAGGCCCCGCTGGTTTCAGGGGTCTGTGCATCGATGGTGGGGGTTCTGTGGGGAGCTGACAGAGGGCCCGGGGCTGGTTAAAGAGGTGGGATCCACAAAGTGCTGGGGAAGGGCAGAAGGTGGGCACTCCGGGTTTAAGAATTGATCCGGTCACTGCACAGAGCAGGGTGAGAAATATTGAGTATTGCTGTGGGGTCGGGTGAGACTGCGTGGTGTGACTGAGGCGTACTGCTGGACGGAGCCAGTGTGGGGTCCTGACCCGCGGTTCTGCAGCTCTGTGAGGGGCATGGCCGGAGATGGACAAAGCATGAGGTAAGGGAGGGAAAGGGGGAGCCTCGGGAGGTCCCCTCGGTGTGCGGGGATCCCGGTGCTTGGCAGCACACCCACATTGTCCGGAATCAAAACGTTACCGGGTGCCGCCCTGCAGGAGGGGAATTTCTGTAGCAGCACCTGGCAAGGGCGAGGAAAAATGGGAAAATTCGGGTTCCAGGGGACAGGGAGGGAGCCCTGGGGCAGTGCCAGCAGCGCCCACCGCACCTGAGAGCGGCAGAAACGCGAAAAACTACATCTCCCGGCATGCCGCGGGGCACGAAGCCCGGCGGCTGCTACAGCGCATGCGCATCCCTCCGCCTGCAGTACCCCCTGTGGCCAGCAGGCGGCAGCACCGAGCGCCCCGGGCCTGCAGCTCCGCGAGCCGCGGGGGAGCTCCGGGGGCGGGGCCGGGCCCTGAGGCACCGCGCGGGGCGGGGAGCGGAGACCCCGCGGCCGGGCCCTGTGCGGGGTGGGGACCCGGCGCTCTCGTGCACACCGAGCCCCATCAGCTGCACCCTGAGCCAACCACCTGTCGTGTTTTCGAAGAAATGTTGTATTCTAGTGGACTTTTTCTCATTGTATCATCGTTATAATACCAAAACACAGCTCCATCACAGAAGCTCCGTGCCCCCAAGGTGTGACCGCCCCTCACTGAGGGCACGCTCTGAATTTCTCCTTTAAACAAAAGCAAGAAAACTTTTTACCAATCATAACCAAGATGTGCCTGACTAGAGTCACTCAGCTCCACTTAAAAGGACAGAAAATAATCATAGAATATCCCGAGTTGGAAGGGACCCACAAGGATCACCAAGTCCAACTCCTGGCACCACACAGGTCTACCCAAAATTCAGACCATGTGACGCAGCGCACAGCCCAAACACTTCTTAGACTCCAACAGGCTCGGTGCAGTGACTATGTCCCTGGGGAGCCTGTTCCAGTGCACGACCACCCTCTTGGTGAAGAACCTCTTCCTGATGGCCAGCCTGCGCCTCTCCTGCCCCAGCCTGACACCATTCCCTCGGGTCCTATCGCTGGTCACTAAAGAGAACAGATCAGTGGATAATGTAAATTGGCTTCAGAGGAAGGGGACGTAAGGGAAAATCCATCACAAAGGATGCCTTTCTGACTTGTGGGATCTGTCAGCAGGCTGACCCTCTCTTCCCCCCACATTGGGATGTCGTGGGGTAAGATTTGAACACTTGGTTGTACCAGGTGTCTTCATGGAAACTTAGAAATCTCTGGAGCCTTTGTTCCTTTTAACGCATTAATAGCCAGGATAAGCACCTGTGCATTTCATGCATGCTCACTTGCTTTTGCAGACAGTGAATTTATCGCTGACAATCCAAAGAACCTGTGTCCCCGTTGCTGTTAATACACTGCCCTTCATTGCTTTGTTCCTAGCCATGACAGTTCTTACTGAACACAACTAGATCGAGGACATGCTATGTTATTTAGGTGAATTTGTGACCGTGATAGTTCAGTACCCTGAATCCAACCAGACCCGTAGCAGTTAGTCAGCTACGCCCCTTAAGGCAACAGTATTTCATAGGGGAAAACATTAAGCCTAAGATTTCTCATCCCTAAGGCCCTGGGGGGCAGGCAGAGAAGGAATCCGAGACTCTGAGTATGTCTCCTGAGAATGGCAGCTTACAGTTGACTCAGTGTCTTCTGGTCTCACAGGAGGAGGCAGAGGTATAATTAATTCCTTCTCCATTTCTCTGGAAAGAGCTTTTCTCCTGTCTGTGACAAAGGAAAAAAACAAACAAACAAACAAACAAACAAACAAAAAAAAAAACTTGTGATCATGGGAGTCATTCCACAAAGCCACACTCAGTGAATTCACTACTACAGTTAAGATCGTTTTTAGTCAAAAACACCTTGCCAGCAATGTTACCACTGCCAACATAGCACTGCACAAAAATTCAACTCAAGATAAAGGAAAGAGCGAGTTAAAAGGACGAATGACGTGACCAAAGGCATCTGCAACAACCAGCTGGTTGATGGTTGTCCACAGCCCTCGGATTTCATGGTCATCTTTCCTGACAAATGAATCCTGGAAGAACAGAAAAGATACACAATGATACACAGAAAAGACAAAAGGAAGAACAGAAAAGATACACAGAGCCCCCAACCCAGACCTGATCCCAAGCCCTTGACACAGAGTTGAACCTGAGCACCTACCCCAAGCCCTAACACTGAGCCCCAGACCCAGACCCTTGACCCAGCAGTCCCCAGCCCAGAGCTGACTCCGAGCCCCAAAATGGACCTCAGATATGGACCCAGAACTAAATCTAATTCCCAACCCCAATTCCAAGCCCCAGCCCTGGCCCCTTGACTCTGAACCCTCAACCCCGTGCCCAGACCTGGGGGTGATCCTAGGGCCAGGCCCAGGCCCCGAGCCCCTGAACCCAGAGCTGACCCCAGACCTTTGACCCCAGAGCAGACCCTGGAGCTGACCCTGAGCCCCCACCCCAGAGCTAACCCCAAGCCTCGGACTTAAGCCTCAGACCCCGGAGTTGACCCCAACCCTGGAGCTGACCCTGACAAAACAACCCCCAGAACAGATCCCAGACCTGGAGCTAACCCTGAGCACCAACCCCGAACCCTTGACCCTGGACCTCTGACCCTGGATCCCCAACACTGGACACTCACCCTAGGCCCTTGACCCCAGACCCTCAACACCGGAGCCTCCACACCAGAGCTGACCCCGAGCCCTGACACCAGAGCTGACCCTTGACCTGGAGCTAAACCTCCTTGACCTGGAGTTGTCTTCTTCCTATCTCAGAAGTGTGCTGTTTGGAAGACTGGAAGGATGAGGGCTCTCAGCCACCATCCCAAGACCAGGCAGCAGTGACTCTCGAGCTGCACAGTCTGCTTTGCACAAAGGAGTTAGCTGGAAAGACTGAAGGGCCTAGTTTGGCCTCACATACTAAACTTTAGGGAAGTTGACCAAACGTAGTATTAATTTATTAAATTTTTCGTACTTTTTATATCTTTAAAATAGCGTTTTGGCCTCGACACTGAAATTCCTCGATGCTTTCAGTTAAACACAGCCAAAGGAGTTCCCATCCAGAGCAGGGATTGCCGTGCAGTTCATCTGCTGCTGGTTCCCTGCCGCCCAAGTTGTGCACAGTGCTTTCTGCAACTGGTTTGCCTCTGACCTTGACTGGCAGCCCCCGAACACCGCAAGATTGATCAGCTTTAGGGGCACTTCGGGCACCGCAGCCCCAGCCGGACCCGCAGCCCTCCCGCTGCCCTGGGCTCCGGCTCCCCCTGCTGCCCGCGAGGGGCGCAGCGGCCGCCCAGAAACAGAAGGGACAAAGGTGCTACCTCCACTTTGCTACCTTATATCGGTGCTTGGATGCTCATCAGAAAGGAATACAAAAACAAACAAACAAACAAAAAAAGAGGCAGTCTCCAAAAATTTATTCCCCGATTTCCCATGTCATTTTGGAGAAACAAGGCAGCACAGCTCTCAGTTTTCCCATATTGATAGTATCGCTTCGCTCTCCTTAGTTTTTTTTTTTTTTTTTTTTTTTAAGCATTATTAATGCTCTATTTAAAGCTCTAGCTAGGTAATAAAAGCCAGTCTCTACTTCTAGCCTCTCCAGTACAGCTCTGTGCCACCCTGGCCATTAAGATGCTCAGACATACTGTCAAGGATAAGATGCACCACAGACTTAGAAGGTGGATTTAGGGCAGTTCTCTTTTAGGAACTGATTCTCTGTCATCTCCAAGTCACTGAAAATTAATTTCTATTGTCTCAACAGGCACAAGTTCCTGTTAACCTCAAAAGAGGTCCAAAATCCTTGTAAAGGGGTCATGCCTTGGGTGGGATACTTCAAACAGATAAGCACCACATGCAGTACCGTAACGACATAATGGTTATGGCTGGCAGAATCCAGCCCAGCTGTTGACTGAAAACTGCACTAAAACACCCACCTCATCTCAGGGCTACTCCTGCATTTGCTTCATGGCAGCTTCTACTGCTCATGCAATTGTCAAAGAGCTTCTTGTCACCCCCAAAGCCCCTTGCCAGCTTGCACACTACCCGTCTGCAATGGGCATGTGTGTTATTGTTATATCAGTTCTGAAGCAGCTAGTAGTAAAAAAAAAAAAAAAAAAAAAAAAGTTAAAAAAATAAAAAAACAATGCACCTTCTATCGCCTGGCAGGTACATCAAATCTAGGAGAGCTCACATGGTTAAATTCTAAGCAGCAGCTCTATAGGCAAACATCTGCCTCTTCCACACATTGCTGCTTCCTTCTGAAGACCTTGGGATGCTGCAGAGGTATCAGGAGCTCAGCCTGCAAGATGCTGAGTCCTTTGACCCTGCTCCACTGATCACTTACCTACATGCTTCGCTTTAAGCACAGGCATTGGCACCTGCTGAAACCACGGGGCCAGCTCACGTGCCTGGCGGTGAACCTGCACTTCAAGTGCTCTGCTGGACTGGGGCCAGGGATCTGTGTGCGTGAGGATGGAGCTGTCAATTAATTCAGGATCACAGTGCCCCTTTGAGGGGTGTGTTGCTGTTAGAGCTCCCCGAAATGTGGAAATCCTGGTCTGTGAGAAATTCTGTTATTGGATTTTTTTTGGTAAAGAGAATATAGGTTTAAATAAAATGAAAGCCTTATTTAAAGTTGTAAAATAGAAATCATTCAGATGTGCCCCCTCCTTTCTGCTTCCCACCTTCTTCTTTTTGTCCTTAGCAAAACACTAAAAATAAACACTGGTGGTTGTTCCAATGGAAACAAATTGGCCGTAATGTAAAATCCTTGACCATCATTATTAACTGTGCTGAATCTGTAAGAGCGAACTAAGATTTGTCTACATATCCTTTTCAGGCTGCAAACACATTACAAACACCAGACACAGATTTGTAACATGTGGAAATTAATTAGAGGACAACGTACAGAAATAAGCCATGCAGGAAGAGTGCAGATTCCTTAGCTTTAGATAATGGGGCAATCAACAGCTACATCTGACAATACTGCAAGGAGAGAAAATATTAAACATACATTCATATGTTTCATTAACCACTGTTGATATAAGTAGGATGTTCTAGTTCTGTATATGCCTTTATGCCTACCGAATCGTGGCTTCTGCTAGGATTTAAGCCAGAAAGTACTGAAGTCTTTAGGAGATTTCTACTGTCCTCAGCAAATGTTGGACCTTCCCTGCGTGACCCCAGGTAGTTTATCCAGGTGATTGGCTTTAAACCTTCAAGCCACTCCATTCACTTCAAGTGGACTGTTCCTGCGTGCCAGCTCCTTGCAGTGATCCGTGACAAGTTTCAGCTAGGGAGGCTGGTGAGAGAGCCTTTCTCAGATGGCACTGAGAAGGAAAAATAATAATCCTAATGAGACCCAGGAGAGCCAGGCTCTATTTACAGTTCTGCCACTGTGTTTCTGGGTAACCACAGGCAATTCATGCCATTACTTGAGGCATTAGATCCACATTGGTGCAAACTCTGCAAGATGATGTGCGTTGCAGAAGAGCCAGGAATTACCACCAAAATGCAAGGCAAGAACAGACCCAGCAGGAGGCAAGGAAGGGTGAGATGACTCTAGCCCTCAGTCCGATGAGGTATGGAAGACTCAGCAGTTTGTGCTAGTCTGCAAATAAGACACAGGATCATTTCACAGGTATTTTTGTGTTATTTCAGGTCAGGGGTTGATGATGTATTGAGAGGAGTTTCTCTGGAAGGGCAAGGGAAAGCCAAGCATGAATGTGATAAAAGGACAGTGAAGGAGCAAACCCCCTGCTGGCTTCAAACACAAACGTGTCCATATAAAAATAAGGCTATTTCCTTCTAGCTGGATTGTGCAGGAAGTTTGTTTTTATAAGTAGAAAATAGAACCTGTTCTTAATGAGGAACACTTGTCCATGGTCAAACATCTTGTCAACAATGATAATTCTTTCGAGCTCCTCTGTGCCTGTGACATCCCAAAAGAATTATCTTCTAAGAAATAGGATCAAATAGTCCATAAAACCCAAACAAGGAATTTATTGGAAAAGATTCTAAGAGCAGGAAATTGGAAAAATGAAAGCACAGTTAAAAAAGAAACCTACCATAAATGCTGCTGAGCTCTAGAAGCAAAAAGTGGTGTATTGATTCTGACATCAATTACTTAGGGAAGGCTGGGAGAACCTTCACAATAGGAATACACACGTCTTTCATTATTTTGTTCAGCCATTAGGGAAGATTGAACACCTCTGTGATTGCCTGCGTCCTCCTGATGCTGATGTGACCAAATTTAGGAAATGTGGAAAAACAGTCTGAATGTGCGATGCCAAAGAGAGAAAAGAACTGTTAGAGCTTCTGGACAGCTTCAGGATCTGTAGCTTTTCAGCCTAGAAGGTTGCACACTGGAAGTTCAAAGAAAATTGGATATTTAGTCCCTGCCTTCCTGTGCAGTTTCTGCTTGGGGTATCCAACAGATACCCCCAAAATATCAGCTGTCATGGCTTCCCCATGAACTGTGGATCTTACAGAGGGCATTTCTACCCAATTCCCATCTGAACTCCATTTGAGCTGCAAAATGCTTCATGCAGCTCAAAATAAAGCGTGGCTTGTAAGATCAAAAAGATAAAATGTACTTACATACCAATATTTTTCTCTGTTTTGCCCCAGAAGCAACAGCAGGGACTGTGCACTGAGAACTTGGCACCTTATTGTTTTTGTTACTACACCTTATATCCTTCTCTCAAAAATCTGCAGAACAGAGAGAAAACCTGATCTTACTGCAGTCAGAGAGATTTGCCATTAACTGAGCTGGGGCCAGGATTCCATCTTCTGTATGGGTCCAGCATTTAATTCCATATGTCTGCAACCTGGATGATGCCCTAAGATACAGTTTCATCAATAGAAGCACCATCAGTGCTGTTGCTATTTTCTGAGATAAATTAAATTAACTCTTTGATATAGTTCAGGGTGGAAAAGATAGTACAGGTTAAAAGTTGCAGCAACTTGATTCAGCTCAGCTACAAAATGACAACGAGCCTCATCTGACTAGGAACTACATTAAAAGTGCAGTTCTTTGTGTATTACACTGAAACAGCCTCATTATTATTTCATCAGCTAGCTGGCCACAGTGTCAAAGTAGATAAACAAACATGGGAAAATCAATCTGACCACTTCTCAGAATCTTCCATTGCCAAGCATTTGTGAATGTAAATATTAAGGGTGGGAAAACCTCAAGAGTTTCTGACCTGTATTTCCAAGATCTGGGATCTTGCTAGATTTGGTTACATAGTGAGAAATTTGAAACTTTGACAACTTGGCTTGAAAAATATTTTTCTAATATACATCGTTTTCCTGTTACTAAGTAGAAGAGACAAACCTCTTCTCCAAAGCATAGATCAGAAAAATAAAACACCTCTCTGTAACCATGGGAAATTTTAGACCAAAATGCTGTTTTACTTAAATAGTAATAACTGTAATATTAAATGATAGAATATGCATTTCTAGCTTTAGTCATGTCCCTGGATCTAGAATGGGTCTCATTCTGCCAATGCATTTATGCAGAGCTTAGACTGATTTCCCTGGTTTCACCTAAATTTTGTGTTCTACTTCTCTTTTTTCTGTATCTTTATGCTTCATCTTACTGAACTGCTTTGGGGTATAAAAAATATTTATCTCTGACTGCAAATCAAATTATTTGCAGCTTTGATTCTGCTTAAATAAAACCACTGAGAGCAAGAGAAAGTTACAGATTTCATCAGCAACTGGCTGTTTGCCCCAGACCTCACCCAGTTTGGCACCTGCATCCATGTGGTAGGACCCTCCTGGGAAGGACACTTTTCTGGGCCACAGCAGTGACATGCTCTCTGTGTGTTCCTTCTTGGGAAAGGAAGGTACTTTTCCAATCTGGTCTGTCATCATAGCAAGCAACACGTGCCACATTCATAGATCCCAGTCTTGAGACACGTTTTGGAAGCTGCCAAAATGTGCTGTATTTGCTTGCTTTCCACTGACAGTTCTAGTTGTGTCCTGCCTATGCGGGACTCTCAGCCTGAAGGCCATACCTGTAGGAAAGCATTTCCCATCATTAGCTATGATCTGATCATGCAGCTCATCTCAACAGCTTTTGCTGATATCTACCTTTTCCTCACTTTAGACTGCAAAAAACAGGCAACGTGTGGCTCTCTCTGGGTACGTCCAGGGTATGTCCAGCTGGTAGGTGAAAAACTTGAATGGAGTCTCTAAACCATATCGAAGGGCAGAGCCCTATCATGGCCATCACATCAGGATTTCAGGGGAGGGAGAAGGAGAGGGAGACACGAGGCTTAAGTTTCTTCTCAAACGCATTGGCTCTACACTAGCATTGCTTCATCATTTTCCATGCAAATTCACAACTGGAAAAAGATCGGAGAGCGATTATATTCACCAGCTGAGTACAGCCCCTTTCTCCTGGGTGCACATCAGACAGCCAGCTTTTCCCCAGAGCCTCATAAAATCCCTACTTCTTACCATGGTGCCTGCTAGCCCCGATGTGCTCTGCCTTCCCCTTCAACTTTCAGGAGAAAGGCTAGCTGTGACCCAGTTGTGACACAGTCTGTGAAATGGGGATAACAAGCGCTCTCTCTGTCAGTTTGGATGGCAAATAGCCTTTGAAGCACAAACTGGGCCTTACGTTTTTTTCAGCTGTGCTTGACAGAAGGGGGTCCGGGCCTTCATTGCAATAATTCTTCCCAGCCCAACTCAGAGGATGGATGAATGCAGCTAAAGAATTAAACCACAATTTTGGCTCCATTTGACACAGCAAGACTATCAAGACGCCCTACAGGTCATCTGAAACATGTTAATCTTACATAATCTGGAAAAGACACGTTTTTATGTGCAGATATCTCAGGAAGACATGTTTCTGTGAGAAAAAGGCTCAGTGTTTCTGTCCTCTGCTCTGTTAATCATGACCGACTGCTGGTATCCAAGTAATACAGCAAATCTCCCATAGGATAAGGCAGACCTACAAAAATTAGAATTCGGCTGACCTGGAAATATGTCAGTCATGGTTTTCACAAGTATTTTTGTCAGAATAGGGCAGGGATAATTACAGCTTAAGCTAAAAGGGAAAGGGGGATGGGAACCCATGAAGTGGAAACTGCAAAAATAAATAACTCTCTGTCACAAGGACAGCCCCATGGAGGGATGCTGGTTTTGAGTGGAAGAAAGAAATCAGTCTGAGAGGATCCTGAATATGCATCAGTTCTCCTTTTCTCATGACCTCCTGAGCAGCTCACTGGGAAGCCTCCTGCTCCCTGTCCCCCCAGCCATTCCTAACTGGGGCTCGAGCAGCCCTGCACCCCTTAGGGATATCTGTTCCACATGTAGTGCAGGCTGTAAGGCCTCAGGTCCTGCTGTCTCCATTTGTCTTTGTCCTCACTGTGACATTCTCAAAGAAGCAGGTGTCAAGTGTTGGAGACACCTCAGATGTCTCCAGTTCTCCATTTACTAGGGGGCTGATTGCCCCCACATGCTACTGGGAACATGAGCCTTCAAAAGCAGAAGTAGGAAAGAAGAGCTCCCTTTTTATTTTCATCTGTGCTGTGTAAGTGCTGAGGAGAGATTTTTACGTGATTGGGAATTTTTGAAATCTGAGGGGCCAAAAGTTTTAGTTATTTCTATCTTACAGATTTGACCCCTGGGTATGTGGGGGTATAAGTGTCTACCACATGTTAGCCATGATATGGTGAATGGAAGGAAAAGAGGGATTTGACCATAATTTGGGAGTATTTTTAGGAAGGAAGCTCTCTGGGTACGGTATCTTTCATAACTTTTTATTGACTAAAAGTTGTGTTGTTGCTTTTAAAAAAAAAAAGTGAAGGGCTGCTAGATTAGTATTGTTACTAGTTGTGGTAACTTCTACCACTGCTTTACAAATGGATTATAGTGGGGGAAAAAAAAAAAAAGCACAAAACAAAACAACAACAACAACAAAAAGTAGAAATATTTATATTACTCTGAAGACCACTCTGGTATGACTGGCCTGAAGGGGTGGCTACTTTCAATAGTGATTTGATTGCTCAGGGCAGCCACCTTCAATTTCTGCAGGAAAAGCTTGTGAAGAGGAGCCAGGGCCAGGGAGCTCAGGAGGGAAGATTGAAGTAATGCTTATTATAGGTGTATGTGTGAGCTCATAGTCCTGGGGAAACACTGTATTTTAGGCAGGGAGTCATAGCAGACTTTTTCCTAGAGTTAACTGTCCAACACTTCCTAATTAAATTCCCTGGTTAAATTAATTTAATGAAGCTTTTGTCTGTGGAAATTTATCTAACAGATGGACAAAGTAGTCCTTTTAATATCACTTGTCTTCATCCAGAGGCAAAAGGTAATTGTAAAGGAAAATTTGTGGATGAATAAAGGAAATTAAGAATACAGAAACTTTAAGTGGGAACTGACCTTTTCAGGGAAATACATGTTAATTATGAACCATGCTAGACAGTGATTTCTGCTTGTTTTAGAAGCCTAAGAGTGGCATGTATGGGTATATTTACTTTTCCTCACAGAGCTAAATCCTTTTGACCTACTGGATAACATAGCTCTAAGGTCAGGCATCTCTATAACTTCTGCAGCATCATATGAACAATGTTCTCTGGGAGGGTCAGTGACTCTGGGCCCTCTCAAAAGGACTGCATCTGGTATTGTGCAAATGCAGTGTTGCTTTAAGTATCTAATGAAAGACAAGGAATGTGTTTGCAATTAAACTGCATTAGTAGGAAACTTCTCCATTGACTTTCAGTGCTTGACACCTTTTTGTTTGGACATTTGAGAGTTAATACAAACCTCATGTACCACCTACTTGTGTTCCAGCCTGGCTTGATCTCCAGGGTGTGAGAGGCTTCCCTCAGATGTTGTGGAGGAACCGAAGTACACAGAAATAGTGTTCTGGTGGAGACTAATGGGGTGATTCTTATAGAAATCTTCAGTAAAAACATGGGAGGTCTGGCATTTTGTGTTCCTAGATCTTGCAAGTAATTCTTATTCCAGTATTTTACCCCCTCACCATGAAGCCAGAGATAGAAGAATGGGGGCTTGCTTAATCGCATTAATCATTTCTAAATAAAACAATCATAATTATTAAAGCCAGGAATGGAAGAATGGAGGCTTGCTTAATTGCATTAAAATAGATATTGCTGGGTGTCTTTGCTTACTGCTGTACGAATTAACTGACACAAGGAGTCTTGGGGCCCCTCACAGGGGATGTTTCCTGACAAAAATGGGGAACCTGTCTCAAAAACCAGCTGAGACGACCTTATGGTATGGACAAGAGCCAAGAAGCAGCTGAGCCTGTGCAAAGGCAGAGGGTCAGCTAGTGGTGATGAGGAAGAGTTATCAGCCTTCATCCCCACCACCCCCTGATGACCACCAGCAGCAGGCACTGTGCAAGCACAGATGGGAGGAGTTTATGGAAATGACTTACTGGAGCTAACTAATACAAAGCGGGGTTAGGTTATGAATATGTATATTGGGAAACTTCATGCATATGTAACTCTTTACTGCATATAACCAAAGCAAGTTGCCGTGTTAGAGCGCGCATGCCTTTGGGAGCTATCCTGCATACGCCCGGTGCCAAAATAAACCACATACCTACTTCATATCTCATTTGCTTGGAGTTGTAGGGTTCTTCCACGAAACAGCCAAGCTGCAGTTTGCTTCAAATTCCCTGTATTTATTGAATATTCTGTTAGAGACATCTCCTGCTGTACTCTTCAAGAAAGGCAGTCTTAGTGTGCAATGATGGTTGACTTCTAAGATCAAAGAGTAAATGCTGTCTTCCACCAAGGGTCCCTGAAGTTGCAGACCCTTCTTGTCAGTGAATTACTACTATCCAACAGCCTGCTTCTCACTTGCCTCGCTGGCAGAGGCTGTGGCTGCTGCTGGATGTCTGTGCAGCCATCAGGATGTGCCTCACCTGCCAGCTTGCCCCAGGCCAGCTCACTGCGAGGGGTGGGTTTGGCATTTTCTGTTTTCCCCTAGTGAGGGTGGCAGTGTGCTGGAGGAAGGTTGGGCTGGCCTGTAGCTATATAGCATTGAGACAATTCAAATATTTACATTTTCTTAATGTCTGGCCTGCGAAAGCCATCCCTTCTCCAGCCATGGCGTGGCTGTGCTCCCCTAGGCCCAGTGGCAGGGCCTGCCGGTTTTTCTGCGTGGGCCAGGCCCTCAGGCTTTGTTTTAGACCTCAGAGACAGGTTTCCAGGCCAAACTGCATGTTTCAACACAGTGAGGTACCTCTACTTTTGTGCTGTTAGGCATATTTTGACTTAAAGCAGATTTATAAGAAGATGTTTTCTTAAACTATTTATTTCTGTGTTCAGCTTGGGGATCTGCAGGCTCAAGAGCAGGGGCTCTCTGCAGGCCCCAGGGAGAGTCAGAGCACAAAATCTGAGTGCTGCAGCCTACCATGGCCTAAAACTGCCATTTTTCTGGGGGGGGGGGGGGGGATCTGTGTGGTAAGAGGGAAACCAGCTTTAAGAATGTCCAAAGAGTGTAACTGTTAATGTGAAAAGATCCTAAGACAGAGTTGGGATTGTGAATATCAAGTGAACATCTTTCCCAAAAACTTGTCCATTGTGTGACTTCCCATCATATCGTTCCTTCTCTTGCGCCTGTTGCAGGTGATGCAAGCTCCTTGAGGCCGGGGTTATTTCTCCTGAAGTGTGCTGTTGGTACAAGGTGTGATCTGGGTTCTCATGGAGCCCAGGTGGTTGGGCCTGAGTGTGAAGGTGGAGCTGAAGCAAACAGTTTAATGAAGACATGAGTGGGTGAGCTGGCTGTATTGTGTTTCAAGCAGTTGTCTTAAGTATTTGGCATCTTCTGTTTGTACAGCACCTGCCCTTGAGAGATCATGGACCCGAGGTGAAGTTCTCCAGATGTTACTGCAGTGCATGGGGTCACAGGTAAGCACAGAGAAACATGAGCAGTAAGTTCTGGATGGGGCCATGATGCATTCACATCCACGTCCCATGTGATTAGGTGGTGTTTGAAGATGATGTTGGGTGTAAGGTGTGCAAAAGATTATTTTTTATAAGCTGGGTGGTTAGATGCCGATTTAGATGTGAAACAAGATTTTCTTTCAAAACTCACTTTAGTTTTCAAATATCTGTGTAACTCGATGTAGCTAAAAATTGATGTCTAACCACTCTTGAACTCAGTGGAGCTGTTCATCATGACAGCCAGTTCTGCCAGTTAACTTTTGATTAATTGAAATACAATTTTACTAACTGTGAATTTGCCATATGTTTCAGCTAATGACTTTTGTTTGTAAATGCCTGTGAATAAAAGTTGTTGCTATTGGTCTGGATTATTAATCAATTTTTCAACAATTGCATGAAGAATATTTTTAAAATTCTGATTAAAACAAGGTTTTACTTCTAATCACTCATTTATTGTGGTTATAATATAGAGAATATTAAACACAGGAGCTAAGTTCTAATTAATGTCCCTGTAATTCATATCAAAGGAATTAATGATAGGTAGATTATAAAATTTTTGCTGTTTTTAAATTGTATGTTTGAAACTGGCTTTGCTTTATAGACAGGAGGTAATATACTGAAGTGTAAACACTAATATGTCACATCTGTGAGCTCCTGCTGTGTGTTTGAGTATAGGATTTTGCTAGTATTGATTAGTTGGTCATACATTAACATTCAGTGAAATCCCAATGCTCTAAAGTAGTCTTCCATATAGCCTTTCAACTGGAAGAGGATTCTGTATAGGGAATCATGCACATTTTGTAAGCGTTTTAGTTAAACCTCATGGCTTGCATCCACTTCTCTTAAAGATATTTAACTGGTTCAGGGCTTTACGTCTGTTTTATCCAAAAATGTCTATTGTCCAATGTTGATTTTTGGGCAAAATGATCCAGCTGAAATGTAGTTCAATGTTAAATGTAGTATCAGAAAATTTTCTGGTGGGGACTTTATTTGCTTGACTTCCTGGTTGAGGATAAGTACTAAAATAATTGTATGGTTTGTTTCTAGTCAGAAGTGTTTCACAAGACTTTGTTTCCTTTTAAGGAGGCTAAAAAACCTGTTAAATAAATAAAACTGCTCTTCTGGGGAGCAGAGAGCATTTGTTTTTCTCCTAAATAATAATTGTAGAAGATCTTCTACACCAAGAGAAAATAAGCATAAGACACTGATAGTTATCGTTATGCTTATCTGATAAGATTATCTTCTCTACTATATGGCTTTACTGGTTTCAGCCTAGAATGGATCTTCGGGCGTCAGTGGAAATGAAATGTCGTTATCCAGGTAGGATTTCCCAAATAGTCTCACTGTGTTGGCGCCAGGAGAGGGCACCAAACAGCAGTGACAGCACCTGCTCTCGCTGTTGTGATGCTTCGTGCAGACAGTTAGTTTTTCTTCCATTCCTCAGCATTAACTGGCTGAATGTATAAGGGTTTCATATCATGGTAATCATCCAGTTTCTAATATACTCTGATCTTTTGCCTTTATGGATGCTTTGACTCTCCTCAGATTCTGGGAATTGAGGATAGCAAGCTCGTCAAAGAGCTGGCCTCACAGTTAATTTGCGTGCTGAAACTGGCATTTATATTAAGTTCCAGGGGAAAAAAAAGGCAGTCTCAGTGTGACCTGTAAAAGTTTCTGTATCATAAGCAGAGCTCTAAATCTGCTGCAGGGTTGAGGTAAAAAGGTACAAAAATCTATTTGCATAGACCCTGTCATTCAGAGATGTGAAATCCTAAAGCTGATTGCCAGCTGACAAGCTGCCTTTCTGACACACTGTTTCTGAATATTTTGTCTGAATTCTTACATACAGTATTAAGTTCTGGCCTTCAATCTTTTATGGTATATGGTCCTTCTTGGGGACAACCTGTTTCAACCATTTGTCTCCTCTCTGGGGTAGCAGCGTCCAGCCAGATGTCTCAAAGTGGTTTGAGTACTTCCAGAAAGTGTGTAGTCACCCTGTCAGGGATGGACAAAACCACGACCTCCCTGAACCATGGTGAGGATTTTCCCAGGCAGACAGCAGCCTTCTGCAGCTTTCCTTCACTGTCCTCAGATTAAAATTATTTCTTGATATCTTTTGTTCTCTTCATGTAGTGGCAGAGCTTCTGCTAATGCTTTTCCCTGTTGTTACTTATACGAGCTGGAAGAGACTGGTTGTCTTTGCTTTCCTTTCTTTCAAGTTAGGTGAAGGAATGTCATGGTGCTGGGTAATCCACATACATGTATGAGAAGTAAATGTCAGGTTTTGCTCTTATTCTTGAAAGAACTGAGGCAATGAAGTAAATTCCACTCCACAAATACTGCTTCTCCCATCTTAGGAGTCAAAAGTAATGGCACCATTTCCCGAACCCTTGGTGTGAGCATCCTTCTCAGTTTAAAATGAGAGGACTGTGCACTTGTCAGTCATCCTGAGTTGTCTCTGCTCTGCATTTAAAAATGGGCGAAGCCCCTTTGTCATCCTCCCTATCTTGTTCTGTCCCCTCCCCAGCCTCTTCTCTGTAATCTGGAGTTTGAGCAGGAGCTGAGGCTGAGCAGCAGTACTAGTCATTAGTTCTACACAAGGGGACTCATAAAATATTCCTGACCATTGGTTGCATGAAATACTGCGGAGCACCTGTGGAAGGCAATTAAATTAACCTCTCTTGATTTGTGGTTCTTCTATTAATCTTTACACTGGGCACATACATCAATAGCACATAGTTCATTCAGAGTGACAGAAATACTAAGAAATGGGAAGAAAATTAGAACTGGAGCTGGAGACTGAATTTTTATAAAGAAAAGTGGAGCCTAGAGCCAGACCTGAGTATTTACCTGCTTGCTTTATCATGCCTGCCCAAGCCTTGAAGGGCTCCATGAGAACTGAGGTCCTCTTGTCAAATGCAAGCCTTGGCTTTTGCTGGAAAAACTTGAGGATGATGTCAGTTGGAAGGATTTTGGTTCCCTGTCATCTGTGTCTCAATTCTTTGAAACAGCTCCTGTTTTCTTCCATAGCATCTTCCTGCTTCATTAGCCACTAAATCCTAAAGGCAACAAATGCTAGTGGTGTCTCTGGATCTGGCCTCTATTGAAGGGCTGAAGCATTGCAGAAGGTGCAAATGTGCAGTAGTGCGTGCCCTAGGGGTCTTGGCTGTGTTGTATAACAAGTAGTCAGGGAAGAGCAGTGGAGTTTACTGGCTGTTTCTTCTTTTGCTGAATACAAGAGGGAAAAAGATTGTCTGCTTTCAGCAAAAGCTTTGTAATCCATGCTCTGCCGAAATTAAAGGATCGTTAGTCTGGCTCTTTTCCTTACTGTAGATGTCGGGTGACAGCCCTGGTGGGCCTCTGAGGGTAAGGATGACAACTGCTTGTGCTGCTGGAAGTGAGCTCGTGCCAGGGATGACAACCCTATCCAGTGACACTGAGACAGATCCCCTAATCAGACAGCTTCACTCATGGGTGTAAGGGCTCTAGGATGGTTTTGTTGCCCAGCGTATGTGCTGCTGAAGGACTGATTGTGGCTTTAGTTGGGTGTGTTGTACAGAGTATGAGTTCTGTGTTAGCTTTTGGGAGTGTTTTGATATGAAATATTCAGGGATTATGCTACCTTATACAAACTGCTACTTCAGGGTGGTAACAGGTTATGGTTAGTCAGGAGAAAGGTAATCCCCAGCTCCCTCTCTGGAGAGAGGGAGTGTGTTTCCTGCTTGTGTTTCAGATCACCTAAGCCTCATCTCACGTACTTAGTTATATTGCTGTTTTAGAGTCTGCAGGGTCAGAAAAAGTTCATTATCCCACTCTTTAACCTTCTTGCACCAGCAGCGTCTGAATTCATCAGTAAAGAGCACGGTAGTTTCTTGTAGGTTAACAACCTGAGCACAAAGGGCAAACTCAGTGCTTGCACTCAAGAACACCAAATCAAAATAGATGCAACCTGAACTGTGATGCCTGAGGGTCTAGTCCTAATGCGGCTAACTGCAGCATTAGCATGAGATCGTGTTGTGCATTCTGCACGTTAGTTTTTGAAGGGAATACACGACTCATTGTGGTTTAGCTATTTGTTCTGTCCTTTCAGGCTTGATGGCAGAGTTCATTCCTCACTGACCTCATGAAAAGCTTAATTTTCGAGCAGGGCACATGTGGTCTGATTACCCAAACTACCTATGTAGCTCCTATATGTGTTTACTCAACCTGGGTTGCTTATTGCTGCTCCCCCTGCTAGGCTAATGAGGCCATCCTTAATGCCTCCATTAATCTTTTTTTTTCCTTCACAGGTGTCACTGTTTCTATCCTCATGCTTTTTCATGTGAGAAGCTCTAAGTCACTGCTCTTGCCATCAAAATCCTTTCTCAAGCACTTGAATTTTGCCAGTACTGATGAATTCCTCTTCCCTGTGTATGCACACGTGTGGGTGGAAGGGTATACCCGTCCTCTAGAAGCAGGAGACCCAAATCCTCAGCTTATGGCTGTCCGCAGCAGGGCTGATCCTATTGTTGCATGATCACTATAAGCTTATTCGCATGTTTCATGTACAGTGAGAACTGAATTTGACCTCTCCTGTGCTCCCCAGCAAAGCAGCAGCTTTGAGAAGAATCAGCATTACTGATTTCTTTGGGCTGTATCACTGGAGTGCAAGTGGTGTAAGGTAGCTGCAGATCAAACCACTGCAGATGCACTCTTGATGTCAAAGTCTCTTGTTTTGACACTAGCAAACTATTTGAATCCAAAGGCTTTTATAAATGAGGGTAAAGGAAGGAATGGCTGGTTTAAAAAACAAAAACACAGTTGTGAAGCTGCTGTTTACCACCTTGTGCTGCTTCACTGGCACTTGTGGATTTTATCTTCTGTGGTGCAAAAAGGTCTAGAGATTTTGTCTGCTTCCTGTATGGCACGAGGTATGACATGCTACCTGTTCCCCAGGGTAAGGTATGAATGAGAAGAGCTGAATAAACATTTGAGTGCTGTACTGGTTAACTGGTGCCCATGTTTTGCCTTGTCTTCATGTGGCTGCTACTGGCCTGGCACTACTGAGCCCCAGGAGGGGTTGTGCTCCCCTCTGCTAGTGCAGGGTGGACTGGCAGGTGGCAAATGATGTGGGGGAGAAGAAAGCTGGAGATGAGAGAATTACTGTCTGAGGCTTCTTTCCTCCTTGGGAGGCCAACCAGGAAACCAACCTTTTCCACTTTGGAAATTGCATTGTACCAAACAAATGTTCTGGCTCTGTGTAGTTCTATCCTGGGGAGAGGAATGTCAATTAGGTAACAATAAAATAAATGTGGAATACTTTGGTTGGTCTGGCATAAAACAGGAGGTACCAAAGGTATGTCCACATGCGTCACTCCAGCAGTGACAGTGTGTGGCACTGGAGGCACTGGTGCTTGATGTGGGGAAGGGGCTGGGGGCTGGAGTTCAGTGTTGATCCAAAGGCAGATTCCTTGTCTGATGCATGGAAGGCTGATTTGCAAGTCCTGTTCAAACTGCAGTCCTGCAGCATACATGCAGGCTGTATGCAGGCTCACTGTAAGAGTATTTTAAGTATGTTGCCCTTGGTTTTAATTTCAGGGATAATTTTAGAAAGCGCATGTCTGGGTCTCTAATTTCCACATCGCTGGTGCTGGTCCATGTGTCAAATGGTATCTTCTCTTTCCTAACAAAACTTTCTCATCCTCGTCAGTGACACTCAATACTTCTGCTCCAAGGTTGCTACTTTTAGTTCATGGGAAAGTTGCAGAGCTTGCTGCCCTGACCCACTGCATGTGGGAAGGGATGTGGCAGCTGAAGCAGAAGCATTCTGATGTTTTTCACTTTGTCTATTTCCGTTACAGAAAATCCATATCCTTGCTTCAGAAAAGAGTAGTAGGGGAGTTTTGGACACTTGAAGTATTGAATCTAAATGTCTAAGTTGGTGAATGCAGTTTTAGACTCATAGCAGACGAAAGCAACCCATGAAATACCAGAGCTCTTAAATCTAGTTGCTTACAGTCCGCATGCAGATATTAGTTTGAGTTCATCTGTCTCTTCAAGTCTCATGAGCCGTGCAGACTACTTCTGCTGGTGGCCTCTCCCTTTCAGCCCATTTCATCACAGTGCTGACATAACGTTTCTTTTAGGAAAAATGTCAAGAACAGAACATTCGGCAACCCTTGATTGTCACTTTAAGAAGTGCAGATGTTGGGAAGAGCTTTAAGAGGGATGTTTTGTGATCATTCTGAATCTAGACTGCTGAAGCTGTGCTTATCTGCATTGATCTGCATTTGTTACTGCCACCAACTAGATTTTGATGTTGGAGACTGGCGAGTTGGAAAGCCTGCCAGACCTCCATTTGGAAGCCTGAGTGTGGAGTGCACCAAACACCCCAAAAATCTCATAAGGCTGGGTTTTCCTCTTCTAACAACCAACCATGAAACTTGAGGAAACAAGAGAAGTGGGGAAGCTTCACCTTACTGGTTCTTTTTTTTCCCAGGGTGAAAAAGATGGAGAGAGCACCTTGGAGTTGGCTCAGAGGTCTCTTCCAGCATAGGCTCTTTGTGGGCACCCAAACTGAGGTCCCCCTTGTAATTCCATCAATTACAGAGGAGCAATGGTGTCAGAGCTGCTGATTGTACCCTGCTCCATCAAGTGGATGGGTAAGGAGGCTGTGGCCACCAGGACTGTCTTGGCTGCCCATGGGGCTTTGTGGCAGGTACAGGCTGAAAGGGTGCAGGGGTGAGAAGCCAGCACAAGGCCCCAGGAGCTCTGTGTCCCCTCCTGAGGTCCAAGTGCAGCATCTCCCCAGTGAAACAGCTGGAAGTGAGGAGGAGGGATTTATTTTTTTAGAGCTAAACTGTAATGTGATACAACAGAGTGGATCTGTGGTTTACAGTCTGGTGCATTTACTACCTAAAAACATTGATGGCTGTTTGAGGGAGGCTATGTAGGTCACTTAAAACAGCATTTTTTTGTGCTTTTCTTCTAATATTTGAAGTCCCAGAATTCAAAAATAAATTGTTCCTTGGCATGAAACTGTCTGGGTGGCATGAAGCTGACCACCTGGAGTGCAGAGATCCAGTGCATCAACAGAAAGGGATTTCTTTTTTCAGAGTAATGAATGTTTACTAGTAAGCGTGTCTGACAGGCTTTCAGCCGTAAATATCAGTTGAAGCAAACGGTTGGAATCTGACTTATTATGGAAAGGGATGAGTGTAAGAATTCCTTCTAGGTTAAGTTATTAAAAATAACAAAGTTGGAGTAGGGCTGGGAACAGTTTGGTCAGCACCTGGAGAATGGTAAATGTAAAGGCTGCTGAAAGCTGCCTGTGCTGCTGTAGTTAAGGCCAGTATCCGGCCTGTGCTGACCTTAGAAGTGTTCAGTGGTCCCCAGCACATACTTACTGGAAGGAAGCTGACTCAGTTCCTTGGATGTGTAAAACTGGGGATCTCAGCTCTGAACGGTTTTGACAGCTATCATATGCTGCCTCCTCTGACTTTACTCCCCACTGTCTTATTTTCTTCCTTCTTCTGTCAACATCACGCATGGAAGTACTTGTGCAGAAACGATAACAGCTTCTATAGTTTTTCTGGGGAAAAGTCATAGATCCTACTGGAGAGAAGTAATAAAGGCCCCTGCCTGAAGGATTGGCTGGGAGGTAGGATGTGAGGTCAGCCCTGGGCTCTACTAAGGACTTTCTGAACAGTCTGGAGGCAAACTTTCTAACCTACTTGTTCCAAACCTATAAGCTCAGGGTAATAATGCTTCCTCATGTAGCAAAGGAATGGGGAGTCCTTGATTTTAGCTTGGAAATGCACTGTACCCCAGGACTCCTGCTCACTGTACCAGATGCATGCCCTGTAGGTTAGATGCAGCAAGTGGATTCACCATGGGTATTTTGGCTAAAAGCTGGTCTGCTGGGTGCTGTAGATATGTACAGAAAGTGATAATACCTGCATTAAGAGCTCTTAGTCTAAAAATAAGTCTCATAACAAGAGAATAAGATACATAAAACAGTAGAAATGAAATGTCAAAAACATTAGGGAAACTTTCTTATCAGTAACTGCTATTTGGAATGACACAGATTTTCAGCCTATCCCCATTTTACAAACAATCTGCCTCACCTAAGAAAACAATAACAAGTGTTTGATCTAAGCTCATGCTGCTGTGCATTTTGCAGGTCTACATTGCAAAGACTAAAAAATTAACTAAGCAAGCTTTAAATTAGCTCTTTTGGATGCCACAAGCAAGCAGGTGAGGACTTGCTGCAGGATGCCAATAGGTCTTGGGCTTTGGGGAGATGTGTGGGGTTTCTGCCCCTCCTGAGCTTTGTGTTGCTGGGTGAGATGCAGTGTAGACAGAACAAGCGCTGCTGGTTTGTTGTCTTGCACAGTGAGCAGCGTAGCCCCAAGGAGTGATGCTGTCTGTCCATCACTGATAAAATATTTGACCCCTCACAGATGGATTGGGTTACTGCTGCTGCAAACTTGGGGGGCTAAAGAGGAGCTTTCTCAGAAGTCAAAGGGGTGTTTCTTTTACAAAAGCAATGTGAGAGGGAAGACATACAAAGATGTGTGTGGCGGGGGAGCTCAGGAAGAGCACAGAGGAACTGAGAATGGAGACTGGTGCACTGGGGAAAAGCTTGAGCTTTTGTTGGTGCTGAATGTGGGGGGTCATTGTCAGTACTTGAAAAGGGGCACAGCGGTCCTGTGGCTTTCTTAAGGGGAACCAGATCCTTTTAATGCTTCCTTGCACTGCAAAACACATGAGAGATCAGGCATTGCTACCCAACTGAGTTTTTCAGGGTTGCGCTTGCAGTGTGGTGGACTAGCGAGAATCCTCCTAGTTAAGATAAAAGTGGGTGTCTGAGAGAATCACTTTAATCCTCGCATCCTTTGGTTCTCAGATTGTCTCTGCTTCCTTTGTAGCAATTGACACTCATTATGTCACAAGTGCAAATTGCCTCGGCATGTTTTCTTAAGTTTGATGTAATGAGGAAAGAATTCAGATAGCATCGATACCTTGTCATTTTGCACTGGCTGTTAGTGGGAACCAACAAAATCAGATACAGCCTCTCTGAATTACGTGCGCAAACAAATGAGATCAAAACCGCTGACTTCAGTAGTGTCAGATTTTCATGATTAAGTCCATGTTTCCAGGACAAAAGGCAAACCCAGCCAAGCGTTTCAGACAGTGCTCTGCCCTGAAGGGGCCTTGCCACGGTGCGAGGTCTGACTGCTCCTGGACAGCAGCATGGAGCCAGGGGGACCCGTGTGGGGAAGGGTCATGGGGTGGTGGGCACTGCCCTGTAAGCCCGGCTGCTGTTTCTCGGCATTTGAGTTGTTTTACTCTTTCCCCACTGTTTTGAAGGGGGGCTGTGTACCAGGAATTTATTAAGAGCGGATCTTGCCTGCAGGGAGCCGGTACTTTCTCTGGGAGTTATTTACCCGCAATAGCTGGGGAGCACATTCTGCACATACACAGACAGGGAAAGGCACGTGGAGGGCAGTCCTGGCTGCGAGCACTGGGCCTGGGCTCTGCAGGGACTCTGCAATTTCATGGGAATTGCTTCTGCGGTGGTCTCCTGATAACAGATCTCCTCACGCTATCTGCTGTCCGTATGCTAGAAATGTGTTCGTGATGAAAAAGGTAAGGGGAGCTCTTACAGTCTGATGAGAAATCATTTAGTTCAGAACAGCCAACGTAAAACAAAACACTCACTTGAATCAGTCCTGTGTAATACTACTAGGAGTCAGGAGATGGGGCTATTTTAGCTAAAGCGCCCAAATCCCGTGCCAGTGACTGTTGAGGCACTGAGGTGACAAATCCTGGTGCAAGTCAAGATGCGTTTGTCTCGAAGGCAAGCGCACCAACGGCACCGGGCTCTCTTCAGCCCTTTTGTTCGTTTGTGTGGATGTAGTTCCGATAAAAGCTTTCTCTGGTGCAAAAGTCCCAAACCGTACATGTAAGCCCGAGGTAGGATTTTTACCTTTTCTTTGCCCCCTTGCACAGTGTACTTTGTTACTAGCCTTGTGCACAGGGAAGGGATGTGTCCACAGCAGATGCCTGTCGGTTCATGTGGCAGAGATTCCTCCCATTCCTGCCAAGAAAGGGGTTAAAAAAGCACCCTGAGTTTTGTGTTAAACGTCTTTAAACAGTTGTATCTTCTCTTTACGTGTAAAACGTAGCTTTAAATAAACCCTCCTTCCTTCTATATTGTCTGTTACTAAGTGCAAACAATCTGAACTTTCTCCACAGGTATTGTGTGCCTCTAAAAAGGCTGAAATAAGAGATTTCTGTGACCTGAAACACCTAATTTAGGCTCTGTGGGGTTCTGTTGTCCAATGAGCTCTTTGTTCCAGAGCTCAGAAATCTTTTTAAATTGCATTAAAATAGCAGATGTTAGAAATATGCAGCTTGGGAGAAGGTAAGCAGCCCCCCCCCTCCCAAAGGCACATAATAGATAGCATTAATATATGACATCTGAGTCTGTGCCTTTGTGCAGTTGAACATTTCATGGTATCTGGACTAAGTGATGATAAAGAAACTAAATTGAATGTGGCTTGGAAGATTTTGTCTGCATCTGTAATTCATCTCGTTTTCCTTTTCACTTTAAGGCAGGGAGAGCAGCGAATGCTGTAACAAAAGCACCAGGCACTACGGGTTGGATTTAGCCATGATGTAAACTAACCTATCTACTCCGAAGTTGGAGGAGTTCCATGGTTGCATGCCAGCTGAGAATGTGTCCCAGGTCCCTGTTGTATGTAAATTTAACATCCAGTTGCACTAATTGTGTTCCCAGTTGAGGCACAGAACTGGCCAATGCTGTTTGTAGCTGTTGGAGTATCACAGCTCATTGAAAGGAAAGAAATGTGCAGTATTTGTGAGGCACGTGCAGAGAGTTCCGGAGGATACTGTTGAATTCCCAACATTCAATGCACTGCGTGCTTTACCTTGCAGAATTCCCTGCACAGGGAATAAGTTACAGCTAACTGCATGCTTGATGGCTAGGGATAGCGTATGTCTGTTATTAGGAGATTTTACACACGTCTCTCTATATATGTAAATCCTCTAAACTATGGTGTTCTCCAAAAAGGTTTGGGGAAACCTTGTAGCTCTGGGTTCTTGTCAAGTATGGTCATTAAACCATGTGAGACGAGCAGTCGCTATTTCTTTGTGTAA
Organism: Aythya fuligula; assembly: GCF_009819795.1. Classification (NCBI taxonomy): domain Eukaryota; kingdom Metazoa; phylum Chordata; class Aves; order Anseriformes; family Anatidae; genus Aythya; species Aythya fuligula. The sequence continues at coordinate 13,417,844 of NC_045567.1, read as the reverse complement.
AAAGTGAAAGAAGACAAAGCTATCTCTAAAACTGAGAATGTGAAATAGTATAGAGAAGGGAGGTTTGGGTGAGAGGAAACACTGGATTGAAAACAGGAGGAGACTGGAAACTGGATAATGTGCTGTCTTGGCTTATAGCTTGGAACATGGGAATTCCAGGCTCCTGTCATGGGCATGAGTCATACTTCTGTATGTATGGTTACAGCAAAAAAAAGAAGCAGATGGCTGTAGAAAATGTTTATTTAATGCTCATTTACAAATGTATTCTTTACAATTGTTAAATTGCTTGAAGCATGTAGGATTGAGAAACCTGAACGTTCTTCAGTGTTTTTCCACAAATATGTATTGATGGCTCCAGATAAACTGAAGGCCTGTGGCTTTTTGCAGCTAGCTGCTCTGGCAAGAAGCTCGATGCCTGCATTTTGGAGGAAAGGACTGCAGGGTGCAGAATACATTCCTTCCGCTGTGCCAGGCTGGTCCCACTGAAGCCAGGACAGTCATGCCAGTGTAAATTAAAGAACTCAAGCTGTGATTCTCTGTAGTATGTGTAAGATGCAAAAGTTAGTGGCAAAATAAGGATGTGTCATATGCATGTGTGTAAGCCAGCTGTATATCTGTATCCAGTGTGCTTCTCTATTCTTGTATTATAGTGCCTAGTAGCCTCTTGAAATTTATTACTTGGCATGTATGGAATAGCTGCTTGCGTTACTGCAAAGAAATGAGCACTTTTCCATTGTATTAATCATATATATATTCATTCATAATATTCATAAATGCAATCCTGTACTTGCACAACACTGAACTAGAAGTCTTCTTAAGTTTCCCTCAGCTTAACTGTGCTGTAAGGTGTAATGTTATCTATCGTGTGTGTTCTGAGGAAGTACATTGTAATCCTTAAAGTACAACCTCAGCTGTCCACAGCTCCTATGGTAATTCCTAACTGAGAACTGGAACACTTATACTGTAAATGTGGGCTGCTCTTGCTTGTGCTAGGTGCATGCTAACAGGTGTGTAACTTCTTTTTTTTAAGGTGGCTTCCCGATGAAACTGCATAGTTTATCTTATTGTAAAGCCTGCAATAATTATTAATACCCTACACTGCAGGGAGAAACGCTACCTCTGAGCTAAAGGAAGGGTGAAGTAGGAAGGAAAAAAGTCATTGTTGGTGGCTGAGGACCTTATCCATGCATGCTGAGTAGCTGCTTGCCATGGTTCAGAGCATGTACTGTTTTTACAAGGTACAAAGAACCAAACAGCTGATATTTTGTGGTGTCCCTAGGGGGGAACTGATACCTTCAGGTACAGCTGCAAGAAAAGGATGTGCTTCCCACAGGGTGCTTCTTGCACTGGACAGAGGCATAGCCCACTCTGGGGAGGGTGAAAGCCTAGGGATGGAAATGCTGCTGTAACATAACAAAGTGGAAAATAACAAAGTGCAGATGACTCCTAGAAACTATGTTCAGGTTTGATTTAGTGGCAAGTGATACATTTTCATATCTGAACCACTTCCCCTCTATAAATCCTACAGCATTTGTGGGTTTTGGCTGTAGTCACTGAAGTGTCCCATTCGGTCAGATGTTGAACAGCACAGATCCCTCAGCTCCCACTAACTGCTCCAGAAACTGCTTGTGTAGATATTCTGGTATGATGCATATGAAATGGATAATAATGGTCTGGTTTATAGATACACCCCTTTGTAGTAGGGTACAGCCATGATGGGCTGGCTCTGAAAATCAGGGGAACAAGTAATCCCACTAGTTACATTTAACCCAGCCTGTTCTTTAGCATGTAATGAAGAATGACAGTGGCTTCAAATTCATGTTGAGGCTGAAACACTAGATCTGCTCTGATCTCCAAATTGTGTAAATCTGAGAAAGTTAAATACTGGTATCTTTTTAAAATAAAGGCAAAGACAGTTCATTTATAGTGCTTATAAGATGGTTTGCAAATTACGTTCGGTAAAACATGAATTGTCTCACCAATTGCTGCTTTTTAATAAAGTAACCGTGGGAATCATTCATGGACACCTAGCTTAACTTGGCACAAGGTGTTGCATCTCACCACTGAGAAAAGTTCTGCTGGTTGCTCGCGTAGAGTAGTAAAGATTTAAAATTGCATTACCTTCATGTTATATATAGACTGTAGGCTGAGAAGTTATTTCAGTCCTTTAAAATTCTGGTTGTGCAGAAAGCTTCCATAGTTATGCACTGAATTAAATGCCAAAATGATCTTGTGAATGTGACAGTAAATGACAGTTGTTGAATACTTAGGTCAAGAAGCAGATCTGGGTTTTTGTAGTGGCAGCTCTCTGCATGGCAGCTTATATATTAAGGCTGCCCTGAGTCAGGTTTGCTGTGCTGTAATTAGCTGATAGGTCTGCACAATAAAGAATTTGGGTGGTTTCACACAAGATGTAAGGAAGCAAGTAAAATAACCTTGCTTCACAAATAATTTCTCTGAAATTGAGCAAGGACAACAAAGTGTAATAACAAGGGCCTGAGGGCAGATTTCAAATGCTCATCTGGGGACGCTTTAAGACGAACCTCTTGAGGAAATGTCTCTCTGGGACTTGAGCCAGAAATAAGAATAAATGTAGTGAATGACATGGAGTTCTGGTTGTGTTTTTTGTTTGTTTGTTTGTTTGTTTGTTTGTTTTAACTTCAGTAGCAATTTAGCTTCTGGTTTTGTAATCTATTCCCTGATGCATTTGTTACACTGCAAGGAGTGGTCCAGGTGCTGGACCACCTCTCTGTCAATGGCAAAACTCATCTGTACCTTCCACACTATCTTGAAGGTCAGTGTAGTGATCCTGAAGGACAAGGAAAGCCACATCACCCTGATGTGCCCAGGACAGATTATATGCCAGGGATGTACTTGTTTTAAAATCACTGACAATTTGCCCAGTTTACACTGGGCAGAGGCTGCAGTCCTTCCACAAAGCTTCCTGCTGAATGCGTCTGAGGGGTGTAAGCTGTAGTAAATGTTCCTCTGCCTTTTAAGGAGACTTTGGAATTGGCAGGGGTGGTTGAACATACAAACTAAGTTGTCTGCTTAGCATCTCTGAATGTTTCATCTTTCCCTGGTGTCAGGCTGTTTCTAAATGAAGGTCAGTACCTTGGTCATTACAGCTTTGACTGTCTCAGCCTGTGTGCAACAGGCACCATGGCACTAGGGGAACTCCGAGGATATCCCCAACTTCTGTTTGTAAAGTCATATGTAAAGAGTTAGTAACACAAGCTAACTGTAGGAAAACAATCTAAACAAGTAAGTTTCAATGTGGTATCTGTTACCTGTAGATGTTTCCTTTTATTGTATCTTATGCTCACTGTCAGCCAATGACATGAGAAAGGGGAAACTATCAGATGTTAGCTGTGCAGGGGTTCCAGAAATAAGACAACAGCTAAAATAAGTGCTTTTGCGTTTGGGTCTCTTCAAGGTATCTTTTCATTTGTGTACAGACTAAATTTTCTGAAGATTTGATTGTAATTATTTGTGCAGTAAACTGTCATTTTCATAGGCTTGCTTGTCTCTTTGCTTTGTCTTCCACCTCCTAGAAACTGGAAGTATTTTCTGAAGTATTTAGCACAAATTTAAAAAAAGCGAAGCCAGACTCTCCTAAGGAAAATTCCCATCCAGAATTGGTCTAGCTGCACTTGTTTTAGAATCCTAGTAGGACCCTTTTTTTAAGAAGGCAGGACAACATTTCCAAGGATAATTTCAATCCTTAAGAAAACAAAGTTTAAGGAAAAAAAGTGGTACCAGTAAGCAAGCATATGGTTACATTTACCTTAAGGCAAATGGAAGCAGGATGGAATCTGCAAGCATAAAATGAAGAAATATAAAATATAAAACCTGCTGTTGAAAATGAATGGTAAGGTGAAGGCAAATAACTTAAAATTTATCAGATATGCTATAGCTTATAAATTCCAAGGAAACTGGAATAAAGTATAAGATAAATGCACATAAATGTAGCAGCTATGGGATTTTACACCAAGGAAGGAAATTGTCTTTATTTCAAGTGATTGTGCACCTCATATGACAGAAATAAAATGCCATTAGTCTTAAGATGTTAATTATGTACATGTACTTTGACCTACGGGAGTTTTAAATTATTATGAAAGTTCTTCTTAACAGCTATTTCCTTTGCCAGGAGTATACACTGGCATCCTCCTGGGAATAAGCAAATATCACTTAAGAAGCACTTGAATCTTTGGTTGGTTTATCAATGTTATCAAGGTACCAACAGGGCCTACAGCACAGCCAGCCTTCAACAACAACCGTGGGTGTTCCAGGTCAGAGAACGCCTTCCCTTACCCGCCTCCCTGCCGCCGTACATGTAGCTGGGTTTGTCCTGCTCTAACACCCGTGCTATTATGTGCTTGGCATCTGAGAGCCTGATGCTAGTAGGAGGTTAACAAATGCACTTTTTGAATAATATTTGCAGTGAAGGAGATCTGATGGTTTTATATGTCCACTCAGCTTCAGTCTTTGAATGTTAGACATAGTTGTAGGCTCCATGTAAGCATCTGTCTGAACTGCCAAGGAAATAGGTACTTACCTAGTATACTCTAGCTGCTCCAAAAGCTGGGAGGAAAAAGCTGAAGATGCTGCAACTGTTTCCCACTTCTGGCTCACTCTCCTTAGACATCTTCTAGTTTTGTATTACTCTGAAGAGGCTTCTGTAGTCTGATGCCCTTCATGCCATGCACCTACTGGCACTTATTTGACCCTTCTGTTAGTGTCTTCTCTAGTACTGACAATGCTGTTGATATTCAGATAGTGAAGGTCTGACATACAGTCAGAAGAATTCAAGGACCTTTAGATTCAGAAGGCCAAGGAAGGTATCTTGCCCTGAAATGTTTCTTAGCTTAAAGATCTGACTTGCAGATTCAGATAGTACTCCCATGGTTTAGCAGCATCCTAAATCAGGGTCCCACTAGGTTAAGTGGTCTCTAAACCAAAATCTGTTTCAGCTGTTCTGATTTAATTGATACAACAAAGAGCTTAATTTTTGAGATAAGAAACTTTCAAAATGCAGGCTCAATCGTACACTTGAGGTTTATTTTCAAATGGAGTTTTCATTGGCCAACCCTGCGAGATGAAAATACTGGGGGAGGTTTCAATTTCTACATCTGTTCTGTGGAAAAGAGTACATCTCCAGAAGTGAGTGATTTCCTATCAAAGCACCTTCCAAATGTTATCCATTGTTAGCTTTAGGTGTTTCTGCTGACAGTGTCTACCTGAACGCGTGGAAATTTGTTTATTCCTGGGCCTGAAAAACTGGTAATAGACCAAGATGACCGGATTTGCTTCAGAATTGTGTTGTGTTTGGAGCAAGCCTGCAAATGTAAGTGGCAATCCCCTTCTTGTCACAATTTTTGTAGTGGATAAATTGCATCACTGAGTCTGATACTGTGACAAGCTGAGCTGCTGTTTAATGCATATATTCTTTTTACTGGTTATTGCTAGTTTTTTGTGTGCTCCAAAAAGCAACAAATTTTGCTGACAAAACATGATTGCTCTTTATGTTACATCACAGCAGAAATGCTGGAAAAAAAAAAAAAAAAAAAAAGAAATTAATCAGTTAAACCAGCCTATTCAATGCAGCCAGTTGGGCAATCTTGTTTACTGAGCAAAATTTATAAGCAACAATTTGAATCCCCCCTCACTTTTTCCTTCTGTTGAATTATCAAGTTTAACAGATGTATTTCCTTATTATGAAAGTTAACAGATGATAAAATCCAAATTAAACTCTGAGCAGATAATGTTTTATATTTAGTGTACAATTACCCCAGATCAGTGAAAATAACAGCACAAATGAGCAATGTATATTGCCATCCAACGTGTTCATCAGCCTTACTCCTCAGTGGGAGTTGCTTCCTGTCATTTCGTTCAGAAGCAGATATAACAGCTCCTCACAGCATTCCTTTTTAATAATGAGCAGCTAAGTTGTTGTAGGTAGTATGTATGCTGCAGATTCATTCACTGTGAATCTTCTCCACCATCATTTTTTGAACTTTATTTTTTTTATTAATTGGCCAAATCAAATTATCATTAACTGTTCAAATGGCTCTGCTTATGTGTCAGGTCAAACCCTGCTATTTTGTCTCTGACATCCATGGCTCCTGCATAGCTTTTCCTTTAGGCTTTACCCGATCCTCTCTGGGCTGGTCCAGGCTCTGTGACAGTACAAGGACTCAGACTGAAAGACATCCCTGGTTACCCATCTCATGTCTGGCTTTCTGCAGTGCTGGTGTTCAGTCTTGTTTTCTGAGCACTTGAAAATTCAGATTAAATTGATTAAATTATATTTTTTTTTCCTTCCAGTAATGACATTGCTAACTTGCATCATTTGGTGTTTGATGTGAGAGAGTCAGCATGCTAGCTGCACGTGGGTCACAGCTGGTTCTGCTTTATCTTGGAGCTGGAAGGGTCAACTTCAGTACAAGTTTCTGACCAAATTGCTGTGACCGCAAGCAGAATGCCAGCAAGTCTCACTTGTAAAGGTGTTGGTGGCAGAAACAACTTCTCATTAAGAGCTGGACTGAAATCACTGCCTTATTTCCCAAAGGTGGCCAAAGAGCACCACAAGACAAGTTCAATTCTAATTTGGAAAGAGAATTAAAGCCTACTGGGTGTTCTGGGAACTTTCCAACCCATTCCAGTTAATACCTGTTGTTACAAAGACACCCAAATGAGGGGGAACCACTGTCAGTACCCTTTTTCTGCGTTAACTTTTAACTACATTTAAGTTTTTAATGACAGCGGACAGAGGGCCAGTGTCTGAGGTTTAGTAAATGTCCAGGATGTTGAGTACCTGATTGCCTGCCTACGGAGCTGTGTTTTGGTCCTCTTGTTACAAGAATGCCAGTTAATATGCACAAAGCTAGGCTCCGATTGGCTTACTGAAGTGATTTTTCTGCATGGCTTTTAACTGCTGATTCATCTACAAGGCTTTTCCTCCAAGGTATTTTATTTTCATTAAAAATGAAGCATTTGGAAAGCAGAGGAGCCAAAGAACGCAGTACAAAATGCTTAGAAGTCTTAAGCATGATTGTTTATTTTTTTTGGTTATTTGCAACCCAGCCTTGACCAAATAAAGGAAAGGCCTGTCACGGGTACTGAGGTCTGAAAAGTCAAATCTTGCCCCCAAGCTGGATTCTCATTTCTCACTGGTTGCCTTAGTTCTTCTGTTAAGAATCAAGATCCATTCTGGGTGTCTGCAGACAACCAGATGTGAGATCAGAGTCAAGTCTGTCATCCTGCTGCCACAGCCCAACCTGAATACTGAGTGGGTAATGAAAATTTGCTGAAGATGTTCTTACATTGGAGAAGCAGCAAAGAAGCAAAGAGTCATCTCTGCCATGTTGAGTTGGTAGAGGGAAATTTTGTGAAAATGCATTTTGGGGGAAAACCATTACCATAGCTGATGTAGGGGAACCAGTGATGAATTCAGAGTGTTACCAATAGTATTAAAAATAAATAAAATGATTAGGCAGGTAGGTTCTTCAGCTGTATGCTGTAAAACTTTTTTTGAAAAAGCCACTTTTCTGTCAGGGTGTCAACTTTGCTGATTTTATTTCTTGTCTTTCTGTGATGAAAAGATTACCTGTTCCATTCTCCTTCTTCTGGGAATATTTCTCTTTGACCTGGTACTGAGCTTAATCAGTGTGCTCTAGTTTGGTTTCTCTTCAAACAATCGTTTATCCATCAACAAGTTCTTCTCCCTATTTGTTCTGAGTGGTGTTTACACTGATTTGCATCAATTGTGGGACATTTTGAACTGAACTGCTGTGAAATCCCCATGGAACAACCTCTACCACAATGAGGACATGTCCCCCTGTAGCATCTAACTCATGTCCCGTTAGTCAGCTGCTGACTTTGAGCCACTGTATGCAATGGGAGAAGATCAGGAAACAGCTTCATAAATATATTAGAGCAGCCAAGTGTGGGTAAATTCCTAATAGGGACTGGGACAGTTTAACAGAAGAGGTGTTTTTTTGGTGAGGCAAATCTTGGCTCACTCAGATGTTTCTTGTAGAACTCAACAGCTGCATGTATCAGTACAGGCTGGGGGATGACCTGCTGGAGAGGAGCTCTGCGGAGAAGGACCTGGGGTTCCTGGGGGATGACAGGCTGACCGTGAGCCAGCACTGTGCCCTGGTGGCCAAGAAGGTTAGTGGGATCCTGGTGTGCATAAAAAGGAGTATGGCAGGCAGGTCAAGAAGGGAGGTGATCCCCCCCTCTACTCTGCCCTGGTCAGGCCTCACTTGGAGTACTGTGTCCAGTTCTGGGCTTATTAACAAATTTATATTAACAATTATTTATATTAACAAATATAAGTGTAGTATTTGGACGTAACCTGAACTGTTTTTGCTTTTTGTCAATGTTTAGTTTCATTTTTGACTTGGAACAAACTCTTTTTGTATATATGGCCCATGTAACCTTAGTCTTGTCTGAGATGCAAGGAAACTGCCACTTTTTTTTTTCCTATTTTGTGGCTTCTTTGATTACACTGGAATTGCACCAGAGATTGTCTAAAATTTGAGGAGTGTTTGTTTTCTTACATTGGGCCACTGAACTTCTGGAAAATTTAAACCACTTCCAATCTGGAAGTCAGCAAAATTATTAACCCATATGGTAACATTCAGATTGAGATCACTGACATGATCTCATCCTGCATGTAACTTTTGATGTTTGCATGTTAGCAAGAAAGCTGGGGAGTGGAAGAATAGGTTCCTCATCAGAAAAGGTTGTCTGCTTTTTTTTTTTTTTTTTTTTTTTTTTTTTCCCTCTTGCTGAGGATCTTTCAGGGTGGAGAACCATTCAGCTCCTTCCTTTCCTGGTAAAGGACACGAGCCACAAAAGCCTAATGTGAATAAAGAAAAGCCTGTTCAGAATCCATCAGCTCATCCTTATATCACTTGGCACAACTTGTCCCTGATAATCAACCTAACATTCATCAGCTATGACATCCAGTTCCATGAGTGTTTATTATGTCTGATTAGTCAGAAGAAAGGGAATTTGTGAGTACAGGACAAAGACTAAATTCAAGTGCCTTGTTTTTCTAGTCACATTCAACTGCTGTGCCAGAACTCTTACTTTGCATGTCAGTCACAACGTGGGTTCTCATGTTGATGGCAAGATGAATGTGTCAGTGTGTGTAAAACTATTAGTGTCCAAAGGAGGGCTATGAAAATGGTGAAGGGTTTGGAAGGTGAGATGTATGAGGAGTAGGTGAGGCCACTTGGTTTGTTCGGCCCAGAGCAGGCCGATGGGAGGCCTCATGGCGGCCTGCAGCTCCCTCAGGAGGGGAGCAGAGGGGTAGGCGCTGAGCTCTGCTCTCTGGGGACAGCGACAGGACCCGAGGGAACGGCATGGAGCTGGGACAGGGGAGGGAAGGCTGGGGGTTAGGGAAAGGTTTTTCGCAAGGGCAGTCAGTTGCTGCAACAGGTTCCCCTGGGGCAGTTGGCATGGCACTGAGCATGCCAGAGATCAAGAAGCATTTGGACGATTTTGTCAGATGTGGGGTTTGGTTTTGGGGTGGTTCCGTGTAGAGCCAGGGGTTGGACTTAATGGTTTTTGTGGGCCCCTTCTAACTTAAGATATTCTATGGTTCTAAGAGACAAAGGTAGGTATATAGATAATGGCTACTTTTAAAAGACCTGTTTGAATCCCTCAGCTTGGTAGTGTGCTTCATGTTTAGAGCTGAGCCTTGTTTCTTGGAAGCCATAAATTAGCCAGGATCAGTTGACAAAGCAGGACAATAGTCAGTTGCTAACTGAAACAGCATCTTCCTGCCTGACGTATCATCTTCCCCTGATTTGAGACCACTTTGATGGTTTAGCCTCTGCTCTCATTCTTCGGCCACTTTTCCTAGCCATCACTGAGGTCATGTTAGTTCCAAGGGTTTTCCCTGCTGATTGTCCTGAGGTTTTAAATCACAATTACTGCACAAAGCACTTGCAGATACCTTACAGTATCTGGTTTCTGTATTAGCTGTTCATTGCTGCAGTTGTAGTCTGAGCCGTCATCTTCGGTCCTTGCCTGTCTTTAATACTATTTCTAGTGTTACAAACTCCAGAAATGTAAGGATTAGGTGGTATTTCTATCTGACTGTCCAGGCTCCCTTGTTACAGGGAGACATTGGATGCTTTCTTGTGGGTTTTTCTTGTCAGTCATTAAAATCATTCTTGAGGCCAATTACATAAACACTTGCATAAACCAAAAACCTGAAACTTTGTTACTGGACCGTACCCTTGCTGCTCTTTAAGAGGGACAGTCCTCAGTGTCATTAAGTACACCCCTCCTGCTGTTGTGGCTACAACACGTGTGCATGTTCCTGAACTAGTTCCAAAACCAGCTCAGAGCAGCGTGATGCCAATTGCTCAGAGAAGGCTGACCATGCAGGCTTTTATCAGTCTTTTGGGTGGGCTGCAGCATTTGGGCCAGGCACTTCTCTTTGTAATTCCACTGACAGCCTCATCCAGTCTATCAAATTGCAGGAAGTTCAGGTTACCTTTGTGGTTTTGTGTTTTCTTGTGCAGCAATAGGAACAAGAGGCTTAGATACTAAATCCCAGAGGCATCCCGTTTCCCCATGTGTAGTGATGTGCTATAACCAAGTGAGCTCTTAGACATGCATCAGGCACAGTAACATTCAGAGGCTGGCAGAATGAGTGCAGGAAGGTACCACAGTCTTGAAACGGTATTTCAGATTCTCGGTAATACAGAGGTGCTACAATCTTTTGCTGCCTTTGTCCTTTTTCTGTCGTAATAAGGAAAAGCCATGTGAAGGAACCACTAAAATGAAATTCCATTGATGCCAAGTGCTGAGTCATCAGAGCCACAGCTTACAGCACAACTTCTCACTGTCATGTGGTATTTCTCCAAAATGCCTCTCTGTTGAGGATTAATTACTGCTAGTCCAGAAAAGGCTATCAATCCTTCTCTCCAACATTAATAGGATACAAGGATGACAAGTTCCCTGTGGTCTTTTTTGCTCTGTTTGTGTCTGTTTCCAGGCAAAAACATCAGTTGGTGCTGGTGCTGTGGGCATTATAACAGCCTGTTTGGAAACATCTGCAAGTGGAATTAGGACCTGCAGAAAGACCACTCTCTCTTGCTCAAGTGGACAAGAAATATAAGCATTATATTATACAGACCAAATGGAGAAAATTCATGTTTGCCCCTGGTTTTGGACAACCTCGTAGAAATCCAATGCCTCTGTTCTATATGAAGGGATTCTCACTCTCCCTTTTGTTTGTTTTCCTGTAGCCTAATACAAGGCATTAATTTGAAAAGAAATAGTTTGGACTGTTCTGGAAAACAGTTAAGACAACCTTTAAAAGGGATTTCACCCTTACGTGAATTCACTCTTATTTTTACTTGCACTGGTGTGTGGGAGCTAAGCATCTTTTTCATGGTAGATACGATGGATTGAGTCAGTCCCTAACCAAGAGAATGTATGTCCTAAACAAAATAGGTGGAGGGGGGGCTTGTAAAAGGAGACTCTTTCATTCCTGTCCTACAAATGACCACGGAGACCTAGAAAGATCTTTGGGTCAGGCTGTTCTGCAGCAGTATTCAAAAGCAGAACAAATTTCCTCTTGTCCTTATTTCTCAAAGTTTTAAGTGCTTTATGCTCGATGTTAGATACACATAGATGCATGTAGATCTGAGTGGCTGTTCTTCCAGATCCAGCTGTGGAACACGCTGCGGCTCTGCCCAGTGCATTTCTCCACATACGGGTCAAGGCTGACAAAATGGGAACAGTTCAGTCAGAAGAAAGTTCCCAGGCTGCCAATACAATATTTTGTTCCTTACAACAGGAAAGGAGGACACAGTTTTCCCTAGGGTGCAGTGTCCAACATGCTTCATGATGGGAAACAATTATCCATAATAAAACAGTATTTTGTTTAAATTAGTTGTTAGGACAAATAGTCTCATTTAAGTGACTAAACACTTCTCTTTGCATTTTGTTTGGGGGGAGAGAGGTTTGGGCATGGTTTTTGGAGCTGTACAGGGAAAGACTCTTTAAAGGCTGCTTATGTGGGATGTTACTGCAACATGGCTTGAGAGTATTGATGCTCTCAGATGAGTTCAGAGCCCTGTTGTGTTAGGCATTGTTTTACTAGGGCTAGGAATTGAGACCTTGCTGCGGAGCTTGGAGAGAAGATAGCAGGGTGGTGAGAACTGTTATGTCAGTCCCACTGCATAGACAGCAATCCCAAATGACTGATGTTATTGAAGACTTATGATGACATAGGTAGATAGAACTTGGGTTTTCTATAACTAAAATTCCCATTGAGATCTATGTAGATTCTGCTTAAAAGCTTTAATGCTTTAATTTGTTATCATAACCCAAGGGTCTTTTGCCCATCCTCCCATCTGTTCCTTCATTACCCCCACCAGTAAGCCCACAGGTCTGTTGCTGAGCTGGAAACTGAATGCAGACCCGATGTAATTCCAGGATTAGGCACTAGTTCTGAAAATTTAGTTTACTATGTGGGCACATGAGACTCTAATATTCATTCTCCAGTTGAAGCAATCAGCATTGACTGCTAATGATGATACAACATCTGTAGATGAATTGGGGAATTTTCTACCAAAGGAAAAAAATAATAATATGAAAAAAAAGTGTTTTAAGACCGATTTTTAGGCCAAATTGAAAAAGTCATGTCAAAATCATTTATAGACTTCCTAGGATCAATTACTGGATTTTCTTTCTTCAGAAACACGCTTGGGTTATTCTGATGGTGCCCACCCAGAGACTCCTCTCTTAGACAAATGTGTTTATTTTGGTCTTAGTCTACTGATTCTTTGCTGCTGAAATGAATTGCAGCTGATCTCCCTTCTCTCTGAAACCATTTGCCTGCCTTTGCTGTATCACTCGAGTGGAGGAAATATGTAAACTGATGAGACTTGATTGTTTTATTATGCATCTGCAACATTTTTATATTTATTGTGTTTTTTTCTTTGCCCAACATGAGGAAAGAGCATGGGGTCTTTAATTCTTGCTTGATGGGAAAAGTTGTATTCCTTCCTTTTGGCTTCAGGCACCTATTCTGCTTTGCATTTTTCTGAGTACATAACTAAGCAATCATTTTAAGGTCCTACCAGTTACCATAAAATTAAGCTATGTCTCTTTCCTAGCCCTCTTCTTTTGGCGAATGGTCCTATAGCTTGTCATATGTTGATTCTAATCAGTTGAGAAATGGGTGGAGTAGAAGGCAGCAAGTAACAAGCGTGCTGAGTTTACACCTCTCCTTTTGACAACTCCTTTGCTTTGCCTCTGTGTCCTTTGACAAAACCAATGCTTAAAATATCAGCTTCCAACCAACAGTAAATAAAGACCAAAAGATACTGTTATTGTTTGCTACCTGAGTGTTTCAAGGAGGGGAGATTTGTCAAAGTATTTCTACTTTGCTTCCTAAGTGATTTTTTTTTTTTTTCCCCATAGTGAGTCTTAGATCAGCTGATTGTGGGTGACTTTGAGCCCATAAAAACACAGCCTGGTGAGCACAATGCACACTGTTTGACTTTCAGCTCATATTTTTGCCCTCCCCACTGTAACACACACATCTTATTCTTTGCCAAGCAAAGAACAGTTTGCACTTAAGATGAAAATAAGTGAAATGGCAATGGCAGAATGCCAAAACTTGCTGTTTCTGCTTTTTTGTGTAATAACACAGTGCACAGTTGTGTTCTGGAGTCTGATGGGAACAATAGCACAGCTCTGTGCAGGAGAAATTCATGTTGTTAAATGATAAAGGAGGGAAAGAAATTGCTTACATAAACCTGGAACAAAAGTGAAGGGGATGCTTTTTTATCATAAGATCAAAGCAATTAAATGCTCAGTTAGAATAGCCTTTGTCATTCACTTAATACATTTACTCTCAGATTCATCCTCAATGTCATCTCTGCCTGCTGCTTTAAGGTGACTTCTGAACTACAAGGTACCTCTTATTTAAAATGTTTCTGGAAAAGTGACAGCCACTGAGCCTTTCAAAACCTACAGTTACTTCCAGCTGCACCTGGATTACCTTGGTAGCCTCATTCCTGAAATGTAGAAAGCTGTGTGGTCAGAAGCTCCCCCAGGGTCCACATTTTTGATTGGAGACATTCAGGAGTCCTCTTAGCAGTGTTTCATGCATCCCAGGAATCTGAACTTGCAAAAATGGGAAACAATCTACGTAACAGAGCTGTTGCTCCATTCAGAGAGCTGGGCAGAGCTGTTACAGGGTGGCAGTGGAGGTGCACCTTGTGCAGGAGGCTATGTGCAGTAGTGTTGCTGCTAGTACTCCTCTAGAAAATTGTCTCCTTCCACATGGTGAGTGGACTTTTCTTTTCAACTGAGGCCTAAATTTAGTAAGTGAAGATGTGCAAAAGCCAGTCTTGAGGAAGCAACTGAATTTGGTGTAAGGAAGATTGCTATAAACAAGTGCTGCACCTGCATTTTAATCCCATTTTAGTACTTGTGAATAGGTATGCAGAAGGTCTGCATCCAACACTGAGTTTTATGGAACCACACTTGCCTGGGGATGATGTAAAATCATCCACCTCCAGTCCAAAAGTGTCTTCAATTATTACTTCTGAATTTTACAGGAAAGAACAAATTATTTATTTCTCCCTGGAGAACTGGCACAAGCCTGCTGAGAAATGTGAAGTGATTTTGAGTTTGTCAGGGTCTGGCCTCTGTCATAAAGCTGAAGGCTGAACTATACAGAGATGGGGAACCATCTTCAGAGCTCTCTGAATAGCTGAGCTGGGTTCGCAGAATAAGTTAGAGTTAAAGGGGTCTGGGCAGGTCTGCAGAGCCTTCCTAACATGCTACTTCAGATTATTCAGGGGCATCAGTTTCACGGTCTTTCTGGGCTGTGGGATGATCACATCTTTGTTTCGAGTTATTTCTACCAGCCTTTAGAGTGTGAAGATCATAGTACTTAATTTTTGGATCAGGTCATGTATAATTTTCAAGGTTCAAACATTTTTTTTGAAAAAATTGAAAGGAATTTCTGATAAGTTTTCAGCTGAAAATTAAAGTATTTAAGAAATAATAGTGAAAAACAGCTTATCTGAACTGAAAAAAATACGGCTTTGGTTTCTTCTCCCTCAACCAAAGCACTTTTCTAAGATTATCGAATGTTTTAAGCAAACTAAGTTCAAATTCTTCAGCAAAAGTTTAATCATATTAGGAAAAACTCACTATAATCCTTTCCAGTGTTTGTAGTCATGAGAATTTTGCTATGTGAAGGTAGCAGTAAATATTTTATCCTAGATGACAAAACCAAAACACTGTCTTAAAACTCCACGGCGATGATTTACCAATCCACCTTTCAACGTCTTTCTATTCAAGGATATGTTCAGAAAAATTCTTTGGGGCATCTAGCAATTCCACGTGGTGATGTACTTTCTCAAGTTTGACTTCTAGCTTATTTTTCTTTGAAGTTATACCTTTGATTTTTATACTTAAGTGTGACCACATTGCTGTCACTTAACTTCAGACACTTTCATGAGATTTCTACTCCTGATGACAAAGAGGCAGCTGTCAAGACTCCAGAAGCATGACTTTGGAAAGTGTGGATTTAATGAAGTTCTGTAGTCTGTCTGATATCCTGCTGCTTTTTCACCTCTGGCTTTGTACATTTCCTGCCCACCTTCTGCCTACGAGGGTAGCAAAATGGAACCAATTCCTGTCATGCAGGGGAAGAAAGGTGGTCTTGAAAGATATATTCTGATCCAGGTCTTTCTCAAGGGAGAAGTTTTCTGGTTGTTGGGTTACGGTTGATGTCACTAGTCTGTTTAAAAAAAAAAAAAAAAAGTAAAGTAGGGGTGGTCAGATGGGAAAGGCCAGGCTGTACCAAGAGTTATCAAACATCTCCGTAGTTCCTACACCTGCTCTTCTGTGCTCTGTAGGGATGGGGACAACGGGTACCCTAATGTGCCCAAACTGTAGGCCAGCTCATAACAACTTTGATGTTAAAAGGTGGTTTGGGGCACATATGCCAATTTTGGGACTGAGACTTATTTTTCAGCTGTTATAAGCCTTGAAAATAAGGATTGTAATAAAAAGAGTGGTACAATCATGAAGCACAGCGGTGCTAGTGGCAGTTGCTGCTGTGGTGTGGTTTAGAAAAAGAATAGCTTGTGTTAATTACTCTTAAACCTGTTAGTGTGTTATGCCTGGCAAAGCCTGAGAAGCTCAGCTTTCTGTGACAGAGGAATGGTGTTTAGTTTAAGGTTTACTTTTTTTTATAAAATCCAAACAAAGAAAAGATTAGACACCATAATGATTTCATGGTTTAAAATCTCTGTGCTAGAAACAACCTAATTAAATTCCTGACATCATCAGTTTTGTTAGTAAATAGTAACCATGGATGCGGAAGAGTCTTGCATCTCATTACATTCAGCATAGGGTTTCAATACAAGAGCCATTAGCTGTGGTGTGGAAGTGTAAAAACAAAAGGAAAGTATGGAACACAGCCTTTTTTTTTTTTTTCTTCCCATTGATCTAGAATGCAGTGCTAGAAGAATATCTGTAATTAATTAGCAGGCTGTAATGTAGGGCAGTAGGCCATAGGTTTTCTCTAGTGAACTTAGTAAATGGCAGCATTTTGTACAAGACAGAGGAGACAGAATGTATCAAAATGGCTCAAACATCAGAAAATACAGTGTGCAGTCCTTGTGCGCTGTAGTTAAAAAAGCAGGTATGTATTTTACACTGACTTCATATATATACGCACATCCATCTCAGGGGTTGCAATCCAGCTGCATAAATCACATACTACACCTGTCATAATGTGGTTTTAAAAAGCCAGAACTTTTGGATGCGTGGTTGACAGGATTGCATGTTTAAGGAAGGGTGAATTAGCATGCAGACAGCAAACATGGGCAGAAGGGAAACAGACTTTCTCATAAAGGAACTGATTGGAATTACTCAATGCCACTCTTTATTTAACAGGAGATGTACTAGTTAGCACTTCATTTCAATGCAAACAACAAACAAATGATGTTCGGTTACTAGGGTTTGACATAAAACTGGTGTCTTCAAAGGAAGTGGGGTTGATTCAATGCAATTAGAACAGATTTTGCTTTGGATTTGTGAATAAATTGGTACAATGTGTCTGAAAGGCACTGGGCAGTGGATTTGCCTGCTCCTGTAGGCTCCAGTGGTTGAGCTGAGAGGGCTTATGCTCAGCCTTGCAAGTAGCTGCAGCAGCTCCGGAGCCAGTAATGGGATGCTGAGGGCTGGCACATGGATGGGAGTTTGGTCCCTGTGTGGGAGACTTTGCTGAATTCCATCTGTAATACACCTCTAATGATAATGTGGGTTTATTTAATGACTTAAAATGAAAATCCATCACTGATAGGGGAAAAAATACAGTCCTAAAACCACAATAAAAGTACCCATCTAGGTAACAACGACTTAACGTGCACCATTGGTTACAAGTGGTAGCTTTGCTTTAAAATCAGTGGCACAGCACTGGTTGTCTGTTTCTTGCCATTATTTGTCATGGTTCTGTGGGAATAGGATTTCTTTTCTCTCAGAAACTCCAGTAAGGTTCAGCCAGAGTCGAAGGGGTGCTGACCTTCTTCCTTAGGAATAGATGAATGTAATGCAATGTAACTTTCTGTTAAGTTGCAAGCTCTCAATGCCTTTCTTTCAAGGAAAATTGGATGACCTGGAGATTGAGGAGCTTGGTAAAGAAAATTCCCATGGCTTTTACTGGACTTGGGATCAGAGGCTGCTCTGTGGTTCCTTGCACACAGCTCAGTTGTCAAAAGACAGCATTTAGGTTTACATGTTGTCTGGGATTCCCTTTCTTGTGCATGGAGTCAGTGCACACTTTATAAGCTAGTTCTTGCACTAGGAACCTGTGGAATGATTCTTCAGAAATGGAAGAAAAAGCAAATGGGGGGGAGGGGAAAGGATCACTTGTGCTTTCGACAGTGAAATATGTTAGGGGATAAAGGGGCCTGCGTTGGAAGCTGCTATCAATCACGGTGTACCTAGCATATAATACTGCTCTGGAGACCTCTTAAATGTGGAACTTGGTGCTATAAATCCACTCCTGAAACATGTTTATTTCTTTGTTACATTTGCAGGAAGCAGAGATTTCATTGCATATTCTATATAGCAATGAATAAAATCCATATTTATATTCTTGCTGTATATATTCCATGTGTTTGATCAACAGAATATTAATTTGTTATATGGATTTCTTTTTTTCCAAGCCCTCTTTTAATGAGATATTTTAATGTCTCTGGAGAAATTATGAAAATGAGTATTCAGTAATTATTTTGCTGGTTTATTTGTATATCGTATGTTTTAGGTCATCTTGATGCCTGCAAAAGAACTTACTAGATCTCATAGAGGAAAATACACTTTTAACCTAAAATATTGTTAAGCAAAATTTTTGCTGAAATTAATGGTGATTGCTTACTTGGGTGCCACCTTTTTATTAGCAAAAATTGTCAGCTTACATGAGAAATAGAACTAGATCAGAATGCCTTTCATCAACCAGGTGGAATAACTCTTCTGAATGGAGGTGGCTTTTTCATTCATGTTAAGTTCGTTACCTACAATTTTGTCCTCGTCTGGAGAGAAGGTCCTGCTTTTACAAGGAAAGCTCTGTTTGTATTGTACCTACAAAAAAGGGGGGGGAAATAATAAATAGAAAACAATGGTTTTATCTAAATGTGAGATGCTTGGGAATTCACGTACAGCATTCAACTAAGATGCTGGTACTTCAGGTTTTTTAAAATGAAAATAGATTACTATTTTCTTAAATTACTAAACAACAGTACCGTTTTTCAAGCATGAATGTTGTAGTAGAGAGCCTTGAGTCTAGTCCAGTTCTGCCTCTGTTGATAAAGCATCTGTTATTCAGCTGGCAGGGAAGTGGATTGATAGCTGAGGCCAGACTGGTTACTGCACGGAGGGACCACTCTCATTTAAATAAATAAATCAGATTCGAGTGATTAGGCTAGTCAAGAAGCGTTGAGGGCTAAATGCATCCTTCTCCTGTTGCTACCATAACTGAAAGAGCATTATGGTCATTAGTAGATAGTGGTTCTTTACAGCTTGTTTTTTTTTTTTTTTTTTTTTTTCTGTGTATGAAATACTTTGCACTGGCTTTGTCCTTAAATACTGAGTTCTATGTTTCTCTTTGTACTTTCACCTTCCCTTGGAGCTTTGCCCCAGCTCGCTACATGGTACGTTTCGTGTGGAATCCCCACTGATTTCGTGTAGAATTCTGACCCTTATCGAAATCAGTGACACTGCCTTTTTCTGCAGGTGCTTCCTAACAGAGTGGCTCCCTCTGAAGAGGGCAGTTACCTGAAAACCAGAAGCAGCCCCGTGCCCATTTCCAACAGCTAATTGCAATTCCATGTTTGCCTGGCCCTGTGCAGCAAAGAGACCTCCAAAACCCTCTGTACTCAACCAAAGCACAGCTTCCTTTTAGTTTTTAATGCCAGGCAGTAATAGGGATGAGAGCTGGTTCTGTTGGCTATGGCAGTTTCAGTAATTGCTGGTACCTGTGTGCCAGGGGAGATGGGAATGCAGATTTATGATGGTATTAGCAAGGGATGCAGGAGGGAGTCGTATGATTTCTGTGCTTCAGTGAACTGCCATGGAAATCCTGATTGGGAAGAACCAAAAATAATTTGGTGTACTTTCATCTTTCTCCTGTTATGAAACAAGTACTGGGAAAAGAAGAGTCTCCAGGAAGGAAATAAAGCTGGGGAATAAAATGATTCAGTGTAGGCAGCTTGACGTAAAGAATACTCTTGTCCTAGAAAAAGTGCTGCTTTTGGGCTTATTTTCTCATGGGAGAACTGAGCTATCAATAGAGTTGAATTCTTCTAGTAGAAGAATTTGGAGTGGGTATGATTGGAGCTCATTGGGGTTTTAGCCTGGACATTAAAAAATGCATTTAGATACTGCAGAGTTCCTAGAAGGAGGCTTAGGAGTTTGAACTGCTAAGATAAAGAGGGTCTTAAATGCACCAGGAAGGGACACATCTGCCATGAACATGTGTGAGCAAAGTGGAGCATCTCCCATTCCTGCTTCCAGCAAGACATTTCCCTGGAGTATGTTTTCTGGAAGAAGTTTCCTGGGTGCTCTGATTCTTCCTCTCTATTTCCTGTCGTTGTCCTCCTTTCTTCCAAGAAGATGATGCTGAGAAAAAGTGTCCCACTTTGTATCTCACCTACAGGGCACTGAAAGGAGGATCCATTGTAGCTGCGTGCTTGAATTCCATTGAAGGGAGTAGGAAAAGCAGAAAATAATTTTGTGGGAAGGGTTTTCCATAGAAGGTGGTTGTGCTAGGAAGTGAGTTCCCTGTAAGTCAAATTGCAGTCCCTGATGCCTTATT
This sequence comes from Aythya fuligula, assembly GCF_009819795.1. Taxonomy (NCBI): domain Eukaryota; kingdom Metazoa; phylum Chordata; class Aves; order Anseriformes; family Anatidae; genus Aythya; species Aythya fuligula. The sequence continues at coordinate 13,397,464 of NC_045567.1, read as the reverse complement.
GCTGCCAGATGCTCTTAGACACTGCCAAGTTGGGCAGGCTTCACTCCTCCTTTATCACCTCAGTGCAAGCATCTGCTCTCAGTTCTTCATTCTTCATTCAGTAAATTCATTCAGAAGTCTGCAGGAAAATTCCTGGTGGTGGAGTGCAGCATAATTTGAAATCGTATGGCACCCTGGTCATAGTAGGTCAAACAAAACAGGAAAAATTTGGGTTCTTGTCTGCTGTAGTTCAGAGCTCATTCCTGTAGGGTAGACTGGGATTATTTTGAGGTGAGGCTGCTTTTTGTTTTTCGTGCCGATCTGCAGGAGATCATGAGACTTGCCAAGAAGGTCTTCCACTGTTGAAGCTCACCTGTGGATCCCTGTGTGCACAGCACTGGTTTACCTCTGCTAATGCATTACTGCCTTGATGAGGCAGCCCCCACCTACTGCATAGCCATCTCAAACTCCAGAGGAATCCCATCAGCTTTTTGCATTTGTTTTGTTCGGAAGAAGCTGGGAACAGGCCCAGAGAGAAACTTCAACTTGCTTAGGGTTTTAAGCATCAAAGGTAGATTACCCACAATGTTGGCCCTAAGACAAAAAGACAGCAGTCGTCTTTACCCAGGAGGAAATGAAATGTAACGGCCTGCATGAGTCATGCATTTTTAGCCCATCAGCTTTCCCTATATTGCCAGAAAATGTACTAACTACATCAAATTTTGCCTGTCTTAAGTAAAGACACATTTGAAAGCTCTGGCAATGAAAGCTAACATGCTGAACTGTGGATGCCATTGTTCTCTCAAAACACCTCAATTTTTGCTTGGTTCTTCTGTGTGTGTGTTTTACATTTCTCTCCCTTTCTTTGGAAGTTAGTAAGAAAAGGCCTCTGAACATCAGCAGATAGATGCTCAGCGCTATTACGGATAGCGTCAAAATGAGCCAACCTCCCATTTTTAATGGCTCAGATCTGGTTTCCTCGTTTCACCCGCCTTTAGAAGGGTGTTCCCTCTATCTGCTTGTCCTAATCTGAATGTTGTTCTGTACAAAACATCTGGCTGCTTCTAAGTTGTCAAGCAGTTTTACGTCTTCTGTTGACAAACCATTTTCTTTGGTTTTCTGAGTCCCAGGTAACCAAGGTCTCATTCTGTGACAAAATTCTGTGTTTACAAATAAAATGTTGAGCACTTACAAGTTGGTATGTGAACAATGGATAATTGAGGAAGGAGAGAATTGACTGTATCAAAACAACAATAAAAACAGTCTGGAAAATTCTTTTAGGAAAACAAAAAATGAGAAGAAATGCTCACTTTGGGTTGCCAAACACTCCTAGTTCAAACTTGGAACAAACTTCCATTTTTAACTTGTGTCTCTTTTTTGAGTCACTTACTTTCGTTATTTGGAATCCAACCCACCCTCCTCCATTAGTTGATAACAAGGAAATTTTGAAAGATTGATTTCACGCTGGAAGCTTGACCTTTTTAAAGCATAATACATGCAGACTCATGGGCGGATGATCAGATTGTTTCAAAGAATATTGCAAGAAAAAGTGATTATGCTAAATTGTTGTAAATAGCTCCAATATTAAAGGTTCTGCACACAAGAAAAGGGCATTCTTCAAATAATGAAAAAACGTACAAGTAGTAGTGTTGGGGAAGACTTACAAAGGCCCATTGGTCAACTGAGGCAACTCTCTTGGTTATTTCCACTGAAGCTGGGTTTCAGTGGTCTTTGTGCCTTTGAAAATTTCCCTAAAGGTGCAATTTTTTCTTCCAAAGCAGAGCTGTATTATATTATCACCTTGTAAGAGGCAAATTAAGGTGGGTATCAGTGCAAACCAGCTGCCTACAAAGGTTCATTAACATGATGAACTTTGACTAAAATAGTTAGTTTTTTCTCCATGCATCAAACTTACCTAAAACTAATCCAGAAGGAATAAATTTGAGGTCAGAATATCATGTCTTTAGCATAAATGGTGTATAAAGCCTGATTAATAGCGGCTCTATACAGTTTTGTGCTTGTTGCATCTAGGGCAGATATCTGTGTGTAAAATTTGGCAGAGAGGGACATCAGATGGATTTGTAATGCTCTCTGAAGGGTCTTTGGCTCCATGAGCCAGTTAATGGATTGCACACAGCCATATGCAGCATTTCCATTTCTTTTGCCTATAATGGAATAATAGTTTTCATTTAATAACCAACCCAAGTATAATTCAATACAAAGACATATTATGCTCTATTTTAGCGAATGAAGCATGCCACAGTCTAAGTGGCCTATCAGAGCTGAAAAAAAAAAAAAAAAAAAAGCTCTTCCCTTCCCTAGGAAGCTTGCCACATATCAAAATTCTCATGACCAGAATTTGCACTTAAGTGTAGGTCCTAGTATGCTGTAGTGGATGTGCTGTACCATGCTTGGGGCTTATTGATGTTTGCATTAGCTGACTTTTAAGGCTTTGTTTTCATCATTCTTACATGATGACTTCACAAACAATGCCATTGAGAGCTGTGGCTAATGCATTGGTTGGTGAATGTACCTCGCATTAAAGCACCACCTCCATCTCCTGGCTTCAGAAAAAAATTCTCCTGTGGAGCTGGGACTGCTGCCTGGATCCCAAAGGTCCTTGTAATTTTTGGGCTTAGTATCTGCAAGCAGGTCAGAAAATGAGTATCATCCCTGTGAGTGACAGCACGGCACATGAGACCTGGGCTCAGTGTGGGCAGAGATGAGGCAGGTCCAGGAGCACCAGGGCGTAACAGACCTGTCCTAAACTTCACTGGGGTCACAGGAACTTTGCACTGTCTTTGAAGAGTCTTGGATCAGGCACATGGTTGCCACTAGACAAGCAAATCCTGATTCATTCAACTCTCCAACCTTGTAAAGAACTTGAGGAGGACACGTGTCGTGTTTTCAGGCCCATGTTTGTGATGGATTTACTGCACAGGGCAGAAAGCCACTTATTACCAGTCCAGAACCTGTTTTTGAAGAAATAAAATGAGCCGTGTATAATAGGGAGTGCTATCACCACTGAGTAATCTGTATTTCAAAGTCAAACAAAGCTTGCCTGTTACCTTGTTGAAATACTGAGAGGATTTATCCTCCAATTTGTCACTAAGAATTGCCTGTAAAAAGTCACAGCAGTCAGTGAGAATAGATGGCTCAGAATCCAGCTATGGTTCTACAGACCTGAAGTCCTCCAGGGACTATCACAAATCTCACGATGTCTCCCACGTGCTTGATTTGTGCAGATGATGCTCTGATTTAGCAGAAAGATGCATATAAACTCATGTCGCCAGCAGGCTCCGTTGGCGTCATAGATGCAGAGGCTCAGGAGAGTGCATTATTCTAGCAAGTGTCAGCATTAATTTATACCTGCTCAGGGCTCATCTGCTTTTTCCCGCAGTTTCTTGGAGAAGAGAGATTACCATCATGTGTAGGAAAATTCAGTGTCTAGCAGACAAATCCAAGGCCTGCTTGGCACGCTGTAGTGTTGCATGTGCTGTGGAGGTGTGGTGAGGGAAGGATGGCAGCCGACTGACCTTCAAGCAGAGCCGTTTTGTCATTGCTCCTTGTTCCCTCTGTTCACAGAAGCACTGTGCAATTAGGGTCACTAAGAAGCAGCAGATGCCCACGCAGATAAATTGCAATCTAAACTGCTGATCTGCTGGCAAGAACAAGTGGCGTGGACCCGTTGCAACAAGGGAATTTCTTTTTTTGTCTTTTACTGAAGTCGGTGGACTTTGATAAGAGTGGGATCCCACAGTAGGGCTGGGGCTAAGGGGTCAAATTCCTGTCTCACTCATGTGAAGAGCTGCAGCAGTGGTTGTTGTGCTCATGAGCAAAATCCAAGAGGAGAAAGTTTGCGTTGACATGCAGATTTAAGTGAGCAATTGCATTCAAGTGTTCTGTTTGGAAAATACTTTTTAGCTCCAAGGTTTCTTCTTGCATTGGGTCTACAAGACATTTTATGGTATGAGTCAAAACAGGGAAAGATTACTCTCAATACTTCACCAAAAGAAATTAGTTTTTAAGTGTAGCTATTACAAAATGAAGCTATACATGTAGCATAATGCATGTTAAAATGTAGCCAAGTGTGCTTCCTTTTCATTTTTTTTTCTCATTGTGCCTCATCTTTGTTCGGTTTGCAAAGGTAGTGAGCATTTTTCCTCACAAAGTTTCTGCAGCCCAATGCTTAGAAAGAGACCTGCCCCCTTCCACCATTTTCAGCTCTTGCTCTGAGGGACGCCTCTACAAGTGGATTTGGAGGGAATGCATTGGGCAGCAGCTGAACCAGAGGGGAACTCGGGATGGTGTTCTTGCCCCAGCATCATGATCAGGAAGCTTTTTCACTGTTGTTTTTTTTTTTGAAGTGCACATTTCTTCTCCAGAATAGCCCTTCTGCAACTGATTATCATCATCAGACTGCTCAGCACTGAGATCTTTGACAAGGGTGTTTTTCTAAAACTGACAACATCAAATCCCAATTAGAAAAACCTCTTTTCAACATGTATTTTTTTGAATAGCATATTTTAAACAAATGTGTTTAAAACTGTACAGGCAAGCTTCCCAGGCATATTTCAGCAGTGACTCGTGCCTGTTCTGCTATTGTTGTTCCAGCCTCCAGGCTATCAAGCTGCTGTTGCCCTTCATTAGGAAGTGGACTAGGAGTACAGTATGAATCTAACATCTGGAAGTCTTATGAAATGTGGTGCTTTTCTCATGTCTGTCAGTTTGTTCCTCTCTCCACAGCAGATTGGCCTCAAGTTGCACCAGGGGAGCTTTAGATTGGGTATTAGGAGGAATTTCTTCATGGAAATGGTGATTAGGCATTGGAGCAGGCTGCCCAGGTAGGTGGTAGAGTCTCCATCCCTAGAGTTACTTAAGAGATGTGTGGATGTGGGCTTAGGAATGGAGTTTAGTAGTGGACTTGGTAGTGTGAGATGATGGTTGGGCTTGATGATCTTAAGGGTCTTTTCCAACCTAAATGATTCTTTGATTTCACTGGTGAATGATGGTCTGTCTCTGTGCCAGCATTTTTTAACACGATCCTCTCCCCTAACAGCAGCTCATATACTAAGGGAGTATCCTCACGTAAACCTTGGATGGCTTGTGCTTAGGAGCTTTGCAGAGGCCCTTGCCCAAAAGCAGAAGCAAGCTGATGGCTGCCCCCGAAGTGAGTTACCCCACTTGACCACCGCCTGCTCTGCAGAACTGAGACTGAACGGGTTCTTTGCACTTTGAATGGGCCTGGGCATGGTTTGGCTTCAGGGAACAAGTTGTTGTCTCTGCCATACTGTGCAGGAGTGTGGTGACAACCATCTTGCTTTTGTCATAGCAGTTTTGGGACGGGTCATCTGCTGCTGTCCTCCTGCCCCTCTTCCTGGATGACAGCAGCAGAAAGTTGTTCCTGGGCACGTTTGCCCTTCTTTAACCCAGGGTTCGTATTCTTTGTACCCTCCCTGTGAAGAGAGGAGATGCTCCCATTGTATGTTATCCAGCACGTGGAGACTTGAAAACTGGACACAAAGCTGAAAAGGTCTGCAGATATGCTAGTGTTGTGTGAGTAGCAGCAGTGTGTTTCCTGGCTGTATGCTAGTTCTCGCTACAGAGATCTACTTCAGCTCATGCCCATATGGTAGTGATAATGAATGCTGCTCTGCCAGTTAAGAGGCACACTGGTCCTGGGCTATGAGGACTTAACTCTGAAGCTGAACACATACATAAGCATTCTGAGGACAGAAAGTGGTGGCTAGTGGGAACTGTAACGTGAGGTGTCCAAGGAGTTAATTTATTTTGATAAAGTAGTTTATATTCTAGGATGCTTTTTCTTGTGTTGATAAAGCGTCAATCTTAGCTATGAATTTTGCTGTTTTTGACATTTTATGTAAAGTTGTGAGGCAAAGAGGAAAGATAAACAACTTGAACAATACAATTAAGGCAAGCCCAGAATTCAGTAGATGAGACATTGGTGTTAACTAAATTATCCCATGGAAACAGAGTTATTTGAAAATGCAGTGGCATCGCTTACAGTACAGCAGGCAATTAGTTTTAATTAACTTCAAATTCTGACACATAGTTAAAAATCATCTTTTCTGAGTGTCCGGCTAGACAAATGAAAGTTGAGGCATTTTGTTCTGCTAGAGAAAGCTATTATAAGCATTATAATGATTCTATTCACACTTGTATTATGTCACCTTTTTAGTTTTTTATGCAATTGTAATTTTAGATGGTGAATTTGTTCCATACCATAAGCCTTTGAATAAGAGCACTATTTTCCTTAGAAGACCAGATTTGATGAATTCCAAAGCTTCTAAAAAATCACAGTTTTAACAGTCTAGTGTGTTGTGATTTTTACCTGTCAGGGAGGAAACAGTCAAGAGTTCTAGTAAAGTTATCAGAAATTATAGGCATTTTTGACACATATATTTAAGGTTAAATCTGGCACTTTAAATGTGATGGTGTATGCCGGTCACTCTGGAAGCCCTATTTTGTAATTTTAATTGCATTACAATGGCTCAACAGACCATGTGTGCCCTGTCACAACCTGCAGGGGAGGCCCTGTCCTGTGCATCTAGGCCTGTTGGGCAGTTCTAGAGAGCAAAACGTGACTTTCAGTGATTGCCAGAGATGGACATCCTTAAAATGTCAGCATGTTTCTGCTCAGGAGTCATGTGTCTGGGTTTCCCCTCTGGACCTACCCGCACACCTCATGAGAAAGGCAAGGCAGGGAGCCTGGAGGCAGGCTAGGGTTGCCACGCTTCTTAGGACAGCAGCACCCATGGGCAGTCGTGCATTAGCTGCTGGTTTACTGCTGTGGTATTTCACACCTGAACTATTGCGTTGAGGGCAGACGGGATGTCTGTGTGCTGTGTTTCTTAGCACTGTAAGTTTGGTGTTGGTGTTGATCGAGCTAGCTGTGAATTTCTGGTGTTTGCTAGGATATGGCTGTCTTGTTGGGCAGGGGAACTTCTGGAAGGCATGAAGCAAGCCAGTGGCTTCCTTAATAACAAGCCTCCATTTGTATTGTTAGTCTTTTGAAGTATGGTGCCTTATGCAATCCTTACCCTTTGAGTAAGCTACTTGATTTCCCTTGGGCAGTGCGGTAGCTTCTCATATGAGTAAATCTGGAAACTTCTTGCTTGTCCCAATTAAATTAATCTGTAGGCTGAGCCATGCAGATAAGGACACTTACGTTCTTCATCTCAACTGCTCAGCACCCAGGGTGCATTAGGAATAACAACTCACACAGGAGTAGTACAGTTGAGGTTGGAAGGCTCCTTCTTAACTTGATGTCATGTTTCTCATGCTTTACACTGGCTATCGGCCCTGGAAGATGCTGCACTGCTGAGTATTAAAAGCTTTATGGGCCTCTTTCTCCTTTACATCTCCAGTGAGATTTTAAGACTCCCTCTTCTCCGGGCAATCATTTTATGATAAAGGATACTTCCAAGATATTTCCTGGACATTAGAGGAGTCTCAGCTGCTATCAGAGAATGTTATGTGTTTTACATAACATTCTGTGGTGGCCTAGGTATGTGATCTGAGACCATTTTCTAGAGAGGGAAAATTCTGGTTTGTTGTGCATGGTGCAATCTCTAAAAAAGCATAGTAGCTTGGGTCTCTGCCAGATGAGACGAGTCAACAGGCTAAACAATTTTTGGTCTGAGCCAAAATAGTTGTCCTCACATTCTTCAAAGGAAATTATAGGTAATGATGAAAACGTGGAAGCCTCTTCAGCATTGCCTGTAGGATATTTAAGGCCAAGCCTTGTTCAGCCCTCATGGCTTTCTCCTAACTAGTGGCTGTCCTGGCTCGCTGGGCTTTTCTTTTTTTTTTATTTTTTTCATTTTTTTTTTCTTCTTCAACAATTGTATTTCTTTCATAGATCTTGTGTTGGTTGGTGGTCCAATAAATTTGGGGAAAAAAAAAAAGTGTTATGGTATAGCTAACAGCTGTGCCTTTCAGGCATGTTTTTTTATTTTCCTCAGAAAAAAAAAAAAAAAAAGTACAGCAGGCATTTTTAAACTATGCATTTGAATAGGTCTGTCTGGTAAAGCAAAAAATACCCATGAAATAATGAGGCAGTGCAGGAATACTGCATGCTGACCATCAAAAAGGTCTGCACACATTTTTTCCATGTGGAGTGCATATAGCACAGGAAACAATTCATGGTATGGCAGCATACTTGTTTGCATTGTGCTCACTACTTGGACCGAATGAGAAGAGAAGGAAATGGAATCTCCAAATAAAAACCAGAATGATAGGGTTTATGCTGGTAATTTTTCTATTAGTTTCATAGTGCTCGTCACTTCAACAGTATAAGAAAATTTTGAGTAGAAGTACCAGCAACAATTTTCTATCAGTGCTTTTAGTCTTTGTATGGCTATGAATATTTAATGCATGACTGCTTTTTACTATTAAAATCTATATTTAAAATTTCATGCTCAGCTTTAAAAGTTTGCTCTGACTTGAAATATAGTCTTCATAGTCTTCAGAAAATCAACTTAATTTTCTTAGGAGAAAAAAAAAATAAAAAAAATAAACTTGTCTTAATATGGATTCTTCTGAGCAAAGGATTTTCATTTTCCTTTGAGGCTGATTAAATTTTTTAAATGAAAATTGGCTTCTGGTTCAGGCTCATTCCGGTGACTTAACCAGGTCCCTTACTTTGACTTTCAAGGAGTCAACTGAGTTCCTCGGGTGCTTCGCTACACCATGTTCTTTGGAAAGCTGGGCCTCTAAAGATAAACTAAGGCTGTAAAGACTAGATTGCTAGCTTTATTTTATTTTATTTTTTGAATGGCTAAAAGTGCACACAGTAAGGCCTCACTCTGTCAGCTGAATTGGTGAAAGCAGACTGTGTGCCCATCAAGTCCCATTGGTGGCAAGTCCAGTGTTGGAGATGAGCTTATCTTAAACAGAAGGGAATTAGTCCAGCTTCCATTGAAATCACTGGCACAACTCCAGCTATATTCAACAAGAGGAGGGCTGAGGCAGCAGGCACAAAAAACCTTTATCCCAGACCTGATCCCAGCTTTTCTTACACATCCAAAGCTCACGCTGAGTATTGTGGTCACTTTAGCAGGATTAAGTCTGAGCGGATTGTTTGGGCAGATTTATATTGCTATTCATTGTAAGAAGTACTGATATAGTTCTCAATGATGTACAGTAATAAATATTCATTTGTGAAAAACAAAAGACACCTGTTGACAAGGTAAACTGTGATGGTTCCAGGCAAATTGTTGAAGCATAATAGCGTCATGTACAATAATTGGTTAAATACCTCTTCTGTTATCTCCAGCCCTCTTCCAGCAGAGCACTTAGGCATGTGTTTGCCATTAAGCACCTGACTGCTTCCACTGAAGTCAAGCTGACTGCTCTGCTGAATGTGGAGCGCGTGTTTTGCAGGAATTTTGGAGGACCTCCATTGCTTGGGGTCTGCTGTGTTAGGCCTGTGTGGTGATCTTAGCTCCCTGGGAAGTCGGCTGTGTGCAGGTACAACACCCGTGCTGCTCATTGTTTCGCAGGGGGAACACCTACCTAAGGCTCCTGGGGCTTTATGCGGTCAGAGTGGGTTTAATTAGCTCTTTGGCATGCTCCTTGGTGCCAAGGGGTTGGACTGGTCAGCAGCACGGTGTCAGCAGAGATGCGTGGCTGCTTGCAGAGCCACGGGGCTGGCAGCGAGGCTGACCCTTAGCTGTGGGCTGTGCGTGTGGGTGCCCGCACAGCACCCGTGTCTCAGCACGGACAGGTACTAGCAACCACCTCATCGGTACAGCTGGCTCCAAGCAGCGTGCTGTAGCACATTTATTTTATAATTGTGTATCTTAGACCTGTGCGGTGCCAGAAGTTGGACTTGATGATCCTTATGGGTCCCTTCCAACTCGGGATATTCTATGATTCTATGATTCTATCTTTACGTATGTGTTCCGGTACTTCTGTGTTTGAGAAATATCCGTTTCCAAAATTAGACACAAACTTTCCCTTTTTCTTATCTATCCTACATTTAAAAAAAAAAAAAAAAAAAAAAAAAAAAAAGAAAAAAAATAACGAAAAGGGAACATTATAATTAGTGACAAAAACCTATATTCAAAAAATGTGCAGCAATCTATACTTTTTGCCAGAGGGGGGAAAAAGTCAGACTCCAGCCTGAAAATTGTAACAGGCTATCCTTAATTCATGCCTTTCAATATAGTTATTACAAAACCATTAGAAACATAAACGTTTCCTTATGTATCGAAGTAACCAATGTATATACAGACATTCCAGTTCCCTGACACTATGCTGTGTTGTATTTGTGTATAATTCAGGCTCCTTAGCGGCGTTTTGAGGAGAGGAGGGGAACTGGAGATAGTGGCAATGTAATGGTCTGCCCTCTACTAACAACAGGAGAACCAATTTAAAAAAAAAAAAAAAAAAGTATACATAAGTGAAATGACTTAGCAGACCCCCCAAAAAAAGAGAGGTGAGGAAAAGAGCACCCATCATATAAAGATGAGGTGATAAAGTAACAGCCACCTTAGGAAAGGATTAGCAATTTGTGCTTTGAGCTTGCCACCCACTGAAAACAATGGCAAAAATCCCACCGAATGAAAAGCCTCAGGCCCTTGCACAGGACTGATTAGACGTTATTCACAGAATAATGTATATGCCAAATAATGCTGTTATTCGTCAAATAAATTACTCATCAGATCCATCATCCTGCCGTTTCTTTTCTGGCAGAGCTCCTGCTGCAGTCAATGGCAGTATTGTCTGCACACACAGCCTTTAGGATCGCACCCGAGGTTGAACAAAACCCAAGCGTGGCAACTTGGTGCTTTTCCTTGGGTCCTTAAAACCACACGCTGGACAGTGGGTGGAGGTAGCTGGGCTGCTGCTCCGCACCACGCTCAGCCTTCTGTCACCGGTGCTGCTTATTCCCTCCTCTCTTTCATCCACCTGTCACTGCCCGGATTTGGGGTCTGGCCCGGTGTGCTAACTTAAGCTTTGCTGGCAGTACAACTGATCCTGAGCTGAAAACAAAGATATTTTGGGTTGATCTGTGGGTTCCTTTGGGGTGCATCTTTTTCTCCAGTGTCCTGGGCTTTTGCTGTCAGCTTTGAGAGCTGCAGGACAAGCAAAGAGCTGCTGCTCTGACCCGTGTGAGCGGTTGTTGTCTAAGGTGACTTCTTTTCTGCTTTTGGATGTAGAAGCCAAGTGTCTGGCTTGTTGCTCCACGTTGTTTTCATTTGCAAGTTTAGATGTTCTGCATCAAAGTGTGTTTTACTTCCCAAGAAGGAGTATGCATCTTGTGCTGGCTTGATAGGAACAGATACCAGCAAATTGCTTAAAGGATTTACACTTCTAGCTATTAAAATCCAACTAAGGCAACTATTGACAGTGTCGAGCTCAACCTCCCATTACATCCTATGGGAATGTGTAATGGTTGAATTAGCTGCAGGTGGGCTCCCCTGTTGCTACAGGAGCATGTTAGAAGCATCTTGAGGGTTGCAAGCAACCTTAACGAAATCAGACATAATGCCCTCAAACAATAGTCATGCTCGTAGCTCGTAATGGGCTCCATATGCCTGAAAGGTTCTGTGCAAATTCTGCTGTTTGTGGGAGACGTCTTGGGGTTTGCTCCTCTGGAAACCGTGTTTTTGTGAGGTGGAAAATGCCAGAGGTTGCTTAAGGTTGTAAGTTGTCTGCTGAAGCATGCTGGAAAGCTGCTGATCCCACGGCACGCGTAGGGTGGTAAAAGGATGGCAAAAGAGCTGTGATGGTGACCCCAGCTACCTGGAGGGTACCAGGCAGTCAGCGCAGCACACAGGTGAGGTCCTGAAGGAGCTACAAGGGCTTTGTTGTGTTTGTTTGGTTTGTTTTTCCCTGCACAGGTCCAAAAGCAAGGGACCACCTCAGGGCTTGGCTTGTTGCCTCGTCCCCAGGAACGGTGCGCATGGACTACTTGCTGATGCATTTCCTAGCCAGCTTCCCGTGCTAAGAGCCACCGGGACGAGGCAGGGCCGCCTACCTGTCCCCCATTGCCCACCCACCGCTGCCTTCCGCAGCCCCCCGCCCCGCCAACTTTCCCCCGAGCCCGGCGCCGCCCCCGGGGCCCGGCGCCCCCCGCCCGGCTCCCGGCGCCGCTCCCCCCCGTGGGCTCCGGCCCTCCCCGAGCCGGCCGGCGGGCGGGGCGCGGGCCGGGGGGGGGGGGGGGGTGGGAGGGAGGGAGGCAAGGGAGAGAGGGAGGCGACCGGAGCCGGAGCAGGAGCCGGGCCCGGGGCAGCGGCAGGGGCCGGGACTCGCGGCCGCCCCCGCCGCCCGCACACGGCCCGGCCCGGCCGCTGGGTGCGAGATGGCCGCCGGCGGGAGCCGCGGGCTGCTGGGGCTGTGGCTGCTGGCGGCGGCGGGGCTGGCGGCGGGCAAGGCGCCCAGCTGCCACGAAGTGCGGACGGCTTTCCAGCTGCGGCAGATCGGGCCCCTCAAGCTGGTCCCCGACGTGCCCACGGCCGGTCAGTGCGAGGACGGAGGGAGGGAGGGAGAGAGAGGGGGGCGCAGGTAGCGCCCGGGGGGGGCCGTGCCGGGCCGTGTCCGGCCCCGCCGCCTCTTGTTCAGACCGCGGCGAGGTTTGGGTCGGGACCTGGGGCAGCGAGGTGCTTCCAGGCAGGTCGCGTTCCCTGCAGGCGAGTTGCCGAGAGAGCCGCCGAGGACCGCTCGCGTTGCCGGCAGGCTGGGGAGCGAAGGCGCTGCAAGTTGTGGATGAGGAGGAGCTCCCCGGCACGGGCTGCCCCGCGGGGGGAACCTCGCGGAGCGATGAGCAGAGCTCAGCCTGCGCCCGGCAGGGCAGCGAGCCTGCCTTATTCCCTGCTTGTTGGAGCTGCCGAGCGGTGTGCTGCGCCCCTCTGCCTTTGTGTACAGTGGGTGACAGCGGCGAAACGGGAAAGTTGCATGTAACTAAAGGTTTCTTTTGGAATTGCCCTCTTCTACCCATCGTAAAGGAACGAAGTGCTTCACAATGTCAAAAAATGGTTTCAGTCTTATGAATGACCATATATCTGTCTGGGTAATGAAGGCACATCCCTGGCTTCCACGTGTTTTAAGAAAATCTTTGCAAGAATTGGAATAAAAAAGCAGACTGTCAGGTTCGTGTACAGCAGCCTGTAGCTGCCTCTTGCTAGCTCTGTTGCTTGTAGGTGTGTGGTGGGACAACTGTCAGTTTGGGTCATAGCTTTCATATTTTGTTTTATTTTTTAAAGCAGTTCAAAGCTTGCTGAGGTTGATGGAGAGACTTCTTACCTCAAATGAGCTTTGGATATGTTTTCTGGCATAGGTTTCTGTCTCAGGGACAAGGTTTGATCGGCCATCGCTCTGATCATAGACAGCTCTATATGGCTGCAAATGACTCCATGGAGCTGGTGATCTTTACCTTCTCTTCGCGTAAAGCAGTCAAGATGACATGTGGCTGAAAAGTTGTCTGCAAGCAAGGAGTTATTCCTTACTTTGTGGCAAGAGGAGGTTTGCGGGAACATTGTTCTGAAGCTTGAGTTATTGTTGCTGTTCTCATGTGCTGATAGAGACATCAGATCACATTTATCTTTGAGAGCTAAATGTGAAAGCTAGTAAAAAAGTGGTAAAACAAGGCTTTTCATCCATTTTGTTACACGCTTAACTCTCTTTCCTGAGCTATTCCTGGGAGAAGTTCTTCAAACTTTTATAGGAAGTATAAAAAAATCAATGTAATCAAACTCTAGTACTGTAAACGAAACTTGGGGGAAATCATGCCCTTCCAGAAGGAAGACACAGATGATGTGATGCTTTGCTGTTTTTAATGTCGTACCAAGCCTTCCAATTGAGTAACAAGCTCTCAGAAAATAAATAGCATGAGAGAAGGTGAGAGAGGGTAACACGCTTGTAAATTTTAGCTCTCATAAAGGTTTCTTTGAAGAGGATGATTGGAGCAGAGCTAAGGAAAAGTAGTGCGTATTGATCTTCCCTGTTTGTTAAGTACACTCAGCTCCACTAGAGCTCGCGTGCTTTAATGATACCTCTTGCCAGGCAGTAATGCCTCCTGCCTTGTGCCCTCTTATAATTAAGCACTGAAGTGTTTTCCAGTGTTTTCATCTGGCAGCTGTTATCAGTGCATGTATCTTAGTATGCCCCACCACACACGCAGTAGGACTCCGAAGCTTATTTTGTTCAAGCCTTTAACAACACGTGGATGTTGAAGCATCTCCCCTGAAGACTTCGAGCAGTGCTTGGCTGAGGATGAAGGAGAAGAGGGGAGTGGAGGGCAGCTGGGGGTGTTGCTGCAGAGCAAAGGCCAGACTGCGTGTGCACTGGGACGCTCCTCAGCTGTCTGCATGTGGGTTTTGGATTGTTTTCTCTAGAAAATTGAACTTTTGCAGTCCTGTTGTCTGTTTACTAAGTATTTTCAGTAACAAAGGTGTTGAAAGCCCTTAGCTAATCTCAAGGCAGTATTTATTGGCTAGTAAAACAAATCTTACAGAGGTTAAAGTCTTAAGGATTATTAAGTTCTTATATCCTGCAGGAAAATCAGCGTCTGGGCTGGGGAGAGGGGCGCAGGCAGAAGAAGCCCTCAGAGGCTGTCAGGTGGTGATCTTCTGTCTCCTCTGAGGGGCGGCGCCTGTTTCACACTTAATAAAGTTACTGACTCCAGATTCTGGGGAGAGTTTGTAGGCTACACCCTCCTGTGGTATGAGTGGTGGTTACGGTGCTGAAGTTGCGCACGGCTGGATCTGGGATCCCAGCTTGACGGGGACCGCTAGCTGCCTGCCCTGTTGGCATGTGGGCTGCAGGCAGGCCACAGGCTGCCCGGTGCTGGTGAGCTTGGAGAGGGACAGCAGCCTCAGCGGGACCTGGCAGCCTCTGCCATAACATATGCTAAGAAGGAGGAAGGCTCTTGTGGACAAATGCTGTTCCTAAAGCATGACATGAACCTGGCAGCAGCCTCTCTGAAAACCAGCACCTCCTGAAGAGAACTCTTAGGTAGGCCCAGGATCCTCCTCTTAAAAGTCTCTTCCATAGTCTTGCCAAGTGACATTAAATATTTTTCCACCCTAGCGAAATCTAGTCCATGAACAAGTGCAGGACTAAGGCAGAAGAGTGTTTTGCCATGGATTGAAAAAGCAGCCCAAACAACAGGTATTTTTGAGCAGCAGATCTCCTTGACCTGTCTGTAAGATTTTCTCTTCGGCTAATGGAGTCTGTAATGCTCTCCGGTAGCCTCCTTTTCTGGAAGGAACGCCGACTGTTTCAAGGGTAATTTGCAGCAGATAGCAAACAGCTTGGTCAGGTAGAGGTACTGCTGCCTTGGCTGGGATTCAGAGGGAGGGCTTTTTGTGTCTTCCCCTCAATTGGAAAATGAGGTCATATGTTCCTGCTCTTGTACTTTGATAATCACAGGCTGAGCTGGGATGTTTTTGTAGGAGCTCCTCGGTGAACTTTTTGAGGAGAGAGAATTATATGCTGTCTCAAAGGGTGAAGGGCTGCGTGAATCCTGCCAAGGAACTAAGCCTTTGGTTCCAGAGAGTCTAGATACCTCAAATCTGATGCTCACTGCTACGTACGGTATTCCTCCCAGACATGGGGCTGTACTCAGTGATACCCTGCGAGCCCTGGGTTGTATTACAGTGGAACTGCACGTAGGCACAGGCTGTGTTTAAAGTGCTGTTTATTTATGGGCTTTTCCATGGCACTGAGTGCAGTGGTGGCTGGCTGTTGCTGCTTCCAAATTCACACAAGGAAAACTGAATGAACCCAACTGGAGTTTCTGACTCCTCTGCGGGCAGCGAATTGTAGCTGAACCATCCCAAAAGTAGTGCTCGTTTCCTTTGCTAATCATGTAACGAGAAAATCTTCATCTATGTCTAGTCTTGTCTCTTTTGCTTTTTGACTACTGTATGATCATGAAAAATAAAATCTGTAAATGTATGGTAAGTTGTGGAGAGAAGAATTGGGTAAGCAAGAAAGATGTTTGTCACTCATGAAGGAGTTCTAGAAAATCTTTACCTCCTCCATAATAATCGTGTTGAGGACGACCTAAAGGACGGTTTGCTTCTTTTGCTGCTCTGCTGCTTTACAAAGAGCACAGAAGCTGCCCAGCTTGAGCTCAGAGACTCACTTCTGAAGGGCAGATTTTGTCCTATTAAAGGCTTCTTTATTCTCTGCTGTCATCCTGCACCTTAAATCAGCAGCAGAGTTCATTACCATGTGCATGTACTGAATGTCTCGTAGCAGAATTGGACATGCATTAACAATGTATGCATTAAAACTATTTTACTTTCTGAACAGCAACAGGAAAGCCCTAGATTCCTACCAGAGGCTCCTTGCTGCATGTGGTTCTTGCAGCTCCCTTTGCGTTTGGAGAAGGGAGCATGAGCTGGATCCATTTTTGAGTATATCCAAGGATATCTATTAAACTAACCATTTTATTATGGAATAAGTCATACCGCACTTTAGTTTCTTGTTGATTTTTCTCTTTTATTACCTCTCAGCTCTTTATTTCTATCATCTTAATGAGAACGCTGTAATTCCCCCAGTAAAGGTGCAGTGCTGAAACACATTTTGCTCACAGCAGCATTCTGTCAAAGTCACTCATAAGTCTGGTGCGTGCCAGATGTGAAATGTACTTGCTTTATTGGCTCTGGAAAGTTGTTGTCCCGTCAGGAGGAGTGCAAACTACAATTTCTGCTGGGGTTTACTGTCAACCCGCATGCTTGGCTGGGCAGCGCTGTGTTCGGTTAGCGTGATGTATCTGGGGGACAAGGGTGCTGATTAGCACGGTCACATTAATGCTTAGAACGAGAGTAGGGTGGTTAAGATACTAAGAAAGGGCACGAAATAATTATTTCCATGAGGTTTCCTTTTCTTGTAGAAAATATAACTGTATTCTCACGGCTGATAGCTATAACAAGCTAGTGAAATGTCCTTGCTTGTAATGGAAAGGTTTTCTTATATGGCACACCTTTACTTCCCATGACAATTAGTATTTGTGTATTTATGGACGTACAGGCTTCATGCTGGCTTAAAGTCACGGGCTGTTGACCCACTGGAGGGAGTGCACTGGTTCAGTGTCAGATGGATTCTGCTCCCATCTTTGTCACTCAGAAATAGCTGAAGATGAGGTCAATGGTGCCTCAATTTCCCTCTCTGTTGGCTGTGTCACGGTACATTATGTTGAGGAGTTTAGCTGAAAAGCTGCCAGGAAAGGGAAGCAGACTGCAGCTGGACAAGGGTATCAGTTAGGTACCTTCATTTCTTCAGGCTGTCTTCCATGTAATTATTTCTTTATGCTAGGAAAAACACTAGAATTTATCTTGGTTTCTGATGACTTGGAAGCTGAACCTGAAAGTCATCCATCCCTCCCTCTTCTCTTCCAGAGGAAGTCCCAAGGAGACAGCAGGCTTCCCTGAGTATCTGAGCAGTCACAGGCTATAGACTGCTCTTGCTGTGACAGATTTTCTGAGCAGAAAAAGTTACATTTCTGTAACCTGCAGCTCCTCTGGAGTAAGGATGCTTCCGCCATTAATCTTCCTGGGATTTTATAGCCCTCTTCAGGCTCAGGTTGTCACGAGAAGTGTTAACCTAAAGCTGGCAATGACTGTAGCAAGGCTTAAGCCAGTGGTAATATCTTTCCTTCTCTTTATTTCTCTTCTTTTTCCTCTTCTTTTCCCATGCTTTAAATTTTTTTGACGTGGGACCAGCTGCCCACTCTGTAATGCCCTCCTGGGAGCAATCTATACGCAAAAAAAATCTGTTTAAACTTACTTAGTGCCTCATAAAGACGGAATCACTGTTTTGCTGCCAGATGGAAACCTCGAGTACTCGTATCCATTACCGGCAGAAAAAGTGTGTCCTCGGTGATTCGGGTGAGCATTTGGTCCAGGTGAGCAGAAGACTGGCTTAGTTACTCACATCAAACTTTCCTGTAAACATCTTGAGAAGGAATCTAAAAGTCAGCAGAGAATTGACTCCCGCCCCCAGCATGCAACCTTGTCATCAAACTGAGTAGAGGGGAAGAGCCAAACACACTTGCAATTCAAGTGGTTTATTCTTTTCCTCAAAAGTCTCTGAGGAAAATGTTGTGATTATTGTTCTATTTATTTTATGGCCACCTCAAGATCCTGGTGATTCTGGTGTTGAACTGGATCTCAATATGGAGAACAAGCTTAGTCAGAAACAACATGTCCTCAAAATTGAGGTGACTCTCGAGAGCTGTCTCTGTAGCTCCTTAACTGCCATTGAAGTTTTCCTTCTGTAAATGTGGAAGTAACCAAAAATTATCATCCCTGCCCCCCAGTACTGCAGGGCTGGGCAGTAAGTTTTTAAGCACAGAGCAGTAGTAATGAAAAGGCAGTGATGTGGTAAGTGGAAACCAAGTTGGCATGATAATAATTGCTATATAAATCGATAAAATAAATACATCAAAATGAGTAAAAGCTTTTGTAAAGATTAATCATGAAAATGGGCATGAACCTGAGATCTGTAAAAAGCAAGGATATGTGTGAAAGGCATCCTGGGCAGGAAAATGGATTTCTCTTTAAAAACGATTTTGTTTTTAGGTGGTATAAAACTAGAGCTACTGTTCCAAGCATTGTAAAGTCTTTCTAATTGAATCGTTCTCCCATGAAAGCATAAACTGACATGATAAAGAGGCATATGTTTAATAATACTTCAAATAGATACTCATCACTTACCAGTTTAGAGCACAACATATGCTTCTAGGGGAAAACACAAATTTTGATGGATCAGAATCAATTTCCAAACAGCAGCCAAGCCAATGACACAAGATTTATACTCAGTCTCTCAATCTCTGTCACCTTGATTAGGTATCGCTACTTAATATGGTAGAATCATCCTGATATTTATGAAGAGCTTCTTGTTTCATTCACATTAAGGTAATTTCTAAGCAGCATCAGTGGATGAGATGAGCCTCCTAGCTAACATTTAATGATTTAGTATGTTAAAGATGCAAGTCTGCAAACCACTTAAGATTTAATTATTTTATTTTTTTTGAGGCAATACATTCTTTGGAAAAATTTAAAATACTTCTGACCAGTATCTTACCCCTTTTGGATCTACAAATGTAACCTGAGCCCAGGCCATGAGATAGGTCCACAGGGTTACACAGTGCAGACTTAGGAGGTCGAGGATTTTCTCTGCTTTTATATGTCCTTCATGACCCTGGGTGGACTTCTGTTGGTCCAGGTGTGTTAAGAGAGTATGTATGAACTGGACTGGGAGAGTCTGGATAGGGAACTGGCCTGTGCTTATAGAATAAGGGTGGTAGGACTGGGTGCCAAACTGCTCTGCTTGATAGATACCAGTTGTCCTGTGTTTGGGGTGTATTTTGTCCTTTTCAAGAGCTAAATATTTCCGGTAGCAATGTTGGCACATGGATACTGAACTGTGTTACCAACACTGGTGCTTGGACACACTGGTTCTTCCACCCCATGGAAGAACACGAGGACGATTTTTGTGTTGCCAGTGTAGGGTGTCAAATGAAACTTAGGTGGTTGACAGGACTGCCAATTCCATGTCAAGTCACGTAGTCTAGTGGCATCTGATGGCAACTAAATAGCATAGAAATGCAGTGTAATAAACTCCACTGCCTTATGGCAGTCTTCAGCAGACACGTAGCTGTCTCTGGTGGGTTTACTCCTGAAGTGAGAGGTGTCTGCAATTCTGTAGTAGGGTAGCACCCCAAGGCTTGCTCTGGATTAAAGGTCAACTCTTTTGTACAAGGTAGTGCATAGGTAAGCCAAGGGTTTGTCCTAGCAATCTTACAGATGAATTCTAGAGAGTGCTTGACTATTTTGGCCTCCCTTGAGGCTCCAAGTCTGTACAGCACCAAATGCCTTTGCAGTATTTAGCAGATGATTTATAGCAGAGTAACAACAAGTTTCTCTCATTATGGGTAAGCACTATGCATATGCTGTTATGAGAATAAATCCATCTATTTTACTCTTTCCAGTACATCAGTTTTAAAGGATGGTTATTAATGACATTCATAGTGTACTTATACATGCATGATTAATGTGTAAAGTTTTCACTTATGAAATTTCAAGGCACTAATTCAAAGAATATAGAAAGCATTTAAAATAATGGAGGAATTTTAAATCTCATAGATGATATCGTTTAGTGTATTTCCTACCTTGTAGGCTCAAAATTCTCAGGAAATACCTTTAATACATATAATATCCTCATGTTCTGTCTTGCATTTTGATAACTAAAGCATGGAGTAAAACCCCGAGTGTAACCAGGAACTTCACAGCTGTAGCAGACAGCAATTTTTTCTCCCTAGAAGTGGTCTTTAATTAGCCTTTCCCATCTTTTGATCTGTAGTTTTTAGCCTGCTTAAGTGATTCTGTGACATATTCTTCCTTTCTGTGTTCTTACTATATTTCCATTAATACTGATGTTGAATGTATATCTGCATTTGAAATAGGTATGTAGAGATTTTTGGTCTTGCTTGCTAATTACTTGCTTTCTCCATCAGCCAGTGTGTGCAACAGCCTCCCTGGAGGGCCATCCTTCCCCAGGGAGCTTGTCCTGCCAGAGCCCCCGTTCTGCTGTGCAGAGCACTGTCAAGTCCTTTAAAAACAAATGAGAGACAAATTTCAGAGAGCCACGTTCTGAATCTGACAATATCAGATAGGTCATGGTGGCTTTGTTTGGTGGCTAGTTAAATTGGATAGTTCGGCACATCCCTAGATGTTAATGGTTAAATGTATTCACTGTTCCAACAAAGGCCCCATTCACGAGGGGACTATTCTCTGCTCGTTATGCATGCATAATTCCCATTAATGCTACTGGGGGTTAAGTGTGTATAGTGAGGGGGGGGAGAATGAAACTTATGTTTACACATCCACGTTTGCACTAGAGAAGAGATTTTGGAACTCATGAGAAATTGGTTATGTTTCCACAGGTTCCTTCACTTTAAGGAACTTTAAATCTGAGCTTTAAGGAGGGAATGAGAATGGGAGAAAGTGACGTTTGTAGAACTGGCTGTCACTTCTCTGTGTTCTGTCAATAGTTAGAAATATTACTGCAGTGCTACTACTAGAGCAGCCTTTTGAAAGTAACTCAGTGCTTGGAAATTCAGGGGTCTTACTTGGATATCAAGATAATGACTCAGAATCTCTAACATCAGGTGCAAAGTTTTCCCAACTTTTGACTCATGTTAATCAGGGTGACAAGATTTTGTGATGTATACACAAAATGGGTATTTTCCATAGAAATCCTTCAGATTAAGATTCCTCACTCTTAGGTGCACATCAAAGTGGCGTAAAAACCATAAAGAAGCTAAGCATCGCCTCAGAAAGCCTTTCAAGTTCCAGAAAGTGCTTGAACTACTAAGGGTTTTGAAGTGCTCTAATCTCTGACATGGGTGACGTGCTAGGCTAGCACTTTTTTGTTTTGTCACAAATCATCCATGCACATAGTGCAAAGGGACCCTGACAAAGTCATTTTACTTTTGAAAAGGGCAGGTTTTTTCATAGCATTATGCCTCCCATTCACATCTACATGTTTGCTTCCACTTTGTTCAGGTCTAAGTAGCAGGGCATTTGCATAGTCTTCCCTTTGTTCTCGGTAAATATGGAGTAAAATGAGCAAGATCCGTGCTGTGAAATTAAAGCTCTACTCTTGAGAGATCTTAAGAGCCAAATCCTCACAAAAGGTATGGCATCGGAGCGCCAAAGGAGCTAGTGTCCACAACAGCTTGCTCTGGGTGCTTGTGCTAGGAAATGTAAATAAAGGGAGGGTAATCTGGTGAAAACTGGGTGTAATTAGGAAAATACACTGTTGAGAGCTGCTGAAGGAATAGAATAATTGAAAATAGTGCTGAAATGGACCTGAAGTGATCATCTGGCCCATTCCTACTATTTGCAGGCAGGATTAGCTGTGTTTAAAGCAGTGATAGAAGATCACAACTTTCTTAAGCTGTGTATTCCAGTGTTTAATTACATTACTGCTTTGCTTTTTCCTAATGCAAAACCTGACTCTCCCTCACTAAAATACAGGCCTTTTGCTTCTTATCTTGTTCTTAACACCTTCTTCCTTGCTATAACATTCACATATATGAAAACTGCTCGGGTTTGTTCTGCTCTGAAACAGTGCTCTTTGCATTTGTGCTGGTGACTGATACAGAATTAAACTTTTTTTGGGTTAAGTCTGTCCAACCTAAGTTTAGGGTACACGCAGCAACGTTGATACATGCAGTCAAATGAGCTTTAAAAACAAATTG
This sequence comes from Aythya fuligula, assembly GCF_009819795.1. NCBI lineage: Eukaryota > Metazoa > Chordata > Aves > Anseriformes > Anatidae > Aythya > Aythya fuligula. Next base: position 13,375,242 of record NC_045567.1, on the reverse strand, counting down.
ACGTTAAGTGCATTAGTTTAACCTGGAATGATGTTGATTCAGGACGTGATAACCAATTAAGCATCATAACTTGATTTGGTGCCTGAGCCCAAAGAAAAGTTTCTTCCTTATTTTAGAATATTGTGAAGAATGACTTGTGTGGCAGACACAATGTGGGGATGTGAAATTCCACGCTCATTCAAGCAAAATAATCCTGTTTCTTGCAAAAGACTAATTCACACATCTGTAATGTGATGACAGAGGGGAGCATGCAGAGAAAACAGTTTTCAAGTGATCAAAATCAACAGCAGTTGGTTTGGAAGGCTGTGAGTGGAAAAGCGCAGGGCTTTAGCACAGCAGCACGGAGACGCCTGGAGATGGGAGGCTTGTACAAAGGAGGATGTGTCAGGGCTGCAGGGGAGCACCTAGCTTGAAAATCTAGACATTCACCCTGGGTTTTGCTGGCAGTAATTAACTGTATTGCAGATCTGTAGGCAAGAAGATGGATGTCAAGCTACTGAAAGCAGAGGAAGGTGGCCCAGGTTTTAGTTCTCTTGTGAGCAGAAATAGTGTTTCCAGGGTAAGTCTGAGGATCTCTAGTTTTCCATGTAAAGAAAGAGTAGCTCCGGCCCTTAACTCTCTGTTCTTGTGTGTCACTGTTATGGTGTGCTCATTCTTGAGCTATGTTATATTCTAACTGATGGAGGGAAATTATTCTTGCTTTGTGGCTGAAGAAAAAAGGAAGGCTCAGATGAGACCAGTGTTGCCTAGGCTTACTGCTCCAGGTGGATCCAGTCCTGTTCCCTGTGTAGACTCCAAGTAGCTGTAATCCAGAGCTGTGCTGCAAGCAGCATAGCCATGCCTGGTGTGATGCTGTGCCTGAACTAAGACACCCCCACCTCTTCCAGATCAGGGTTTGTGTCCTGCCGCTCCAAAACAGGGATGTCTGTCTGAAATATAGTGCATGGCTGAACTCCAAGTTACTTGACCTGGAAGTCTGTCAGAGGATGAAATCTCAAACCTGTCTGTCTTGTGTTTGAGCCGTACTCTCCTTCCATTACAGAAACACAAGATGTGGGAGCTGGGGGGCCTGAGCCATGCTGTCAGATGGGACGGGGGCTCGCCACTTAATATTTGGAGAAGAGCACCCAGGATCTTGTATGGCTGCCCTGTGTTGGCAATTGAAGTATTCCCTCCTTGTAACACACAAGGTGAATGCTTTTCACAAGTATAGAATCTGTAGCAGGTGCTTTGTAAATTATCTTCATTTGACATGGCTGTTTAAAAGGAGAGGTGTAACGAGCCTGAAGGCAGGAGAACACAAAGTACACGGAAAATCTCACTTCCCAAAACAGAGTAGAATTCTAAAACAGAATGAGATGAAAACGTTGTTTTGAGAGATTTCTACTTTAAGAAGACTTGACCTGAGCCTCCTAATCTTAGTTTTGAAGTCTGGAAAAAAACCTGCTACCATTCAGAGTAGCTCAGGGTTGTATTTGGCTAAAGAATTGCCTGTTCAGTTTCAAGCTGCAGCAATCAAATTTACTCTTCTTAATCTGGTTGCCCTAGATAAGTCAAGCAATACAAACGTTTGCCTTCCCCAAAAAGCAGCTGTGGTTTGGCGGTACCTGTCTGTGATCTATATCCCTCTGGGAGCTCCCCCGTTGCTGCTCATGTACCTGCCGCACTTGGTGTCCTTCTCTGATGGAAGTGAACCCTGACAGTGATGAAAAGTGTCAGTGTCATTTGTTGGCAGGGCTGTTGGCTTACATTTGGGAAGTGTGTTCGAGAGGCTATCACAGGTGCCAAGACATTAGCTGAGTAGCAGGGATTGAATAGGGCCAGCTCGTGTCAGCTTGGCTGCCGCTGTGTCTCTGATGGCTGCCACCTCAGCCCAGCTTCCTTTCTAACCCCCTGCCTCTGGCCTTTCCAAATGGAAATCGAGTGCAAGCAGCATAGCTGCCTGAAAGATGAGCTCTGGAGCATCAGTAACACCATTAGTTCTGAAGGGAAGAATGCAAGCAAGAAGGGAAACGCAGTCAGTTTGGTGTACGGTGAGTGGTGCCTTATTTTAGTGCTGAAAGGGAAGAAACATGATTTCTTAATTTATAGAACAGGTGCATAGGATCAAAATCCAAAAGAGGCTCTCAGAGGACACTGAACATGCACATGGCAAAAGGCAGTCTCCACTAGGAATTACTAGCAATCTAAGGGAACAAACAAAAGGTAACTATCCTCTTTTACATGTGAGAAACAAAGCTTGGATGCTAAGGAACTCGCCAAAGGTCAACATGTATTTTAGTATTGCCAAGCCTAGCAACTCATCATCAGAGGTGTTCAGCCTGGTTTTCAGTAGTAGGCAGTCTGTGGTCTCAGCTTGAAGGCTTCTGGAGCACATTCCAAAGGATCCTGCCTCAGTTATCTTGGTGCAGGGTGTCCCAGCGAGGTGCAAGGCTTCTGTGTAATCGTACTGATGGGGTCTGGGAGGGGGTGTTGGGACTCATCATGTGCACTGAGCTCAGCCACTTTCTAGGTTCTAGGGAATGTGGTTCATGCAGTCCAGCACGGAACATGGGATTTGAGCATAAATCCTAGGTTCAGCCTAGACCATCAGAAACAGGCTGCGGGTCTTTGGTACATCACATGAGGCTGTCAGCTGGTACTTCTGGGGCATGGTGCGTGATGGCTGTTGCAAGCTGGTGGGATTTTTAACCAATAAGTACTGTGCAATTGTCCTGCACTTTTCAACATGGTGTAGCATGGATCAACTGCACCGTCCCACTGGCTGTGCACTCAGGGGCGTGTGGATGTGCCAAGGAATAGCCCAGCACAAGGGTGTGGGGCTAAAGCACCGAGACAGCACATGCAAGTTTTATTTCTTCTGAATGCTCACCCTGAATGAGTATTCATTTCTAGTTAAATTCAGTCATGTATGTTGAGCTCTTTTATCTTTTGTCTACTCTGGGTTGCCTTCCAATGCCTGTGGGTACAATTCATGATAACGAACTCTAGTTTTATATCAGCATTGCTGCTCTTGACAGCACAGGAATTATGTGCATAAGGAACTGAAGAAAGGGAACACAATGCACAGACTTTGTGATACTGTAGCCTTGCTGTTGCCTGCTTTAATTAATTACCATGTCATGGGAGATGAAGTTGAAGAATTGGTTGTAGTGAGGGGTGTCTAGCCAGTAATCAGCTGCTTAGTTTTGCTTAGTTTTGGTTCAGCTTTGCAAATGATTGCTTTTTTTTTTTTTTCTGTAAATAGTGTCAAGATGCTCATTGTGCTTTTCTCCAAGTTTTCAGAGTTTTGCCCCCCTTTTTTTCCTAAAACTAAAGAAATAAAATGGAAAGGAGATTGGAATCCTAAATAAATTATTTCAAATACTGGTAAAATGCTGATAGAAACTGTCTGGTAAATCTCCTTGTAACTGTTAACTTCTGCGCTTGACTTCAGAATGAGAAATGGCCAAACTGGTCAAAAGCATTTGGGTTTGGGGCTGTAAAATTAACACTTCAAGGAAGAATGGTACATGTTTAAAGGAAAGAGAACGTATTGTCTGAGCACTTGGCTTCATGTATGGCTTTCAAGTGAAAATGGCAAAAATGGAAGTATTCAAATCTGCGGGGAGGACAGGATCAGGGATTTGTTTTTCCTCACTGCTCCAATGGTGTCCTTTGTCCTGGTTTCCCTTTCTGAGGCTATTGTCCAAAGATCTTCTAGTCCTTGATTTCTTTAGATTTTTCTTTGCTTTCGTTTCCCCTTCCAGTCTAATGTTCTGATTTTTATATTGACAGCTGTAGTGAAAAACAGTAAGAAATACAATTGAACATGAATGTATCAATACTTTTTAAATGTTCAGGACTGTGCCGCCTCATATGGATCCTTACCACCACAGGTGAAGCAGTTCCTACAAAAAAGGTCATCTGTCATTGGTATAAACTGTTGGCGTTAACATCTGAATTATTGTTAGGCTTCAAAGTTGAGATAAATAAGGCAATTCCCACCTTTCATAAAGCTATTTTATTTCATCTCCCTTTAGAACTAGACAGACAGCCCTTTATTGATTTGCATTCAGAAGCTTTCTTTATAGCTGTACAGGGCTAGAAACCTACATTTTTCATTTAAAAACAACTTCAGTTTTGTTGTAAACACTATAATCCACAGAGAGCTACATATCTGTGTTTCAGTTCAGGCTTTCCACCATGTGGTTTCTGTGGCACTCTCCTTGAAGTACTGCAAGTCAGAGTTCTCTGACAGTGAAATGCTTTCCCACTGGAGAGAAAAAATTCAATTGTTTACTGTTGTGTTTAGATGATACAGGGCAGGAAGATTTACTAGACTCCAGTAGAAAATATTTTTTATGTGTTTATAACTCTTGATGGTGAAAGATTGTATCGGATTTTCTGCTGTGAATGTGATGAAGTATAATGAAAGATGAGTGATACCAGCTTCTTTAATATCTGAAAGTTCTTGTAATTTTTCTCTCACCTCTGTATTGCAATTACATATGTTGTCCCAGGAAAGTTGAAAGAAGGAGTTGGCATTACAGTAAATAATGCATAAATCCCCTTGATACAGACCCATTGACCTCTATCAACCTAGACTGCTTAAAAATATTCTTTATGCATCTGTCTGCAGTTGCTTAATTGTCAATCTGTAGAAGTACAAGATCTGGAGGTGGTAACCCCTGTGCTCTTCCATGGGCAAGGCAGATAATGCTTGCCCTTCTCAGCACCTGGCACTTCACAAGCTCTCATCCCTTACATTAAGGCAAATCATCTGTTAAGAATAATTTGGGTGAGGGTGCTGTGGCAGATCAGTGAGTGCTCACGGGAACCACATCAGAGAATCGAACACAAGGCGAGCAACAATGGCAGCAACAGCCTCAATGGCTGTTTGCCTGCAGCCTCCCAGGTGCAGCCAGAGTTTCTAAGGAAAACTGGGGATGAGTGGCATGAGAAGGCCTCTACCTGCAGCAGCTCCTTCTTGTTTTCAGAGAAGTTGTGGCCTAGGAGCTGGAACAGTCTCCTGGCTGCACTGCTTCACTGAAACAACCCACAGGTATGCAAGTGGTTGAAGAAATAAAGATATTCGCAGGCAGATGGGAAGTTGAGTGAAGGCTTTGGGGAAGAGCAGTAGAAGAGGGTCTTGTTTGAGGAGGACGAGAAGTGGGAAGAGGAGGACCTGTTCCAGCTGTTCACTGGGTGAGATTTCTGTGAGCGGAGGGACATCCAGTTTAGTGCATAGACATGTTCTGCTCATCAGGTCCCAGAATGAGGCAGGTTCCATGCGGTACAGCCAAGGTGCAAAAGCTACGGAGTATAGGCATGCAGTAATCCAGGGTGTAGGGCGGGAGATGATTTGGAAACTAGGCCAAAAAATCAGAATACAAGAGCGGTGAAAACTGGGCAAACAAGGAAGTGAGGGGAAAAAAAACAGACAAAAAGTACTCAGCAGCAAGGCCTAACAACATTGTATTCTGCAGATGCTGCCCTTAAGACCTGTATATTTTGAAGAGTCCCTGCTTTGGAAGTTGATCAGGGCCAGGGCTTGATGGTCTCCAGCTGTCCTGCAAGCTTTGGCACTTGCCGATGCTGCCAGCTCCCTGGAGTCATGACATCTAGTGCTTCTTGCTGTTCCTCTTCCTTTCTCGTTCAAGGTTTTCCACCCCCCTTGGATTTGCTGGCATAATTCCTGTGCAATCAAAATGGTCCTCCTGCATTATTACTTTTATATATATATATATATATATATATATATTTTAGTGTGTGTGTGTGTGTCTGCTAAAGAACTCTTGAGCTCATGCAAGCTCTTTTGACTTGACTGGAGTAGGAAGTAGCTACATATGCTAATAGTTATATTAGTAGATCATCTAAGTGGTGCTTGATAAAACTGGAGTTGTTTATTTCTTAGGCTTGATTATTTCAGCTCCAGGAGCACATCTGCTCATGGCTGTTAGTGATGCTTCAGTGTAGCTTAGAATAGCAGTAAGAAGGTAAAGTCCACTGATCGTGTTAAACAATATCTCTGTTAATGTACAACAAGGGATTAGAGAAAAGAAATTTTCATGACTTGTACTTTCCAAGCTGTGCTTGTAGGCTGTCATGCTGCATAAACAGAGAAAGGACAAAATCAGGTTCTGTGGTCAATATTGCTTTGGTATTTCTTCAGCTTTTTGGCTTTAAAACAGTATGTCAAAGGATCCTTTGTTTACGTATTCTTACTATTAAAGCTAATTTAGAGGAATAAAATCTCTTCTCCCTTTAGCCTACCTGGATGTTTACCCCTTGCTCATAGGAGCAGGTTTATAGGGTTAGTTGCTATATAATGTATAGCGCTCATTTGAAGCAGTGTGCGATGCTGTGCTCCTATCAGTCTGTTGCACTGCTTGCTGATTTTTCTGGTAACTCCTGGCATGTACTACTTGAGGTATAATAACTATGGTATTTAGAAGACTGCTAAATCCAATAGTAGCCATTATATTATTCACCTATCATGCTTGGTGAGTTTAATGTATTTTGAGTGACTTTCTAGTGTGAAAATGTTAAAGCTGCAATGGGATTGAGCTGTGCTTGCTGCTAGGTAAAGTTGGTTTGTGTTTTTGTGGATGAGTGTTTCTCAAGAGTGGCCTTGCAGCTATAGGTAGTGATGGCTTTAGTGCTGCTGTGGCACACAAGCTCCATAAAGACAGGACTCTCAAACTTCTGTCAGCCAACAGTGGCTGCGTTTCCCCTCCCTGATGTGGCTGTGCTAGCATGGGCTTTTCTCATGCAACTGCAGGGGGAGCCCTGGTTGGAATTCGTTTCCTTTTCCATTTGTTTTTGCCTTCTTCCCTAAATTAGTTGCTTCTAATTGCTGAATTTCCCTCTAGCTGAGGCAGCAGCTGCACCAGACAGATGAGTCTCAAGAAGGACAAAGTGTTGGCTCCTGTTCAGCTGGGCCAGACTCAATGCAAGGTTCTTCTGGCACCTTCTGTGTTACTGAGGCGTAATGAATCTTGGAGTTTCCGAAGACATTTGTAACAGCATTAAAACCTCGGGTTTTGGATAAGAGCTTTGTTTAGAAATATTGTTGAAAAGTTTGTGATGATATAAAGGAATAATAGCTATTAGAGGGCAGATCTCACTGAACTTGCTTGTTAGATAGTGCTTGTTCAGGAATATGCCGTGGAAGCTGTAGGCTCAGCTCGTACAAATCAGCCCATCTGACAAAATTCTGGAGGTGCAGTGATTAGTGCCTGTGAAAGATCTGTTTTTCTCGTTTCAGAGTTAACTTTTACAGTGTGTGCAGCATTTAAAGACAGGGCAGGGTGTTTGACATGTCTGCTGTGTGTCCAAAGCACCCTTAAGTTACATGGTGAGCTAACAAAATGAATACATGTTTAGCTTCTGAGAGGAGTGCATTCTATTCCTAAATAGCAGGCCTCTCTTTGCTTTTGGGAACTTACAAGCATCCTAATTGAACTACCTTTAATGGCCAAGGTCTGTTAGACTTCATTTGTACCAAAGTTTAGAGTGGAGTCCCCAAACTCTGCTGATTTAAACCAAAAGTAAGGAAACAACACAACAAAACACACTGCAGCTGACTTCAGCAGAACTGGCCTGATTGACACCAGATAGGGATCAGTAGATTTATGTGAATTTGGTACCTTAAGTATTTTATAACTATGAGGGAGAGGTAGCAGATAGATGATGCCTCTGGCATGTATTACTTGCCTTAAAGTTTCAGGAATTTTGAGTAGGAATTGTTGCTTTCCAGTATGGTCCAGTCTAGTATAATTTTTCTTGCCCTGAATGTGACTTTTTAAATTGCAGCAAAATACTTCATCCTTTTTTTTTTTTCTTTTTCAATCATCACTCCAATTTCCCAGATCCTGCAGTGTAGAAACACAGATGAATAGATACTTGTGCTATAGAACCCCCTCCAAGTGCAAGCTGAGGATGCCATTCCTGCTTTAATTGAGAAAGGGTGGGATTGCTCCAGTTCTACTCCTTTAAGCCAGGGAATTCGATGTGACAAATTGGCCATGTGCTATATTGTATTAGCCCATAAATTGTTTCTGCCATGCCTGTCAGTGCCCTGAATGTGTTCCAGTGAAATAGTTACAGTAAAAATTTGAACAAATATTAGAATGAAAAGTCTTTTTGTCTGTCAAACTGCAGATGAACAGAAAGGTGTGATTCTTTTTGCCATAATGATTCACCATAATTACTTGATGAGTCCTCCTTTTGGGAACTGGAGATGAAGTGATCCCTTGTTTAACAGCTGACCAGTTAAAAAGCAGCTCTGCAGAAAAGGGTCCCAGCAGACAAGAAGTTAACAGGAGGTAGCAGTGTGCCTATGTGGCCAAGGCAGCCAGCTGTGTGCTGGGCTGTTTTACCAAGAGCATGGCTTGCTGCTTGGCGACAGGAATTTTCATTTTTTGACACATAAGACTGAATCTGTCCAGCTTTGGGCTCCCAGTATAAGAAGGATGCTGGCATAGTGGAGCAAGTCTCATGGAGGCCTGGTCAGGGGCTGGAACGCCAGGAGCTGGAGCGCATGTCATAGGAATAGAGGCTGGGAGAGCTGAGTGTATTCAGAAGGTTAAGGGAGGTCTTACTGCTGGCTTCAACTCTGTATTGGAAGGAAATGGAGAAATTAAAACCAGATTCTTGAAGGCACACAGTGATAGGATGAGAAGCAATAGATACAAGTATGAATGTGGGAAGTTCTGATTAGATGTATTTTTTAAAATGTATTTTTTACCATGAGGATGGTGGTCAAATATTGGAACAAATGCCCAAAGAAGTTGTGGCATCACCTATCCTTGTAGATGCTTGAAACTTGGCTGGATGAAGTAGTTTGATGTAGTTTGACTTGCTTTAAGGGGAGGGCTGAACTAGATGACTTGTGGAGATCCCTTCCAAACTAAACTGTTTTATGGTGGTACAGAAAATAAGGAGCTACTTGAAGAAAGCAGGTATGCTTCCTAAAGAGAAATAATCAGGATCAGTTGCTGAAATAATGCTATTGATAAGTCTTCTACCCTCTTATTTATGAATGATGCTTTGATGCTTTTTTTTTTTTTTTGGCCTTTTTTCTGGTGTACAGAATGGCTCTGCTCCTAAACTTGAGGAAGGTGTTTCCCCTTTAGGTTTTCCCCCTGTTGGCGATCTGCAGTGCCCATGCAATAGTAGTGTTCAGGCAGTATATCCCTTGGTCACCTCTGAGTCGTATGGTCTTCCTGCCCTCTTTTTTTTTTTTTTAATTTTTTTTTTTATTTGGAGAGTATATTTTGCATTAACAAGAGAGATAAGATAAATTCATTTTGGCTTCAGTATTATTAAAGACTCAGATACAAATAATCAGCTCTAATTTAATCTCAGCACCCAGGCTTTTGTAGTACTGAAAACTTTTATTAGGTTTCTATAATTGTGTTAAAAGTCATACCCTCAGGCTAACGCTGAAGCAAGAGAAACTGCCAAGCTCTGCGCAAGACAGTACTGACCTGATAGTCTTGCAAGGGAACTTGGGCTTGCTCTTTGCCAGTCTTTTAATGGTCTGTGCTCTGCATCAGTCTCCTCAACAGTCAGGGGCTTGGTGCTGCTGTTCCTAGTTGAGTGCTCTCTGCATCACTTTGGTTCTGGCCCAACAAAAACTAATCTTCAGGCTCCTGGAGTGTTCATCCAAGAAGATACTTGAGTGGGGAATCCAAGCAGTGTGGTTACAGCTGACATGTCTGCACTCCTAGAGATTTTTGGAGATTTTGATCCTTGTGATTCCTTTGTGCAAAAAGGCATACCTGACAGCTGCGCTTCAAATACTTTGGATGCAGGTCTAAGCCTCGCAAGGGGCTTTCAAACAAAACCTGAGAGGACTGGTGCAAGGAAAAATGCTCTGAAGAACAGGTTGGCATTGCAGAGGCCGAGTAACACAACCCTTCTGTTCTTGCCCCCGCGCTGTAAAACGTCTTAGTCACTCAGGAGTCTGCACTATCATTTCACACGTGCTCCGAGCTGCCAACTCAGAAAAGTGGTCCTTTCCCAACCCCTGCTTCCTTCTGACAGAACAAACATATGCTCGTGGGGTGAGCGACATCAGGGAACTGCTCCAAGTTAAAATTAGCCTGGCCAAGAAGCTAATTTCAACCTGGGCCAGCTTCTCTGGCACAGGAGAGCAGGAGAGCGTGCCCAGCCGGTGACGAGTGCGCAGGCCTCCCGCTGCTGCTTTCAGCTGCCTGCCAGCCTCTGCTGGCGCGAGTTGGTCCGTCCTTCTGGGACCTCAGGGTAACGCGGGTGGTCGTTGCTCCTATTTCTAAGCTTGCATCAGAAACTGAAACAAGTCCTCCTCCAAAATGGTATCTTGAGTCAGCCCTGTCTTCCATAACTGTTTATTTTGTGAACTGCAATCAGAATCTAAATTCATTGAAATATTTCACTTTGGCTTTGACGTTTTTGCTGTGAATTAGCTGCACTTTCCAAAGAGTTGTTACACAATGGAAGCAATGTTTTTGGGTCAAATATGATGTCAAGCAGGTCAGTGTTTTGACTTTTTCGGCATGTGAGATTTATTGATTTGTTGGCCTGGAGCTGGCCCTGAATGGTGATTGTTTGGATGCTTTCCTATGGCTTTTTCAGTATGTCTGGTGAACCCTGCTACTTATTTCTTCATCATTGTCAACTGCACGTGCCATCTTACTGTGCATTAACCTGCACAGCCAGATGGCGACGATTAACGCAGTATAATTGCTCATCAATGTTCGTGTCCTATGGCTCAGTTCTGTGGTGTCCTGAGTGAAATTTTACAGAGGAACGCATCATTTTGGAGAGTCAGGGCTGTTTGTGTCCAATTGACTTAAAGCCAGGGGTCCCCTGGGGGCCAGAGGGCCAGGGCCTAGCAGGTCTTCAGGCAGCCGCGGGCCCCATCGGAGGGGAGCTCTGTGGATGGTGAGCCAGGGCCACTGGGAGAGGGCGATTGCTGCCCCACAGCCATGAAGGGACAGCAGAGAGGCCGCTGGAGGTGCAGGCAGCTGTGGCTGAAGCCTACCAGGCCCCACGGCCCTGACCTGCCTGCCGCCATTTTCAGTGTGAGGTGAGGGGAAGGGAGCGCCTGAGTGGCACTGTTGTGACATCTCTTGCTGGGGAGTTCTTACATTGGTTTACTGAGAAATATGTTGGAAATAGCTTCTTTTTAATGTGGTGTGGCTTTCTTGGCTCTTTTTTTTCCCCCATCCCTCTGTTTTTAGATTTTCTCTCTAAACTGAAGTCAGTTTTTTTTTTTTCCCATTTGAAACATATATTACATGAAGCATAAGAGTGCGTTTATCGATATGTTTTAGCAGCTTGTTTCTAGAACTTGATGATACCTGCAGATACAGTGGAGTGTGGCAAATGGAGCCTAAATGTCCATCACAACTCCATGCAACATGGGCTTCATAATCAAGGGCATTGAACTTAACTGAAAAACATACAAAGATGAAATAAAAAAAAAAATAGAACCAAAATATTCTTCAAAAGAAATAAGAATTTTTCTAATAGACTTTAAACTTTTTCTGTAACTTCAAGAGGGAATAACTGCAGTGCCTTTCCTAAATACAGGCAGACAATATCTTGCTTTCAGAAATTCTAAGGTAAGTGTTAGGTAGGTGAAGGTCTGTCTGTACATGGCTAAGTTTAGAGATGATCATTTTAGGTGAATACCTGTTGACTTTCAGTACTACTTAGGCTCAGAAGTTGAAATAGCAGTCCATGACTTGCCGGCTGTATATAGCTCTGGGTCTCGGTAAATGTGGCTTGATAGTTTCTTACCTCTGGCCTTACGTAGCTACATTCAGGCTACATTTGTTTGTTTGTTTGTTTTGTTTTCACTATTTCTTTTTTGTAAATCTGATTTAGTCAGGAGCTAAGGCCACCAAGTTACCATAGCTTTTGGAAGGTGCTAATGCTTTTTAACTTTTTTTTTTTTTTTTTTTTTAATTATTTTTTGAGCTGCTTAGTGGTCTACAGGTTTTTGAGAGGCTTCTACTGTAGGAGGCGAATAGGTGGTTTCTTGAGACACTACATAGGTACATATTGGATCCTAATCTAAAGGCATGTTTTTCACTCAGATGTTAAAGGTCTGCTCTTAGCAGAAGTTTTAGAGTGGAGATGTTGCCCCTTTGAATGTGCGTCTTCAGTAATTCTCCTGTGTCCTCATGTTCTATTTAAGTATTTTTATGCTTTGTGTTTCATTTATTTTTTTTAATGTGGTTGTTACGTTGACATTAAGAAGCATTATTTATTTTTAAGGTGCAACTCAGAATATTTTCTAATTCTTGTGTTTCTTTTTGTTCCCCTTCTTATAATAGAGTCAGATTTACAGATCTGTCAGCATAGAGCGCCAACATGCTGCACCAAGAAAATGGAAGAAAGCTACCAGGCAGCTGTTCGAAGAGAGAGGTATCAGAGTATCCAGGCAATGAATTTTGAACTGAATTACATGATTGTTGGTTATGTCACAGCTTTTCAAGGTAGGAACTTTCGAGGTACTCAAGTCCTATGATAAGTGTTTTGTAAGGACATCCTATGCAAACAAAGGAAAAGCTCTTTTGTTCTTCATTTCCATTGCATTGCATACAGTAGTTGTTGTCTTCTTGTTTACTTCCCTGCTCTTTAATGATCCTGCCTTTGGAAAAAGGTGAGGGCACTTAGTCTTGACTGTTATTTTAAGTATCTGCCTAAATCTAATTAGGAATAGATTAGCCTTTGTTCCTGAGATCATATTTAAAATGATTGTCACAGATTTTTCAAGGCATTTCCAAATGTCATTTAAGTGCCTGACGGCTGTTTGTGCCTTTTAATACCTGCTTGTGTTGCCAAACCATTTAAGGGTGTGGAAAGTTAAATCAAAATGTGGTTGTTGAAACTGAAGAATAGGTGATCTAACAGATGTGTCAAATGAAAATACAACTCTTTTCCTTTTAAAATGTTTCATTGCCCCATAGGTCACGTGAAGAGTGACCAATTTTCAAGTTGAATGTGCATGCACGAAAGATCCTGGACTGAAAGTCTGTTCTTATAACTCTTGCTCTTCTCAAAGCTACCTTCTAACATGTTGTTACAGGGTCTACAGAGTTTATTCATACAGATAGTTATTGTATTATTAAAGGGAGGGAAATGGTTATGTAGGTTTGTGCACTATAAAGTATTAAGCACTTGAGATTTTTCTCCAGAAAGGCTTTTAAGCGTAGGCTATGTGAACTTTAAATATATGAGAGTTGATTGATTAAATCAGTCATTGAGTGTCAGTCATTGAATTCAGCTGTTGACTTACGTGGACCTAACTATGTGCTTAATTTTAACTGACTGCTTTGCTATATTTAGTGCTGAGTACCTTCATGGAATGGGTTTTGAAAACAAGCCAATAGTTACTAAAATATGAAGTGCTGAGGTCTATATGATTAAAGCTGTTGTTACAAGGCAGTTATTTTATCAAGTAGTAGCTTTTTTTGTCTAGTTTCATCCATTTGAGTGAAAATACTATAAATAAAAAAGTGATTGACAGTTAATAAGAGCATATTATCTAAACTTGACAGTCAGATGCTAGAAGTCATAGAGATACATAAATACAAGGTAAAAAAAAAATTCTGCTTTTGGTTGTTTGCTTCTTCCCTCAGTTCTGTGGGTGAAACACTTCATTTTGGTTTATTTTACAGTTAGTTTTTGAAAATATTTTAGTATTGCTGATGATTTAAAATTTTAGTTAGAGCACACTTGCTCCAGGCAGTGCTCTGCACTTTGGAGGAGTGCTGTAGTAAAAGGATGTCTGTGTTGGAAAAGGGTGATTGTGTTGGCATTGTTAAATGCCGATGAGTTATTCAAGCAATCTTTCAGTATCATGACAGAATAAAGATAAGGTCAGAATAGATTAACCTACCAGCCCCTGTAGGTCAAGCTGGTAGCTTTATTGTCCTGATGAAGCTTTTTGATGAAATGAAAGTATAGTTAGACATTTAAACACAATCGAAGTTTACAAGTGCTCCTTAGAAGTGGGTAAATAGTTTGCTTGTAGCTTGTTATGGCTAGCCTTCTGTCTACATTAGGTGGGAATACTCAGAAATGCAACTTTGCTCTCCTGGGAGCTGCTGCCTTCTTTGTTTCTGTCCTAGGTGTAAGTGAAAAGCCTCCTTATCTATCTTATGCTGTATAAACATTCTGCTGCTACCAGTAACACTGTGTGAGATATTCACTGAGAGGACAATATTTGCATAGAGTTAACTCTGTCCTTTTGGTCTGTTTTGGTTTGTTGCTATTTTGAGTGATAGTGTGAAAGTGTTTAAAAGCGTATTTAAAGTCTTAAAAAAAAAAAAACCTCTCAGGTGCCTTTCAGATTTCATATTTCTTGCAGCAATGGGAACTGGCTCAGACTTGCAAAAAATAGCATTTTTTTTTTCATTTGTATGCTGTGGTGTTCACTTGTGCAGTTGTCATGCACCATTTACTTCCTTTTATATATATATATATATATACACATACAGACATTTTTATTACTGTTAGCATAGTCAAAGCAAAGCAGTAGTTAATCAGGCTGTCTACTGCTGAGGAAAATAAATCTTAAAAGCTTTTTATGCACTTTTAGCAGACAATACTGTTAATATTATACCCATACTGATGGAATCACTTTCAAGACTAATATGATACAAGAATTAGATTTTGAGTCCAACTTTGTAGTGGCGCGAATTAAATTTCAATGAGAAGACAGTGCAGATTTTTTGGAGAGAAAATGTTTCTGATGTTTCCGTCCCTTTATTTTCTTTCATGGAAGACAAAAGATGTTTGCTTCTAAGGGCCTGCAATTAGATATTAATGGGAATGAGCATTCTTGTGTGAGTAGGAGTTTTAATATGGCTTCAGTCAAATATTCCCTCTGCAGTGCCTGGGTACTGCAGTATCAGCTTGTGGACATCTCAGACTGAAGAAAATTATTATTATTATTATTATTACTGAGAGAGCTATTTAAATACTTTTTGCCCACAGCTGAAATAAGACAATTTTCACAGGTGTCAGAGTTAGATGTGCAAAATAATTAGTCTGTAAGACTTGATTAAGTATACCACAGCTGTGGGCAGGCTTGTTATGTTTGGGCTTATGCCTGTTCCATACATATGGTCAGCCTTACAACTGCAGTTTAATCCTGCTATTTTTCCCCCTTTAAAGTCTTCGATATTAGCAAGCCAGTACTTGTTCAGACACTTCATAAATCAGTCTTCTGCTTGGGTGATTTTTGCTTGAACTCCTGTGTCCTGTTGCTGTTGCACCTAATTTGGGTAGGAAGAGGGTCATTGGCATCATCTGCAGGTTGTAAAAATCCTCTCCCCATCAGTACCAGGACAGAAGGAGGGGAGAGAGGTGTGAATGAAGAAGTCAGCTGGATGCCTGGGAAGTATGTCATCAGAATCAGCTCCTGGAAAATCACACAGTGTCACCAGTCCTTCCAGTGTTTGGGATGTGGAATGTAACCAGGCCTCAGGGGGAGGATTTCATGGAAAGCTGCTGGATTCACTCTCTTAATGTTTTGTTCCATGGTATAGCCTAAAACTCATAACCATGGTATTAGTCTGCAGATGTGTTACTAATACCTCTGTGCTCCAAATGGACTCAGAGGCAAGTGGATGGGACTTGTAAGCATGCCAAGCTGTAATGGGAGCAGCATAAGAGAGGTGAAAGTGGCTGTTGTAATGGCCCCTTTAAGTCACCCACTGGCTTTTCACAGGTGGTTTTGTTTTGGGTGCATTTTGGAGTGGGTTAGTTGGTCCCATCTGAAAATACACCAACCTTTCTCTGTCCTTGATCCTATGCCTGCAGCCTTGAAGTGTCCAGTGGAACCATTTAAGTGAATGACCAAACAGGATGCTTTGATTTTGTAATTCACTTTCCCCTGACAACCAGAATGTCCTCCTTTGAAATGGCTTTTTTTTTTTTTTTTTTTTTTCATCCTAACCTTTTTTAGGCTTGCATATAAACCTACTACTTTAGCTTAGATTTTGAATGGGTGTAATTCATGTTTCTGTGAGGTGATGGAACACGTTACTGGTACTGATGTCCTTCTATTCCCAGTTGTTCCTGCCCCCTCCCTGCCTCACCAGTTCCCTGATGCAGTCACTGCTCTCCTCGGGGACAGTTCCGAACAAGGCAACTTTGATTTATTGTTTGAGGATTAGAAGTGGTGTGGGTGTGCTGGCTGAAAGTTGCTGTCAGAAGAGGTATCAATAGTCTGGCAGGAAAGCTTTGTTGTTGGCAGACAGAAGAGAGAAACCTGCCCTCCCTTTTCTGTGTCTTTTATGGAGTGCTAACAGGTGTTCTGTTAAGGACACACAAAAAGCTTGGATCTGCTCCTGTCATTTTAGGCTGAGGCTAATTTGAGGTAATGAGAATCCAAACACTGGTAATTTATTTGTTCTGCTGATGGGCTCTGCAGAGAGACAGAGCAGGATTCTTTGAAACCCATACCACATTTCAGTCACCACGTTATCAGAGATGGAGAGAAAAGCTTTGAGCTTGTCAGCTTCAAAAAAGAAATTACTATTTATTTGCTGTACTTCTTACATTTAGAGCAGGCAACGGGAATTGTTCAATGATGGCCTCTAAAGGGAAATCTTTCACGAATAAGAGTGTGTTAGTCATAAAGCAATACTTCTGTGTGTTGTTCCTCCAAAATAGCATTAATTTGTCCTTTAGTTGGTAGGGTCAGGTGTTCCCATATCCTCTCACCTACTGGAGGGTAGATCAGCTTTGTAGCATTCTGCTCCTCTCCCTCCTAACTGGGAAGGGGTGGGGAGAAGCTTCAGTTGTGTTCTTTGTATTGAATAGGGAGATGCTAGTTGGGAAAGGTCTTTCTTGCTATTGTTAATAGCAGGAGTTGCTGCAGTGGCATTGCTGTTGCTAACAGGTTGTTCTACCCTGTTACCATCTGATCCCTGCTGGCAACTGGGAAAGATGTGAATGGCATGGGGCAGCGTGGAGGACTGGTGGTAGCAGGGATGGACCCTGGGGCTCCTGGTTCTCAAAAAATAAATGCCTTAAAGCTAATGTCCAGTCAATCCAAAAAGTTCTCAAGTGCAAAGTTCCTGATCCAGCAGCATCTCTGCTAAGTGGGAGAGGTCTGCTGCCTTCCGTAGGTCTTGGGACAGATGCTGGTACTGGCGATGAGTACTGTCTTGTCCATCTGACATGAATGTTCCCAGAAGTGAGTACACAGGCACACAGAGACATACGGAGTCAAACATTTGACGTTTTAATTCCTTGAGTTGCAACATTGCTGACATATGTTTTCACTGAATCTTAGAAATATCAGCTTGAAATATAGTGGCTGGTTAATGGTGTTGATGTACAATGAAATTTACAAAACGAAGACTTGGCTAGAGAAGTGCACTCTGGTTTCTAGTTAATTACTATATGAAGAGTAGTCACAATAATGGAAATGGATGCAGTCCAAAATCAAAGAGCTATTTGAAAAAAAAAAAAAGAAAAGAAAAAAGCCAACCATCACCAACAAGTACCCACCAAGCATCACCAGCAATGCCTGTGGTGTGCTTTATTTACTGTTGGATTACAGAAATTGATAAGTGTTGTGGTTTTTTTATTAGTATTTTTTTGTAATCCTGTAGCTCTTGGTCTTTTATTCAAGCAAATTGTCACCCGCCCCTTTCTGCTTTTATAACCCTGCTAAGTAGAGTTTTGTACTCCTATGACCTTTGAGCTGAAAGCGGGACAAGATGTATAATTTTGTTGTGGCTCATTGCAAAAAATGACTCCCTACAGAGAGAGAGATGAGAGAGGCTACATTAGAGTATTTCTGTCTGCCTTCTGTATCTGTTTGTTCCTGTTCTTAGTCCAGTGGAGCAAGCGATTTGTGTTTCCTTGCTGGAATGACAGCCTATTTTATGTTTGTAGCCTAAGGGAAGCCAGAATATTTCTTCTTAGTTGTAGCCTTGCATGTGCAAGCTGTGGAGGCGTGTAGACAACTCCTTTCTGTCTTGTGTGGGGCTCTGGGTGGGTGAAAACTATATTCATATGACGAATTGCAACCTTTTTTTTTGGCTGGTGCTGTTCTAATTGAAATAAATGTAGGTCTTTATATGGTACTTCCTGTCTGTAGATATTCAAGCACTTTTCAGAAGGACTTCATCGTTGCTGTATCAGTCCCAGAGATGGATAAAGTGAGGGGCACTAGGGAGGGAAGATGTTCCTAGGGTGACATGAGACCATAGGCATGTCCAAGAGTGACCTCAAGTTATCTTAGTGATCTTTTCTGATTCCTTTAAAAAAAAAAAAAAAAAAAGTAATGATATCTAGAGGCCTTGGTGGGGTAGGTAATTTTTGGCTGACTGTAATCACCTGAGGTGTTCCCTGGAAGAGCGAGATGCTAGTTTTGTCCTTGATGTTGGCACAGTTGGATGACTTTGCTCTGACTGTGGGCCAGGTAAGGGAGCAGGGTAGTATGTGGAAGGGGCATTCTGCATCTAACGTTTGGTGATCAGATTGCTTCTCCTTTGTATTTAGGTATTACCTGTATGGCCATAAATCCAGGATGCTTAGCATGCTGTCAGTTCGTAGAAGGGAATTCCCCAGGTTTGCGATCCATTGTAAAACAGTTTGTTGTGGGTGCAGGCAATGAACAGTTGGGTAGGAGAACCAGAGCCCATTAGAAATGAATAGCCTGTGTAGCCAAGAAGCTTGCATGCAACAGTAGAGAAGCATCACTTCTATGGGAGACTGTCTTCTGGTTATAAGACCATCCTGATTTTTGTCCTCTTTCTTGGTGCCATCTCAATTGAAATGTCAGTAAATGCCATGTATTTCACCATGCGTACCCTCGCATTGGGTGAGGCTGTAGGACCACCTAAGAGACTCCTTCAGCAGCAGGATAGACCAGAAATATGAACGTTTTTGTACCAACTGTTCCTTGGTGAATGGTAATTTAAGAGCTTTGAGCTGAGGCTGAAATGCAGCCATCACAGTTGTGTAATTATCCATTGTGGGGTCCCCTATCCTTTAATCCCTCTCTTTAAACAAGTTCTCTTTTGACTACCACAGAAAAATGGCAATATTGACAACATGCTGACCACAATTTCAGTATGCATCAGGCTACCAGCTTTAAGCGTGCTGCATGTTAATTCCCTTGTGCCATTTAATTCTTAAGTTTTATTGTTAAAAATGTATTATCCCCAGTATAATCACTCATCTTCTGTATGCCATTTATGGCTTTAGTGCCCAAGATTTTGCTAAGACTTCTGTCTTTGTCAGTGTATGGGGTGAGAGAAGGGGGTGTTGAGTTCTTTTCTGGTAAGTGTCCTTTTCTCAGCAAAATGTAAAAATAAGTTTGCAATACACGGTACTCCCTAGTGCTCTCACCTTTATCTTTGGAACATAGAAAATTAAATCTTTGAGATGTGCCAGGGACTGTGAATAAATATTAGCATTATATTGTGAATGGTGGTTATTGAACTCACTATGCAGATTGTGTACAGTTGACCTCTGTTTTTTCAGAAGTTGTGTATGCTTTGGTCAAGGTTCTAGATTTAGAGTGACATTTTTATGTTACAGATTACAAGAGAATTAAAGTTTTTCTTACATGGTCTCTTGTATTATTTTATTTTTCATTTTAAAAGAAATTGGAATCAGTGTGCTGATCTACTATACATAATTGATTTACGGGATGCGCTTTACTTCTGTATACGTATATGTTGAAAATTAAATGTGAAAACAAACTAAGAAAATAGGCTTTCACCTTTAAGAAGTTTTTCTGTAGTGCATATTAAACATAAAATGAATGCATGCAGAAGTTTATCCCAGACTTACACGTTCTCTAAGACTTCCTACATGCCTTTTGATTTTTTCCTATACTGTTTCATCTCCCATAGTAGGTATTCAGAAAACTAAGTATCTTTTTTTTTTTTTTTTTTTTTTTTAACTATTTTTTGCTATTATGAGGTTAGCTGAAGTCTAAATTATATCAGTGTACGCGCATGTCTTAAAAATTTTTTTCATCTGGATGCCGAATGTTAAGGATTTGCAGTGAATGTGAGGTGGGATTGTTTTTTTTTTCTTGTGAATGGTAAAAGGGAGGCCTCTTTAAAGCAGGTGTGTTTTCACAATTTAATTTTTTACCATATGCATCAGGACCACTCCTGCAGTAAGGCCTTCCTAACAGTGACTACAAAACTTTCTCTTCAGTATGGTGTTTTTGCTAGCAGTTCAGGAAAAATAGTTGCCCTTTTTTGATTCTTAATTGAGAAAAAGTTTATCAGGCCCAGAGCAACACTTGCAGTCAGCTGGGTAGGTGACATCCTGAAAGTTGGATATTTAATATGCAAAACCAGCTTGTTATGAAAATGCACATAAAAATAAAATTTGCTTTACACCAACAATAGTCACTAATTTCTGCTTTTCATATGATGTCTCAAGTTCCTTTCTGGGGAAATAGCTTTGTCATTTGTGGGATAAGAGACCTTTCTCCTTTTCCTAGATGAGCCACACGTGTTTTGTGATTCTAGATCCCTCTCCGGCTGCATTGAGGCATCCAGAGCAGAGAGGGTTAATGATGTTCAATGCTTTGAACTAGAGGCGGAGGACAAATGCTAAAATACTTAGTTCAATGCCAAGAAGTGGTGAAAACATGTAGGTTAGAGATTACTAGGAACAAAGCTGCAAAACTCAAACTTACATGGCTATTGTATCATATGGCTTTGATTTGTGTGCCCAGCCATGTCTACGAACATAAGGTAACAGGTAGGAAAGGCACGAAGAAATCAGTGAGGATGATCAAAGGTACACAGCAGCTGTCATGAGTTAAGTTTTAAATGGAGGAGAATTTTTTTGGCCTGAAAGAAATGGACTGTTGAAGAGGATTTAGTACTTTTCTCTGCTACTGAGTGCATGGTGAAGATAAAAACATATTAATTGTTTATTCTCTCCTCTAGTACAAAACTTTTCTTTACTACACGAAAAAAAAAAGTGGCTGAAATGTGAGCTGGCAGATTCAGAGCAAACAGAAGGGGATACTTTTTTAAGTGATGCAAGTTATAAGAAAAATGTAGTTCAGAAAGGGAGAAGGTACGATGACTTCTTAGCATGAAAAGAACAGCTCTGTCTTAGAAAGCAGCTGAGCTACATACCTTTAGAACATGAATTAGTATACTTTTTTTTCTATGTTTCTGTCATATTTTAATACTGTCAAAATCTACCATTGGCCACCGTTGGAGATAGCATAGGGTTATAGGAATCTGGAGTCTAACCTAGGTCCTTTTCCTGACAGTTCTTACTAAAGGCATGTTATTATAAAGTCACATGAAATGTGAAAAGTTGAGTAATTTGCCCTGTAGTAGGGAGAGTATGTCATTTTATCAAAATACAGTTGTCAGCAAAAGTTCAGCACAACTAAAACATTTTGGTTGTGACCAAACTGTCTGTTGTTTTTCTTGTCATTCAGATTGAGCCCCACCATTTGCCTGTAATTTATATTTTCTAATGGATCATCTACAAGCTTTCCGTCCCTTTATCATTACATTCTTACCGTGTTCTGCAAGAGAAGTCTTGCAAATTCAAACACTATTGAAATACTGATTTTCTTCTTCTGCACACTGCTAGAATCTTGCCAACACTCCTCGTATTTGCATATTAATGATGGTATCGTCTTTAAGATGCAGAATGCCATGCTACTTGTGTCTATTCAGAATCCTGCTGAAAAGATCATTTTCCTAGTCAAACATTCTCTTTTTCTGGTACTGCTACCCTCCTGCATCTAAAATGTGCCTTTCCTCTTGTACTCAGTGCAGCCCATAATGCTTATCACTTGTGATTTGTGATCTAAATGTCAGTTACTGGCACAGGGCAGTAATGCAAGCCTTTTTTTCATTCATTTACTATAAAAATTTAATGGCGTCTTTCTGTTTTATCCAATGCTGCCTTCCATGTTGGAGAAGCATGCCCTGCAAAGATCATCTGGACCTGCATTGTCTTGCTTTAAATGTCATCCTTAAAGCTCTGCTTAAGGTCAAGATAAACAAAATGCTTGTAAAAACAAAAGGTCAACCCAAAATATGCTCAACCCACTGCCTGTTATGCTGACTGGTTTTGTCAAGCTCTTGTCCCTCTTTATCTTTCCTCCCTGGTGTACATCTATCAGGTGTTGTTTGTCTTTACTTTCATTGGCAGCTCTGAGAAGGGGCACCATGTTTTATCCTGACTCTCTGCAGTACCTGGGATCCCAGTGTTTTGCTCTAGCACCCTTAAGTGCGTAATAATGCAAATAACTTCTGGCTTCAGAACTTTTAGTGTTTTTCTGATTACATCCTACCTCCACACCACCATCCCTTGCCTTGTTGTTTGGGCAGCTTGTTAGGAAGATGAAATCACTAGTTTTTAAAAACACAGGAAAAATCAAAGGGGAAAATAATGTGAGAGAATAATGGAGGAGATTGCCCTCTTTCAACAGAAAAAATCAGATGATTTCAGTTTGCTTTCAAAATAGCAAATTCAAATGAAAATTTTAATGAAAACCTAGGAAGAACACTTAAAATTCTAGCCTTGGATTGTAAATCCCTCTCTTACAAGCTCTATCAAGTAACAAAGATCATGTCCACAGAAGTCTTTTATAGGATAACAAAAAACTATTGGCTATGTTGCATGTAATGGATTTTTTCTTAAACATACTAAAACTTTATATTGAGTCTTACTTATGACACTGATATATATAAATCAGCAAAGGACAGTGATGCTGTGGAGTTGCTAGCCTAGCAAGTAGTTCTTTGTTGCAGGAATTCTGCAGGTTGAACCCAGGCTTGCTTTGTGAAATAGCTTGCAGTTGTTCTCCAAGAACAAAGTACGCAGAACAGCGCTAGAGGGAAGTGGATGGGTTTATTAGTCCTGCCAGAAACATGACTGGTGATTGTTTTTGATTGGTTCCTACTGTTATATTACTTTGACCATTAAGCAAAAGTGTTTTATTGTTTCTATATCTTTGTTGTCTTCTAGAAGAGATTTATATGTATGCTGTATAGAATTGTTTGGTCCAAGCTTTGAAAGGGTGGTGTAATTCCTTGTGAAGTGGTGAGAGAAATGCTGTTTAAATACATCTTAAAGGAAACAACAAATCTGGGCAAGACATCATCTATTTAGCCTTTATAATCATCACGTAAACTTAGTTCCTGAGGGCATCTGGCATTTGCTGTCATCTGATATGAAGAATGTAAGTGATTTGGGGTAGGGATGGTCTCTTCATTATCTATTTATAACTGTTCTTTATGCGCTGTGGGCGGCACATACTGGTACTAGAACAAGAGATCCAGTGAACACTCACATGATGTGTGTATTCATCTCATGGCTGTGTCCATACTTCACCTGTGTATTGTCATAATTATCTTTTTCTTCCTCTTTGTTCTTTCTAGTACCTTGTCAGGCTGTTAACCATATCTGCAGAGTACAAAAGCATGGTGATAGTGTAACTTAATAAATCAATGATAAAGTAGTCCAGATAGAAAGAAAACATAGTTTGGAGAGAAAGTGTTCAATCTTTAAAAGAAAATGATGAAAAACCTGCAAAAAGTGAGCTAATGGGACTGGGCACTTGACTATACGGGGACACTTTCCTACTACAGTTGCTGTGGTGAGGGCAGTATTTTTCTAACAGTATTTCTGAAATCTCATTTAGTGTCATCATTCTTCAGGAGGTACTTTATTCACAACCATCTTGTGAAATTTCACAGTCACCTGAACTAGAAAGTGTGTGTTTTTTCTCCCTCTATTTTTTCTCTTTTGTTGTGACATAGCATTTCCATAAAGGTAGTTTCTGCTCTGTCTCTAGTTACAAGTCCCCTGTACCAGTGTCTCCATTGCTGAGTGTGTGAGTACTCCAGTAAATCTCAAGTTCTGAAGTTCTCTGTGCTACCAAGTCCAAGCTCCCACCTCCTAAGTTAGTCTGACGTTTTGTGAAGAAAGTGCTTGAATACCTGAGAAGAAATCTGTTCTGATGTTTTTTGAATAGGAGCATTAGTGTATGAAGACAGTTTCTGCCAAAACAAACAAACAAAAAAACCACTGACTGTTCTTCAGTATATTTGGGAATTTAATTTTAATTATAATTCAGCTTTCAATTACACATCCCTTGGTCAGGCATTGGAATGGGTTGCCCAGAGAGGTGGTAGAGTCATTGTCCCTGGGCAAGTTCAAGGAAAAGTTGGATGTGGTGCTTAGGGACATGGTTTAGTGGGTGACATTGGTGGTAGGGGGATGATTGAACCAGGTGATCTTGAAGGCCTTTTTCCAACCATAATGATTCTGTGATTCTCCTGAAGATTGGTTAAATTTTTTGTTGTTGTTGTCTTATTGGTCCTCTTATTGTGAAATTGAAAACAGGGAGGCCATTCTTTTAGGCCATTTCTAGATGCAGAACTTCAGATGTTTGTGCAGGAGTGTATGTACTGTAACGTTGAAACTGGTAGCCAAAACAATAAAAATAGGAGAAGAAAGTTGGACATAATGAATCAAATGCAAAAAGTGTATGGGAAATTCTCACTGTTGTATTTTCAGACTTGGAAAAGAAAATGAGAGAAACTTACAAGATGAAACGAGCAAATATCTCAAAGCAAGTACATTCAGGAGAAAACACTAGTCACACCTCAGGTCCGTGCACCAGTAATGACAGCATGACGTTTGTTTGCAGTGGGCTCTCTTCTTCCGAGTATAGACACCCAGTGGATGAAAACAATTTTACTCAGAATCAAATTCTCAGATTAAATGCAATTAGGAAATATATTCTAATTCTCTTCTGATTTTATTTTAAGAGGCAAGTTTAGGATGTCTCAGATTCTTCTGAAAGGTTTTTCTTTGAATTCAGAATCTTTGTTATGCAGATACATTTTGTTAATTAATTTTAGAGCAATTTGTTTATATGCCTTTCAGTAATACTACATAACAGAATATATTACTGATCTAAACTGTTAGGAATGTATATTGTACAAAGAAAGGATATATTTTTTTTCTTCCAGTTATCAACAGAAAATGAGTTACTGCTGTTGCTGTCACATGTGGTATTTTATTTATGGGCTAGGACCTTGCTGTGCTGTATACAAAATGTAAGAAACTGTGCCAGTCCCAAGATCACAGTGCTCCTGTAACATGAGAGAGAGCAGAAGAACATGGACAGATGGAGGGTGCGGAAAAGCTATAGGGTCATGCTTCCCAGTTTGAGAGAAAGACTGAGTACTTACAAGCACATTTGTGGTGGTGTGCCTTTTAGATCAGATTTCAGAGTTTCTGTACTTTGTTTAAGTTCAAAATTTTCTTGTTAGAATTTTGTGACTCTGGAATGTCATGACTTCTCAATTTGTTCACCAGTTGTGGGCATTGTGGCTGAAGAGGATAGGCTTGAGGTCACTTCAGTTTAAAAAGAAGTGCGCTCGATTTTAGGTGAGTTTATTCCTGTGGGCATTTATCTTTAGACAAAAATAATTTCAAAAATGTTTAGAATTGTAGCAATCTTGGAAAGAAAGGGAAGGAAAATTGTTTATTTACTTGCTTTGTGATTGTATGCTTGCGTGTTATAGCTGCTCACAGCAAGGATTGAGAAACGAATAGTTGAATAGTTGCCATCTTCTCACCTCTGTGTTAGGTTGGTTTTCCCCTTTGGTTCCTTACGCTTTTCCATTAATTGTCTACCCTGAGGAGAAAGAGAGGAAAAAGAATGTAGATGCAGAGTAGGGAGTGCCTGGTTGAATGTTGTTGTCCTGACTTAACAGCTGCTCCACTGATAGTTTAGGATCATCAGGATCACTGGTTTGCAGTTGGACAACGGACAGCCATCTCCTTCTGTCTTCTACAACCTTGCATGGGTATTGAAGCTGCTTTCAAAGCAGTTCATGGACCAGTCATTTGTAGCCTGCTGTGATGTGTTAGGCTGAAATTTATAAGGGTACCTAGAAAAATAGTGTGAAGGTAGACTGGTATGCTGTAACGGTGAAGAGAAACCTGGTACAACCCATGCTATGTGAATCTGATTCTCTGTAAAGCTTATTCTTCTGTCTGCCCTGCAGTCACAGTGGCTGCTCATCATCTATGTGCAAAAATATCCATGAAGTGGTATGTGCAATACATCTGATTTGAAGCTAGCATGGAGTCCTTGTCCTGTGCCGCCTTTATGGACATCTATTTAGATTTTATTTCTACATTTCTTGCTATGCATCTGGAGTATAAATATTTTTAGTGGAGTTATCTGAATATGCCCTTTCATTTGTTATTTCATTGGGAATTGGGGTTTACTCAAATACTCAATCCATAGTTTTCACCTTCTTTGCAGAAAGCTTAAGACAGTTTCTATGAAATCAGATGGCTTAGATTTAAGAAAACCGTGAGTTTATAAATATCACCCGCTGCATGCTTCCTATTCATTTTATCGGGGAGATGATTAGCTACTGCCACTAGCTAGCAGCTTCCCATTGACCCTGTAACTGTTCTTCAGATTCTGCATGGAGCTCTTGCTTTTGGTTTAAATCAGAATACTATTGATCTGCAAGTTCTTATTGATCTTCTGTAAGATAGCTTGATCTCTATGCCACCAGCACCGTTTCTGTTGAAAGGACGAATTCTTCTGTCTGCCTTTGCAGTTGAACTTCCTGTCTGAATAGAGGGCAGAGTTGCTACGGTAGCCATGTGAGCTGCTCGTTAGCATTTCCTATTAAACTTAGAACCAAATGTAGGTGTTCCACTAGACATCTGGTAAACGTGCACAAGCACAAGACATTTTAACACCTGCTTATAATTCCCTCTTTTGTACTTAACAACGCTGTACCTGCTAGTGTTGAAATCCGGTTGTATGGCTGTGTCACAGGAGAGCAGGGTTTAAGAGGAATTGAAGCTTGGCTGAATAAAGCAGATGTACGCTTTCAGTTAGAGTAGGGTGTGAATTCTAACCACTTCACTCCTGTGTGTATGTTCTAGGATGAGAATGCTTTATTTTGAATTACTGACTGGAGATACTATTCAAGTCACCTTTGTAATGCACCACTGCATCAAACATTTAACACTGCTTCCAAAAACAAAAAACAACCTCAAAGCAACACCAGGTTGATACAGGAGGCTTTGGGATGTTTTTTATGACAGCAGTGAATTAATGCATGCCTGCTTTGACAGTCAATAAGAAAAAATGGGCTATCTGCAAACTTGAGCAATAATGTGAGAATAGGATTTGGAAGTAAGGAATTTATGGCTCATGTCTTCTACAAAATCTAACCCTCAGTCATACTGTTGGCTGTTTAGCACTACTGAAGTAGAGTTGGTGTCAGATTTTGGAGGATACAACAGCCTTATGCTGCTGCAGATAACAACTAAATATGCTCTGAAGCTTTAATCTGAAGGGAAAGGTTTGAGAGACTGTCTCTTTTCCTGTACTAAACAAAACTTTCGTCTTGGATAGTGGCCACATGTACTGTATTAAATTTGGATCCATGCAGATGTTTACATGTGGAATGGAAGTGCTCGTGCAGATCTTAGTGAATGCTTATCCACTATTCTTATTTTAGAGGCATACCTATACAAACGTTAGGGCTTGTGAGATTTTTCTTTCTCCCACTTCTAGTGATGTTCTGAGATGGTTTCCCTTTCTAATACCTGTATTTTCCAGACACGCCTGAGGATTCTTAGAATGCCAGAGGCCCTGTGCCACTTGTTAGGAGGCACAGTTTGCTGCTCCAGAAACCATGTCTCATTCCTTCTCTGTGACTGGGCTTTGCTTGCCCTTGCACAACTGCGGAGTTCAGTCTGACTGGATCCATCAGGCTGCGTTCATACGGCCGGGTAGGTAGTGATTGTGGGTAGATGAATATCACTGAGATGCAGCTGACCAGCAGACCAAAACCACATAGCCAAGCTAGAACTTCCTTTCTACATTCACGTAATCAGTTCCTCATGTTACTACATCCTGCTTTTTTCTCTTACTTTTTTTTAGCCTACGCTGTTTTGTGAAAGTCATTGCAGAAAGCATGATCTAACATCTCTGTAAGAACTTCCATCTATTTGAACCAATACAGAATCCTCCAAGGAAGCATTTCGGCACGTGGCAGAAAGAGGTTTTTTTTCTCCTCTGTGGAGTAAATGAAAATTTACAAATTGGGGCTGCTTCTGAATCACCAGGGAATAATCCAGATACAAGTTATTTTTATTTGTATAAGATGACAAATGGGGATGATCTTAGGTCTGTTGGCTAGGAGGGAAAATCACACCTGTGTGCCACTAGGAAATGGATGTTATTTCCTAATAACAAGAGGACTGTATTTGTCAGGTGGTCTGCGAGGGGAGGGAGCCTCAGTATTTTTGGTGGTGCCATGTCCGTTGAAGCCTCTGAAGGATCAAAATCCATTCAAAAAGGGAGTGATGTTGATGTAGCCCGTCTCGTATATACATGCATAACCTTAAATGTGAGATTTCTTTTGTTTTAAGAGGAAAAAAAAAAAGTGTATTTTTCAGAATTTTACTGAAATATACACTTACATTTTTAAACCTCAGGCACTTTTTTTTTTTTTTTTTTTTTTGCATGGCGCATAGGGGGAAAGAAGCTGCTTATGTTCAGCAGAATTCTCTCACCTCCTGAAGCCCATTCCATCCTTACTCACTAAATTTAGAGGAAATGGAGCATGTGATACATTATTGT
This sequence comes from Aythya fuligula, assembly GCF_009819795.1. Taxonomy (NCBI): domain Eukaryota; kingdom Metazoa; phylum Chordata; class Aves; order Anseriformes; family Anatidae; genus Aythya; species Aythya fuligula. The sequence goes on along the minus strand of NC_045567.1, from coordinate 13,346,597 downwards.
AAAAATCACATATAAACCACTGACACTACAGGCAAAATAATAGTCCACAAAACTGGATGGGAATAGTTGGAGATGTAAAAATGTAAAACAACGCAAGGATTTTTTTTTCATTTTGTAATTCTCTAAACCTAGTGCTCCAAAAAGATTGATTCCTTCAACTGTAGTAATCTGCAGAACAATTACCAGAGAATGTAAGCATCCCCCAAGTTCATTGCCAACAAAAGGTAGATTTTAGGGGCACTAAAAAATGAATGGGAGATTAAAGATCCACTAGACCACCTACAGGAGGGCAAATCCTTTTTGTCCAGATGATTTTGCTATTGAATATTTTCCTAGCCGTGTGATTAGATCAATTCGTTACTTCTTGAAGAAGTTACCTGTAAGTAAAGGCAAAATAGTCTTCGGTAAGCATCAGTGCAATTCAGAAACTTGGAAAATAACATCCCTGCTTCCTAAGCTGGCTTTAGTTAAACTGATGCAATGTTGTTGTGGGGGTTGCCCAATTTATTGTGTATGTAAGAATGAAATACCATCCCATGTTTTTTTTGACCCTGTAAAAAAGATGTGTTCAAGTGTGAGATTCAAGTGGTGCTGGGGACACAGAGGATTCTTTCTCAACACTCGCTGAACCCTGCTGTTGTGCGATGACTTTCCATGGGTACAGAACCACCAAAGCGTGCCTTCCTAGTCAGAGTGCTCTCTGCCTGTGGTCCTGGCCCCAACGTGCACCTAGGACTGCTTTTGTGACTGTGACTCTGCCACCACTACCATGTTCCTCATCTGTTTGTGGCAATGACTGTTATTCTAGAGTTGGTTTCCACGTTCTGGAAATGATAACTGTGTAAGCTACCAAGGTGTTTTGACTGCAAGAAGCTGCAGTTCAGAGCTTTGGTTCTGACAATGTACAAAAGCTGAAGGCTTCAAGTATGCGTGTGATCTTCCTGTTAATGGAAATATTTCTTACAGTGGACATCATGACAGGTAGGTCCCACATTGTATCCTACTTTCTGTATACTTATGAAGCCTTATTTGTACTTCCTGGGGAAAAGGGAAAGGCAGAAAGCCATCAGAGCATGAAACAGCTTCATGAAGTGATAACTCCGTCTTCCCACATTTAACTTATTTCAGTGCTGTTTGGAATAATGAAAGAGCTGATCTGTGCGCTGGAAGTAAAATTAGTGATTCAGAAGTGCTTGCTTAAGAAGTTCCTGCTGAAACTGTTGCCATCTTGGAGTAATCATAAGGATTTAGATAACTGAAAGTGATGGCTCTTGTCCATGGAGGCTCTGTCTCTGGGAATCAAGCTACTGAGTAGTGATGGCAGATACTAGCAAGTAGGTACACTATCAGTGTGGGACAAGGTACCTTGTACCAAGATGAATGTTAGTTTTTACCTGTTCCTTCTCATCAGAGTAATGAGAAATGGTCCTCTAATTTAAAATTATTTATGTAGTCTTTAAAAACATGAATAAAGTATTCAACTTGGTCAAAAGCAGTTCAAATCACTGGTAAACTTTCCAGTGCTTTAATTAAACTTTGCCTCTTGCTCCAAGGGTGGAATGAAACAAGTTTTAAAATAATGAAGCCGAAGAAAAAGGGAGGCTTCTGTTTCTCCAGTGAAGGTGGCTGTGCTGGGATGTGCTGTGGAATATTGCTGAATGGCAATTGAGTGAATCACAATCAGCATGAGCCAGCTCAGACTCGCTACTGAAAAACCTCCTCCTGGCAACCAGAAATGCTTCCCACAAAAATGGATTCTTGTGAGAAGGGTCATTCATCTGCTCCTGCTGGGGGCCAGTCGGAAGTCAGAAAGTGGCAAAAGAATGTATGAAATACCAGCACTTAGGAGTTCTTACAAAGATGTGTATGGACAGAGAGAAGCAGGCACGTTTTAATTTTGATTTAATAATACGATTTATGGAGATGGGGTCAAGCAGAGGAGCTAAATGTGTAAGGCATTAAAATACGGTATAGTACATTTTTGTAGAAAATCAGATATTTTAAAGGTCTTTTCCCACTTTTTTTAAATACTCACAACTTCCCTCCCCCCCTTTTTTTAATTGTGCTCAGTAGGTTTGAGATGAGGTTAGCTTCCACAGCGTCCCAATTATTTTGCTGCTGCAAAAAGCAGTACCTGAGAATCCAAGGACAAAGAAGCCGTGCAGAAAAAACTAGATGAAAAGAAATACCTGCACATCTACCCACTGTATGCTTAGAAATAATGGCCTGATGAATAAAAAAGATAAAATAAGCCTGGGGATGGCACAGCTTCAAGGAAAGAAGGTTTCTAAAACTTCTTAGTTATCTGCATCTGAAAACTGTTTCTCCTCTTAGCTACTTGAAGCTGGAGTAACTTGAGTGAAGGCTTTCGAGTTATGCCAGGTCTAACCGGTGTAAATTGGAACAGCGTGAGACCCTCGGTGATTTATCTTGTGATGGCTGAGACAAATCTTATCTGAAGATTCCTGGTTCTGTAGGGGATGAAACGTTCATTTTCCTGTCATCACTCAAGGCAATAGATAGTTTTATCTAATTCTATAATCTGTCTGAACAGAGCAGTTTTGAGGCTATAAACATGACTTAAGGATGTGCTTTCTTGTATTTCCAAAGCAGTCATCAAGGTCTTTTCCTCCGGCAGGCATCTTTTCTGTAGGCATGTTTTTGATCTTGTTTTATGACTGATGGGTTTTGTAGCAATTTTTAGTGGGTTGTTATTTTAAGATCAATAAAACTGAAATACTAAAAGCAGAAAGCAGACTTCCAGACCCCCTGCATCCAGCCCACCCCCTCTTCCCACCACGCATGCCCCAGCCTACCTTTTGGGCCTGCCCTCGTATCAAGCCCCACCAGAACGTGGGTTGTGCTGAGTGGCTCTGAGCAAGGTCCTACTTCAGCAGGTGACAAACTGGAGCTGCTCTGTCCTTTGCGTGTTGCTTAACATCTGTCTGCTGACATTACATACAGGTGGTGAGCAGCCAAACATGAATATACCTCTCTGCCTTGCTTTAAATGAAGCAGGTCATCCAGTAGCCCCAAAGGTCTGGGGTACGCTTGCATTGGATAAAGCTGCTCGATGAGCAAAGAATGAGGGAGGTGTGAGACCCGCATGGAGTTAAGCCATGGGAGATGTTGGGGAGCCACCACACATCTGCAGATGGGTCTGGGAGGAGGCTGCAAGCTGGAGATCTGTTTTTTAATGTCCTTTCTTGAAAGAAAGGATTGGAAGGGATGTTGCTGTATTGTTTCTAGTTAATAGGCTAGGGAACTTGAGACAAATTCAGCTGTACACAGTGTTGGAGGTTTCAAACTCAACAAAAATAAGGCTTGGAGTTGGAAAAGTGTGGAAACCGGTACTCAGCTCTTGAGGAACACAGCTGGTGGATGAGAAGCTTGACACAAGCCAGCAATGTGTGCTTGTGGCCCAGAAAGCCACCCGTACCCTGGGCTGCACCAACAGCAGTGCGGCCAGCAGGGTGAGGGAGGGGATTGTCCCCCTCTGCTCTGCTCTCGTGGGGCCCCAGCTGTGGTGCTGCGTTCAGCTCTGGGGCCCCCGGTGTAAGACGTGTTGGAGTGGGTCCAGAGGAGGCTGAGAGGACAGTCAGAGGGCTGGAGCACCTCTCCTATGGAGTCAGGCTGAGGGACTTAGGGTTGCTCAGCCTGGGGAAGAGAAGGCTCTGGGGAGACCTTACAGTGGCCTTCCAGTGCCTAAAGGGGGCCCCAGGAAAGCTGGGGAGGGACTCCGTCAGGGATTGCAGTGATAGGACAAGGCATAATGGTGTTAAACAGAAAAAGGTAGATTTAGATAAGATACAAAGAAGAAATTATTCACTTGGAGGGCGGTGAGGCCCTGGCCCGGGCTGCCCAGAGCAGCTTTGGGTGCCCCATCCCTGGCAGTGCCCAAGGCCAGGTTGGAGGGAGCTTTGCGCAGCCTGGGCTGGTGGGGGGGTCCCTGCCCATGGCAGGGGGCTGGAGCCAGGGGGTCTTTGAGGTCCCTTCCAAGCCAAGCCATTCAGTGATTCCATGTCCCAGTGGTTTTATTTGTGCACCAGAACAGCCACATTAAAGCAGTTGTTGATCCTTACCCACTAAATGCTATGTTGCATTTTCACGTCTCGTTTACTGCTGTCCAGTGACATGCTAACATGAGTGGAAAGGGTGCTTTAGCTGACTGTCTCCTCTGTGTGGAGGGTAGCATCTCTCCTCTTCACAACACATTGTAGACATTTGGCTGTGTTTTGCCTTTGCTTTTGTGAGAGTGTTTCCAGTTGTACAGTTTTTGTGCAGCCCTTCAGAGCTGGCAATACAGATCTGAGCTTTCTGGCTGGGCTGAACGTCCTACACGCGTGCACGATGCTCCGCCGAGTGTGTGTAGCAGCCGCGTCATTTTGAGGTGCTTGGGGCCTTCCAACTTACTGAGAGCACCATTCTGTGCAGTACAGCATGTGTAAGGAATAATGTAAATACTGAATCTATTTTTTTTTTTCCTGGCAACTGTATTTTTTGATGCCTAAGGACAATTTATTCTCCTATTCTTTCCTTCTGCAACCTTTCATGGTGTTTGACTGACTGTACGGGTCAGATTCAGCCCCAGATTCACGTGCTTTAATGATAAGCACACACATAGGTTCTTTGTTGGTTTGGGACCAAAGAATTCAGTATTCTGTAGATCAGCCAATTTTTTTTTTTATTATTTTTTTTATTTTTACAAGTTTCAGTGGACTGCCAGGAAATGAGCCTGAGGGCTTTTGGGCAAAGTAGTGCAAGTCTATTTGCATGTTAACCTTTGGATTTCTCAGATTCACATGTGTGACAATTTGTTTGAATAAAGATTTGGATATAAAAATGGAATTAAACCTTTATGATAACCTTTAGAGTAATTTGCACATGTTCTCATTTTGGCTTGCTATTTGAAACCTATGCAGTTACTGATCCATAATGTGGGTAATGAAATTTTATCTCAAACTGTTTTGGTATTTGTGTTGGGCTGTTAGCGTGAAGAGGCTCTTTTCTTGTCACTATCTGGATGCTATTTGTGTTTTGTTTTCTGCATGACTTATAAGCATAAAGAGCTATGGATGAATGTGTTCTTTTAGTTTCAATTTCAGATCCTATTTAGATCCCATCTTTGGATTTAGCCCCCAGTGGTGCTCCTTCCAAGGGAGTGAGAATCTTGAGTTTTTAGGTATTAAAGAGCTTTATTCACTTTATTCTTTAATTATTATTATTTTTTTTGAATTAATCTTTTAAACAAGCAGATCATATGTGTAACAAGAAGTCCTGAATGTTTTTCATTCTACTTAGGTCTTTACAGAACAAAACTAAATCTGCTACTTGAAGTGGCATGCTTTTTTGGTATATATTTATGTCATGATCATCACCAACGATATTGAAGACCTTGTGATGTTGATTGGTTAAACTGTAATAATTAAAGCACTGGTCTGTAAGTGATGTTTTACAAGTGGCAGTTCAAGAGAAGCAGTGTGAATATCCTTTGCAGTAAAAAACCATATGATAGCTTCAGCTGTGGCTTTTGACCTAGACCTAAATCAGGTTGGCCTGATTTAATGCTTGTATTTTAACCTTGTACTACAGAACAAGTCCCAGAATTTATTTAAAAAGCATCCTCTGTTAAGACAGTTTTCACCAAACAATGTATGAAAACCTTGTAACAAACCAAAACTACTGACAGGCAATAATGTGGGAAAGTGGTTACTAACAGAGGTGGTGGTAGTCTTTTGTTCAGGAAGAACAACAAAAGTGGGAGAATCACTTCTGTTGTGCTTTGAATATGTAAGTAATAATTATGGTGTGCACTAGCAAAACCCCATATAACCTGCAGGCCAAAAAGAATGTGTGTTGTGGCTTCACCGTATTTATGGAGGCAGTTTTCAGTATGCAGTGTCTTTAAGGTCTGAGCTGTATAGCTGGAAAAACACACGGCGATGTGGTAACGGGGATGCTGTTGCTTGTAAGTAAGACTAGAGTTGATCAGAAGTGTGTGCATGTATCTTTGGCTGCTGCCACGAAAAATAAAAAAATAAAAGAGATACCACCACCATCCCCTTTATGGAAAATGAAATCTTTTCAATCAGTATTCTTGAAGTGTTGCGGTCATTTCCAAAAGAGCCCATTCAGAATATCACAGGGGCCCTGGGAGTTCCCCTCTGGCCCTGTGGGGGGTTAGAGTGTTCCCATTTACAATTCATGGCCTTGATTCAAATCAGAGCTAGACTGCATCTGAACTCTGTGAATGTTCTTCAACATCTCTGAATAACTGAACCTATTTTCCCCCAAAACAGCAACAGCATGCTTTGTGGCTGTAGTTATAACCACAAGTTTTTGTTGAAAGTTACCTATTGATATGGTTAGAATTTCACATTAACGCAGCTGAAATTTCCATATAGGTCAACTCTGGCAGCACTCGAGGGGCTTGGTTTCTTGCTCCCCCAAACTCAAAGTGCTGTTGTGTAGGTTATCATGACGAGCTTTCAATGGCTTGCTGCTAAGGAAACAATACCCCAAACCATCCCAAAATATCTACGTACAGCCACATTTGGGGAGTCTACATGCACATGTCAAATCTTTCAAACTAACCTTGGATAGTTTCTCATTTTAGGCAGTAGAATTTCCTGATGAAAAATAATGGTGAATACTTTCACAGTCATGTTATTTATTAAATCCATATAAGACGTGTCTGCCTACAGAATAAATTAATTTCAGCTCTACAGCATAACAATGAACTATTCTTTAATAAGGGGGGGGAGGAAGGAAAATGAGACTTTAATAAAGGAAACCAGATGCTGGCTTCATATATTTCTGGAGAAAGAAAACCCATGTAATTTCAGTGCTTTTCATTGAGTCCCCTTGGTGAAATTATATCAAGTGTTTTGATCCAATGCAATTCTTAACGTAGTAACATCTTTTGTCTGGAGAGGCTCCTCACTCTTTCCAGACCAATAAACCTTACTGAGGCTGCTGCACTAGGTTGGTTTTAGTGTTTCTGTCAGTAAGGTAAGTCCTGATGCCTATTGATTTCTTTGTGTTTATTTCTAATACGTTCTGAGAAATTCTGCTCATTCTGTATGTCTTCTAATAAAAATTAAAAAAAAATAAATCTTTATTTTCAGAAATATTGAAGTGTATTTTTAAATAAAACTATTTGACTTAGGTTCTGGTGAAATGGGAAACAAGTCAAGCGATTGGAAAATTACTGTAATAGTAGTAAGTTACAGAGCTTTAAACACATGTGAAAAGCATGCTTCGATTTAAGCCTATCAGCAGAGACCTTGTATGGGACTTCTGAGGGCTCCGATCCTGAAAACACACAGTACTGTTGAAGGCAAAGATAAGAACATGCAGGTACAACCTCAGGAACAGGATTTTTGCAGCTTGTCTGATACTATTGTCTACTCGATTCCCATTCTTCAACCCTGAGTAAAAACCTGTTTCCTCTAAAAGTTACTGGTTGGCAGGGCAGCGTGTCAGATTTTGCACAGCTTTTATAAAGATCAACTTGAAATAAAGGAGTCTTAAAGTGAGAAAAGGGAAAACTGAGAGAGGAATCTACTCAGAAGAGCTCAGTGGATGGATTTATAGAGCTCTGCTTCTTCCAGGTTTTCCATTTGCCATGTTAATGGCATGCATCATTGTTTTAGGTCTTCCAGGTCAAATTCCTTACTGGTGAAAAATCTAGCTTTAGAGCAGCAGAGAAGTTTTGCCTGTCTGTATTCAATTGCTCATGTGAAGGCTTGGGAATGCCAGGAGTGCATTAGAATGGCACGGAGGACCACAGAGTTGCTTGCAAGTGGCCAGTCACAGTAGTGTGGTGGGTGAATAGCTTCTGGAGCAGAGGAAGGCTTGCCTGACACTGAGAAGCTGCTAGAAGAAAGCAGGAAGAAATCCAGTGCGTCCCTAGTGATAAAATAGGTGAAATCATATTTCTGAAGGCAAATAGTGAGCAGTAGTGGGATCTTTTAAATGCAGTAAAAAAAAAAAAAAAAAAAAAAAAAGTTGTTGGGCAAAGAGGGACTTGAACTCTATGAGGATTGAGGGTTTGTATTTTTTAAAAGACAGGAAAGGAGGTTTCTGTTGCAGATGGGGAGGATTGTGGAAAAAAAAAAAAAAGCTGGAAAGACTTAATATGTGTGTTAATGATGTCCCTGAAGAGGAAGTCGGCAGTAATCCCATTCTCCTCATTCACAAACTTCAGAGTCAGAGCTTCCTGGCAAGGAGGCTAAGAATTTGGAAGGAAGACGCTGACTTCTGAAGTACGGAGTTTTGATGGGAGTCTAAAGGATTTAGGCTCTTCTCTTCTGCTACGAGCAGGTTGGTACTCATAGCTTGAGTAACACTCCATCTGGATTTCAAGTGAGATAATTGAAGGTAGCTATTAAAAGATCAGTTCAAAGTGTGCAGAGAGGATATTGTCAGAAGCTTGTCCGTGACTAACAATGGAGTGCTGCCCAGAGATAACAGAAAAACTAATTCATCAGGCCTAAGGAGTTCTGAACAATCAGCCCTCATGCCCCAAACCAGGATTCTCTAATGAGTCTTTGTCAGTGGAAAATTTCTGCATCACTTTGATTCATCTACTGATCATATCAGTGTTAAACTGTAGTAGTTAAACAGTTAAACTGTAGTAGCTAAACAGTCCAGAGATTGAATAGTTAGTGCTTTTGCAAGGCTTTTGTTTTCTGCAGCAAATGTTTAGAGAGCTCAAGGTGTTTGATGGTTTGGATGAAGTTTGCAGTAGTTATCTGAATTTACTTCCTCAAGCCAAATGACTGGTAGACTAGAACAACTGGCTTCTTTAAGAAGCAAAATCTTCTTAAAATGGACAAAATCATCTGTTTTCCTGACTTCTTAATCTGCGGGTTTGTTAGACAGCCAGTCTTCAGATACTTTGACAGTAGAAAAAGCAGCTTGTCATAATGGTCCGTTAATGTTAAAGAGCAAGAACTGATGCAGTCAAAGCACGTGTCTTTGGTAGACCTTTCTGCTTTGTCCCTCTTGAATCTGATATTCCCTATTTCCAAGCCCTTTTTTAATTTAGTAAGGCTTATTCAAAAAAAATGAATGTATTATCTGTATTTGAAAAGTAAGGTTAAGCAAACTTTGTCTGTCCTCCTCTCTGACTATTCAGAAGCATAAAAACTGCAAGTGATAAGGAGCAGCATTTCTGAACCAACATCCCTTGAGTGGACAAAGCTGTCACTTTATCGTCATGATTTGGCTGTATCCTGTGGAGATGATGGCACCAGATTCTCATCTTTCCGATTCCTTGCCCATGTTTTTAACGTGGGCCATTCTTTTCCCAGTGCTGCTATAACATATTGGCTGTTGACTGCCTCTTAGGAAGTTGTCAACATACGTCCTTGATCTTGCTTTTTAGCTTTCATTTTTAGCGTGCTCAGTGGCTGCTACACAGAAAAAGTAAATCAGGTACTCTTATTGATCTGATGTCATGACTCCTAAAATAAGGAGCCATTCAGATTGGAAAGCAGTGATTTTTAAATTTCTTTTGAGTTAAATTTATCTTGCAGCAATAATTGCCACAAACTATCAGTAAGGCCAAACGTTTATTATGATTCAGGAAATGATTAATTGTGTTCTGTATATCTGACAACATAATTTATAAAGACAATACTTTTTTTTAAAGAGTTCATTTTTTTCAATATATATATATATATATATCTAATAAAGAAAGATATGCAGTGGTTCTAAATGGACCAGCATTCTGCCTCTTGCACATGCAGATGCTAAAGCAAAGTGTCACCTTTCTTCGCACCTAGGGCAATGTGTCTGGCCTCTGTAAGGACAAGAACTTCTTCAGCAGTCTTTTTTTTTGGTAAGCGTTGAACATTTCAGATGAGTGAGCGGGACTTTTGGCCTTAGAGAATTATGGGCTAGCAAATAGGTTTTAAAAGATTCTTGAAGGCATTGATGAAAGTAACTTCTGGTTCTTGCCTTAGCACATGAAGGCAGGGTTCATGCTGTGGGCAAGAGTGTCGGAGTTTAACTAGAGATCATTGCCTATTGTACGCATTTGGAAAGCTGTTGTTTTAAAGAGTGCTGGCTTTTACAAAGTCCCATATGCTGCTGGTTAAGTACAGACGTTTTACAGGGAAGCATTTATCCTGTGTGGTAATTCTGGTAAAATTAAAAAAAATAAATAGTTTTAAAAATTATTTATATAAATATATATATTTTTTTGTTTATATATATCAAAAAAAAAAAAAGGAAAAAATAAAAATTGCTGTAGACAGATACAGAAGATGACCCCCTCACTAATGGAGTTCATGTGGTGTACTCTGGCTAGTTCACTCATACAGAGCCTGCTCTTCCTGCCTTTGAAAGCATGCTTTCATGTTAGTCAGGAATTTCAGACCCAAAGGATAAATGTAAGATAGGAGATTGGTTTAGTAATCTTGTAGTTGGGACTCCTGTTATTGCTCACAGAGCTGCAATTTGAGAGTGCCTTTGTGTCACAATGCAGATATCTGTACTTGCAACTAAGCTGGAAAAAAGACAGAAGTTTGCATTTTCACTTGTCCATGGGGCAAAGCTTCAAATAATACATCCAATGCAAGACCAGTCCTAGTGAAGAGAGCTGACAGCACACTAAGTTCTGAGATGCAAGTGTGTATCGTAACAAGAGCAATTCCAAGGATGTTGTCACATACTGAGTCCGGTTTTATTTTCATAATGGTATAAGAGAGTTGCAAATAATATTGATAAGTAGTGTTTTCACCTAACTTCTTGCACAGAATAAATTAACATTTTTAATACTCAGTTTTATCAGTGTGCATTTATTCCAGAACCGTATTTTAATGGGTAATGAAACTAAAACAGTCTTGTTTTAATTTATGGGAGAGACTGTGACTGTCTCAGATACTAGGGATATGTATTAGCGGCCAGAAGTCTATTCCTGTTGTATGTTCTGACCTCTATGGCTGTAACTGAATTCTTTCTACAGAAGTTAGAGTGCTACTGCTGTAATTGTATTAAAAGCAGACCTACATAGAGTGTTTTGAGTCTTGGTAAAGAGAACAGCTTTTTCCTGTAGTACTGTAGGGTTTATTAGTGATTTTTCCCCTTTGCTAGGCTTTCCAAACTGCCCAGCCCCAGTTCGGTAATTGTAGAATTGTAACGAGCACTGTTCGTTCTTCAAATTAATCTCATTCTCACATCAGTTGTAATCCAGATGTAGCAGAATGTATAAAAGCATCCTCTGAAGACCCAGAAAGTGTAAAGTGCAAATAGATGCTCTCTCTCATCCTGAAAATGAGCAAACCACTAGAGCTAAAACATGAAGGAATGAGTCTTGTGTGAGATCCAAAGATCAGAGATCAGGTAATGAAATTGTGTTTATTTGTACTCCGAAGTAAGTGCAGTTTTAACCATGCCCTAGCCATGCAAACAAATGTGAACAATTTAGCGTTACTAATCCCAGTGGATTGAGCGTCATGCGCTTCAGGACTTGTGTGTGCTTGTGGCACTTGGACCTTCAGGTAGCCATCAGAAGTTTTATCTTCTCTGGGGAAGCCTGACCTTGTCACTCCTGTTCAGGAATTTTGAAGCTGATATATCTGATAAAATGTTCTCGACGTTAACTTTTAATCTAAGAGCAGCCTAGGATGCCCTTGATACCTGTGACCAAAGACAGAACAAACCATTTTTATTTTTAATATAATATAGTTGGGAGAAGGGTGGCTTTTGTGTTACCCTATTAAGTCAGAATCTGTTCTACTGCTGAGTGATATATGAAATATGCATGCTTTTTGATAAATTTGTCAAAGCAATCTAGTCTGTTTCATCTCAAATGTGAATTGGAGACAAATGGGTGAAGCCAAAACTTAAATGTTTAATTGATTAAAGTCATTCCAGCTCTACTAAATCAGCTTTAATTTATTCAGTATAATGCAGTTCTTTGAGAATTTGCGATGGTATTAACATATTGATACAGTATTCTCAAAGAGAGCAGGAGGTGTCTGCCTAACATTTTAGGAAACAGAAGTTAGCACCACCCTGGAAATGGGAGGCAATAGCATGGAGGCTTCTCTGTATGTTTTTGTGAAATATCCCCAAAGGTGATTTTTGTGATGTCTTCATTAATTACTAATAAGCGTTCCAAATGATTTACAGAGTTTTAGTCTTTTTCATGTGCAGAAAGTAGAGATTTCAAAATGTTGATTTTTCTGCCGTTATAGTAATTTATGTACTGATGTTGCCCACCCTGGCTGTGTGATTACGCATGCTCTGCATGTAGATTTTCTGACCTCTGCTGAGCTCCTTTAAGGAAGGGGAACAAATCTTTTGGAGTCAGCTGTATTTGCAATGGTAATGCAAAGAATGAAATAGTACGAGTGTTAAAGAAATTACAGTGAAATATGAATTGAATGGTCAGCAGCCGTTCTTTTTGTAAGAGTAATACTGAGCAAGTTCTTTGAAATAATCAGCAATTGGCTGATGTTTAAAACCTACTTATTTTGTGAGAAATAGGAAATATTGGTGTCTCTTGATACCGTTCAGTTAATGAAGGAAACATTAAAATAGCACCACATTTCTTCATGGTTTTCATACGTATTCCCATGTATCCCAGCTTTGTGGTGCAAGTACTCTTTGTTGGAAATATGAGAGCCACGGATCTGCTTTGTTTAGGAGAACAGGCTGCAAAAAAAGCTGGGCTAGTTCAGTTGAAGATTGGTTGAAGGTGAGTAATTGGGAGTCAGTACTTAAATTGAATCGGAACTGTATTTTAAACAAATGCATACCTGCGTTCAGCACTGTTGAGGGTGATGTAAGTGCAGACCTAAACCAGAGAAGACAGATTTGTTCTGCATCCATGTAGAGAGGATACAGTTCTTGGTTTATTATTATTAGTAAGATATCTGTCAATATATATATTTTTAAATGTCTTGGTGTATTTCTATTACTGGCTGTTTAGTTATGTGACAGAGTAGAGGAATAAATGTACACAAAAGGATGCACACAGCAGTTGCAGAAACAATCACTTCAGTGTGCTTAGCAATATGAGACATGAGGTCAGTAGTACCTTTTAAAAATATTAAGCTGCGATCTTTGTTTTGCTCGTTCAAATATGGACCAGATAAACAGCAATCTAAGTGTGTGACCATGTTATGATGACTTGGCAGGCCTTGTGAAATGGCAGTGATTGGGTACACTTCCCTTTAGGAAAATGTCTACACCTTTGAAATGATAACCATGACTGAGCTTTGCTGTAATGCTTTACAGAAAACAGAGAAACAGAAAACCCTGCTTTAAATCAGTAGAGCCTCAGGGTTTAGCTCAGTGTATCTGCCAGGATGGAGATCATGATTATAATTGAACATGATGTGTTAAGCCAGGGTCTTGCAGTCTTATCCACTGCAAAGGGCAGAAGGGAATATTGGTGGTGGAAAATGTGTGAGGATCTATATGGCAGGTAAGGCAACAGCAAGGTGCCGTTCCCTTCATCTGTAGCTGCAATTAACACATGCAGCAGAATATATTATGTTTGTGACAAGCAGCAAGGTCATGTCAATAGGAGACGGGCATTTCCCTTGTGGAAGTGGGGTGTGAATGCTGGTGAGAAACCAGGGTATTGTGGTCAAGAAAAAAAAGGGGCGACTATATGTTTGTGTCAGTGCAGAGATCGAAACAGAAGTATGGAAAGCTTGAACTGTAGACTGCCTGCAGCTGTACAGCAACAACATCTGTCCTTTGTCCTTCATTCATGCTGGTCATTGTCACACAGTCTGCTCTCATCTCTAGTGTGTTTGTACAGCAGTTGTTTTTTGTTTGTTTGTTTTCTCTCCCCTTTAAATTAACTGGCTTAAAATTTTAAAGAGATAGTCATGGGAAATCCTTGGGAAATTAAAAAAAGTATGAAGACAACATTTTCAATGGGGCCAAAGAATTGATTCAGGCAGGGAGTTAGAGCAATTGCTTTCCCTAAAAATATCATCTTCTCTGAATACTAGGGGCTTGACAGCTATGAGCTCTGAGTATGATTAAAGTAGGTACTATTGAAAATAATTCTAACGTTTGTGATACAAGGGTAGCTTTAGAGGAAGCACATCTATAGAAAGGCTTGAATTTAAACTGTTGGAATTCATATCAGAATTCATATTCTGATAAATACAAAAAAAAATGAAGCCAGAACATTGTATTTTCTGTAGTAGTTTTTGTATTCTTAGGGAGAAAAGATGCTGCGATATGTAAGGAAGTCGGGTATGCCTTAGCTTTGTAAAAACATACCACTCGTGCTTTCCATTTTGGCCTGGCTTAGGTTTCATAAAGTAGATAAAAAGTGCAGGTCTTAATAACCTTATTATATAAAAAGGAATTCAGGAGGCCTCTGATAAATACTTGATGTGAGCTGATCAGTCACGGGGACATCTTCTCAGCTTCTGTTTTGTTGATTTTTCTTTGCATGAGTCAATATTTTGCAAAGCCATGGCCTCAACTCTACTAAGCAGAAGCTGTCTGAAGTGTTGCGTGGTAAACTCACAAAGTTACCCTTAGAAGGAGGAAATAAAATGAGGTCCTTGAGTTGTTCACTAAAAATATCTTTTCCTGTTTTGTAATTACACCTTTAACACTTTTTCATATATCACCATGGTTTCTGAGTTTTGGAAGCACACATGACTCCAGGAGCAGTCATAGAACAGATGACACTTCTGCTTTCCAGTTCATGCATCTAAGAATCACATTAACCATCTTTACCTTTTTCTAAGTGAAGGTTTATTTTCAGCTGCTTATCCTCCACCATTTCCAAGTATTTTCTGAAGACACTGCCCTGTGAACATAGCATGAATAATCAGGTTGAGACTTGAGTGCTCTTGAGAGACTTTCTTTTGGTATAAATGATAGAATCACATGACTTTATTTGCTTTTCTTATGCCTACCTGAAAACAATCCATATTTTGTATCTTAAGTTGTTTCATTTCCTTTGCAATAGTGGTGGAGATCCGGTCTGCGGGCTTTCTGTAGTCCAAAAAGAGGACTCCAGGCAAGATAGGCAATACAAAAGCTGCTGTCATTTAGAAGACTGTTATCCATTTCTATCTTTGTCCTTCCCTAATTTGTTGGTCTTCATACACTGAATTTAAAAGGGAATTTCTCTGTAATGGAAACTTGAATCATGATTTTGGAGAGAGCATAGTGTTTGTTTACCCATGTCTACCTACAGTGTGTGTTGATTAAATTCTGCTTTGTGGAGATACCGACTGGAACTTTTGATGGTGATCTGGGTTCAGGATCAAAACAGATGAAGAATAATTAAACCCAAACTGGGCACTGTGTGTGGGTGTGCACGTGCAAGAGTATTTCAGTACTGTATGGCAAAAGATGTTTCTTACAGGGTTGGCAAAGCAGGCAGCTGATTGCTTTCTTCTGTAGTTACCTAAAATCCCATATGTTTTGCAAGTCTAGCCTTAACTTACAGAGTTGACTATAAAGCTGTTTCTGATGCAGAAAAATGCAGGGAAATGTTTTCAAGGAACCTTAATTACCCTAACTTCATTTATTTCCCTGTTATCTTTTTCTTTTTCCACCAGCTTCAGAATCCTAATGATTCTTTGAAGAACTATGTTTCATATAGAGTAACATACTCAGTCAAGGTATCTAAGCAATCCCATATGGCATACATTTTTACTTGGGTTGAAATGTATGCAGCAATTTTGTGTAAAAATTGTATTTCACAAATCAGTCTTGCATGCAAAAATGGCATGGGCTACAAGAAGTAACAGGATATTCTCAGGATCCTGAAACACCAGCATGATCTAGCATGTGTTTAAAATAAAGCGTGTATTTCCATTGTTTTTTAAACGATCATTTGCTTTCTTAATTTTAAAGTATAAGCTTAAAGATTTTGACCCAAGTTCAAGTTAAATTTACAAGAAATATTTGAGTCAATACTGGTATAGTTTACTACTTGGTCTCTTTTTCCTTTAAATCATGCACTGTGAATTGTACACCCAGCTTAGCTGTGAGAGTTTTAAGTACTTACAGTAGCTGAAAGGAGATGGTTGTATACATATGGGTTTGATAAACTGGCATGAATAAACAAGCATTCATTCCAAAATATCTGGTCTCCATGATATTTTCTGAGTCTCAGACCAAAATATGATTTAAGTTCAAACATTCAAGGGATTCACAGAAAAATAAACATTATTTCCTCTTCC
Organism: Aythya fuligula; assembly: GCF_009819795.1. Lineage (NCBI taxonomy): Eukaryota > Metazoa > Chordata > Aves > Anseriformes > Anatidae > Aythya > Aythya fuligula. The sequence goes on along the minus strand of NC_045567.1, from coordinate 13,330,410 downwards.
AGATCTTCTCATCATAGTGTTGTTTTCCAACTCTGTGATGTTTTCCAACACAGCAGATGTTTAACAAAATGACCTGAAGCGTTGTTCTTCACCGGTGATACTTTGCAAACAAGGTCCATTTACAGATGTTATCCTAAAGCATTTAATTGAGTACAAATCAGCAAACAAGAGAATGTGTCTAATATCTGGCATTTGCGGTTAAAATTTAGCCTTTCAGAAATACTTCTGTAGGATTATTGCATGCCTTTATTATTGCATGCCTTTATTAGTACATAAGAGAATTTTGGGTACCAGGGGTGCCTGAAAACAGTGTATGCTTAATTTTAGGCTTTTGTTTCAATGCTAAGCCAGCAGTATTCACAAAGGAAGTGGTTCTTTGGTTCATATACCCAGGCCGTTTGTTCTTGTCACCATGTCACCTCCTCCATTGCTCTTGCACAATAGTGTATGCACTTGTATTGTGAACCTGCAATTAAACTGGCAAAAGAAATAGCTGTTTTTAAGTCATGTCTGCATCTTGATATGGTTTGTTGTGCAGTTTTGCAGTGTCTGTGGTTTTGGACACAGGGAAACAAAGCTGTGAGATGAAGCCCTGGTGTGGATGGATGTACATACAGTGTGCTGTGAGCCCCTTGCTATTCAGCTTCAAGCACAGAAGTGTGACTGATGCACTGAGTGTCCCCTCAGAAGATCAGGATTGAATGGCTGGCATGTCTCGAATTCACACGCCATCATGCTGTGCACTAGCTTCTGTGTACAGATGAAGCCTTGAGCTGCTGATGTAGAATAATTTCAACTTGTTTCTTTAATTAGTTTTCTAACATTGAGTTGAGTTTCATTTGACCTACACGAGTTTTTCTAAGAAGGTTTGCATATATAAAATCTTCATGTCTCTAATAAGTCTAGCCAGGAGCCTCATTAACATTATTGCTATGATCACAAGGCAGATTCTCATGTAAAGCTGACAGCCAACAGCCCATGCTTAATTTGGTGCCCAAATTCCTTCCTGAAATACTCACCATGATCAAGAAGGGCAGGATACACCGGGATAGCTGTTAGGATTTGTGGTCTGTGGTCTTCCCTAAAAAATTTCCTAAATCAGTACAATGATTATCAAAATTTCTCCTACATGTCAAAATTTATCTTAAAAATGCATTTTCATTTTAACTGTGACACAAATCTGAAAATATTTTCAACAACTTTTTTCCCCAGTGTTTCAAAAGTACATTTTTTTTCCCCTGGGTTAATAGCGCAGATTTTTTTTTTTTCAAAGGGACAAGATTTTATACCCTAAGAACAAGAACTTCAATGCATGTAATTTTATCAGTCACTGCATATTCTTATGAAACATATAAACTTTTATGTTTGGAGGTGAACGAAATACTCAGGGCCTCAATTCTGAACATTGTCAGCTTTGATTATCTCATGTGGTAAAAGGATAAGATAGAACAGATTATTCAAAACATATGTAGTTTTCAGTTGTGAGAACATCCACTGATGCTATAATGGAGAGAAGAAAGGTCAGTGACACTGCAGCCTGAAGTTCAGAGATCCCTTGGCTTGTGCTGACCTGGTATAGTAACTCTGGCAGCACGGCGACAAAATAAATGCAGCTGTATTGCTTCCAGACATGAGCTGTCTTGTGCAGAGTTAACTTGGGTGTCATTGGACTCCTGGTGATGAAGCTGCAACCTTGAAAAGCCACCAAACAATGATTGAAGGCCAACATTATTTTCCTTCTCTACAAGCTTAAAAGCTTTATGGAGGTACCTCATCAACAGCAGCACTAAAGGGATGAAGTATGAATTCATTCTTTGTAACTGTTAATCTCAATTCTCCAGATCATCAATTTTCTACTTTTTTTTTTTATTTTTATTTAACTTCAAAGTAATTTAAAACAATAATTTAAAAGTTATGTAAGTATAAGTTGATTGAATTCAGCATTATAAGTTTCTTCACGTTCAGTAGCCTGTTCCAACAGGTCCTGCAGTCACTGCATGCCACTTGAAACACTGCATTCAGTTTGCAAAGTGTGTTAATTCATGCCGAGCATGTTACATTTCTCCTTTACGGCCAGTCTGCAAAGCTGGGAGCCTATACACACCAGCAGCATGGAGTGGAAACCTGCAATCGCTTTGTGGAGGGAGTGCAGAGCTGTAGCTGCCAAAACGAAGCCTTACCTGTGGTTGTCAGCACACGCACGGTTATGCAGAACCAGCATCGCTGCTTTCATCTGGAAGTCTGTTGTTGAAGTCGTGACTTTCAAATCCAGCTTTATGTCCTTGCTGACAAGAGTTTAGTTCAGTTTAGGATTCTGTGCTTTTTGTGGTGGATGCCTGCCAAGGATATGCCCTGTATGCACTGATTGAATATTTAGTGCTCTATTCCTTGTTATCCCCGTAGTTGGAGAGCGTGCTCTGGTTTTGTCAGTGGTTATTCCTGTCCTGTGCTTATGTCCTCTCTCCCTTCCTGCTGCCTTGTCTCTGTGAATTGTCTTCCTTGATTTCTCTGTTATCTCCCTCCTTGTGAAACGGTCACAGAGCTGTTCATAGGCACGAGAGAGCGCTGGGTGCCATGGCTGTGTGGTCTGCAAGGAGATTCTTTCAAACAGGCCACCCACTCCTGTTTCCTGATCTAGGGACTGTGAAAATGGGGGCAGGGGTGGTACACAGTAAGGAAAATAGTGTTAAATTCAGTAATCAGCTGGTGGTTTTTCCATTCAACATAGAGGTGTACAGATCAGCAGTGTGAAATCATGTCAGAGTTTCCTAAATTTAAAAAAGAAAGTAGGAAAGGGGACTAGCAAAATGGATGTCCCGTTATAATATCTGGCTGTTTTATACCAGACTAATGGAGCTCCTGGCCAAAAGCCAGACCTTCAGCTGGTACAGATCAGCCTTGCACCAAGAAAATCAGTGCTGCCATTCAGATTTGTCACCGCTGAGAATCTGCACCTGAAGCTCTAAAGGTACATTTAAATTTTGTTGCTTGTTTAATTAGAGAGAGGAGATACAATTATGATTCATAGGTAGGTGTCATCTTTGCCCAAGAATTTTGCAGCTGAATTAATTGTGCATTATTAATGTAATCAGTTTAATTAGGAGAAAAGATGTGTTTATGTTAGAAACAGTACAAATGAAAAATGTTTTTAAACTGGGCATACTTCCAATACACTTTATTGAACTGTCTCATTTTTCACTATCTCCCCTGTTTCAATCTAAGAGTTACTTATTTTCTGTGTTTTTTTTTTTTTAAATAAAAAATATTTACAACCTATCTTAAGTGCGCGTTGAATAGGGGTCTTTATTACTATTTATGTTGATCTTTCAATATAAACCCTCAGGAAATCCAAGTTACATGTTTTAACCCTTGTTGAGGCTATCAAGATGCTGTTCTCTAGGCACTTGTAAATGAAACATTTTTATTAAGTAACTTACAACAAATGTTGCGGAACCCTCTAGGTCATTTGTTAAAGATTGGCTGTACTTGTGTTAGTGATGGGAAAGAATGATACAGTCCTGAGAAATACTGGAAGAGGAAATTAAAAGTTTGTTTTATGTGGATCCGTTGGAAGTGGGTCATGCTGAGGTCTAAGATGTATTGGAAATGATTTTGTGAAGCACTCGTACCTTGGTGTGTGTTCCTTTATATAATGAATGCTTCTTTCAGTTTTTCTCGCCATTAAGGGGTGTATTATCTATAATAGAGACAGATAAACTATATTAACACAATATTAAGACTGCATAGGTAAAATCTGGTACAGTTGAGGAATACAAAAGGTAGTGGATTCCCAGAAGAACGTCAGTTTGGGAGTACTTGACATCCTCTATGTTGTGTGGTATCAGCTTTATATGATTAGGGACATGCAGTGCTCCAGCTCAGATCTCCACATTCCTGTTGCTTGTCTGGAGCTGACTAGGTCTGTGTAGCTCTTATCTCAGTGCTACTTGAATATGCTTGCGTGGCATAATCAAACTACTGAGGTACTTCTCCTGTTAGCGTGGCTTTCACCCTGCAGTACTCCATTTGGAGAAGTCTTTCTGGATACGCTGCTGTAGGAAACAAAGATGATTAATCTCAAAAACAAACAAGTAAAAGAAGTGGACTTCCTTTTATAGTAGAAGTTCTTTGTTAGGATGTAGTTGACATTAAAGCACCACTCCTACATTTTGTGTGCCTCCAGTCGAGTCCAAAGGAGCAGCGGGCTGACGCTAGCTCAGACAGCTGGAAGCAGCGTACCTGCCACGGGCTGGCTGCTGGGCTGTCCCCAATGCTTGGTGACTTGGCACTGAGCCGTACGCTGCCGGAGGAGCCAGTGTAGTCTTTGGGTTGTGTAGTCACTTGTAATTCTGGATTACAGTCTAAGGAGTTGAGGGCAGTTGACCCTACCCTAACTGATGCTACCAAAACCAACACAGGCAAGCAATTGTTCTAATTGAGTCTGGCTCCCATGTTAATTTATGGAGCACAAGATTCTGTAAAAGGTAAAGTCTATGTGGGATTAATTATTAAATGTGAAGTTTCTCAAAAGGGCCTAAAGGAGCTAAGTGCCTAGTTCCATTAGTCATCTTTGGATAATCCCAACCTAAAAGCCTAGACAATTCTCTTCTCTTCTTAAATTATCTTAAAGACTGTTGGTTCAATTGCAGGATAGCATGTACATTCAAAAGGTTGCCATCTCCTTTTGCTTGGTACTTACTTTACACACAAGGTGTTCAGATTGGATCTAATCAACACACCTAGTTCGATAATGGTAAATAAAATAATGTTGTTACTGCATTCGTTTGTACTGAAAGAAGAGAAGAGTGTTCTATGAATGAAAAGATAGTGACAAGCCTCCTCCAGACTGTAAGCGTGGAATAGTAATGTCTGGGTGAAATGTGCAATGACTCAGTGCCACACTGGTGATGCAGGATTAAGAAATCCACAATCAGATTCCTTGGCTGAAATAAGAAGAAATGGATTTTTTATTTTTTTTGTTTGGGGCGGGGTGGGGGGGGGGGTATATGCGGGTGGAAGAAAGCAAAATGTATTTAGTCAAATTAAAGTTCATCAAATGCATTAAGAAGTTCCTGAGTTCCTGCATGCCACCCTCCAGTGCTGCCCGCTAACTTCCCTTTACAGTTGGCAGAAGCAGTTTCATCAACTTTATAAGTGGTCACAGTGGGCTCCAAAGGAGCAGACAGGTCAGTGCCAGTAGCATGGCATTCTCTTTTCAAATTTAATCAGCCTCACTTTTGAAGCTATTGCCATTTCAGTCTCCAGCTTAATTTCCATTTTTTTCACACCAGACCTGTCATGTATACGTTCTGTGAATTTTATGTGAACACACCTTTGTCCAGTGCTGTTACAAAAAAGAGAGAAGTTAGTGTGTTGACCTGGGTGTAGGAGTGTTGCTGGGGCTACCTGCAGTGTGTGTGGCTTGTGTTAGTTTTTTTCCTTACAATATTAACAAGCAGGCTTTCTGTAGATGGGAAGGAATTCATGTTCTACTTCATGGGGTTTTGGGGATTAAATACCTGCTGGAATCAGAGAAACTGGGTTGTAGATAGAGTTGCCCAGCAAACACTGGTAGGTGATGGGATGCAGAGCGTACATTCTAAAACTCGACTGGTAAGGTGGCTCACAGAGCGGATTATTAAATGTAATTAATCCACCTTTCTCAGATATGTTTTGAAGCAGAATTAAAACAAGCATATGTTTCCAGGTCTCTGTAGCATCAGAGTAATTTCTCTCTTCTTTAGTGAAGTTTCGTGACCCTTCAACAGAGTATGGAATGGGAAATGAGTTTTCTGTGCCAAAGAAGAATCTTTGTGAAACGTTTCGTTTACTCACTGGATGACTTTTCTCATTTCATAAAGAAATGCCAGGACTTTGGAAATAATTTTTCTTAAAATAATTTAATGTGGTTAAAAAGGATAAATAAAGGAAATAATGGAATACTCAAAATAAATGTGGTGTTGTTAGAACACTATATCTATCCAATTGGATTAGCCCAGTTAATCCAATAGCGATTAGAAAAGATTATACGTTTGTTTGGATCCTTTCATGGATTAACCTGGTCAGTTGAGGTTGATCAAATTAGACATTGTTTTTCTAGTTGGTCCTTGAGTTGCATAACAGATGGCATATATTCACCTTAATTAGAAATAGCCTTTTGTTTACCATTTTGAAGTATGGTAGCTGAGCTTTTCATCCTCTCTGCAGCAGAAAACTGTAAAAATTATAGCAGGCATGCGTGTTCTATGCATTTTCCTTTTTTTTTTATTTTCTCTTTTAGAGGTGCTTGGAAGGTACTTTACTTCCTAATTTTCTCTAGTCTAGTTCTCGAGTGTGAAAAACATACCAGTTAATAAAATACTCATGTTTCAGTTTAACGTGCTTGTAAATCTGAAAGCTTCATATCCTTTTCTCCAGAATTCTTTTGGGAAATAAGAGTTATTTGTTAATTCATCAAAATATTTGGTTTCTCTCAAACCCAAAGTAGTTCTTAAAATTACTGCTGTATTATAAAGCAAATTAAGGAGTGTGAAAAGAATGTTTTGTCTCTGTCACAAACCCAGCAGTCTAGGTGGATGAGTGGTGGATGTGGAGAACAGCACTGGATATGAGTGTCCATGGGACTATCAGAAGAATCAGAGTTGTGGTTTTATTGCGATGCTGGTTGCTATTCACTGTGAAGTGATTTTGTGACAGATGTTGTCCCTTGTCAGGCTGTGTATGAGCAGTCGAGGCCTGGTATCAGGCTGGCCTCTGCTTCTCTTTGGGGCTGCAGTTTGGTCACCTGTTCTTTCCCTTTCCCTGATGATTTGGCTTCTGTTGGGCTTCTGCCACCAGATTTTTAGGTTGCTGCAGCCCTAAGTTTCTCTGATTTCCCTATTGCCCTATGTGCGATGTGTAACCCTTGTCATTGTTTTAATTTTATTCTTGCTCAAGCCCTTGGGCATGGCATCCCAGGTACCAAACTCACATAGTAGCTAAAATTCCTGGAAATGTCCTTTATGTTGTGCCAGAAAGCTAACTGGGCAATTTTTCAGCATTTGTTTCTCTGCAAATTTTTATGACTCTAAACGTTTAAATGTTTAGTAGCCTGCTTTGTTGTGTTGCCTACTTGTAGTTTTGCAAAGACAATTTCTGTAACAGGATTTTCATCACAGCAGCCAAAGGAAAAAAAAAATACTCCCCCCCCCCCCCCCGAAAGGCTGCATTTATATGCCTGTTCAATATCAAGTAACTGCTGGTGGTACCAATAAGCATTGTGTGCATACAGGGCCCCATTTTTATTTTCATGACAGTGAATTGACATCCTGGGGCCAATTCCTTAAGTCATAACTTTTTTTTTCTTCTCAATCTGTATTCGCGAAAGCTTGACTAATTTCATTTGGGAACAAAGGACTAGCTATGCATTAAGTAAAAACTGGTTGAACACCACTGGGATTAAACCACTGGGATTAGCACAGACTCGTAAATGGCAGTTGTGTCTCATTAACTTGGTAATTTTTAAGCTTTTCTCACTTCTGACGATTCTCTAGTGTAGGTGTAGGTTTTTGAATAGTGAATTGAAGGCTTCTGATAATAGGCTCTTTTCTTGTTTAAGATTTTGGACACCTAGAGTTGGTTCATCAACTTTTCCTCTCTTTCCCCTCCTTCTGGTATTCTGTGAATCTCTGCAACGTATTGATGTAGATAGACGAGTCTTGGGAATTTTTATTTGTGCTGTTGTAAGAGGTAGAAATCATGCCACAATCTCAGACCAGTTTCTGTGTGGAGAAGAGATTCACCTGCCTCCTGTCTGAGGTCTGCAAGAGTCTGCAAGACTAATACAAACCAGGCTGGTTTAACTCAAGCAGGTGTAATTTTGTAGATTGAGGAGAGGTAGTGTGGAACTGCAACAGTGAAGATTCCTTAATTTGTGGTTTGAATCATCAGTGCTTAAAACCTCACGGACTGCATGAAGGAAGCCAACTGTTTTTTTCAACTTCTTTCAATTTTGTTACATGAAGATGCCGCAGAGCAATTTCAGTTTGTGCAAATCATGGCAGATGGCATCATTAACAAACTGTCTCCCTTCTCACATTCAAATGCATGCAGTTTTTAGTGGGTTCTACAGCTTCTACAAGGGCCCAAGTGGGACAGAACTTCTCAGAGAAGTTGGATGAATTTTGATAAATCATCTATGATAAAGGATAAATGATAAGGGATAAATTGCAGGCCACTCCACTAAGAAAGGTAAAGAAGCAGTACTTGTGTGGTGTACCTTCTGAAGTAGAAAAAAAATCACAGAAAAATACTTTAAGGCAAGGAATGCTCTCTGTCAGTAGAGATAAAAAATGTTTCCTGCAGAATTCCCTGCTCGTCACATGGCCGATTATAGCAACAGTACGCAAGGCTACTGAAAGAAACCAAGGAGGAAAGAGGCAGAGAAGATATTACTGAATTTTCTTTATTTTGGCGTTAAAAAGCAGTGCCAGTCATTAGTAAAGTTTGTATTTAATTTGATACTTGAGCAAGTCTGCAGAACCATTTGGGTGTCAACCACATTTCAAAGTTGCCCTGCGGTGGGGTGCTTTTTGATGGATCTTAATTTGTAGATGCAGCAAACTAATTTTAAAGCTTTCGCTGAACTTTTCCCTCTTTTTAAATAACTACCAGTAAAACCTATTTTGTGGATTTCTTCTCATTGATGTAACGGCCTCTCACATGCACAAACCTAACCTTGGAATTGTCTTCTCAAAATACTCTCACCATTGCCTATAGAAGAACCATTGTGTCAGTAGGTGTGAGGTGTAGGTGACGCAGGTAAATGTTGGATGTTAAATAATGTTAATCTGGGCCTAAATATCCACAGACCTTTAAAAAAAAAGTTGTTTTTTTTTTTTTTAATTCTACTTACTCTGACAGTGAGCAAGCATTTCAACACTGGCAAACATTAATGTTTGCTTACTGCACAAAAGATTCATGTGCTGTACTTTGGCACAGATAGTTTATTTGTCCTAGTACCCATATCAAGGAGGTAATAGCTGAATTACTACAAAAGAGCATGATAAAATGACAAATTGGTCATTAGACATTCATTCTGAAAGACATACAAGTAGAGCACTGCAGATTGAAGAGACCTGTGCTTTCTCCTAGTATCTGCCAAAGACTGGGTTGGTGAATTTGAGCCCATCATTTAACTGTTCCTTAATTTGTAAGTAGAGCTGCTTATTGAGGTTGGTTGTTAATTACTCTTATACTTGCAGATAAAATTGGAGAATTGTGATCACAGAACTGTAGGGGTTGGAAGGGACCTCGAGAGATCATCAGGTCCAACCCCCCTGCCAAAGCAGTTCCCTAGAGCAGGCTGCCCAGGTAGGCCTCCAGACGGGCCCTGAATATCTCCAGAGAAGGAGACTCCACAACCTCCCTGGGCAGCCTGTCCCAGTGCTCCGTCACCCTCACCGTGAAGAAGTTCTTTCGCATGTTGGTGCGGAACTTCCTCAGATCCATTTTTTGGCCTTGTTCCTTGTCCTGTCCCCTCAAACCACCGAAAAGAGGTTGGCCAAATCCCTTTGTCTCCCACGCTTAAGATATTTGTAAACATTAGTAAGATTCCCCTCTCAGTTTTCTTTTCTCCAGGCTGAACAGCCCCAGGTCTCTCAGCCTTTCTTCATAAGGAAGATGCTCCAGGCCCTGTCTCATCTTTGTGGCCCTCCCCTGGACTCTTTCCAGGAGACCCCTGTCTTTTTTGTACTGGGGAGCCCAGAACTGGACACAGTACTCCAGGTGAAGCCTGACCAGGGCAGAGTAGAGGGGGGAATCACCTCTGTTGATGATGATGGTTAGGTGAAGTACAAGTGACCATCACATTCCCAGATCACACCTTCCTGGCCATGGCCCTCACTTGCAGTTGTGTTGAGAAATTCCCAGGGGCTCGAGGCTTCGAAGGGGCCCCGCAGGTTCCTCAGCGTGGGTGGCACTGTTCAAAGAATAGTGGTGTTTGAAAGCAAACCTGAAAATATAATTTTCTGCTTTTTATGATAATAACTGAGTTTACAAAGCCAAAATAACTTGTTGGAAGCTTAAGAAATGTTTTGAGCTTTAATTTTCATTGAGGAGGCAACTGTGGTAGCGAGAAATGAAAATAGTCAAAATCCAGCAGCAACCATTCAGTTATCTGAGGAGAAAAAAAAAATTGATATTTTAAAAAGTACAGTTCTGCTTCAGGGGGAAAAATGTAGCCGAAGCATTTGCAGCTCCTAGTTCATCAGCCAAGGTGAAAGTACAAGATTTGTATAGTGACTTTTCTTTGATTTCAGTTTTCCTTCTTTGCTCTCCTTCCTGCTTACATCTCAAGTGCTGAGGAGGAAATTAAATCCTGAAATTGAAGTCATAACTGAACAACACTGTATTTGTACAGGAGAGACTATATGACCACAGGGAAAAGAATCTCAACTGAAACAATGCTGGTTTTAGATTTTTCTCTGATATGTATGATGAATCTTTCATTTTTCACATTTTGTTTTATTCTGTTTTTCTTTTGTTGCAGCAGGTTAATTGCCAGTCTGTCAGTAGAAGAACGTCTCACCTGTCAGGAGCTGGCAGTAGGGGAGCAAGGCAGCAGAAAGAGCAAGGGGGAAGCTCAGGGGACTGTTTCAGATCCGTAGGGTAGCGGATTCCACTGAAATTACATGAGTCTTGTAAGCAATGAAGGAGAGGCTGACCTCAAGTTTTGTATCTTAGCTGTATTCTCTAAGTCTGAATCATGAAAGTACTCCTGGATACGTTCAGTTATGTGTATGTGGGTAGTCCCCTTGGTTCAGGAAGGCTAGATATGAGTAAGAAACTAAGGTTGCTTTTGTATGGTATGGTTTGGGATTGCAGGTATTTGTTCACAATGAGTGAATGTTCTTTACTCTTACGTTGCTCGTAGACTTTGTGTGTAAGACAGTTAACACAGAAGGTAAGTTTTGCTACAGAGTAGCAGGGGAAGTTATGAGCTAAGAAATGAAGATGTTTTACGCAGGTTTTTAAATAAATTAAATCTCTGTTACCTCAAGATATTTACTATGTATCAAAGGCAAATATGGGAAGATGATTGAACTTTGTAGGTAAATCAGTAATAGAACTGTGTATTTGACTACATGATGTGGAAACTCTTCTGCAGGCAAAAGGTTTTTGTTCTGCCAACATTTTATGAGGTGTTTGTTATCTAACTGATGTTCAGAGTGGCCAGATAAGAATATGATACTTGCCCTTAACATTTTTTTTCTTACCTGGTATTGGAATCATATTCCATGTAATTGAGCACAGATATGACCATACTACTGGGAATCAATGGAAGCACTCCATTAGTTCTATCTGCTGCTTTAGGTATATTTGCAAGACTCTGGATACCATGAGAGAATCATAGAATATCCTGAGTTGGAAGTTGTGTTAAGGGATCCCTAAGGATCATCGAGTCCAACTCCTGGCACCACACAGGTTTACCCAAAATTTTAGACCATGTGACTAAGTGCACAGTTCTAACGCTTAAATTCAGACAGTGACTACTTCCCTGGGGAGCCTGTTCCAGTGTGCGACCACCCTCTCAGTGAAGAACCTCTTCCTGACGTCTAGCCTAAACTTGCCCTGCCTCAACTTGACACTATTTCCATGGGACCTATCACAGGTGAATAAGGAGAATAGGTCGGCACATGCCCCTCCACTCCCCCTTGCGAGGAAGTTGTAGACTGTGACGAGGTCTCCCGAGCCTCCTCTTTTCCAGGCTGAACAGGCCCAGTGACCTCAGCTGCTCCTCATCTGTCTTGGAGGTCTGGTAGTCGTATGTCTGGTAGTCTTTCAGTAGAGGATCTTTTCTTTTTAGGGTACAGAGTGCAAGTCCTTATAAATCATTGCAGAAGTCTGTCCCATACTTGTGTTTAGCAGGCAACTGTATTGTTTTCTTATGAGAATGGCACTAAATTGTAGAAAAGTTTTTTTTTGTTGTTTGTTTGGTTTTTTTTTCCAGAGGGTAGCTCTAAATGTAGAGTAAGAAAATGAATAGGATTCCACAGATTGTATCTTTGTCTTTGGTGTAACCGTGCTCCCCTTTCCACCCATGTTGCAGTATGTATGTAAGAATGAAATAGGCACTGCCAACTTTATTTTTTTTTTCTTTAGCAAAACCCAGCGTTTTTGTCTTTATTCAATGAACTACTGAAGCTCTATCAAATGTTCAGTAATTGTAATAAATATATATATATATATATTAAAGATCACATGGAAATAAAATGGGGATCTTCCATTCCCTTGTATTTTGAAGAGCTTTGTTTCAAGTCTCTTGTATGCTTTAGATATTTTGTGCTGATCAATATATTGCAAATTCCTTTGAAAAGCAAATGCACATTTAAAAGCATGATAAATTACATTAATCTTTGCAACTATCATAGAATGTTTGATTCCTATTTAGTGGATTTCAGCCTGTTTGCAGCTGTACAGTTCAGGTGGGTAAGCTGTATGAATTTAGCATTTAGTTACTTGGTAACTATATACAAGGAAAGTTAAATGACAATTTGGGGATGATGTTTCAAGATGACATCTCATGAAAAAGTGAGAAAGGAGTGGCAGTAAGGTGTTTTGCTCTGTTAGGAAAAGGCTTAAAGTGGTTACATGGCTGCAAGAAGAATGGTCTTGAGACAGGTATTAATAGAGTTAAGAAAGCTGTTCAAAAGTGTGACGGCAACAGAGATGAAAGACATTCAGCAGTGTAAGGAGACAGGGAGTTAGAGCGGGAAAGAGCATGATGGATGGTCCGGAAGAGTGGAGGAGATTAATTCGTAGAGGCTGAAGGAGCAAATCCATGGAGGGAGGATACTGAAGATGTGAGAAGGATGATATATGGTGATTCACTTCTGTCATTAATCTGTGGATAACGTAGCTATTGATTGAGGGAGACCCCTGAAAACATGCAGTGCAGGATCCTCCTGGGGGGCAAATTTCAACGTTGTCTTAACTGGAGCAGGACTTTGCTCACTGAGCTGCCCCACCTACAAGAATAGGATGAATTCTGTAACAGAGGAATCAGTCTGTAGTTTTTGCGTTGTTTTGTCAGGTTAGTTAAAACTGGGAAAGAGGTCCCAGGTTGCCTAAATACGATGGATTGAAATGTCTGCCAACATTTCAGGAAATAGCTTTTTTTGTAGTAGTCATACATGTCACTTTTGTGCAAGCTTCTAGCATGTCAATCTTGCCAAAAACGTTAATAGTATTTTTATATAAACGTATAAATATAAACTATATAAACAGTATTTCTAAAGAAGCTAAAAAGTTTTCAGTGCTTGGGGGTCTTTGAAAGTTGTTCTGTTGTCCTCTTTCACAAACAAGCAGCACATTGTTTTAGCTGCCTTTTTCCGTGTGATTGTGACAGCCTTTTTAGATACTGTTGTTATATTTGATTCAGGGATCCTGATATTTCTTGTCTTAGTTGCTTCAGTTAGCTGACGGCTGGGTCTGGTTTATGTAGACTTGAATTGAAATGTACAAATTATCTCATGTTCCCAGGAGAGTTTTACAGTCAAAGTTGAGACTAGATTATATAGACACTGCGAAACATAATGACCAACTTGCTTGGGGTCTCCCCTTGATTACTGAAACAATGTGAACACTGTTTAAATATATGGCTGTGATTAAGTACAGAAATTAAAATCTTAGTTTAGGCATAGTAGCTACTTAAGCACGCCAGTCTGTCACTGCAAGAAGGAGTAGCAACATGCAAGGAAAGGAGCTGAAAGGCAAGTGAATCCATATGCTTAAACACAAAGTTCAGGAGGTTATTTGAGCAAAAGGAATAGCTGTCAGAAACTGGAAATCCAACACTAGTGAATCCTGGAGACAGAGGCACAGGCTGGAGTGGGCAGTGTGAGAAGGAAACTAAGGGGCCTGAAATGGAATTTGAAGAGCAAAGAGTCAAAGAGAAAAACAAACAACAAGAAATTCTTGTGGTATATTAAAGACAGGAAAGACTGAGAAAGAGCGAGTGGGTCCCCTGGGCACGCTATTCTATACCCTGGAGTTGCCAACTGAGGGCTTCATACAGCTATGTGTGAAGCATCCGATGCGAACTGCTTCGTGCGGTCAGACCTGGGGCTGGGTCAGTCTCTGGCTTTTCCTGCACGGCTGCTCCTTCACCATGACTGCTTTCTGTCCCCAAAGTCCATTTTGCCCCATCCCAGTTAACTGCAAGATCCAAAAATAAATTCAGAATATCCCCTGGATATTTTTGTGAAATGCTGATGGTTTTCAGCCAAATCAAATGTCAGATGTAGGGACTGATGGGTGTATGTCTTTGCGTACCTCAGGGTCCCATTATAACATCAGCCCTTTTGTCTCTTCGAAGATGTGGGTGGATGTTTGTGTTGGCCAGTCTGACAGACTGCTTGGCTGTAGTTCTGTAGCTGAATAGAGTAGTCAGGGCTGGCAAATTAATGCTCTGATATTGCAGAGAAATTCTTCGTGTTCTTGAACCTGCTATAGGAAGAATCATTACATATAGAATATTAACTCCAAATTTTGTAATGCTTTTATTTATTTATTCTGTCCTGTTCAGAATCAGATTAACAGCTTGGTGAGGTGCTCCTTTGTCACGCTGAACAATCGCTTCCGTTGTGATGTTGAAATTCCCCAAGTAGCAAATCTTCCACCTGGTCTCTGAAGAGAAGATTGAAAACCAGCCCTTAAGGTCATATCCTCTACAATTCAGACACACACACCCCCACCCTTCACCTGATGCTGCCTTCGTTTTAATGGTTTGTGTGTCTCTGGGCTTGCTGTTTGTTAGTCTTTGCTAAATTACTACTTGGTGTGTTCTCTGTAGCCCTCCATTACTAACTTGCAGTGTGTAAGAAGAGGTGCTGCTTAAGACAGATTCCTCTTGCTCAGGGCAGAGCCCCTTTCCCTGGCTTTGCACAGTCCTGTGACCAGGGCGTGTTGGGAAAAGGAAGGGTAGGAATGTAGCCTGATCAGGATTTTAAAAATAATTTATTTTTATACCTGGAATAAATCTTATTAAATTCCTCCTTTTCTTTCCTTACTTCAGTAGCATCTACCCTCCTTCCGTTCTTGCTGCAGGTGAGGCATGTCTGTAGGAATAATCCAATCCCAGAGATATCTACATTGTGAGAGCTCCTTTAGTTGATGAGAGTAGGAGGATTGGGCCCTGCTTCCACCCCCTAGCTGCCCAGACCAAAACCAGGTGGTGGTGTTAGATGAGATCTGTATCATGTCTTGTAGAAAGGTATCAAATGGAAATTTATAAGGGAATTGCAAGTAGTTACACATAATATCTCTGCACAAAATCATGGCATCTTAAAACTTAGAGGACATTGAAGCTTTGTGTGAAGTGGCACAGGCAGGCCAGGGAACTGCAGCAGCCAGTGAAAGGTAGTGAATGAGCATCTACATGTCTTTGGTTATGAAGTTTTGAGGCATTTAAGGCATGATGTTTCCAGGAGATCGGAAAAATTTTGGCCAAGGCCAGATGTGTGAGGAGCTGCTGGTATATAAAATTTCCCGTAGTGGAATAATGAAATGAACATCATTTCCCCCCCCCATAATTCTGTGGAAGAGCAGCCTTAAACAAGATAGAACAGAGCGACAAGAGAGTATGCTTCAACAGTCTGACAGCGGTGGAGCAAGAAGGCAAGAGGTTTGTCAGAGGAATTCAGATGGCCGTATACAATTCTGATGATTTTGCAAAGTTTAAGGCTGGTTTCACAAATCCTCTTTCTTGGCAGAAAACTTAAGTGTGCACTGAAGTTCTGTGGGGATTTTGTGGATTAAGAACTATATTGCTGAAACAGTATCAACTTCGCATATGCCAAAACGCTTTCTTGAACTGGGTCTAAAACACAGCAAGCGTGTTTTTCTTCAGAGCCTAAAATTTCTTAAGCTTTATCTGTGACCCTCTCATTTCAGTCTGTTGGTAATTCCCATATTTGCTTGGGTGGTGGTTCCTCTTGTGGTTTTTGTTTTTATTTTTTTTTTTTCCTCTCCCTGACGCTTCTGAAGGGATTGATCCCAGTGCAGGGTCATACAGATAAAGTTTCATGCCAAAGGGTATTTGTTAAAATAAGCAATCATTTCTGGGGCTTTAGAGAGCAGAATTTAAACAGTGGGAGCTATCTTTTAAAATGGATTTAAAGATCCAGGAAAACAAACAAACAACTTTTTGGGATTTTGGACTAAAAGCATGATACCTACATGAGTAGGGAGCAAAGCTAAATTATTTTTATTGATTCCCTATGACCTTGAAATGCAGATAAGCGTTTTAGAAAGAAAGTTTCATACTGTCTGTTAGTTGAGCATTTGTTGCTGCCCATATGTATTTTAATTTAATATGAATTATACAAAGTTAGGACAAAAATGAATGCAGAAAGTTAAGTTTGTAGGTCAGCAGGTGACTATATTGAGGAGCTCTGTACTTGCTGGTGAGAATTAAATTTTTTTCTTGTGAGGTTGCCTAAGAGTAACTGATACATGGCAGAGAATTGAAAACATTGCATGCGTGAAAAGTCAGCACTATGGCTATAGTAAAGAGGATGGCTGCTTACTGGAAATTGTTACACTGTGCCTTTTTATATCTGAGTTGTGCATGAGCTGGGGTTTTCTGTCATGTTTCTTAAGGGAAATTCTGGACTTTGGGCTTAGGTAATTTTCTGACCAGGAGGGGACCAAGCTGTCAGTGAACATACCCAGGGTACTTAGAAGCAGGGAGACAGTTGCTCAGCATAATGGATGATAAAATAAAATGTCATTTATAGCTGCAGCTTACAGCTCTGAAAGTCATCTGTCACAGAGAGGTCCCTCTGCAGCCGCGATGCTTGCACGTGTCTCACGAAGGCATTGAAGGCATTGCACTCCTGTGCTAGTTTGGGCAGCTCCCTGGGCTGCTTTGCAAATGGGGGTATTGAGTAACACACGGCATTCACACAGGGCATGTGAGAGAGGCCAAATATTTTAGATGTGTCCAATCTTTCCTGTAGTGTTTTGAGTTTTACTTGCCATCCTTTTAACCTATCTGTCGACCTGTTGGCTTGTGGATGGTTTCAGTTTTCCAAAGGACTGCCCATCTGCACTGCTGCTGGCATGCACGGGACTCTCTTGTTCCGAAAAAACTCCACCGGCTTAGTTGGGGCTTGCTGAGGTTTAAGATAGCTTTTATGCAGATCAGTTTTGATGCTGATCGTAGCTTTGGTGCTTTAATTCTGAATACCCGTTTGCTACGGTCTGTTAATCTACCTGGAAAGGGAAGCTCTGAATTGTAATTAAAGACAGCAGTATATTGCTGCAATCAATCTTGCGTCAGTTCACTAACTGTTGGAAGTCTGCTGTACCGTAATGGCTAATTTGCTTTCATTATTAACGTGATTTATCTGCAATTCTTTTTTTCGTTATGTTGCTGAGTAAAAGATCGCAAAACTTTAAACGGAACTATAAAGGCTGTATATTTATGAGAGGTTTTAACAATTTTATATTAAAACTTCAGTATGACAGATGGATTTGACAGCTGGTTTGACCCACAATCCAAAGTATAATGTTTCTATAATTGAGTTTCCATCACTAATGACCAACGCTTAACAAAAATACCAAAGTGATGTACCACATAGCTGTAAGCCATAGAGGGAGCAAAGTGATGACTTCAGTAGTGCTGAGAAAGTAGGAGAGAAAAGCTGGAATGCGTTCCCACAAAAACCTTCCCTTTGTCTCTGTTGGGACCTGCACCCAGTGAGGTAATTGAGAACATCAGCGGTCCTCAGCAGGTAAAGCTTGTGCTTAAATACCTTACTGAGTTGGGGCCTGACATGAAAAATGTGACATTCGGGAGTGAAAAATGAGAGGATTGCTCCTTCTTGTGGGAAGAGGCTGAAAGGAAAAAAACAAGCTCTGCAAGCCTTTATGAGGCATTTTCGCTGAGCTGTGACATAGCAGGGAAAACGTGTGTCAGAAAAATGGGCAGACCGGGTTGCATACCCTTCTCTCCCTCAGAAATGATCACGTCCTGTGGCGAGGGGCACCTCTGAGCTGAGAGAAGGGGCGTTGCTGCAGCATGTGTGTCTCTCGTGTCTTGCAGGTGAGAGCACGTGAGCAATTTACTTAAGTGGGAACTTAACAGGGCGTCTTGTTCTCTCTGGTGACCTGTCTCAAGAACCCTTGTTAACAAAATGAACGTCAGCGCTTTAAGATTTGCCATCAATCAAAATCACAAATGGTCTTTCTGTACAGTTCTTGAAGGTCAGCAAGCCCAGAGGAGGAACAGTTGCTCACTGAACAAGCCTCACGTCCCCAGATGGGCAAACTTAGGAGTGCTTAGGGGAGCTTCTTATCTCATCTCTTGCCTCAGGCCGATCCATGAGTCAACTCGCTGAGATCCAAGCCCCAAAGCTTTCTGTAGAGGAACTTGAAACAAACAAAGCAGATTTATATATTCTTTATTTTTTTGAGCCTATCCTTGTCCTCTCTTTGAAAATTCCTCTGCTGCTGCTATTCCTGCAAAGAGATAAATTACGTATTCAATTGATATCTGACCACCAATAGACCTCAGGGATGAATAAGCAAAAGTGGGATTGTAATTAAGCAACTTCTTGGATATAAGCTAATTCTGTGATCTTGTGAAGCCCTACTCATCTCGGAGGGTGTCAGGATATGTGTGGCAACGTTGCAGTATGGTGTCACGGTGCCTTTCAGTCAGGGAACGCACAATTTTCTGTATTTAAGAAATGCTGTTTCATTGCTTTGATCTTTGGTCTTCATTGCTGCAGATGGGATTTTTGTTCTGTAAAATATTTCTGTAGTCAACGTGATTGGAAAAACTTACCTGTAGGATTTTCCTTGTTTAAGGAGGGACTTTGGGGAGAAAAATAGGCATGTGATTTCAATGGACCATGTGTTTTCCCTGTGGAATAACTGGAGCTAATTCCCTGCAAACATCTGGCTAGCTATCAAATTGCCAACATCTGTACTTCTGCCAGCGGTGACCCATATGCTGAACACATGCCAGTCTTTTTACTTGAAGGAATTTGGGAGGATAAATCGAGGAGAAGCTCTTCACCATAAAGAAAAATGCTATCTGCATTTTTATGGGACTATATTAAGTATTTTTCCACCTCTAATTTTCCCATTGAGAGAGGCTTTGTGAGCATGTGAAACTTTAAAAAGCAGCACCCAGTCCATTTTCCTATGCTTAGTGACTTGGATTCAGTGTCTGTTGAAGTCAGTCATGGAAGTCTTTTCCACTCTTTTTCTTCAGGAATGCAGTGCAATTCTTTGTTGTGACTGTAAAGAAACCCCTTGAACAAGTCAGCTTCTCCCAGCAAATCTCCTTTCAACTACATTGTGGCTATCAAATAAGTTTGCAAATAATCTACAGAAGGAGAAAGCTGGAAATAGATGTTACGGGAAAGTTTTTGTTGTTTGTTTGTTTGTTTTGTTTGTAAGCATTACTTACCTGTATCTGTAATCAAAGGCAAATGCCTTTGTCTTTAATGTAGGTGTCTATATACTTTTCAGTGTATTGTAGAAGAGTCCAAAGACTCTCTCTCACCCTGTGGGCAATACATTTAGTAGGTCATAGCTGGTCTGTGGAACAATACAAAGTATTTTAAGCTGAAATTTGGGTGAGGATGCTGTGTGTTGATACGTTACCAGTTCTAGTGGATAGAACCTGAAAGACATGAAAACCACTGAATTAAAAACTGTTTGCGAAACTGCTTAGAGGAAGGACTGTCTCTGTAACAACGCTTAGCAATCAGGCTTTTATTTTTACTTTAGCTTATTTTGGTTAGGCTTATGTATACTAACCTGAGGAAGAAGGATGGGTGAAGTTAGTAGATTCACAGTACTGCAAGGTGTTGATGTTACCCAGTCTAAAATCAGAAGAAACAGATGAAAGGTGTCCTGACCCCTTATTTTGAAACTAGTACCCCGTGATTGCTAATACTGCCAGTCAGTCTGGCTGCCATGGTGAGCAATGATCCTTTTCCTTCTTGCAGCTGAGGGCTGGAAGTGTGAGCTCCTGGAGTGCAGTTCTTGAGCCAGCTGGCAGTGCTGGGTTAGGCGGTCTTTGCTGCTGAACACACAGGGCCACGTTATTGTGGTTCCCTACATAAAGATTGTTTTCTGCATTTTAAAGTTGTTGATAAATGCAGATTTAGTATAGATTCAAAAAAAAAAAAAAACAAAAACAAAACAAAACAAAACAAAAAAAAACAAACAAAAAAACCCACGTTTTTTTAACTCTTATTTGTGACATTAGCCCTCAAATGGAACTCAGAATTTTATTTTACATTTCTACATTAGCACATAGGCTTGAAGAGGGGAAACAAATCTGTTTTGTTAAGCTAACCCTATCTCTTGTGGCTATTTTTCTCCTAGATTTTTAGAAATGAGTCATAATAGACCACCTAACTAATTCAGCTGGAAATCATGAAATGGTTCATGACCTTCTGAAACATACGTATTAGTTTTCCTACTGCCAGTTGAACTCCATAATCAGAGGGTCGAGAAAATTCTCCCTGGAGATTCCTGTCTGCTTGTTCTTCTGCTAATGAAAATATACCCAGAAGATTGAAAAAACTCTTACATCTGAGTAGACTGTATTCCTGCTTTGTCTTGATGGATTTGAGAGTTTTGGTTCTTCTTAAATATTGAAAAAAAATAAATCACAAATCTTTAAAAAATACTGTATCCTTTCCTTTCTCCATAGCATTGAATACACCAGAGGTATAAAAGTATAATACCTCAATTTCATCTGTGTTCTTGTGTGGCTTCTCTGCCAGGAAACATGAACATGCAGTGCAGCAGTTCATCAGAGGCCGGTTTTAGAGAGCACTCAGTACTTTGATGGAAGTGTAGATTGCATCTGTTTTCTAAGGATGTGTGTTACGTTTTACACTTACCCAGTGGGTAACATACCCAGTGGTCAGTGTCTCAAGGGTCATCGGTGCCCCAATATAAATCAGGTGGCAGAGAACTCTGCAGTATTTTTTGCAAGCCCCACTTGCTTGCTCTCTGAGCCTGATCGTGTTAAATCTGCAATGCATTTGAGCCCCAGCAGACCACCAAGATAAAAGCCCTCCAATGGTGGCATCCATTCCCCTCTGGTACTAGTGCCTGGCACTGTGTGTCATTGGCA
The DNA here is from genome assembly GCF_009819795.1 of Aythya fuligula. Lineage (NCBI taxonomy): Eukaryota > Metazoa > Chordata > Aves > Anseriformes > Anatidae > Aythya > Aythya fuligula. The sequence goes on along the minus strand of NC_045567.1, from coordinate 13,309,262 downwards.
CAGCTTTCACCTTCTCTGGGGTTTTCATTTGCAGGAAGGCTGCACAATTAGGTTCTGGCACTGTGTGTTAGGAATAGTTTCCTCAAGTAGTTTATGGCGATATCTCTGCATATCCACATTTGACTTGTGCATTAGATGTCTCCTCACCTAACTGCATTTTGGAGCTTCTGGTGTTCATGTGGCAGTAGCCCACAGTTAGCTATGATTCGCTCCAGAACACACTTTTATGTGTCCTACATGTGGTGTCCTTGCTCTCTCACCCAGGCATAGTTTCCAGTTTGGAATTTTTTTGTACCCTATGCAGACCCAGCACATTTGGAGCACTGTGATAAATGTGTGCTGAGCCAGCCTGTCCTGCAGTGGTGAGGTGCACTGAGATTCTTCCCCATGTCTGCTTTAGGTCTGTAAGCTATGCTGTATGTGCTAAGTATCTCACTCCAAACGTACTTCTAATAAAAGCAGACCTCTTGGGAAATCCAAATAGAAGCGATAACCTTTTATTCTGTCCAGCAGTCTGGACAGAAAGTGGGAGGAAATTATGTGAAACACTTAAATCCTAGAGACTGCAGTAAGACTACTTGCATGCAAGCATATGTAGTGTGGTGATTCCCAGCATTGAAAAATTGCTTACCCATGTGGGAAGGAATTGTTACAGGCCCCAGAAAGAAGGAGGTGATTGTTCTGCACCACTCCTGGTGGCAGTAGTAGTTCTGTGTCAGTGCTTTGCGTGTGCCACTGTCCCCATGCCAGGCATGCCCTGGCTTTCTTTCCTAGGCAGATAGCTCGAGTTCTGTTGTTTGCTGTGTATTTCAGTGACAACCTGGTGAGTTCTGAGAAACCTGCAGTTGCAATGTAATAATTAATGTGCATTGAAAATGGCACAAAACCTGTAGAAGACGTTGGCATTGGAGGTTCTGCTCATTCAAAGGGGTTGTAGCCATACGTGCTGAGTATCTGTTCTGAAGAAACCAAATTGTGAGCAGCTTTTCTAGGGCCCAGTATAAATCCTGTCTAACGCTGTGCAAGTTGGGATTGCTGGGCCAACGTGCTTACCTTTTGGGGCCGGCTACATTTTTGCAGTAATACTCCCATATGTCCGAAGTAAGCACAGCAAGACCCTTATTTGAAAAGATACTGGGAGTTTTCCTTATCCAGAAAAGTAATGATCTAGGGTTGATTTTAAAGAAAATATTGTCCAAGCTGTTGTTTATGTTTTGTCCTGGTTTCAGTTAGCACAGAATTAATTTTCTTCCTAGTAGCTGGTGGAATGCTGTGTTTTGGCTTAGAATGAGAAGAGTGCTGATAACACCCCGATGCTTTAATTGTTGCAGAGCAGTGCTTATACTAAGCCAAGGACATCTCAGCCTTTGCTCTGTCCTGCCAACGGGCAGGCTGGGGGGTGCAGTAAGAGCTGGGAGGGGACAGACCCAGGACAGGTGACCCAAACTAGCCAAAGGGGTATTCCATACCATCTGACGTCATGCTAAACAATATATAGGGGTGGCTAGCCGGGGGGAGGGGGCCGGACTGCTCAGGGTTAGGCTGGGCATCGGTCAGCGGGTGGTGAGCAATTGCATTGTGCATCACTTGTTTGTACATACTATTATTACTTTCGTATTATCACCATTGTATCATCATTATTATTATTATTATTATTATTTTCCTGTCTTATTAAACTGTCTTTATCTCAACTCACGGGCTTCACTTTCCATTTCTCTCCCCCGTCCCAGAGAGGGAGGGGGGAGGGTGAGCGAACGGCTGCGTGGTGTTTAGCTGCCAGCCGGGTTAAACCACGACATGTTTACAGGAAAGCTTTTTTATTTTCTAAGGAGAAACGATGACTTTTCAGTTCACTATACATCTTTGCAACTGTGCACAGGGTTTTAACCTGAAAAATAAAAGCAGCAACTTTTTTTTTGTGCTAAAAACTTTTTTTTTTCAATAGAATATTTCAGCTAGACTTAATTTGAGCAATTTATAGACTGCTTCTGTGGATTTATGTTGAAATGTTGATTATTATAGAATTGTCATCCAGAGCTCTTTTGCAAGTGGTTAGTGCTGTAAGGCAGCTTGGGAACGATACGCTGCTTGCTAGAGCTGCAGCTTCCAGGTAGTGTTTCAAGGACTGATCAGGTTAATCGTCTAACATTGTTTCTGTACCCAGTCTCAAGTGGTTGTTAAACCCCCTAAGATCTTTCAAGATGATTATCTGAAGAATCCAACTACCTTTTTGCAGCGTAGATACATAGCTACTGGTGATTTTTTCCCTTGTATATTGTGAGAAATATTTTATAAAGTAGTTGTTCTTGGAAAACAAACGAAAAGCATAGCTGATACTACTGAAGCACAGCTGTAGTTCTCAGTTCAGTTACTTTGGCCCAACTCCTGTTAAAGCTGTGAATTTGTGTTACTAAGTAATAGCTGGCAGACTCAAATTTGAGAGGTGTGAATTATACGCATGCTCTGCTGGAATTCTGTCCCGATGGAAGGAGAGTAGTACCGATGGCTGCTGTCCTCAGGGCTTTTCCTGTTCTAGATCATCTTAGCACTGCGATGCTGTCAGCCTCGTACTGCACAAATATTCCAGAGGAACTATTTGCTTTATTTATCTGTCCGTGCACGCCCAGAGGTGTCATAAAAGGTTAATGCCGCATCTGGTCTCCAGCTTTCTGCTGGTCAACTGATCTGGTTTTACTTGAAACTGCTCAGTTTGAAAAGGAGCAATTGCACTCTAAATGCTGCAGATAGAAGTACTATGCAAATGGACTGACAATGTTATTTCTCATCAACTCTGTGAAAAGCAACTGCATTTATATATAGGAAGCCTGTCATTCTAAAAGGAACAACATATGAAAAAATGAAAAAATAGAGTATTTGTAAAAAGTTGTGGAACTTTATTTAGCATAATAATTCAGGGTAAATCAGAAGAAACATCCAGTCCTTGACATTCTATATTGTGACATTTTGCCAGTAGCAAAGAAATGAAGCTTCAAGTTATAAGTTTTCAAAACGAAAATGAAAACTTAATGAATAACTGGATTTCAGGTTCTGTCTCTGTGAACATGATACAATTTGGTTTGCACTTAAGTTCTTTTTCAAAGTAACTGTAAGAACTTAAAGAAACAAAACCCTGCTCATGTTGTTTAATGACGCTGTTTGAGCAGTCTGTTGTTTTTATACTTGCAAATATGTTTGGAGGTCATTGCATATCTGAAATCATACAACTCTGAATTTTATCATGTGTGTCATGTAGGTATGTACATGTATGACTTTTTGCTGTATACTTAGTACTCTGTATATCAAATTGCAAATAATTTGTACTTCATTCCTACTGCTGCAAAACATTAATATGTTGTCCTGTATTTTGGCAAACCATAAAGATGCAGAAGATTTAAAGGACTTGAAAGCATTAAAAGGAAGCTATTGTTCAACAAACTGTAGCTTTCATTCATTCTGTAACTTTGTAATAAGTGCAAGATGTTGAAGGGAAAGGAGCCAAATATTAGTGTGGTCCTAAGAGACCAAAGAAATAATGGAGCTACGTAAATTTGACATTCTTCTTTCATGATCACACTCAAATCTAAAATGTATGCAGATGCTATTCCTGTATAGATAGATTCAGTGTTTGTTGCTACTTTTGGTTTATTGAATATTACTGAATAGTTTCAGTAATGTTTATAAGACAATATTTTCCCTTTTAGTAGTGTGGTGTTGGTCGTTGGTTTTTTTTTTTGTAGTTGTTTTTTAAGTTAGCATGCTTTCAATTATTGCAGAATTTAAGGAATTAGTAAAGTGGTGGAGAGCCGTTGCATTAGCAGGGTGGTCTTACCTTGTCAGTGCTGTGGGCCAGGTGCCAGCTCTGTGTTGCACACAGAAGCACAATGGCAATAACAGTGACTTTCCTTCTACATCTGCGTGTCATTGCGCTCGCTTCTATGACGTTGGTCTTTGAAGACGAGGGGGCTCAGCCAGAGTAGGCCCACTATATCTGAGCCTCTGCTGCACAGAGGTTTCTGATGCTTAGATTGACTTTGTTTGGGGAAAATGGTTCCCACACTGCCATTGCAGTGTTGGACACGTGGAAAGAAAGGAACATTGCATTTGGGTTGATTCATAATCCAGTGAGCTGTAAGGTGCTTAGCCTGCTCCTGATGCTGCCATCTCAACCCAGTTGCTTACAGAACGATTTCAATATTATGTGAAAGTCTGGAAGAACAGAGAGAAGGAAACTCTGTGCACGGCTGTCATACTTGAATCCAGATTTTCTTGGAAAACTCTTGTCGGATTGTCGGAGGAGTTGCTTTAATCTATACTATCGTTTAAAGTCTTTTTTTTTTTTTTTTTTTTTTTTTTTTTCCCCCAAACAAAACTTCAGGTGGTGGAAGACTAGAGGAAATCTTTGGGAAATGCTGGCACAGCAGTTTCAGACAGACTGATACAAGCCTCCTGAATCTGTTTTTCCCTCTTCACCCTGTTTGCAGGTTTCTTTAGCAAAAGCACTTGAATTATGCAGCTTCTTCTGACATTACAATGGGCTGAACTGGGATTAAATCCTATTGAAGTCAGTGGTGTAACACTGATGCAGGAAGCTAGTACGAGATAAGTCAGGCCTCAATTGTGATTTTTTTTTTTTCATTAGGTACATGAAATGTAGCTGGTGGCTGGTTTAAGAGAAGTAAAGCATCCTCTGCATCAGGGTGGATGCATTCCTGTCAGAATCGTAGAATATGTATGGGTTGGCAGGGAGCTGTCACTCAAAACCAAACTATGCCGTGCTTGTGGTGAGTAAGCATGGATACCATACGTGCGAAGCAATGTTTGTGTGTTACACTGAGCATAATAAATTTTTCGGTGTATGTGAATAGTAGGAACCATACTGGAAGCCCAGAATGCAAACTGTTTAGCTGCTTGGCCTGGCAGCCTCTGTGCAGCAACACCACCGTGGCATCTTGTCGTAACTGGGCTTGTCTCCAGAAGCTGATTTTCAAACACCAGCTGTTCAGACGTGAAGTTTCCAGAGGTGAGCTCTATTTGGTCAGTTGTGTTGGACTGTCACAGACTCTTCAGTGGTTGTGTCAGCTATTTTGTGGGTGCATGATAAACAATCTGAACAAAGTTCTCCTCCTGGAAGCTGATGTTGCCTGATTTCATTAATGAGCTACTGGTGTGTTAGTTCCAAATCCAAAACTGGCTGTTGTTTGTCTCCCTGTAGCCTGAAATCAAAAAGCTGCTCTTGAAGAACATGAGAACAAGTGTGGTTTTCTTCTTGTTTATTTTAATACTAAATGAAGGCAAACTATATATCATGTCTTCCTCAAATTCTGGAGAATTTTGCTTGCAACTTATTTCTGCTCATAATCAATGTATTTGCATGTTATGGTCCCTTGCTCTTGGTGGAGGGTTGAGATGAAAGGCTGTGAATGACAATTGAATATTTCTCTCCTTGGAGTGTGCTTAGGCTTAAGATTCAGCTTTTTGTGAGTTCAAGGCTTGCTGTATTTGACAGCATAGATGAACGTCCTATTTCGGAGACAGTGGTAACTTTTGGGATCTAGAAACTGTACAAAGGACGATAGAAGTGCATTAAAAGTACTTAATTAGTCACCTTTAAAACAAGATGCTAAGGTTGCTTTCTCTGCACGATCAGAATGTAAACCAACTTCAACTGCATGAAGTCATGTTATTTCTATCTAAGAACATGCAGCTGATCCAGTAATTTGATTCTCAAACATCTCTTAATGCCTTATAACAAGAAAAAAAGACCTATAGATTTCCTTCTCAAAGATTGCTTAGAGTGCCTGCAAGCACAAGTCTATTTTTGTGTCTGACCAATGGTGATAAGGAAGTAAGTGACACAGTACAGATGTTTACACCACATCTACAATCAGCAGAGATGATTTCTGTACCATATGCCTGATGTTTTGGCTCTGTTTGCAGGAGGAATTAAGTTATCTACAATCACAGTTCTGTTATGCAATGAAAAATAAATGACACTCTGAAATATTTTAATTTCATACTTGTGTCAGACTAACGCTGTTCTGTTTAATTGAACACACAATTTTGACAGTCAAGAGAGATTTGGAGATAAAGCTATGTGGTTTCATAAGTGTCTACAACTTAGTATCCCAGGAGGCTCCTGAAATCTGTTTCCTTGGGATGTACATCATTGCTGACTGTTTTGCTCTCATCTTTCACTGGGGGCTGTTAATTCTCAGGAAATTGAAGATCCTTGCAAATTCGTAAATGCATTTCACTTAGTCTTGTTCAGATAAGGAGATGGATGGTTGCAGTTCAGACTTGACAGAAGTGGACGGGAAGGGGCAAGAGTGTCAGAACGTACTGGCATTGTTGAAGAGAGTCCCTGCTTCCATTATGTAATGTAAACTGCACATCTGTAAGAGAAAAGGTACAAGCGAAGGAGGAAACCCCTAGGGCACGGTTTTCATGTTTTTAATATCCCCATTGCCTTTTCAGTGTGATTAAAAATAGTAGTTAGATTTCCCCCATAAATAAAAATAACCAAGTGATTTGGCAAACAAAAAAATGCTGAGAGTGCAGCAGCACACAGCTGACTGTGCTGTGGTTTGGGTTGTGTCGGTGTTTCCATCACGAATCCAATTGGAATTTTTAACATAGCTGTAAAAATCTGTTTCATTCTGAAACTTGGCAAGGTGTTTCTCTGCCTGAGAATGAACTTTCTTGTTTTTAAATGGAAAGGTACCTGATTTTTTTAAATTCTAGGATTTTATATGCTCTTCCAGAGCACTAGTTGTAATACCGGTGAGAACGCAGAAGTGGTTCTCAGGCAGAAGGAAGCAGCTCATGGGAGGGGTGTGTGCATGCGTGTGTAAAACACTGAGGATTTAATGTATGATGAAGTGTTGTGTATTACCTGTCTGGTTAAATCACCCATTGTGGTGAAGGGATTGTAATGCTCCTGATAACAAGCAAGTTAGTTGCCCAGAGAGATGTAATAGAGGAAGGCACTGAGCAGGCTTTTCTACTAAACTTTGCCAGTGCATGCTAATCTTGATTTACAGGATTGTGCCTGCTCCTTTGCCAAGCTGATCTTTGGGTGAAATCAGTTTGCATTACGTGGCGCTGAATCACGTGGTGATGTTCAGATGAATGCAGAGTAGGATTAGACTGAAAACTCATTATCTGGCCAGTCCTCGGGAGGTATAAAGTGATAGGCTTCCAGCCCCGACTGGAACTACTCACCATCCAGAGAAGTGCAAAAATGATTTATGTCAGAGGCTTTTTGTTGTACAGCTTCCAAAGAAAGCAGTCGGAATGGTTCGGATTACTGCCTTCTGTGTCCTTAAAATAATCTTGGGAATTGATTCCTTCCTTGCCTCTGTCTAGAAGTTCTAGCACCTCCCGCAGTGTTTTGGACAGATAACATTTACCTTTCACAATTCGAAATACATTAACAATTGCACTTTTTAAATTTTATTTTTTTGTCACTTGAAAGTGGTGTAGTCAAGTTCAGGAAAACAGTATTTCACTTATAATTTCATTTCATTCTTAGTTCATAGAGGGCTTGATGTTGAGTCCTGCCCGACTACTGGCTGGAGCCCAGACCTAGCCAATGTTAACAGAGAATTTCTTCCAGTGGCATCTTTCCTTCATCCCTAAGTTGTTCTTTGTGGGAAGTGCATCTCAGCCATCCACTCGCAGCTCTGTGAAACAAAGACTTCAGCTTCTGTTTGCATTCACTTATCTTAAGTTTTCATTGAGCTGCTGCCCAGCAGCTTTATCTGAAAGTTGCTTTTTGTATGTCAGCTTTGTCTAGCCTTTCATTCTGGCCCACATTGACTCTGCACGTCAGCTGTCCAAATGTGTACAAGTATGTATTATACAAGCCTCAACAAGACTGTAGGGCCTTCACTCTTTTTCCCATTGTTGATGTAGTATTTTGTAGCAGTAGATCATCCGGGATGAAAAGCTAATAATACTTAAGCTGTGATTATTATCAAGATGTTGCTTTCATGAAACTATTAAAAAGTTATTAAATCATTTCAAACAGTTGTAGTTGAGAAGTACAACTAATGAGTGAGGATCATCATTTCTGTGCACTGATGAGATGTATGTGTTATTCTTTGACTTCTTCAGACTCACTGCATCTTCATTACAGCTTTACAAGAAGTTTGAATTTTCACTCTGTGTTTTATTAAATGTGGATATTCTACCACTATTCATGCAGTCCAGTGCAGCAGTAGTGCTGTGATGGGTGTATCACAGACCCCCTCCTGGTACCAGTTACTCCTGTCTAACAGTTCCAGACTGCCTGGAACTTCTGCCTATTCGAGTATTCTGCAGTTTTATAGCAACATATACAAGGCATGAAAAATGTTGTACCCCTCCCTGTGTGCTAAGTCAGCAACATCTGTTGTTGATGTAGGGATGTTTTGGTAATGTGTCTGCTTGGGCTGACCAAATGCAGAGGCAGTTACGAAAGCTATCTAGACAGATCTGTCTGTGGAAGCCCAGCACTGGCCGCTAGAGTTTGGGTCAGGGTCTAGCCAGCCAGAATACAGTAAGAATTTTAAGAAATTGCTTGTGTATTATGAGTTGCCTTTATTATGCACATGTAATATTTACCAGTCTTTTTAATCATATTACCGATGAAAGCAGTATTAACTACTAGTGTATTCGTATTGCAGATTTCATGTAACTCTTGGTGTTCCTATTCAGGACAGTAAAGTTATGTGCCTGAGATGTAGCTGCTGGCTATTAACATCAGACATCTTTCTCTCTCTCTCCCCTGCCCTTTTTTAGAGGCCTTTGAGTCCTTGCTTCGCTTAGCTGAAAACCGCACAAGTTCCCTGTTCGAGACAGCTTACAGACCTATGGCGAAAGAAGCAGCGGAGCCTGTTAAAAAGCTTTTTAGAGACATCTCTCTCTACATCCTGGGCGCAGAGACTACAGTGGAAGGTGCTGTATTACGGTTCTTTGACAGTCTCTTTCCTCTTGTGTATAGTCGGCTAATAAACCCAGGAATTACAGATTTATCAGAGGACTATACAGAGTGTCTAAGACTTACGAGGCAAGACATAAATCCTTTCGGACGCTATTCTAGAAACATGGTTACAGAGCTGTCAAAATCTCTTTGGGCAAGCAGGATGCTCAGCCAGGCCCTCAGCCTGGGCATCGAAGTAATAAATACTACTGAACATGCAGTTCTCAGCAAGGAATGCAGCAGAGCTCTGGTGAAGATGCAGTACTGCCCTCATTGCCAGGGCCTGACACTAATCAGACCCTGCGTCGGATATTGCCTCAACGTAATGAGGGGCTGCTTGGCCAGTGTGTCAGAACTGGATGCCCAATGGAGGGAGTATATCTCCACGCTGGAGTATCTGACAAACGAGATGGCTGCCTCGCATGACCTGGAAATCGCACTGACAGGAATCCGGAACTCCATCAATGAAGCCATCCTGCATGCACAGCTGAATGGACCACAGCTCTCTGCTACGGTAAGTGCTCTCTAATTATTCCCTACTCACATCTATAAGTTTCATTATTGGATGAGTAAATATTTGAACAACTTGATGTTGTCTTTGGATCAATTTTTATTTTTTCATCCAGATCTTTTTTAATAGTTAGTGAAAATATTGCTGATAATTATGATGGGGTTCAACAGTCTGCACTGAAATGAAAGTGGGGAAAATGTTTGTTCCTTGAGAAGTAGCTCGGTAAAGCAAATCGCTCTGGCTTGTCTGCAGAATTTTCTAAACAAACAAGGGGAGTATATTATACTTGATATCAACAGCATATTTTCATGCTCTAAAGCATCTGATCCTGGAACTCCAGGAGCAGTGTTCCCCTGGCGTGTGAATATTTGTAATGTGTGGGGACTTTCCATAAGGAACAGTGTAAGGGCTTAAAAGTGTGTTTTTCTAATTAAATGCAAAGAAATTAATATTTCCATAATTTTACAGTTGCTTTGTTTTTGTGCTGACCATCGAGACATCAGGAAGGTAGTAGAGTTCTATAGAGAGTACACTCCTCCAAAGAACGTTGAAAAAAGAGCACTGAAAAAATTAATTCTTTGACAGCATTTACACAAGCAGAGGAACAAAATACATTTAAATGGTTCTATCTTTTATACGTGGTTGGTCTCATAAATAACAGTAGCATGTGACTGACAGGTGTTCTCTCAAGGTGTTGAAGATTAGACCAGAAACTACTGAAATGAGTAATGGTGCTGCTGGCATCATCTCTATGAAGTTCCACAGGACTGTCAGTGCAAAAAATAGTGTGGCCTTAAGCAGGAGAAAAACTAATCTGAAAAAAGAGATGCAGATAGATTCACCTTTCTCAGGGAAGGAATTCTTGCAGAGAATAAATGAGAAGGGAATGCAGAGATCTATAAAGTTAATTCCTATGTTGAACTCTGGCCATCATATTATGTAAGAGGGGAAAAAATATATATAATAAGATACTACAGAGGGTGTTTTTAAACTAAGAACATAGTTTACCAGGAGAAAAAGCCTGCATGTTTGTAAGCTTTCACGTAACCTAACATCACATCTTTCTTCAATTTAGGAGAGCTGACAGAGGCAGATACTGACAGAACATAAAAAAGTCATGGTTTATCTAAACAAATAATCCCCCCCCACACGCACTTTTAGTAATTTGATAGGATTATCACTGTGTATTTGGAGTTACCTTAGCCCATGTTGCCTGATGTCCTCCTTTTCCTTTTCATCCATGACCCCTGTATCTGCTAGTTTGGTATCTGAAGATAAATATGAAATATTAAGAAAAATGTTCAATTTCTTGGCTACTGCACAATTGGCGTTCGAGCCTATGTGCATTGTAGGACAGATCTTGCTTGTGCTTATGTGTAGTTGGTAGCATCATAAAACATACTATAAAGCAGTGCTAGGCGTAGGGTGTGTATTAAACAGTACTCTCACATCTGCTCTAATTTTCACTATCAGGTTATTTATATGTGTGTCTAGAAAGGAAATGAAAATGTATTCTTAATTATTACCTATTAGTTTTATCTGACTATAGGTAGGTGCCTCTTTAAATTGTCACACTATTTCATTATTGATTACACAGAAATAATTAGGAATAAACTGAAGGTTCCTGGCTACTGACAGCCAAAATAGTCTGACAGGTATTTCCTGCAGTGTGTGCAACTTAGGCAGTGTATGCTACAAAACACTAAAATGTAATTCTGCACTGCATTTATAAGCCTCTTAATATAGTCGTATTTATTTTGCTGATGGAGTAGAATGTGTAATCCAGGTGAATATCAGATAATTACAGATGAAGTTAATGAGGGCATTGCTTCTAGCTGATTTTGAAGCAGAATTACCTCTGAGGGATCTTTGACCATTAAAGATAATTGCTATTCAAATCACTTTACCTGGGTCTATCTCACTTCCCTTGCACTAACTTTAAACATTTTCTTTCTTCCGTTAAGAATGAATTCAGAGGGAGCTGTTGTGTTTGAAACTGTTGTGTTTTTTTTTTTCCCCAAAGTTCTTTGTTTTCTCCCACTACTGAAATCTGTGCACAAAAAAAAAAAAAAAAAAAAAAAAAGAAAAAGTTGGGTGTTGTTTGAGACACTGCTCTGGAGGATAGCAAAGGACGTTTTCTGTTTGAAAATGAAAACTATATGCCAGTTTGTTATCCTCAGTCCGTAACTTTTTCAGATGTCAGATTTCTGCAGGTAGGATTATATTTTGAAGACAGAGCATATTCCGTTATTTGAGCAAGCGTTTAGTCTGATATTGATTTAGAACTTTCCTGATTAGTTGCAGAGGCTAACCATTACTTAGAAAATTGAACCTAATTAAGCTGTATTTCCTTCTCTAAAGAAATGGAAAGGAGTTGAATCTACAGCTTCAGGATTTCCGTCTGAGATGGCTTCCTGGAATCCGGGCCTTGATTCTCAATTACACTTGTACCCTTTTGGGCTGCTCTTGCTCGGTTTTGTACCCAGGATTTATGTACTTTAGTATATAGTTTTACTTGTATAAAACTTACTTTTTCAGAAAAAATAAGACTTTTTTTTTCCCTTTGTAACAAAATAAATATCTTTTCCTGTGCATGCAGTTCAGCTTCTGCAAAAATGGAAATGTTTAACGTATGTATAGTTTCCGTTACAAATGCTGTAATTGGTTTCATTCAATTATAAATAATCTATGTAAAACTCATTCAGGAAAGCAGAGCACTCCTAGTAATTTTCATTTATCCTGAGGCAGCCTTAATTAATGCACCTGCCCTTTTAGAAGACATTTTACATTTTTTTAATAGGCAATATGGCTAAAAATTAGCGTTGTTTTTTTCTAGCTTGCTGTCTGCCTGGATGATAATGAATAATGAAAAGTTAGATTGTTTTCTTTAAAACAGGGGGAAGGATTGAAATAAACCAATAAAGTGCATAGTGTACTTTGCTCAAATGAGGTGCAGTCAATTATTATAAAATTAAAAAAATAAATCCTATTTATATGAAGAGCGCATGGCTTCAAGAGACTGGCCTCTGCTGATCTCCTCCATTAGAGCCACGAGAATTGCCTGATTTGCTGGGATAGCGTGTGTGAAAGGTCACCTTTAAGATATTGATAATCTCTGCTCAGATTGCTGCGGATTGTGCCGTGCCGTTCAGGGATGCTGGCTTGCATCCAGTTTACTTAACCTAATGTGGGCCAGCCACGGTCTGCAGCATCAGCAATCATAATCATTACTTTCTGGTTTGTCTGCTGGAATCTAATTGTCTTTCATATTGGTAGGAGCCCTGACTGCTTCTTGGTGCCAGATACAGAGACCAGGTTTGTTCCCCCTTCCTTATCATTTTTGAGTCTTTCTCCGTACTTTGTTTGCACCTTTCTGTGTTTTAAAGGCAGGTGTTGTTTTCTCATGTATTCAGTCTGCCATATTATTCTATAACCAAATGCTTTATTTGTGCATCATTCCTGTTTTCTTATTTTTATTCTAAGTGGAAATAAAATACCTTGAAGTAAAATGCAAGGAGGGGAGGCAGTTAAATGCATGCTGGTCTCTAGCACTTGGGGGAAGTTTACTCGCTTGGTTATTCATTACAAGCCAAATTCCCCCTCTCTCTTAGTAAAATTTTGTAGTCCTTAAAATATAAAGGTTATGATTATGAAAGTAGTAAAAATAAACATTTAAAAAATGCACAGGTAGCTCCCCATTCATCAGAGTACTAGATCATGTGCTTAACCTGAAGTATCTCATTTAAACCACTTTTTTGTGAAGGATGCTCTTGCACTTTGCCAGGGGGAGTCCCCTGTTGCTCACCAGCCGCTGTTGGTGCTCCCCAGACCGAGCCCCACAAGGCAGCGTGCCTGGTGCTTGCGAGGCACTGAGGTGGGCTTGCAGCACTCCTCCAGCAAGCCGGGGGGCATTCATGGAGATAGGTAATAGGAACAGAAGAACATATGAGGCAGGGAAGATTTCTGTTGGATCAGAAGTAGAATCTGTCTGGCCAAGCTAACTACAAATCTGCACCTCTGCTGATAGTGAGCAGATCCTGGTATTGCAGTTTTGGCTTTGCCTGGAGCTTGGTGGTCTTGCAGATGTGGCGCTACTGACTTTTTATTGGTGTGGATCTGAAGGGCAGAGATGGTCTGTGGGATGGTGTCGTGCTGTATAGGCAGGTGCTGTGGAATCAGCATCCTGCTCAGGTACAGATTCTGTGTTATCTTTTGGCAGTCTGTGGTTACAAAGAGATTTGGTTCTCCTCCGTGCGATAGAATACATGGCTTCCCAAGGTCAGAGGTCCAACAGCGGAATGTCCCTGTGTTCTGAGGTCCAATAGTAAAAGGTTGCTTCTTCCGTTTACTAGAGCATTTGAGCATAGAAGATGCACTTTTGCCTGTGTTGGAAAGCTCTGTGGGCCCAGGTCCCCTCGCAGCTTCTGGAAATGGTGATTTGCTGCTTGCTCTGCAGATACGCCCAGTGCTGCCTGGGCAGCTGGCGAGGACTCTGTCAGCTGCAGTCTGACAGAGGGTTGGAGCCAGGTGGTCTTTGAGGCCCTTCCAATCCAAGCCATCCCATAATTTGTCACTCTATACTTCTTCAGAACAGAAAAATACTGTACAGCTGAAGATGCTGTGTGTCAGTGCTCCATTTATAAATGGCAAGGTGGAGGCTATATTGTCAAAGAAAAAGCATTTTATGGTTTGAATTCCACTTCAGCTCAATAGCGCTTGAACACATAATTACCTGTTCTTAGCACATTTCCCAGGTATGGCCATGCCTTATACTCTGCATGTGGCTCGTTGGGAAGCCTGCCTACATGGTGGAAAATGCAAAGTGTTGTGTGGTAGCAGAAACATGTGGAAGGTAGGAAGATGCATATTGTCCTGAAACTTGGTCTTCTTTCTGTGTGTTTGTCCAACATAAAGTACTCATCTTCTTACTGATGTTATAATAGCTGAAAATGTTTCAAATAAAGGGAATATAAAAAGCCACAGATTTAATATTTTCAGAATGTCTGTTTATACAATGCCACCACACGGTTTTTGGATTATAGGAATAATAAAAGCAAAAGCTAATAAAGGCCTTGATTGATAGATACCATCAGAGATCAGGAATTAGGAGAAAGAAGAAAGATCTATGCCTTGAGCCAATCAAGTTCTTGGAAGCTAGCTTACTAATTAATGTGATGAAAATGACAAAAAAAAAAAAAAAGATACAAGAATAAACTTTGGGAAAAGGAGCAGCACAGAGGCAGGAGAAACACAGGAAGCGAGGGGTATTTCAGATACATGATGCTAGAAATTTCAGGAGTGTTAGGGAGAATAAAATCAGTGATGGGGAGAGAGAAAGTCGTGTCAAAATCCCGGGGTAGTAAGTGGCAGTCCTTCCACAGGCTTTGAAGACATCAAGGATGATATGGAGAAGACATCCACTAAATACAGATTGTTTTTTAGAGGGGATTGGTTTAGGGCTGTAATGAAAGAGAGAATCTGCTGGCTTTTTGTGGCAGATCATTCATGTGGTGCTTCTTTAAAGTTTTGTGTCTCAAGCAACGCAAGGAAGGCATGAGAAGGTGATGAAAGCAGGATCCCTAGCAAGGAATGTTGTCCTTGATGGTGATGAAAAAAAGACAAAGGAGTTAGGCTTTCCATGTCTGCTCAACTGCTTCTTCTTCAGTCATTTGCAATTAGGGATGTAATTAGGAGCTGGGGAGGCACAGTGCATAGAGAAACAGCAAATGAGAATTTAGTGGGTTTAGACTTACAAAAAAAAAAAAAAAAAAAAAAAAAAAAGAAAGTACAGGTTGATGATTGGTCTTGGCTGGTCTATCAATCTCCTCTCATCAGTGGTTTTAAAAACTTGACTCCTGTTGCAAAGCAGGCAGCATGTAGTCACGAAATGCACGCACAGCTCTCTCTACTGTTGTCTAAACTTGTCTCCCTGAAGCCACTTGAAAATGGATTTCTCTTACTGTTTACATTGCATCATTATTAGTGTTTTGATTTTGAAATTGATCTTGTTGACCAGAATGTGGTACTTAGCGCTGAAGAAAGTGGTTGCTCTGCAGGTGAGTTCAGGCTTATAGCTCTCTGAGGTATTTAACCTGTAAGTGGGTAAGAGTGGGAATGCTGGTGGAGTTGGAGAGAGCAGTTTGGGAGTCTAAAAACAAGAAGGAAAAGGCTAAGTTTATAGAAGCACTGAAAGAGTGACTAATAATTAAATCTTGCAATATTTTTATGAAATAGCTGTATATTGGTGTAATCTTAGAAAAAATGGAGACAGTAATACTAAGAGGTAGAACCAGGCTTTTTTTTATTTATTATTTTTTTTTTCCAGTTATTAGTTCTATAATCCAGCACCCCAGTTTTCCAGTGATCTGAGGGTGTGCTGTCAGTGCCCATTACAGGCACATGTGATGCACCTCAGCACATGTTCTTGGCTAACTGGAAGATACAAAGGTGTGCGTATACCTTTGGTACTGAAGAACAAGCTATATAGACATTTGTTAGGTGTGGTTTAAGGATGGAAAGAGGCATCTGCCTGTGAAAGAACACACTTGTATTGTGAAATGCCCACATTACTGCAGTGGGCTTGAGCCAAAACTTCCTGACAGGGGAAAAGCATTTGAAAACAAAATGAAAATGTTGCTGCAATTTTTTTGGTAGAAATTCATCAGTGTATGGAAGGCTTAGGAAAAATAATCGAGGTGGTCTGAAATCTTTAGGAATAAATTAGAAAAACCAAACCTGAGAAACAAAAGACACAAGATGTGTTTAAATGGTCACCTTTAGGAAAATAAAAACTTAGTGTGGGAAAAGACTGCCAAACTTAAAGCAGCAGGAGATGGATGCACACTAACCTTACAAATTGGAAAAGGAAATGGCAGTACTATGAACAAAATAACTTGGTGTTGAGTAAGTTCACAGCAACAGTTTCTGCCAGCTAGTAATGAACTACTTGGTTAGAGATCAGTGTCATAAGACACTCCTGGAGACTTTGGAGAGTGCTCAGAGCTGAACTCAGGTGCTTCCTTCCTGCAAGTTTTCCAGTTCAAATGATCAACACCAGCTATCAATAAGCATAAGGACCAAACTTAGCAGAGGTAAGAGCAGTAGATTCAGTGCCTTAGTATGCTGAAAATACCTGTGAAAATGTACATGGGAAGCTATGCTTGTGAAATATTTGCACTAGAAATGGTATGTAAAATGTCATTTCACTTTTCCTTAAATACTTGTTACCAGTAAATCTCTGAAAAGAGAAAAGAGGAAATGCTTAGCTATGATGAGGTCTGCAGATGATCTTGTAGGAGCCTGAAGGGCTGCCCTCTTGAAGCTGTCGAATTTGGTAGTGCTTCTTGCAGATGTGACCTTGAAGACACAGAATCACTTATGCTGAGTGTACATCAGATTCAAATCCTTTGTGAAGAAGGGACAAAAGGAGAACTTTTGGAAGCCTGGTGAATTGCACGGAGGGCGCATCTTGTAGTGTAATTACCAATTTTTGTGCAAAAGGTAAAAGAACGCTTTTAACAGTGTAGGACATACAGAATTGCCTATTTAAAAATATTGATGTGTTTCTCTTGAGCTACGTACTTATCAAAAGATTGCTCTTGTCTTATGGTCAGTCAGGAATGAATTTTTAAAAAATGAGCTCTAGAATTCTGTATCTGGAGTCCACAGAACTTTGCAGAGTATAAGCATCTAGTTCTCGTTGTCAGCTTTGTAAGTTTTGCCCCGTGCTATTTGCTTGATTTAAAAGCATTTTGACACTTGAGTACTGTATAAGTATTTCTGGAAATAATCATCTAAATTGTTTAATGCATTTGCCTCATTCCCATCTGTTACAAAAGTCCTCTGGAGAATTAGAGTTCATAGTCTTGAATGGCTCTTAAAGAGGATGCAGGGAGCTTTGCAGCCTGTGTTGGCTAATGACAGTTGTCCTCCATGCAGGTGTTAGCAAGGAGTAGCATGATCTCCAGGTGTAAGGCATCATCTCATCAGTAGTGATGGAATGGCTTGAAATTTGATACGTACCCAGAAAACGTCCCTACAAAGTAAGTTAAATTGAAATGTGTTTCCAAAGTCTAAACTATGATGAATCAGAGCAGGAATAAACCCCCCTGTACAATTACTGTTGGTCTGAGACATGTGGGTACTGGGTGTTATCCAGTTGTCATGTTATTTGACTAAACACATAGCCAACAATTTGGTTTTCCATAATTTTTTAGCCTTGTTTGCTTTTGCAGAAAATTTTCGTTGAACTGGATGCAGGTGTCTCCTCATATCCAAAGGTGTTCAGTCACAGGTTGCACTTTACCTCCTGACTGACAGCTGACTTGCTGGTACACTATTGGCAAGTCCTTTTTATCTGTACTAAATTATCTGTACTAAAATAATTATCTGTACTAAAATAAAAAGCGCTTCTCTGCCTGACAGAGCAGTATTCAAGTTCTACTTTTCATTCCTTACATCTTACTTTTTGTGTAAACATGTAACCTGAAAGTTTTATGTGAAACATTCTTATCAGTGGAATTGATGGATGTAGCTTTTAACCAGCTTTTGGTTTGAAAATGGCTTTGACTGTGATTAACCAGATGTGATTGATGATTGTGGTCAGTGTTTTGCAGCTGATAGTGATTTGGGGTTGCTGCCTTCTCACAAAGACTTCTGTCTTTGAGAGGGATCGTGGCACCATTCTTTAATTTACAGCCATGGTATGGTTGTTTGGTCTACTTTTATTGCCAAAGTACTTGTGGGAAACACACCAGGTATTTATGTGTGTGGGTTTGTGGTCACAGAAATATTAAGCTAAAATATAGGTGGATGTTTTCAGGAAATTTTGTATGCATGCATCATCAAAACAGATAAAATGCTACAGGAGTCTGGTGTTTAATCTAAGTTGTGGGGTGTATCTTAACGTATGGTGTATTGCCAGTAATTTGCCCAGATGTAGAGAGTAAGGACAGGTTACATGTAAAGCCAAGAAACGGTAACCTGCTTTTAGAGCAAGAGGCCTGAACAAGGTAGTAAATACATATTTGAATGTATATACATACATATTATTCATTATGCCTTTTGCCTATCATCTTTGTTTAGGGACATAATTTAAAAAAATAACTCCTAATGCATTTCTGAAAAGTACATTTTATTTCTTTAAGCCATTGATACTGGTTGTAAATATATGCTTAAAAGTGCATGTGTGATGAGGCAAGTGCCCTTGGCCATTGCAGGAGTGTGAAGCTTTGCCCCTCTGATGCTAAGCACTGTGATCAATAACATGCGTGTATGCAACCATGTGTGCACATTACTCTGCACACACATACACTTGTTTTTCTTCTCTCCTTCAGATAGATGAAGCTGTATCTTTTTTAGGGTGTGGATAATCAACTTGGTTCTAAAACTCTAGTCCATGTAGCATCTATTTTTGAATAAGAATGAGCGTGTTAGTTCTACTATTGATTCTCAGTGAGAAGAACTAAATTTGAGCTTTGGTGTGACGTAACCAGTGTTTCTCAAAACAGCTGCTTTGTTTCATTATTATTACTATTATTTTTGCCAAACTGAGGCTCTGATACTTTTCAGCACTTTCTAGTACCAAGAGAATTAGTTTCGAGGAATTACACAGCCAAGTGTAATTTTAATAATAATTTTAAAAAGTCCAATGCAAAAGGTATGGTCAGTCTGATGATCGTTTTCACCCCTGAAGCTGCAAGTGCAGAAAAGTGTGCCCTAGGTCACAAAATCTGTGTCCTGTTTGACTTTTAACTTGCTGCTTTATGAAGAGGCAGGTGTGCCTGTGTCTGTCTGATGGTAGGATATGAGCTACGGGATGGAAGTTCTACTGAAGCCGTAATCATAAACCTGCCAAGGTAACACAGCCATAATTTCACCGAGCACTCTGTATCTTACTGGGAATATGATGTTGGTGTCAGCACTTCCCCACTATTACAGTTGAAGGATGAAGGACATAAATATGGTAAGAGTCCAGGATTTTGCTTGAAGCACAGTACTGAACAAGACAATCATTGCTTGGGATAATAGTTATGGAAATGATGGTACTCAGGATGACAGATGATGTGCTTAGTGTTTCAACAACACTTTATTCTCCGTTTTTACTTCTTTCTTCCTTCTATTCTATGCACCTATCATAAGTCTCCATAAACTGTGTAATTCATCTACTGAAATTGAATGTTACTTTCTATTACAGAATTGATGTGAAGTACAAAAGAAAAATCAGATACTCAGATTTTCTTATGGACCTGACTTACTGTATTGCTACTTATTAAATGTGCTGGAATTTGTAATTGCGGTGCTTTGGAATCTTGGCACTTCTGCTTGTTGTGGTTAATTTTTGGTCTTAGAAATTAACAAGGCAGCAAACGATGAAGGTAGAGTGTTGCTGGGTTGGGGTCCAGTCCCTGGTAAAAAATGCAGCTCTAGCATATTGGCAGCTAGACTGCTTGTTATTCATTGTAAGGCGTCTAGCTATGGGAGTGTTAGATGTTTGACAGCATTGAATAGATTCCAGTCAGCCATACAAACTACCTCCAGTGAAGTGGAAAGGACCATAAAATTGTTTTAGCAACAGCTAATTCTCTCGAGTCTTTTAAGGTTTTTTTCCCCCCTCCTTTTTTTTTTTTTTTTTTTCTTTAACTATTTGGTTGCCATTAGAAGACTTGTCAATTTAAACAGTAAATGTTCACAGATTCGTTTCTTGTTTCTAAGATTGGTTTTGTAAGTTTTTCACTAATTTTGAATTCAGCAGTTTAAATTTCGGAGGGGGGAAAAAGTATATATTTAACAATGGTACTTTCCTTTGAATAGAAAAAGAAGCTTTTACAGCATTTGGAAACAGGAACCCCGTGACGCTCCCTTCTTCTATAGTGAAGTGAGGTGAGAGTTGCTGGTCATTTTATTATGGTTCTATAACTTCTGTTAATTGTAATGAAGCTTTACTTTAAAGTGAATTTTATTCTTCTTGTCCACAACAACAACACGAAACAATTTTGTTTCACAGAATTTTTCTCTGGTCTCATGGCTTAGTCTGAACTCTAGCTACCTCATCTGGCAGGAGGCAGGAGGAAAGTATGATGTACGAGAACACAACTGGAGGAGCAGAGTGCTGTTTGGATAGTGAAGAGGGAACTGGGGCGTTTCCATCCGTGTGCCCCTACTGAAGGACGCTTCAGCTTGCCTGCATGATGTAGCAGTAGTCAAAGACATGCACATACTCATTGGAAAATCCATGAGTCCTCTTCAGGAAGATATCCATGCTTTCTCTCTTTGGTTTTCTTTATGATTTAGTCAATACTTTCACTAATAAGATGGTGGGATTCGAATCACTCAATATATGGAGAGTATCGGTGATTCTCCTTTTGTTGTCACTTGCTACATCATTTTAATGCCTTTTTTTTTTTTCAATGCATGTTTTTTCCCCTCTAATAAGCACATGTAATGTTTCCTTTTGTGGAAGCAAAAGAAAAGAATCTTTTTTACTTGCTGGGACGCTTGTATGTATATATAACACTAGACCTGGGACATGAAATGTTTGGTGAATTTTTTATCTACTGATTTTTTTTTTTTTTTTTTTTTTTTTTTAAGTGTGATGAATTTTTATCTACTGATTCGTGTATTTTTTCAGTACAGAAAGTTGGAACTCTGTTCTCAGCAGACTGGAGAAATTATGACGAAAAAGCTCGTGGGCTGAGATAGAGGCAGGGAGATCCCTTCACAGTTACAGTCATGGGTAAAACAGACTTGACTTGGGTAAAAGTTGCATTTCCCATCAGAACAGTCGGATGGTGATGGAAGGCCCACCTCGCCCTGCCACCTGGCTTCCCGGGACCGGTTGGTACCTTCTGGAATTTTGTGGAACCTTGTGGAACGCTGTGGGAGCCGTGTGGGCCCAGGCAGCCCCATCTTCCCTTCACAGGGTGCTGGCATCTGGCCACGGGCACCCCAGCAGGTCTGTGCGGGGAGGAGAGGCTGCCTGGAGGCAAGGAGCTCTCACAGGGAGTGCAGACATCCAAAACTAGTACACTGACTGAGAAAAGCCAGGATTTGTGACAGGAATCAATGGTTTGTGTTTCTGAACTGGGGGGCAGTGACAGAGAGGAGGGGGAAAAGGGCTGAGGTAGCACTCGAGGCAGTGAGTATCAGACAGCATTCCACATAATGTGGAGACTAAAGAAATCTTCAGAAGGAAATGAAAGATCTTACCCTAAGTGGAAAACGTCACTCGGGTCTGATTGCATTTTTATAAGCACAGACTTGATCACAGCTGGGATGGGACAAGTGGCTTGGGGAGAATTTAATCTTGTACAGAAACGAGGAGGTATGACAAGAAAGGTTTTAGAAGAATATGAACTCAAAGGGAGGCAAACCAGTGAGGAAGGTGTGTATGAAATTGAGACAAAAGATACGGAAAAGAGCTAGAAAACCAATCGTGGGGAAAATGATTTGAAGAATAAACACTGGAATATATATTGAGACAGAAGAAATTGTGCTCCTGGTCTGGACAGCTGGCAGTGTGCTGGCAGGCCTGACAAGGCCTGGCCACTGAGCACTACAAGCTGCTTTCCCGTGGGTTACCCCGAGAAATGCAGGTTTGTTACCATGCGGGTGTCAGCCCCAGAAGCAGCATGGCTCTGCTTGCAGGTCTCCTCAGCCAGGCTTAGCAACTTGAATAGTGTCACGTGGTGCAGGTTTATTTTTCTCCTTAAATCTGCTCTCACAGAGGCACAAACAGCATCGCTTATTGGCCCAGCTCTGCCCAGCGGTGGGCCCCTTATCTAACGTGGTGCAGCTTCAGGATTCTTCTCACAGAAGTTACCCCTATGGCCCCCTGCTACCCAAACCTTGCCACATAAACCCACTACAGCAGACTTCTCTGGAGTAAGCTTCCAGTTGTTATGTTTTTGTTATTTGCTTCCCTTTGTGTTAGTTTGGGGGCTGGGGGTTGTTTAGAGAAGGGAGTGTTACAAACATGATTATTATCTTTTCTTACTCCTAGTTTGTCTTGCTTGAGTAATTGCACTGTCCCAAGCTAATTTGGGTTTATTTTGCCTATGCTAGAGGAGGTGCGAATGGACTAATGTATCTTTGAATTCCCCTGAGTGGTCAGTCTAACCTTCTTAGGGGTGCAGCTGCCTACTGCTGATGGCCAAGGAAGGAGCAGTGTGTGTATGGCAGCAGCACATCCTTCCAGTCCCATGGTAGTGGCAGTAATCAGTTGTGATCTTCAGGACTTTCATTCAAGCTCTTTTGCTGTGCTTGCCCCTGCCCTGCCTCTTCTCCCTTTAATTGTTTCAGAGTGTTTTACAAACAACAACAACAACAAAACCACCACCACAAACCACTGCATTTTTTGCAAGGCATACAATGTATGCCTTGTATTAGCTGTAATCGTACCTCCAATCATGAAGTATATATTAATTGTAGTTCTCCTGTGGTCTAAGCTTGTCCGGGATACTCCCTCATTTCTGAGGCTTCATCCTTGATAGAATAAAGAATAAGAACAATTAGCTCTTTGCAGGATCAGGCCAGGAAGCTGCTTCATTGATAGACTTTTAATTTCAATATGAGCTTAGTTCTTGACAATTTAAACTGATGTTTCTCGTGGTCTGGAAAAAAATAAAAGGTTTGTTCATCAGAGTTAAATATGAAAATACATTATCCATGATTCCACTTTGAGACCACATGGTGTGATTCAGATTTTCCAACTCATAAGAAATTTAATGCACATTTAAAAGCCTTTTTACATTCTCCCCCACTGTATCCAAACCCATGGGTGATTTTTCTTTTTTCTTTTTTTTTTTTTTATAGCTTTTCTAAAGTATTACTCTCCTTTTTTTGGCATCTTAAACTCCAAGAAACTTAAAACTAGGGGAGTCAGCATCTGAGTTTTTCAGAGCAGGGTGAAGTCCAAAATCTTTTTCTATTCTTCTTTAAAACTCCTTTTTTTTTTTTTTTTTAGTATTGTATGTCATGACAACACCGTAGAGTGGCCAGAGAATGTGTACTTACTTGTGGGCTAGGTCCTAGCTAGTATAAGTGTTATAAATTTAAGTACAGTAATGGCAATTCATGCCAGCTGAGTGTTTGTCCTACACAGGTCATCTTCATGTGCTTTCAGCCTCTCTAACTATTACAACGGAGTTGCAAGTGCTTGAGTTAAGCATGAAGAAATAATATATACAGCAAACTTGGCACAGTGAGGCTCGCCTGGAAGAGAATCTGACTTCCCAGCCCCGCTGATCCACTGTAGAAATGACTCTGGTGTGTCACAAATTGCAGCATCACTGTTGGCTAAGAGTTTGGGTGTATATGCCAAACCTAGCTCATGTTCAGAAATAAATGTGTCCTGATCTGAATGTTGTCCCTTGAATGTTGTTCATCCTTTTGCAGAAAAGGAAGCAAGCTGCTTTCTGCTTGGAGTTGTCTTAGGTTTATATTGTCAAATATTTTGGTGCATGGAAAACCTGCAAGAGACTTCGGGAAAACCGTCAAATTTGGGCTTTTAAGTTGTATATAACATATGCCTCCATTCAGTGTTTTCAGTGGGATCTGTGATTGACTAGCAGAACTCGAAATTGCAGACCTACTTTCTCAGTGAAGACAAACTTATGAACCTTCTGTTTTGCTTTTCTAGTTCTCTAATACATTGTCCTCCTGTAGTTCATGGCATTGAAAGCTGGATGTTTTCCAGGGGTAGTACAGAAGACATTGTGAAATCACATGGTGCTAGAGCTGGAAGAGATCCCAAGAGGCCATCTAGTCCAGCTTTCTCTGCTGTAAGGCAGGATCAGCTGTTTGCGTTGTTTTGGCACATCTCTAACGGACTGCAGTAGTATTTATGGAAAGCTGTTGACAACTAATCAGGAACAGTTACTTTGTTTTGTATATCTGCCCACTCTTGTTATGTCCACCTCTTCCAGTCCATCTAAGAAAATTTGACAATCAGACTTAAAATAAAGGACAGAGCTGGCAACATCACTTAGAAGTTTTTGCGTTTATGTAAGTAGTACTTACAGCCCTCTGCTTTCACGCACCCCTTTCAGGCCTGGTGACTGACTTCATCTCTTAGTAATATTTTTCTTTCTGATCTCTAGCTTCTCAACTCTGAATATAATACTTCTTTCTATAATACTTTTCTGTAATGCTTCTCAAACTTTTGGAAACTGCAGCATTTCTTAACTCCTTAATACTACAATGCAGTTGTCATTTGGTTTAGAACAGGCTCAAAACTGAAGATACAGAACCAAAGCAGAAGTCAGAAGTACTGGGGGAAAGTGCTGACTTGGGCAAGAATGGAAGAGTGAGGATCTGTTACTGTCAAATTTTTGCTTCTTTGAGGCAAGTGAAAGATTTAGTCATAAAATAGATGATGACTCTTGCAGAGAGGTATGACAGTTTTTGTCTGAAGTCTGAGAGAATGAGATCACCGTTGGTCTGTGGAATCACGGTGATAAAGAGAAGTCTGAGGAGGCAGTGGTGCAGGAGATCAGCCTGTGTGTCTGCTGTTGAACTGGAAAACAACTGGAAAATAAAAGGGAAGAAAGATGGTGCTGTTGGTAGGATGCATTTTTTTCCTCTGTAACTACTTCCTACATCCTACTACTTCCTACACCCTGTATGCTTTTACAAATGCTTATCATAGATCTACAATGAAGTTGGTTCTAAAAGCTAATGCCATTAATCAGCAAAATGGTGGTTTAAACTGCTATGAAGTTGCATGGTTATGAGTTATTGCTTGGTACTTCTTGGAAAGTCAGAAATGAAGCCATCAAATACTCGATAGGTCCCACCTTGACTTTCTCTGTATTTTTTTCTGTAGCAACTTTATGAGAAAAGTAACGAGTGTTGATTTTTCTCATTTTACCACAAGCACCTTGGAATTGCAAACTATTCAAGTAGAATGATTGTTATTGATTTTTCCTTGCTTTATCTCTAGGTTTTATTGCATCCTTAGAATTGTGTAGACATTGAAAAGTATTAAAGAGCTCCTCCAGTCTTTTGAGACTACAGAAAAGTGGTGTTTTTGAAGCAGGAGATGCTTACTCAGTGCTCGTTTTAGACCATTTATGGTTCCTAGTACAATATGTGGTGGGTCTCTTGAATCACTTAGAATTTTTTTTTTATTTGTTGGCTATGTGTAGTTTCTAGTGGATGCTTGTTATAGAGCTGGTTGTTGCCATAAGATGTACAGAGTTCTAATAAGAGTTATACAATACTTCCATGTTTATACTGGATTGAGGAGTTCACCTGGTGATCTCAAGAATCAGAAATTGTTTCCCTTGAATTCGTTATCAACAGATGCAGTATGCCGAGTCTTTTTTTTTCCCTTTTCCACTTGAGTGCCAGGAGTCAGCAACACTGTCATGTGCATGGCAGCACGTCATCAAAGCCAGATGATGTTGTCAGGAGGTGAAAGACATCCACCTGCATATCCCTTACTGGTTACTGTAAAAGATCTGTTTACGGAGCCACAGTCCCTTACAGTATCAGTGCGCCATGTCTTCATCAGAGTCTCAGAACACCCAGCCTCTTGGTGTCATGCTAATAAAATGCCCAGCATTTGCTACATAAGGAGCCCAAGGTCATACTTCTTGCCCTTGCTCCAGTAGACGGTGGTTACATTTTCCCTTTCCATGAGTTTTAGTAGTACTTAAACTTTGGTTGGCATTATTGTAGCTCCAATATGGGACAGTTATGGTTACCTAGCATGGAAAATATTTATGTCCAGACATTGATGTAAAACCCCCATTGTAAGTACCGATGGTTCACCTAGGGTGCAGTGTCTGGCTCTGGAGGTGTCATAGTGCAAAACTGTTTGAGAATGCTTTTCTGAGCCCTGAGGCAGTTTTTTCATCCTTAACTTAAAAGGTCAGCTATATAAAGTTGAGTTTTAAAAGAACAGCTATATAGACTGCCAGTGGAAATTTTCCTTCCCCTCTTTCAAATAGGAGTGGGTGCCAGTAGCAGAAGAGGCATGCAAGCAGTCTCTCTCTAGGTAGCTTTCTTATTAGACTCTCGAGTGAGTCTAATAAAGAATTTAGCAGAGCTGTGCTTATTTTGCTGAACTGACCTGGGAGGCTTGCCGCCTCTGCATGTAGCTCACTCTTTCCCAGAAACATGACTGAGGACTGAAGGCAATGTACAGCTGTTGCTTATATTGAATGTTTGTAAATGCATTGGGAGTGCTGGAAACCACCTTCTCAGGAGCTTTATCAGTAAATGCCTACCTGCAGCAGCTGCAGGATTTGAGTAGTAACCAAAGCAGCAATTGATTGCTTTCAGGGTGACAAGTTATTTCTTCTGTTCCGATTCAAGTGGCAAGAAAATTCAGCATGAACTTTACAGCTAGAAGCTGCTGCTTGCTGCTTTCAGCATACAAATGAAGTTTCTTCTTGGTATGTGATGTCCGTACAGCCGGTCAAATCATAGGCATACGAGGCAGTGCTGAACTTTACAGTATGGAACAGGCTAGGGATTTGACCTGGGGGGTCCATGGGTTGGCCATGTCCTTTTTCACGGACATAACAGCTTCTGAACTTGTACGGTGTACAGTCTACTTGATTTTATCTTGCCATTGTAAGCTTGTCAAAATATTCACTCTTGACAGTCTTCATTAAAAGTGTTAAAGGGGCCATGTTCAACAGGACCAATGCAGAACAACTGATGGCCCAAGCTAAACCATTTTGGAACATCTGCACAGAGGCAGAGACCCCTGTGATCCACTATGCTGTGGAAAAGCAACAGGGCATCGTATATTTGAATACCTTCAGAAGCTTGTCCTTTCTCTCCTCCATAAAGGGAATGAGCAGAGAACCCATGCAACTCTGGGTCTTGCATCTTGATCTGTTTCCAAGCATCTACAAGTGACAGCAAATACACAGTTGTGTAGAAGGATAAACGTTGTCTTCAGAGGATAAACGTTGAGTGAGAAATGAGGAAATGTTAGTGTGAAAGTTCTTTAAGATCACAGTCACACTCCCAGAGATGCCTGGGAGGAGATGATCAAAAATGGAGAGCCTAGAGACAAGCACAGCCAACTAGCCAAAAAAAAAAAAAGTTTTATTTTGCTTTTATGTTTTTGTAGTGGCTGATTTTCTTTGTCTTAATAGGGGGCTAAGAATATAAATATTAGCTTGTCATTATAAGTTCTGAGCAGTTCCAGTTTTCCCTCTGTGTACATTGTTTATTTGTGAATGTTTTATGAAAGGTTAGGGAGTGAACAAGAAAGTCAGTGCCTCGTTGGTCTGCTGCCAAAGACCTCATGGGCACTTCTTAGCATCTGAATTGTCTTGAGTCAAGCCTTAAGACAGTAAATTCTTTTCAATTACTGCTCAATGTTATTCCCACATTTCTTAAATTAATTTCTGAGAACAAATTCTCTAAGGAAGTATGCTTGCTTTAACAGCAGAAGGGGAACAAAGGTTTTAAAACTTGCAAGGATTTCATTTCTTCAAAGCTGTGCAGCCTTGCAGGCTGTGTGGGATAGAGCCCCGTTCCTCTCTTCATGCTGGCCCTAGCAGATGGTGTCAGTGGGGCCAGGATGGCTCCTGTTGAGCAGTGCTGTTCCACCCAGACACTGCTGACAGCTGGGAAAGGAGGAAAGGTGCTCTGGAGATGGCTTTCCAACAAAATTCCCAAACGGACCCATTTCTTCCTCTGTTTTTAAAGGCTCCATGGTCTTCAAGCATGAAAGCTAAGGGCCATTGTTAGGCTCATTTCTCACCAGCATATTGTGAATGATCAGAATAATGCTATTATTACTTCATTACTTTTTTTTTTTTTTTTTATTATTGTAGTGATTTGGCAAGTATTTTTGTTTTGGCTTTTGATTCTGAAGTACTTTTCCAAGTACTCATTTTTCTTTTATCTCATGGAGTTTTAGATCTTAAAAATACACAGAAAAGCATATCTGTTGAAAGCGTAAGCTATCCAATCCATGTAACTTGTACTTAGTATTACTTTCATCTACTTTCTTCATCTACATACAGTCTTCTCTTTCATAAATTGAATGGGAGAGCCTCACTTTGATGTATTCCAGTGGTGCTTTGCTCATCCCTTGCAGAGTTGGGGAGCACTAAGGTGAGAGCCTGCTTACTTGCTTCTTGTGCCTTCAACATGGATGGCAATCAGGCCACTGAGCTTTAGCTTAACCCCCACCCTTCACTGAGCTCAATCCTGAAAAATAAACAATGCTCAGGGAAAAGAGGTTTGGCAGAAAAACCAAGCTAGCATTATGGATGTTATGGCTATAAAAACATAGGGCTCAGTTTGCAAGAAATGGAGTGTTCTGGCCCCAGTCCCATAAAGCACTTAAGCAGAGGCTTAGTTTTAAAGCAAGGAGCAGAAGGGCCGATGCCTAGGAGGGCTGACCCCGTTCTCTGTGGCACTTCTGGGCTGGGGAAAGGACTCATCTTGCAGGTGACTCGAACCAGCCGGGGCTTGCTCTCCAGTGTCACTGCCTGAGCAGCAGCACCGGGGTTGCTGGGCACAGCAGGTCCCTGTGGCTGCCCAGGGGTGTGCTGCTGAAGCCTGGTGCCTTGCACCCGTGGGCTGCTGCCTGGGAGAGAACAGCAGTGTCTCCCGAGGAAGGGGAGGGAGGTATGGAAGGAAGGAAAAGGTGTGGGAATGCTCCCGTACACCAGACAAGATGCTTCCTTCACTCAGTAGGTTCTCAGCTGTCCTGTGAAGGCTTTCGTGCCCCCCTGTCCTTTTTTTTTTTTTTTTTTTCTTGAGCTAGGCACATACATGTAAGCACTGTGCTCGTGAGCTGTGCTGTCTGGCAGGAACAGACACGTCGTATCAAAGGGGCTCCTCTTGGAGAGGAGGGAGTGAGTTGGGGCTGATCTGTCACTCAGCTGTCAGGCATCCCGGCATTTTTGTGATGAATTAGGCTCTGTTGATGCTTTGTGGCTTGGCTAACAAAAAGTCTGTTTTTTTCTTTACCAGATTCCCTAACACTACTCCAGTATATGATCTTACCAAGTTTTCTTTTCTTAAATAGACTGAAAATGCAACACAGAGCACTGTAGGGAGAAACAAAGAATGTGCACATTTTAAGATTAATTTTATATCAAGTTCTATTTTTTTGTTTGTTGTTGGTGAAGCTGCATTCTTGATGTATCAGCAATGTCTACTTAATATGATGATCTAATTTGACATGCTTAATTCTTTGTTTTCCTTCAGAGACCACAGGTATTCTGCATTTCAGGCTACTTGCATGTGTGCTTTATGGTTTTATATGTATGTATAACGTTGAGTGAACAAACCTTGATCTTTTTGTGGTGTAAGTTATGGATACTTTTCCCCAAGAAACATTTCTTTTTCATAAAGTGAAATGAATATTGTAGGCATCAATCTTTCTTTGATCTCCTTAGTGTGTTTTCATAAATCACTAGTGTTGATGGTTACTACGTTCGTTTTTTTCCTTCCTAAAACTGATTTACTGTCTTAGTCATACTATTCTGTTGCTATTTATAAGTAATAGAAATCAGCCGTCTGGTCTGTAATTTTGGACTCTGTAATTTTATGTTTCAGTATCATAGATGACATTCCCTTTATTTTTACATTGCTGTATGTCTAGCATTCACAAAGTAGAGGTGACAAAGTAAAGCCACATTTTTGAATGGCTTTCTATAAAATGATTTTTTTCTATTTCAAACCAACTTGGAAATGAATTATCTAAAAGACACCAGTGCTTCGAAAGAGCAAAAGTAGATTTTCTTGGAAGTGTCTAATGATGAAAAAAGTTGCAAAGAAAATATCTGGAACAAAAGGTTAGTTCTGATTCGATAGACATGGCTGGCATTGCAAGCAGACTTACCTCCCACACCGCATAGCAATGAGAGGAGAGCTTGGTGAGAAAGTTCAAACTGCAGAAGATTATCCTTTCACAAATAAACTCTTTTAACAGGCCCTTGGTGAAAATAGTAAGATTATACCTCTGAAGAGAACTACCTCTGTGAAGAAGTTTTTATGTCACTTAAAACTTGTGGAAACCTTCAAATCTTCTTTGAGTAAAAATATCTTATTTAAAAGGATGAAAAGTTACGCGTTTTCTGTCAAGATTGGGTCTACCGTTTTTAAATTACTTAGGGAACTAATACTCTTTGGAGAAAAAGAACATTGAGATTTGCAGAGCAAAATATAATTTTGTTCCTTTTTATTACCACATTTTGTGAGTGTCTGGAAGTTTCTTTAGCTTCCGAGTCATAATATCTAACTCATTTTTATGTACCCATTTCATTTACTTGGGAGTGTGCAGTTTGCATTCCTATGATAAAAAACATTTTGCAGTGGCGCAGTTCACATTCAAAACCTTACACAGGAAATATCCAAATACAAATTGTGAAAATAACTTGTTTGATATTCCAAAGTAAATATAGAAGCTTTCTAAACATATAGAATATACTCCTATGAAGAATATACGTGATAAGCCAGGATGTAAAAAAAATTTGTTTAAATACATGTTTTTTTGAATTGTATCTTTTGGATATATTTCAAACATAGGTCTTCTGTACAGCAGTGATAATGGCACATCAAAAGTGTAGGTATGGTATTGGAGTAGTAAATTGGAAATTCACGTAATGTTATTTATAATTATTTAAACTCAAATTAGGTTGCAGTTCTGTTACAGATAATGAATTAAGAGCAAAGCCTGGATAACTCTGATGGTGGGGTCTGTGGGGAACATGTTTTCTGGGATATTTTGATAATGTGACAAAAAATGAAATATTTGTGTATATTTCTGTAACTGATGAATTTGATGTTTGTGACTTTTCTGAATTCCTTCTTACAAAATAGATCCTGTGCCCATATAGTTGAAGAGGTGGTTTATCTATTTTGAATAAGAACACAAATTCCTCTTGCCTTTAAAAAGCAAAATCAATGATGTTAATATCCTACATTTTTTCATCTTTATTTGCCAAGAGAAGCAAAAAGTGTTCTTAAGGAACTGTGTTAAAATGGTTGCAATTGTGTTTTTTCACATTTTCTTACTGAAACTGGCTTACTCACTGCCTATATAAAATTTGCAATCTCAGAAACTTCCAAGGTCAGATTCCTGACAACCTTGACACTAATTAGGATTTGTTTAGTAAATACATCCTGATAATGAAATGGAAGTAAATGTCTATCTGTGATGAAAACTGTTGCAAAACTTGGGAAAGCTATTCAACTGAGTTTAATATAATGTGGTTGCAAAGAGAAGAAAATACTTAGCCAATTATCTGTGTGTCTTCGTTGGGAGTGAGCTCTAATATTTGCTGTGTTATGGTGATGCTGTATATAGTTATTGTAATATATTGTATATAGTTATTGTAATACTTAGCAATGGAATAGATGGCTGGCAGGAGTAGAGAGAATGTCAACCGTTCTTACATCCTCAGCCTCTCAAAAGGCTCTATTTATAGGCCTCTATTTGTATTTGGAAAGTACTTGCTTTGCCCCTGGTTTTCCTTTTTATCCCAATTGTTTTTGAATGGTCAGTGCTGAAGCAACAAAAAAGGAAAATATTAGTATTGAATTGGACTGCCAAGGAAGAGCAGGCATAATCTTGATTGATACAGCCTGAATTGCATGCTTGCTTACTTAGTGCTAGTGAAGACCTTAATTTTGTGGCTTTTGTATTGAAAACTGATTCCTCTTGTTTTCCTGGCCCCCATAAATTGGACTACATTTGATAGGTTAATTTTAAACAAAGCTTTTTGTCCTGTGTTGTTTCAAAGTGAAGCTTGGAACATTCCTGGGAAATGTTTCAGAAACAATACAAGTTTCTCTTCTTTGCATATGGAATAAGTAATAGTAGCAAGTCCTGAAGCCTGCTGCTGCTCTTGTTGAAAACTTGCTTCTTGCAGGGATTGGTACGAAAGGAATCAAGGGCTGAAGAGAATATCTTCCTTTCTCACAAGACAAAAAAATATGGACTGCTACAGGGGTATGAGTAGAAACACCATTTGTGAATACTGGTGATAGATTGCTGTTGTAAATATGGGGCTATGCTTTCTAAGAGTATTCTGACTCTATTTCCAAGTCAAAAATTTCCTTACAGACAGTAGTGCAAGCACAACCTATTCTTCAAAATTAACCCGTTAATCCTACTCATCTTTCAAATGAGTCTAACTAAAATTCAAATCTGGAAGTGCATTCTGCTGAAGAATAACAAGGATACTGGGAGAGTGTCTTTCAAACCAAAACAACAGTAAAAAGTGCAATGCTATATCCTGTAACAACAAAACACACAGCAAGCACATGCTTTCAGGAGGTTGAGACCGCTGAGTACTTGATGTTGGGCAAAAATCTTTGGTCTCTGAGGATTGAGGAAGGAGGTAGAGACGTGCTGCCAGAGGTACTCCCATGTCATTGGAATGGCATCCTTCAAGGGGGATTTGTGGTCTGAAGTGATTACGGTATGATTTCACACAGGTCTTCGATGTTGTCCTGTTTGCCAGTATTTAAGGCAAAATGCTTCATCTTTGCAGCAAATGAGTATTTAATCCTAGAGGAGTAGGATTGGCAGACGGACTTCTGTATGTGATGTAGCCCATCCCCTGCCTAAGGAAAAAATAATTATATTTAAGCCCTTTCTGTCAAATGTTTTTAAAATTGTTCTTAAAGACATCTAAGATGGAAATTTTGTAATGTCCCCAGACATTCTTTTGAAATCTTTCCGTTATTACCTTAAGAAAGCATCTCTCAATATCTAACTTAAATTTCCCTTGCAAGTTGTTATTACTCATTCTATCTTGTGCATGTATGTTTTTTTCTCTTGATATAGAGAATAGATTATTTCTGCATGCAGCATGATTTTATGTACTTGAAGATTGTGAGTCTGTCTTCTCCATGCCTACTGGTACCAGTTTCTTCAGCCTTTCTTTATTGGCTAAATTCCTTAGATTTCTGATTATTTATTTTTTTTTACTGCTTTCCTTTATACTCAGTATATGAAGTGTGTGTGTGTGTGTGTGTATGTGTATATATAGTATAAAGTACGTACTTCAGCTGCCCAGTTGTTTCCTCAAATAGCATCAAGCATCATAGGTGCAGAACTGGGCCCTGTGGCAGGCATTGTGAGGCCAGTAGGACCCTTCAGGTGTCAGCGAGGTGTCATGAAGGAAGGAAGGAGCAAAATGAATACTTTGTGGGTCAGGAAAGAGTAAAACTGAAACTCTGGCCTTTTATCAATCCCACTCATCCGCTTGTAGGCAATTTACGAGAAGAAACTGAGATTTTGAGGAAGCAGACAGCTGTTGGAGCTGGAGCATTCGCTCCTAAGTGCTATGAATTGAGTAAAGCTCTGTTCCTGTGTTATGTTCCACATCTGTCAGGGACATCTTTATGCAGAACTTGGTTATGTGAAATGCTGCAGGTTTAGTCTTTGTGGAAAACACTGAAAGTGTATCTTTGTTCTAGGATGG
This sequence comes from Aythya fuligula, assembly GCF_009819795.1. Taxonomy (NCBI): domain Eukaryota; kingdom Metazoa; phylum Chordata; class Aves; order Anseriformes; family Anatidae; genus Aythya; species Aythya fuligula. The sequence goes on along the minus strand of NC_045567.1, from coordinate 13,275,373 downwards.
ATTATCAGTAGTCCAGCATATGCGTGATTCTGTTCTTCTGTTTTTCCAGAATACATAAGACAATTCCATGGATTATTTTTTTCTTGTCCACATTTCACTACATTTCAGGTCTATGGGTAGCTTTTAAAAATTACCTCCTGGTGTTTATGGAGTTAGATGTTGTCTTATTTTGGCTATGGTTATGTGCCCTTTTTTGTAGGCTAATGGCAACATCCTTCTTCACACTAAAAAGTTTTCTGAGATGTGCAGATGCTACAATGATTAAAACAAAGTGAAAAACAATTTCATGGGAATTAAATTTTTTATCAGCACTGAAGGAACAAACAAAACCTAGTTAGGTGTGTGTGATGATAAAGCAGCTGTTGGTTTAATTCATAAGAACATGAGTTTTGGAAATACTTTTTTTCAGCTGCCTTTTAAATGGGGTTGGCTGAATCCAGAGCTAGTTCAGAGTGGCATAGGCTGCTACAGTGTCTGTTACTCTGGTACCTAACAGCCAAGTGACTTCTGACAGGACTCTTCTGATTTGCTTTGGCTGAGGATGAAACAGATTATTTTTTTTAACTTGTATTTTTGCAGTTACATGTGTGCTGGTGTATTTCTGCTAATGTCAGCTAACCTTTAGGTCTTAAAACTAACTGAGTATGTGACAGGCAACAATTTTCTTCCATGTACCGTGAAACGAATTGCTTACATTTCTGCTGTCATCCCACCAACAACTGCAAAGGGAACTGTAACTATTCATAAACATGATTTACAGTTGTTTTTTTTTTGGTACCTACAAAAATATCACAAGAATGAAAACCTCTTTCAATTCAAAATACTGCAGAATATGTTCTATTTTGTATTCTCCTTGATTTTCCACCGAATCTTCTAGTATTGAGAATAGGAGGTCAGATTCCCAAATAAATTGTATTGAAAAGTTTATTCAATTAGGGCATTTCCACTGTGACATGGATATCTTGTATTTGGTAATTTAATCAGAAGTGGAAGTGTATTGCATACAGCTTGTTAAGTTTGCCCTCTGGCCTGCCGTGACGGGATAGCCTTTTTTGTATGTATCAGCAAATGGAGTCATTTCTGCTCAGTCTTTCCTCTTGTTTCTCAAGCAGTCTAATTTTATTTATTTATTTAGGTAATGGGATGAGAGTTTGTCATATTGGAAAATTCCAGTTAGGAATACATCTTATTTTCCTCTTAAAATTAACTCTTGGGAAAAATAATTAACTATGCTTCTTTTTTCCTTGATTGGGTGTTAAGAGTAGCCAGCAGAGCAGTGGGAAGAACATCATGAATCTAAACAACTGTATCTCTTAGGCTCAATGCACACAGAATTACAGCTACCACAGTGAATAAATTTATTTGGTGGTATAATCCTTCACTGTGATGGAAATTGCAGTGGTCCTGAGTTGTTAAGCAAACATCTATGAAATTAGATTGGCTTAACGGGATGCCAAGAGTAGCTACTGTACTTTGCTTCATACTGGAGTTAAATATACAGAATGCTAGTGATCGTTTAAAATCTAAAAGAAAATAGCCAAAAGCAGCATATGTTCAGATGAAGAATTTGGTCATGCATGTTTTCCAGCAGCTGTTTTTATTTTAGGTTTAATTTAAAATACGTTCAGCTTAATTCTGTGTTCAGAATCATCAAAGCCCACCAAAAATCCTCAGATTTTGTTTCACAGAGATCATTATCACTTCTGAGCAATTGTATGTTTATTACTTTCATATTTTGCATTTCTGGGGTTTCGTGTACTACCCAAGGGCATGGTCGAACTCAGTAACAGGACTCGGCATGCTTTTCATTTACCCTGTTTCATTATCACAGGCATACTATATTAAGACCTGTTTTAGAAACAAGCCAGTTTTACTTTTTAACCTCTCCTGTGTTTTATTATGTTGCTGGGATTCTAATTTGTAACAAAACCAAAAAAAAAAGTTACAAAATGAAGGGATTTTGGTGCCAGTCTCCACTCACTCTCTGGTCTTTCTATGAGGTTTTTCCATAATGAAATAGTACGTGTGGGTGCTTCAGGTGACTGATCAAAGCAGCAGAAAGAGCACGCTGGAGATGGTCGATAAGTCCTTTCTGACTTAGAGTACTTTTTCTTGGGAGATTGGTGTACCTGGCAGACCACACTGCCATTACCTTGTGCTTCACCTATCCCAGCAAAAGCTTGCGCCCCGCTGTGTTTCTCATCAAGTACTCTACGGTGTGCTGTAGTCCAGAGTAGCAATGCTCATATGAGTAATCTCACAAAGGTGAGCACCTTTGTTCCATTTCTTGGTTAAATTTGGGAGAACATACCCCAGAATTTGCAAGATCAAAATCTAGTGGGATGCTGCTTAGGTTGGTATTATAGTGAGCCTAGTTATATAAAGAAGTCAGAGGAATAAAGCTGAGCTGTGGGCACCAAGAGTGAAATGACGTCTGTCTGCCAGTCTGCGTTACCTCTGCAGTAGATCATCTGGTTGTCTATGCTGCTGAAGATGCTGCGAATAAAAGGAAGGCAAGTTGGGGCTCCCTCAAAGCTGTCAGTTCACAGGGAAAATACTTAACAGCATTGAACTGCTGCTAGAGCTGCGTGAGCTGAGCGCTGCCATCAAAGGGTGCGTGTGAGGGACCTGGGCTGTCGGGACCTTCTGGCAAAGGGAGTGTTGTTGAAATGTGGCTGCTGCTCAAAAAGGGTCTCCGAGTTACAGCATCCAGGTAGGAGGGGCAGGTCCTTTCACAGCACAACGCCTGCAGTACCTCTTCAGTGCCAGGGTCCAGCACTGCAGGTGGGGGTGGATGTGGGAAGCGGCAGAGCCGTGCTGCATGCGTGCAAGAGGTGGGTGCTGTGTTGTGGCAGCCGAGCAGGTGCAGTGCTCACAGCACGAGACCTGGCAGGTCTGCCCTTACCAGACCTGAGCCTGGTGCCATCTGACTGAGACCGGAGAATAGAGATCAGACAGCTAACAGTAAATTGCTTTTTTTCTTTTCCTATGTTTTACATTATTGTAGGCATGCTTTGTGAGGGCAGTGTCTCTTGGCACCCACACTGAAAGCACCAGTGGTTTAATTTTGCTTCGATTTGAGCCTGTGCTGCTTTCTTGTGGCTGGAGAAAAAGGGAAATGGAACTGTTCTCTAGTTCACAGAAGAAAATAAAGAAATGTGTGTTATTCATGGAAAAACTCATGGTACATGTTTTGAAAAGCAGATGAACATAGACTGTATAGCTCAAACCAACTGCTTCTAGTTTCTATTTACGGTTAAGTAAAACAATTAGTGAGCGAAACAAGTTTGTGTATTCAGGGCAGTTTAATTACAGCCTTAAACAATAAATTGGTTTGCATTGAGGATTGCCAACTCCTGTTGCTATGCTGGGCTGCTGGGTGGTCTTGGACTTTGACTGGGTGCATCATGCCTGGACTGTCCACATGTTTGGGTCTGCAGAGGCAGGATGTTTGTGAGACCATGCTCCTGTGAAGTTTGTAGCCCAATTTCTCCAACTCCCGAGAGTTTTAGGTAGGCAAGGCAAGTATGTAATCATGCAGGCTCTTTGCCAGAGCTTTTGAATGGGGAATGTGATTGAATTGTCAGAGAACTGAATTGCCTGTCAGGAGGTGGTCAATTCCAAGCCTGCTCTACACATTTTCCTCAGATTTGTTAATCTCCCTGCCCTAGCATCCCTGTCTGAAAAACAGGGATAAAAATAGTTACTGCCTACTGTGAGGTAAATGCTGTATGATGGGAAAGTTGCAGTGTTGGTAAATACTACTCATGACTAGCTGGAAGTGAGAAGACTACTTCCCAGAAGCATAGCCATCTCACCAACAACATAGCTGACCTGTGAATGCTATACTGTACTTTCGGTTTGAAAATCAGTAGGAAAATTCTGACTGGGAACCTGCTAAGTACTTTTTGGTAGTGTGTTTTGGTTTGTTTGTCTTTTTAATTGCTCTTCATTCAGTGAGTCATCTGAACTTTTTTTTTTATCTATTGAAATTCAAATTTCATTTTTGTTTATTTGGAAGTGCTTATAATACATATTGAATGATAGCAGTATCACTTCTCTTGCCTCTAGCTTGCTGGTATTTGAGCATTATAGAGTGGCTTAAACCCTCTGTGTCCTATATGGAAGGGAAGCCCTGTGCACCTTTTGGAGGTAGGAAGCAAAAGCATCAAATGTTGATCGTGTGCTTTTGAATTTAACAGGTATGAGATAAATCTTCAGGAAAATACTCAAGCACTGGAGAAAGCCTAAAGCGTTCTGTGTACACTCATGTACATGTTATTTTCTCATGCTTTGTCTGCTGGTTGGTTTGGGTCTTGTGAGATGTCTTACACTGTGATTAAGGATCTACACATCCAACAGGGGCATCCAATTTTAAATGCCCTATTTTTGTGTACTTTTGGGGAGAAGGGTGTTGGTTACCCTTGGGTGACTCGCCATGGGAGTCACAAAGGAAGTCAGAAAGTGAATTTGTGGAAGCACAGAATGGTTGAGGTTTGAAGGGTTGATGGGAGGTCAGCTGGTCCAACCTCCCTGCTCAACAAGGTCACTAAGAGCCCAGAACTGGACATAGTGCTCCAGGTGTGGCTTTACCAGTGCTGAATAGAGGAGAAGGATCACCTTCCCTGGGCTGCCTTCGCTGCTAATGGCAGATTGCTGGCTCAGAATGTTCTGTTATCCAGTCATGTGCTTTCTCTGTACACTGAGTGGGGCTTGAAAGCACTGCACACATTCACTGTGCTGCTTTTAAAGTGAAGTGATGTGGTGCATAGTGTGCTGCTTTACTGCATGGTTGATAAAGCATGATTGATTCTTGAAAGCATTGCTAACACTGATTGAGCACGTTGTTGGAGCTGGTAGCTCATATCCAGTCATTTACCACAAAAAGGTGATTAGTTTTTGTTAAGTGGATGCAGTCATAGTTACTGAAGTGTTGGTATAACTCTTGCTGTTGACTATGCACGATGTCTCTGCTTGAATTTGGCAGTCCTTAAATGAGTAAGACTTAACATTGCAAAAGGACTTGTTTGGGATTATGGTGTTAGGTGTTTTTAAAATCAAAATCAAAATTAAGTTTTTACTACCCTCCAGCTTGACAACATCCTGTCTGATTTCCTTCATATTTCCTAGGACTGTCTGAGGTTTCAAACAAAGTCTGAGAAATTTCAAACCAAAAGAAAGGCTATTTTTTTTGGTGGTCTTGCACATCACCGTCAGAAGTGGGCCAGACGAGTGCATGAATGGATCTCAGAAGTTTGTGTGCCATAAGTGGGGAAATGGCTTCTAAACTAAGAAATTTGAGTCAAGACTCCTTAGCTAGGTATGGTGGTTAAAAATAGATACTTGAGTTGTCATTATTTGTGGTGTCATTTTTTAAACAAAAAATGAGTCAGCGATGAAGCAAGAATAATGGGGAGTTGTGGTCATAGATCTGTTACGAGCATCTTTATCCTTGTTTTCAGCTCTGTTTTCCCACTGTTCCAGTTTCCCTAACACCAAACGGCCATAATGGTACCTTTCTAGCATCATGAGAATATTCAAAATGAGTTCTACACAGCAGAATAAGACAAGGCAGTTTAAGACAATGCTTTCTTGAATCTTGTTTTTTCTTTAATCATCAATTGGCCCTTGACTCTTAGGTTGAAAACAGGTTACATATACCAGTAAATGAATTTTGCTTAATGTCTTACTAGAAAGATCTCGTTGAAATTTATAGATAAAATATTAGAGGTCTGATCTGCAGTTCAGACTTGAACTTGGAGATTTAGAATCCTTTACCTGGTTTCAACAGCAGAAATGTTCAAGCAATAAATGACATTAATGGTTTTATAGTCCTAAAAAGATCCGCATTAATCAATCACTGTAGTAAATCCTCAAAGCATCCTTCCTTTCACCAGGTATACAACATTGCAGTCTGCCTGCCATACGTGTTTAGAAACCCACAGCCTGCTCTTGCGATTGAGGTCTGTCCCAATATGTGCAATGAATCAAGACACCAGGAGAAGTTAGGGGTTTGCACCCTGTGTGGGGTACCAGAACTCTCTGATGGCCTGGCAGTAACATCTGCCTGAGGTTCTGAAGCAAAGGGAGAACCTGGCTATTTTGGTACACATTGTAAGCAGCACACTGCTTCTGAATTAGGAGTGATTTCTTTAGGATGCAGGAGAGAAGACTTAGAATTTTATTATACTGTACTTGTGTCTGTGAAAAATGTCTTTTAAATATTTTAAATGAGTGCTACTGCCCTGATAATTATGCTGTTTGCTATTGTTACAGGTTTTGAATAATTACTAGTCTTCAGTGTCATCTAAAACCACTTGATTTGTGTTCAGGAAAAAAAACAAACACATGAGAAAGCATTGATTTTGACAACAACTGTCAGCAGATGATAATGGAAATGATTTATAATCTCATTCAAGAAAAATTGAATGCATGTGTTCACCACTCTTTTCTAATTATTATATTGCTGTTATTTACAAAATAGAAGGTCATTCGGACCTCTGTGGAGGTCTTGACATTGTTATTGACATATTTAGTTAGTGATTGAAAAAACCTACTGAATTATTTATGCTACTATGATGATGTGAAAGTATCATGGTCTTCTGATCTCCTACATAATTTTGATTAATTTTCCAAATTTCTTTTGGAAGAGAAAGTTGAGGCATTTTGCCTATTGAACTAAATGCTCATGGTGATGGTGAACAGAAGCAAAAATGTCTTAGAAGGATTTATATGTTTTGCCAAAAGTTGATGAACCTTGGTTTTGTTGCACTTAATTACAATTTTAGGCAAATGTTTTCTATGTAGGTATAACAATGCTCCAAATAAATAACACATATTTGACCCTTCTCATATAAGGTCTGTGTCACGTTTGTAGCATTAACCCATTGTAATAGAGATGCTTTTTCCTGTAAATATATCCCTGAGCATACTCAGATGTCTGCTTACAGTAATGGAAACAGTTTTTCTCAAGAAGATGTGGAGTAAATGCTGTGACTTGTTAGGGGATGTTTCCTCCATTTATTTTCCTGAAGCTTGGTTCTTAAGATACATCTAATTTCTAGTCCTTCTCTGACTGCAGAGAAAGGGAGAGTTTGGCCAGGAGCTGTCAAGCCTGTGACCCCAAGGTACCTTGTTTCCAACGTGGACGTTCTGCCTGGCCCTTTACCGTCCTGGGGCTTGTCCCCAGCTCAGGTAATCCAGCCTTCAAGTCCCCTGAAAGGGAGGAGGGAGGCACAGAGAGCACAAAGGATTTGAGAAGCATTTCAAATACTTTGAGAGCCTGTAAAACAAGAATAGTTATATACTTTATTTACATAGTTATATAATTAATGTAGTATTTTACAGACACCAAATCAGTGTTAAGTCGTGGAGTAGGCAAACATTAATTTTGTTCTGTCTTAGTGTTCACTGCCTTCTTTTGGTTATAGTGCATAATACCAACCACGTGAAAACTACTGCGAAAATTCTGTTTGCATTATCTGAAGACTGGCGACAAAACACTTCAGTTTAAAGCTGTCTTTAGGAGGAATATGTCGACAGGCCTGCTGGAATGAATATTTCAGTAGTTTTAGCTAGTGCCTAAATACTTCACTGTTGATGCCCACCTCTGAAAGAATGTTAAACTTGAAAATGAAGCTGAATTGCATGCTCATAGAATTTATTGTGCGACCAAGATACCCCTGGCTCAGGTCTGGCTCAGGTTTGTGGTGATTAATTAGAAATTTTTATTTGTTTGTATATAAAGAATGAGTGTTTGCAGTCTACTTGGCCAGTTCTTCAAAATCATTCCTGCATTTTTGTAGTAGTTATAATTGTAATAATGATGAAATAGTTCCCATTGCAAACAGTGACTTTGGAAGTAGGCCCAGTTTTGGCCAAACCCTTTCTGTAAGGAGTAGCTTACACTTCATTTTATCACAGGGGCATCTTGAGAATCCTGCTGCTGGACAGCTGATGATCAGACTGGCTGCTGTTGGTGCAAAGGGTTCTGTCAAGGAGTAACGTACAGCTAAATGCTGTTAAAGTTAATTTGTTGTTAAAATGTCTTTTTTTTTGTAGCTCCTTGCTATCTTACAATCTCTTACAGAGCGAATGAAAGTGCCACATGTTTTTTTCAGACTAAAGATAGCTAGGGAGGTACCTGTGTCTGAGAGAGGATCTTTTCCAGACCAGGGACCTACCCAAATCAAAGATAGGATCCCTCTGCCTGTCAGTCCCTGCTGTCAGAGGTAACCAGCCTTCATCCCAGCCAGTGACGGAGTGATCTCTGACCGGGCTGGCTCAAAATGAGCCTTGTGTGCTCAGCCCGAGCCTGGCATTGACACTTCCGTGGCTGCTTTGGCTGCAGTGGGCTAAGGAGAACCGCCTCTGGGCTTTTTTATATGTACCCTGGTTTCTGTAAAACATACGATCTTCCTGTGCTTGACTACTGAACCTTTGAAGAACAAACCTCGAAAGGTTGTTGGTGGTTGTGTTGTGAGCTTGCAGTGGTAGAGAAATTCCAGCAGTATTTTGGTAATTGCTTTCGCTTCACAATGGGAATAAATAATAAACACATAACATGCAATACCATTTTGATACACTGTAATTAATTTGAAAAGTGATAAGAGAAATTTGAATTGAAAATCTTTTAATTGATTTTCTTCATATGCTAACTTTAAGGTTACCTAATCTTTCTGAGAGCTTTTCAAATGACTCACTTGGATTGATTCCCAATGGAATTTTCCTTCCACACTAGATTATTGTAATTAATTTAACAAATTGAGCTTAGCCTTTCCAGGCTGTCAATATCTATGGACAGATGTCCCAATAGCGGCTGACTGTCAGGAGTGATTAGAGCTGAACCTTGGGGTTGTTACGGGGGAGAAGGGGCGTGCTCGTTACTGCTCAGGTACTGTTCATATATTATTCATATATTTATTGTTCATATGTCTAACCATTGGTTATTAAGGGTGTTGTAGAATAAGGCACCAAATTCTCACTGCTCTTAATTTGAGTTTTTAATGTGGGAGAAGGCCTTGTAGAATGTGATTCATTCAAGAAGCTGCTGGAAGACTTGACCATCGCATGCACCCTGTTGATGCCTGAAAAGTTGCCTCTTACGCTGCAGACAGCGCCTACAAAAGACACCAATGTCTATTCACATAAACCCAAAGCCTCCTAATACAGTGCTTGCTTTTCTCTTTTCAAGAACCAATTTCAGGGCTGTTTGCAGAATACTCCAGAACAGGGTTTTAAAGTAATGCTTTTTATAAGGACATCCAGGAGTGCTGCTTGGCCTTGTAAAGCATCAGATTGTACTCTTTTTAGAAATGTGCAAGAGGAGGTTGATTACAGCTGTGTAAGTTGTGGGTGCTTGAAACCTGCCCCTTTTTGACTTTGAGAAGCTTGTGAGAGTTGACATCCTATGCAATACTTAAGATCCCTATGACTACCCTACTTCTTCCCAGGCATCCCACTTGTTTGTATGTATACTTGAAAAACGACTTTGCACTTCTGAGCTTGGAATGGGGTCTGCGTACCTGCTTACTAGTCCAGCTCCCTACATGGTTGAACCTACCATGCCATTAGGTCCTCTGAGATCTTTCTTGGCTTCTGTTCCTTAGAGAGGAGGAAATAACTGTGCTTTTCTGTAATGGAGATGTTACAATTTGTGAATGTCTGTAATGATACATGCTTTTCAGTGGAGAGACTTAGGAAGCACTTGAGTTACAGCTTTGTGATTCGCACCTGCCCATTCTGTACTAGCATGACAGTTTCGTTCCTGTTCTGGGTAAGCATTGCCTCAGCAATGCTTATTGTTGTATGGCTGAAGTATAACTCATTTCTGGTCTTCTTTAATCTTCCCTTGACCTTGAAATGACTGCCTGAAGTTTATAGCCCACTTTTTAGACAGGGAATTTATTAGAACTTTCTGGATTTACTGATTTCATCTCCTAGCTTTCTGAGGTTCTAAATAACCCTTACACTCTGTTTATCCCTTTTATATGGGACATACAGTTCCTAGAGAAAAACTGTGAGGATCTTAAACGATATTGTCAAACAACTCTGCAAGCTGGCATCCAAATGTTCTTACAGTTATCTTTTCCAAACCTTGCTGAGACAGGAAGCAGCAGTATCAGTGTTAGCAGTAGTGACAGACTTCTGCAGTTAGTGAGAAGCAAGAAAGTATTCTCAGATTGGTAGCTGAAGTGTCTTATCCCTCTGTCATTTTAGAGGAGGCTGAATTTCCTTGGGTTTGGGTGCAGAACAGTAGCACACCAAAGCATGCAAGGTCATTGAAATGGTTGGGTTTAAATGAGGGAACTCAAATCAGATTTCAGTGTCAATTAATCCATATCAGAAATAAATTTCCATTACTTCTGCATTCTTGCTACAACATTGCTACTTTCCTGTTGATTTTTCTTTTTTTCTTTTTTCTTTTTTTTTTCTCGGATTGTTTGAACAGGATGGTGAGATGTGCGTAAGTGTAACAGGAGCCCAGATGTTTCATGAAGGTACAGGATGATCTATATCTCAGTATCTTTGTAGTCATCCATCATTTTTCAGGATTTGTTTCTTGTAGTTTCCTAATGTGAGCTTTTCTTCTTACAGCACTTTGTTGCGTATGTTTCTGGCTCATTTGTATCTTGATTGCAAAATTGAACCTAGAAATACTGCTGTAATTCAAGTCATGATTAAAACCAAGTATTTTTTCCGCAGGCAGCAGAACATGCAGAGCCTTGTATTGTCTGGATTTAAGTTTCATGTGTTGGTTCTTTGATGTCTGATTAAGTGTCAACTTCAACAGAAACATTTCCTGCTTCTGAAAAATCTGTAATACTTCTTGGTAGAATCTAGTATCTAATAACAGTTCTCTATCTATCTGCCAATTTTCACAAGACTTGTAGGAAATGGATTTACATTAATCTGTCCAGTAGATAAAAGTTATGAGACACGAGAATATTCACTTGCTAAGTGAAATACAATTCACTCGGGTTAGCAATTGAACTAATTAATCCCATAGTTTGTTTATGTGTGGCTGAACTTTGCTACTAGCAAAATGTGGTGTTTGTAATCTGTAACGTATTACAAAGAGAATATTTAAAAGAAGCCAAAATCAAAAGTTAGTTGCTATCTCTTCTCCTTGTGATATATTTCTTCCCAGCTATTTCCTCTCTTCACTGAGTATAAGATTTTTTTTCAATGAACTGCAGACAGTGGTGATGAGCAAATTGTGCGAGGTTTGCCCCTGGCTTACATTTTATCAAACGTGATCCCACTCATCTTGTGAGCATTGGAAATGAACGTTTCGCAGTAATGTGAGAGCGATATGTGTCAGCCCCTCTGAAGGAGAGAGTACTGTATTTGCATCATGAATTTTGGTCATTGGCTTGGTCAGCAGAAAATAACAAGGTTTTTGTTGGTGTCTTCTGGCATTTTGGTGACCTAGTGATAAGGGTGTGTCTGACTCAAGCAAAATGAGTTCTAGCAGCAGGCATGTAAGTCTGAGAATTGAAGCCTCATTGCCCCATAACTCATCATTTCTTACTTCCCTCACTTCAGACTTGGCAGCTGGAAGCAGCAAACCCCACTTGTAATCAGAAGCGCAGTGGTGGGGTGGTGTGCGGTCCCGCTGCCGGCGGGGTGTGGTGTGGCAGAGTGCTCAGCCAGGCTCTGGGTTTTTGCAGAGCAGGACTGGGTTACAGCTTGGGGAAAAAAGTCTGCTGGAAAATGTATCAGCATTTCAGTATTAACTCCAAGCTCGATCACTGGAAAATCTTGTAATTTAAAATACTAAGCTTCCCATTACAAAATCAAAGAAAATTACTCTCTGAACTGGTGAAAAGGTCTCTTGCTTCAGGGAGATAAGATGCTCTCAGTATCTAGAAGGGCATGACATTTTTCCCTTGTTTGATTGTATTAGGTATATTAAATATGACCTCAATGTTTAAGGTTGCTCAAGCTGCAAGAGTTCAAAAGATTTCAAATGAGATTTTTTTCAATTTATTTTGTTAAACCTTTGCAATAATTGTAAATAGTCATCCTTTTAAAGAACAAATATTAAGAGGTCAAATAATCCATATATACATATATATGAGTCTGTATTCCATTACAAAGAAGAGTTCACAGGAGAAGAAATGTAGCTAGTGCTTGTTGGAAAGATACGTAAGTAGAATCATTGGTGTGTAAGTTTAAAAAAAAAAAAACAAAACAAAGCTTCAAGCCTAATGAAAGTGAATATAATTGTGGAACATCAAGTATTCAGATGATGATGTACGAGGAATACTAGTTTTCAGCTGTAGGCGTTCACTGTTAGAGGCTAGACATGATTAAATATCATCCAAGAGAACAAGACAAATGACCTTAGTAGTGTGATTTTCTTTCAGTAATATAAGATTGTCAGGCTTATTTTCAAGTTTAAAAATCACAGAAGTAAATTAACTTAGTCATTCTTTATGTTGATTCTTGAGTATTCTGAGATAACTAAAAGTTGAATTTAGGAAAAGAGCAGTGGGTTTTCTGTTTCTAGTCTTTTTTGTTGTTAAATTTTTTTCATGGGTGTCTCTAGTTCTGTACAACTGATGTTTGGTAGTTCTCTTATCTTTCCTAATATTAGGTATTTTTTGTTTCTGTGTCAAATTCTAATGTTCGCCAGTGTCAGTAGAGGAGTCTCAGCTTTTATTAAAAACAAAACAACAATGACTAAAGACTTTGCACTTAGTTGGAGGTAACATGGAAGTAGTAAGTAATGCGTACAAGGAAATATATTTTAGAAAATCCAGTCCCAGTTTCTAGTTGCAGTGTTTTTCCTTTTGGTGGTGACATTGGATTCATGAGCTCTGAGGGAAACTGATGGTGTAGACATCAGGATGAGAGAACATCCCTCCATGTTCTTACAGTTCTGGCAGGTGGGTTGTAGCAGTAGAACCCCTGTATTCCAGTCCCAGAAAACACCATATTGTATCTTAAATGACATTCCTTATGCTTTTTGGCATACACCACCACATTAACTTATTTTTCATAAATACCTTAGCTGGAAGTTTAAGATGATTTTCTGTACAGGAGGGTGCTCTCTACTATCAACTTTGTGACTGCCAAAGTTTACCTAGTAAAATTTAGCCTTTTATCATATTTTACTTTGCAGAAAACTGTATGTTTCAATGAGATGTTAAAGTCAGACCACATAAAGAAAAATACAATTAGATTTCTCTTCAACTCATCCAAAATCTGAGTTCTAGCAACTGGAAGTAACTCAAGAGCCACAGGAGGGTTTGATCTTTGCATGCAGACACCTGCTGTTCTTACCTTCATGGGTGCAAGTTTTCAAACCATCTGTACAAACCAGAGTAGCAGAGGTGGGATGAAATCCCCTGTCCTTGCAGAAGCAGAGGGGAAGAATGAAGATCTGGTGATTACGGTAACACGAAGAGCTTCCTGCTGGGACAGGTGGGAAGAGAAGCTACAGAAGGGCTTTCAGCATCTCTGCTGGAACTGAACAGGCCCCTGTGGCAATGGTGGAAGAAGCCTGATGAGCTGGGCTTGGGCTGAGCTGCTGATGGAGGCCAGGGCATCCACCTGCACACAAAGCCAAGTAGTTTAATCTGGGGAGCATTTCCAGTGATTCTTGGCATACTGTTCAGAAGAGAGGCATTGAAAAGCCTGCAAGCCGCCCCCCCCCCCAAAATAAATAAATAAATAAATAAATAAATAATGTGACCTTGTGACCTTCTGTTCTTCTGTTTCATCAGATGGTCAGATGGTTCATTCACATTCTTTTTAATGGAGTAGGACTGGTAAAAATTTTCCACTGAGAAATACTTCTTGCTCAAGTGTTGTGGTTTTGTTAGATTTGCAGGAAGATGGAAGTATTGGTTTAAAAAGAAAACCCAAAAGTTAAGGTTTGGCAAGTTAAACAGTCATTTTATTTCTGTGGTCTCAAAAATACAAATCAAAACAAAGAGAGGATTATCATTTGGCTGCTTAAACTATTGATTCATAATAAAAATGATGACTCTAAATCTCTCTGAAATTCTCAGAGAAAAGCCAAAAAAAACCCCTTGAATTCTTCATCACCCATGTGTATGAGAACAACCTTGCTTTTGCAAACTGCTCTCTCAGTTGGTTAAAGCTGTCTTAATCCACAGTGACGTGATTTGAGATGTACGTAATGTGAAGATCTGAACATTAGTTACATGATGTAATCCAAGATGGATCTTGCAGAAATATGTGTTGGCAATTTGGTGCTGGCAATGTAGCCCAGCTGACCCCTCTCTCCAGCTCCAGAGGGTTTGAAAGAACATATTTGTTGTATATTTTCATTTGCGGAGTGTTTTCATTAATTCTTTCAGAAGTTTAAAAAGAATGGAAATAAAATATTTTATTTCACGAAGTTGTGTTTTAAAGCAATGTGGTGGTGTTCCCTGGTGAGACCAGAACAAGATACACAGTGCTCGGTGCTGAGTGAGGGGACTGGTTCCTATTCTGACCATGGACGGCATGTCAGTGTTAATCCAATATCTGGCATTTAGTTGCTAGATTTGGATCCCTCACAGCATATTATATTAGACCGAGCTGTAACATATACACCCAAGACTGATGTTAGATGTCACGCTCGTACAAATTCCCACTTGTCATATTTGATTTGTCTGTTTTGTCAGAGGAAAATATCTTCTAGATTTACATCACAGTAGATTTCCAGGAGGAGATGGGAGAGAGAAAATTGTCCTGTACTGCCACAGACACACCCATATGCAACATAGTGGTGCAAAGGGGCAGAGAAAAAATTATTTGAAGACTTTGGTGTTCTGGAATATTCAGCAGATAGTCAGCCAGGACTTGATAAGGATTTTATAGTTGTGGTGAAGTAGAGAGACGAGCAATAATTTGTCTTCTCTGGGTTATAAAGGAAAACTGGAGAAGGGATACCAAATTCAGCACTGCGTGGGATGATGGATTCTGTGTGATTAAGGTTTCTAGTGGTGCCATACCGGCAGTAGGATTTTCTTTGTCTTCTTTTTGTGTTTGCTTGAGGATTTAAGTGTAGGTGAAAATGTTATGTATGACTTATTTGTGGATTAGCAGGGAAGAGCTTTGTCTTACTATTGTCACTTAAAGCTGTTAGAGCAAATAAATGTGGCAGGATGCAGGAGCACTGCCAGATCCACAGTGCACAAAGGATAAATGCAAGCTTGCTTGCTCCTGCTCATGTGTGAAATCCCCTGGGAGGCTCCAGGAAGGGGACAGCAAGGGCAAACGGCTGAGCAGTGTTAGTGCTGAGAACCCAGGATCGAAGGCACTGATAGCTCCCAGGACTGAGTTCTCTTTTGATTCTGTTTCTGCAAGGGAAGTGCACTGACTTTATTGACAGTGATTTGTTCATGCTGAATTCTTCTGCTCGTTGCCTTGTTCTAAGGGAACATTGTCTAGTTAAAGGCTGGAAAGCTCCATTATTTTCTGATTATAAGCCTGTTCAGAATCCAAGTAGGACATAAGACTCTACACTCTGTATATGGGGCAGATGTTTCAGTAAAATTTGTTGACCTTCAAACTCCAGGTATGTTTCTAAATAAAAGTTGGTTTTGACAACACTTCTGTCAATCTCTTGTATAATTGATCTATACTGAAGTGTCACCATTTAAACCAGTTTTCAGGTGTACTATAATCTGGTATCTAGTGGCTGTTGGCTTTTCTTTGCACTGCGTCATAGTTTGGTCATTCTAATGCAGACGGCTAATTTCTAGGTCCTGGAAAGAAGAATAATTTCTTTCTCTCTCCCAGACACCTTCTCTTGCAGTAAACACCAGCCGCAAGGAGCAAGCTGACCTTTGGGCAATTGTAAATCAGTTTCTCCATTCAAACCCAGTTTTCCTTTCCCTTCCTTTCATACAGGTTGATAAAGTGTGTGGACAGCCCAAACAAGAAGGGAACCTGTCATCAGACCATATAGTGACAGTGAAGGAAGCGACTGAAACCCAGGCACTTGTGATGGCTCACGCTAGTCTGAACAATAAAAGAAGGTAACCCTAAGTCACAGTTGAATTCAAATGAATTCTGCCTCACAGTTAGTGTTGCTGGTTCCTTGTACCAGAGTGTTTCAGCCAGAGATGCAGTTCTGTCATCTTGTCTGTGTGCATTCCAGCTGTTGCTGTCACTGATCGTTACACTGGTATTGCATTGCAGGTCTCTCCAAGAAAAGCTTTTTACAGGCCAGACTTGATGTCATTACTCAGCACCCAGGTGTTCATTATTTCCAGAAGTTTTCAATAAAAATGATGAAAGCTTTTCTGTAGTAAGGTCTGAGTAAATTCTACAGTTGAGTCTGAATTACTTAAAATACAACTGCTCCGAAGGAGTTGGGCTTATCTGGGGCAGAGATGAGAACGAGAAAGGGGTGAAAAGGCAAGATTGATTGCCATGACACAAAGTCCCTGATTTCACAGGGTTGGGGAGGAAGTAGCAGGTTCTCCCTTCTCACTGATGTAGGCAATAAGATCCCTTGTGTGGCTCCTGGATTGGCTTTCTGTAAATTTTAAGTGGGGAGGAAAGGATGTCTTTGCAATGGTGCTGTTGATACATGAGTAGATGTCAGAGCTAACTGACTATAAAATCACAATGACATATTTTTGGCTAACATGCTGTTCTCAGTAACACCAGTGTAAATCTGGAACAACTTCAGTAAAGTGAGTGAAATCATGCTGGGCATACACATCTAGCTAAGAACAGTGTCTGGTCTTCCCAGGGAGCCTCTGTGTGTCCCTGTATGTTGATAACTGACATTAAAATTTACATAGTTTGGGTTCAGGTGTCCAAGTTGTGAAGATGAGGTTTTTATCCATTGCTATTTTGTCGTCTGAACTTACATGAACAAAGAACTGTTTTAATTAAGTGACAGCAAGAAGTTAATTTTTTTTGAGTGATAGCAGTATTTTTATCCTTTTGTAATTAAAACGTAACTTTTTGTGCTAGTGCTTGGAACTTACAATTTTTAACCATGCAAATTGAATATCAAAGTACAGAGCATTAAGAAAATCAATAAATTCAGCAGTAATAGTCCAAAGAATAATTACAGTGCAATTAACAAAATATGTTTTTAAAAATACAGGGTTCTTGGCCTGTCTTCTGTATAATACACGGACTTTGCTGGGACTTACATCCTGGCAACCGAAAAGGCAAAATTAGCAGTCTGTTAGGGAGATAGGAATTGGTGTCTTCAGTGGCATGACAGCAGTTCTTTCTCACCTGGAGATCTGCTCCCTTCCCAACCATCTAGAATTATTGAGATGTTAGCCTTTTAAAATGTGAGACCTGTAGATGGAAAAGAAAATATATTAAACCTAATTTGTTATAAGTAGACTTTCTCAAAATTGTACACTAAAAATTAAATTATCCAAAACATCTAAACTAAACTAAGGCCACCCTTTCAGAATTAGGATAAAGTGTTGCTAAAATATAGTATTGATAAGTATTGTGGAGAGCCCATGCACCAAAAGTTAATGATGGAGCCATAATTAGTAGGAAGTGAAGAATGTTTTCCGTAACTTGCTATAAAACACGTCACAAAGCTTGTACTTTGCTTCTGTGATTGTGAAGCAGTAAACAGAATGAAATACACAGTGACTGGCTGCTGTTGTTTGCCATTTATCATTTAATCACACATATCAATAAAAAGTAATTTTAGGTAATAAAATTTTATAATAAAGGGTAAACTCATCACTGCAGCGGGTTGTACAAAAGGTACTTAGTGACAGATAACCGCTGCAGGGGGATCTAGGTTATGAGAGTAATTACATGAATCTTTTTTGGTGCTGTTCCTTCTGGCAATCTGGAAAATAAGGAGCAATTATGTCAGCTGTCAGTTTAGGTCCTAGGTCACACTGGGAATTGGCCCGACTGAGTCCCAGTCTGTTGGTCAGTGTCACAAATAGTCCCTCCAAATGATCCTTTATTCAGGTGGGATATGGAACATGACTCCTGCCTTGCAGAATAGGGAAGGAAAAGCAATGAGCAAGCACTCTTCAAGTGTGTAAAAAAAGCTGTGGCTCATTCCCTTAATGCACCAGAATGTTTTCAAACTCAAGAGAACCAGTCAGGTTAACAGCAGGGCTGTGGGAGAAATCACAACAAAGTTGACTTGCATCTTTGCTGTAGTACCTATTTAAAGATGCCCTTAAAATCTTGGTGCTGAAGTTTACACTTACGTAAGTATATTTGTTCCAAAGGTACTACATCTTTGCAAAGCTGGTTACAGGATCTAGCTCCTTTTCCAAAGAGTGAGAACCTCTGGTTTCACCTGGTCAGTAGAGCCAAAGCTGCTCATGTATTTAAAAACCAGGATGCATGGTCCTGCATGCTCCCTAAATTCATGTAGCAACTGGATCCTCTTTTGGGGTAGTTGAACCCTGTTCTGCTTCTATCAGTGTCATAGGTTCCTGTGAGATTTCTCATCTTTATTTCCACCCCCGTTCCATTCCTGCCTCTTTTTTTTTTTTTTCTTTTTTTCTTTTTTTTCTTTTTGTTACTATGCAGCACCAAGTGTCAGGGTGTCAGGAAGAAAATACTGTAAGAAGCTGAAATCTCAATAACTGTTGCATGATCTTCTATCAAACCTGTTCTTCTGATTAAGCTGAGAAGTATAGATTTAGAACATTTATTTCTTTTGCATTATGCAGTAGTATTTGGGGATTAACTGAAACTGGCAGAATTGGTGCTGCAGTAATTTTTAATGTGGAGGTTACTATAACATATAGTAGAGATGACGAGAAAATTGAAACCAGATGATGGTCCAGGGAATCTACATGGCATGTACAGAATGTAGATCACTAAATTGGAATGTTATTGCTGAGTTCAGCACAAAGTGCTATTCTGGTCAGGGTTCGGACTCCTGGCAAAGTTGGATACCTGCTTTTTAGTATGGCTGCTGCATGTAATATTTCCAACCGCTAAACGCAGACCGGATAGATCTGTCTATTGAATTATACTATGTTTAAGAAAAATACAATGCGGTATTAGGTCCCTAATTGAAGGAGGCAGGGTTTGAAATAATGTTTTTGAGGGGATTTCTTTGTTACTCTGTAGGCTTGCAGATGTCTTATACATCTTAAAATAAATAATTTTGAGTTTCCTTGAGAATGTTTGAAGTCAAGGTCATCTACTTTATTTAAAAATAACTATTGGTTCAAGCTTCACATGATTTTTTTGAAATGTAAATATTGAAGTGCTAGTACAAAACAGATATTAACGCCAGATGCAAAGAAATTACTGTGGTGAAGAATGAAACATTTCTAGCTGGCCAAAGCAGACGTTTCAGCAAATATGCCCTGATACAAATTTTGATTTAATTTTTTATGGGCTCTGTTGGAACAACTGCTTCAGTGGTGGCAGGTGACAGTTGCCTGATGCTTACTGCAGGTCAGCCCTTTCCTGTGGTCATCCCTGGCCTTCAGCTCCCAGAAAACTGGATGGAAATGCTGCAGTCAGAAGGGTGGCAGACAGCTGCCAAAGGAGGTGCTTTCTGGCCAGTAAGACTTACTAGCTGGACTGGCAACTGTTGTTAAAGCTGTTTGTAGACATGCATTACTCCAGCTGTTGCCATTGCTTTATACATCAGAGTACTGGTTTAAGAAAGAACTAAGTGTGTTACTAAATCTTCAGGTGGAAAACTATCAGGCTGTTAAAGACAATGTTAATCAAGGGACCTCAGGAGATATCAGTGCCACAAAAGGGATTTGTACTGAGTAACTGCCAGGTTTTTTTTCACCGTTTTTCCTCAGATACAACCTTACAGCCTATCTATCCTGCTTTGTAAACAGCTTTTTGTTTTTTTCATTGGTGCAGTCTGTCCAGAACTAAACAGCAAAAGATATCTGTATACGCGTTATTTATTAACAGAGAGCAAATTGCTCATTGCACAAGAAAACAAATGCTACTCATTTGTATCCCCCTTCCCATGGTGCTCATTCTAAACTGTTTCTCATTGTTTTCTTGTATAGCCTCATATATTTGCAGTTCTTCCATTTGGTATCAGTTATGGTTAATTTAAGTCCCGCTGAATTTATTTTCAGCTTTTGGCTGTGTGCTGCATTTGTAATTGTGCTCTTA
Organism: Aythya fuligula; assembly: GCF_009819795.1. Taxonomy (NCBI): domain Eukaryota; kingdom Metazoa; phylum Chordata; class Aves; order Anseriformes; family Anatidae; genus Aythya; species Aythya fuligula. The sequence continues at coordinate 13,255,291 of NC_045567.1, read as the reverse complement.
GTTGAAAAAAAAGGAGAAACAAAATCTCCATTGTATTGTTTCGGTATTGCTTTGACATTTTTAATTGTATCTATGCTTTGGGAAAATCTCATGACAATTTTCCTCCTTATTTGTTTTCTTATATTATCCTATGCATGTGCTTGATGACCTTTCTTTCAAATAATTTTTACTTTTCTCTTTTGTTTCTCATTTCTTTTCCTCATTTGCCTGAACTCCTGCTTCTCCCCTACTCCCCAACCTCTCCTGATTGATGCTTATTCTTCCCGGCCTATTCCAGTTCTCTGCCTCTGAAAGCTTCAAAGAATGACAAATCAAGAAGTTTGAAAAAAATCTCTCGGTAAGAATGAAACCAAGGTGACATACTTTGTTGTCTTTATGCTTTGCTCATCTCCATTGTAAGCTGCTGTTTCAGCTCTAATCTAGGAATTGGTGTACTTACGATTGCTGCTTTTATACAGTAGGGCACAGGGAAACTGTACATTCTCTACCTGGTGTGTTTAGTTTTATACGGACAAAAAGTAAATATTTTCTCTGGTTAAGATTAAGAGTTGGACAACTCTGCTTTTGCTGCGATGCTGCTTTGAAATGTCAGAGCCCTACTGCTGAAAATGCAAATGAATTTAAGCCTCTTGGGGTGAGCTGAGTAAGACACGCTTTAGACTCTCTCAAAAGGGTGATCTGTGCCTCCTTCAAAGAAAACTGCATTCTAGAGAATAAATTTGTATTAATCAATCTTTGTATGAATCAATGCTCTCAGGATGATTCTGTCAGGTAGGTGGCCTTCTGTCCAGGCTTAGCTTTACTGTGTAAATGCACAGAGCGCACATCTTTAAGTGAGTGGTCAAGAGTTAGAAATACTGATATTTTTTCCTCGTAAACCCCCAAATTCCTATTTTATTTTTCTCATGATAGCTTCCCTGCATTGTTAGGATAAGCTTGTTCCTTAGGACTATGGGATGACTAATTTATCCAAAGGAGGATTTCACTGCATGTCAGACAAATGGGATGGCTAAAAGCTCAGTGGAAGTGAAGAGATGGTTGTGGGGAAAGATGACCACTGACTAAGCCTGGTAGGGGTAGATACCTGTCAGTGGACCTTAAAGGTGCTGTTGCTCCCAAAAGAGTAATAAGTCCTGACTGTTCAGATGCCATTCTCCAACCCTATCCCCAGGCACCTCTTCTGTGTAGTGCTGTCTTAGAGCCTGCCAGACAGAAGCATAATAAACCAGAATGAGTCCTTTGGCCTTCCAAAAGGAGCTATTGATGGGTTTCAGAGACAGATAGCTCTATGATAGTTCTAGTTCATTTTTTCTGTCCTTATTATCAGTATCTTTAGCCATCCTATACCAAATAGGAGCTTTTAATACTGTGAATGTAGGGTAGTACTCTCAATGTGTGGTGAATTAACAGTTGTTTTGTTACAGTTTATTTTTACGGCTGCCTCAGCCAGATACGTATTATGGGCATAACCAGATTATAGAGGCAGCAGTTTGCCCTCAAGACGTTTTTCCATACACACATCATTGGTAACGGTCCGTTTGTGCTAGCCAGGAATTTTGGTTATTCTCCAAAGTGCAGGCACAGCCTCCTCTTAACGGGAACGATGCCAGATTTAACAGGAAAGAAATTTCTTTCCAATATGAACATGACATGGATAGTGATGATGGGGAGGAAATGGCCCCAATACATCCCGAGGAGATGGCTTTCTATACTGTTGTTGCATGTGGGGGGTACTTCATGGCATATTACAGGTTTTGTCATGGGATGTTAGCTTCAGAAAACCTTTCCCACCCAGGAGGATATTGACAGTGTTCTTTATTCATCTCTCACGTGCAGGGAAGGGAGAAATTCCAGTAACAGGGAAGAAAAAACACTCCTTTTAGTGATGTTGTTTTCTCTCTTCTTTTTTTTTTATCTCTTTATCTTGAAACTGGAAATGGACTTCTTTCAAATTTTGAAGTATTAATGTAATTTGTTAAAGTCTACCTTTGTATGAAATTATGTGTATTAACAGCCAACTAAAGCTGGATTATGTTTAGGACTAGAAATACACTAGAAATAAAAAATAATTTGTTTTTTTGACTTCTAATTTCTTGTGGGGTTCTAAACTTTTAATCTTGCGGAGGGCTAAATTGACAGGGGGCTTAAATCATATGTATGGTTTTGTTGTTAAATGTGTTCTTCCTACGTTGCAGAGAATTCATCAATTACATGAAGCGATCCCGAACCTTTTATGCCTCTATAGCAGAAAGGCTGTGTGAGGGAGACCTGGTGATGAAAGACAGCTCAACCTGCTGGAATGGAGAAGATGTTGTAGAAAGGTAAGGTTATGTGTAAAAGCTTTCCTTACTGGTGAAAAAGGTGACTTCATATCCCCTGATGGTTAAGAAGCATTCTGAGATGTTACTGTCATCATTAGGTTTCTCCTTCATAGTGATGCTTAATTGAGCAAGTATTTTGCTAACCTATATGGTTGTTAATGCTGAGTTTTAGGTATCTGTATTAAATGTAGTAGAACACTTTCTTGAAGGACTCTTTTGAAGGGTTCCTCTATGGAGACAGAGCTCTTTATAGAGACATCCTACCCTGTAACGCTGAGTTAGCAAGGAGTACCTCTATGACTGACTGGAAGTTCCTTCAGGTCTGGTGTTTATACCGTCATTAGTATGGAACTAAATGTTGTATTTGGCCATAAAAAATACACAGCTTTTGCTGCAAAGGTGTCATAGAAATACAGTGGTCACACGATTATATCTTAAAGGATTTCCTTGCCATTTCCTTCGAATATTTCTGACACAGCACTTTGAATAACAACTGGTTTTGGAATTGCCAAAAGTCCTTACCATGGCTTGCTCTGTGGGAGTTCCAGTAAAATAAGAATTAATGAATACAATGTTCTATGTTGATAGATCAGCTAGAAGCACTGCGGTGTGAAAGGATCTTCCTAGTTTGTCAGCCAAATTTTTTCCTCTGTGTGTTATTACAATCTTTCCTACCACCTTTTGGAATCCAAACTGGAAAGTATACTTGCACCCTTCATGAGCTAAACTTTTTACTGTCATTTCTCTTACTCGGTATAACATGAGGCAACATTGCCCCAAGGAGAAAAAGAAGCATTCAGAATGTAACTGTACCTGTTACTATCACTGTCAACGTATATGTCAGTTTTTGTAGTAAGAGTTGGTTGGAACTGTGCCACTGAATGTTTTCCAAAAATGGCATTTTGTTAAGAGACATTCCATGAGATTGTGTTGGCTTTCATGATATTTCCTTTTGAAGTGTATTCTGTGTCCTTAACAGTTTTAGAAGATGAAGTTCTAGCGTCCTGTTTTCTTGCTTTAAAACAATTTTCATTATTGAAAATTGCTTTCTAGAAGTTGTGAAGTAATTTCAATGTGGAACAGAGATGTTACAATTATCGTCTGTCCCATTAAAGGACACACAGCTCTGCTTAGATTTTTCTTATGTAAATAACTTCAGCTTAATTATGTCTAAGATACTCAGAGATAAATACGTGTCTAACGCATTCAAAGAAAACTTTAAAGTTTAATGTTTCAGTACGTACTGGCATTACTAATCAATTGTAGCAGCATATATTTGGATATTTTGACAGTAGTGCAATATTCTAAATATTAATATGTAGCCATTGTAATACTGATGGAAGTTGTTACTGTAAGAGTAACAGAGAGGAAATGGGGAGAACACCAATATCTTTAATAAGTATTTCCATTTCAGAATCCCTTTTGCTGGTAACAAGTTGCTGGATACACAGCTAACTTCTAGAACAAACAGCTTTCATGTGGAGGGAAAAAATAAAGGCAAAAACAAGAAACACATTTTCTATAGCAGCTATCTGAACAAAAATTAAATCAAAATTTAGGTTTAATTTTAGTCTGCGTTTAAAGAATACATTAAAAAAATTGCTACCTAAATTGCTGGTACATGTATTTTAAAAGGACATGAAAGGGAAAGTAGTTTGTTTGGTTGGTTGGTTGGTTGGTAGTCTGTAACCTTCCAAGAGCTGGGGACATGCAGAAAAGTTTCTGGCCTGAAATGGGTAGCAATGTGGAAAAAAGCAGGGAAGAGACTAATGACCCCTGATATTTTGAATAAAAAACAGGGAAAACAAAAAACAAAACAAAAACAAACAAACAAACGAAACAAAACAAAAAAAAAACACTCAACCCTGAAATAGATGTTTGTATTAATATATTCCATAGGCAGATTAGGGGGGAAAAAGTTTAAATTCGTATGTTGAACCAGACTGCAACATGTATATATTTATCAGTTATGTCACAGTATTGATCATGCTAGGAGACTCTCTGGACATCCAGCACCGCCAGCCGTGCTATACAGCAGCACAAACACGGCACCTGCTAGCTGGCAAATTTTACTCCTGTCATCATCTGTTTGACAGGCTGGACATGTCACGAGTTCTGCCCGTACAAGAAATAAATCTCTTGCCCCGTTGATGCCTAAAGATGCATTTCTCTCTGCTCTTTCTCCTTTCCCAGGAGACTAGGAGATTGAGTATCAGCAGTAGTAAATAGTACTGAACTCAAAATAGAGCCTTATTCTTAACTACATAGATCTCTCCCAGTTAATCTCGCGCTTCTCACATGAACCAGTCAGGGTTACTCGGGATGTGAAAATGGCAAAAAGCACAGTTCCTCTTTCCTTACTGCTTTCTTTGGTGTCATAATACTGTCTGAAAGCTGAGTGATATTTATGCTGCACACTAATTGGCTTTTAGGCTCTTCGGGAAAAATAAATTCAACCTTTAAAAACAATATGACACGTGCATGCCATTTATAACAATATGAAAATTCTGCTCAGAAATGGGGATCATACATACATACAATTAGTAAAGAGGGTACTTGAGGTCTATCAGAGGATCTAATAAACAGGATTTTCATTGTAGTTTGTTGTAATACTCTGTATTGGGTTTTATCATGTTTAAAGCAGTGCATTAACAGGCAAAATAAAGTTTGAACTGCCAGTAAGTACACAATAAAAGAGCTTGGTTGTCTGCATTGGTTTGAGAATATGCCTCTGGCCTGCTCTTCAGATGGACAGTAGAACAAACCTTCGCTAGGAGTCCTCTAGTGTCACTGCCAGGGCTCTGAAGACAAATATAACATCTGTCCCGAAATTGCTCTTTTGAGTAATTTGGTCTTGGAACAAGATTCCATGTAAGAAATAGTCTGCGAGGTTAATACATGGTCTGAGTACAGAAGGTGTGCAGAGAAGATGAGGTTACCACAGGAAAACTGAAAACAACTATTTTGTGAAATCAGACAAGCTTGGAGAAAAGTGCCTGGAAAATTTCAAAACCATATCAGAGAAGGAGAGGAGAGGAGAAATTGACACTGTAAGCTATTTATTATATGCTGCCTGGACCAGATGCCATTCACCTAAGATCTCTGGAAAGGCTAAAGGGTTGAATAGCTGAATTACTCTTTGTGAATAATTCATTCTGATGCACGTGGATGCCCCATCCCTGGAGGTGTCCAAGACCAGCTTGGATGAGGCCCTGGGCAAGCGATCTAGTGGGTGGCATCCCTGCGTATGGCAGGGGGTTGGAACTGGGAGATCTTTAAGGTTCCTTCCTATTCAAGCTGTTCTGGATTCTCTGATTTTCTTAAGACTGTTCCAGTAGCAGATGATGGAAAGATGTAAAATATGAAGCCCTCATAGTTTTTCTTTAAATGGCAAAATAAGGATTTCAGGAGGGTGTGATCATTAAACTCACTACGTAACAAAATCTGGAGAAACAAATGAAACTAAGAGTAGAATCAGTGTATAAGCAAATGAGTGTGATACTTAGAGGAAGAATCAGTGTGTTGAAAGTCTTCAGAAGGAGTTAACAAGCACGTAGACAGGAAAGATTTCTATAGCTGCTTGGATTTTGGATAGGTACTTGATAGGTCCTTCACACAAGACTGGTAGAGATGAGTATAAGGGTAGGAAATAGCTTACAGTGGAAGGTCACTGGTGGCATTGCACAGGGATTTGTGCTGGAGCATGTGCTGTTCATCTGTCATAAGAGACTTGTGGAGAGTAGCAAATACTGAGGTGAAAGTATGTGCTGGTGACACTGAATCGTACGGGGTGGTGGAGACAAGGGCCAACTGTGGTTAATTTTGGAAGGAACTTTTGACATAGAATGACTAGGCAGTGAAACAACACACAAAATTCAATGGGGGCAAATGTAAAGTGCTTGATGTGGGAAGAACAATCCAAATGTTAAATGCAGAACAGTGGGTGCTGAGGTGGCTCTCACTGCTCCAGGCACGCAGTTTATGCGTCGTTCTTCTGTCTCCTGGGCTCCAAGGGACATAGCCTAATGGCAAAAGTACAGAGGGAGCACCGAGGATGATGAAGGCATGAATTCCTTCATGAGTAATTGGAGATGCTTTAACCCATGCAGAAGGTGCAACAGGGGGATTGTGACAGGGAATTCAGCTTGTAGAAGAACAAGCTGTAAAATGACTAAGTATATAACAGATAACCAGGTGCCATGTCCAAGCTTCTTTGTCTAGGAGCAAAATGCTAGACAAAAAATTTTCTCTGGTGACCTTTAGGCAGCTGCTTCCATGGACTTCTTTTCTGTAGCAGTTGAACTGCAAGAACCTTCCTCTCCCCAGGAATATCTCTTCAGCTAAGTTAAGTGCTGGCATTGAATCCCTGTCTCTGGACATGATAGGTAAACTAGATTTGCTGATCTCAGCCTCACAAATGGCAGACTAGCACAAACAGTACCCAAGAACTTTCCTTAAACTTGATCTTGAGATATTCTGTTGTCAGATTTACATCTATGCACAAAACGTGGGTTTTTGTGAAGTCTGGGCTGCCATAGAGGAGCTTTAACAGAGACTGTTCTTTCTCTGCTACTAGTGAAGGGAAAGGAGATGTGGCCTTGCTGGCACGCTTTTGGGGTGAGCCTATGTGTAACAGATGAGTAATCCTGATACGGAAATAGTGCTTTAGGAGGACACTGGTTGGAGTACTATATTAAAGTTAGATGGTCGTTAACTATTTCCATCTGTCTGTCTACCTACTTATCTTTCAAAGCTTTTATTTCAAGAGAGATGAATAATAAACAGATAAGCAGTGATCTGTTCACAGAAGAAATAAAACATGGTGAGTGTAGCTGGTGTACGTTATACCCTGCCCTAGACACTGCCTGCTCTCTCCTGCTCCTTTCCCATGGCTCTGCCATTCACTCTCAGAAAGACGTTCATTGCAATCTGAAAGCTATCAAGTGCAGTGCATGCCGTTCATGCTTCAAGGCTGGAGTGTGAAAATTGCTTGGGGGCATGTTCAGCAGCCACAGCACTTGCCTTTTAGATGTCAGCAACAGCATCACCCGTATTTGTCAGCTGGGCTTGATGTGTGGGATCGTGAAGCAAAGGCAATGTCATGGCATTGTTCTACATCCTCTGAGCTCTGCTGGAAGGTGCCTTCTCGAGGCAGTCCCCAAAGACATGTTCCACGGTTACTGTCACATAAGTGGACATGTGCCTTTATCATGACCACTTCAAAGACACTCATGTCATGTGAACCATGTGTTGGGATCTCAGGATTTTTGAAGGACAAGAGGTCTGCTCATGACTTGTGTTAGAATAGAGCTGGCTGTGTTTGGGCACTGTCCCACAGAGAAATAGACACAAAAACCTCTTACTCTACTCCTATATAAAGTGTTGTTATTTTACGAGTTGAAATTCAGAGGTTGACAGATGCTAGTGAGAACTTCAAGATTGCTGCTACCACTTCAGATCTTTCCATTTAAAGAACAAGTGTTTGCAATTACTTTGATATACTCTAAAATGCACATACCATCTCTATTGTGATGTTCCCGTAAACAGTGTCTTCAGTCTTATAGAAGGAAAAGTGAGTGGGTAAGGAAGAAGAAAATTAAGTGATTGGCTTCATTAGCAGTAGTGGATGCTTGGGATTTCTGTAACAAAGCCCCTTTCATTCATGGGTTGAAATATGCTTTTAGACTCTATCTCCAGTGCACAAAAGGCACAGACGTTCAGAGAGAAAGGGATAGTGCTGATAACTTAATGACAACACCACCAGTACTCCGGAGGTTTTACTTCAGATTAGCTCTGGTGTTTCCCTGAGGAGTGAACACTGCCAGCATCTTTGAAGTGTATCCTTAGTTTCATTGCAAAAGAATCTGGAGTGGAGGCAGTCAGAAGTTTAGCTGATAAGTGCAATTGTAATCAAGATTTAACATATTAATGTAGACCCACCATGTCGTCAGCTGGACCACCTGTGTTTGAAGTTTGGGGTCTGAAACCATAATTGCCTCAAATAATAGGTACTTTAATGAGCATGTACATAAATAAGTTCGTTAAAAATTATATAAGTACAGTATATTGTGAATTTATGGTGACAGTTTTGGTAGGGCATTGTCCCTAACAGGTTGTGTAGTCCTTCAGAGCTGGCAGGCTCTGGGCTGGCTCGCAGGCTTGCTGTTTTCCAAAGAATTAAGCAGAAATGTGCCATCCCAGTGCTGAGCCAGCCTGACCAGGCTTGATGTGTGAGCCCTAATGAGATCTCAGCAGGTATTGACATGGCTGCAGGTGGTAACCTGAATCCAGGCTGTTTTTGCTGCTATATTTCCCATTTAAAAAACAAAACAAAACAAAACAGTGTCTACCTTCAGATAAGTCTTCATGCTGAAAAAGCAAGCTTCCAAAAGTTTGGCAGAGAATTGTTGCTCAGAAGAAGCGAAGATGAATCATGACTGTGGTGTGCAGCAGCTTTTTCTGTCCAAGGGGCATGACACTTCTAGGTCAGTGAGAATTTATAGGTTATGATAGCATATTAGGTAAGTAATTTGTTCTAGGGGTTATTGCTACTTCATGCCTACCTGTGGAACTGGTTGGAAGTTTCTGTAGCGTTAATTGGTTTAAGAAAGAGAAGTTAGTATTTTGTTAATCTTTATGTATTGTTTTGAGTGACAGGATTGCTAGTGGCTTCGAGATTTTTTTTGTCTTCCAGACTCCTTTTCAAGTCATGTTATTACTTTTTGCTCACACAAATGCAAAGTAAGAGGTGGTCAATTTAACAGGAGTTTGGGCTAGTTAGTAGTGGCAGAATACTTTTAAAAACTAGAGAGTTAAAAGTGTGGGAGATGAAGAGTGGATTTTACGAAGTGTTGATTGTTTTTAAACGTGTCAATAAATCTAAGAGTTCTCTCATATTTTTAGCAGTCTCAGGTCAAAAACTGGTTTGAGTAGCCATGACAGGGAATTTCCAGAGAAGCAGAGAATGGCTGTGGTGGTTATTGTGGCATACTGATCCATACTGCTTTTGTGAAATTACTTCAGTAAGGTCATGAAGAAATACTAGATTGTGTCAAGAAGTGAACGCTCCTGGATTTTTTTTTGTTTTGTTTTGTTTTTTTTTTTTGCTTGCCACAGTCATCAAAATATTCCCAAATGGAGTGCTGCCATAAATCCTGGTGGTTATTCAATGTCTCATAATGTTCTGACTAGTTCTTCCAAAATATGTTGGAACTAATCTTTCTGGTTCTAAATCTGATACCTTGGGATACTCTTCCCTTGGGGGTAATGAGGGGGTACAGTCTGTGTTCCTGTAAGAACAGAAATGGGTAGTCCATGTCTTAAAGAGTCAAACTTTGCTTCAGACCAGAATATCAGTTACATTAATTGCATTTTAAATAAGAGTTCACTGTTAAGTTTTCATGAACTTTAAGGCTGTTTCTAATGTTTTCTGTGAAAGAGTAAAAAAAAAAAAAAAAAAAAAAAAGGTAATTTTTAAATAAAACCTGAAAAAACCTGAAAAAAACAAATAAACCTGAAAAGCTTACTCCTCTTCCAGGTTTTTACATCTACATATTTGGAACACAGCCATCATTTCTGTGGCCAGAAATGTGTGCTTATAGTACAACGTTTAATAAGTTGATGTGAGCTTGGTTTCTCATTTTTCCAAATCTGCCTTATGTTTGTGGTGCTGTGGGGAGTTAAAAAGCAATGACAATGTTCTTATCACTGAAGTCTGCAGCTTCAAAATGTAGTAGTGTGAGTTATGAAGATGAGGGGCTGCCTTTACAGTAACTGCTTTTCAGTTTGGAGTCACTTTCTCTGGAAATTTCAGATGTAATGTTGGGGGGGGGGGGGGGGGGGGGGCGTTTGAAAACTATCATATAAAATGGGTTTTTAACTGGATTACCGAGAAGGAGGTTTTGTGACACCCAGTATGAAACCACACTTCTCATTCCTTCTTTCCTTTTGTCTCTTTCTTGTTTTCCTTGGAATTGTGCATTAAGCAAAGGGATTAGGGGACACCTCTCCACAGGCTTGAGCAGACTGTGTCATGGGTTGGTACGATCTTGAAGCCTGTGCAAGCTGGCTGAGAAACGAAGTAGCAAATTACTGACTTCCTTTTCTCAAAGTGTTTTCCTTTAGAGACTTTAAGTTTTTATGAGTTTAGCACTTTTTGTCCCTTTTCTCATTTCCTTAGGCTCTAGCAAGAAGCCATCTGGATATGGAAAACAGAGATAATCATTTAGCCTTAGCGCACTTAAAAAAGGGCTCAGCTTCTGTTATGCTTGTGCCATCAGAGTAAACAGTTTCTCATTACTGTAAGTTGCAAAACCCTGTATCTTTATGCAGTGTTCTGCAATTTTTAGGTTATTTTCCAAGACTTGTCGTTCTGGTGTTCTTTTTTTTTCTTCTTGGTTTTAAAGAATTCTGTAGAATACAGCAAATCCACTGTGTTGGAAGAGACCATTTAAGACATAAATTTGCCTGAGCTCAGCCTTCAGAATGATGTAGAGCTTTGACATGCTTTGAATAGTATGCTGTGTGTCCTCCCATCAGGAGACATGAGGAGAGAGTATTACAGTTCATTTTTTGCTATTCAAGCACGTAAATATTTTAATAAAACTTCTGATTACCTCTTGCATGGCCCCAGTCAGCCATAGGCAACAGTCAGTAGCTACTCTCATGCCCAAATTCATCATATAGCCAGGGACTCCCAGTTCGGAGACTTTCTACTTGCCAGCAGCAGTTAACAAGCAAGTTGTACTAGGACAAGAGTAACAACAACAGCAAAAGCCTTGAGGCTGAAGATTTAGGAAGAGGACAAGCTGCAGCTGATCACAATGCAGAACAGGAGCAGACAGAGACCTCTTTGCACAATCTCAGACCAGAAAATACAATGTGCCCAGTTGCATTTCATAGGTCATTAAAAGGGTATGAAATATAGGCAGTTCATCCCAGGCAGGCTATGGTGAGTACTTGGAAGAACTGAGGAAACCAGAGATGAAGATAGCTCAGTCTTTTGGTATTCAGGTCAAATTCAGGTCTACTGTTAGCCAACTGTCTACATGACTAAAGCATTTTGGTGAACTGAATTTGAATTTGACCCATGTTCTTTTACTGCGTGTATTGTCAGAAGAAATAGCTGCTGTTCTGAGAACATTTGTGTGCAACTTGTATGCTTTTAAAGACTCTGTTTAGATGTACAGGTGTGAAGGACAGAATGTGATAATTTGCTATTGGTAAAGCTTGTCCTTCAGGGTGAGGAAGCAAAAATCTGAAGTCTGTCTAGTTGTACGAACACTCACTTTCTCTGGGCCACTTGAAGGGATCTTGTATTCTGTTACTCAAATTATTTTCTTCCCTGCTCATGAAGGCGAATCAATTAAAAAGCAACAGAGGACAACACTGGGCCCTGTTCTCCCCAGTTCACTTTTTTTTTTTTTTAATGGAAAAATAAATCCTGCAGTTTCAGGCACTGAAAATTGGACTTCCTGCAGAAGTAAGGGCAGAAGGATTTCATCTATAAACTGTTCATGTTTCTATTATAAACATACGTACTTTATCTACTCTACAAAATATATCCATACGAACTTTTATCCATTCATCTGAGTATCTGACTTGCATGCAGAAACTGACGCTGTAGGCCATGCAGTGGTAGGCTGCAAGGGTACAAAAGAAGGAGGTAGGAAGAGCTGTAAGGAAGTCATTCATACAGTGTAGGTAGAAGTATGTGGAGGTCAGGTGTGTGTAAGAAAATGTGAGGTAATGGAGTAGTGTTTAGTCCAGAGATGCAGAAAAGAAAACAGGTAAGGGGGTGCTGAGCTGGCTGGAGTAATCCTCACAGAGAAATCCTGTTCTAGAGCTTCCACCATCAGGCAGCTAGTCCGTCAGCTGTGACTCCGGGCGAAGGTACCAAGGCTTCATTTGCTTCTGTGGACCTCTGGATACATGCCCTATTGCTGAGAAGAGAGCTGCTAGAATCTGGGATCACTTATAAAAGGTGGAAAAGCCAGCACATTTTATATGCTGATTCTATCCTCCTTGGCTTTATATTTGGGAATGTTTTGCAAATTACAATACAGCCCTGTTAATTACAAATGTCATTAGAACCATAGATGGATTCAGCTGGGAAGGGAGCTGGTCCAACCTCCTGCTCAAAGCAGGAGCATCTGTGATATCAGACCAGCTTCCTTTGAGCTTTATCCAGTCTGGTCTTGAAAACTGCCAGTGATGAAGAGTGCATGAACCCCCTGGGAGAGTTGCTCCACATTTTGACTGTCCTTGTGGTGAAAAAATTGTTTACAGTTAGAGTATCTCATTATGAATTTTATCAGTTGGGCTCTTCTTGCACTATAAAGTGTTTATGAACGTGAAGTGCTTGAAGGTCATACAGACAGCAAGCTAACAAGTGACAGTGCTTATCAGACTTTGTTAATATCTGTCATATGCGCTGGGAGATGCAGCAACCTGCACTACTTTCTATTTTTACAAGGTGAGAGACTTCACTGTTGGTGGAAAGAAACAATTATATTTCAAACACAGAGCATTATGCGTAGTCTGAAATTAGAACTGTGCCTTACTCCCAGTTGGTTTACCTGAAGGTAAGACAGGAATAGTGCTACCACAGAGGAGTGTACTTGTTAGGATGCTCACAAAGCAAGATCTATTTAACTAAGAAAACATGGGAAACTAGGAAATAAATGTCTGCGTAAGTAGTTAATATTTATCCTTTTTATTTCTAATAAGAGTAAATTCAGTTTCAGTTCAGCTAGAGAGGATTTCCTAAAAATAGGTTAGCCAGCTTTTACTTACGAACAGAAAATACGTTCCAAATGAATTCATAATATATTGTGAAAATGAAAGCTGTTCCATTACATTTCACCAGTACTGGCCAGTGCAAAAATAATTGGCTAGCATTGGATGTTTTCTATCTATATAATCCATATCAAGTGATGTCTTATGAAAAAGAAGCACACAAATTCAACTAACAAGCTCTGTTAAATCTGCTTGAGTTATTAAAATACCATATAATAATGCCAAAATTCTTCTGCAATATCACAGAAACCAACATAGTAAACTCGTTTATATCCATTATGTATTGCCAGAAGGGATGACACTGAAACATCTCCTAGGGGGTTATGGGAATATACATATGCATAAAAGAATGTCTTCCATGGTGATTTAAGATTAGTGCTATATAGGATCCTGTGGTTAGGTCTCTCTTCTTCTAGTTCTGACTCTATAAAAATCATAAGCTGTTGCATCTTTAATCATGTGGGGCAGGAGACAGACTGTCTTTCTAACAATAAGCAGACAGTATAATGTTAAATATCAAAAAACTCAATAGCCATGTTAGTCTTGCTCTGACTAAAACACAGAGTATTGAAAAACATAGAATCAGGAAGACTGCTTCTTTCTTGTAAAATTGTACCTAATGAATTTCAGTGCTATAAATGCTTTTTGAATTGCTGGGAAACTGGAAAGGAAGGTTGTCCCAAAAACTGTTACATGTGATCAGTCCTCTCCAACTGTTGAGAAGATTACTTAAGTTTCACGTTGATTACTGTAGTGGTTACTTTTGTCCACAAGCTGGGGAGACATACTGCTTCTTCGATCAAGAGCCATTTCTAATACTGCACAGGAGTAATCTGTTTGACAGAGGCTTTCAGCATCTATTTCATTCTGTTCAGTCAGAAGAATACCTGTTATGCTTTTGGGACAACCTGCAATACTGTGCTGAAGATTCAGGATTCATAGCTGGAAAATGGCCATGAGATACCTGATGCGTGTGTCCCATCGCTACTTGTGAGTAAGGTACCTCCTCTGCTGAAGAAGAGCTACCAAGATAAAATACGTTCTACAGACAATGCACTGGTAGTGAGACCTGATGCCTTTTGAATTTTAAGGAAGAATTCTGAAAAATGAAGGATTGCTTCACAACTCTGATGCTGCAGCCAGTGGTGGTAGCTTTCTGAGTCCTGATTGTGCTGTGTGAGTACGTGTGCAGTGTGGATATGAGCAGCAACGCACTAAAGTACAGGCTGGATTGAAACTGTATACTGGAAACAGATATTGTTTTACGTACTACATAGGTGTGTACATATATATAGAGAGATGTACACAGTTGTTCTCCTTACACTATTAAAAGATACTTTTACAAGCATCCACAATTAATTTTAGTTGCAAGCCCTTCCTCTTCTTCCCGTTCCTTGTCCAGTCCAGCCACCAGAGGGAAAGAATGATTGCATGCATGCCTGTACACATCTGCAGCATTTTGGAGAAGCTTCTGGTGGCGCTTCAGTGCATTTATGTAAAGGTTTTCTGTAAAGTAGAGGAAATGAAGAAATAAGTGTTTCCTCCTGAGTTGTATGACTTCTGGAAATTAGTGGTTGAGTTTGCAAATATGAACTGTTTCTGTTGTTAGGGGACGGATTTATTATTGTGTTCAGAAACTTAATAATTTTCTTTATGGTTTTGACCAGAAATCATGTTTTCTGTTGAGGACTTCTACTCACAATGTAGACTATTTAAAGACCTTCGCCTCTCACTGCGCATTTTCTAAAAATTCAAGGCATGTCTTCACCATGACCCACACTAAAAACTACGTAAAGAAAAGTGACAGAAGTCTGTGATGTTTGTACATGATAGTTGCCTCATGGATAACTGTGGTGGATCATATGGCTGGATGTGATCAGTAATGATCTTTATTTTATACTGGTATGTATATACTGAGAAGACTTATTGTCTTCGCTTTAGTGTAGTTTTTATGATGATCGAGGAGAGACAGTTCTCAGCATTTTGCTCCTGGAAACTTAATAGACTGATCTCAGCATAGAGATTTCTTTAAATGTAATTATGTGCTAGTTTGTTGAGAGAAAATTCAACACTAAAAAAGAGTAAAATATTAAATTACCCAGAACTGACTACAGATGAGAAGTTAGTGTGTCATGAAGCAAGTTTGGTGCTCAGGTACAGAGATAAGAAAGAAAGCCAATTGCAAGCATCATGTAAGCTTTCATGTGGCACAAAAAGACCACAAGAAAAAAAAATATCACATCAGTAACTGCTCACCCAAGGTCTCTTTCTGCAGCTTAACAGAATGACTGGGCTGCTGTGGAGTCTAGTGACAGACTGTGCTACTTTACTCAGTGCACGTGCGCCTGGTGGGCAGCAGACTATTCAGTAGGTTTGTTTAGTAACCTTCAGAACTTTTTCAGTCACCCCTCAAGTTCTTGTCCACTTTCAGCATCTACAACATCTTTTTGCTAGGATGACTTTTTTCTTTTGAAGTCCTTTGTGGTGTTCATGAATATTTGGGCGTTCATTTTCCGTAGTAGGCATTTCATTTTTTTTAATAGGACAGAAATATGTTTTTGAAGGGATATCCAGCTTTAGGTGTCAGACTTCTACTTATATATGTATCTACATGCGTCTTAAACCATGGGGATGGGTGTTCAAGAAAGTGGGACAAGTCACTTAAGGATATAACCATTCTCTTTGAAAATTACAACTTCTAGTTACAGTAAGTGATGTATTGTTAAGTTCACTTCAAGTTAATGCAGTTACATGAATTTTCATTCTGAATAGAATACGTACTTAAGAGATTTGTTAATTTTGTCACTGTTGGAGGAAACTGGTTGGAAAGAAGAAATAGCTGGGTGTATTAAAGAATTAGCTATATAAACTGTAATGTTCTGGGTAACTTTTAGACAGTGATTTATTGACAGGTGTGGGGAAAATACTAGCAGGTACACCGAAGCTTTTTTATACTATTTCATGAAGAAATTGGAGATGTAAAAGTAACAATTAAAAAATTATAGTAGGAGGTCAATTTCCTCACTCTTTCTTAGAAGTCCTTAGTGCCTGCAGTGATGAAAACAGCATGTATGGACTGTCTATGATATGATGAGGTGAATGGAAAAAACGCATTCAGTTCTTTGGAATTTGGAGCAGGCCTGTAGGAATGAGTGTTTAATACAGCTTATCAAACAGAATAGACTGTTAGTGAAAACCTTTTTTAAAATCAAAACTTTTTTCAAGTGAAATCTTTTCCAAACAGAAATTAATCATCTTGAGAAAAGTTGTGCTAGGATTAAAAACTATAGATGCTTAAAAGAAGGTAGGAAATGTGAAAAAAGAAATGTGGAAACGCAAAAAATCTCTACTTGATAGCTAAGCTGCTGCCAGCCCGCTTGATATGTTCCCTTTGAGGATATGAATTACTATCCTGCTCTGTAACAGCTCATAGCCCTCCTCTCACCTTGGTGCCTTGTTCAAATACCTCATTAGCTTTTAGTCACAACAAATGATGTTGTTTTTCACGCGCTACTGTTCTGTTCTTGCCAAGCCTTTCTGTGTACAGCTTGTGGTACTTGCATTTCACACTGCTGGCTCGGCACACTGTTTCAGTGAGAGCCTGACAGTTGCAAGCTGGGTGAGCTCCTAGCGGCTGGTAGAACTGCAATCCGTGTGCACCCATGCTTCACTGATGAACTAAATGGGATATATTAAATACAGATATTTTGCGGTTTGGTCCAAGTTCCATGGTGCTTAGAACAATCTTTCTGTGAATTGTCATTAAGGTCAATTAGGCCTTCGTGTTGTTTTTATTTGTGTTACAGGTCCTTTGTTTCCGAAGGGTGGCTTAGAAGTCTTTTTTGGATACTCTCCAAACCTGAATGTCAAAGAAACAAAAATCATCTCCTTTTTTACTGGATTTCCTTAATTATACTTTCTCTGTATGTTTGGGAGTAGGATGCTAGCAAAATATCTTAGGCATAGTAAAATATGCCTATGACTTAACGGATTCATTCACAGCCAACTTCTCAGACAAATCGCTGTAGCAAGGTAGGATGGAATGCAGAATTAGAGCTGAAGTCAGGACAGGGTTTTTTTCTTGTATTGAAATGTTTTTCACTGAAAGGAGTCAATTCATCAAAATGAAAAAAAAATGTCAGGGTTCCAGCATGGAAGGCTGAGTTACCCAGATCCCCAAGGAACTGTTAGGCTGTGGGGAATTTCTCTCTCTCCCATTGAACCAGCTGTATGAATAAGCAATAAAATAGGAAATCTGTCAAAGGAGAAAAGGGGCAGAGTTGTGTAGCTCTGTGGCGAGGGTACTCAGCTGCAATTCAGCTGCACTGTGGGCAGCTTGGGTATAAACATCAGCTTTAATAAATGAGTGTGTAGAGTGGAATTGTGTTATTCTCCTATGTGAAAGGTTTGGGATTTTCTCAACAGAGGGCAGGTAAACTTTTGAAATGATCTTTTCTTCTGAAAAAAAAAAAAAGAAAAGAAAAAAGAAAGCTATTTGGTAACTGTTTCTAGTCCAGAAATTGACGTCCTAATAAAATACAGTTATCCGACCATGTTTGTTAACTATGGTAGTATTCAGAGCCACACCGTCTCATGTCTTGCTGTTACAGGCAGATTTGCTTGTAAGATGCAGATCAGATGAATAGACACAAAGACAGTTTGGCAAACATTTAATGCTTAAAAAGAAGTTTCATTTAAACATTGTTTATTCCACAACCTCTCCATTTTACTGACTAAAAGAAGTCTTGCTATTTCTTTCCTTGCCCACTGTGTACTTTTGCTGACATTTGTTATGATTTTTAAAAACCAGATGATGTACTGTGCTCTGAGAGCAGTCAGTTTAAATACAAATATTCCCATGCAGCTATAAGAAAGAACCTTATGGAGTTCAGAAATTAAGAAAATTACCACTGATGGAAGAGGAATAAGAAAACTTGAAATATGCTCTTTCCAATTCCATAGGATTAGGCCAGTACCTCAAGATACGTATAGTATTTGATCCACTGTAATTTTTTGCAGGTATGCCTTCTCCATAGCACTCATACTCCACAGCCAACCCTTCGCTAGTTTCTGCTTTTACCACGATGCTCCTGAAAACAGGGTTAAATCTGAAGCTTGTAATTCAGAGATTTGTATGGCAAATACTGCATATTATAGACAAGGGCAAATCTTGCTGTGCTGTAGTGTAATAGCAGCATGTTGGAGCACCTCCATGGTGCAGAAACCCTTCCAAGAGCCTCTTTGGCCAAGTTGTACCTTCATGAGTCTCCTTGGGAAGAGAACTCATACAGCAAAGTGCAGGATTGGAGTCCACGTTACCAGAAAACACAGGGCATGTGTCAAGTTGTCACCTTGCTCCAAAACTCTGAGTTGCGTTTGCAGCCAGAAAGAGAGGTACAGGGAACATGAAGGAGGTTTTGATAACCTCTGAAGTAAAGTTGTTGAGAAATGGCAGTAATCTGCTGTTGCCTGATATTTTGGGATTCAAGAGGCAAATACTACTCTTAGTGCAAAGTATAGGAGAGCTGCCAGGACTCTGCAAATGCGTGGGCTGTGCTGTTATTGCTGCTGTTGCTGTCACAGAGACAGAGTTGCAACAAGACAGACTTTCTGTAGGGGAATGAATGCCTTTATGTTTTAGGGATTTTTGCTATCTAGTGCAATAATGCCAAAACTGCAGCTCTCCTGAAATATTAAGAGTGGAAACAACACAGGCTCCAGGTACAACAAAGCCACCTCTTACCTGGAGGAGATTTCTCTTCATGAAAATCTTTGCGGAGATCTTAGAAGCTTTAAAATGTAAGTTCTGTTTTGGTTTTGCATGACTGCTCATAATCTCCAGTTGCTTCAGGGGGAGGGGACTGCCTTCTGTCCTGACATAGTGGTATTAATCACTGACAGGATAGGGAGTATTTCAATGAAAAACCCCACATTCCCTTGGCAAAGCATCATGTTTCTGTTGGGCAGGCTTCTTTTGAATCCTTTCCAGCTGTGAATTCAGCAAAGACCATTCCTGTGAGGAAGGGTTTGTTGGAAGAGTGTTTACACCTGGTGTGTCATCTGCAGCGCAGCAGGTACTGCTGCCTAGTGCCCATGTGACAGTGCTGCCTCTGCCGTGCTAGAACTGTCATTGGGTATCTAGAAATGCAGAGCTGACTGATGAAAATAAATTTTTAAAAACTTGTGCTGTATTAATTTAAACTCTCTGTGGAACTAATGGAGCTTCTACTCATCAAAACCACTGGAAGAACTCTTTGACTGATTCTGTAGAGCTAGACTCTGTCTTGCAATTTTCATCCTTAAGATAAAGGACTATTCAAGTGATTTATTTTATTATATATTTTACATTTAATAAGCAGGCTTTTGCACCTGAGAATTCAGGTTTAATTACAAACTGCATTGGTCTATAGCTATACTTTATTCCCTTCCTTCTTAATTCTTGGAACTTCATCTAATAATGTATTCTCTTGAGGTTCTTTGTTATTCTTTTGTCAGCAGTGAGTTACGTATAGAAAGCTTTTCCAATATATTTCAAAATAAAATAGTGGTCTTTTAAATGGCAGGTAAGGGACTATGCATTAGGTGGCTTTTAGAAAACCCTACTGATTTAGGTAGCTGGCATGATTGTTTTAGTTCACAGCAGAAATTTTAAGGGAAAAATTACTCCTCCACATTTGAGAAGTAAAATTTATGAACTCAACAACTGGCTTATTAGGGTAGTAGAGTAGACTAATGTTGTACAAAGTAGCACGTATTAACAAACATTTTTGGAATAGGGATCGTTTTACATTATTTCCACATTTTTACTATTGCTTTTGGACCTGGTCAGGCTGGGAAGACCAGATGTGTTGAAGGGAATTTAGGTGCTCCCATGCAGTTTGAAGTTGGTGGAAGGTAGTAGTAGAACTTAGTAAAAAGCCAGATTGTTTACTGAATTTGTTACCATGCTCCCATGGTTTAGTTCCTACTGGCAAAAGCCAGATTAGCTGTATGACTTGCTCAACGTATATAGGATAAGGGACAACTGCACCCCCAAAATGCTTTTATTCTATATAGAGAAGCCAAAATAAAGCAATTTCACAGAGATAGATAACCAAGATACAGTATTTTAAACAATGCATTTGAAGTCATGCTGGATGTGTGCAGCAAAACTGGCAAAAGACCATCTCTGTAGATTGCTAATCTCCTTCCCTCGCTTAGTTCTATATTATTTATTGGGTAATGTAGCAAAAAGTTGGATGTCATCTAACATTCAGTTTAGTTTATTTTAATCTTAAAGCATATTTGGGCAACTGCCCATGAAGTTCTCATCAGAATGTACGCTGAACACGGTGAGCTGGAAACAAAGACTGGACTGAGAACTACCGTGGTTTTTTTTCCATGTCTCTGACCCAATCTTTAGAGAATTGGTACTAAGTTTCTCTCAGCCACTTGGGGATCATGTTGCTTGCCTTGGAGGCACTCAGTAGCCATATCACAAGCCATGGCCATCAAATTGCTACATGTGTCTGAAATGCAGGCATCACCTATCATGTGATGAGTTACACAGATCATGAAAAGCAATTTAAAGTGAAGAAAAATACAAAGAAGGTAGCAG
This sequence comes from Aythya fuligula, assembly GCF_009819795.1. Lineage (NCBI taxonomy): Eukaryota > Metazoa > Chordata > Aves > Anseriformes > Anatidae > Aythya > Aythya fuligula. The sequence continues at coordinate 13,234,576 of NC_045567.1, read as the reverse complement.
CATAATTGAAATAAAGACAGAAGACAAGGTGAGATGTTTGTTTGTATCCAAATTATCTTGCTAGTTGCAAGGCACTTCCTCTGTAAGGTTATAACTTGTAGCCCTATTTAAGTAGAAGGGTACTAAATCAGATAGGCTTTCTTTGCTGCAGGAGAGCTCAGTTGATGAAATGTTTCTGGTTTGCTGATGCACAAAACAGAGTAAGAACACTTTTCCAGATTGATCCCTAAGTGGCCTTCCTTACAGCTCTCCCCATTGCTGTACAGTTTCCTTTTCTCTGGCAGCAATTGACTGTGGTGTCACCTATATGGTCATTAGCCCACCAGGACAGACATGCAGAAAACTACAGCTGCTAAAGTGCTGAAAAACCATTGGTGCAGCTGTTGGAACTGACCCTGGTTCAGCCTTGGGGTGTGCTGATTTGACAAGTACTTGAGTGCATGAACTGACAAGTGTGTTTTGGGACCATTTGTATTTCTTTTTTGGTAGTCATTACACTTGTTTATTAAAAGTTACGGTCATCACAAGCAACAACATATAACTTGGGTGAGCAGCCTGCATCACTAACTGTCTGTCACAACATTAATGCTTAAATAACTTTTTAGATACTCAGAGGTTTGGACCTCAGCAACAGAAATTGAGGTAACTCAGGAAACAACTTAAGAATTCTACGTTAAAAGGTAATTGTGTTAAATAATACTAACTATGTGAGCAGTTAAAGAGTTATTTAGCTGCTGTTAGAATACGTATGTTGCTGGGTATTACTAGAATTGAAATGCTGAATTAAACATTTTGTAATCTTTAATAACCAATGGCAGAACTAGCAAAACTCATGCTTGCACACCCAGAAATTAAATGTGAATTGAATTAGGTTAAACAGAATAGTAAACTAAGGAAAAGAGAAATCATTGCATTGTATTTCTACACATATACTAAATTATATATACATATATTTATATATATATATACACACAAATCAAGCAAGTTCTTTGGAAAATGAACTATCTTGAGAATTCCAAGTGCATTGATTTAGTCAGATTTATGGAGTTGCCACACACTGAGATTTGGCAAAGGACCACAACCAACTCCTTGCTTACAAAGAACTGCTGATTGCAAGCAGACTTGGAACATGAAGAGATTTCTTTCTAATAGGAAGATGTTTTCAGTTGCATCCTCACAGGCTGATGTGAATTATTTACAGAATCAGTAGATGTTCTCTATATAAGGGCCTGCATTAGGTAATACGACTTGATCCAGATTAAAAATAAAACCGTATTCATTTTCTGTAATGACAGTTTATGTGTGTGGCTTCTAAGTATTTAAAGAAAATTCTGTGATGTGCAAATCAGTGCTTTTTAACTGAAATTGCTCACATTGTATCAATAGGTCATTTTTACAGACAGCTTTTCTGTGTGACAGAGTTAATAGCACCAAATAAAGCATTGCATTTGTAGAGGATAATGGATTTAAGTAACTTAGGTGACTGTTTATAAGATGGAGCAGGAGTGTGAAATTACATTGATAGCTGTTAACAATGAAAACAGAGCTTCTGTTATGCAATGCTGATAATGCCCTGCTATTGGAACTAAAGGATGTGACTCTGTACAAGTTACTTTCTTAATAGACAAAAAATTAGACGTGGCTATTGAAACCATTGTGTCCATGTGTTGACTTAGCTGATGATGGCAGTTTAGGTTGCAGCTCAGCAAAATGCATAAACCTGTGCTAAGGCTGTAGTTTGCCTGATGCCTAGCTAAAACAACATGCTAATACAAACCTATCCACTGGTTCGAGGGTGCAGTTTGAGCTGCTCTAATGGCTACTGGCCAACAAAAGAAGGGCAGTATCACCTCCACCCTCCCTTCCCACCCCACACCTGCCTATATACTCCTACCCTCTTCCTCCCTTGTTTCAGCTTTAATACTTTGCCAGTTACACAATGAGTTGATTCAGAGTAGGTGAAAAATTGGGAAGCAAGGGAGGCAGTAATAGAGCGTGCAGGAGGAATGGACATGCTTTCTTGCTGTGCTTAGGTGTTGTGTCAGCCGTGTTGCAATGTCAAAGCATGCCTTCATTCTGCTGTGTTATTCTACTGGTATTGAAATCACTTTCTGTAAGTTGTGGAGGTGAACCTTTTAGGGTATCACACAGGTTTGTAAGGCTCTGTTAGTGGCCACATATTAAAAGACAATTTATCAACAAAATGCTGTGGAAAAACAAGATTTATGGTCATTGGCCATACAATAAGAATGTGCAGGCCCTTCTTAGCTGATAGACCAACATTATCTGTAAATCATTTTTTGATTTAAAGGGGTTTTGGATTTAAATTCTTTTAGATTCACACCAGTTACTGCATCAGAATAAAAATGAAATGATCGTTTTATTAAGGTGAGTGGCATCATTTCTCAGTAATTCACAGTACATAGTACCTGGGTTTGAAAACATGCTGAAAAATATTTGGCATAGTGGTCTTTCTGGCAGTCTTTGACCATCTGTGTTTTATTACTGGAGGTTTAAAGTCCCACCTTTGATAAACATCCCTGTTTTGTGTAGTGGGACACGCTCCCAGTACTGAGAAACTCAATTCAATAACGTTAGCAAAGCATCTCCATGGGGAGCATGGGAGAAGAGGGGTCACGAGCAACTGTGTTAGTTTTCTTGATTACAACAACTTGTAAGCAGAAGCACCCATAGCGTTACTCTGTTTTTGAACAGATCCACAATGTATTAGATTCAGGAAGTGCTGGACCTACTGTACGTATACTCCACGAATGGTGTATCTGTGCACAGTAAATATGGTTCTCTGTGCTGGGCTGCTTCTGCATGGAGGTGCGTGCCTGTAGAGCATGTGTCTGTGCTGCATGTTTGTTCTGCAGGTATGTGTAAGAATTCATTTGTGGATGTTCACTGGGTGTTTTTCTGAGTTACAATCATTCATCATGCAAGTGGGAGGATACTTCTATATGACGGATGTCAGTTATGTGGGCAGAAAAAGATAGGGTAAAGAATGTTTTAAAAGTATGGTAGATTCATGTAAATGTCAAATGTCACAACACAAATGTTGTGTTCTGCAACAAATCTTTAGTCTTCAGAGAAGATTTTGGTGGAATTTATTTTTCATTATCTCATGTACTATAATATCGGTTAAGTAGCAGCAAGTTTTCAATACAAGCTTGATCATTACACAGATCTAGTGGAAAGCCTTTCTGCAGTGTTTCTGAAAACTAAACTTTTTGGGAGCAACTGTCCATCATGGGCTCTGTCACTTGAGCTGCTGCAACATCTGCTTCGGTCGGACTGCACCATCTCATAGCAGCAGAAAATGTGATTGTTTTTGCTCTGTGATCGCTGTTACATAATAGCGGTTTGTTTTGACAGATGTTTTATTTTCCTGTCTGCTATGTATTCAAAAATTTGTACTTTACTACAAACTAATGATACAGAATACTTCATTTCAATAACCAGACATTAAGTGGTTCAAAAATTGAACTCAGGCTCTAAATTTTTACTTTAGCTTATTTTGGCATTCTTTATAGTTCAAGAACAATACAATCAAAGCTTTTTCTTCCTTTGCAACTTATCCTTCATAGACCTTTGAGTCTAATTCTTTATACAATTCTGGACTTAATCCAGTCCCATAATGAGAGTTTCCAAATTGCCTGCATCTCATCGTAAACATTATTGTAATCTTGTAAGAAATCTGTCTGGTGAATACCTTTTATTTCTTGGCCCTGAATCCACCAAAATTTATGCAACAAAAACTACAAGACAGTTTGGTCAGGTCAGTATCAAAAGCAGTGATGAGACCCATAGAACAGTTTATTAGGGAGGACAAACATAGCTGAATATATTCATACTGTCATCTGCTAACATACTGCCCTACTTGTCTAAAATCCCCAAACAGTTTTAGAAGAAGTCCAGTCACAATTTCGATTAATTAATTTTAAATGCAGAATACAATGGGAAAAGAAATGACTCAGAAAAAAAAAATTTCTTTTACGTCAAATTATACTTCTGTACTGCTATAGCTGAAAAGAATAAAGTATGTGTCTTCCCTTTCCTTATCCTCCCTATGTGCACACAGGACAGAACAAAGTTGCTAAAAGAATTTTTACTGGTCTGTAATTAGCTCAAAAATTCATCAATGCCTCTTGTGAATGTTTGTTGGTTTACAGTAAAGTAATTGTCTTGAAGTTCTTGAAGCCTGCATAAGGTTTTATGTTTATCCCCATCGTGAGCTTTGTTGGGGAACGTTAAAATTTGTTCTAAACAAAAGCAGCTCTCTGTGCTTCTTGTAGCTTAAGGTGTTGAATTGCTCGGTACTTTTTCCAAAGCTGGGGCCAGGATTACGCAGGTTGGTACTAGAGCTTCCAGATGAGACATCTTCCACATTTGAAGCATTCAGATTTTAGAACAACAGCTGGAGTCAAAGACCAGGCTCTCAGCTGCTGAGATCTGTTAGAATAATGTAGTATCTGGGGAGAAAGTATGCGGCTGACACAGTAACACTGTTTACTGGGCTGACTTCTGAAAGTCTAATCTTAAAAACCGATTTCATCTCAACAGTTTGTTTCACTGTTAATTGTTTAAACTGCGTTGCGTTCTGCGGATACTGCGTAGGCTGCTTTTTCATTGTCCCCACTTTCCTTGTTGCCATATTTATTTTGTGAAATATGGTGGAAGTGCTCTGTAATACTTCTCCAGAGACAACTTGGCTGTTAAAATTAAAAGAAAAGCAAATGAAAAGCCATGGAGTTTGGTGGATCAGTGTTGTGTCACTACTGGTGTTTTGCTGTATTTGCAAATCAGTGTTACATCTGATCAAACAAGCTGAAGGTGTCAGGGCTGGCACATCTTTTAAAAACAGCATTCAAACATGTGTATGTGTGTCCTGCACAGGGAAGGTTTGGTTTCTGGGTAGGGAGGAGGGATGTAAGGCAGAACCTGCCAGGGTCTTGCAGGCCATTGCCATAGAGCAAATACATCCATCTTATTTCATAGTCCTTTGTGTCCCACCGGTGACAAAGGGAGAAAGCTTTGCTTTGTTAACAATGTCATACAGTTAATAAGAAGGGAAAGGGAATTTGAGGATTTGTTTTTTCTTCACAGGAGGTCTGATAATGAAAAAAATCTTCACAGGAAGAATTTTAGCACTGCCTATACTGTGCCCACTATTATTCTCTTCCTTGCTACTTCAGCAACTCCATGTAGTTAATTGGCCTCTGTGCTCTTTGATTCTTCACTTGCTCAAAGGACAATAAAGCTCAACATCTCGCAGGGCAAGAAATTTGCAGTTGCTCCTGTGTAGTTTCCTACCCCAGCAAGGGCCCCTGAATCTTACCCTTTCCTGCCAGCCCTTGTTGCCCTGTGCTGCTAGAAAAGAAACTGTTGAAAAAGATACACTTTCATTTCTTTACCCTTAGCACAATTTACTTCCTATGGGAACTGCTGAGTGTAGATCACAAATAGTTGGTTAAAATGATCGATGGTTTCTCTCATTGAAATGAAAATCTAGTTATAGGATGAAGTGTGTTATTGTTAGATTTACAATGGTGATAACCTGCAGAAATGTTGAAGAGATGGTTGCACCAATCCATTTTCCTTTATAGCACAACCTTGTGGAAGTTGACAGTTGCTATGGTTTCACGTTGTTCAACATTAGTTCCCTGGAAAAAAATATAAATAAAAGCTTGTTTTTTCATAGTGAATGAGGTATTGTTGTGTAAATTGAAATCCAGGCAGATGAAAGGAATTTGAATTTGAAAGGATTTTCAATAAAAACATTGAAAAAAGGGAAGGAAGAAAACATCTCAGTTTACAGAAACAAACTAACTTGGAGGTCATGGAGAAATTTGAACTTCAGTAAATTTCTTGGAGCAGCACAGATGTGGTTACAATGATGGTGCTTTTCCACCCTCCAGCTCTCAGGTAAATCTCACTGCTTGAGATGACTCCTGCCAGAGGTATGATGAAAGAGGGGAAATTAGTGCTGAGACAAATTGCTCAGTTGAAAAGACTTCATTTTGTTTGATGTCTTCATTGGAAGGTTTTCCCAGAATGAAAGAGCTGTTCTGTCTCATGCAGGAAAAAAAAAAAAAATAACAGTATACAGTTCAAATGAAAACAAAACAAAACAAAACCTAGGAAGAATCTTTTATCTGGGATGAAAACACTGTTACAGCATTATAATGGCTCTGCGTGGTTTGACTACATTATGCACCTTGTGTTTGTTGGGTTGGCAATCATCCCTTTTTCTATTATAGATACCTGTGGGTATTGTCACCTTCTCTAGCTTGTTATTCTCATGTTCCACCTTCTGCTGAGCACACCGTCTGTTGCCCAGATCATTTGACAGAGTGACCAGGGCCTTTGCTTAACTTGGAGGAAGGAATGGATACTCCAGTGGTCTCTCTATGTATAATTTATATAATTTAAGATACTTGACAAAGTATTTCCACTGAGCCTGTCCCTGGGGTTCCCTGCAGGACAGCAGTGCGGCAGCTACCTGCAAAGTTCTGGTGAGGTTCCACCATTAATGCAAGGGGAAAGGAGAACCCACCTTCCAGTATTGCTTTTTTCCATTTCTGCCTTTGTATTATTAGACGTGTGTCTGTGAAGATCTTAGGGCAGTGCGTTGAGCTAATAAGCTGTGTTTGCAACACGTTAGAATTGACGTCTTCTAATTCATCTCCTGTTGTTGAAATCTAAATTGCCTTACTGATCCATGTTTGAAATAATAATGTAAATGTTTAAGGTTGTTTTCATTAGATTAGTTTTTGATGATAATTAAGATGAAAGATCCGATTTAAAAATTATTTTTGTATGAAAAATTGGTATGAGCATTGGGTGGTTATCTTCTAGATCTAACAGGGCCTGCAAATTATGGATCATTCAATAGTTTAGTGACATTAGGTACACCTCTAATTATGAGAAGATATTTTACATCCTTTTGAAAGTCAGGCTCTTAATCTATTTATGGAGTTATTAATTCTCAGAACTTTTATGGTACATCTTCTTAATGTGCTAATTACTGATTGCTAATTCAAGATGAAGATTTCTCTGAAGTGCAGAAGCAATTGTGTTGGTCTGCTTGTTTGTATTAGTTTTCTCCATTTTTTTTATAGAAGTTAAGGTACAGGCAGCTATGTTGGTTGATGAAACAAGAACTTACACAGAATCGGTGTACAGAGATGAAAAAAATAGTTGATGTATGACTGTAGTTATAGGTGGAAAAATCAGTGCTGCTGTTAGAAAACACACAAATACTCCTGTGTTACAAGACTGGCTGTGTTTGTTGGGAGATGGTGTGTATTTGACAGCGCTGCGCAGGAGCAGGCTGGAGCTTTGCTACGTTTGCAGGTGAGCCCCAGTCTGCCTGGAAACAACTGCAGGGGTTCTTGGCTGCCTTGTACTGACCAACTGTGTCCTAGGGCCCATCGTCACAGCATGTGTTGAGCCTGAATGTATATAGATTTTTAGTTCCTAAAGAGCTGAAGTATTACTGAAAAAGGTTTTCTGCTTGTTTTAGTCACTGCAATTGCAGTTGAAGGTAAAACTGCTATAAGAAAGAAAAAGGCAGTACAGGGATATATATACTGGCCTATCTGGTTTGTGGAAACCTGTAAGCTGCAGTTTAAGCAGTGCTTGGAGCAGAAGATACACTGAGAGAGCCAAACCCGAGTGCTGATACTGAGGTGTTTCAGAACACCTTCCCTTTGAGGGTTACCAGAACCCTGGCAGCCCCTGTGCGGAGACCCTGGCTGTACCAGCCTGAGCAGGATGCAACAGTAGTCTGGAGAGTAACTTCAGCTGGAAAGGATTATTTCCCAGATAATTTATTTCCCAGATATACTGTCCCAGCTTGCAGCACTTTGTGGCTCGGTTATTTTCTGTGTCTTTTTTTCTTTTTTCTTTTTTTTCTCACAGGGGACTCCAGTTGTACATTTGGTGTGTTAGACATCATTTACTCTTGTGGTCTCTATGAGGCAGTGGTGGTGATGGTATACATGATATGGCAGTCTAGTCCCATTTCAACCTTGCTCTCTCCTAGTTCAATGTAATGCCCTATTCCACTACAGCTGTCCTGATATTGTGTAAAAAGCAGACTTCCTCCATCTTTTCCAGGTCATTCATAACTTTATTGATGTCAATCTTGCCACCCACAGTTACCTGTTTCCTACATTAGCAAACCCTAATGTACATAGTCTGTCCAAGGATTCCAGCTATTCTGTATTTTAACATACTCTTTGCCATTTCTGTACGTCTATGTATATCATTTCTGTATCCTTTCTAAGATGGGATAACTAGAACTACACAAAATCTTTAAGACACAGGCTTTTGATGGCTTTGTATTGGTAAAAAATTATATTTTTTACATGGAAGGAAAAAAGGAGAAATATCTAACAGTGTTTACCCTTTCTGGCAATGGCTGAGCCCTGAGCTGACATGGTCGAATTGGCTGACTGTCATGATTCTGAGGTGGTGCCTAATTGTGTCCCACCAGCACGCAGGTATTTAGGATAGCTTTTCTCTGGCTGTTTGCTGATGCTGAATTTAATTCATCAGTTTGTTACTCAGTCACTCAGTATTGGGAAATCCTTCCCATGACTCTTCTTGGTCAGCTATGATTTTCCCCACACTACATAATTTCACATCACTAGTAAATTCTGTTAATTCAGTGCATCTTAAAACTAAATGTGTTCTTGAGCTGGTTCTCAGGAGGATGTCAGAGCCTCTGTGAGGATGTTAGGTTTCTCCCATCCTCTCTTGCGAAAAGAATTAAGTGTGAAATTGGTACTTTTATAGATTGTGAGATGGTGTCACGTAGGGAAGCCTTGCTGTTTTCTGTGGTGACACATGTGCCTCTGCCAGTGTCCCAAACCTGAGATGATGATTGGGGCAGGTGCTTGTGTTCAGTGGGGTTGGATAACTCAGTAATTTGTTGTCTGACTGGGGGGCGGTGCATATTTTTCATGACCGTCTTAATTAAAAGGCAGAAGAGCTGCTAAATAAATAAGCTTTCATCTGAGCCCAAATAGCCTCTAGAAGATGCTTTTAATGCAGATTTGCTCAAAAAGTCTGTGTATTTCTCAATTCCTTTAACCTTTGAGGATTGCTGGTTCCTGCTGCTTTGCAAGGAGCTCTGTACCGACAGCACTGTTGACTTCCCAGTACGTACCTCCAGATTGCCACTCTGCCTGGCTGCAGACACATACATACGCACACCTCTGCCCATAGATATCCTGGTAGATCTAGATAGCCTTTGGGAAACCCAGCAAGTTCTTTCCTTAAAGTGCTGGCTGTTACTCCAGCTAGTGGAAACCCTGGGCATACTCATTTAGCCCCCAGCATCGCAATCTTGCCTGACTCCCACTTCCTCCCTGAAGAGGTTTTACAGTCCGTGCGGCAAGGCAGCTTCAGTACCTGGCATGTAGCGTGTACCACCAGCATTTTGAGTTATGTAGAGCTGTGACTTCAAAAACTGGCTGTCTTGGCCAGAGAAGGGAGCAGTATTTCTTTCTTTCATTGTTGATTACAAGGTGTCTTAATCTTTCTAGTAGTGTAGTAATTACAGGAGTGTCATAGTAGTTCTGACCCTTTGAAGCATATTGCAAATAAGCAGACATCAACAAATTATTGTAAAATCACTGAACTTAAAGTAATGCTTTGTTAACTCTCTACATGTTGAAAGTAGGCAGAGATCCTCCCTCCTCACTTTTTTCCCCCCACACAAAAATAAAACACAGCACTCAGTGTTTCCAGAGCTGAATTCTCTTAAAATTTAATTGAGGAAACTGTGATCCCATAAAAAAATAGGAAAAAAATCCCGCCTTAGCTTGGTTGTTAAAACCAAATTTCATACATCTGGAAAGCACTGTTCATTTCTCGTGTTACACAAAATTAGCACATCAGCTGAATGGGAAAGAAAACAAGGGATGTCACATTCTGCCAGTTACATTTATATTGTGCTACTTGTATCAAATGTAAAGGAGAAAAAATACCAACATACAGGAACATGACAAATGCAAAAGTAATAGACCATTAAATACAGCCTAACTCCATTCGTTACTGGAATCTGCTCTGGTAAAGATCAGGTTTCTTAGCAAAGAGGGATTACCTTTCTGCATCTCGCTCCCCAGAAGCTATGGCTATTTGGACATAAATCTTTTCTCATGACCCACCCAACAGGTGGATGTTGAATTTGAGGTGCTTGCAAAACATTGTCATTAGATGTGAATTATCTGCTTATCCCTTGGGGCACCTTTTCATTGTTGCTTGCAGGATTTGTTCGTGATATTAAGAGCAATAAGTAGAATAAAGATGTGAAAGTACATGCTAGTTACTTGGCATCGTTCCAGTGTGTGGTGCTTGTTCTTACTAACAGAGATCCTAGTGAAAAACAGCAGTAAACTTTGTAAAGGGAAACCATATGTCACCAGAAGGATAAATTGTAAGAGCGAAGAAAAGCGGAATGGGCTCTTAATTTTGTGTCTGTATTCTGGGTCTGGATGGATCACAATCTCTAAGCTTTTGGCACCATTCAAAGCATAACAACAGTGATAGATACTTCATGCAGAAGTTCAGTGCCATTATAGATAAACTCCCAGTATTCATCAGCTCCAGAGGCACTTATGCTTGTACCTAGCAAAGCCTCCTGACCCGAGCCAGACACAGACAAGCAACCCAGAGAATGTATTATCATTTGAGGCAAGATTTAAACTAATATGGTTTCTCTAAAAAAAAAAAAAAAAAAAAAAAAAAGCAAATGAAAATGATGGGATGACTGGTTGTACTGTGTATGATTCCAAATTTAGACGTACTTGAAGTAATATGGGAATCAGATTCAATGAAAACCAATCTAGTATGATTCATGGTACGCCTTCAAATGAAAATGGTCTTTATGCTTCTGTCCTGTCACTGGTAAGCCATTTGGGACTGGAATGATCTGTTTTGTGTTCCTGAGTGTCTCTGACCTGATGGCACCTTAGTCAAATCACTTAATATTTGTATGTCTCCCATATCCCAAGCTTTGACTGCAGGAACTTTTTTCCTCACTACGTGCTTATATTGTGCTTTACAAAGTAGTGCTGTGATCTCATGATAGTATCTGGCCATTGCAGAAGTGATGCATTAACGCTATTAGGACCAGCAGTAACACCTACAGCAGATCATCATGTAAAAACCGTAGCTTTCCAACTAGAACAATGGTGTTCAACCTCGTAGAGGATTGTTGATCCCTTAGTACTTGTAGTTTCAAAGTCAATGAAATTATGATTTATAAAATGATTTATAAGTCTTCAATGTAAATCTCTTCAGATGCCTTTACTATCATATCGTTGCATCCTTGAGGGTCACAAATTGATGTGTATAAAAATGTTTGGTTTTCTGTTAAGACTGTAGAATTTTAAATAATTTGGATTGTAGATTTAGGAACTAGTGGTGGAACTTAGAGGGCATTTTTGTTCTTTTTGTTGTTGGTGGTGGTTGGTTGTTTTTTTTTTTTACTCGAGGATCAGGGACTATGCAAGAGCTTAAGAGTGGAATGTGATAAAACAACCTTAGTATCAATATCCCTTATTCTAGCCTATGATTGTTCTGAAGAAACGTATGCTGCTTTGTAACACTTCTCTCTCCATATGAAAATACTCTTTATGTCAACACACAAGGAAATAGGTAATTTTACTGGCAGAATTTCTGGGCAGCAAAATAGGCTTAGCAAAAGATGGACTGTTCGGGTTTCCAGCTGAGATTCCATTAAGTGATTTTTTAAGAGTCTTGCTGCTCCTCTGCTGCTCTGTAACTGCTGACTCCATAGAGGGGAGCCAGCATGGAGTAATTAAAAAACTTCTAGGAAAAGCTCCAAATACTAGACATACTGTAACACAAGAACAGCACAGAAAGATGTTTGCCATTCTCTTCTGCTTCAGCTGTGTCAATTTGCAAGAGATTAACCCAAAAGGAACTTCTGTTATTTTTCGTTTGATATTAGCACCTGTGGGGTGCTCCACAGTTGTAAACATAGAGTTTAGAGCTTGGTTATGAAATATAAGAGATTGTTGATAGGAAGTATTTGAACTAGTATTTTATTACATTCATTATGTAAAAAAATTCTCCATAGAAGAAACAGAAGTATTTAAAATGCATACATACTCCTTTCACATATTTCCTTGTTTTCTCTGTAGGTTTTTTTAGTTTTCTATGTTGCAGTTGATAGAAGAGAAATTGATTTTCTTTCTGTCATTTCAGTATCCTCCTGTACCGTGTAAGCTAGTCAAAAATTTTGCATCCATGCTTTCCTGGAAAATTGAGTAAATCAGACTCATGACTACCAGGAAGCCCAGAGAGAGTGAAAGTGGGCAGTCTTAGAGCAGACCCCTGGGATGAGTTTGTCCATATGGGAGTCTTTCAGCAAAAGAGAAGCTATTTCTCTCTCCTGATGACCTAGAAGGTCATCAGAACTTCATTTATAGTAAAGCAGTTTTAGTGTAAAAGACTAGGCAAAATGTTGGAAATGCTATCAAATGTATGGAAATGTTGATTCTGACAGTATTGGCCAGGGGTTTGGCAGGAGAGAAGAGGTGCTGGAAGTTGAATGGCATTCATGTGAAAGCAAATTCTGTAAACAGCTGTAAACAGCTTACTTATCTTGCATCTGTGAAAAGCTACAAAGTATTAAATATTTTTTGTAAAATAATCTGAAATTTCCTTCCACATGATGTTTCCCCACATAGGATGCCCCACTAAGGTTGGTGTTTTAAGTGCTCTAGGCTCATACCCTCAGATGACATTTCAGAAGGAGTGCTTGATCTTAGTTACCAATGTAAAAATGGTGTTGATGTAGACCATGGGAGACCTTAAAGATAAATAATTATATTTCATGTGTTTTTTTTTTTGTTTTTTTTTTTTGTGAAAAAGGAACCTAAAATTTCCAAAGAAATAGCCTTTAAGAATTTTCTCTGCCAGAAATGGCTGATTCTAACTTTAGTTTTGGCAATAGTGGCTGTGAAGCCTTGGGCAAGTTACTTCATCTCTGGGAACAACAGCTTCATGGGAAAATGTGAGGATTTCCCTCACAGATGCACTTTGTAGCAGAACTAAATAGTCTTGGTTGAAATTCTAATTGAGCACAAAGTATTAAGTTCATTGAAGTGGCTGGCTTAAGCTATAAAGTATAGAAGTTGCAGGTCCACCATACGCTTTTAATCCATACTAATGCTTTTCCCTTGATTGAGGCAGAACTGCACTGAAACTGGGCTGCCGTTGTCTTAGATCATTGATCAACAGCATTTTTTAAATAACATTGTAAAGATGGTTTAGGAAGAGAAAAAAAATGTGTAAATTTCTGTGGTGCAAAAAGTTCCTGATGTGAATTGTCAAAATGAGCTACACATCTTTTTGTAAGATTGTTTTCATTAGATTTGGACAAATTAAAGTATCCTACTGGATACTCTGTCTGGAAAGAAATCGATCTACAGCTCCCATCTTCTCAACAGAGCAGAAGTCCAGAGTTCCTGAAGCAGATAGGTGTTTTAGAAGATCCTCAGAAAGTTTGAGTTTAGCTTTTAGTTAATTTGAGTTGTGAGTTTACAAATACAAACTTCCTTCATTTTTCCAGGTAAAAAGTTCATCTTGGACAAGATAACGTATGATGACAGCAAAGATTTTCCAGCATGAGAAGGCAGCAGTGGAAAATCTCTAGTTTTTAACCAACTTCAGCTGGCTCTAAAAAAAAAAAAAAAAAAAAAAAAATCTATATAGCAGTTGTTAAGATACTGAAAAAAATCTGGGATATTTTATTTTTTGAATTACAACTTGGTGTTTCATTAATGCTTGTGAATATAGTAGGGTTAAGCTATTTAATGACAGTATTGCTTCAGGCAAGATCGTACTTTATCAATAATCTTTTATGCATGCTAATTAGGCACTAATGATATGCCAGATTCAAAAGGGGAAATTGTACTGTAATTGTACTTGAGGAATAAATTAGGATCTGATGGGAAATACTGTCAGATTTTTGCTTCTGATGAGAATTTCTGTGGGCTATACCAATCAAAAGGGTAAACTGGAGTTTCTAACACTGTGCATATATGAACTTTGCCACGTAATTATCCTTCTTATGTGCGAGTGCAGGGTCTCACTTAGGATGCAGAGGAGCTGGTAAGCCCAGTCCTGCCGCCCTCCTGCAGCTCTTGATCTCCTTGCTCTCAGGAGGAGTAACACCATGCCTCAAGCTCCTGGGGCTCTGCTGGTGAGCAAGGGATGAGCATTTCCTCCGCTTCTCATAACCTCCAGCCAGCAAAGCCTCTGCCAGCCTCTGCTGTTCATCTCAATTGCACCTTCCTGGGGCTGAGCCTTGCACTGGGAAAGTAGCAGTGTTACTGTAGCAACTCGGCCCTAACTCATCTCTTTACCTTGTTAGAGGTCTTCCTGGTTCTGTTCTCACTCAAACGCACTTTTTCATTTTGACAGACTAGTACTACGTGCCCCATTGCTCAGGCTCTGGAAAAGAAATCCCTTCGCTGTCAGAGCTCATCTTGAGCAGCAGGCCCCAGTTTTGCCCTCCGCGGGCTGTGTTGGTGCTAAGAAGCACTGGCAGCTCCTGACATGTCGATAGGTATGGATGACATAGATATTGCCTGTACACAACCATCAGAGCAGAATTGGGACCACTTCTGTGACCATCTCCTCATTTCTTCAGCAAAGATTTTTTTTTTTTCCAGTGGCCACAATCATTTTGGCCCCGACTGAGGGAATGGACATAGCTGTCAAGTGCATTTATCCTGGTGCTTTGAGCTGTTTGCTTCTTCTGAAGAGGTTTAAAATATCACCTACATGGAATATTTCAGCAACAGGGAAGGGATTACTGCTGTCATTTTTTTTTTTTTTTTGCTGTGCAAGACCAGGTTTCCTATCCAAAACGCTTTAGCAGAGCTCTTCCATCCTGGATGTAGCCTTGATTACCCTCTCGTAATTTTAGCTGCTTGACTGAGGCAAGTAATTTAGAGGCCTGTTGGCCTCAGTCTCCCTGTGTTGTCAGCAGTCAGGCAGTTTAAGTGGGTGATTCAGCTCTTCAGGGGGCCGTGCTGGCTGACAGAAATGCCTCCTCTCGTAAACAAGAGGCCAACCTCAATTTTTGCACTTGCTTCATCCCACCCTGCCACATGACTGCTGTTCCTGTAATTTAAGAGGAGTCCTCTCTTCTGGCTAAGTAATAACTGAGGAATTGTCTTTCCTTTATATCTATTTCCTTATTTATGCCCTTTTTGCTGTATGTGAAAGAGAATGTTTAAACGTAGTATTTTGAGGACTAGAAGATGTAGGGAAATAGAAAAAATCTGATGTTTCTTTTTTGCTTGAATCCAAAAAAGTCCTCAAACGTTTCCCCAGCTGTATCGGGTATTTTTCTTTAAAAAAGAGATTATTGTTTGCATTCCATGTATTAGCTTTCAGGTAAGCAAGGCGCCTCTTATTTTTCTGTCTTTGTGAGCAAACAAGCACAAGATGACTGACTTCAGTTCCAACAGGGTTTTCAGAACCTGCCTCAATGTGGCATTTTGTCCTGATCATTTGAGGTGTTTTCAGATACCTTTGTCATGTGCCATATAAGCAGACTGTCTTACTACCATTGACAATTCCCTTGTGTATTTAGGAAAAAATACCTTTTAAAAACATTTATTCACACAACTTTTGTATTTTCTTTGTTTAATTTTTCTTAATTTCCCGTCTTTTATCAAAACCCATTATGCTCTTTGCTTCCAGAGTATATAAAAGTTGTCATCTGGTTGGAGAACACATGCTTTCAACATGTATTTTCAATATTATTTCAACATTGTTATTGTTGTCAGCAACATCTTAGGGCCATTTGCAGCAGAGTCAAGTATGCTTTCAGTAAACCTTGGCATTCATTTATATTTTCCAGCTTGCTTATACTAGAAAATGAAAAGTTAGAACACAGAGAAGTTAGAAAAATACTGCTAGAAATGTTTGGCCTATGCAATTGCTTCTTTCGTGATTTTTTTTTTTTTCATGTTATGTAGGTCTCTTTTCTTAGTCTGGTGTGTTCATTGTAGAAAATCATGGGGTTTCTACTTAAGACCTGCTCAGTTAATGAAGACGTTACCTCACATTAGCAGGCCTATTCGTGAGAGACCTGTAGGATTTGAAGAGTAATACTTGTAGAAAATTACAATTTACATTTAATCTGTAGGGTTTTGTATTTGTTTTGGAATAGTGGGAATAGTGTTTTCAAGCAGTGAGTAAACCTGAGAGGACTCTGATGCTTTCACATATATTCCCTTAGCAGGGGAATCAGTTCAATTTATTAAGTTACCAGAAATTAGTTAGTTAATTTTAATTAGAACAGTTTTCTATTATAGCACGTTTAACCTGAAGGCTCATATGTACAGGCAGAGAGTACTGCAATCTTGGATTGCAAACTATATACTAATATTAAATTCCAGACCAAAAACTTTTCTCTGTTTCTTTTTAATTAAAATTCCTGGCATTTTCTATTAATGATTACTATTGTAGGTTCCAGAGACAAAGCAGAAACATACTTTACGCCTGAAGACTTCTGTATTAGTTTATTAGAAGGACAACTGAACACCACCAGTAAGAGCAGGAGACCACATCTGCTTCTCTTCAGTTGAGTGGAATCAACTCTACTCTGCAGAACAGCAACCACAATGTAGGCTCGATTCCCTGGCTACATAAGGGTGTTGTGTACCAAGAAACAGCCTAACTCTGTGCTCCACACTAAAACCCTTTGTTCAAAATTTTCATATATATGTACACAATGCTGAACCAATGCCTAATCTGTTCACAAGCCATCGTTGCACACCCTTGAACTTCTGCACAGCTGCATGTAAATACTTCTCATGTCTTTCAAGTACAGTTGGTTATGGTTTTATTGCTTCTGCAAAAGGGCGTAGTTATATGTCACACTTCTTTTGAGCTTCATGTGTAACAGAGAGATTGAGGGTGATGGTTGCATGCAGGTGAAATACCCATGTCCCCAGTCAGAGGTAACACAAATAAGTTAAGGCATTATTTTGTGGTAGTCAATAATCAACATAGTATTTTTCTTACACAGAAATAGGTCACAAATTTAGAAAGTCTGAATGAGAACATAACATTCTCTCGTGTTTTAAAGTTTTAGGGGTTTGTTTCTTCATTTTGTGTGTTTAGTTCAGGTCCGATGAGGGAGAGAGAGAGAGAGAGAGAAATGGGTAACTCTTTAAAGTGTCAAATCACAGCTTTCAGAAGAAAACAGTTCCAAAGAAAGACCTATTAAAACTTTATTGGACATGTTTTAAGAAGTTACAAATGTTATGCTGTAACTCATTCTGTTTTGATTATTTTTATGCTGGAAATATCTCATCTGTGAATGTGAAAGCAAGTAAAGACTTGGAGAACAAGAAATATCAAAGCAGATTTTTGTTCTAGGTTGTTCAGTATTTACTAATTTTCTAAGCTGTGTCAAAACATCACTTTGTCCATCTGCCTGTCTGCTTGTAGAATACTACCACCTGGTTTAAATATTTTATCAGCAGAGTTTGAAATGAATCATATTTTTGTGAGCTGGAAAGCAATGCAGGAATCTTTCAGTGCAAATGAAATATTGGATAAATCTTTATAGCATAATGCAATAGTTGTTTTCTGTATTGCACCCGTGGAATTACTTAGCTCTCAAAGCTACAGTTTATTTTCTGTTGTTTGTTATTCTGTCCAAAACAAGAGTTACTGTAAATCAGTGTTGTGCTGCTCACTTCAGAACAGCTATGTTGATTTATTTCTTTGCATAGATGACCTCATTAGCCCAGCTGGGCAGAGGTCAGGTGCAACAAAGATTGAAATCAAGAGTTGTATTTGTGAATAGCAACTTTAAGGAGCCTTCCTATCTTCGAGATTGTCTTACCTTAAAGTCTAATTGTCTGGGCTCTTCCAGGGTGAGCAATGCATTCTACCTGTGTTTGGGAAGCCAGAATATCTGTCTGGTGCTATCAAGCTTGTGTTTATTTTTTATTTTATTTTATTTTATTATTTATTTTTTTTAACATATCTTTCAGGGTTATGGGACTTAAAGTGAAAGCTGTGTTTCCAGAAGATTTGGCAGGGAGACTGTTCTAATGCTTTCCCAATTTCTTGGGCTACAGTCAGGGATGGCTTGGAGCAAACAAGAATAAAAATACACGTATACCTTTTTGGTCGGTCTAGGCCAAAAAAAAAAAAAAAAACCCTGCAAATTTGTTTAGTGTTCATTTTCTTAAAAATCAGCTGTGAAAGACTTAAAATGTTAGAATGGACTTCATCATGCTTGTGTGTTGATTTGTTTAGTGTCAAGATCAGGCTTTACCGTATGGAAGGCAATAAGGGACAGAAGCGAGGAGGATGCAGTTGGTGAGAAGCACAGGGGAAGAAGCAGCCTGGGGTAGGAGGGCTGGTCTCAGCAAAGGGATGGGAGGAGAGGTAAGGAGATGGGAGCTGAAAGGCAGGGCTTGTGGCAGACTGCTGCAGTGCTGCTGCCACCATCCCTTGTGAGGCCCTGGGACCTCTGTGTAAAGGCTGGTGGGTTACGTGCAACCCAGGAGCCCCGTGTGCTCACATTATGTGCACAAATTTGTCAAATTTAGATTGCATTTACAGGTTGTGGGTAGCTTATTCTGGAGGCTGAACTAGAACGTAGACTGAATGCCTCATTTGATGCATAATGCTGCCATTTTGTAATTGTTAAAAGATGGGCTTTAATGGTTTGTCAGCCCCTAAGGCTGCCCATAAGACTACCTCAATGCCAAAACCACGATGACTGATTTATCAGTTTTCTTACTGTTAAAGCATATGAGATAGGATTTGCAGTGGAAGACTTGGTGATAATGCTCATAGCTCACCTGGTTGTTGGTGAAGAAATATTACATACTGTTAAATCAAGATGGGATATAAATTGTTACAGGTAGTTAAGATTTCTTGCAATAATGTTGGTCTTTACAGTCCCTGCTCTTCTGGAATTAGTGAGCCCTTCAGTGGAAAGGGCAAACACAGTAACGAGGCTGATGGTGGAATAGCTTTTTCCTCTGGGCCAGCTGCGGTGTGAAGCTGGAGGAGGAGGAAGAGGGAGCAGCCCGGAACGTCCCCTCCTGCTCAGGGCCTGTGCCCCCATGTGGAGGCAGTGCTGGGATGGAGTTGGATTTTGCTAAGCTGCTGTCCTCCTGTGGCACAGGCATAGCAGGAGCATTTCGCCTGTCCCTGGGCTGGCAGGGAGCCATCTGCCTTGGCTTCTCTCCTTACACTTTAGCTCTGCCATGTGCCTGCCGGTGGTGACAGCACCAGGCAGGGCAGAGGGGACAGGCCTGCTAGCAGTGTGAAAGGGCTTTGTTTTGTCTCCACGCTACCTCTGTACTGACGTTTTTGACACCACCTTTTCCACCTCAAAGACATTGGTTTCTTGGAAATTTTTTTCTGATAGTGCTGAAAGTGCTCTGAAAGTTTCTTGGCAAAAAGTATTTTGGTTTCGAGGTGGAATATCTATCTGATGATCAGCTTTGGACAATGAGTTCCTGGTGTGACATCAGAGGTGCCAGAAATGGCATCAGGCTTAATGCAGAGAGGACTGACCTCACATTTTCCATTTCCTTGAGTACCTCACAAGTTCAGGAAATGTGGTAATCAGTCATTTGAAGTAAGGTAGTCTGGTAATACAAAAGAAAACAAACCACACCGCCACTAACCACTGGTGTTCTTTGCCCATCTGATCCTAAAATACACCGGGTTTACACTCTTCTCCTTCAGATCTCCTGACCGACATGCAGTCTTGCCTGAAAGCTGAGCAAGTTTAAAATGTTCTTTCTGCTCATTATTTGCAGAATCACCCAAACTTGTAGAAGGCTTTTAGCAACTTCTGTGCATTATGTTGCACGCCTGTCATGACCCTTCCACGGGGCTCATCAGAGGAAACCAATCCTCTGCTTTACCTAGCAGTTCATAAGTAATTGTTGGTTAACCAGGAATTTTACCTCACAGTTGACATTCATGAGCAGATTGGAAACTATTATGTCCATAATAGGAGGGAGAGGCTCTGAATTTTATGGTATGCATGGCAATAAAAAGCAAAGCAATTGTCACATGCATTTTGGCTTGAATCACGACAAGAAGCAGATGTATGGCATGCCTTTTCCTTTGCTTGCATGTATGCCAAATGACGCAAAATTCTTAAATGTTTTCTGTTTTTTGTTGCAATTTAATCTTCTTCTGAATAAACTGAACATGACAGTGAGTCCATCCAGAGCAGTTGCATGGTTTGACATTTCTGTGGCTTTTCTGAAAGTGTTTGATTTACAGTTATTTTCAAGAAAAGTAGGGGAAGGAATATATTTATATTGTGGTGAAAAGATTAAGTGTATTTTCAGGTTAGAAAACTATGAAAAGCATACTCTCCATTTACAAATAATTGATTATATTTTAACAGCACAGAGGCCAATGAACTCTCTTGTACAAATCAGAGCTTTATTCTTTGTGTTTAAATGCATGTCTGCTCAAAAATACAGCCATTGTTAAATCCAAATTTATCTGGTGAATCCAGTGCCAAGGTTGAGATGTGCACCATGTATGCCTGGGGGTGGTAACAGAGCTGTCTGTAGGAGGCTCTTCCTGATGAGTGTAGCACCAGGGTGCCTGCACCACTCATGTTTGGTTTTTCAGATATATTACTGACTCCAGATTTCCATTTCCACTTAAATATGTCATCCTACTCTGAGCCTTCCTAAGCTCTTGTCCTTGGTGACAAGGAGTTCCACAAGCTGATTGGATATGGTGCAGAAGTGCATTTCCTTTCCAGTATTAATCCAAGGAGAGAGAAAAAGATTATGGGGCTCATCTCATGCCAAGGCTTGCATAGGTAGGTCCAGCCCATTTGCGAAGAGTCAAATGAATTTAAGGTCAGCCCTCAGTTCTTAAGAAGTTCAGATGATTGAGTCCAGTAAATGAGAGAACTTTGTTTTAAGCATATGAAACTCAGTAATAAATTTCTCATAATCATTTTTAATCTAATAGGAGTTGCCTCTTCAGGGCTAATCATATTAAAGACACCCTTATTTTAAACATCCAAAACAGACTTGTAAAATGGTTATAAAGCAGCAAAGTACATTCTAAACTTGAACCACATTGCAAATTAGAGCAGTCTCTTTCCACAAATATGTGTAATTGCCACTGCTTGAAATGTGCATCTTATTTTCCTAGGCAATAAAACTAAACTTCATTTATTGCTATCTTCTGGCTTCCATGATTGCTTGCTATTCAAAAAGCAGTGTGAAAAGATATCAGCTTAACTTGCAGGTTATGCAGATATTTGTGCACAATCAGTTTAAAAAAGTGAAGATTTCCAAATCAGAAGGAAAGAAATGTCACTATGTATTATGATGAGAGATTGTGACTATTCCAATTAAAAGACAAGGGCAAAGGGCACTGGAACTCATGCTCTCCCCGGTCTTTCTCCCTTGAATGTTTATTGGTAATAGCAATAATATAGCAACATGGATTTAAGTCAGATGGGAAGGGCTCCTTTAGCACTGTGTAAAGCCACAGAAGGAGTTCGGTAGAAAAAACAGTGACAAACAAAATTAGTATCTTTTACAAAAAGTATTATAAAGGCTGTTCACACCTGGAAATATCAGGCTTGTCTTCAGCCATTGCTGCGTACATCTCCCAAGTGCTAGCATAACTCTGGCTCTGAAAGATGTAGAGGAAAACTTGCATCAAATGTTCTGGTGTTCCTCTTTAGTAAGATTAGTGACTTGAAGCTTTTTTCTATTGGAAACCGTAAAACAGAATTTCAGGTAGAAGTCTTGCTTTAATTGAATTACCAAAGAAAACACACTTCAGAGACTCCAGCCATATTATGTTCTGTCCTACTGTGGAACAGGTCTGTTTTGTAACAGTTCCACATCAAGACTAAAGCTGGTTTCTTCTTCTGAGTTCATTAATGCCTGTTGTAACTGTAGTTCTTCTTTGGCCCAAATGACCTAACTCTTCAGATAGTTCAGGAGAAGAGGAAAAAAAACAAAAACAAACAAAAAACCTTTAAGCCATTTTATGTTTTTAAAATACTGTCTTGTTATTGTCATATATATATATTTTTGTTTTGCTTCTGTTCATTAAAAATTATCCTAGCCTCCACCAGTAATTTTCTATTCCAATATTTAAACCATGAGAGGAATTTAATGGATGATAGTACATTTTTGAAACCCTTACTACACTGAATAATCAGTTATATCCTAAGTTGCAGCCAGCAATATATTCTATTACCGAGGAGAGCAGAGATGAAAATTTAAAGTTGGCTGAATGGTATAATTTGAGCAGAGTGATGAGAGATTGTACAGCCGTGGGGAATTGGCTGCATCTCTTAATTGCTCATGGCTGGGCTTTTATCTATAGACTTTTTTTTTTTTTTTTAAGGGTAAATATTAGGTAGATATAACTGAATTACACTGAAATTTCTAATGTGCACTCAAATACATCTCCTTGTTAGGGGAGAAATTGTTTAGGAATAACAAATTGAAAGCTAATATAGTAAGCAGTTCCTTAAAGTGAGCACAGGCTCAGTTTTTAATTGCATTCCCTACAGAAATGGTAATAAGGATTTCTTATTCCTTGTGCACAGAAACAGTGAAATTATAGTTTGTTTTGTGAGCATCTGTAAGAAGAGCTGTCTACAAAAATCCCACTGGAAGGAAAAAGATTACACATCAGTCTTGTACTTCTTACCTTTATGGCAGTTCAGCAATCCCACCAGAGTCACTAGGTATGAAAATGATGTGGAAATAAGGCAGCCAGCAATATTTCATACTGAAGCTAGATGTGTGTTTAGCTTTAAGTATTCAACCTGAATCGTGTGAATGTACAAGAAACCATTTACTAGTGGGAGATGTTTGAAAGGCTAGTTAAGAAGTTTGGATTGCTTTTACCCACTTTATTCCCATCACAGACTTGTAATCTAATATAACCTATGATTGAGACTGGTTTTAATCCAGGATGTACGCAACGTTCTTCACCTGGAAAGGTTCTTACAATAATTAATTGCCTATATTTGGAACAGCATTTCCGTCTTTGACTAGGTAACTTTCTTCCATAAAAATAAGGGCAGAGGACATGCACTCTTTTTTTGTCAGTCAGTCTAGGTGAATACCCAGCGTGAGGCAGTCGCAGCTAAATACTTCATACAAAAATCGATCATTCCTGCCCCTGATGTGAACAGGCATGTTCTAATTCATAACAGCTTTTTCTTGTTTGCTGTGTTCTCAGTGTGAATTGTTTCAGAATTTGTCTGAAGGTGCCAGTATTTTGCAGCTTTGGCTGTTGTAAGAGCGATCACCAATTAAATGAATGCACTTGCCCACCTTTCATGTGAAAAGTCACGTCTTGTATTTTTGGTGTCCCCTTGGAGTTACAAGTGCTTTGTTTCCCTTTTTATCCATAGCCTTCTCCATTCTCCTCCCTTGACACTCCCTGTAAAACAAAGGCTTCAATCTAAGAGTTTCTGTGAGCTGTGCTTACTGAATTGCATTTTGCATTTGTTAAACATTCTAAAAGAGCAGCTCACCTCAAATGGAATCCGGGAGTTTTGAAGCTTGGCCATTCAGTTCATTAGCTTAATGCTGAATCAGAAATTCCATATTGCTGTTGTAGTAGGAAATAGTGATCCCTTAACACAGCTTTCATCTGACACATTGGCAAGCAGGCTCTTATTTTTGCTTCTTGATATACATTCCACTTCTCTCAAAGGAGTAGGAGCCCACCATCTTGTCAGTGTTTTGATTTATGATTAATTGTTAAAGGACCAAATTTTCTGCAGTAACATAAAACTTGGGAGTGGAAATATAAGTTACTGTATTGTTTTCTTTGACACAAATAGCTGCTTTGACTTCAGGGAGTTTTATCTTGCCATGTTTAAGTCTCTTAATGATACCAGCAGGTACTTCTTTCCTTCAGAAGATTTATTACTTTTCAGTAAAGTAAGGCATGACGAAAGTATTAAAAAAGAACTTCTCTACTGTTGTGCTCTGGGGCTTCCTAGCTTGTTTTTTCAGTAAGTCTGGAGCTGTATGGAGCAGCTCAAGCAGAAGTGCTGTTAGCTTTGCATGCAAATTACCTTCAAAGTTATTTACAGGTGTGTGTGTTTCTGTTTTTTTTTTTTTTTTTTTTTTTTTGGTTTTTTTTTTTTTTTCTTCTAGATTAGAAAAAAATCTATTTTTTCTCCTTTTATTACTAGAACTTTTTTTTCCCCCCACTTTCTCATATGCGGTAAGAAGAAATAACAATGAAGCTCTGCATTGGGTAGGAGAAAGTACTAGGCATGAATGTTATTTCCTCACGCCTGTGAAATAACACTTTCCTCTGCTTTCAGAGCTGACAGTGGGAACTGTTTGTGTTAGAGCTTTGTAGCCTTAGAAATTCTAGAAGGCAGCACACAAAGGCATTTGCAGGTAGATAGCAGAAGACAGCATTGATAGAGTTGACAAGTGGGCGCTGTGTTGCTGTCTGATGCTTATTGATTTGGTACTGGGCTACGAAGAGTTATGGCAATTAAGAATTGTGGCAATTAAGAATTAAGATCAACATTGAAGAATTAAGACTCACCATATGTGAAGTCTGTCAGAAGGTACAAATGAACGTGGCATGCCATGCTGAAAAAAGTCGCGAGGAACATTTACCAAACATAAAGATTAATCCAATTTATTCTACCCAAAGAAGCAGGATCATTTTGATAAAGCAATCAGCAGTGACAGACCACTGCCTTGGGGAGGCTCTTAACCAAGTCCTGGATAATTTCTTTGAAAGAGCCCCAGAAAATGCTTGGCAGTCAACTTTGTCCTGTTTACTGCCAATCAGCAAATTTCCGTTGAATAAATTAATTCCAGACACAGCCTATTGGTCTGGCTGTTCTTTAGAGCGCAATGCTAACATTGAGTTTGGATTAAAAGATACTTACGCCTTTGCATGGATGTCTTTGCTAGCTTCTAAGTCCAATACGTTGTTGTTAGAGTCTGTATACTGTGCATCCCTTAAAGAGACACTTTCACATGCTCACAAACTCTTGAACATTTCAGCACTCATGCAAGGCACTTAATTAACTGCTTGTTCATGAAGAAAAAATACTCGATGTTAATGTATAAAAGAATTATTCTTTTTAAATCTACAAGAAAATTAAAAATTTCTTAAACTGTTAAAAGTGGAAGAAGCTACCACTTTTATTGAATCTCTATTTCACTTCCCTGTTCAATTCTCAATTTCAGATGTGGTTTGAAAAGTGGATTCATGCAGGATTTCATGTTGGGAAAGGCCAAGGTTAGACTTTGCGTACAAACAGGAATTGCTTTATCTGTGTTCCTCATCACTCTCTACAACTGCCCAAAAGGAGGTTGCAGTGAGATGGGTGTTGGTCTCTTTTCTGAGGTGGCAAGTCATGAGATGCAAGGAAACAGTCTCAAGTTGTATCAGGGGAGGTTTAGATTGGATGTATGGAAGAATTTCTTCTTGGAGAGTGTAGTCAAGTATTGGAACAGGCTGTCCAGGGAAGTTATGGAGTCCCCATCCCTGGAGGTATGCATGAGATGGCTGCAGCGCTAACGAACATGGTTCGGTGATGGGACTCAGTAGATGAGGGTGGTGGTTGGACCTGATGATCTTAAGGCTCTTTTCTAACCTGGGTTATTGTACGATTATAAAATCCATTCAGGATTAAGAATTACTCACATGGCACCTTAGGCCTCCCTTGCTCAGCCACTTCAGTGTCTTTCTTGTAAACTGTTACTCTGACATTTGCATGTAGTTACTTTGTCCTTTTGAAACACAGCAATTTACTAAACCCCATAGATTCTAGGAGTACATGTATTTGTAGACCAAAGGATGGCCATTAACATTTCTTCACTGAGTTAATCTTCAGGGTGCTATTAGTGTTGATGTTGCTGAAGACAAATAGGCCAGAAAAATGATGCTGTATGACTAATTGGTACCCGTCTACAGTCAAGTTCTTCAGCATATAAGGGCTGAGTTGACTACAGTGGTACAGAATCAAGTCTCAAGTGAGGAGTGACAACACTGAAATCAATAATGTAAATCAGAGTGCTCCAACTGGCCAGCTGCCTGAAGTCTGTCTTGGAGGAGGCAGAGTGGCTATTACCCTAATGCCATAAAGCCAACTGCTCAACACCTCTCCACAACTGCGCAACTACCTGCTTAGAAGGTAGTTTCACTGTGTACATGAGAGAGAGAACATGGTAGTCAATGGCTTTTCTGCTTCCAACCTTCACTTTCTCTCTTGTTCTCCTTCCTCTGACACTACTAGGTGCCATTTCCGTGGTGACTTGGGGCAGCCCACGGCTCTTTTCAAGCACCTGTATGTCAGGAGAGTAGAGGTTCTTAGGGCGGTACAAATTCTTGCCTTTCTTGGTCAAGGCTAGGCGTGGAGGCAACAATTTACCTCAATCAGAGACTAATGAAAAAATGCCAGTAAGGCTGAAATAATCAGCAGCAATGTCCATCTGGGTTTCCTCCCCTGAAAATATCCACAAGATAAAGGACAGAGGAAAGGCAAACTGGTTAGAGGCTATCTTCACTATGGCAGAGATAGCAGCTGTGCCTGTATCATTAGATACCTCATGGGAACCATAGAAATGGGAGGGGGGGGGGGGGGGAGTTAGTAGAGATCTTGGGATGTCGCATCGAATCTATTTCAGTACATGTGCTCCAGCAAAGCCAGAAATAAGGAGAAAAGGCCCACTGTGCTAGAGATGTTCAAGCTGTTTTTTTCCATAGGACTTTTTTTTTCTTCCCCAAGATGAGAGAGTCTTTATAAAGACTAAAATAGGACCACCAGTCAAGAGACTTCCTAGGGGGGAATAGGAAGATGTGCACAGCTGCTACTGTATCTGTGTCTCCTTGACTGCAGATGAGGACGTGGGTGGTTTGAGGAGTGCTGTTGAGAGGCTGGCTGCCCCGTGGACACAGCTCGCCTTGGGGTAGTGGCCCACTCTGAGTGCACATGTTTGCTGGGAAGAGGACCCACTTGTGGTTTTAGAGTTTGTATGAAGAAGTAATGGAAAGCCTCTTGTCCCTTAAGTCCTGCGAGACCAGCATAACTCCTGCGAAGTGCACTTGGGAATTTCAGCTGTGTGCATAGATGTTTTTCATATGATGTAGAGAAAATATGAAAGTAATTGAGTGGTCTTGCAGAATCACTGCAAGTTGTATTGCACAAGTGCTCCAGTTATATTGCCCCATCCTCCCAGGCTGTTTGACAATTCTTTTTCATTAATGTACAATGCTCCCCTTCAATTAAAACTACCAAGTGAAAGCAATAATGCATTAGCAACCACCATATCAGCAAAACAGAAAGGCTGCACACCAGTGTTCCTCAGCCCAGTATGTATTAACTTCCCCCCCAAACATTTAGTTTGAAATGACTCCTTCCCTGACCCACCACACAACACAAGCTCTCCATAGTCCCTTGAAAACGGATATGAAAACATTTCCCAAAGCTCCACTTAACGAGCTGTAAAAATGTTTTTTATTTACTAAATCCCAGCAACGTAACCACAGCCTGAGCCATGTAACCAACTCCCTTCTCCCTGGAGCTTTGATGTTTACACTGTACATAGGAAAAAAGTTTTTGAGAGAACTCTTCACCCTCTGTTCTCCCAGGCTGTGTCTTCCCTCTTTCCTGCACGAACCCAAATAGCTGTGCACGGGGCCTTGTCACATTAGACAGAGCAGCATTTGTATCCCAGAGCTGTTGATCAGTAGTGTGCTGTGTGATTGCTACCAGGATCCTTAGTCTAGTAGCCCTTATTCCTGAAGGGCGTTAATGAGGAAGATTTGTATTATGTGCGTATTTTAGCTGTGCCAGATAAAGCAATGGTGAGGGAGGAACGCCAGGCGTTTTTGGATCAGTAGAGTCACTTGTGGGGTTCAGTGCTCAGAGCTCGGTTCTTATCCCAGTTGCACCAGTGGCAAGAGCATCTGCAGTGAAGTTCATGAGCCATTCTTTGAACTGCTCTCAGTTAATATACTTCCACAGACAGGCATGCTTTTATGGTACTATATATTCTCTAAGGAGCTGGTAAAAAGACTGAGTCTCTTCAGATGAAAATTGAATCAGGTGCTGAAGTTCAAGTTTGGATCATCCTGTTCTGTACAGGCAAGCGTTAACCCTGCAGAGATGCACTGCAGGCTCTGTATTCTGATCCATAGCCTCCAGCTTTTACCAGTATCTGTGGCAAAGAGCTAGAGACTTTTGTTTGTTTGCTCTGTATACTTCGTGGTGTCACCGTTTTTTAGCTGTTGTGTATCCCATCAGGAGTATCAAGGCAGGAAAAACGATGTATGCCCTAGTGTTGCATGAGTGTTACTCATGATGGAGTAGTGATCTGCATTCCATGTGCCAGACCTTTGTTCTTAGCATGCTGGGTTGCACACATGGTGGTGCCTGGCTGTCTTTGGCTCTCACTGTCGTCACCAATTACAGTCATCAGTAAATGACTGCAGAACAGTGTAGCTAATATACTGATACACTCTTCAATTCTTCACTTCTTTCTCTGCCTTAATATGGG
Organism: Aythya fuligula; assembly: GCF_009819795.1. NCBI lineage: Eukaryota > Metazoa > Chordata > Aves > Anseriformes > Anatidae > Aythya > Aythya fuligula. The sequence continues at coordinate 13,205,978 of NC_045567.1, read as the reverse complement.
TATTCATGCCTTAGTTTTCTTTATAAAATATTTTAGGACTCTAAAAAAAAAAAAGTGCAAATGGATCATCTGATTTCAGATACTGAAAGTTGTGCTACTGATGCTGCAAGATGTATGCCAGATTCAAATACTTTTTTTTTTTTTTTAACTGACATCTTAAGTCATCTTATAGTTCATACTGCGATTCAAGATAATTTTCTGTCCTGCAACTTCTCTTGAAGTGAAGGGGCCAAGCTGAACTGTGCTTATTTAATATAATCACTGTATTGAATTGCTTGGAAAGAAATTATTTTTCAATGAAGCAATAATTCTGAGAAGGTTTGCAGCAGTTTTGGCTAAGATTATCCTAGGGGAAAAAAAAGCCCATTATTATGCTGGAAAGAGTTCAATCTATAATGACATATAAAAGGATTAAGACTGAAACAACTTCTCAGTATAGTCTTCCTTGGGATGTTTGCAGTTGTTCACTCACTTCTTGTCTTTGTTTTTACAATGTGCAGCTGTATCTGAACTGTCACACTCCTAATTATCCAAGTTTAGTTTCTGTATGTTGCAGCAGCCTCTGCTGCAGCAATCTGTTCACATGCGTTAGGGAAATCTGTCATCCAAGGCCTGATGCTGACACTCAGCAGGATTTGTAAGCACAAAGCCAAGTGAGGCTGGGAGAGAGAACTTCTTTGTGTTTGGGACTTGGCCTGGGCAGGGAAAAGGCACAGGGAGGTGCAAGGAAAAGCAGTGCTGTGCAGTGATGATTCACCTCAATCAGAGCAACAGAAACGGGATCAAGGATTATTGTGTTTTTTCCTTGTTACGTGACCAGTGGTTTATGAATAAGGGTTCAGCAAATCCAATGTTTAAAGTGCAGTGTGTATCTGAGGAGATGTAGGCCCAGTTCTGAGTTAAGCTACGATTCCTGCTCACAGACTAGCTGTGTTCTCCCTTTGCCTCAATTTCCTCTCAGCATAACGGAGGTAAAGTAGCATCCCTGCCCAGGGCAAGGGGTTAGAACTAGGTGGTCTGTCAGGTCCCTTCCAAACCAGGCCATTCTATGATTCTACAATAATAATCCTACCTTTCTCTCACTTGTGGTCTGTGTTGCCACCTAAGCCATTTCAAGCAAAATGGTCCAAGTGAGGATGAAAATCTCAATGGGAACCAGCTCAGGCAATGATGGCACCAACAGCCACTGTGCTGGTGCCATGGCTAGCAGTTGCCTCTGGCAGGAGAGGTGCAGGTTGGGCAGCAAGTATGAGACTGTTGGAAGCACAATACACTTATACGTCCCCTTGCTGGTTTAATTTGTTCAGCTGCTTCCAGTCCCTCCAGTGCTAAAGAACTTTGTTGGTATCAGTGTTGAGTAATATGGGATTTTTTTTCTAGCTCAGAGGTGTCTTTGAGATGTATACTCTCCATATCACATGAATAAACACACAGCATGCATGTTAACTGATACATTTGCTCCAGAAGTTCATGTTCTTTTTCAAGAACGTTGAATGTAAGTTGTGATTCCTTCTTTGGAGGACTTTTTTTCTCAGAACAAAGAGATGTCATCTTCCTAGTTCAGTAAAGGGTTGAATTAGCAGCTCTGTGCCTAGCTAGAGATGTTTTTCTTTTTCTTTTCTTTCTTTGTGTCTTGCCATATGTTAATTTTTCTCTGGTGCAGAAAAATATGATATTTTTTCTCTAGTTAGATTGCTCATGCTGTCTGTTGTGAACTCTGCCAACACAATCAACATGTGTTTTTGAACACTCAGTCTAACACCTTCGCTTTGGAAAGGGGCTGTAATGTGACCACTCAAGAGTGCTGAGTGCTCTGTGGTGTCACATCTTGTACCTCCCTCTGTCCAGCTGTGCATCCATGCTTGAGGAAGAGCCTGCAAGCTGTTTACTTTCCATCATTGGTGTTGTCCATCTCTTGTCAGTGGGTGGGTTTCTCAGGGAGGAAAGAAATGTAAAAATCTGACTCCTGATCTGTTCCTGAAGTCTAGTGATGACCTCCTTTATGTGACAACAGTGCAACTTCCAAGCAATGTTGTTAATTCTTGGGTGAAAGGAAGGGAAAAGCTAATTCCCAGTCACCTACACGAGCAGCAAATCTGCACAAGGTGAAACCATGGTTTCTTAATTGCACATTTGCCATACTTTGGACAAGAATAAATGATTACACGTGGTACAAGGTGGGGGAATGGGGCCTTCAATACGTACTGGGGTAGCTGAGATATAACCTAGCTCCATGACTTCATCTGTTATATAAAGCCTTGTGGAATTCATTGGTGCTGGTTCAGAAGTTCATAACCTGGGTGGCTGGGAAAGACACGGTGTTTTAATATTGTGGTGAGGGCAGACTGAGGCTCCACTTGGCCTAGGTCACTCCCTGAAAACTGTAACTCTTTCAAACAAGCCCAGCTCCCCTTGCCTTTCCACGAAACATTCCTCAGCTGGCAGAAAGCTGATAAACTCTTAAAGCTAATGGTATTATGACCATTTATTTCAGTTCAGCCTGTAGGCCACCGGTTTCGCTCCCAAGGCCGCAAATCCTTTCTCACCTGATGATCCTATTTTATTCCTCCACAATCAACAGTAGTCTTCTATCGTGCTTCAAGGAAGACCTTGCTGACAATTTTTTCTTATCCTTTTGTTTGCATCAGATAAGTAAGGGGGTTGTATAGGAGGAGAAACGGGCAGCTCAGCACCTACAAACAGTCAGAAAGGACTCCATTTGTGTGAAAGGCCTCTAGGGTATACGAAGGGAAGGAGGAATAGAGCATTTCAGGGAAGAGAAAATGGTCTTTCAGGAGGGCAGCAAACTAGAGAGAAGCTGCCTTGCACCCCCTTTTTTTTCTGTAATTTTCTCTCTTCTTAGGGCTGCCATTCTTTGTTAAGAAGTAAAATATTGTCTGATGGTCACGCTTGGGGTGGCAGATGCTCTAGTTTACCTAAGTGCATTATACTGCTGTGCCACTGTTCTGTCTCACGCATGTGCCTCTTTTCCTTCCCCCTTGCCTCAAGCTCTGGGAAGAATTTTGTTTCTCATAGATAAATGATTTGAGGCTTTATGTTTAAAGCTGTCAGAGAGCTTTTACAATAGGTGTACAGGAGCTAAACAACCTATTTTCCTAAAAAGCCATAGTATATGCAGTGTTAGAGGGCCTGGTTTTGTCATTTATTCATACTTGGCATGGTGCTTTGCTGAAAATTGTAGCAATTTAACTCCCTTTTCTTCATCCAAAATGTTCCTGGCATCAGTACCCTTCTCACACACAATGGTAATCCTATGGATTACTGGATTTCTTTTTATCAAATCCCCATCCATTGATAAATACAACTTCTATCATTAAAATTCATTTCCCAAGACTGAAAAGTGCTAAAAACATCTATGTGCTGATGCAGCTCGGAGTGCAAAGGTGCTGTTCCTGCTGTGGGAATAAATGAGATATTTGGGTTTCTCACAATACGCCTTAACCTGGCTTGAAGACACTAAAATCTTTAATCAAATATTTCAGAGTGGAAATTCTAGCACAGTCTCACTGTTATTAAATATTTGCAATAAACGTGGTTTACAGTATGAGCAGACTTAGCTGGGTGTGTACAAGGATCCTAGACGGAGGTTTTTCTCTACAGTTAAATGTTATAAAAAGGCTTTTTTATTTTCCTTTGGGTGGCTTTCCTACAGAAACAAGGTGTTTATAATCAAACTGTGTTCTTTTGTCTGTTCTTAATTATTTGTTTTGTGGACAATTTCAATCAAACATGAGCCAATCTCAACCAATTTGAAGGGGGGGAAGAGGTCTCAATATCATTAGCTCTACAACTTCTGTAAGTAGAGAGAAATTGTGTTAAAATTTCCATTTATTGAGAAGCTGCAGAGTTCAACCTTATCAGACATGAAAAATCCACAAAGAAAATGTATCAGTAGTTCTTTTGCTCACAGAGCTACCTGTTTACATAGCAAGAACACTTTCTGAATTATTTAGCATCACAATGTTTGTAACTGTTGTGCAAAGCTACACATGGCGCGTGTGTGACAGTAAATCTGTCTGGATTGCAGCTTCTGGACTCCTGAAGTTCCTGGCATGCACTGAGTATGTGGCATTTGCTTTACAGCTCATGAAGGGGTTAAGAGGGGAGTGAGCAGCCCTCAAGCTCTTGCCTGCACTGTCAGCACTCAGAAAGGTAGGGCAGGTGCATGGCAAGGAAGGAAAGTAATGTCACGTGCTCAACCTTGTCAAGGTGTAGTGCAGATGGTCTTCACACCCCTTCAGAGGAGAGGAACAGGTTTGTGTTCTGAATCACAAATGCCTGGGAGGAAGGAGAAACTCTTCAGTGGGGCCATGTGGCTGTGCCCATGAGCATCACTGAGCATTGTCTTCAAGGAGGTTCTGCTGCTTGTGCTTGATCGGTGTCCCCTTTGTGTTGAGTGTGATGGTATTCAAGGTGTCAGGACTGTTTGTAGGGATAAAAGCAGTACACTTCTTCATTGTTTATACATTATACGAAAGTAATATACCCCCAAAATTTCTCACATTCATTTGAATCTGCATATATAGCAACCTGAGGCACTTGGCTTTCTTACTCAGAAAAATGAGTTGAGTACATGAGGACTAAAATCACTTTGGTCTTCACGTTCACTCCCTTAAAATGTCTGTAGAGGCAGTTGGCAGACAGACTCACCCTGGGAAAGGAGCTTCATTCTAATTTGCTATTTACTTACTTTTTCCCCCTGCTAATACACTGTAAAATGAATTAAGAGCATTCTTGAAATACATCTGCTTACAGTACAGAGAAGAGGTGTTTGCTGAAAGCAGCAAATTTTGAGGCCAGCTAACAGTATTTTGTGATCAGAAAAAAAGAATGTAAATATACTTTGAATGGATATCATTTATAAGGTTGAGTTACAGATGTTCAAATGTTGAATTGCTAAGAGTTGAGCTTTTTAAGCATTACTGATGGTTTTGGAAATTCTACCCTAAATCATGGAAAGAGATGAAACAGGAGAGGGGAGATTTATATTAAATAAATAAATCACTAATAAACTTATTTCCTTGATTTTGATGAAATTGCCAAAATAAAATTTTGCTTAGCATGACCACTTGCATGAGAGATCACTTTCAGTTGATAATCCCCTGCAATTCATTATCTAATAAATATATTTTTATATTTACTTTATAGTTTCATTAATTTGGAAAAAGGTAAGCTCCTGTTAGTAAGGGACTCTCCAGTTCTGCAGAGAGTCCAGGAAATTCAGCATTTGCAGTGTTGACACTTCCAAGCCCAGTTTAGAACACATCATCACTTTATATTCTCTGTGAGGAAGTAGCAGAGGAGGCATTTGGGCTCTGACTCCATGCAGCAGCAAAGCCGTAAGATTCCCAATTCCAGGTTTTCTCCTTTGGGTGTAGCACCCTTCATGATGCAAGAAAAGAATCCAAAATCTGCTGTCTTCAACATCGTGGAGCTCTTTTAATTTTCTGTATGTTTTAAAGGCATATCAGAGTTCATCTCAATGCTAAAAATTTCCTATTTCGCAAGGGAAAAAAGAAAGTCAACAGAAGACGGTAGTTGCACACTAAAATAAAGTAAAAATAGTGTGGGGTTACTGCTTAATTTTCTAATACTTTTTTTTTTTTCTTTCCTGAGAATTCAGTTGGGTGATAATATCAGGTTGAATTATACATTAGTACCTTCTAAGTTGGCCCATCTCCTTCTATTTTTACTTTGCTTTGTCTTTTTGCTTTTAATTCCTGGAAACTGCAGGGGTACTTTTTCATGCCTAAGGAGCCAAACTTTTACACTGTGTATGATCAACTTCAGTCTTGAGCCATTCTTCACTGTTCCTAAATTGCACCCCATCATATAACTGTGATGGAAGCCAAGATCCAGGGTGGCTGTTTTCTCCTTTCTGGAATGAAACAGCTTTTGATTCCCTACAGATCTCCCATATAGTATATTTTAATTTTTTAGTTTCATTCCTTCTGACTGGATTTTGACCAGAGCTGAGCTAACATTTTTGAAGTGTGCAAGCAATTTTCGAAGTGTAATCGACATTCATATAATTTGTGGTTTGATTTTCCTGTGTATCACACCCAAAGGAATTATGTTCCCCCAGAAAAGATCTTTCCCTTTTAATAGAGCATGGGTTTTCTAGATTAGTTTTCAGGCTGCACAGATCACATCAGAAAAAAGGCAGCACTATCATTTTAGTTCCTGGGGTTCGCTTGTAGCAACTGTTTTACACCTGAATATTAAAAGGCACCTTCTGCCAAACTTTGTATCTTAAAGATATAGGAATGAAATAAAAATTCAGGTGTCATGAGACAGTTATTGCAACCAAGTATTTTACTGGCCTTGAAGATGTGTGGTTTTGAGGCATGACAAGTTTTTCACTTCTTTTACCAGTAGGTAGATGCACGTAGGTGAAACAAAATGTGTCATTAGGTCTTCAAGTAATAGTAGCTATACAAGGAGTAACTTAGGTGTCCTACCATAGGGAATGACTAATAAAGCAACAACCTTTAGGCCAAACGTGCATAGTTCTGTGGGGCAAACCCTGACAGTGCCACTCAGCATTTCTCAGGTCCACAATAACAGAACTTTTTTACTCCCCATAAATCTACACAGGGAAGGGATTCTCAGTGGAAATGCTTCCTGGGTCTCTGTGGGAAAACCTTAAAGGCACCAGGATGGGTGCATGCTGTTCTTTGCTCCCTAGGAAGAGTAGGTGGCCAGTGATGTCAAGCTATGCTGCCTCCTTCAGCCTTTGCTGTAGCTCTTCACGTGGTGAACTCTGGAAACCTGAAGCCTGCAAGGAGCTTCTCATGGGTGAGACAGGGAGAGGGCACAGCCAGTGTCCTCATTTCTCTCCTTCATCCTATCTGTCTCTGTCAATGGTGGAAATTTAGTAAAAATTAGTCTAATAGTTCACATTGAGAGGATATTTGCCACACAGAGATTCTTTGGTAACGTGATAAGTGAGCTGGCACAGCTGTGCAGGTCCATTTTGACAGAATTACTGAGATCTTCTCTTGCCTCGTTTGCAAAGTGAGTATTTTCCTATGTCACCTGTCTCCTGCTCATCCTGAGAGCACTAATGAGGACTTGCAGAAGTGGTCAGAAGGTGTCCACTAGCAGTGCCATTTCTGTCTATGATATCCCATAAAGAATGCATTGGATTTAATTTCTTTGGTTGAGACATCTGGTTTTTGTCTGCTGTAACCAGTTCCTTTGACTAGTCACATCTGGTCCAAGCAATACGTTCTATATTGATGTGGCTACAGCAATTTCACTCTGGTTCTAAGATTTGCAGAAGTGTGTTCATTTATGAGAAAAAATTGCTCAAAATACTTCTGCTAGCATTTCTGTGGAGAGGCTTTTGTGTAGCTTACCTCGATAGATACTCAAACACTGTATGCCAAGAATTGGCTTTTAACATGAGCCAGACTCGTTCTTTGGCAGCCTGCTTTAATTACAGATCCAGCCTAAAATTTGTTTTGTCCTCATTGGAGAATTCATTTTTGAAGATAGCAGAAAAAGCTCTGCAAGATTTAATGACTTTGTAAAGAGGTGTTCATTTAGACTGGGAGACTTGGCCTCAAGTGATCCCACAGAGACCTCTGCTCTCGTGGCTGAGAGTATTTCAGTCAATTTCTTTTGCAGATTCCAGAAGATATCATTGATGTTTGATACTGTGTCAGACTACCTCAATGACAAGCAAGAATTAATATATTTCCCCCCTGAAACTACCTGTCACGAATAACAAGACTGCAGTGTGTTTCCCAATCCCTCTGATACCCGGGGCTCTGGATTATGGCATTGTGTGGATGCTGACCTGTAACTCCTATGAATACAATAATACAGCACTGGCAGACAGCCGAGAGAGTGTAGTTCCTCATAAATAATATTAATATTTTGAAATACTACCACCTTCTGGCAGTTAGGGGAGAGAATATTCAGACCATTTCTTGGTGAAGAACCATTACAGTATCTCATATTAAGAGAAGGAACACTTTCTTAAGTTCATTCTGGATTTCACTTTCAGTTTATTTTCTTTGCAGGATCTTTGCTTTCAAAGACTTACTGGTATGGCTTTCCAAAGTGCTCCTGTCAGGAGAGGTGTGTGCTATTCCTGCTTCATTTTCCAGTTTAGTCATTTGTTTTAACAGGTGCCCTTAGTCTTCACTGGTGTAGCTGGTAAGAGGGAGCCTTCCCCTGCCATGTTTTCTATTGCTCCCCCCCCCCCCCCCCCATATTGGTATAAAATTTTTGTGACTTTATTTCCAAGCATTAATAATATATCATCTTATTAATTATTATTCACCTTTAGAATTAGCAGTTTAGGAATCTATTAGTTTACATCCTGATAGCTTACTTGAAAATGTGTTGCTAGTGTTCATTTGACTACAGAGGCTGAGTCAAAGATGTTGATTTTATTTGCAACAAAGAAGGAAATGGTGTGGAGTGCCCCCCATGCAAAGACTGGATTCCTTAAAGGTGCCTGCTCCTCTGTAGGCACTTGGTGTAGTAGAAGCTTTGGGACAAATAGAAACATTGCTCTCTTCCTCCCATAACAGCCCAAAGCTGCAACCTCTGAGTAGTCATGGCAGAGCTGAACTTTCCTTCTGTGGGAGATGCTGGAAGAACTTGTCTTTCCTCTTGATCCTTTATTTCAACCTTTCCTCTTTCAAAAAGAATGTTGCATAGCAGTACAGGAAATTGTTGTATTTATATATACTGTCATTTTTATTTTTTTCTGACCTGCACGGCTTTATAAAAAAGATCTCTATTTTTTGACCAGAACTCTGTATAAATTTGAACAAAGTTGCTTAAAAATTGGTTATTTCTTACGCTAAGCAAGAAGGCAGACAAAGCAAAACTCGTGGCTTCATACGTAGTATCTACAGGGCTCAAAAGACTTCGCAAAGCTGGATAAGAATCTTTTTCTGGATTTGAAAGAAGGTGTTTGAAATACAGGGGAAGCCATAAAAAATGGCCTTGGTAAAGCTGAGAATGGAATTTAAGCATCCTGCCTGTGGTCTGCCTGCAATGGCTGTCATTGTAATATAATCTGATAGTGCAGTAATTTAGCTGCTTTGAATATTACTTCATTTTACTTAATGGTGAATATTTCCAGAAAGTGGCTTCTGAAGCTATATATTGGACAAGAAGTGCAGGCTTTCTTTACCTCATTAAAAAGATGCTGCAGCACTGTAGCAGTAATTGAACAGAAAACTTGCCTGCCTCTGGAAACATTGAGTGAATAGCAACCTTCTGCATTTTAACAGCATTGGTTTCATTATATAATAGTGTCTCCACCAGTTTAAAAATACTTGGATATTTGTATTAGATTTCAATGCTACTTAAGTACAGAGATGTTTAATATTTTCTCTGAAGGAGGTTGAATAATGACTTTTCAATGTTGTGAATACGCTGACTCTGAAAGGCACAGGTCCCTATATGGGTAATTAACAACTAAAGAAAAAGACATACTCTAGGAAACTAATTATCTTTATTCCTATCTGACAATGATTAATTTATAGTTGAGCAGATGCTACACAACATTAAACTGCGATAAATTCTATCTTGAGCTGATAGGGCAACAAATGAAGGAGACAAATAGAAAGTAAGTCTAATAAAAGAGGAATTCAATCTTTTTTTGAATCTAATGGGCATAAATTTGTAAGTTACATGTGAAGTAAGGTGAGACTTAGCATGAGAAGATAGCCCCAAAATATGGATTTTTGGACAAACTTAACTACCCAGTCAGCAAAATGGCTTATTGCAGTCCTGTGCAGTGAAACGTGGTCAACTTTCTGAATTCTTCCATGATTTTCCATGATTTTTTTTTTTGGTGTGTGTGCAAATTCTGCAGCCATATCAACAGGACCAAGAAAACAATTGTTCCCTTTAGCTCTCCATATCTTGGAACAGTTCTGTCTCAACTTTCCATGTCCAGAATGATAGGAATTTAATTTTTCCCCATTTTACAGTTCCTGCCTTTTCTGTCTTTTCTAGTGGAGGAAATAGTAGGGGAAAAAAAAAAAAAAAAAAGACACTATTGGCAACCCTTTGATTTGGATTTGTATCCCCAATACTTTCTTACACAGATCAGTGTCTGTAATTCACAAAACTATCTAAGTTTTAGCCAATGGCTGTGTTACGTTTTGGGGAAAAGTTTGGAGAAAGAACATTTGCGATGTTCCACCAAGTCTATCTGTTTGTAGACTAAGGGGAGGGGAGGAGTGGGGGAGCATGTTGTGAGAAGGGCCGTGTGTTGAGTTGTCATCCTCAGTTGGTTATTGGTGGTGTAACGACAGAGCTCAGAGGGTTGTGCTCAGTGGTGTGGAGTCTGGTTGGAGGTCTGTAGCTAGCAGTGTCTGCCAGGGATCAGTACTGGGTCCAGTGTTGGTCAGTTTATTCACCAGCAACCTGGACGATGGAAGGGAGTGCACCCTCAGCGAGTTTGCTGGTGACACAAAGCTCGGAGGAGCAGCTGAACCCTCCGAGGGCTGTGCTGCCTTTTAGAGGGATCTCAACAGGCTGGAGGGTTGGGCCGAGACAAACCTCATCAAGTTCAACAAGGGCACGTGCAGGGTCCTCCACCTATGGAGGAACAACCCCAAGCCACCAATGCAGGTTGAGGGCTGAGCTGCTGGAAAGCAGCTCTGCAGAGAGGGACCTGGGAGTCGTGGTGGGCAGCAGGCTGACCATGAGCCAGCTGTGTGCTCTTGTGGCCAAGAAGGCCAACGGTATCCTGCGTTGCATTTGGAAGAGTGCTGCCAGCAGGTTGAGGGATGTGATCCTGCCCCTCTCCTTAGCGCTGGGGAGGCCGCGCCTGCAGTGTTGTGGTCCGTTCTGAGCCCCTCGAGAGGACATGGAGGTGCTGGGGTGAGCCCAGCAGAGGGCTACAAAGATGATTGGGGGCTGGAGCATCTGTCATATGAGGAGAGGCTGAGAGAGCTGGGTCTCTTTCTCTTGGGGAAGACAAGACCGAGAGGGGATCTTAGCAGTGTGTCTAAATATCTGCAGGGAGGGTGTCAAGAGAATGGGACCAGACGCTTTTCAGTGGTGCCCGGCAACAGGCACAAACTGAAACACAGAGGTTCCAGCTGAATAGGAGAAAAGACTTCTTTACTGTGAGGATGACGGAGCACTGGAACAGGTTGCCCAGAGAGCATCTCCTTCTCTGGAGATGCTCAAAACCCACTTGGATGCAATTCTGTGCAATGTGCTTGAGGTGACCCTGCTTGGCAGAGGGGTGGGACCAGATGATCTCCAGAGGTCCCTTCCAACCTCAGCCATTCTGTGATGAGACTCTTAATCACCTCATAGCACGATGTGGCTGGGGGTGCCTTGTTTCACAATTTCAACACCAAACGGCTCCTGAAAGCTTTGGGCTTGTCAAAGCATTGCATTTATTTGCTCGGTTTGGTTTGCTTTGCAATGCACTGATTCATTTGACCAAGACATCTAACATTCAGCATCCACATTCCACCTCCACATAACGAAAGCAACCTCTTCATGAGGTTTCTAGTTCCAACTGGCTCTTCCCAAAATGTATGTCACTGCAGGGAGTTCCACATGTCATCCTTTTGCAGTCTTCCAAGCAGCCGGGAGAGCTCTTCCTCCAAACGAGGAAGCAAGAAGCCACAGAAATGGTGAGAAGGTTTCTCCTGAACGCTAGAGATGAGGGCAAGGGGGCACCTCAGAGTGGCCCCCTCTCTTTCCCCCACCTGCAGGCCTCCTTTCACGTAAGGGCCTCTTCCAGGCCGCAGAAACCCACTCCCAACATGGCCACGCTTGGCCTCGGGCGTGGCACGTTGTCATGGGGGCATCGCTGAGGCGTCCTGATGTCACAGTGGCATCTGCCCCCTGCATTGTGACAGGGGCCTATAAAAGCCCCTGCGCCTGGCCCGCCACTCACTCATCTTCCAGATTCTCAGCGATTGCCAGCATGGCTGGACTGAAGAGATCCTGGAAGATGAACTGCCCGCAGCTGCGCGCAGCTCAGTGGTTCATGGAACCACAGCGTAAATGGCGGCGGAGGAGTGACGGTGGATATGGAGCGACCGGGGCTGCTGATGTGGAGCCCATGGAGGTGGATCCAGCTCCAGAGGTCGACGAACCGATGGAGGTGGATCCACCTCCAGCCCATGTGGCTTGGCACAATGTCACCGTGCCAGGGCTCCCACCTGCAAGAAAACATCTGCATTGCAGGAGCGCCCGGAAAGCTCCATATTCACGGCACAGCCTCCGCCGCCATTAGCGGGGGGAGGCCATCCAAATACCATCAAGCAGGCTTGCCTGTGGGGTGGCCTCCTTCCCTATCCCCCATCCCCCATCCCCACCTCTCGTTCAGAGGTGTCATCTCTTCTGCTCGGAGTCCCGAGGAGCGGGCAAGAGTGGACTTGGCTTCCTTTGGGCTGTTACGCCGGAGCAACAGGAGGCCCCCTCAGAAGGCTGCGCTGGGCCTTGGGTGTCTCAGTCTGAGGATGAGAAGGCTGCCCAACGAGAAGGTGCTTGAAAGACGAAGCTGCGCCCTCCATGGTGGTGCACAGAGAACTGCAGCAGATCTGCCAAAATGGTGATGGAGACAGCTGCTCCTCTGAAGAAGCAGGAGACTTCAGATCTGCCAAAATGGTGATGGAGACAGCTGCTCCTCTGAAGAAGCAGGAGACCTCAGATCTGCCAAAACGGTGATGGAGACAGCTGCTTCTCTGCAGAAGCAGAAAGCTTCACATCTGCCAAAACGGTGATGGAGACAGCTGCTCCTCTGAAGAAGCAGGAGACTTCAGATCTGCCAGGAAGAAGCACTGGAGTGCAGCCTTAAGTCCACTCAAGATGCTTTGATACCAGTTCTTATATAATAATAATAATAAAATAATAATAATAATAAAAAAAATCAAACTGTAAGACAATTGTCCTCTCTTATTTGGTAGCATTTTTGCGACTGTATCTGGCCTCCTGCATGAGAGGTTCCCTCCTTCAGTGGGAATTTGTCTCATAGAGAAGCTCCCTAGTGATCATTGTTCTCTATTTCTTCTGTTGCACCTGGCTTTGAAACAGGGTGGAGACAAAGCTGTTTCATCTGCTTTAAGTTCAAACCTCATTAGAAAGCTTCCAGCCATGGAAGTAGCTGAGAAGAAAGAAGAAAGGAAATACAGTGGGAGACAGCTCTTGATTAACAACTGTGCTTCACTAAATGCATTGTAATACAAAGTAATGGCACAGGTAGTATCTGCTGCTCCTGGGTGTTTGTCTTAAACAGAACAAAGGTCCAAAATATTGTACACGGTCACTCTGTTACGTAAATGGGTTAAACCAACGTGAGCAAGGTTGTGGCTCTGAGATGGGGCTGGTAGAGTAGGGGGGTTGTCATACGTGGGACACTTCTGGCCAAGGGAGAGGAAAGGCAAGACAGGTCAGTCATTGTCTGCAGCTCGTGAAGGGGCTAGCTGTGAGGTGTAGAAATGCAACATACCTTGAAACCACTAGGTATATTGAATGTGATTTTGGTGTGTGTGTGTGTCCAGTGGAGCTGGGAATTTTAGTTTCAAGGCGTGTACTTTAGAACAATTTTTGAAGCTCTCTCATGAGGGCCGGGAGGTCAGAGATGCAGTGGCTGGTTGTGAATTACGTTCTCCCATGGGTTTCTGGGGTTTTCTGTCCTGTGTTAGGAATCTGAATGAACTCATTTGGTGAGTTGTGGTTGTTTAGTTACTAGGAGATCATTTAATGTATTGGATATAATGTACTACATGTAGAATACACGTCTGAGATCCAGAGAATTTAATGATGTTATTGTGGGGCATTTAGTGTGGTGGTTTCCTGCTAAACTAGCTGAGTTCAGCAAGATTGAGGGGTATGTTTAAGAGTTCAGTGGAAATATTTTCAACAGAAGAGCTCCTTTTAGAGTAGCCTGAAGTTGTTTAATGATTGTTGTGTAGGTTATAGCCTAAGGATCCTCCCTTATTTGATCTGTCTTTCATTTTAAAACTGGCCTGTTAACATTTTGTTGGTTTATACAGACAAATTAGCCTGGAGAAGTGGGAGCAAGTGGCAGTTCAGTGTTGAGAGGAAAACTGAAATACAATTATAAAAATTCTTGACAAAGACATTCACCCATAACCGCCTCCTCCTTTTTTAATAAAACCTTGTCTCTGCCCCTGGGACAAAGGGGAGGCTTATTCTTCTTTTGATAGATTGCTTTTTAGGGTTTGTCCATAAGTGAGATTGCATTATTGAGCCAGCATACTAGTTGCTAGCAGTACTCTGTCACTGCCTCCAATTATTAGCAGATTGCATGAAAATGAACAGTCCAGAGCAGCTCATAAAAGGTGCAAGAACAATAAGAGAGAAAGCTGAAGAAAATGGGTAAGTCAAGGCCAAAAGTGCCATTTAGTCTTAAAAATTCTGAAGTACCAGTTTTCTGATGGACTTGGTCCTTTTTATCCGCTGTTCCTCTCTTTTTTTTTTTTTTTTTTTTTTTTCTTTTTTTTCTTTATTTTTAATTTCTGGTTCACACTAACAGTAACTTAACCTGCCCTGGTATAGAGAAGCAGGACACAAAGCAGAAAGTGAGACACCAGCGGGGCACCACTCCAATGCCATTACTTGCTACTTGTTAGCATGCACACGGAGCCAGTTTGCTCAGTTCTCTTCCTGTTTCCATTTCACTGAGCTGTGGGACAGTCAGTCTCTGCCTTGGGTGTTCATAAAGCCTCCCGAGCCTGCCTGACAGGCCACCATACACGTGGGTTAATATTACATTACCCAGTAATGGCATGCAGCAGAGTTTTTTGGCAATAGGTGTATGAAAGGGACCGTCCCCTGCCCACAGGTAGGGCAGTTGCCCACCTGCACTTTTCCACCCATGCAGTTTGGGTAAAATTTGCTATTGCAGTACAAGGGTACCTCAGTCTTGCTGTTTAAACTTGTCATTTTCTGATGCATAAAGACACCATAATCACCGTTTATAGGCTCAGTATGGAACAATGTGATGTACAGTTGGTGCCATTTCCCTTTTCAAACATAAATGAATGTTATGCAATGAAAGGCAGACATACTGAGGTGTATTAAAAGTATGTCTAAAAGCATCTGCTGCTAAAGTAAAAATGTCAGGAAACTAGACCTGGTTTGGAAAGGTGCAGTGTCTGCCCATTTTGGGGTTTAATGAGATTTCATTACTCTCCTGAAATCCACAGCAAAAGCCGTTTGCATTGTGCTGAGAATATATTTCAGCACAATATTTCTAGTAGTAATTCCTCTCAGCCAAGAATGTATAATCA
The DNA here is from genome assembly GCF_009819795.1 of Aythya fuligula. Classification (NCBI taxonomy): domain Eukaryota; kingdom Metazoa; phylum Chordata; class Aves; order Anseriformes; family Anatidae; genus Aythya; species Aythya fuligula. The sequence goes on along the minus strand of NC_045567.1, from coordinate 13,190,697 downwards.
GGCTTTGAAAAATGTATTCTTTAATATAAAAACTTTTCCTCTCCCTTATTCATAGTGCAGGGAGGGAAGCTGTGTTGTCTAATCCAAAGAGCTGGCAAAATAAGAGAGAACAGTAGATCAGTTTTGATACCCTGTAGTGTATTACATATTTATCTCCTGTAAGCACGCACACACTCAGATGAAAGTTTCACAAGTTTGATTTTAGTATGCATCCAATGGCTATCTAATGGTCAGCTTTTTGTTGTGTTCCTTGTTTTGTCCCAAAACATTTAAAAACTAGCAGACTTCTTCAGTAGAAGAGAGAAATGTGGTCCCAAAACGCAGCTCTTTCTAATTTGCAGATAGGCGATCTCAGTCAACAACAACAAAAAATAGTATGGTGTCTACCATGAGAATGAGACTTTTTCATATGTATATACATATATGTTTCCTTTGGCATTGAGGGAAATAAGGAAAATAAAAGAAAACATTGTTTTTCAAGTCCTTTCCCTGCCCTGGCTTTGCGAGCACTCTTCTTTCTGTTGTTTTTGTTTCCCTTTTCTATTTTGCTATGGAAAAGAAGGAAATGATTTTTTACTAAATCTAAAAATTCCTCGTTTTTGAGATGTTATCTCCCTGATCTTTGCAGGCTGTAAATAGAGATGATGCCCTCCAGTTGCTCTTGGCAGAGCAAGGGAGGGGAGCTGAGGGTGATGCTGTGAGCCTGAGGCAAGCAGGCTGCAGGCAAGGTCTCAGCCATGCTGCCAGGAGTCCCAAGGGGGCTCAGCAGCAGCAGCTTCCTCTTCTTTTCCTTTTTGCTTTCCATCTGTGCTTTTACCTGCTTCCTTGCAGGACCTGGCTTTCTGCAGGCTGTGTGACCGGCAGGCAAAGGAGCATCACAGCACTGTGATGCCCTGGGGAGGGATCTTCTCCTTTCTGCAGTTTGGGGCCCTGGGTGGGGGGGAAAGCCTTATCAGAGCAAATTGTAGTGCTGCTTCTATACAAAGTTTAAGCATATGACTGCCTTTGAAGAGCTGCTGTTTGGTGTTCCAGTTCATATGTGCCACATTTAAATCTGCACACCTACCAAGCTTCTTGAGACTTGTAGTTGTGAGGGTACTTAACTACCCTAGCAGTGCCTTACCTCCAGTGCTGACCATCTCCTCCAAACTACAGCAGCCCATGGGAAGTGGAGATTGCTGGACCGGGATGCTTGCTGGAGGTAGTGCATACATGTACAACAAAACTGCTCTTTTCCTTTTTCTCGTAAAATTTCTGTTACAATCCTTAAAAATCATTTAACATCAGCTTAATTCCACTACTGTAGAAGATCAATGGCAAGATTTGCACCGATTTCAGGGGGGCACCTGTGCAAACCTGACTGCTTTTGCCACCTGTTCTCTGGGATGAAGGCACGCGAGCCTCTGGACCTTAGTGGTGACCAGCTAGCTCAAGTCTGAATGTTTCCTCGCTCCTACATGTAGGTGTGAACCTAACAGATCTTATGGGGATTTCCTAAGAATGGAAGATGAGCAAGGTGTGTGAGAGGGCACCGGGTTACTGTGCATGCAAGACTTTTTTCAGCTAAGAACAGTGATTTGACCACGTTTCTTTGTTGCTCTCCCACAGAATAGGTCACCATAGCATAGTCTCTGCACAGTTTAGTCTTGAAGTTTCTTGGTACGCTCGTAATGGATGAAATGTGGAGCACTGGAACAGGTTGCCCAGAGAGACTGTGGCATCTCCTTCTCTGGAGATGCTCAAAACCCACTTGGATGCAATTCTGTGCAATGTGCTTGAGGTGACCCTGCTTGGCAGAGGGGTGGGACCAGATGATCTCCAGAGGTCCCTTCCAACCTCAGCCATTCTGTGATGAGACTCTTAATCACCTCATAGCACGATGTGGCTGGGGGTGCCTTGTTTCACAATTTCAACACCAAACGGCTCCTGAAAGCTTTGGGCTTGTCAAAGCATTGCATTTATTTGCTCGGTTTGGTTTGCTTTGCAATGCACTGATTCATTTGACCAAGACATCTAACATTCAGCATCCACATTCCACCTCCACATAACGAAAGCAACCTCTTCATGAGGTTTCTAGTTCCAACTGGCTCTTCCCAAAATGTATGTCACTGCAGGGAGTTCCACATGTCATCCTTTTGCAGTCTTCCAAGCAGCCGGGAGAGCTCTTCCTCCAAACGAGGAAGCAAGAAGCCACAGAAATGGTGAGAAGGTTTCTCCTGAACGCTAGAGATGAGGGCAAGGGGGCACCTCAGAGTGGCCCCCTCTCTTTCCCCCACCTGCAGGCCTCCTTTCACGTAAGGGCCTCTTCCAGGCCGCAGAAACCCACTCCCAACATGGCCACGCTTGGCCTCGGGCGTGGCACGTTGTCATGGGGGCATCGCTGAGGCGTCCTGATGTCACAGTGGCATCTGCCCCCCGCATTGTGACAGGGGCCTATAAAAGCCCCTGCGCCTGGCCCGCCACTCACTCATCTTCCAGATTCTCAGCGATTGCCAGCATGGCTGGACTGAAGAGATCCTGGAAGATGAACTGCCCGCAGCTGCGCGCAGCTCAGTGGTTCATGGAACCACAGCGTAAATGGCGGCGGAGGAGTGACGGTGGATATGGAGCGACCGGGGCTGCTGATGTGGAGCCCATGGAGGTGGATCCAGCTCCAGAGGTCGACGAACTGATGGAGGTGGATCCACCTCCAGCCCATGTGGCTTGGCACAATGTCACCGTGCCAGGGCTCCCACCTGCAAGAAAACATCTGCATTGCAGGAGCGCCCGGAAAGCTCCATATTCACGGCACAGCCTCCGCCGCCATTAGCGGGGGGAGGCCATCCAAATACCATCAAGCAGGCTTGCCTGTGGGGTGGCCTCCTCCCCATCCCCCATCCCCCATCCCCACCTCTCGTTCAGAGGTGTCATCTCTTCTGCTCGGAGTCCCGAGGAGCGGGCAAGAGTGGACTTGGCTTCCTTTGGGCTGTTACGCCGGAGCAACAGGAGGCCCCCTCAGAAGGCTGCGCTGGGCCTTGGGTGTCTCAGTCTGAGGATGAGAAGGCTGCCCAACGAGAAGGTGCTTGAAAGACGAAGCTGCGCCCTCCATGGTGGTGCACAGAGAACTGCAGCAGATCTGCCAAAACAGCGACAGAGACAGCTGCTCCTCTGAAGAAGCAGGAGACTTCAAATCTGCCAAAATGGTGATGGAGACAGCTGCTCCTCTGAAGAAGCAGGAGACCTCAGATCTGCCGAAACGGTGATGGAGACAGCTGCTTCTCTGCAGAAGCAGAAAGCTTCACATCTGCCAAAACGGTGATGGAGACAGCTGCTCCTCTGAAGAAGCAGGAGACTTCAGATCTGCCAGGAAGAAGCACTGGAGTGCAGCCTTAAGTCCACTCAAGATGCTTTGATACCAGTTCTTATATAATAATAATAAAATAATAATAATAATAAAAAAAATCAAACTGTAAAACAATTGTCCTCTCTTATTTGGTAGCATTTTTGCGACTGTATCTGGCCTCCTGCATGAGAGGTTCCCTCCTTCAGTGGGAATTTGTCTCATAGAGAAGCTCCCTAGTGATCATTTTTCTCTATTTCTTCTGTTGCACCTTAACTGCTGCATGTTGGTGTCTCTCCGCTGTGCTTTTGTGGTGGGCAGCAGTGGCACAGCCCGCGCTGATGTACACCTGTCTGTGTAAGGACAGAAATGGCTTTACTGCTAGGGTACTGTTTAGAAGGCTAGGGTGTAACAGCTCATGATCTGATGCTATTTCGAAATCTATGGATTGGGATGGCTCAAGTAACTAAAGACTGGTTAGTTTGCTGATAATAGCAGGCATAGTTACACAGGGTCATATCAGACATAAAAAAGAACTGGCAGGTTGTAACAGTAATTAATTTCAGGCAACACTGGGTTATGGACAGATCTTATCACACCAACTTGATGCTGGATTTTTGCTAGAATTTAGCAAAGTTTGATAAAGGTAACTGTTAATGCATTTAAACTTCTGTAAGGCAGTTGAGAAAGTGCAAGGTAGCATTCTGAGTGAAGACGTGCATGGTTATTAAATCAGCAAGGCTCATATCCACCGGATTAAGACTGCCTAAAAGATCATGGAAAACTAATTGGAAATGAGGAATATTCATCTGATGAAGCTGCTTAATTTGTACTCATTCCATGGGGATCTGCATTCAGCCTGATGCAAGTCAGTACCTGTGTTTGGGAAGGAAATACGAAATGATTGTCATAGAAGAGAACAGAAAAATTAGTGCAATGGTTTAAGAAAAATAAAAAAAGCTAGGAGAATGTTTTGAATGCTGGTCATATTTTGCAAATTGACCAGCTCATCAGCATGTAACACCAAATTCTGGAAGAGCTGTATGACTGATAAAAATCTACAGGCATTTTTATAAATAAAAGCGCTGCCATAAAGAAACAGATTTGCTAAATACTGCATTATCAACTGTGTGAGAACATGGGCTGCGTTTCCATTGTCTGTGTCTCACTTTATCTGTGTCAAGTCTATCCAGGAGTCAATTTTTGCTGGTAAATGCTGTACAGCTTTTATTTTACACGTCACCAGACTGGAAAAGAGAATTTGTCAGTGAAAGTGTTTCTAACCTTCTAATCTCAGAGATGATTATGTAGGAGCCCACCTCTGGCTGAGGAGTTACTCGGCACAGATATCACATGAAGTCTGTCTTCTCTGCACATTTTGATGATAAAAATGAACCTGTGTTAACCTTGCCGGCACAATTCCAAGTTGGCAGCTGTTTTCTGTGCATAGCGGTGGGATTGATTTCTTAGTCCCTGATCACTAATACCCATGCAAACCCAGGGGAGGCAGTGCCTTTGGTCAGGTGTCCCCAAGAGCCTACCTAGGCTTGCAGAATCTGTGATAGATGAAAGAGAAAAAAAAGCAGCCTTCTCTTACATCCCACACATTTACAGACCTTGCATTGCCTTCATGGTGAGAGCCCTTGCTACTGGAACAGGACAGTGGACGTAAATCCTGGAGAGCAGGTTTAGAGGAGCACTTTGCAGAGCTATGCCTGAAGGCCCAGGAAAACATCGTCATAGGTTTTAAACAAATTATTTCGTTTGTATTGCAATGCAAATGCAATTTTTAAAGATTATAAAAATTCTCACCTTTTAAAGTTTGCAAAGCATTTGCAACCATGTGCCAGGCTGTCTCATGCTCCATACCCTCAAACACTTACTTAAATGACAGATACTCAAATACTTGAAAAGTTTTTCAAACCCCTGGACCTGTTCTACTGTTACAAAGTCTGGTTTTGCCTTGCTTTTAAGGGGAGCAGCTCTTCAGCTTGCATACCATCTGTCTGGCACGGGGGCAGTTCTTAATGCATTTCTAAGATGTATTTTATGTTAGCATTAATTTGTTTTTTAAGCAGTGTTATTTTCAGGAGGTTTTTATTTGCATGTGGTTATAAGCTAAACTTAGCTAAAGGCTTAGTTTTTTGTTTTTTGTTTTTTTTTTTTTTGTTTTTTTTTGTTTTTTTTTTTTTATAAGAACAACATCTATTTCCAGCAGGCAGCTTTGCTTGGAGAAACGCTTCCCTGCTGCTGAAACAGGTGATGGTCATTCCTGCACTCAGGTGTCAGCATCGGTTACCTGCAGCGCAGTGCAACTAATGTAGCCAAACTGCCTTTTCCTTCTGAATTTATAGATGAGCTATTCCTTTAGAATAAAAGAGCATGTCTGGATTAGGGGTTTTGCATGACTGGCCTCAAACACTGTCCTTTGAAGTATTCTGATTTGTTGTCTGCTTAGTTATGCTGGTGTTCGCTGTTTCCAAACCACCAAACAGCCACCCTAAGAGTGGAGGTGAGGTGATTTTTCAGAGACCATTCTCGCACCAGAGTGTAGGCCTCAGGAAATGTCAATTGTGTGACATTTCCATACGTAAGGGAAAATGCAGTATTTTTTGAAAAACATGTCACAAGTGGTGGTTAGGTCAATATGAATGAACCCCTGAATACACTGAATCTAGATCCTATATTCTGCATGTATCATGTCACAGACTAAGATGCAGCTGCATTTTGATGTGGGTGTCCGTAAGGTAATGTTCATGCTCCCCCCTGAGTTGAACAGAAGTTGAAACCCTGGTGCTTAGTTACATTTCCTCGGTTAGATGTGACATTTTATTGAATTGCCATTTCACTGAATTGATGCATACCATGTCAAACACCTGGGCTGGGACGGGCCAGCTGCTCCATGGCAATCGTCATTCTTGTATCCACCGATGGAAAAACCCCATATAGTCAGGCCAGTAAAGAAAACCCAATTCTGTTCGTAATTTAGTTATATGGCACAAGGGGGAGCTCAAGGTTCAAATTGCTGCTGAATATTCATAGCATTGTGCAGAACATCCCACTAGCCAGACTCAGTTCTAAATTAATCAGTGTAATATTAGACTTAACTACAAAACAATGATTTCCTAGATTGTGATAGTTCAAACACAGGCTTGATGGAACTAAAGCTACTGAGTTATTGGGTAGAAGTGGTGCAAACTGATTTTTCCTCTGTGCTGAGTTAGTATATTTTCATTGGTAAACTTACTCAGCTATAAAAACGATGTGCATAGAGCCATTGTCCACACTGAAAGCAGTTTCATGACTTGTGAGAGTCTGCAGGAGGCAATCACTCCAAAAGCTTTGGTAGACAAACGAGCTTCAACAGTAATGTTGTACCACTTAGCTTTTAATGGAAGTATCTACTAATCACTCTTCAGCAATAGATGTGCTGTTGTTATTTGAAGTTGTATTAAAATGGAAGTGCAGCTCTTGTCAGATTACTTTTATGACTGGCTTGTCAAACGAGCTCAGTGAAATGACAGAAAATTACTGCATCAGCTTTTAAATTAAAGTGGAAAATTCTGGAGCTTTGTTCCTACCAAAAATCAGAATTTAACAGGTGTCTAATCAATGACTGCGTTGGTCTGCTTCACTCAGATGCAGCACGTTGAAGTAACAGCAGCAGCTTGCAGTGATGTATGGTGGTGACCCTGGGAATGTCACGAGGATGCAGGGGAGCAGAACCAGTCCCTGTTGCTCTCAGGGCGCCTTGTGTATGTTGGAAGTTGTGTTGGTGCTCTGTCAGAAAAGCTAGCAGTGGCCTTCAGTCTGATTTTGCCAAGCTTCTATTTTTTTTTTGTCATCATAAATTAGCAGAAATGATAGCTTGTCTGTTTTGTAAAAACAAAAAATAAAATAAAAAAAGCCAGTAATACACTTTTATACAAAAATATCCTCAAGACAAGGTGTTTGGTAGGTGATTACAGCTGTGCCTGTAACTTCTGCTTACAGGCTCTGGCTGTCGTGCTGGTGGCTGTACGTAACAGCTGAGATAACCTGGCAGCCCTTTGAACCCTTGGATCTGCCTCATGAGAGTTCTTCTGTTGGATGAGAAATTCTTTTTTTGTCATGTTTTTGGAGAGGCTGGCGAAAAATATACCAACATAAATAGTGTGTAAATGACAATATATCTCTGGGAGGAAAGGTGGAGACAAGATGTAAACTTAAGTGTAATCAAATTTCATGCTTGAGGCTACAAGCTGGCATCCATGGCTCAGAAAAATACCATTTGTTAGGTATACAGTGAAAACTTTCCTTTTTTCTCCTTTGAAGCGTTAAAAGTGAGGCAGTTGCCAGAGGCAGGAACTCAGGGCTAAATGTGCCGGGGAGCTGATCTCTGTCTGGCAGTTCCAACTTGCTGCCTACAAATGGGGGGAAGCACGAATGAAACAGGTCAGATCTGCTGGGGACTAACCCTATAAAGCTGCAAGAATAACTTAGGCAGCTACAAGTCACCCCCCCCCCCCCCAAAAAAAAAAAAAAAAAAAAAGGTTTTATTTATTTCTGTAAAATTGGATTTAACTATGCCGTTGTGCTTCCATAGATTTTAAGACATCTGTAGAAGGAGCAGTGAATTTACCTGCAATTTGTAAAAATAAAATTTGGGGGCAGTTTATAGTACACTGGGGTCTAATTATCATTAAATAATGAGGATGCCAATAAAAGGCTTTTCATTTCCACTCCCACAAGCATACAGCTGTGCAATTAATCACTGCCTCTTACAGAGGATACAGCACTTTGATTCCTGAGGTCCCTCATGGTGAGTTCAGGTTGCTGCCGGGGGGGGGTCATGCTGCTGCAGGGATCTTCTTGCAGTACTGACAAGCAATTGCTCAGGGGGCCTTGAAGCAGTGCAAAGTGGGGCTGACACCATGCTGTGCTGGAGGGATCCTCTTGCTCTGGGTGGTGTTGGCAGTGTCACAGGCCCCAGCCCACGCTGCTCTGCCCAAGTGTTAGAATCGAGTTGTACTGGTAGGAGGGTTATGCAGCACTACTCAGCATGGGCAAAGTAAACTAGGGGACTTCTCTGGTGGGTCCAGTTGTTTGGTTTTTTAAATCAGTTATCATCTCTTCAGTCTTTTTTTCCCCTTTTGATAGATTCTTACAGTTCTAGAAGGGGATGAGGAGACCAAGCCGTGGGATTCCCATTTCCTCCTAAGACCTCCATGTGCTGAGTAAAGCAATAAACCAGCACAGGAAACGTGTAAGATTTCACACACTGTCCCCAGCAAGGCTGTCCTGCACCTGTCCCTTTGTGCACACGTGCCCAGGGCTGGGCAGGGTGGAGCAGGGACGTATCGTGGTGCCTGGTGGGGCTTTGGGCTGGAACATGTGGAGCCTCCCAAGTGCTGCTGAGAGGCGGCAGCTGAGGGCAGCCTGTCATGAGTGTGGCGGTCCTACTGGTCTTTTTTGTGTTCAAGACTGGAAGGATGCACTCCAAAACACAGTGCAGACCTCTGCTTTGTTCCTGATTAACCAGCACTGTAAGTTACAAGCCTGCATTACATCACAAAGCCTTACAGCCTCTGAGTATGGGATCTTCATCAATAGCTTTCACTTAATGGCTGTGCTCATGGATTTTATGCATCTAACTGCTTACTGACAAAGGCCTTCCTGCAAGTCCAGCTTTCAATCCATGAGTAGTCTCCACTGATTGATGCAGAGCGAAGCACAGCTGGGGAGAATTTCGGGAAGGAAAAACAGGGTCAGCTGGAAATGCTCTCTGGACCAGGTCTCTGGCAGTGGGGTGGACAAAGACCAGGTCTCATGCGTGCAAAGAAATGCAGTCTGCTTTGTTCATAGATCTAGCTCAAAGTTTGGAGTTTCATTTGATGCATGCTTTGTAAACAGGATGGACTCCAGCATCCTGATGGCACGACTACCCCCTTGTGTCTTTCACAAGTGATTCTTTGCAAGTCCTGCTGCTGTAGCTTCCACTCCTCCCTTTGAGAGCAGTGGCAGAGCCACAGGCTTTGATTGCTTAACAAATCCAGACTGGGCTGTTAATCATCCAATAATTTCTGATGGTTTTGTGTCTTACCTTTTCACATGGATCATATATTGCTCTTTGCAAAATGAAAACTACTAAAACATCTTTTTTTTTTTCTTTTTTTTCCCGAAGCGACTTGCTGTGTTTGCACCACAAACACAGAGAGCTATCATTAGAGTTTCAGAGATGTTTTTGAGAAACGGATTAATCATTATTGCCGAGCATAACTGTCTACGTGGAGGCTATTCATTTTTGATAATTATTCTCGTGCCAAGGCAAGATCCAACTGGGAGCTTGTAACTATATGTAAAACTATACAGACAGTGGAATATCTTGCACGCCTCAGGAATTAATGGACTTCTTGTTTGGACACTGAAACAAAAGATCAGGGAAAGCAATTCACTTTGAGCTAAATAGATCTCTTTTTTTTGTTTTGTTTTCAATTATTTTTTTTCCCTGTGGAAAAGGGAGGTGCATCTAAAATGCAATCAATAAAGAACAGCCCCAACCCCCATTTTAAAATTTAATTTTAAACTCATTTTAAAATCTTTTCTCATTAATTGTTCTTTAATAATGCAATTAGAAAATACAAGATTGAAGGGTTTATTAAATGTCTGCAGAAAATATTTTTGCATTTCTGAGAAGAAGCATTTAATTTCAAGCCAGTAGAACAATAGAGCTTAGTTGGTGGTTTTTCTACCCAGTTGCTTTGGCGGAGGCATTTCTGTGCACTGGTGCAAGGTGCCAGTGCTTCATTTTCCCCTTGCTGCTGTTGCCTTTTTCAAGCACAACTTTCACAGCAGCTGGATTTGCGTGTGAAGTTGTTTCTCTTCCTCCTGCAAATCACTGCAGAGTGGGTTCAAATCTCACTTCTGGTTCAGATTTTAAGAGGAAGTTTTTAACCAGGGAGTACCGTTTAATGAATGATAACAAACTTAGGAGACTCTTCAGCTGCTGTGTAAAAATTTTGTGTTTGCTGCCACATGAAGGCCTCGTGTAGGATGATATTTGCACTCATTTCCAGCCTTATATTCCTTGGACCTGAATACTGACGGTGCCTACAGCGGTCCTCGCCGCTTTCCAGCTGCCTCAGCTTGTCTCTGTGTGTGATCCACAGCTTACTGCAGCATGTGGAGAGGCTTGGAAGGGTTTCAGCCTGACGTGTTACGTTAGCCGTGTCCCGTTAGCAGAGCCCGGCAGAGGGCTGCTGAGGGGGCACAGCGGGCGCTCGGCCCGGGGGCTGCCTGCTGAGGGCACGCTGCCTGCCCCGGCCCAGCCTGCTTCAGCCACAGAACAAGCAGTTGCTCATCACCAGGGTCTTTGTGCTGGCCTCACCATCATGTTCAAAAGAGAAGCCAAGTATCCAACAGTGATGCATTATAGGCTTGCTGAGTTTTTCCTCGTACTGCAAACCCAGCCCCACTACTTGTTTGTGGGCTGTTTCTAGTGACTAATGTCTGTTTCTTGCTCTGCCAGCCGCAGCAGTACCAGCCCAACCCGCCTCTTTACAAAGTTCTGTAGGATACCTCAAAGATGAATGATGCTATAGACAGCTGAGGCTTATTCAGATCCTATTGTAAATGTTGAAATGTCACATGTACCCTATTTTTTTTTAACATTGTTAACTCATTTATTCTTCCGTGTATTATTTGTTTTTTTCCTTCGTCCTTGCTATTAATCATCATCATATTTTTAGCATACAGATAACAAGTGGTGCTTTGTAGCTGATGGCTGTGCCACAACAAACTGCCTGCTATTTTCTCATTCCTTTTGTCTTGTGTTCAAAATGACTTTGGTTCTCTGTGTTCTTCAATACCATACGCATCTAAAAAGAGAGAGGGAGACTTCCCGTCTTTTCTTTTGCTGATTTGAGCAGGAAAACAGTCAGTCCTCATGTTGTTTTTTTTCTCCAGATATCTGTAGCCTTTCCTTGTGGCCAAGCAGGGGCAAGTACATATTTCCCTGGCTGCGTGGTGCCAGCTCCAGCATGTGTGGTGTGCAGAAGCTCTTTTGAAAAAAATACAGAGTTCAGGGCAGCTGTTGAGGTGGAGGCAACAACTCTGCCAGGCCCACGGCAACCACCAGAAGCTGTCAGCTCCTTTTTTAACCAAGGATGGTCACACGTGAGCTCTGAAGTACTTTGTGTGGCACCTTAAATCCACAGAAAAAAGAACATGCTGCTCAATGGGTCCAAACCTTTGCCCTGCTGTGAAAACTGCTGCGGCCATGCAGTTAGGTGCTCATGTGTGTTCCCTGTGGAGCATTCATTAAAAGGCTCCTTGTAAGGCCTCCTGTGTACTAGTGGGGATTCATCTCTCCTTAGCAATGCCGGCCTGGCTTGTGGGTATGTCCTGACCGTGGCAAGCGTCTCCTTAGCCTTGTGCTGGGAGTGCAGCCATGAATTCTGCATTCATTCCAAGGTATCGAGAGTGCCAAGAAGAAAGTTGAAGTGAGCCCCTGTACCCAGAGTATTCCAGCGTTGCAACCAGTGACAGGCTGATCAGATCAGCGTGTCTTTATTCCTGTTGTTAGGAGGCTGTGGAGGATCAAGAAGGACGAAGGATGCAGTGGGTGGGTGATTGTGGGAGAGCTGCATTTGATTCCTTGCTCGTTAATACCCTCCAGGTATAATACAAAGTTGTTCAGGCCTAGATGATCAATAGGAACTAGATAGAACAGGGTCCTTTTAGGATCTCTGCTGATGGTTCCATAAATTCATCCTCTAAATGTAAATAGAAAATAATACCATGTTCTTTCTACACAGATTACTTGTGATGATACGTACAGGCAAAAAGTCAGGTGCACTTGGGCATTATGTGGATGAGGGCTGCGTTGGGTCCCTGTACTGGGTCTGGCATAATTGATTTGTTACATTTGGCATAATGCTGTATTAGGGTTATTTCCTTCTATGTTATGTTACTTGGTCTATTTATTTTTCTGCTTACAGTAGTCTGCCTCTCTGAATTAAAAAGTGAAAGCCGTGTATTTGTGACCATATGTGTATATGAGTGATGGCAAGGGCATTTGAGTTTGCCTATTAGTGAGTCTCATGATCTGCTCTGTGTTCATCTACTTGGGAATTTTATACTAAGGATTTTTACTGTATTTACCACAAAAGCATTGGAGCTCTTGTAGGCAGTGTAAAGGAGGGGAATCTGTGCAAAAAAAAAGTCCAAACTCTAAGGAAAAATCCCACTAAACTGGTTAATCTTTCTGCTTACTATCATCCATCTTACAAGTGGTTATCAAAAAGGGGATCATGTTTCACATGGATTGAACTGGATTTGTTTATGGCAAAAGCCTTTGTGACACATTGATTTTCATGAGGAGGGCATTTACAGCAGGGAAATAGGATTCCCTGTCCTCTTTTTCCTTCATAGGTATTCTTCCACCCACTATTTTGTGGAGTATGTGTGTTTTGATGTTGTCCCCAACAACCCCAACAATTTGGTCCTTGATGTAGTTATTCCCGCAGTAAACTTGTGTTGAATTTGTGTTGCTGTTTTTAGAAACAGAGTATAAAATCATGAAGGCAGGATTGTGACCTTACTGCAAAATCAAGTAGAAGAGAAGCTAAGTTGTGGAAGGGAACAGTTTTAACCAGACATAAGTCTTCAACAGCATTAGCAGAAGAATTGAAGAGTATAGGTCAAGTAAATTGATTTTTGTATAAATATTCTCTTTTTCAAATTCGTGATGACAGGAAAATCTTTTTACATTTGACCTCTCTTCCAGTGCAGTTATTTTTGTGAGAAGTACCAGACAAGCAAGGAAAACAATGCTTTGTATTTAACGACAAAAACATGAATTGAGGCAGCTCAGTTTCCCACATTACTCCTGAGCTTTTCAGCCTTGACCTAGGTGAACACTTTTCTTGGGCAAGTGCTGAGACCCTTTGATCTCCAGATTTAAACCATACTTGCCCTCTGCTATCACTAGCTTTTTCTGCAGTGTTTTCAAGAGGGATCAAAATGATGATTTTTGCTAGAATACTGAACTACTGCACTGACCTTTTAGTTAGATATAAGCTAGCAACAGTTTAAACTGCCGCCTCCCTAAACTGTTTGCAAACCATGAAGGTGGCACTGAAAAAGTGTGTGTTCACAACAGACCCCGTGATACCGGTATGGCAGATGATTTGGTGCGTCCCTAAGGAATTCTAGCAACAAGGGTGCCTTCGGGATAACTGTAATTAAGCTAAGACTGATCTGGTGCCCATAGCTCTCACCCACTGACAGCAATACATGCTGAGAGCATTTTGTCAGTTGGTGTTTTGCTGTTTAGGGAACAATAAATGTTGATTGTCCTCATCTGTGCCAGTTAGGCAGTTGCAGAAGGGGAAGGAGTTGGATGAAATCTATAAATCTGCCGGTGAGCTGTACAGGTAGCTCTTACAGTTTCTGCAATAAAATACTTCTTCCTCTGTGCAGAATAAAGCTTTGGTGCTTTGGAATGATGAATTCAGCTGTCTTGCTGGTGGAAAAGATTAAGCAAAAGTGAAGGAGCTTAAAAACTATGAGTCAGGAGATTTGGAAGTCTTCAGTGGTCTGATCTTTTTCTATACAGTACGAAGGCCTCTTATTTACTTACCTAAAATGTAGTGCTGCCATCTTAATCACAACATTTTTAACCTGGAAATACAAAAGGATTGAAAGTGTGACCTCACACTCCTGCAGGCCAGAAGGGACCAGTTATTCTTCCATTCCATCTGTGGCTAAAGAGCCAAACACCTGCTACAGGGGAATTAAGACCAGGTCAGAAAGACCTGATCAGGAAGAGTAAGTCTCACCTGCCCTGTATCAGGTCTCTGAAGACATGCTTAGAGGAGAGTATGGGCCTGCACAACCCAAATGCCTCCTTCACATGAGGTAGGAAGGGAAAGGATTGCAGCTGGGGATAGGTTTGAAGGTAGATGTAAGGTCTAACAGGCACTGGGTTTAACATTTAATGACTTGGCTGCCTCAGCAAGGATGGGTCCCTCCCAGCGACAGAGGTACTCCTAGGTCAAACCTAGCCTCATGATTACTTCCTTTTTGTTTTTGCTGCTGTGAGTAAGAGTTGTACAGGTTTAAAACTAAAACACCTTCTCTCTAGTAGTGACATACCTGATCTACTCCCTGTGTCCACTAAGTACCAGCTAAATGCCGTTTCTGTGCCAGCTTTGGCAGCAGCTACCGGCTTTGCTGATGCTGCAATAGGGGCAGGCTGTGAGGGAGATGGGGAGGTAGGCAGAGAGTCACCAGAAAGAGCAGCCTGAGGAGGTGCTTCAGGCTGGCATGGGAGAGAAGAACGGGGTTTAGAAAGTAAACAAAGCTGGCTCCACGTTGGCTTAATCAGCAGGGCAGGTAAAGGGATGTGGAAGTAGACACGGGGAGCATGGTTGCGGCAATCATTAAAAACAGAGACGAGAAACTTGAAATCGCAGCAGTGATTGTCAGCAGCAGCAGCCACGCTGCCCTGCTGGCTCAGCAGCAGCTCGGGCCATGGAAGCAGGCGGCCACGTGCCACGTGCTGCCGCGGGAGGGCTGCCAGCCGCCAGGAGCTGCAGGGCTGCCAAGGGCAGGGGGCTCCAGCCCAGCCTGCCGGGGTCAGAGATCAGGCCCCGCGCTGCCTTCACCCAGAGCTGCAGCTTGTGTGTTCGTTATCGTCAGCCGTTCATTAATCTGCCATGTGTATCTAAGTGTATTTGGAGAAACTGACTCCTGAGGAAAGCTGGAATTTTGACCTCTTAGCGTTAATGTCTTTTTGTTATGTTTTGTTTTGCTTTGCTTTTAATGAGCCACAGGCAAGGTCTTCTCCCTGTGACAGCTGTCTGATACTGTACAAATTAGGACGTTCCCTTTTTTGCTTCCTAAAAAAAATCTGTGATCAGATCATAAAATATCCTATTGTATGCTAGAATATGTCAAGCCTGATTTTTAAGTATCAGAACCCGGATTTTTCCATAAAGGGAATTGGATCTTTGCCACCCTTGCCTGCCAAAAGACCCATCAACCAAATATTATGTTATGAGCTCCTGCTTGATTCTCATTCTTTCTCTGCTGCCATGAGGTTTATTGCTAGTCTGCTTTTATTTTATTTATTATTTTTTTCCGAGAGTTCAAGTCCTCTCCTCTCTCAAGACTGTATTTTCTTTTATGCTGAGTCAGTCTGGTTTTCCATGAGTCTTCCATCTCTCAAGTTAAAAAGTTAGGCAGTCGTGCTCCCGCGTGCTTTCTGCAGAATCAGGTTCTCTGTCAAGATTTAGCTCCATTCTCCTGTTTGTACGTCAAGAATGCTCTCCCCTGGCCCAGGAGTTAGTGAAAAAAAAAGATTTTTCAGCTTTACTTTTTCTGCTAGGAATGGTCAAAGATGTTATTTTGATAACTGTGTACTGTTTGTTGTGCTATTTTCTGTTTTGGTTCTCAAATCCATTTAATGGGGAGTGATCTCTATGCTGCCATTTCCTAATTAGCTTATTACCTTTTGGTTTTCTATCATTATCATGGCTCTTTTTTGCTTTGATGAGTAAAGAATGACATTTGCATGTCCTGTAAAGGTTATTCCACTTTAAGCTGAAGAGCCTTCCTATCTGATGTTAGTCCAGAAAAGTACTTATTTCCCTTCCCTCAGTGCAATAAAGGCTGTCCAGTTAACTTCTACAAAGTTCTTTGGTGCTTTCCGTGTGCCTTGAAGGTAGTGTTAACTTTTCGTATACGTAGGAAAAGAAAGTAGGCTGTTTCACCTACGATCTGTAATAACTTCTCTACAGCACTTTCCAGGCATTTTACATGTGTTCTTTGAAACTCATCATGCTTCTGGAAAACCTGATGAAAACATGTTTTATTGGTAAGATCTTTTACATGTACACTCCATCATCAAGTTGCTCTTCGCTGTGATTTTCCACGTGTTCGTGGGGTTGCATCATGTAGTCATCTGAAACCTTCTAGTAACTTCTTTTTGTACCTGCAGTCTTAAAATTGCCCTTATAATCCAGAGTGCAGGAGGTCTTTTGTTTGTCGTGTAGGAGAAATATTATAAATGCTATTTGGCTTTGTGATTTTTTGGGGGGAATTAGCCCATTAGCAAACAGCATTTGTCTCATCATTTCCCATAATTACTAATAAAAAAGATTATTTATGAAACTTCCACTGAAGCCCATTAGAATAGTTCTGGCAGAGGGGATATTCACATCGTGTCAGTTCTGCTTCACAAAATCTTCAGGGCAGCTAAGCTCATTATGTGCTAGATTTGAGCTTTCTTGTAGTCTGTTGGCAGTTACTTAATCGTTTCAAAATGAACCCTTTATGTAGGTATTTTTAAACAGATAAATCTTTTTCTTGGAAAATATTTTTCTAGTTGTGTTCAGTTGATCATTAAGAACACAAGAAATGTTTTCTTTGTGCACAAAGGGTCTAATTCTCATGTGATGTACCCACATTTTACATTAGTATAACTCCACTTTCATCAGTAGAATTCCTTCTGCTGTACACTGGCATAAATTACGTTTTTTCTTCCCTTAAAAGCAAGCAAACAAGCCCCACTAATTTTCAGGTTAGCCAGCAAGTTGACAGATGTGACTTCCAACAGTCATCCAGAAGCCTCCAGTGCTGCATGCCGAGGCTTGGAAAAATCTGGAACTATGAAAGAGTTCCCAGAATGGCCCCTTACACAGTGCACACTCAGGACATTAATTGTTAGAGAAGGCTTTTGTCAGCTACTCAGTGGATTCGAGCTCCTCTTCCTGTAGCTCTGCAATGAGCAGAGGCCTTACAGAAACCATTTTTATAAACAAGGAGTATATCAATTTAATGGTGCTGGTTGCAGGAGGACCTAACGTATCACGCTAGCTGAATGAACGTTATAGTCACGAAATTTTCCAAGATTTAATTCTATAAGGTGCTTACACACTGATATTCAAGATGGTTAGGTAGAAATGAGCTGAACTATAAGACAAATAAAAAAAAACAAACTGCAAACTTTTTTTTTTTTTTAGCCCCTCCTGGCTGCTGATTATCTGACAGTAAATTTATTAAGGTGCATTTCTTTCTAAATAAAGTGTTTAATTTCTTGTGACTACTTAGAGCAAGATGATGTAGTTCTTAGAGAACAGTGTCAAGGACTGACCATTCCCTTCTTTGAGACCTCTCAGCCGAGGTGTTCAATGTCCATAATCCAGGTTTTCTAAACTGTGACAGAAATGACAAGTACAATAAAGGCATTTTTCCAAGGAGAGCCGCTTGGGAAGCTAGCTGCTTAGAGGTGAACCACTGCCTATCTGCCTGTTGGTTACTTTTAATGACAAGGATGGAAAGAGCTGGCCTCACCACCAGCAGACTCAGCACGTGGGACAGCCTGGGGACAGCTGGCTCAAAGAACTGCTGGCTGGCGCTTCTTCCAGGAGAACTGTGTTTAAGCACCAAGGAAACAATGGGAAAATGGCATTTTCTTTGCTTCCTTGGAACTAATTGTTGAGTCACATATAACTCCGATGACCAGACAGGGGGTCTAAACATATAAAGGTGTATGTTCTGCATGTCTTTTCCTTTTGTGAAGAAGTGTGGGCAAAAGAGCTGATCGGATCAGAGTTGATAATCTCAATGCCTCATTTCAAGCTCATTCTTCAACCACGTAGTTTTTTTTGTCACTGCTTTTACTGGTCGTTTCTGCTCGCTTTGAACTGGGAGAAAATCATTCCTTGCAGAGCCCTGTAGGTCAGAATGTCGCATGCACACAAGAAAGGTTCAAAAATTACAAACTTGGAGACACAACAGCCTGGTGTAGATATGCAGTGGATTCACGTAATTGAATTTCAGGCAAACCATTCCAGCCCAAGGGTCAAATTATGAATAAATATAAGACAAAACACACCATCTGGTGAACCATGCCTAATGTAACTGAATTAATTGTTCAGTGGATCTCAAGGCCGGTTAAATAGCTTATCCATATTTCTCATTGCTTCTACTAAATGACACATTCAAAGCTCTTTCCTCCCTTCTCCCCCTCTAACCCTTTAACCTCTGAGTCATTTAGTGGTGGTGGGTGGTGTCTGCTCTGACAGTGTGTTGAGTATGTTGCAGAAATAAACAGGCTACTTCAGAATTTTTTTAGCAAATAAGAGCCTGCAGTGAATGACTGACTCTCAGACATATGGGCCTGAAAAGACATAATTTAAATTCATTATAGTTATTATTCGCATAGTGCTAGCTACTTCTGGGTGGTTTTACAGGCAACATATATCTCTAGAATAGTTTCCTGTTTAAGAATTTATGCACAAAGATGAAAAAAAGCAGAGCTGGATGTGAAATGGTTGTTGTAAAGTCTAGCTTTGTTTCAATAGTTTTATGATTTTGTTGATTATAAAATCAGTGGCTTGCTTTCTTCAGACTTCTCTCGCTTTAGCAGGCTGCTGGACAGCTGTTGATTTTTTAGAAGGCTGAAAAAGTACATTTTTAATCGGTGGAACAGTCTGCAGGTTTTTAATGTGATTTTCTACTGCGTGGAGAAAGTTTCAGGGGGGTACAGAATAGATTCAACTTTCGTATAGAAAATAGGACAGTCACATTTTTATAACTCCAAAGAAATAAATGGCATAATGTGAGTTTCAGACCAGTACTCTTAGTCACTACTTGTTTGAGCTTACCAGTATGTCTCAGAAAGGTGTTGTGTTGCCATTTCAGCCTTGGCGATCACAGCAGAATTATTCAAGCAGTGCTAACAAACTGGTGAAAAAAATGTATGCCAGATTTTGGAAAATACTTGTTCTAAGTTTTTTTTTCTTGGTGATATATAGTGCATAATTATATCCAAAAAATGTGGTCAACAAGTGAGAAAGAACTCAGCAAATGTATCATTCATTTTGTAGCCAGTGTATTTTATTCTTTATTTTTATATATTTATATTTATGTATTTTATATGGAAGCTCTGTAGGACAAACTATTTCATCAAGAGCAATTTCCTTCCTGTAGACATGTTCAAAGAAATTCTTTGATTCTTCTGAACAGAGTGTGAGGCCAGGATTTTCAGGTTTGCCTTGTGATGTTAGATGTTCAGTTTCTCCCACAATTAAATAAGAATCACGATGACTGTCAAGCAGCTATGTTGGGCCAAATACACAGAGGAAAGAGAGCTAAAATTAGCAGAATTACACTCAGCTGAAGATCAGGGCATCCTGAATTTCCAGTATAGATTATTCAGAAATTTTCAGTGCCTGGTGCAGATTACACGCTGTTTGGTGTGGCGCCTTGCTCTCTAATCCCTGGGGTGAGTACGTATGCTGGAGCTGACTTCATTCCGGAAAAGGACAGGCCATTAGCCACTGCATCAAAGCACCGGGGTGCCTAGTGGCACAGCAGAGGGTAATAGCACCCCAAGGAAAGTGGAGTAATGGAAGCAGTCTCCCAGCTGGAGGTTGATCAATAATATTTGGAGAAGCTCCGATAAGAGCTTTATCAGACACTTTTATCCAGACTGGTGTTGTATACTGTAGGGAGCAGGGGAGGAAGTGGTGTGAAAACAGCACCCTGTTCCTTGGACTATTGTGGCTAAATACAGCTGCTAGTTAGATCTATCCCTAATGCCGCTCCTGCAGTAGTTTGCCTGGAACTGGAAGTCCTTTCCATTTTGGATGTTGTTTTTAAAGTATTGAACTATTTAAGAAGGCCTATTTGTCTTTGAGAGAATCCTGTGCCTTAATCCCTTCTCTTATTAGAAATTAAAAAGAACACAATGTTTCAGAACAGCATCTGGTTTTATTTAAAAAAAAAAATGTTTAGACTCAAGTTTCTTAATTTATCTATATTTATTTAGAAAATAAAAATATGTATCTTCAGCTGAAATGCAATCCTATGTGTACATAGCATTTCACTTTTCACCCTTTTGTAAACCTGCAAGCAGCTATGTTAGCTGAGATATAAAATAATTGAAACTGTTCTTCTGAAAGTAAAGTGTGGTTTGAGGGGTGCGTTTATTTGCTTTTTAAAGCATCATAGCTTTGCCCAAATGATTAGTGGTATGACATTGGCGTGAATCTTAAAGGTATGGAAGAGAATTCTACCTGTACGTGCTATCCTTGGGCTCTAATGTAATGGCTACTTTCAGGACTGTTGCAGGGACATTTTTATATCATTCCTGACCGTTCCTACTGACATTTCTGGGTCTAGTATGAATAAAGTACTAGAGCAGTAACCAGAGTTAACAATTCTGTACTACAATATTTCAGTTAAATTGCAGGTTATTAAATAAAGCAAGCCAATTCCTGCTCCTACTTAATGTACATTTCCAGTAATTCAGGATCTGATGTCAACAAAAAAAATGCTTTAGATAGTGCAAAGAAGTGAAATAATCAGATTATCTTTCGGGAAATGTATAGTGTTTATTCCAAACTATTTTGGCGTGCTGCAGCACTGGTAGGAAGATTCACTGCCTGCAAGGTAGTAGTTCGGGTCAGATGGGTATGAATGATGTCTTTTCCTAGTGCAGTCTTGATTCCTGGCTGTGATAGACTGGAGGAATTTCTCCATTCTCACTGGCTGGGTGATTCTTCTTCAGTTCTGTGCCCTGGCCCTTCTAATGAATTGTAGCCCATCTCCTCTGAATCTCACTATTTTTCAGTTCATCTCAGTCTTTCTGAGCTTGGTTTTGTTACAGAAGTGATCACTCAGTAGTAAGAACACACAAGGCTAGCAGAGCCTGTGGGTTATTAGAAGGAAACTCAAGAGTTGGTTATGCTGTGCATTGCAAGTAGGTCTTTTGCCTCTCTTCACATCATTTGGTGAAGAGGTTACATCTATGTCCCTTTGCCAAAGGTCTGCAGTTAGTTTTCTGGGCATCGCCAGCCATTCAGGTCACATTGCAGGCCACTGCCAGGCCAGCTCTGACGTCCTGGAGCCTTGTGTTAGCAGCTGGATGTTCAGTGGCTGCCATACTGAAGCTGTGCTAGACTGAGGAGATGGGGAAATGATGCACAATTCACATAATTCATGCATGCTTTCTCTGACATCTGAAATTTTGGTAATCAACGTCATAAATCTAATTGCAAGCAATTTGGACAGTGGAATTATCTGTGCGTAATTTATGCATATCTCTAGAGCTTTAAAGGCAAAGTCCTTAAGCACAGATGGAACTTGAAGCATATGAGTATCCCCTTTGTCTTGGTGGACTGTAGACTCATTCATAGAAAATGGTTCCATTTTCTTGATAAAATGTGTGTAAAAGAGGGTATGTATTTAGCAACAGCAATGTAAGTGGGTTCACTGAGACTGACTTTCCATATTTTGGGTCCCATGGAGGACTCTGGCATTAATGCTGCTGCTGGCTCTGAATCATTCATGTTTATGCAGGCTCCATGCCGTGCTGTAGGTTTGTAATACCACTTAGAGGCATTTTATGGGGTCTTGTGATTCACAAGGTGGGGAAAAAAAGAGTATGATTTGCCAAAGAAACAATACAAACAAATAATAATAATAATAATAATAATAATAATAATAATAATAATAATAATAATAGCAATAATAACAACAACACCAGCAACAGAGGAAAAGCAATTCTGAGTTCTATATTCAGAAATGTAATTGCTAAAGTTTCTAGAGAACTTCTAACTTCAACCAGGGTTTGAATGGAGACCAGTCAGGAGTATGAAAAGGTAAACCCTTGCTTTTTGCTCCTGTTGCTGAACTTCTGATTAGGCACTGCAATGTGCTCAGGGAATCACTGAATAGACTGGTGGGGACTCATTAATCCGAATTCCTTCTGTACTGCAATAGGATGATCTCAAAAAGCTGTTTCACGTGTTCCTGTACACCTGTATTGTCACCTAATTCACAACAATGAGTATTCAGCCTGTAGTCTGATCTGTGAGTACAGGTAAAGCTAAAGGTGTGCTAAGTTGGAGCCATTTCCTCTGTTGTCCAAATGAACCCTTAAGGGGGTTGATTCAGTCCGTACCACCCTTGCCTTAGCTGGGTTGTTCCTTTGGGCATTGCTCCCGCTGCCTGAATCTGCTTATAAGATCAGAATCCGGCCATCGTTTTGCACATGCCATTGCATTGTGAAATTTTATACTTCTGGATTATTTTACATTTCTGAGTTACACATCAAGAAAACTTACAACATTACCTTTAAAAGGCTCCATGAACATAAACCTATAACTTAGTGAAATACATTTTCCTTAATGTTTGTCCTTTTCTCATTGCTGTCCAGCTATTAGTGAAAAATACTTTTTTTTTTTTTTTTTGCTTGTTTGTTTGTTTTTCAATTCTTTGTTAAAACCTTTTATTTTTTCCCTGAGAGGAGTGAACTTTATTCAGTTTACTGAAAAGGTAGACCTGGCTCAGTTCTTTCTCTTTTTCAACAACACCTTCAACAGCAATATACTGCAATATGCTTTGCCAGCAGTTTGCATTAAATTTGTTGTTCATCCTAGGTGAAATTAGGATGGAAACAAAAATACATTTGGAGATCTACCTCTCTCCCTGCCAGAGAAAAAAGAAAGAACTTGGACACTTTTTCATCTTGGAAGTGCTGTCCTCAGCTTCAGCACAAATTGGTCTTAATGAAGAATTAACTGATTGAACACCTGGGCTATTGAAAATTTGTAGATATGATTGAAGTGATAGATTTAGCAGGATGTTTCTCTTGGCCTTTGTTTAAAGGAGCTCAGCTGATTCCTGCCTGAGTTTGGTAAGGATGCCAATGCGGCATCTTAACGGGCTCCTCCCAGGCATGTGTGACAGTCTAAGGCAGCTGGGTTTGGGAACAGGCTCTTTTCCAGTTCCTTACTGGTTGTGCAAATATCTGTGATCTGCCTTGTGACAAATGAGTGCCAAACTAATGATGGTGGTTACACAAAGCCCTCAAAAACTTGACTCACCATAAAAAAAAAAAAAAAAAAAAAAATTGCTCTGTATCTCTTTTGGATTTTCAGGGCTCTGTGGGTGGCTTGAATTTCAGTCACACTTGAATAGATCGACTCTCTAGTCAACATGTAGAAGCTTCCAGGAAGCACTGGGTTCAGTGTACATGTGGAGATGACATCACCTCCTCAAGTGTGTTAAAGACATGCTCAGAAGTAGAGGCCAAGCTTGGATAGCCCTGGAATTTTATCCATCAGAGTACATGGATGGAAGCCCAGACCAATTTGGTTTTTACGCTGCAGTGTATTGGATACTGACAGTAACTAACAGTCAGCACTCAGTGAGAGAAGATTGCTGATAACAGAGAGGTCGTTATGTTGTGAGAACAGCTGCTGCTCCTCAAATGAAGCAAGACTTGGCTAGACAGAATTCCTGCACATGGATACTTTATGAGGAGGTTGATAATATGGATAAGGCATGGTGAAGACCACTGGTACAATAACAGATGCTGCTTTACAGTGTGTTCAGAGAGTTTGATTATAAACTGTATAGCAAGAAAAGTCCAATCTCAGTCTTTCATTAAGAATTTCTTCCAAATCAGGCTGCCATTTTATTGGATTTTACTTCAATGTCATGATACTTAGTTTATTTCTTAAGTCCCCTGGGTTTCTGTGATCATGGAAGAAAGATTTTTTGGAAGCTATCAGCACTCCTTGTTTCATGAATGAACTTGACAATAGTGATTATAAAGGTTCAAATGTTAAAATACGAGCAAAACCTCTGTGGTTTATAAAATTGATGTTTGTTTGTGAATTGAGAAGTCTGAAGTGATGATACTACAAGAAACTGATTTTGTTCTGGTGTATTTTTGTTTGGTGTATTTAAAACCATAAATAATTATTACAAATTTCTATTACCATTTACAGAATATTTACTTTTGTATGTTCCCTTCAATGTGATTTTTGATTTTGATGGATGTGGTTCCAGTCACTGATGTTTTTTTCTTTTTTTCTTCTTTTTTCTTCTTTTTTTCTTCTTTTTTTCAGTTACACCAGCAGAGTTGTTTCCAGTGGACTGAAGGCACAAATTAATAATCCAGAACTGAAAGTCAGAGGACTAGACCCCCTCATCAGTAATTTAATTGATAAACTTCAGCACTTTAATCAAGTAAGTAACTTTTAGAGATACCAGCGTTTTATCACTGGGTCTGATGGCAGAGCTAAAGCTACAAACACGAGGTGGTTCTGCTTCCCGTGTTACGCGTCCCGAGAATCAGAGCCTTGAAAGAGTCATGGGGTGGGCCTGTTGCTAAAGGCATCCAGAGATTTTGTTGTGCCAGCTGGATTATGAACTCTAACAAGAGAAATTTATTTTTCTGGAAGTTGCTCTGATTCCTCTATGTTGTCCCATAGTGGTTGATTAACTGTCCTGTGGGCTGGTGTGCCAGAGACATAGAGCCCCACTGTTCACATCAAGCTTGTGCCTAGGGTCAAGCTGTGTGAGGGTGTTTTGGAGTCCCATGGTATCGCTGTGTTGGAGGAGTATTATGCTGTTTGTGCAGGTTCCTGGTCATCAGTGGTGTAGGTACAAACAGATGAAAAGACAGAATGGGTCTATAACCATGTGGTAACTGAACTGCACAGAATGCTCAAATCAGGACCGAAGGCACTCCAGGATGAATCAATTGTACCCCTTTGAAAACATTTCCTTGAGCCTTATTCTCAGGCCCTCCAGCCCCGAAGGAAAGATACCTACCAATGAGTTTGTCAGATGCAAGATTAATCTGTCTGCCTCTATCAACTGTTTGTGTTCTCCCAGATGCACTTGCAGTCTAGTAGTAGATCTGCAGCCTTTCAAAGCTAACTGTATGATTCAGTGCTCTTACTGCTTCAGCACACCTCTTAGTTCCTATGGTAGTGCTAGTCCAAGTGAGCTGGAGCTAACAGATTTAACAGAGATTGATTTTCATTTAATGTAGGCATGTTTTCTTGTCAACTTGGAAGAATGCTTACAACAGAGTGTTCACAGTCAGATGTGTTTGCACATTAGTCTGCTTGTAATCCTTCACCATTAAAGAGTGATGGAGCATGGGGATATAAACTGCTTGTAGAAAACAACTGGAAGATTAAAGTTCACCTTTGTGGGTGGGATGAACAAGAAGAAAAATAATCTGCACAGGTAAAATGGGAAGATGAATTGCTTAGTCAGGATGCAGGAATTTCTTAAGACTGTGTCTGTGACAGGGAGTCATGGTTTGATCTCTTATTTGCTCCTGGAAAAGTACAACCCTCCCTTACCTCTCATCAACAATGGTGATAAATCCGTAATCTTAACTAGCAATTAGCATTTTTGTTAAATCTGGTTTGACTCTTATGTTCTGTAAGCTGCAGTTTAAGGATTTTTGTATCATGCTGTTTGATTTAACTTGCCATGGGGGATTATAGCAACCAGTGTGAGGCAGTACTTGGTATTACAGTGAAATAGACATTATGTGGTCAGATTGATGAAAAGGATAATTTATTATTTATCTGCCTTCGCATGCTATCAAACAGAGTGTTAATTTACTTTATAAGTATTAGATATATCCATCTGTGTAATCGTCCTCTGTAAACACTGACAATAGGAAATAGCAATAGATTAAATTAAAAGTAGCTGTGTATTGGAAATTCTATTCCTTTGTAGGAAAAAAAAAAAAAAAACCAAAAACCTGAATGATCTTATAATGAACTGCATACCAGTTTTCTTAAGTTATGTACATTTGAAAAACATCTTCAAAGACCACTTTTTAGTTAGAAGAACAAAATCCAATTCTTCCTAGCTCTTCATATAAGTTGGAAGGGTTGCTTTGTGTTACTTTTAATTCTGTTTTAGGAGAATATCATCCCTAAGTAAATGTAACTCCCATCAGATTGAGGTGCTTAGCAATAATGGATTCCAAGGGTGAAGGATTAAACAGAATACTGATTATTGCCCTAAGATCGTTCGTTTTAAGTACTTGGAATAATATAAATTCCTTTGATCATAATTTTAGTAAGATTTCTTCAGAGATCAAAGCATCAAAGAAGTTGCTAAATATCTAAGGCTTTCACATATAACATCGAACATGTGTAGCTGTTTTCTGCTTCTTGAGTTTTCATTTCAGTTGTGATATTAATATACAAATAAAACCTGACACTGAAAAGCCGATTAAATCAGGATTTTAAAGTGTCATCAATAGTGTGTGTAGACGAAGAGAGATACAGAATCCCATTACTCATTTTATGGGCAAATTGATTTTTTTCATCAAATTATTCTTCTCTCTCTCTTTTTAAAATTTGGACGCAGTAGGTGTGGTGTAATTTGAGTGGTGATAAAATAACATGTTATCTTTGTATCTCCAGAAACATTTGAAATTCGCAATGCCACTTTTAGCAATGGTTGCGTATTTCATATGCAGAACCAGTCCTAGAGAGGCAGGAAGCCTGGAGAGCAGGGAACAAAGCATTGCACAGACTGTCCATCAGAGCTGATTTAATATGTGTAGGCCTCACTAATGTTCTGCTACTTAACTAATATTGCTGAACTACACAGAAGAAAGAATATTCTTGGATAAGAGAAAGATGTGCTGAGAGCTAAAAAGAAAAATACAATTTCTGTCTTAACAAAATAAGCTCTAGGCTTGCTGCATCCATCTGTCAGAGAGCCTGGCCCTGCTGGCTCTCTGTCTGTCTCAGATTGTCTCTATTGCAGCAGTGTGCATTTTGGACTGTCGGGTTAATCATCTGTTGGATCGATTTGCTAGGTCGGGGAGTACTGTCCACTACAGCTGTGTTCAGATCAACAGGATTCATTTTTCTAAAAGATGTGCCTTAGCTCAGCAATTCCAAAGCTTTTCTGGAGCAAGTCTAAGTACTGCTGTCTGTGATAGTCCCTCTTCCACATTCTGTCTTCCACTGCTGGACCCCAGCCCTTCCCCGTCAGCAAGCCTTCCGCCGCCGCCTTCCTCCAGTGGCAAAGTATTGATTCATTTAAATCCAAAACCGAGAGTCTTTGGTGCACAGCCGGCATTCCTCTGTTAGCTCCTAATTATGACTTTATCCACAAATATAAAGAGATTAATATCTTCATTGGTCCTAAATCCTAAGGACATGGACAAAACTCAGTGATGTATTACTGTTCATATTGTTGCATCCCAACTCTAGCATGTTATGAATAATCCCTATGCTTGTCTTCCCTCATTTCTCACTGTGATTTAGGCTGAAGTGCCAATTCATTGGAGATTACAGTAGTTTCTCCTTTTTTTTTCATGTGGGTCTTAAATCCTCACCACATATTATTTTTTAAAACAAAATGATTATGCAAATAGCAGGCTATTTCATAACCTTTTTGCAAAGCTACAAGAAAGGTGAATTTCAGTGAATACTACTCAACAATTACTGTTATTTGCACCCCTGTCAGATAAGGTTTTTGAAGGGTTTATTGTGGCTGCTGACTCACATATCAATAGAATTACTGAGTGACAATTTACAGTAATTTTTACTTATAATAATGCAAAAAAAAAAAAAAAAAAAATCAAGTGAAGTCCTAGGTTGATTTTGAAGAACTAGAAGCTAAAATAATATCTTTTTCTCACCTTTTTGTGTGTGTGTGTGTGTGTGTGTGTGTGTGTGTGTGAGTAGAGTAGATGTGAACTACAACTGATAATAAACATGAAACCCCACATTGTCCCTTTTTGGAGTACTACTTCTTGCCACATAATCACACTTAAATACGTTTTAGTGTTTTCCTTCAGCATAATGCTTTTCACAGTTCAAACACAAGAGGTTTGGAGGCTAAGGTTAAAAATCCCAAAGGATCAATTACATTGAAAGCAAAGAACATGTTAGGGAAAGGGGAAAAAGCTTTGACTATAACTTAACTAGCAAAGTTGCGTGGACACTCTCAAAGGATTATAATACAAGTATTGTACAAGTTTAACTTATTTGTCTTTTGTCAGCCTAAATGTGATCTTAACAGATTTTTAGAATACAGTGTGTTTTGGTATTGTCGGTCAGAGATGGATGCTTAGGGCATGTCTGTAATTCAGTGCAGTATCCTAGAGTTTAAAATGAAAGTGATGCCAAATCAAATCTTCCTGAATATGGACCCATATATTGTTGGTTTTTTTTTCCTTCCCACTGAAGTCACATGAATCTGCCAGCTGAACATAGAAACACATATATCATGAATTCCTTTTAGATTTGTATACAAAGGATGCCATCATAGCAAAGTTCCAAACAACACTGAGATGTTTCTTATCAATAATATGAGCTAGCCATAATTTAATCTTGAATGTGAATTTAATTGGGTTAGACAATAGAGAATAATCCTATAAATCATTTAACTACTACTTAATTTAAATGTGTATATATTTTTTCAGACATCTATAAAATTTATTACATTATAGACTTTTTATATGAGATTTAAGTGGAGACACATTGGTTTGATTTTTATCCAAACTTGTAGATGACTTGGAAGAACAGACTTGTAGTCTGTTCTTCATTTCATCCAATGAAAACATAGAAAGAAGGTAGACATCTTAAACTGCTGCTATATTGCTTCTAGTACTTGGGATTTAAACAGCCCCAATAGGCTGAAAATATTACTGCATGCCCCCATGCACATAGCAAAACCTTCAAAGACACGTGTTTCTTACCAAATAAAACAGCTTTTCTAGAAATGCCTTATGTCGGAATTTCCAAAACAGGTCCTCTTTTTCCGTCCAAAGCATTTGGAGACTTCGGACGTTTGTTTGGGATTTCAGATGTTCCATATTACATGTATTTCTGAAAATAGGAAGCAAGACATCTGAAAATTCTAGAGAGATTCATCCTTTCTTTGTTGGCTAACCAAGCAGCCTGTGTGTGTGATTTGGAAGGTAGTAGTTAATGTAGATGCACAGATTGGTAGAAAAAGACACTGAAAGATTGGGCCAGTCCGAGATGTGTAGGATGTACAGTGCAATACTAAGCTGTGCACAAGTTTCAGGATTCATTGCTGCAGGTATTTCTGTGATGGATACCCCCTACAGAACTACGGGAGGGGTAAGGCTGTGATGCCAGAGGCATGCCATCACGGCCTGTTGGAGATGCCACCCAGCTGACCCCAAGCCTGATATTACATTTTGCAAGAAATGTACGACCCGCATCACTGCTCAGCTGGGTGGAAATGGTCCTTGGCACAACAGAGACCATTGATTGTTCAGTGCAGGTTTTTGTGTGGTCTGGGTGATAGAAATCTCAAAGATCAGTTACACCTCTGCTTGTCCGCGGTTTACGTGTGAGATTTTCTTTGAGGCAAACACCTCTGCAGCTGTGTTGGTCCTTTGTGACTTCACTTCCCTATAAAGGCAGTAACAGACCTTACATTCTTCATTTCCAAATGCAAACAGCAGAAGTGATAACTGCATTAATACAATAGTCATTGCTTGATTAGTAAATAGATGCAAAAAAGGGCACGTATTTCAGGAAAATAAAGATAGAATTAATGGAACTCCAAGCAATTAGGTGTAAAGTCTTATGATGCCAGGAAAGAACAATTGGACTGTTTATTTTTTTATTTCCCATTCTCTGCCATATAAAAATTGTTCACCCTTATCTTGAGATAAACTATCAACTCAAATTATTTCATCAGTTATACAGAGTTGTTTCTCATCCCTCCCTTTTTTTTTTTTCTAAATGTTCATGCTTATTAGATTCACGGGCTGTTTTTCTTCTTCCCTGCTAAGGATCAGACATCTCTCTGCTTCCAGATACAGATGCTGAATGCCCAGCTCTGAGATAAGTTATGATCTTTTTCATAATCCATATGCAATGAAACAACTCATGCCAATGCTTGAAAATATCCAGCTTACTCAAAGACTGAGTATAATCCTTCTCTCTGCCTTCTGTATGGTTTTCCATCTCTTAGGAAATATACATGTGCATATGTAACATACGCTGTACAAAAATATTGGAGATATCAGATTTCATCATGTCTCTGATTAAAGCAAGGAAAGATACATAAATGCTGTCAGCCTGGGAAAAGTAAACAAAAATCATGTAGCAATTTAGTATTCTCTTATTTCTTTAAAGAACTGGCAGATTTCTGTCTTACATAGTTCTTAGCAAGTCATCTGGAAGTTCAGAGCTTTTCCCTTTTGTAACGTTTTTACATAGACTTGTCAATCACAGTTGAGACAAAGCATTGCCTGACTGTTGGGGGATTCTTTTGTTACCAAGAAAAATCAAAATCAATAAGAGCCATCTTTGCAAAGCAGTGTATCATAGAGCAGTGCATTGGGATATAGTAGCATGTAGCAGAGTATGTGGTACTGGGGATGCTTCACTAAGAAATGTTTCTTGCAATAAAAGCTGTAGATCTCAGGCAATTAAGCAGGATGAAGTTGCTGATTTCTTGGGAGCATTTATCTGTCAGGGCTGCCATCAGAAGGAGTAAAATTTGGAAGAAATATATTCAAGTAGTGCGCTGGGGCATCTGACATCTCAAAATTGTATGCTGGTCTTATATTTCTGCAAACTACTACTGCTTTGAGACCATAAATTTGTGCCTTTGCTCATTTCTGACTCTTTGGCGACCCAGGTGAGGTGCTGGGAGAGCATCCCCGTGGAGTGGGCATGCAGGGAGCAAGGGCATGCTGGTAGCTGCAGGCAGCTCAGCTGTGCTCCTCCCGGAAACACACAGATGTGGCCATGGGGTTACAAAAAGGTACTCAGGTCCTCTTTGTCTGGGAACCTTGAGAGGCAGATAGAGCAGCCGGTATTAATAATAGGGTCATCAGGCTTTGCACCTGGGCTGTGGGAACTCCGAGCTCATGGCCTGGCAGCTCCAGTCCCTTGGCGGCGTGAGGGTGGCTTTGCTTTGTCATATGCCCTTAGGCGTTAAAGGGAGAAGGGGTTTGGCAGCTCTAACCTTGGTTCTGCTGTGGCTTTAAAACCACTGTCAAAATCAGATGTTTGTCTGTGATTCAGAATGGAGGGACTTGCGAAAAGCCCACCAGCGGAGCACTGTTTCACGGGGGGCATATGTTAACATTGCCATTTAGTGCTGACTGAGGTGTACGTCACCCCCAGCTGAAATCGGTGTACCTGCTGGTGTACCTGCTGTGGGTAGTTTTTTTCTGTTTAATATAGGGACTTGAAATATTATAAAATAGTTTTAATTAGGGTCAAGGAAAGACTTTTTAGTATCAGAAACAGCATTGAGACTTCAATACAGACAGAAATCATGTAAAATACTGGCTCAAGTAAAACAAAATGGAACATTTTAAAATAAGAAATGTTTTAAAATAAATCTGAATCTCTATGTAAATCCAGAATATCTTATTATATGCTAGAAAATATATAATGCTAAAATGCCCGTTTATTATTCATGTGTTGTGTCTCAGAGTATGCAGTACTATTTGTCTTGCAAGCATTTTCAGAAATTATTTGCCCAGATGGGCCATTGTATGTGTTTTGTTTTGCTCATTGTGGGAAATTAGTCTTAATAAATCAAAATCACATATTGAGTCACAGTTGAGACTTGAGCCAAGTGGGGGAAGAGGGAGGGGAGAGCTACTGTTTCAATCTATAACTGAGCCAAAACATTTCACATACAGGAAAACATATTTTGAAAAGAATAATATGTATTTATTTTTTTTTTAATAACAAAAAATCCCCAGAATCTGTCCTTTGGTTTGAGCGCTCTCTTCTAGCTGCAGCTAATGAGCAAAACCCAAACTGATGTCTGCTCTCTCGGGTGAGCTGAGAAGTGCTTGGGATCCTCAGGTGTAATATCTGGGAGCAAGGAGGAGGCTTGAGTCTGGCTGGGGTCTGCCCTGCCTGGTGGTGGGATGCGGTGCAGCATCACGAGGCCAGGAGAGAGCTGGTGTGGGCACCCAGAGCCAGTGGGGTTTGGGGCTGCTGCCCTTGTCCCCTGCGTGCATGGGACCCGGTTCACCAAAGGAAATGAGAAAAGCTTGCTTCCTAGCCAATGGTGCTGGTTGTACCTGGGGACAAAGTAGATCAACTGGGAAGTGTAACAGTGATCACATGCATAAAGCTGTTTTTTCCTTCTCCACTCACATTGGGGCAGCAGCAAGATACCTCTGCATCCTCTGCAGTGTGCTCCCAAGAGAAGCATCCATGGGGCCTCTAAGAAGACGTGATCAGCCCGGGGGACTCGGGAGGGCTGCCAGAGGTGAGGGGAGAGGCAGCAAAAGAAGAAACGTCTCCATTATTAATGAAAGTTCTGTGGCTCCTTGCCTCCCCAAGAGAAACCAGGGTCACTTTGCTCTCCTCATGTTCAAGTACTAAAGGGAGGGGATAGGTAGCAAAGGACAATGTAAGAGAAAAAGCTGAAGTCAAATTCCACTTGTAACAAGTGGATAAACGTTTATGCTAGTAATGTATACTGCTACTTCCCAGCTGAGGCAAGCAGCCTGTTTCCAGCAGTAATTTGGGTTGCATTGCAGCCCGAGTTGGTAAATTCAGAGCTGAGAAGGTCCAGATGAGGTGTCCCTCTGAGAGGTTGGTTAGTGGATGTAGCAGCTGATGCTGGTCACCAAGCGGGACCTTGGCTGCCCTTGGTGCTGGTTCGGGGCAAGCAGCCCCCCGCTACTGCTGCTGCCCAGCCGGGCTGCCCTGGCTGCTCCCAGGCGCTTGCTGCCCAAGGCAGTGTCAGAGGAGTGCTTCATCTGTACTCCTCTTCTGCCAGTGTTCCTTCCCTTGGCCTTTGGTTTTAGAAAGAAAGCTCAAATATTGGAGAGGCAGTGTCAGGAATAGCCTTTTGCTTCTATTTAGGGAGGCGTTCCATTGTAATTACTAAAATAGCACAGACTATAGGGGACAATCCTCTTGTTTGAGGTAGAAGTGCTACCATGCAATAGCATTATTAGTCAGTTTAAATAAATTCAGTCTTAAAATAGATCTGTTTAGCTTCTGTGTTATACACTTCTTCAGTGTTGTACATAACACTTGGGAAGATCTGAGTGTATTACACCTGACAGCCACCTGATCACAGCAGCATGTTCCCCAAGAGACCAGGCATCCCAGCGCTCTGGGTGCTGAGCACGACAGCAGCCGTGCTGTGCTGTGCTGTGCAGTGCAGGAGGCATTGTCTTGCTCTCTGCCCCCAAACAGGCCTCGGAAGCTTCTTCCATCCAGGCCTGCAGACATCTCTCCCTTCTTCCAGCTTTCAAGTGTTGCCATTCCTGCTTCTCCAGAGAAACATTTCCCCACCAATGACATTAATTCTGTGTGTCCTGTTTACCCTAGCACAAAACTTTGATACTGTAGTTTCGTGTCTCATGTCAGAATTCCCACAACAAGCTTCCCATCAGATGCAAAAGGCTGGTTTACCTCTTTTGTAATACTGACCGTGAAAGAGCTCTCTGCTAGGGAGGGAAATTGCTTTATTTTACAACTGTGTTTTTCTTCATTTTTATCTTCTTGCTTTTGTGTTGAGGCACGGAGATTTGTAATAATACCAGAAAACATAGTGGGAATTTTACAAACCTTAGTGCACTCTAATTTTCACCGTCTGTTACTTTTATGAGTATTGGCTAGTCTTTACTCTTACCTTTTTACTGGTTGGTCATACTTGTATTGAAATGTTTTGTTTCTGAAAGGCAGCCTAATTTAAGTCCATTTTAAAATAACACAATTAGGTGTATTACTTAAAGGTACCACGAAAGCTCTTCTGCTGAGTGTAGCAGCTGATTTCATTGTACTCCAGACAGTCTCTGCAGTTTGCTTCTAACTCAATTCAGTCCAGTGCAGGTATGAGGCTGTGTGTACAGACTTGAGAGAAAAACACAGTGAGGAATGGAAAGCCGTTTCTTCAGCTGCAGGAGACCACATCATAATTCACTATAATAAACATTGTTCTATCTGGATTAACAGGGATGGTTAAAATTAGACAGTTAAAAAAAGGGGGGAGGGGGGCGAGTGGTCTTCTCGCACAGCACATGTTCCTGTAGCCCAGCTCTGACACAGCCGAGGCAGTAGTCTGGCGTCAGCTCAGCACAGAACCAGACCCAAGACTTCTGTTAGTGTTCAGCTGCTCTCTGGAGAGAGAGGTGGTGCAGTTGTCTCAGAGACCCCTTCTTATTAAGACTCTCCCCACGGTGTCTTTCCAGGTTGGTACCTTTAGAAGAGACGTTCTGTCACTACAACTTGTAATGGTTTCCCTAGGAGGTGAAATACTGGTGGAAGTCATTGGGAAATATTGTGCATCTGTGTCTTAAATGCAAACTTGGGCACATTTGAATTGAGTGACTTTCTTCAGCCTCCCTTAAAAGTCCAAGTCAACATTGTATGCACTGGCTACATGATGCTTAAATGACAAAATACAGAGAGCCCCACAGAGTGTTTATGTTAAGGGCTGTAATAAGTAATAGCCAGTGGCATAAGGATTTTTTCAAAAATGCATTAGCAATATTTTTAGAGGCGTATATTTTGGCATATATATGCCTCTTCTCTGGGGCACCTCAGCGTTGTGCTTGCTTGCTTGCTTCTATCTGTAAAAATAAGTAGACTAGTCATCTAGTGCCTTACTTCTTCCTGTTTATAACATTCTCACGGTCCAGATTGAATTTGTAGACAATAGTTCTTAGGCACAAAACAGGCACTTTATACCTTTATACACTGAAATATGTTCCAGTGTATAAAACAAGAGCAGTTATATAATGACTTGATAGCGGGATACCTGGAAGTTCCTGCTTCCTATAGGAAAACATCCAAAGGAAATAGCAACCGAAGTAAACAGCATGTCTCTGTGTCTCGCATGAAGCAGATCCCTGTGCAAGTCCTGCCCGTGTGCCACCAGTGAGGGTAACATAAACAGATGGAGAGTGCAGGCTAGGCAGCAGCCTGCTCAGGTGCAGAGTGCGGAATTTGCACATGCTTATACCTGGGAGAAAAGTTACTACTGTGTGCATGATGCTGAGAAAAGCCTTGGGTGTTACGGTTGGAAATATTCGCGCTTTGCTGTTCTTTTGAATAGCAGTGAAGAGTGTGTAAGGGTCTGTTTGCTGTGGCTCCTGTGCATTTGTGGTGCAGCCTACTCCTGAGCATGCAGGTGGGACACTCGCTACCTCTAAGTGTGATTTCATTGCTAAAAATGCCACTGAGAGATTTGAACTCTGTAGTCCTGAAAACATCCAGGCCCTCACTTTCTGTACCCCTAAACACCCCAGGCTTAGGCTAACTGAAGTGCATTGCATTACAAATATGATTTATTTACTATGTACTGTTTTGTGACACCTACAATCTTTCCTGCTTCTTGGGACTGTATGCGATCTAAGTGAGATAATACATTTATTTCACTTGCCTTTTTCATGCATCTGAAATGAGCCTGTGCCTCAGTGCAGTTACGTGGGAGTGGATCTATTTGGGGCTGAGTATTCCCAATCCCAGATGTCATGGATGAACTTGTCATTATGCAGAACAGTCACCCAGGAGACCACCAGTTCCCTCTAGAAATGGGTAGCCCTGCTATTACGTTAATAGCAAAGTGAAAAACGCAAGAGAGTGAGTAAGACAGTGCTACTTTGCATGTAGAAATCACACATTTTCATCACTGCTTTCTCAAAATCAGTTTTGAGCTGTGCAAAGATGCCAGTCCTCAATCTGGAAGAATGCTGTCCCATGGAGAGTCTGTCACCGCCTAACTTGTGCAAGTACGTCTCCCTACCCCAAAGACCTGAGTCGCCTTTGTCCCCACTTGGGCACAAAGCACAAGCCACCCCCAGCTGCAGAAGGTGCCTGCCTCGCTGCAAGGCAGAAGCTGGGGTCTCAGCCTCCTATGACAATCGAGGGCTCACAGGAGGTTATTGATGTAGAAATACAGGGGAGTGAGTGTCCACAAAGGGTAGTGTCAGCAAACGAGACCCAGCATGTATAACCATCCTCACGCCCAGAATCAATATTTACATACATCCCTAACTTTAGGGACATAAATAATTCTGTGGGCTATTCACATGGTATATAATTGCATGCATGTTTGAGTGAAGGCTGTGTTCAAAAATGAGAGATACAGACACTGGTGTAAGCCTTCCGAGGTTAAACCCTTTGCACAATTGTTGGAGGAGGAGCTGCCTTCTTCCAGAGTGTAACTCACATCTCAGCATCAAGGCAGTTACTCTGGCTCACTCCTTTCCGTTGATGATAACAGGACTTCTGGAGGCTTTTCTGACAAGGCTGGTGCTAACCTTTGCCAATCCGTTATCATTTATCCCCCCGGAAGGCTTCATTTCAGTATGGCATTTCAACATGCAGGTCACTCAGCAGTTGGCACACCTGGGGAGAGGTGTCTGCCTTGTACAGGAGTGCAGAACGTGCTCCTGCACACCTCTTCCTGCATCCCAGGCTAACGGCAGCGTGTACACCACATCACATGGTCCCAAAAAGAGCTGGGTAACAGGACTGAATTGTTTTGAAGCAACCACAATGTGTCCTCAGTCTTACACAATTCAATCACGTCTGAAGATGACTTTGTGTAGGCCTCTGCATGCTCTTCATGTGCCCAGGGAAAAAGAAATGGATGCACACATTGCATTGTTTCCAGCATTTGGAAAAGAAGTTTTACAGCTCTAATTTATTAGTAATTCTGATACAGAAGATATGTGAGGAGGACTTTTTCTATGCGAGGTGAACTTTTCCACAGTTACAAAAGTATGTCTAATAACTAATTTGAATGGTTTGAAGTGATAGTCAAATTTGAACACAGCTTTTAGTAGCCAGAAGCAAATCTCCAGAACGTAGCCTTTCGATATGAAGCATGTAGTGTTTCGAATGCTGCCATATGTCCTGATACATATCAGCCTTGCAAACATCATCAGAAAGGCTCAATGTCATTTCAGGGCTCTGTGTCTTGTTTGTTCCTTTCAGTATCTATAAGAGGAGCCTCTCACAGTGGAGTTTTTCAAAATGACATGTTCATGGGAGTGAACTGGCAGACAAACAATGTAATTATTGGATAATATAATGAAATATGCCTTGTGCTTCACTGCAGTAAAATGACGCTGAGCCATATTTGATGTGGCATTTGAAATAAGAGAATCTAATAATATAAAATGGATTTCAGAACGGTAAATGGAAAGCTTTGGATTTGGCTTTCTTAGACTATATAATTGGGCCTGGATGAAGTCATAAAGCGAGGGCTGAGTGCCGCAACATGCTGCAGGCACTTTGAACCACTTGATGAAGCTGACCATTTGTGCCAGTGACTTGAATATAAGTTTAATATTAAAGGGCTTTGTTGCATGAAGTTCTGGTCTCAAGGGTAATTTTGAGTTGTGCAGCACGATACAGAAGTCTTAACAGAGGTGTTTGAAATGAATCACTTCAACTATTACAGGTCAATTTTGGACTTCATTTAGTCTGTCCATGAACCATATGAAGCAATATTATATCTTTATATTAGATTATTTTTGTAACTGGTTAAAATACTTTTTCCTTTTTTTCCATCTAGTTTCACTAATCACTTCCAAGTAGTTAGTGTATTAAAAAGTTGACAGTAGTTACTATACGTGTAAAATACCTTTGGGGCTTGTAATGTGATGTATGAACTAATAATCCAAACAAAATATAATGCATTGCTACTTACTTGGGAGACAAACAAAACTAAATGTACTGAATTTGTTTTGAAAACTTGAATAATTACTTTTTGAAATATGAGGTTCCTATTCAGCTTCTAAATTTAACGGTGAACAGAAAGTCATAGGTGCAGGAAATGGGATAATCTGGCTAATTAAACATCTCAATTCAGCGGCAAAGGAAAAGCACTTAATTTCAAAAGTAACAAAATTAAGAAAGCAGAATTCTGAACAGTGCAAATGAGAAAATAAGACATGTAAAACTCAAGAAGAAAATCTAAATGTATGATAAAGCTAAAGGCAAAACCTGTGACTGGTAGGGCCAAGGACAATAAGAAACTGTCTTATCCTGCATGATGAGGTATGCTCTTGTGTAGTAAACAAGTAATATTGAGGCAAAAAGTATCTCTGTGCAATGTGTGAATTCTAGTAAATGCTATGTAGGTGTTTTTTTGTTTGTTTGTTTGTTTTTGTTTTTGTTTTGTTTTTTCTTTATTCTTCAAGAAAGCTGAAGCTGTCCTGTCTGCCTGCCAGCCTGCTCCTCCAGCAAAATTTTAAGTGGTCAAGTTCAACCACATTCCCATAGCCCATTTTATCTGTGCAGGAAGTTTCTCTCATTGCCAATTTCCCCCATTTCAGAAGTTTTTGGACTGCACAGGCATGTTGCCACATATGGCAAATCTGATTCCTGAGAAAAGATTCTTGGATGAAGTGCCTGAGAGTGATGCACTGAGAGCATAAATGGGGCAAAGGATGCAGGGCACTGTGTTCTTCTTGGGAATTGTCTGTACGCAGGGTTTTAACTGTACCTCTGCTGTTGCACTGCCCTGATTAAGCCAGCACGGTTTGTTGTTTGTTTTTGTATGTGGATGCTTTTTCTAATGAGTTCAAGCAGGGGAAAACATGAATGACTGTAATCTGGGTATTGCCGAAATAGTTCAATGTGAACTGTCAAGCTGCAGTTAAACCAGTAAGCAGGAGTTAAACTGTCTGCAATTGCTGAGCAGCCTGCTGGTGGGCTCGCAGCAATTTCAGCGAGATCAGATGATCAAAATGCATTAGTTCCTTCTGGCTGGTACAGAGAGAGAGAGAAAGAACAAGATCATTTTGCTGGAGTCTCAAATCCACATAAATTCTGGTCTATGGAGAATACCTGAGGAGTTTGTTTGAATCCCAGAGAATATTTTAGCCTCTTTCTTCTATAGGGGATTGAGAAGTGGACTTAAAAGAGGAAGTCTGGTCTGGTTTCTATTAGCACAATTGTCTGGGTCCCAGAGAATGTCCCCAGCATGCTTTAGCTGTGGAGGTAGAAATTGTAGAGGATGAGAGAAGGCACCAGAAAATTCAGTCTGCTTTTTAGCTCTCTCCTGCTCTCATTTTCTCTCCTACCCTTTCCTCCCTCCCATTCCTCGCTGTAAATGAAGCATTTGATTTTTCCAGCGATAACTGGGTGGCGGGTAACGGGTGGAGCCCCATCCCTGGGGCTGTGAAGCAGGCCATATGTTTGCGTGGGTGTGGGCAAGTGTGGGGACATGCTTCTTAATGGAAGATTCCAGTGTGGGATGGAAGAGGATGTGGTTTGGGGGTGTGCTATTCCAGTGCAGGCCCAGAATTCAGGCCAATCTTAACATCACCCCAAAAGCTGTTTCTCAGCATCCCTCTGTTCCTGCTGTATCGACCATTCGCAGTGGTTGAGAATACAAGTTCAGCTGAGTTGAAACCTCAGGGTATGTCAGAGGGAACAAATGGGAGATTTAGCAAATTCACGCTTACTCCCTGGCTTCTGCCTTGGATTCGGATTAAACCCTAGATCATTGGAGCTACAAGTACATGACAGTTGTGTTACTGCAGCTAAATCAGTCAATTTTATTCCACCGTTTTGTAATAAGCCCTATGAGAGAGATGGGAAAAGACAGTGCTAGTCTGGCTCCTGGAGGGGCAGATGGGCTTGATTTCTTAAAAAAAAAAAAAAAAATCCTGAGAATTCAAATGCTCCATATTTTCACTTTTCAGTCCAGGACTAAGCAGAAAACAGCGACATCAGCCCTGATGACATGATACTGAGGAAGACCTGTTTGTCCTCCCAGACCCTTTGACCACCTCCTGTAGCCCTCACCCCAAAATACTCTTTGTCACCTGCAAGTCCGCAGCATTTGGTGGCAGTCCTGGCTTTCATTTTAGGATGCCACTCCAAAAGGTGGCTTTCTTCGGAGTTCTAGATGTGACAGAAATGACATGCAATAACTCTATCAGCTTGAACGGGCTTCCATCTTGTCTGGGCTTTGGTAGGGTTCAGAAAGCTGCCAGCTTTAACCCACTTCGTTGGCCTGTATATGTAGATATGTTGAGTATTGATCATGCAGAGTTTTGATCATTACTAGCTGACGACAGCAGAGTCAAAGAGCAGCTGATCAGGCAAATGCTTGTGTGCCACTGACAACTCTGTCAGGTGGTTACCTGAGACTTCCTATTAACGTGAGTTTTTCTTGTCTGTAGTCAATGGCTATCCACAAAGCATCTGTTGGTGTACTCTTCTCAGTTCTCACTCAGGGCTCACTCTGGACACCACGAGGCCCCCAGGCCTGCTGCATTTCTTTCTTTGGTACTTGATCCTTAGGCGGTGCCTTCTCCCTTCCTGCCTGCCCTGCACTCATCTTCATGTGTAGATAGTAACAACTTTCACTCAAGTTTTAGAGAAGACAGCATTCTCTTTTGAAGGTTTAGAAGCTCATCCGTGTGCTTTGCCTGGGCATTGCTTTTGGAGCGCTTCACTGATCCGAGCCAAAACTTCTAGTTGCATTGATGGAGTTCCTTGGGTTCATCTGTTACCAGACTGCTGCCAAGTATCTTATTGTGGCTCTTGACTAAGGCAGTGGGCAAAAGCATCCCTTAAGGATTTTGGATTAAAACACAGCTTCCCAAACTTAGTTTGCTTGGCCAAACTATAGAGCAGGATGTATTGTACATGGCAGCAGCAGACAGCAGGCCTTGGCCCACAGTTGCCCTTTGCAAAGAATTTAACAGGGATTTCCTATCAAGAAAAGGCTGGGGGATGAGCTTTGCTTTTGGGAATACTGTTTGTATGGTAACTAATACGCATGCCACAAGTGCCCTGCACAACCCAGTGTGAGACCCAGTGTAACTGGCCTTAAGGCATTTTAATAAACGGCAGTGGTTATTGGCAATCTACCAGCAGTTCATGCTGTTG
This sequence comes from Aythya fuligula, assembly GCF_009819795.1. Taxonomy (NCBI): domain Eukaryota; kingdom Metazoa; phylum Chordata; class Aves; order Anseriformes; family Anatidae; genus Aythya; species Aythya fuligula. The sequence goes on along the minus strand of NC_045567.1, from coordinate 13,149,711 downwards.
GGATGCCAAGTTACTAAACATTTTTGTGACTTTAACAGATGACCTTTATAAGGGTGCAGATCTGAAATGGATGTTCTGTCCTTGAGATGTTGTGTCCTAACTCTTTCAGGCCTCTCAGGAGTTTTTAGACATGATTATTGTTTCTAGATTCTTTTAATTAAAAAGTGTTGAGCTCTACACATTAGTTCCATGCTGTTCACTCTGGGCCTGCCCTGTGCAGTCTTCATTCTGCGCTAAGATCGTGCTATCTAAATCCTGTGTGGTATCTTTAAATAGGGACAGGCTTGCAGCTCATTGTTTTCTTTGATGATGGAGCTTCCCACCTCATATATGAAGGTTTTATCCTTTAGCAAGTGAATGGCTTAAAGCTAAAAGATCAGGTGGTTGGATTTGTTGTTTGTTTTTTTTTTCCCGCCTCTCACCATTTCTCATTCCAGAAAATGGGGAATTTCTGCTAGGAAATGAACAGCCTTTTTAATGTATAGTTGAGGTTTCTTCAGATTCTTTTAATGACAATTGAAAAAGCTAGAAAGAGGGGAAATAGCCACATCAGGAATACCAGGGAAATACCAGGGAAAGTTTGCTGAGCAAAATTCTGCTCCCTCAGCATACTCACAGATCAGGAGCTGGGGCATTTCTTGCAGCTGGCACATGGGCCAGAGACATCTTTGCACCAGATCAGGAGCAGTGTTAGGAGAGCGAGACCCAGCTCGGTGCCCAGCTGACAGGAAGGCTGCAGGGTGGGCTGTGCTTTCATCCCAAAAAATCCACATTAAGGGGTATGAACGAGAAAGAGGACTCTGAGTGGCCCAGCTGCAAGAAAAGCTTCGCTCAGATCTCAAGCCTCATTACATATGAGATAATCCAGCCACAAAACACAAAGCCACAGGAAATCAGGCTGAGTTCTGCTTCCCACAGAACTCCTCGTTCCACTTGTGTCTGCGTGCTCAGTTTTGCTTCCCCTGTTCCATTCAGCAGTTTGGTGAATGAGGATGTGGATGAACATTCCCATTTGCCAGGCTAGGCAGTGAGAACAGTTAAACTCTTTATTGTTAGAAGTAAAAACAAGTAAACTCAGTATGCCTGTGTTTACCCTTTCCGAGCACTGCTTTCTTCTCTCTCTTCTAGGGGCCTGTAAATTGCTCCGTAGCCCAAAACAGAGATTTTTGTGTTGGTTACTGTATTTGTATAATCAACACAGTAAAAAGCAAGAAGCATTATTGGTATTAAGAGCTTCACTTCATTCGAAGAAAAGAGCTGTCATTTATATGTTTTAGAGCAGAATTTGTGTTTCTCACACAGTACACAGCAGTCTCATATGTGATCTTGGACCAGTTGTGTAGTTAATGACTACTTGCTGAAAGTCAATGTCATTTCAGAAAGGCCCTGTTGTGCTGAGAGCAAAATTTCCAGCCCTTCCAGAAAATAAAAATTAAGAGATCAGGAGGGTCACTTATGCCACCTTTAAGTTTCTGTGGTTTTCTGTGGATTGTCCATTGTATTGCACACACTGTTAAAGTATAAATGATTGCATTGTGTAATTGAGGAGTGATGTCACATGCTTGATGGCTGTCAGTCATGTTGTTTCTGGACTGAATGACTCTGAATGTTTCAGATGCAAGAGAGCCTGTTTAACACTTCATAGGCAAGAGACCATTGTTAGAAAGCTTTCAAAATACAGCTGTCTTCCCCATAGCCCAGCACAGTGCCTGTGATTAGCAAGGCCAAATTATTACCATACATGCTGGAAAGGGGCTTTATAAAGCCACTCCTGAATAACTGCTGTTCCAGCTTATAAAAAACCACAAAGCTGAGATGTTTGGGGGGTGGGGAGTACAACACCCAACCCGTAAGTTGATGTGTCTGCTACTTGGATAGTCATCCCCTTAAACACTGATTTAGTGTCTTGATAATACATAAGATATTACATTGATAATCATAATACATATGATAATACATGGATAAGACATTCATAATAATATTTTTTTCCATTGGTTATCACCAACCAAATAACTTTTCACTGTGCAGAGCCAGAGGGATGCTGTGGTGAGCAATGCCATGGCTGACATTGTCCAAACTCCCAGCTTTCTCCTTTTGGTTCATTAACCCTCCAATTCTCCTTACACTCTGGCTCCAAGTCAGACGGGGCAGGCTGGGCTGGGCTGGGTTTGGTGCTGGGGCATGCTCGCATCCTGAGCAGAGACACTGTGATGGGCTCTGGGAAACTCCGTGCAGAGTGGAATAAGCTGGTGCTTGCTTTCTCAGACTTTCCTAATACATGAAACTGTCACAGGAGCCTAATACTCATGAGGTCAGTGAAGTGGCTAACAAGCGCACTTGGCTAAATTAGGAGTCAGGTTAGGGCATGAGAACAGTTCTAGTTCCATAAAACAGCTCAAGATTTGCCCCCTTCCTAAATAACTAACATGAGGTATCAAGACATCCACTGTAATCACAGTTTCACTGGGGGCTACATGTACATGACATGTTGCTTCATAATACAGTATATTGAAAATTCAGAATCCACAGAAGTCACACCTATGATTCTGTTGTACCATTTTTCTGAACATGCCTCTGAGTATTAAAACAAAAGCTTAGGAAATAGGTGCCAAGGCTCCAAACTGGATGCTGATAGTTGGGACTGCATTTGGTTTTAGAATAACATTTCTTCAGAAAAGGGTTGTTTTCAGCCTCAGTGGAAGTCAGAGCCACATAATATGATAAAAAGAAATAAGGAAAACTCTTTTTTCCTTAAGGAAAGTCTGCTGTAATTATGTTTTGAGTATTGGTGACATTTGACAAGTTTGCCTATTGCAGATTAATGGCAAAGGTAAGGAGTCAAAGAAGAGGAGGTGAAAAAGGGACAGAAAACTGGCTTACAAAAGGAGGCAAAAGGTTAGCCATAAAAAAAAAAAAAAGGGAACAAAAAAAACTTTTCAAGTTGAAAAAAAAAAAGCTCTGAGTTCTGATGAATGAATTGCCAAAGTTTCAAGAGCTCAGTTTGCTGAACATGCCCAGAGTGGGAATGCATCTAGGAATTCTCCATTGTTTCTGAACCTACAGACACATATTAGAAATCTTGTGAAAACAAGTTTCTTCATGATGTTTTGATACCTCTGTTTCTGGCAGTTGTCCTGCAGCAGGAAACATAAAGGGAGCAACCTATGTTATCTGTGTGCCTGTTTCAGGGTATGTATACTCTCAGTCCTTCCAAGTTTCCTTCACGTTTTCAGGGATCATTTGGCATTTGTCTGTGGAACAGAGGTGCAGGATGCATTGGCATTGAAACCTTGAAATGAAACCTGTTTCACAAAATATATCCATTGTTTGTCCTAGGAAAAGGAAACGCTTCTAAGCAATATATAGTTTTGTTAAAAAAGGGGGTTCCTTCCTCTTTTGGGGGGTGGGAGTGAGGGGAGGCTATTGTTTTATTCATCAGGCAGTCCTAGGCTTTGTGCAGAGCCTTGCTGCCAGCTCCAGAGCATGTGTGTGTAAAGGGCCTGAAGTCCCTGCCCCACAAGGAGAAAAGTCACCACACAAATAGTGTTTACTTCCAGCACGGTGTCCTGCTGGAAAGCCATGAGGATAGCCTGGCTCAAAAATGGTTTTCACCCTCCTCTTTCTGTCCTCTCCTCAGGGCAGACAGCTCTCTTGTAATCAAGGTATGTAAGGCACTTTTCAATAGATAGTCCAGAAGATGAATAAACTGGTATACAACTGGGGGAAAAGCAAATACAAAGCCTCAGCTGGAGCAGCATCACAGGTTGAAGATTGTACTGTCAGATGGTGAATGCAGTTAAATGTAAATAAAGTAGGCTGCCTAATTACCATTTTGCTAATCCAGACAGAAATAGTTGGTCTTTCACAGTCCCTGAGAAAGGCTGAATTGGTTTGTAGTGAGTCTTCTCATCACCGAAACTTCGGATTATTATTATTCCAAAATACTCTGCAGTAGTTTGCTGAGGCAGTGCTCATAACAGCTCATTCACTACCACTGCGATCAAATAAATCTGAGGACTCAATATCCTGATGTGTTTTTTTTTTTTTTTAAAAAAAAAAAAAAGAGTCCATTTAGGTATTCATAAATGACTTTCTCAGTATTCAGCTTGAGGAAGGCTGCCTGGCTGCCTCACAGGAATTGGGTAAGTCAAGCAGAAGCAAAAGACAATTACATGGCAGAGGTGGAGAAGTAGTCAGAGCGGCTATACAAGACAAATGAGGACTAAGTTGCAGTATCTGTCTTGGAGACAAACTCCTTGTGTTCTCAAGGACAAGTCTCTCCTTCACCTTATCTGTCTGCTACAGAATAGGAAATAAACAGCACCTGCCTTTGGTGTTACCACAGTAAATGCTCAGGGAATAGCAACTGTTAGCATAGAAGATAGACCTGGGGCTGTTCAGGTACGGAAGGCTGTCATGCTGATCTTACCTTGGTGTGACACTTAGGGCACTGGCACTGTGAACTGCTCGCAAGCCTCCTTCATGCCACAACTCCAAGACTTCCCACTGTGCCCATCTTTGTATTAGGCTGGATTGGAAACAGCCTCTCTGGTGCTGTGTAAATCAATGGCATCCTCAGATCTCACAGTAGCAAGGACCACACTGAGAACGCAATGGACTTGATGCTTTTGCTGGGATGCTGTAGACAAGGCTTTTCAGTGTTCGTGGGCAGAATATTACAGCAGCAAGGCAAGAGCAACAAAACCTTTTAAGGCTTAAACCTGAGACATCCTGAAAGCAAAAAGTGATTTCATGGGTGTTGGAGTGTCTCTGCTCAGATTTGACGAAAGGTTATTTGTAATAGGAAGTTTGAGGCAAAATGGGATTTTCCTGAAATTTATCTACAGGCTTATCAAATAAATATCACTTTAATATAACTGAAGGCTTAAGAAAAGAAAAGGAAGGAAAAAGGACAAAAACGATAAGCAAAAAGAGCCTGGAGTAAATAGAGAATTAAGGGTCATCATTTTTCACGGTGAGGATCATTAGATCAGTTGTGGGAAATGTGATTGAAGTAAAGGGTAATATGTTCATTGGGAAGACGGCTGCCTTTATTTCTGGAGTAGAAAGCAGTAGTGGATATTGTGATAGATGAGGATCTATCTGAGAAAATGAGAGGACATATGTTTGGTGGAAATCACCTTTTCTGTACCAGATTTTCTTATCTTCTTGCAAAATTCTAATCTACTTTCCTTGAAAACTGGGGATTAGAAGAATAATCACAACTTCCTAATTTACAGAACACTGTGCTCTCTGGACTATTTGAGGAAGAAGACTATTTGTGTTCATTGTTTACTGTCTTTTAGTGCTTAATAATCCCATTGTGTTAAAGCTTCTTACCATGTTTTGAAATATGGAAATATTTTGAGAAAAACATCCCCTGAACATTGAGCAGAGTTACCTCCAGTTCAGGATATTTAACTGTCTGGCAGTTTCCTCATAACAATGGTCAATTAGTTAGCAATTAAAGATACAAAAGCCAAATTTAGAAAATGGTGCAGATGGAAAGACTGCTGTACAATGGCTATTCTATGTATGCGTAATACTTCTAGCACTAGAATATGTATATTTAAAAGGCCACACTGAGTTTCTTATGTGCTGTTTTTACTAGAAGAAACAAACTGAAGGGTATGTGTCAGCACGGATAATGTAAAGGATAAAGATGCTGATCATTAATGCCTGTTGCAAGAAATTCGCTAAGCTGAAGAGTTAAAGAAAAAACATTTGATGTCCTTTTTTGTTCCAGTTAGATAGGCAGTAGAAATAAACGAGTGATATATTTGAAATGCCATTCAGAGCCATTTATTCTGTACAATATCTGTGTATCAGGCAAAACGATCTGGTAAAGTTTTTGGTTGTGGGAGAGACAATATTTGTAGTATATTTTAACAAATATTTTATTTTGTTTAGCAGCAGAAAAAAAAGCTGATTCCTTACCTAGACAAATAGGAATGAAGTATGATATTAACCTAATTAATTAATTATTATACAGAGCTTGCTCTCTAAAATGTACTTCTACCATACTTTTTCTTAACTAGCTTTGCCTGTAGTAAAGGTAATCATAATTGGCATTTATAGAAGGTTTGGTATGCTTTCAGCACGTTATCTCAGCTAATAGTACTATAGCTGCCCCTGGTGCGTGAGATCAGCCTGCAATGAGGTGTCTGTCCTTCATCAGCACTGCGCTAGCTGGCATCTTGAGGAACAGCATGATTTGTGGGGAGGAACAGGGTACGTTCCCTTTACTGCCTGCCAGGGAACTGGGTGACCTAGTGTGTCTGAGCAGAAATGCATCAGAACTTTGGATAAGGCTCTTTCCCCATGTTTGGATGAGGACTGTGGACTGTTTGACAACCACCCCAGGGTCAGGGGTTAATTCCAGCTGACAGCCCTGTGTTTCTCCAGAGGTTATAGTATAGCTAAGAGGTTGGTGCTCTTTTTTATTCTCTTTAATCAAGACCACTTTCAAACTAATTGGTCCTGTATGAGGCAGCTCAGTTCTGTGAAGCTGTGCCCTAACAGACAAATCCTGCTTTGTACAACAGTCCCTGCTGAAGCTGTTACTGATTCCGGGGGTAAAAAAAGCAGAGCCTGAAATTCCATACCATTTTTAAATCAAACACACTGCATTTGATGATAGAACATTTAGGATGTTTTAGATGACAGATTTGATTGCAGTGTAATGCGAACTGACTAGTACTTGAACATAAACTAATTTAAACTTCAGCAGCAGGGCTCGTTAATTCATGTTGGATGCAAGATATTAAATGTACAGTGCACCTACTGAAGTAGATTTTATCATCTTGTGCTATTTAGTGTTGTCACTCTTATTCACAGCAGAATCTATGAGTTACATAGGGTTTGAATTGGAAATAATAGTAGTCAAAGGATGAACTTAGGATATTTCATATGCATCACCCCTTCACAGGCCTTAGCGGTCATTGTATTTTATTAGATACCCTATACATAGAAGCAAAGAGGGAAATGGAAAGCAAAGTTGATCCTATAGATTCTTTCTTATCTTAGACAATTTCTAATGACTGCATCACGTACTTGCATCTGAGCTAATCACATATCCTGATAATTAGAAAGAGAGAGAAATTCCTGTAGAAATGGGCACTCAGCTCACTGATTCTGTTGTTTCCTGAACCTGGTTAGAAGGAAGGTACTTCCTTCCAGTCTTCTGCAAAGCACTTAAAATAACCTTAGCTTTCATCAGTGACTGGAAGTAGCATGTAGCATGTCCTCAACAGCTGAAGCGATGCTGGAGTGTTTACATGCTAATTCATTGCCTGATCTTAATAACCCTAAAAACCTGCATTGATTTCAGAGGACGTTTGTCCTATATCTATTGTATAAAATCCAAATGTAAGCCAGCTCTAATATGGTTAAAAGAGATTGGTGATGGAAAAGAACACCATAAAGATATTTCTAAGTTTCAATCATGGTTAATAAAATGAGGCATATTTACAGAGTTTAGAAGAGGTTCTCTCTACTAGTTAAAAATTTTGATGCGAAACCTTGCCTAATGTTTTAAAGTACCTAACAAGACACAAATGTTTCACAGGGGCAGACAGGCTTTCCTGCAAGCATTTAACAGGGCTGTAGTTTGCTAACTAGTGCTTTCTAATGCAATCAGCACTTTCAAGTTCTCTGCAGATGACCCACAACAAAGTTTGTCTTCTGTCCAACTTACTGAATGACTTACTGACTGCTCCTTAAAAAATTGTAATCAACTTTTTTTCTTAGAAACGTTTCATCTTTCAAACAAATCAGTTCCTGAAACAAGCTCTAATATCTCTAAGGCATACTTTCGTTGTGTCAGTGAGGATCAGCTGCAGTTTGCATTGCTTTGAACTCTTAACTTTGATATAATTTCATTCAGCATTTATCATTCTTCCATCAGAGGCAAGTTATTTTTTTAATTCAGATTTTTAATGTTAGCTAAATGTTAAGATCATTCCAAATAATCTCAATTATTCCATCTGTGTAACAGGGCAGAAAAGTTCCGTGTTTTTACCTCATATTAGTGTTACAGAAGTTGATATTTGCAATAAATTTGGAACTTAAGAGGTGGTTTAGATGTTCTCACTTGTATCTCCTTGTCAAAGAGGCTCTTACAGGCCAATTTTAATCCTTTTTAGTGTAAGGGAGAGGAAGAGAAATCCTAGGAGAGACTCAAAGCCCCTTGAGTTAGGTTCCTGCTTTAGCAACTCCCTGTGCGAAAGGAGCCGCCCTCTCCATTGGCTGCATCAGTGCTGCCTTCTCTGTGAGCATCTTCTGTCTTCCTATGTGTTGGTGTAGCACCCGAGCAAAAATTCCTAATCCCCACTGAGTGGGGATTACACTGAGGCCTGAGTGTTCAATATCATTAAATAATAAGCCATCACAGAATTGTTGAAGCCATTTCAGTGATATATTAACTTAGAGGGGAAAGACTCTGGGGAACATGTGCAAAAGTTTGGAACAGTGCAGCAACTGGACCAGTGTGTGTGTCAGAGATGACAACGTTACTGTCATTTCTTGCATGCTGCTTTGATTCCGATGAGAGTGATTGGCTTTGGCAGTCCTTGTACATGAAGTCCTGCTCCACATCAGCAGATTCTGGCCTCAGTTGGTCAGAATGGGATGCTCCTCCAACACAGCCAGATTTAAAAAAAATCTGTAGTGTGATACTGTCGCTGCGTTAAACTTCAAGCAAATGAGCGTGACCACTTCTCTTACAGATCCATTTGCTATGGAAGGGCAGAATATTAATTATAAAGCATAGTGCTACTATGCTGTAGCATGCTTTATCTAGTAATTTTAATAGATGCTATTACTGCTGCTACTGTGTTGTTTCACAACAGTAACCTTCTCTGGAACTATCCAGGGTCAGCTCCGCATTTCAGGATATCCATTTATTTTTTAGCAGCTGACAGAGTGCTCTGTCTTTAAGTTTCACTTGAACAGCACTTCTGTAACCTACCTGCAACAAATAGGCACAGAAGCATCTGCTAACACTGCTAACATACAGGAGTATTGATCTGAGCAGCCTGAAGATGCTTTGCTTCGGTCACCAGTCCAGATGTTGTGCTGTTTTTCGTAACATACACGGCTAAAACCAATACAGTTTGCCATTAGCTTCTCTGTGGACACGGTTTCAAACAGAGTAGCTGATTTCTCATCTTGCAAATTCTGGACTCGGATGCTGGTAAGGCAGAACTGAAAAGTCACCCAATGGGTTCATTGTGGTCCCAAGTGGGCGTTTGTTCCCATCACTGAGCTGCCATACAGACTGGCACAACCACTGGTGCTAGCTGATGGGAGAGGTGGGGAGGAGGTGCATGGGCAGCACTGTGGGAAAACTTGCCCAGTACCTGACCCACCACAGGTTTAGATCTAGCCACTGGTATTCATTCTTGAGATTCGGGAGCTCAGATAGGTGAAAAGTTAAAAACAGACCAAAAAAATTAATAACTTGGTTTGTGAGAACAGACTTCCGTAACTTTCTCACGATTCTGGATTGGAATTGGGAAGTATTCACTTTGGAGACTGGATTAGTGCAGCGTGTCAGAAATGCCCCCTCTGTGTTCCTTTCTCTAGCACGATTCCAATGCTGAATTGCCAAGTGGCTTTTTTTTTTTTTCCTTCCCTCCTAGGGCGGCATGCATTTAAAAAAATACTGAACACCAATTAATTTGTCTAATTTACATGAAAAAGTGCAGAAGATGTCTTTTTTTTCCATAATTAACTATATTTTGCAATTCATTAAAATTCTGCAGCCATTCACATAATGGAGCCCTATTCACTGCATAGGAGATAAGTGCTTAATTCCAAAAGGGGCAGACGGAGAAGGCAGAAAGGAAGTGGAGGAGGGCAAGATTAGCATTTTGTATATTAGTTATGCATATTCATGAGGGAAGATGAAGCCCTGCCAATTCATGTTGGTTTTAAGTTTATTTTCTGGGGTATTCACAACACTTACCTCGACAAATGGTTCACGTGGACTTCCCCTGGTTTTAATTGAGCAGGACCCTGGTGATGGGCTGTTTAATGAACCCGCAGTGTGTGGAGCAGACGAGGAGCAGACGGAGGTTGTGTCAGGGCACGGCCTGCCAGCAGTGCCGCACGCCCCGTGGCACCGCTGTGCAGGTGAATCAAGGAGAGCACATGCAGATGCTCGCACAGATTCCTTGCAAGGAGCCTGTTGAATTATTAGCTGCTTTTGGAGCTTGTCTTACTTTTACAGTGCAACAGGCTACCGTAGAAAGTCACCTGTGCATTTTTTTTATTTTTATTTTTTGCTATATTTAGCAAAGGAAAAGCATCACAGCCACACACGTAGGCGCGCACCTTGCCTTCAGACATTGCCTGTAGGCACTGGTGAGAAGGGTCAAAACCAGGCTGTTGGGCACAGGCCTTCTTTGCTTTTGTTTGCACAGCAAAGTAGAGGATTTAGACTAACTCAAGTGCCTACACACGTTTCCATGTTCTTTGTGAGCAGAATCAGCATCATGCATACTGTAGCTTTTTCAGCACATGAGCATTGTTCTCTTTTTCAGAGTTGGCAGAATGTTTTTCCTTGCTCTGATCGGTCTATTTAGAATGTTGAGCATCTATTCTTGTACTTTGGAGCAGCTTATAAACAGCATGAAAGATGAAATGATAAACTAAGGTGTGGATAGTATTTCATAAAAGCAGTATATCTATTTACCACATTTTATTTATTTGGTAGAAAGTGCCAATACAAAAATCCAGGTAGTATTAAAGAGAGAAAATGGTTTTGATGACAGGGCTGGTAACATTAATAGCATTAACTTGAAGCCACACTGTACAAAATGCTAACTAGTATCTAATGCTGGAGTTCCAAATCTGGACTGTATCTCTAAAAATTATCTTGAGTGACTCACTCTAGATTCGTACAAAGCATTTGGGTAGCATTTCACTCTTCAGATTATGACAACCTGCAAATCATGCTTTTCTAAATTCATCCCATATTTTGCTGTGTGTTTGTGTGTTTGTTTACATACTTGTCTATGTACCTATGGAGCGGATAGCAGGAATAAGGAGGAGATGAAGGAAGAAGGAAAATGATACGGGGTGAAAGGGGAAATGAAATCCAGAAAGCTTCAGCCAGGTGTAAATGGCAAAATACACCCCTTCAGCTGGCTTTGGTGCAGGGAGAAGCTTGAGATCTTGTGGGGGAGAGGAAGTTTCTTTTGTTCAAGTCTCACCATTTACTTTGGCTGCTCCATTCATTTCCCCCTCACATCTGTTTTATTTCATCTGGAGATCAGGAGGAAAGCCAGTGCTATAGACACAACGTTCAGAGCCACTGATTTAATTGAGCTCTCTTTTTTTTTTTCTTTTTTTTTTTTCTTTGTCTAAGGTTTCTAAATAGTAAAACTGAAGCAGTAACATAAAAAAGAAATGAATTTGAAACAATTCAGCTATCCCTAAAAGCTTACAAGTTCAGACCATCACCCTGAAATAAATCATAATGCTGCTTATTACTGTCTGCCTCTCAACCTGTGCAGGCACGATCACACACAGTAAGGAAAGCACAGGTCTTTGTCACTAAAACAAAATGCTGCAATTTAAAACATCCCTTGAGGCACCTGGGTTCAAAAGGATCACTGTATAACTAGAAATGAGCCGGAATTTCAAAAGTTCTGGTCTCTAAATTAGAAGTTTCTGAAAGAAAAGTAACGCATTGCAAGCACAGCAATTAAAACCAGTAGCCTACATCCTAGTCTCACTGCTAGCAATGGCCAGGGCTGCAGAGCTTCCTGTGGAAAACCTAAAGCTGCCTTGCCCCGCCGCTGCCACCGTACGTCCCTGCTGCTTTGCTGCACAGCCCTGGGCCTGTCCCACCAGCACAGCACTCAGCAGTTGTGCCCTTTTCCGGGACCTCCCAGAGCTGTCCCAAACACCTCTGGGGTGTCAGCAACACCAGTCGCGTTATGAGCCCTTAAACCACAGGACATGCTCACGCTAAAGTGTGAGTCTCCTTGCTTTGTGGAGCTCATTTCCCACCCCTTAAAAAGCAACTTATTTTAGTAATGAAACCAATGTCTTATTGCTGCTCCAGTGGCTGGCAACAGAGAATCCCGTAAAGGCGTCCCCTGCTCTCTGCAGGACAGCTAGGCAAAGCAGAGTGACAAGGAAGTAAGGCCTTTGCTTTCTTTTCCTCCATACCCCAAGAAAAGTCATGCCAGTGTAGCCTGTGGGGCTGGAAGGCCCGGCTGCCAAGGCACACTGCAGAAATCCATCTGGCTTCAGGGAGCTCGTCTGCCATCAGGACCATAAAGCTGAGCTTCCAGCGTCTGCCCAGTGTTTATAAAGAGAAGGCTAAATGTTTGAGGCTCTCAGACCTCAGAGAGAGCATGTGAGTGGAAAGAGCCAGGACATGCAGTGGGAGGGGTGATGCAGAAAGGCAGCTCCCCAGGGCAGGCAGCACACCCCAGCCCCAGGCTGCCCACAGAGCACAGACCACAGAGCAGCAGATTTACTTGGTGCTCGCTGGTTTGCTCAGTCATGAAATACTAAACAGATATTGACTTGAACTGAGGAGAGCATCAGGATTTATTGAGCCAAGAGTTAAATACTGACTGAGGCAAAGCCAATCTAATACTTGCTAGGAGGGGGCACTTGACCACTGTAACATTGTGTGTGTGTGTGGTGCTGTTTCTATTTCGTTTATCTGTACAGTTAAGTGTCCTAAGAACATTTTAAGGGCAGAAATTGCATTATATATGTACACATATTAAAACATCTTATATGTATACATATGTGTGTATCTATATAAATTAAGGGCTTATAAAGGGAAAATCCGTTTTAGAGGTGAGGACAGATTACATGTAGAAAACCTAATACAGCAATCAGTAATGTAGATGAAATGTCATGAAAATAGGACAGCAGTGAGCTCAGGAAGAGGCCTTACAACAGCTCTCCTAAATGGGCAAATCTCCCAAGAAGCTTTGAATCTCTATGTGGGATCTAGCAGTGCTCAGACTAGATTTCAGGATCTCCTCTGATACAGCCTTCGGGATAGTCCTGTTGCCCCCTGTAAATCGCTGCAGCAGCCAGGGCCCCGTGTGGTATGTGGAGAAGCCTGGGGAAGGCAAGGGGGAAGCCAGGACTTCCCAGACACCTTGTTGGGCCATTTGGGTTGTGCTGGCTTGGTATGCTCGTGACAGAACCTTGATAACAGCAAGGAGCTAAGCTGATCTCATAACTGGTACAGACGTTGAGCTTATCTAAGCATCTAGTAAATGAGAACAGTAATTGATTATTAAGGGAACGACTGCACGTGTTTCTGATTGGTTTTCATTCTATTCCTAACCGGGGAAATTTTATGTTCCTGAAAACATATTTTGAAGCACAGTTTGAAAGAATAATTTTTTGTGCACTTGTTTTTTCTGTGCGTTCAGTACTGCTAATGAGAGTGAAATACTCCAAAGTTTTGCATAAGCAGCTCATTTGCAGCTCATATATGAATACTTATGGAATATTATGTCTTTGCTTTTAAAGCAATACACTACTTTATTATACTATATCATTACATAGCTCTGCCTGTCTTGAATGCTGAATTTGAGGGTCCTTGTTCTGTCAGATTTGCTAAATATCCTGGTTATTTATATTATACATATTCTTGATTACAGACTTTTCTTATTTTCTATGACAGCTTCAGTTAAGTGTCTTCTTCAGGTCGATATTGTGGTGGCATCTTTACCTGCCATATTTAAGATGTATTATTTTTAGAAAAAAAGCCATATTTATAATGTTCTATTTTTTTTTTCTAATCTAAAAATACAGTTGTGGTCATAGATGTGCATTTATAATTTTGGCTGCTTGGTATGCATTAAGGTCACAAGCCAGCATTCTGTTAATTTTAACCACTCCTAGAGCATGTCCAAAAATGTAAGATAACTTTTGCACTGATAAATGGGGTTTATATTAGTAACGACAAATTACTTCCCATTTAGCTCACACCACAAATGTGAAATCGTAGTACCTTTTACAGCAAAACCATTCAATATTGCCATAGTAAGAGGGTGTCAGCATTTCCCTTCCAGCTTCCTTCACTGAGCAGCTTAGAATTCAACTGTAAAATCTCACTCAAAGCAGAAATTAAATGGACCAGGTGTTAACACAATTTGAGGGGGTTACTCCTCATCAGCTGTTCCATTTAAGTGGAGTAGCTTTTTGCATGAATTACAACCTTAATTTCTGTAGATATTGAGGGCTTCAAAAATAACAGCTTCTTTTTGTAAGCCTTCAAAAGTCAGTACAGTAGCCTTCACAAGTCATCAAGTGCTAACGCTCACCTTGCAGCATGCTTCTGTTAACCTAAACTTTAGGTATGTTTTTTTCAATGTTAGGCTCAATTCGGATGAGGCTTTGTGTGGTGACATTGTGGCTACACAGTTGTGAGTTTGATGCAGAGTTGTGAGTGATGCAGAGCCAGAGGTCTTTGCTTCAGATGCTTCCCCCTACTTCCTGCTGCCATCTCCCCCTGTGCCTACATACCCTGCTCTCGTGCCTGCAAGATGTGTGATCAGCAGAGCTGGGGTAACGGAGTTGTGACTTCCTAAATGCTGTCCTGGGCAGAAGAGAGTTGAAGGGTGAATGGTAAAAGGCAGTTTCATGAAGGCTTGCTGCTCCTGCCCTGCCAGTGCACTGTGGATGCATTGGATTTCTCTACGATGAATCCCAAAGGAGGGGGGAGCAGCTACGCATCACCAGGGGTTCAGGACTGCACTCTAAGTCTCCAAGTCCAGAGGCAGCTGCTTATCTTGAAAGGCCTTAGAAAAAAAATTTTGCTCTAGTCATTTAGAGACTTTATTCATTCTGCCCACATGCTTAGAGTGGTATGTGTTCCCAAGTGCTTTGCTGCCTCAACAAATGTGTACTATAACATCATTTTGTACACTCTCTAGGGCAGGAAGCCTCATTTCCTTTACTTCTTCCAGCTTTGTGCATGTTTATAGATAAATAGTTAATGATTCATAAAGATGAGCCATTTTCCTTCTTTTGAAAATATTATTACCTGTTTTGGTAATGAAAATAACCAAATAAACTATATTTCATGTTGAAAGAAAGAGAATTCCTCCCACTTCCATCCCTTTATCTCAGGTATGCTCAGTAATTGCAACTGGGAAGAATTTGCCTTAGGAAGATTTCCCATAAATCTAATTAAGATGGACTTGTATCTTTTTTTAAGCAGTAATTCAACAATGCATCCATCTAGTTATAAGCACCTTATGTCAGACAGCGTGAATCCTCGGAAAGGCCTGAAAGTTCAAGATGGAAAAGAAAGCTGAGCAGCAGAAATGAAACCCCTTAATGTCTCTTGGAAAAGGCATCATCTTACAGGGCAGTGGAGTAAGTGGACAGTTTGCATGATAATTACAAATCCATGTAGTAAGCTTTGAGACTTAGAAATGCTCCTCTCAGCACCATTGATCCAAGCTAACAGTGCTAGTTCTCAGCACAATTAAGTCATAAACTTGAATGTATTCTGCATGTTTGAACCTGCCCTAAACTTCCCCTGGCTGATAACACCCACATGAAGAGCAGCTGAGTATTTGAAAATGCATAATCACTTATTCCATTACCTCTGCTGTACCATGAAGTCCTTTGCAAGGAGGTATTTTCTCAAAGGAGGAAGAAAGCTTTCAGTCTTGCTTTAATGCCATATTTTGCACTTCATATTGAAGTCTGACGAATGAGTGCTGATTTAGAATTCCTTTCCACTTCCTTCTGCAGCTTGCTCTATAAATCAGATGGATGGGACCGCAAATTGGGTAAAGAGAAACAGGACTCGAGAGTCTCATAGTGATACGCAATGGGGGAATTAGTGTCACTGAATCTAGTGCTCATTTTTAATGTTTAGTTACATTCTAATAGAGTCTAGTGGAAATAAAAAATCATATTAATATTCAGTCAGCCACTATGAAAGATGTCTCCTTAAGTATGTAATATTTTAAAAATTTACTGGAAAAATATGATCAGTGTAAAACTTAGCTGAATAGCTGAAGTTTTCCAGCAGCTTGAGTAATGTCATAAAATAAAGAGAATGCTGGAGTCTTTTAAATGAAAACTGTGGTGGTTTTGATTAAGAAATAATTTAGTAGCCCATAGACTTAGGGTCAGCTTCAAAAAACAGTGTTTTCAGGCCCAAATATCCCACACTGTGGTAGAGCAGTCCTCTGAAAATCCAGGATTGTGGATACATACAGCTGGATCACTTCAGTGAAAACAGTGTAGCCACACTCACACCAGCAAAGGAGTATCACTGGGTCCCTCTTCCCTCTTCAGCTATCAGTTCAGAGAGACTGAAGCCCTGCATTTTAGTTAGAGGAATGAGTCAAAAGGAGCTTTCCGTGAGCAGCTGTTGCGATGTTTTGTGCTCTGTCCACTTCACTGATAGGCATCACAACCACCTTTACCAGAATGGGGTTGGAAGCTAGTGGCACTGCTGAAAAAACACTGCCTTACTCTTAAAATTACGCTGTATTGGTTCAGATGCAAGGAGGGTAATCAGCTATGTGCACAGCCAGAAATGTATGTGTGAAAGAAGCAGAGGTAAGAAATTTGACATCTTGGTATAACAGCCTTGCACACAGTGAATATCCCTTCAGTTCTTTAATCCTGTGCCTTGTTTTTGTTGGATTGGTGCATTGGTTTCCTCAAACAGTACTGAGGGTAACTTGCTCTGTGTCAGCAAGAATCTTGGGATCAGTTCCTAAAAATAAAACCTGGTGAGATTGAACAGAATATTTAATAATAAAGAAAGAGAAAAGCAACAAGAAGGTAAGAGAGACCCCATGTAATAGCTTATCATAAATATGAAATCTTCTTAGTTGCTTGAAGCCTGTTCCACAGTAATTGGCAAAACAATATACAATATATTGTTTGTATCTCTTCTCTCCCACCCTTCCTCTCTCTCATTCATCAAATTGCCTGTTCAGACTTCAAATAAATAATTGTAATAAGAAAGCTAAGGCAGATTCTTAAAAACTAAATGACCCTTTCAGACTCACAAAAGCCTGACGTGCTGGAATTTTTTCCCTGAAAGGGCCAAACACTAAGATCATGAACAAATCATTTTGTCCAACCAGGGTGAGCTTCAAACACACAGCTGCGTGTGTCCAGGGAAGTGACATATCTTCAAATACAGCCAGCCTGAATGATGAAAATCAGTCTGCCAGCCCGCACAAATTTACATGAGTGCTTACACTATCACTCAGGCATTTCCTGTACTCCGGTGTGTGTTTTTTTTTTAATGTGAACTATCAAGGATTACAAATGGACAATTTTCCTTGCATTTCCTTCCAGCAGTCAGCTGTGCTCTGTAAGGCGTCAGGCATATGCAAGGCTTCTCTGCCTGTGCTGCTCAGTGTGCGCTAACAGCCTCTTAGTGGGAGCTCTTTGGAGGATCAGCAGGACCAAACATGAAGCTGTGATGTTTAAAGACGATAAAGAGCCATGCGGGAGGTACCCCAGCATGTTTCACACACTGAGACACGTGTTGGAGCGTCCCTGCCGTGGTGACAGCAGGCGCTGCAGGCCTGTGCAGGCAGTGGCCTAGCTATGCTGCCCCATGCTGCCAGGTAGGGGATGCTCCTAGTCTGAGGCCACAGGGCCGTTACTGTGGCATGCTGACCAGCCTGAGCCTGAGCCAGCTATCCAGCAGTTCACTTTGGCTCCGGGGTCTTGTAAGTCATTCTCAGACACTTTGAAATTCATGCAGGGAAGATGTGATATTGCAAGCATAAATCAAGAGGTGACAGGCCTCTTTTGGAAGGTCGTGTTGTGTGGTGCTGTGCTTTGTGCTCAGTAAGCTTCTAGCTTGAAAAGTTTGGTGCATTTATTATTTTATCAAGTGTGGATGCTGTTTATCTCTTTTCTGTGCTTGACATCTTCAATATTCAGAATGTTTTTTTTATTCTCTACCTGAGACCAAAACCTAGTACTTCAAAGGTGGCGGTATCAGAGACCTGGTGAGGTGTTTTGCCAGTATGCCTGTGTAATTCTGCATTTCATAATCCAGTTTTTCGTCCTGAAGTAGTGCACAAGGTGGAGAGTGGATTATAAAGCTTGATGTGAGTGGGAAGAGCATACAGGGGCCTAGGCTGGAGTGATGGAGGTGGACTAGGCCCTAGCCAAAGTAAGTCGGCATTGGTCATGGGCTAATGTGAAGGATGAAGAGAAGACAAGAAATCTAAATATATGTGGAGGTACAGTGGATTTCTCTGAATTGTCTGACATAGTACTAGGAAGAGAGAGGGAAACAAATCCTCTTCTCTCTGCCAGAGACACTCTTGAACAGCACAAGATCCAGGAATACCTCTGTGGTTGGATGCTGGTGGTGGCAGAAGCTAATAGTCTAACACAGCACTCTAGCTTCTTAGAACAAGGTAAGGGATTTATACTAGTGTCTTGTGTAGCACACATTCAAAGATTAATGCTGTAATAAGAAAGAAAATCTTGTATAGGTAATTCAATGAGCAGTAACGTATCTTTTGCCTTGTGTTATTGTCCCCCGAGAGTATTTCTTCCTTACCGTTTGCTTTTTTGTTTTCTGATTAACTCTCTTACCTGTCCATGCTATAAAGCTGGAGCACATATTTGGACAAATATGTTCAGTCTGTTTTGGATTTGTTGAGGAGCTTCACTAAATCCCTCAATATCTGTGCACAGCCAGTGAAATAGTGTGCTTGACTGCACAAATAAATAGAGTAGAAGTTTGATGTAAAGATTAAAAATTTATATGATAGGGAACAGTAGATATGTCTACTGTCTGTTTCTTTCTCATAGGTTCTTACTTACCTCTCTAGATGCCTGTGCACAATATTTACTCCAGCATTGTTCGGTTTCCAATTTTGTGGAATCTGGTTTAATCATTAGGACTTGCATAGCGTGCAGTGATGTTAGCGAGGAAAGACGGTGCCATTTGTTACCAAATTTTATTGATTTGACTTGTGTTCTCAGTTGTTTCCTGAGACTATAATGCCCACAGATATAAGTGTGAGAACTTCATCTAAGGACACTTCTGTTTCAGTCCTCTAAACCTACCTGACATATCACTAGGGAGGTTGGCCTTTGGTAAACTCTTTGTGGATAGGTGTCCCACTATAGGGTAGGAGTTTCTTGGGGATGAAAGCTTCAAGTTTAGAGAAAATACGGAAAAATCACAGAATTCTAGACAGAAACCTAATTGCAGTGGCATATTTTTAATGCTCTGTTCACCTAAGGATACTCAAGCCTCGTGGAACAATTTGCAGAAAATTAGGTGGAATATTAAAAGATGTATCTCTGTGGTATTAACCAGCCTTACTTTCTTGACTGATGAAAGGTTTAAAAAATCCATTTAAACAGTTTTGAGCCACAGTGGAAATCTGTTGCCCAAATGCCAGGTGTTAACAAGATAGCCAGAAGGAAGTTAAGGAGAATCCCTGTATATGTAGGCAGTAAGTAGCACTCCTTTATGTTTTTATAGATGCATCATTTTGCATATGAAACATTCTCTTTCACATGTGTGTCACTGTCAGTAGTACTAATTTATTCTGAAGAAGTTGGAGCTAAGAAGGAAACCATGTCTGAATGTGTTGCTAGAAGACATCAGTTGCCTTTGATGGAAAGAACTGAGTTAAACATAATGTGCAAAACTGTGAGAAACAAATCTGACATCTCAATAGAGGAGTGAATGGTTTCCATTAGGCTTTCTAAATCTGTCTTTCTCAGAATACCCAATATAACCTCATACACTCTTGATTTTAACAGGCTTTATTATACTCAATCTCAACTATATAAATATAAAGCTAAAATATCTAAAATATTTAACAGATGTGGAACAGTAGAGAGAGACCTCTACAGTGTACAGTATGGGATTGGCCCAAGTTAAATAGTGATCACGGATTTTTAAATGTTAAATGCAGATCAGGAGGTAGATCATTATCCATCACCACACGTTGGCTGTTTTGGCATTTGAGCAAGAAATGGAAAAAACTCTTGACTAGTCTTATCTTTGAAATGAGTAGCTTGAGAGTGGTTTGGTTCCGACCTTGCAAGCTGTGCTAGCTTCCCAAGAGCACACGAAATGAAATTGTGCTCCATATACCATCTATGCCTCAGTTTAGAAGACACTATACAAAAGGAGCTGTAGCTCAAAAAAGCATCCCAAGTTCTTTCATAGCTAGAGGTACTGGTGTGTGAGAAGCTCGACACAAGCCAGCAAGGTGTGCCTTCAGCCCAGAAAGCCACCTGTACCCTGGGCTGAACCAACAGCAGAGCAGCCAGCAGGGTGAGGGAGGGGATTTCCCCCTCTGCTCTGCTCTCGTGGGGCCCCACCTCTGG
Organism: Aythya fuligula; assembly: GCF_009819795.1. Classification (NCBI taxonomy): domain Eukaryota; kingdom Metazoa; phylum Chordata; class Aves; order Anseriformes; family Anatidae; genus Aythya; species Aythya fuligula. Next base: position 13,129,365 of record NC_045567.1, on the reverse strand, counting down.
TGCTGCGTTCAGTTCTGGGGCCCCTGTTGTAAGGAAGACACGGACCTGCTGGAACAAGTCCTGAAAAGGCCACAAGGATGATCAGAGGGCTCGGGCACCTCTCCTATGGAGACAGGCTGAGGGAGTTGAGGTTAGAGAACAGAAGGCTCCAGGGGATCTTTGAGGTCCCTACCAACCAAAACCGTTCTCGGTCTATGATTATGTGAAAAGGACTTGATGTAGATAAGCCAAGCAGACTGCACTGGTGGAGGCTTTGCAGGGAGAGAGGGATAGTGGACAGAATAAAGTATATGTATGAGATCACATAAAGGAGGAAGAGTTAACCCCAGAGTGGTCTGACAGCAAAATGAGGATATGAACCTCAGGGAGCATGGCAGAGATGGAGTGAAGAGATGGGATGAATGTGATCTAGTGTGTATAGATATAGATATAGATATAGTGTGTATATCTAGGATATATAGTGCTATCTAGAAGGGTCTCTTTGGGAGAAGTGTAACAGGGAGAAGGGAGATTTCACAAAAAATATAGCAAAATAACAGTTGTTTCAGGCAGCTACTCCTTCCTTACAAATAATAGGGAAAGTAAACCAGTTACTGGGCTTGCTATGCCCTGGCCAATGATTTTTGTGTTAGATTATTATGGAGATAATACATATATGTTTTACTACTAATAAAAAATAACACATTTATGACAGTTTCCTTGTCCAAAAGAAGTTCCATCCATGTTGAGAGCTAAATTCCCATTTTTGATAGTAATACTAAGGAGAATTATTTGGCCACTTGGAATTAAAATCAGAGCAAATGCTTAATTATTGCTGGGTCTTCCACTGTATCAAGAACATTCAGAAAAATTTTAAAGATGGGATTTTTTCAAAGAGGCCACTAATGTAAAACATCCACTGCAGATCGAAAAAAAGAATATATAAAACATATGGACATACACCATAGGTGCACAGTTTACTTGATGGTAATAAACTGCCTTTATCTAGAAGGTATGAGGCTAAAGAAACTGTTCAAAGAAAACTCCTGGGCTCCTGGCTAGTGAACAAAACAGAGGCAAACAAAATACCATAATTATACAATAAAACATCACCTTATAATGCTTAACAACAACTGTCATTTCTGCTTTCGTTCTTCTGTTACTATTCCTTCTTTCATTTCCCATTGTGGAGTATTTGAATGTTGGTGGCTCTAATATCTGACACAAGACAAAGCATTTCTTCATTACAAGACAAAGAATAGCTCATCAGCAAACCCCATGCCACGCTGAACACCTTCGCAAAATTGATCTGAGAGGCACAACAGATTGTGGCAATTAAAGAATCTCTCAAGCACTTCAAAACACAGATACCTCAGCTGTGTGTTTCATATTAATCCAAGCCTCCCTGAAGATAAAATTTGACAAGAAGGTCCTTCATTATGGTTCCATATTGCCTTCTCTTTAACAAAAAACATCTGAAGTGAATGAGAATTAGGGTGCCATCTATTTAAATATTCACAATAAGATTTGCAGTATGTGTAATCACGATATAACTCACCAGGAGAAAAACCTGTCAAATGAAAGGGGATAAGAGGAAATGAAATTTATAAGGTGGGCACATAAAAGCACCATTCACTGTATTAAAATTGCAGAATTTTGTCTGCGGTGTGTACCCTATAGAGGTGCTGAGATCAGACTTAAAATGAAAAAGCCATCATTAAAATAAACAAACTGAAAAACCCACCATCTATCCAGTAATGAAAGAACAAAAAGGGGAGGGGGGCATCTTTTTAATTACTACGATTAATCATGTTTATTACAGAAGGAATAAGGGACCAGCTAGGAACAGCCCTCAGTTGTGGTAGTAAATCCAAGAGTACGTGGTCCCTGTAGAGCTTACAGTCATAGACAAGACCAGGTAAAGCTCTGGGGAAGGTGACATAAAGCATAGCAGAGATTTTATGGTGAAGGTAGATCTGAACACAATTTCCGCAGGGCTTTTTGCCTATTTTCCTAAAGAAATGGGCATGGAGAATTATCCTTTCTGTCTAGCTTTGTTTGTGTTGGTGACCATGCCTCTGTGTGTCCCCCTCTAATAACAAGGGCAGGGGGGTGGGACTGATGAAGGGAAACATTTTGAGAGCTGACCTTCGCTGAAATGGGTGAGCAGGCTTTGATTTGGGGGTCAGTCATTCTCGACATCAGAGTAATCTGACTAGGTAGCAATGCTCTGCCCCATAACTTACGCAGCAGCGAGAGAAAAGAGGGAGAGAAAACATTGGTGTTCCTTGAGCATTTCCAGCTGCCATCGATTTCCCACTGGATGTTTGCTCCTACACTTGTAATCACAGAACAGGGCTGCGAGTTCTACATACTTGACAGTAAGAAGCATAGCTTTGTCTTTGAAGTTAAACTAAAGATAGACTTCGTCTTTTTAATGTATAATTAGTATCAGATGACCAAGCACACAGCAGGGGTTCTTGCTATACATCATGTTATGTTTCAGCAGCTAAGTATAGCTGTATTGCCTCAAAAATACTTAAAAGATTGGGAAGAAACAACTCCCCCAGATACAGTAGTCGAGGCAGTGGTTCTTTAGGGACTCCTACATCCCTGTCGGCTGCAATCAGTACCAGCGAGCGGGGCTGCTGCCAAAGCAGCCAGCACTCAGGGCTCAGCACTGAGCTCCTTGGGAGGGGAGAGATGTCAGCGTGCAGATGAGGCACACTTGAAATGTAAATTCTTCATAATCTCCTTGTGCCATCTCTTCCTTGTTTTTCATGATTCATGGTTAGGAAAATGCCCCGGGCAAAATCAAGGCTCTGTAATGTGATTGCTCATGCATATTAATGAGCATACAAGTGGCTGGGAGTCTGCCTTTGTTTGCTGAGATCATCCTTTGTCATATCGAATAATTGTGCCTTCCAGAGCTGCGTGTGAACACTTGAACGTTTGTGGGGTTGAACTTACAGTAAGCAAGGTTGTTCCTGAGTTGGTATATAACTGAGATGTGCTGCAACTTGTTCTTCATTTCAGTGGTAGCTCAGCATCAGGAAAGAATGCTGATTTGAGTGCAGAGTCTGTGGTCAGTTCTAAAATCCTGTATTTCTCATTTGTAGTGTTTTGTTTTAAACAAGCAGATTACTCATGTGTGTATTTACTGGTCCTTGCTGCAGTTTCAGGGCATGATCAAATGGGAGCAAAGCAGAGCATCAGCACAAAATGCCAGCACTTGATAGTAATCACATCTCTTCCCTCACTCCGAGGAGGCTGGAGTCAGCAGCGTGCCAGGCCTGGTGGAGCAGGCAGTATGCGTAGGCTGCTTTATAAGCAGAACATGGGCTTTTCTGGAGCCACCTTAATTGTCCCTCAGTAGCATGCCTGCCCTTGAAGATGTCTGAGTTTTCCAGGCCACATTTCTCACCTAGAGTGATGTATGGCTGATTAGCTCATCTAGGGTTCCCAGATTGTGGGGAAACTTGCTCATGGTCAATGGTGAGATCCCTGGAGGTTGATTCCTCCTTGTTTCCACTGAGAAATATCTGCATAAAGAAAGATTTAGAGTTGTACAAAGGCAAAATGGAAAAGTAGCAAAGGTTCTTTCCTCAGAGGCCTAGGGAGGAAAAAAACAGACGAGATGGTTGCAAATGTCCTTTGCAGTCCTCCAGAGTGAATTAACGAAAGAAGGAACTGATGGAAGAAGAGCTTTCACATGTTAAGCCCAATAATAACAGCTAAGCGGAAGTGACCAGGAGTCATCATCCTTAGCTGAGTTGGTGACCATATTTAGGTGGGAAAGTGGAGCTGTTACATGAGAAAAAAAAAAAAAAAGATAAATGGGTCACACACAGTGAAGAGAAGCTGGGCAAAGATAATCAAGTACAAATGAACTGGGGAGCTGAAGCACCTTGCTGAGAAGGGAGAAAGCAGAGTAGTAGCAGTGTTCTGTGTTACACTGACTGTCTTCCAGCGGTAGTTCTCAGGTCATTTTGATGGGATAATGAGTGTTAATCACCCAATCAAAATGAGCTCTCCTTACTGTATAACAGAAGCCATTTCCAGTCCACACCTCTCTGTCACCTTCAGTAGAGCTGACCTGTTTTCTTGGCTCCTCTTGAACACTGCTTGAAAGTTCAGAAATCTCAGGGGAAAATATTCTAACTGATTAGATGGGAAATTTGTCACTTTGAAAACATTCTAAAATAACAAGTGCCAAGTTTAAAACAACAGGACAAATGAGCATTGCATGTATGTGCTGAAACTGCTGAAAAGAATTCTGCAGTAAGGTGCTCATAGCAAAAATCGAGATCCCTCTTCTGAAATTTTCAATCCACTCCTTGGAAACAGCAGTTCCTTTGTACGGTTTGAATGAGATGGAGAGAGAGACTTTCAAAGCCACTTTACATCTCTGGTAAATGTGGGCCAGTTCCCAACCCTGAATTATAGGTATATACACTGCAGGCAGAATGTGGTTATCATTTTCCCAGCGCACCATGAGAGAGCTTTTGATCTTTGTGATCAGATTATCTTGTTAGTGGTTTTTGAGAAAGTAAGAGGAGAAGATGATAGCCCACGAAGACTGATGCATTGACCTTTTTCTATTTGCTGTGCCTGTTCTAGGCCTGAATAGAATTTAAACCCATGCTGAGAAAGGTAAAGCAACTGCTCAGATCTCCAGGAATGTTCCCAGTGATCTGCCAAGGCTGGTTGTTCATTTGCCTGTGCATTGCATTTTGACCTGGTTCCATAAACAAACACAACTTACATAAGCATGCTCTGGTGTGTCCCTGCCTGTCAGGCTTGCTGCTCCTTCCATATGTTTTTAACCCATTAGCCAATTTTAGCCAAATGTAACAGATTGCAAGTTCCCTGAGCAGAGGAGAGGGGCTCACTGGTAAAGAGACTGTACTGTGAACTCAGTCATTGTGAGACATCAGAGAGCCTTCGTGGGAAAGTCACCAGCGAAAAGGAAAGCCACAGGAAAATCGGCTTCAGTGACAGCTACTGCGTGCAGACATCCCTCTTTCTTCCCTTTTTAAGTAAAAATGACTTAGCAAAAACACTCAATCATATGTCCTCACATGTTGCCATGAAGCCATGGGAGCACAGCATCTGGATTGAGTCTTTTATAGTCAGATTCACGCAGCATGAACTGTGTTTGTCTGTTTCATTAAAGCACCCTGCTTTCCCAAATGAAACAGTCTGGGCTGGCCCTTCATGTGGAATAAATTGGAGCAGCTCCACTGAATTCAGTTTGCTGATTCATAGCAGCAAAGGCTCTGATCCTCTCTTCTGTGCATATGTGGCACCTTTTAAATAATACAGTGCATTTAGAAATGCAATGGTGAGGATTTCAGAGAAGTCCAGTGGCACTGAGACAGTGTGATTGTTTTTCGAGTTAGGTTTGGGTTGCAGTGGTATTCAAACTAGTTAGTTTATGTAACAAAAAGTTGGTTATTTAGCTCCCAGCATCAGTACATCTTGAATGACAGTCATTGTTATCCATGTTCTTACCATGTTTTCCATTTTTTATTTCATATTTTATTTTAATGCTCAGTTGCTGGGATTTAGTATGGAGGAAATGTGCTGCTTCTGTCATGTTTTAACATGAAAAATCAAATCCAAAGCCTGGGTCCATTGAATAATGAGAGACTGATTGTTCACAAGACTTTCCAGTGAAATGTCAAACTTCTCATACTATGAAAATGATCTTCAGCAACACAGAGCTTGAAAGCAGATGATAATCCAAGAACATGAAACAGAGCTAACATGCACTGGAGCATGTCATGAAAATTCCTGCAAGGAAAAAAAAAAAAAAAAAAAAAGTAATTTCTGCCTGAGTACAAAGCAAGAAGAAAGGTTTGTTCTGTGCCTTAAATGATTTAGAGAAGCCGCTGTTTACTCACGTAGCCCATTAAAACACACAGCTTGTCAGAAGGGTGCCATTCAAAGACTGACGAAGTGCAACCAGCCTCCTGGTTACAGGCACTTCTCATTTCATACTTCCCAAGTCTGATCAGACAGAAGTTTCTTCATTATTATTAGACATCTAAAACCTGATGAGTCAGAGCTCCTAGTCAAACAGCACATTGGAAACCACACTAAGCACCAGCAATAATTAATACATTTTTTGGAGCCACGTTTCTACTTCAGGCACAGCTAAGAGGCTTCATTCTTAGCCTAGAGGAAAGAATGGACATAACTCGATAGGTGGACATAATTTGCCCATGCAGAAATCAGACAAGCAAGGAAATAACACTCCTAATGGCTAATAGGAGTGGTTCCGGTTTGCGATTTTGGTTTTACAAATCAATTTTCTAATATTAGAAACTAGCAGAGCGTAGAGACACAGGATGGAAGCCTGGAGGAGACCTCCTGAAATATTGCATACAGCTCATTGACATCACAGGGAACATCACTCACTCACAGATTTATTCAGCCAGGTCTCGCAAATACTTGAGGATTTTTGTCCCCATCTTTCTCTTGGTAGGCTGCTCCCAAAACTTCTAACTCTGATAGTTAAAAAGCTTGTTTCTCCTCTTTTTATTTCTGTTCTAGATATATTCTCAGGGGTCTCTTCACATCTAAGGGGAAGGCCAAATATATTTATAGACAATGCTCATATTCTCCCAGTCAGCCACTCAGAGAAGTCTCTCTATTTTTTCTGTTCATTTCTTTAGTCCTTCTCTAAAGTTAACCCCCTTGCTTTTTTGTTTGTTTGTTTGTTTTTGTTGTTGTTGTTCATTTTTTTCTTTTTTTCCAAAAGTGGAGAAATAGTGTCAGAAGCAGCAGAGAACAGGCCCGTTTGTGAGAGCACAGGAGATGACATTTGCTAGATCTGGCCTGGTGCCTCAGTATCTCAGCACTGCAGAGACACGGTGTGTTCATCTCCCAGCTGCCTGCCCATGTAGAGAATCACACATTCTGGTCTCGTGCATTATTAGGATGATTCTAAAAAATCAGTGAAGCTCCCACTGGTGGTATCACTGTCATCCAACTAATATGTGCATGCATGCTGTGCTCCACAGCTGTGTCTAGAGATGTTGTGGCCCACGATTTTCTTGCAAGGGACCACATAGCAAGAACTACTTTGCAACACTGGCATTCTGAGTACCTTGTTGGCATTCTCAGCAGCCCTCTGCCTCTGAAGCTCTTGGGTCAAACAGCCCCTCTCCCACAAATGAACTGTTTTGAAGGGTGAAAGAATTTTCTATATGCAACTCCTGCATATTGTTCAGCAAGAATTGCAATGTTTATCTTACATTTTTATTACAATTGTTTACCTTTTTTTTTTTTTTTAATTGAACAAGATGCAGAAAGTCTTAATATAACACAACAGGTTTTTAGCCATATGCTCTATTTTCAGACTACACATACTGCAATTTAAAAGCAAATTTTATTTTTGGAAAAGACTACACTAACTGTCTGAAGTTGAAATGCATGCCCATGGCAGGGAATAACCCAAGGTATTTGCATCAGTCACACTAGGCATCAGGTGAGCAGGATCTTCTTTGTCATGTCGCATAATACCAAGAAGTTACAGCCCAACACTAAGATTAAACATCAGGAAGGGATGTCTGCTTACTTCCTCGACCCATCTTAGTAAATTCAAATCAAATTGTATTAATTCTCTTTAAACAGCTGTTGTGCTTGGTGAAAACATTAACTAGAATAAGTCTTACTTTATTTCTGCTCAATTTATTTAATTCACATTTAATACCTTTCGGGTAATAGTTTACCCAAACTGGTATTATAAAGCTTTTGTTAAAAACTTTAAGACTCTATGGGTGCATTCTTGTTGCTTCTTCACATAGTAATCAGTAAATATAAGGACGTACATAGCTTGCATACTTCTGTTCAGTGAATACTGAACTGATCATGGTGCTAGCACTCTGCAGAAGTACACTCACCTCTAGGAAACAGCTAGAAGACAAAACCCATAAATATCTACAATAGAAGCACTAACACTGCAGTATAAGAAGGTGAATCTGTAAAAGGTATCTTCCATTTCTGATGAAATACTTCTATTACATTTGTAATCAACTGAAAGAGAAATAACTGCTTTTAGCTTCTCTGTTGTGGAGTGTGAATCTGCAATCTTCTTCTATACGGGAAGTCAGTGAGAAGAAGGTGGATAAGAGGAAGGACACAGATGGGGAATGAAAAGTATTCAAAGATAAATGAAAGCACGGATTCTAAAGTGTCTTAAAGTGTCTAATGTGTTACCTGGCAATAAAAATGTGAGGAAGAGAGGGGGAAGAGGGTAAGGAGTCAATCTGCATAAACCAGGAGAACAAAAGGTAATCACAAGTGAAGAAAGACTTATGCAAATATAGAGCCTCAAGGACACAGGACTGGAAAGAGTATGTAGAGAAGTCATGTCTGTAAAAAATGTTAGAAAAAGTTGCATGTGAAAATAAAGAGGAATGGTTGCAATACGCTTCCTCAGAAATGATAGGAAGGTATATGCATTGTAGGATTGTAGGGTTATAGGTGCTCTTTCAGAAAAGAGTGGGGGGGGGAGGGGGTAAAGCAAATAAAAGCATGAACTGCATAAGTTACTTGGCTTGAAAAAGGTGGTTTAAGACAAAAAGCAAGTTCTGACCTTCCCAAAAGACGGACAGCTAGTTCTGAAAGTACTTAGAAACACAGTAGGAAAGCTGGTGAAATAATTAAAATATTTTGTAGGAAAGAATTCTAGAATGAGGCAGAAACCAGAAACTTGTCAAATTTATCATAAATCTGGCTTCCTGGGGAGCTGCAATGTAAGAAACAAAGGTGTTCAAGGAAAGGTTGGACCTGGTGCTTAGGGACATGGTTTGATGGGTGACATTGGTAGTAGGGGGATGGTTGGACCAGACAATCTTGAAGGTCTTTTCCAACCTTAATGATTCTATGATTTGGAATATAGAGGAGAGGTCTGTGGCTTAGTAGGTCTGTGGCTTAGTGACAGACCTGGTGTGTTTATTCTACACAAGGGCTATATAATGTGTGAAAGCACTTCCAGATGACATGAGAAGTTTGATAGCTGAAGAAACCAAAAGAAGGGTAAAAACAAACAAACAAACAAACAAACAAAAAACAGAAAGGAAACAAAGGACTTGGAGAATGCTATGTATAGGTAGAGCGGAGATACTGTGGGGCAGAAGAGGTAAAGGTGCTGTTGGTCCCCATTTTGTGGGCATGCCTAGTTTGAGACTTGCACTTTGCATGTTTCCGTGTGCTTCAACAGAGCCTTCACTGTTGGTTTATATGTATACCAGGAGCATTGACAGAGACAAGAGATAGAAATCTAGTGTAAATAAATGCAAGCTCCTTAGAGGAAAGGGAAAAACATAAAACAAAGGAATCTACCAGTACTGGTCCAATTCCCAAGCTGGAAAAGGTCTGGTCAGGAGAGACGTGAATACAATTCAAAAACCATTATAAGTTCTTAACCATGTTGCATAAATTATGCATAGCTGTTGAATTAAATTGTTCTAATATTGTACAGGTAACTTGTAAAGCAAGATGTATGATGCAAAGGTTATTGTAAGGATCTGAATAAATCCAGCAGAAGGAAACCTTTGGTGATGTCAGTTGCTCCAGAAGGTTAGCTGTCTGTCTTCATCAGCTAAAAAAAGGGATTCAAGAGTTGAATGGTGCTACCTTGCTGAACTGTACTGCTCTCGGAAGAAGCTAGAAGGGATAATGCACTGGGCCTTTCGGATTTCTCTAAAATGCAGACAAGGGAAGAAAAAACAAAATGTCTGAGAAGATCGAAGACAAATAAGTTCATTTATACTGTAATATATGAGCTAGATAAATGTGAAAAGACGAAGCAAAAACAACCGCCAAATGCTTTTAAAAGGATCTAAGAGCATATGTGGAGGAAAATTAACCATAAATGTTATCTCAAAGGAGAGGACCCTCTTGGAATAAGCGATATGGCATTTATGTCTAAAATTTGTTATGTTGCTATTGTTTTGTGAAATGACAGAACATCTGCTCAGTCACAAGACACCAGTAAAATGCAGCTTTATGCCTAAAGCAATATGTCAGTCCCTAACAAAAAATATATATAATAGATGAAAAACAAAGGAGCATTGTCTTTTTCAGTTGTAGTCATTTCTGACCTAATAATGGTTTAGAAAGGATTTTTAGTTGTATTTTTGAAGAAAAAAATGAATGGAAGGATTGAGTCATTTATTTATTACTCTTCAAGATCAGGCTTTGTGCATTATTTGGGCAGAAGATGGCAAAATGCTTTGTCTCTGCAAATCGTTTTTATGTCACTAAAGTATTTTTCAGAAGACAGCTACTTGCAACTATCTTGAAAAAAGATCAAGCTTATCTTACAATTTCTGAACTCATTATATAGTAAGTCATTTTTTGATCTCTGGGAACAACAGCAAGTCCAGATACGTGTGCTCACATGAGAAGTGAACGGAAGTTAGATTTCACCTCAAAAATGACTTTTCGGAGAGGAAAAGCATCCAAACCAAAATCTGTCATACAGGAAATTAATTAACAAATTCCTCAGGAAGCAGTTATTATATGGGATTTGTCTCTGAATATTCCAAGCACACAACTTTTAAGTGGCTTCATTCAAAAAATGCTTCCTCTTACATTTTCATTGCTGTGTTTGCTGACCTGAAAAGCTTAAAACTGTGGTGCAAAATATAATTTCAAAATCTATTTTCTGCTGAAATTGGTATTATCCTACAGCTTAGAGCAGTCCCTTCAGATACATGTGCAGATATGATCTCTCAGAAAATAGACTCATCAATGAAATTGATTAAAATTGACAGTTTTATCAAATAGCCCTCACAGAGCTAAAGAGCTATTATTTAATTAATGTGTGGAAGTATTCATCTGGAACATACCTTCAGGAAAAAGCATGACCACAAATTTATTTTCTAACACATCTGTGCTCAAAGATCCAGAATGAGAATTAGGATTAGGCTCATATTAGGAAGCTCAGGGGTTGCATGGCACGTAATCTTTTATAAAGTCTGAAGGACTCTTTGGGTGACCAGGACTTTGTGTGCTACTTCATCAAGGACTAACAGGGGAGGAAGACAGCAGCCATGCTGATATCATTTCTTTCTTCTCCATAAAACCGATGTCAGCAGAATGTTGGTGTTTTTTTTAACATAATTTAAGGTTGGAACCTTTGCTGGAATCAGTAAAATGCATCAGCACAGTCATCTGTGTCTGACTCAGAGCAGAACAGTAATATGGGATTTTTACCCTTCAGCTGAATCAAAAACAGATACTAAAGCCTTTCCACAGAAAGACTGTAGAGTTTCTCAAAAACCCTTTAGAGGGTTATGAAGCTGATCCAAAGCCTGCTGCAGCTGGGAAGATTCCTGATCTGAGTCATTTTTCAGTTTTTGAGCTATTTACATAAGCTTTTCATGAGTAAAAAGTATCGTCTTTTAGATGAGGCAAAAACTTGATGACTTAATTTTTAAGCTGTTAAGATTCCAGTATCTTCTGAAATCACAAGCAGCAAATACCTTCTGCTTTTTGAAGGTAAAGACACAAACACCAATGCCTGACTTGAAATCCACTGCAATTATTTAAGCTATGTGCCAATTCTCAGCATCAGGACAGTGCAATCCCGGGCTGGACCTTCTGTGCAGAGCCACCACGTATGGCTGGAGTGCATCATACATCAGCAGGCAGAGTACAGGCTGGCAAAATTAGGCTTATTTAAGAGTAGTTTGTAATAATATAAATGCCATTACAGACTCCAGTCTCTGAGCTCTGCCTTTCTGCATGGGGAAAGGACTTGTTTGCTCTCCAGCATTCTGGGGGGAATCCGGGAGTTTTGGGGTTGGTGCCTGCAGCCAGGAGCATTGTTGGGACGTTTGGGCAGGTCATGGCTGTCTCTGAAGAGGCCTCGAATCTGTTGCAAAAAATTAGGGACATGCCCTGCCTACACCCACCTTCTGGACCTACCAGAGCTTTAGAAATATAAAAGATGCTGTTCTTCTGTTGTGACACTTCTTCTAAAGCTCCAGCACCCTGTACCATCCTGATGCAGTGTGCTATTTCAGTGCAGTCTCAGGCCTTTGAGAAAGGTGTCTGTGATTCTTGGAAAAGACGAAGGAGAAATACTAGCATGCGCTTTGATATTGCACTAAAACAGCTCTCACTGAAGTCATGTGGCGGTGTCTGAGGGATGAGCATTCCTAACTAATGCAGTGGCACTACTTCATCTCCTGGAATGAATTTAATTACAGATAAACCAGTATGTGTGCAAAGAGTTGGGCACTGGTTCATTGCTCTTGGTAAATAGTAGCCACAGGTCAAAAGTTGAGAAAAACAAGGGGAAAAAGGTAGGTAGGCTGCACCTGAGCTTGAACTAAGTTGTAATGTTGAGCTTCCCTGTAAGGGTTCTGTGTAACAGCGCCTCTGTGCTGGCCAGCCTAGAAAGAGCAGGGTAAAGTTTGAGTAATATGACCAGGAGATGCAGATCTGGGCTATGTTTAATCTCATTGTCACGAAAGCCTGAAGAACCCAGAAGCCAGTAAAACTTTGCAGTGCACCATGTTGCAAAGCAAACTGGTTTCTTGGTCTTTTTCCAAGAGTGGTGCACACTTGGTTTGAGTATTTACTTGTTTTGAGCAGGGGTCAGGATTGAGCCATGAACACTGAATGAAATCAAATTTTCGAAAAGAATGATTGCCTTAACAGGCAATAAACATTTCTGCTTTGACTGGCAAACAATCATTAAAAGCCTTTATTAAATTTTGCATCCGTTCTGTTCACCACTTAGCCATTTCTTTTCATTCTGAGGCATTATAACTAAGAATGAATGAGTCTTCTCTAATATGGTCAGGACACAATAAATCTATGAAAGAACTGAGTTATCTTTCTCCCTCATAGGCAAATTTTTCCAATTGTTTAACAAAATGTTGTTTTGTATTGCCATGACATCAGCCTTTATGCCTTAGAATACTGAGGCTCAACATTAGGCAGCTTGTTTTTAACAAACAGCCAGGCGGTAACAATTAGACAGTGTTTGATGCTCTTCCCCACTAGAGTCCATACCCTCTCCTCCCACTTACAGATCTTGCCACTGCAGTGCGAAGTCATTTTTGTTTTCAGAATGAGCAAACAGATCCTGCAGTGAAAAGGTGGAAAAATCCCGGAGTTCTGCCATATAGGAGTTGGCGTCTGGTGCTCCACAGAACAGGGTCTCTGCTGCGCTGATCCAAGCCTTCGTCAGCCCCAGTGAGGAGGATGGCAGCTCGCAGCATCAGAAGAAGAAGGAGGCTACCACAAAAAGCCTCCCACTGCGGAGGAATTGCTGCATTTGTTGTCATTCGTTCAACCTAGTTAACACGGCGGTATTAGCCCTGTGCTCCAGTTCCTCCCCCAGCTCCCAGCTCACCTCCTTTTTAGTGTGAAAACTGCTTGAATCTTCAAAGCTGCGTTTGAAAATACATTTCACTCAGCACCAAGGATAATCACAGTCCTCTAGGCTAAAGCAGATCACAAAGCCTGAAATGAATCTGCGATACTTTGGGGGGAAGATACGTGTGGTGGAGGCTATTGGATGGCTCCAGAATGTGACCAACTTTGAGAAGCGTTACAAAGTCTTTCCATTTGGTAAAATATTTTCATGTAACTGAATGAGAGGTTTTAATCATACCTCATCATACTGTATGGGCAGAGCTAATGCAAACAAGGTTTTTGTAACTCTGAGAAGGAGACAAACAAGCTGCTGCTGTTTAAAACAGTGTTCATATACTTTGGAGGTTGAGTTTCAGCTAAGTGAAGGGAGTGATCCAAAATACTGGAATGGATGTTTTAGTCACTTGAAATCAAAGCCAATGTCCCCAGTGTAAATCTCAGAAAGACGGAGAAAAGGAATTGGTAATTGCTCACAAAATGAGAGAAGGATGCATGGGGAATGGAAACTTAATAGTAGTGGTGGTGGCTTAGCCAGGTTGTGAAAAAACCCAGTCCAAATTAGGGCATTCCCTTGTTGCTGAGCTGTAGGGAAAGCCTAGCTCTTGAGGTTGTCCTCTGCAGAAGCTGTTCCATCTTCTGTACTGCCACAAGCACAGACTGCTTTCCACCAAGGGATGTGAAGCACCTTGGTTCTGGCTTTTGCATCAGCAAATGCTGAAGTGTGGTGCAAAAAGGGCATTGTGCCAACAGGAGAGGTCCCACATAGCTCAGCAAACAGCTGCTCTTCTCAGGTGTGGGGGACAGGTTCAAGGCATCCTCTGAATTGTCCTTCCTTGACTAAAACCATGTAATAAAATGTATTAGATTAAGCCAGTCAATTCATTTCTTCCCAAGTAGTGTTGGTGTTGCTGTTTCTTGGGTAGGTTGGATGTAGACTGACTGTAAATGGAATAGTATTTTTCATGTTTCAGAACTACCAAGGAAATAAAAAATCCCTTTGTTCCCATAGCACTAATAATAGGCAACTGTTTGTAGTGACCGAGGGAGAGAAAATGTCCAAAGATCAAAAAGATGAGTGTGGGAAGTAAATACATTGTTGCAGTAAGTGTGACCCAGTATGATACGTTCAGATTTATAGCTTTCTTCTTCTGTAGTCTGTTCAAAACATAGATTTCAAGTGAAATTTAATGAACAACTTAACAGTTCATGCAGGCATCTTAAATAAGAGCATCTTAAAAATCATATCCAGGGGCCAAGGTTTCCAACTGACCAAACCCATAATGAAAAGTAGCAAATACAGTAGCCAGGTTATACTGCAGTCTTGAATTGTAAAAAAGTACTCAGATGTGGCAGCTGGTAACACCATTAACCAGTGATCTCCAGACTGTGGCCTACAGGTCCAGCCCTCCCTGTGATGATACTGGGTGATACGGTGTTTTCAATGAAAAGTTTGACGTTAGGTGTTACTGGTCATCTGTGGTGGAGAAATTTTGATGGTATCGTCTTTAGCTCCCGAATGCAAGGATGTCACTGCTAGAAATCTTCTCCAACCTGAGGAGCAGTTCTGGAGACTATGTGAAAGTGCTTGTTGCTTTATAAACCCAGCTTGGTCAACAGAGATAGGAGCTGTGTAAATATTCTGACCGTTGTTGGTTTTCTGCTTTTTCCTTTTTAGCTGGATGCTGAGAAGGCAAAATTAAAACTGGAAAGATGGGCTTCCCGGGATGCTGGCAGCGGGGGTGGAAGAAGTGAAGAAATGGAGGCAAGTGGGGACTGCGATGATGAGGATGGCTGTCAAGGATCCGGTGACAGGATTCACACAGCAGGTAAATACTCTTTCTGTAGACACATACAGAGCTTAGAAATTCATGAATGTCACAATTAGGTGGACAGAGCTAAGACTTGCACTGCTTGAGTTACTGTCAAAATCCTACTGAATTCAAAGGATTCAAATCTTAATCTGTGAAGAGCTGCAGTTAAAATAGAACGATCCAGACAGTAACCCAACATAATTTAACACTTGGCATTGCAGATAAAAGACTTAAATTTAGAGTGAATAATAATCTGCAAGAAAATCTAGCTCACAGAAATACTGGAAGAGTTTTCCTAGATAATGCAGGCTCTTCAAATAAATAGAAAATTAATGTCCTTATAGACTGTGTTGAGTGTTAACATAAATATTTATTGGTTGCATAATGATACTAAAGGATGCTTCAGAGTTTTGCTGAAGGTACGTATTCTTGAAAAAATACCTCATGTATTGTTTTTTGCAAAAGTGGGTTGCTGGATAAAGATAATCCTGATATAACATTTCTTGATATTCCCAGATACGCATTCTGCAGTATTTATTCATGTTGTTTATTCATTACTTGACTGATATGTCATCAAGCGTGGAATCTAACTTAACTTCTACCAAAATACTGGCAATTTAATAGGTAGTTAAGTCCTTACTAGAATAAAACACATTAGCGCACATTAAGATGGGATGGAACTCAGCTAAGTTTTAAACTGCTGCTGCATTCAGTAGAGGTGACCAAGTGCCTCTTTCTTGTCCTTTACTACTACAATGGGAGTCAGAAAAAGTATCCCATATTCAGATAGGGACTTCAGGACTTTGGTTGTTTGTATTATGAATATTTCTTTAGGAAAACTGAGCTTAAATATGTGGTTTGAAATATCTGCAAGGCGTTAATTTTAGTTTGCTATCAGATTAAAAATACCTGAAATGTGATTTGTGTTGTTGAGCTGTATAATCAAGATACACGATGTCTTAACACACAGAGACAGTATTTTTTTAAAAAAATAAGTAATTGTGACTAACAGATAAAGTTGAGATTTTCACCATCTACTCACCCATGATTTTGAACAGAAGAACTTTGATACAATGTTATTTTATAATTATTTGCTTAGCATTTTTTCATTGTTTGTTATATTATATGTGTAAGCAATTAAAAGACCACTAGATCTTTTGGGCCCTGGAGATTTGTGAGTGTAAATACTATAAGTAATATGCTTCCCTTGCTACATGGCATAATACAAACAAAAGCCAGGTGCTACCTACTCTTCAGTGAACAATTACACTATTCATACAGTGTTTTGGGAGGATGTGTATGCATGTTTACACACACAATGGCAGATTTCAGATGTTCAAAAATAAAAACTTGAAAACTTTCAAGACTAGACTTACAGCTGGCTTTAGTAATGGCAAATATAGGAATATAGGAACTGCATAACGTCTTTTTTTACTTTTTTTTTTCCAGTCTATTTAAATAAAATATTCTATGTTGATATCATCCTGGATTTAGAAGAATTATATGACTAGCTGTTTCAGAGTTAGCAGGGTTTATTTCCAATTTAAAAAGTAATTACAATTAATTTTAGAAAATGGTATTGATTCATAACAGTAAAAATAAGTATTTTATCGTGTGACAGTAGTACTGCTGTTTCATAATTAGCTTTAAAATATTGTACTGCATACAAGCCACTAGCAGTAAATATGTTTGGCATATCTGGATACAATTAAGAGATAAAACGGAATAATCTCATTATAGAGATTCTTTGCTCTAATAGAATGTTAAAGAAATAAACAAACATCTCATTAGTTGTATTTCCTCTTGCTGCATGTCCGTAAGATGGTGTTTCTAATTGTACAGCCTGTGGATGTGTTGTATTTCCTAAACTTAAAACCTGACAATTGCATCTGACCATTATTTTGTGGAAGTGGAACATGACAGCATTGACTGTTCCTTGCTTGCTTGAAGTGCACAGTAAATAGAGACATCAGTTGAAGCTAAAGCTAAATCAGAAGTAAAACTCTGATTTGAAACTACATAAAATCAGTGGGAATATTCTTACTGGCTACAGCAGGTTTGGATGAGACGTAAATAGTAGCTGTAGAGTGCCACCAATCTCATCAGTGAATGTTGTAGCTTGCAGTCACATGGTAGAACAAAAGCAATAAGAAAGGAAGAGAAACCCTCTCAAAATATAGGCTTTTCGGCAGAGCAGTCATGTATTTAACAACACGTTCATGGAAAAGAGAAAAGAGAGAAAATGATTTAAATATCAACCTCTAAAATACTCAATTTAGAATCTAGTAAAAATACACTGCCTCTGTCATTCATTTGAAACCTATACGAAAATGAGGTTTACAGTTTATGTGTTCAGAGTCCTGCTTTGAGCATTTCAAATGATTTGGAATGGTTTTAAATATTTTCTGAAAACATACTGAACACTTACTCCTTTCCACCTTCCAAAAAAAAATTTACTTTTTCTTTGACACTTGCTAGGAGTGTTACCAGTATCCAGGCTGCCGTCTTCAAAAGATTTTAGTTCAGAACTGTTAAAAGACCCCCCTGGACAGGGTATATTCCCATCTCCCCAATTATTTTTTTCCAAATAGCTGATAGAGAGTCTGCCTTGTAGGCTTTATATTTAACTGTCTAGCAGGTAGCTAAAGAGAGAAGTGGTTCTGTGCTTGTACATTTCAGCCAGGCTCTTTGCAAGTATCTCCCCCCTCCTTTTTGGTGGGGTGAGGTGTTTGCCGTCTCTGTATTTCAGCTCATCTTGCAATGGATATTAAAAACCTGTCCTTTTGGTTTATCACCTAGCCTTCAAGAATTGTTTCTGTGTATCAGTCTGCATTTCATGTCTTCAGTTCAGATATGTACCTATTACTTCCTGCTTTTTGTTTGCTTTTGTTACAAGTAAGTCTTTCCTAGACAAATTCATTGTTATCAAAAAAAAGGACCACCACTTACTCTTGCAATACTAATGTGCTTAATTATCTATTCTGTATCACATGTGTTTATCCAAATGATATTATACAAAGACAAATTCTCAAGAAACCAGCTGTCTTGGGACAGTTTGTATGGTAGAAGGTATCTTAGCATGTCATATTCTTTCAGGCCTTACCAATTACCACAACTATCCCTTCTTGGGGAAAGCTGTCGAAACAGCAATGTTTCTCAAGCAGATCCATGTGGTTTTTGTTGGCAAGTACCAACCTTTTAATGACAACATCTGTTAATCATCTTTGAACAAAGCTTTGCTAGGAGAGATTTAAGAAGAGGAAAGCAAGCCATAGAAATCTCGAACGCGGATGGGGAAGTTGCTCTGCAATTTGGACTGCTTCAGTACTGCAGGTTTCTAGGCAGAAGTGCAAAGCAGTATCTCAGTCTGAATTAGCAGTGTGTGATCATGTAAGTGCAGTCCTGTGTGAACTTCATCACAAAAGGAGTCACAGAATGATGTAAGGCTTATTCTTAAATCCTTACTGGACTGTGACGGGTGCTTGGTGGTGTGAAGAGCAAGGATGGCTCAGCGCCCTGAAGGAGCAAGCCGTTGGAGGTTTACTAGGAGAGGGATTAGCATCCTGCAGTTTATGAAAAGGTGGAACAGAGACACATTCACATTGTATCCTGCCTCTCCTCTGTTTAAAGGAAAGGAAAAGAAATGCTTTGGTCTGTTCAGTGAAAAGTGGGAAGGAAGCTAGTGCAGGGGATTTCCCATTCCCAGCTGTGCTGCACAGCTGTGCGTTGTCATGAGACCTGATCCAGGCAGTGACTACCAACAATAGACCTCTGTTCAGGGAAATTGTCTGGTGATTTTCCATGAAACAAAGTTTAGAAGAAATGGTTAGACCACAGGCAGGGATGTGGTTTAGCACAAGCCCAAAGTCACCTTAATAGAGCTCTGTTAAAAAGAGCCCTGTGAAAGTTGCAGAGCGTTATATCAAAGAAAGCTTGTGTTGAAACTGCTTCTTGGCATGGCTGCATATGCATACCTGTCTGCAGATAGGGAGGACACAGCTATCACGAGGCTTGCTCAGCTAGCTTGTACTTTAGATGATGCTGTTTGTTTCACGTATCTGGTAAGACAGAAATTAATCCAATCTTCGTTCTAGAGAAGCCTGAAATAATGTTGTGAAAAGTCACAGGAGATTTAGCGAGTGTGGGATTACAGCTGTCCACATGCTGGCAAGGCAGACAAACAGCACAGGTTAAGGAGGACATCTGTTTTCGTTTGTCCTTGCGTCCATTCTCCATTGAACAGAATAAGAAAAGCCAGAAGTCTGATATGCACAAATTGCAGTCTTAGCATCAAATTCACCCTTGCTCCTCCATGGGTATCATCTATCTCTGGGAAAAAAAAAAATCTCAGCTCTCAGAAAGGCATATGTTAAATACACCCCTTGTGAAATGCCTTGAAGTTTCAGATCTTTGGGAAACAGAAGCAGGGATTTACCTTTCTCCTGGCCGGCTGTGTGCTCCACACGGAGATGAGCTTTTTGTATGTCCCCATCCTAAAAGCAATGAGTTTCCAGGAAATAACAAGAAGTGCCTGACCAGCACTGACCCTTAGGCACAGCAGATTTTCAACAGTCCTTTCAAAACATATCTGTCAGTGCAGGCATTCAATAAACAAACACATCGTATGACACCCCAGGCAGACTTTGAAAATGGCTATGTGTCAAATGCTCTTTATTACTGAGAATTTTTGCCAAATGCTTATGTAATCCCAATAAAAATTTTATTCTGTACTTCTAATTCCTTCATGAAGGTCCCTCCCTTTAGTAAGTATTCTCCAATTTTAAACATCTCTCAGTAGAACATCCTGCTGCTTCTCCCATTTCAGTGCTCAAGTGGGATCCTAGAACAAATTTATTTTGTTAGCACATTTAGATTACGTGGTTCCAACCCCTGGCTTTATTCGTGGCTATTTAGACAATTCATAGCTTTAGCGTATCTTACTGCTCTAGGTAGAGTACCAAAAGAGATTATCCTAATTGTAGATCTTTTCTTCAGGTCATAAGAGTAGGGTTGTTTTTGTCCTTTTTTAAGTGTAGACATAATTTCTTTTTCTTGATGTTTTCTGTCTGATATGTATCTGCTCTCAACAGCTATGGAAAGTTACTGTATTCTTTTCTTTGCTCAGGAATGTGTTCATTATGAGTTTGTTTTTCTTTTTGACTGTCAAGATTATTTTACCCTTTATTACGTTCTCGTTATCCCTATTTCTTTGTCTTTTCTGGGCATAAATATTACTGTATGAGCTGTCATTTTAATCATGCATTATTTCCATTCACCATGTTACAGGATGCACTTACACTTGTATTTATCCAAATATGTAATTGTACAGCTGCTGATTTTGTAATTATTAGTACAAAACATCAATATTCTGAGATCATAATATCTGCTGGCAGTCAGCCACGCTCATCAAGTTCTCATCACC
Source organism: Aythya fuligula (assembly GCF_009819795.1). NCBI lineage: Eukaryota > Metazoa > Chordata > Aves > Anseriformes > Anatidae > Aythya > Aythya fuligula. The sequence goes on along the minus strand of NC_045567.1, from coordinate 13,108,746 downwards.
ATGCATCTTCACTCCCTTCACAGATGATCCTAGCTTGCAGAAATATGGCATTTTCAGTGTCTCCATCCTCCTGCCTAGAGAAATCTCCCTGTCGTGCCTCATCCCCATCTCACAGCCTTGCATAGCCGTTTTTCTACATCCTTTGTTGTGCGAGACATTTTATCTACGGCTTTGTTTTTAGAGATCCTAGAAATTCCTATATATATTGCTCTCAGCATAAATGCCACATTCCATCTACAAAACAGTATAATAACAATTTAAGCTATCATTTAAGATGGATTTTTAAGAAAACTCAGCAGTTTCAGTACTGTATTTTTGTCATTTGAGGTGGTAGATAGAGATGGGCCTTTGCCTACAGCAGCATGAGCTGTGTCAGTGGGTGTTTGGCACATGTGGGGAGAAGAAGGGCATCGATCCACAGCCACAAAGTTTCCACTTTGAGGTGTGTTGCAGAGATGGAGTTTGATAAGAGGCATGGAAACAAATAAAAACCAAGAAGCACCTGGATAGTCAGGGTGAGAAGTACAGATTTTGGTTAATGCTGACTGAACTGGATAGGATATGGTATTGAGATGAGTCACTTTGAACGTGTGGTGCTATTGCACTGCTATCTCATGGGCACACTATGCTAAGCATTGCTTTGGGTGGCAGTGACTTCCCAGGCAGCTCCGTCCTGTGCAGACGGGCTCTGCAGGCAGCAGAGAGGGGTCCTGAGAAGGGAATAGGAAGAGAGAGCATTTGGAGGGGAGAAAGAAAAAAGGTTTTCCCACTTCTCTGTCCCAGATCTTTGTTAAATCTTTTATAATCTACTGACTCAGATAAAATATTGTGTGTCATTTTAGTCTCCTTCATTACACAGTATAATTTAAACTGAAATGCATATGAGAAGAAAAGTATAATCATTCTTAATCCTTCCTCACATTTACATGACAGTTTGAGGTGTAAATGAAAGGGATTTTGGTTCCTTCAAGTTTTTACTCCTAGAACTGGGGTGAGAGACTTCCCCAGTGCCACTGGTTCGCCTGCTCAGATCCGTACAAGACAGGAGTTTTTGCCAGAGCGTATAGATCTCGTTGTGCATGACCAGATAACCATGTCCCCTGTAGGAATTTTTCCTACTGCTAATCAGAATGCCAGCTAGAGGAGTAACAGACTGAGTGCCAGCTCTGTGACACTGGGAAAACTTTGGTGCCACCTTTGCTGCCTTCAAAGAGATAAAAAGGTAATTTGGGAAATGTAGTTTTACCATTTTGCTAGTGAAATGTAAGTCACAGCACATTTTTGATCACTTTAGTATCTTAAAAGGGTTTTATTAAAAGTCATTTTAGTTACTTAGGGCATAAAGCCTTCAAATGTGTGCTGTTCTGTGAGGGGAAATTAAACATCGGAGAGCTCGAGATAAAGACATGTGGAGCTTACTTGTTCGCAGTAGTTATGTGTAAGCAGTCATCAGAGATTGCATTGTAGATCACTGAAGGGTAACATGCTTTTACTAACTTTCCATTAAAAATATTACCAGTAATATGTGTCCGATGAAAGCACTTATTACAGCACATTTTTGCTAACCTTGTCAGCAGTATTTTATCTAGTTACTTTCCACAGTAGCAAGTCTATGCATACGTACTTTTCTGAGATGAGCTTTGAAAACAGCCCTGAATTGAAAACTAACTGATCTGATTTACTTCTGAATTCTCACTCACATGTTTTAATGAAATGAACTTCTTAAAACAAAAATATCACAAATGGGAACAGCTTAGTCAGACTGCATAGAGCATGGACGAAAAGAGGCAGTTCAGTATGTGATGACTAGACTTATAAGAAAGACAGGCTTCCAAGAAAAATAGCCTTACTAATCATATGGAGCAGAACATACTTCTTGCTCCAGGCCAAGAGCAGTCAGCAGGTAGAGACTTTGATCCCATGCTGGTAGTGCCTGTTTCTGTAGAAGTCATTTGCAAGCCCCAGAATGGCACCCAGAGTTTAGAGGCCAAGCTAAATGGAGAGTGAAAACTACCCTCCTCAGGTGAGTCTCATGAGCTGTGTGATTTAGATCCTTCTGACAAGAAATTCACTTAAGAGCTGTAATATCTCAGTCACACCAAGTGGTGATGGGATAAATGTGAAGGCTAAGGCAATTTGCCCCCCAAATGCCATAAAGCCAAAATTAATTAAGAGGAGTTAACAATGAAAGGTCCTTCAAATTACTTCAAAATAGATAACTCGTATAACTTAATGGAAGTGCCGTTTAAAATGCTAATGCCATTATGCTGTACGTTTAAAAAAAAAAAAAAAAAACAATCCTGCAAGCCTAAGGAAAACGTTCTTCACCTGCAGATTAGTCTTCATCCCACACAGGGGAACACTTAACTGATCAGAGCTCAGCGGCAGCAGTGTCAGTGCCATCCCACGTGCTGCAGCCAGGCATGCCTTTCTTCCTCTTGCAGCCCTTGCATGCCAATGAGAAGGAGCATGAGGAACTAAATAAAGGAAACAGCTGTCCCGCTTAAACCTCACTCCCTCTTTTGAGGTACTTGTCATGCTATTTTGTTTTAGGGTTTTGGTAATATCCAGAACTGTAGCTGTGAGAAGCCATATTCCCACCTGGGGATATCTGGAGGAAAAATAATACTTCTGTTCAAGGAAGGTAGACAGAAAAAGCAAAGCTAGGATCTTGTCTATTCCAAAGGTAAATTATTCCAGGTTAGTTAAGGTAAGGTTAGGAACTACCACAACCTTAAAGTCTCGAAGAAAAAGCCTGTCATCTCTCATTGCGTACAAGTGAAAGGCAGATAGCGCAGCTGTTTGGCAGTGGAAATAGAACTTGAAGTCACTGACGAATGAAATCGTTTCTGTTTCTCCCTGCTGCCACCTTGCCTTATTTTATGATTCATGAGGAAAGCCTAAGAGGTTGCTGTTCTTTTAAAGGAGGAAAGGAATTGCTTTGTTTTGTTTTTTTCTCCCTTCCTCTCTTAAACCAATGTTTCTTGGGGGTGTTTTGTGTTTTCTTTTAAGGAGAAAATGCCTAGAATACATCAGGTATACATTTAGAGGTTTTATATTCCTTGATTGTCCATTTTAAGGTACAATAATACTCCTTAAAAGAGTGCTGCGGTGCCTGAAGCCAACAGATATGCCATCAGAACGTACCAGCTGAGAAATTTAGGATCAAAACGATACCCTGAAAGAAAGCACAGTTTAGTTTCATAGTAACAGAGGGCACAGTACAAATGTACTGAGAGCTATATTCATTTTACTCTAAGAAAAGAGAACTTCAGGCTGAAGTATGTGACGTATGAACAGGATCATGAATTTATGAGGCTAGTTCTGGCTGACTTGAGATCAAGGTACATACGATAACTTAAACCAGCTGAAGATCTTGCACATAGTTAAATACCTTCCTTGAAAAGAGTTCAAAGATTAGACACATTGTTCCTCAGTAGGTGATTTTGCATCTGATTTACCCCAGTGTCTCTGGTTTCCTGGATTTAAGAGTATTTATTTCTGCCCATCTATCCTGATAACAGTCAGGTAGTATTTCCCTGAAATTTAACACTTCCCAGGACGGACAGGGTAGCTGACACCTTTCATAGGCATATTCAGATATTGTGCAGATTCAAGGAGGCCATAATGCCGTCTGCTAATCCCAAACCCAGGGACTGCAGAACAATGAAGCTAGAAACCTGATTGTTTCTATAGAACATCCTGGAGTGGGGAGAGTGAATCTGTGCAAACAGGGTGAAGTCTCTAAATTTTGGATTACTGAGGATCTTCATCATAGCTGGCAGTGATGGAAAGCCAGCTGGATACAGGATCCTACAGCACTTCTTACAATGTTGGTTTTGGTCTAGTTTCTCCATTTGCCTCATTGAATTAATTGTCCCTTATGCATATTCCTGTCAGAAGGGTGTTTTGTTTTGTTTTGTTTTGTTTTTTTCCTGAATAACATTTCTATTTCTAGTTCAGGTTCCTGAATATCACAATCAGAAAGAAGTTTCTCTCCTTTTCTTCTTGTCTTTGAGGATTTATGCAGTTTTTCTAACATTGTTTAGCCTTCCTTCTTTAATCAGTCTCTTAGCCCCCCTATTGTGCTTGTCCTTCTCTGAATGTCTAATAGTTTGTTAAGCCAACTTTGAAATACCTCTGAAATAAAATGTCCATAAGGAACCAACCAAACTTTAAATTTGATTAAATAATATTTTGAAATTAAGAGATATTTTTTTCTTTACCTGTTGAGGTATCTTCTGACTCATTAGGTTTACCTCCTAAATAAATATTTCCGTCAATTACTGCAAAGTAGTCTTCTTTTTGGTGAAACTTAAGTCCATTCCCTATTGTAGTGCATTCTGAGAGGATGTGTGTTCTTGATCTAAACATGCTTTATCTACCTGGGCTACCAGGGTAGCAGCACTCCCCAGACATGGGTGAGACCCAGAAGTCTGGTACTGTTTAGAAGAAGCACAATTAGCATTTTGGAAAAGGTGTGAAAGCAATACCTGTATGTTCCAGTGAGCAAATATCTCCTTTTGAACAGTAGATAGTATGATTTCTGGCACTGTGCAGATTGTAAATTCTTACCTGGAGTCTAGACAAAGCATGCATGTCAAAGTGATGCTCCAGACAGCTTATGAGGGTAATAACTATTCTTTCAAATGTCATTCAATTTAGCTGCAAAAATCATTAAACATTCTCAAAATCCCAGTTACAGCCCATTTACCATTGAATTGTTGCCTACAGTTAGCAGTTAATTCAAAGATAGGCAAGATTATATCAGTATGGGGATTGAATAATCCTTTGTATCCTTCGAAAGTAGGGACATTGAAATAAATTGATTAAGAGGGTGAGATTCCACGTTGTGCATAGCCAAGGCTTATCCATTATTTGTACAGAGAACCTCAGAAATTCTCAGCTTTCAAAACTGTTTGCCATTCATCTCAAATTAAAGAGATTAAAGAGTTAGCCATTGCAGTATTGAAACTGCCAAGTAATAAATCATCATCTGATATTTATAGCCCAAAATTAAGACTGGTGACTCAGACACACCGCTGACCGTTTAGTAGTGAAGTCCTAATAATCCAATCTCGAGCAGTAGGGAAAGGAATAGCTTTCTGATGTGAAGTCAGACAAGTAATTTCCTATTTAAAATTTGATTAGATAAAATCTTTTGAACATGTGCTTGTAAAGGAACAGCCTGTTTAAATATGTATACTGCTGCAGCACATGCTGTACGCTGTTACGACTAAAGCCAGCACAAAGAACATTTGCAGTAACCTGAACAACGTGCTAGGGGAGGCACAGCGCCCAGGGCTAAACTCTATCAGGATAAATCTCCTACACAATGGAAGCATTAGAGCTGATGGGGGAAATGCAGTTTTCTTCCAAAAAAAAAAAAAAAAAGAGAGAGAGAGATTGAAAAGGTATCATTTTCCAAAACAGAAACATTTGGTTACATATACAAATGGAAGAACATTAATTTGAGGGTTTTTTTTTGTTTGTTTGTTTTGTTTTGTTTTTTAAATACAAAAGGGAAAATACAGATTCAAGCTGGAATATTTTGCTACCTACAAAAAAAAATAAAAATCAGAGTTGTTAAAGCCATCTAATAAGCTTGCTATTTCGATATTTCTAGGCAGAAAAAATCTTCTTGATTTAATAGCATTATATTACAGAAATCAGAAGAAGGAATAAAGGAAAAATAATAATAAAATCACACCGAGATGTGGAGTTTGCTCTAATTCTGACCCAGTAAACTGGGAATGTTGCCTTTGACTTAAAAGATCAAAATTTGAGCAACGACTGAAGGGTCACATCCTGCAGCCACAGCCATGCTGTGCATCAGTGTCCCCCAGCAGCAATGCTTGTGCCTGAGAGGCTGCCTGGAAAATTCCTGCTCAGGATGAAGGGCAACAGTGAGGCCTGGCCTGTGCCAACACACAGCAAATGGCAGTGTTAAAGAGTTTGGGTGAAGTGACACTGTCTTTTGCTCATATCCTGGTTTATGTAATTTACAGAGCTCATGGCAGCATCTCAAAATCAGCTATTGCGACTAAAGCCCACTGTCAAAACTGGGATGCTGTCCCACTTCAAGTTTAGCTACAGAATCCCCTTACAGCAGTTCAGTATAATTGTAGCCAAGCTGGAACATTTTTATCACTCATCATAAAAAGGCTTTGCATAATAGTCCTGGGAATTGAAATATTCAAATTACATTCGCACATTTTGAAAATGATTATTTTTGAAAGCGACCAACCGCTCAGGTTCACTGAAAGTTAGTTTTTTATGTTTCTTTTCATAGACACTTTTTTTTTTTTTTTTTAGTAAAACCTTAGGGCCTGTATTGTTTTGAACCTGTGGTGTGCAGAACATAGTCAGTTGTACGTGGTGCTCTGGTAGGTAACTGCTGAACTTGTGTTCCTTCCAGTGGACCTAGGTGGGGGAATCGGTCCCGTAAGTCTCTTGGCTTGCCCCTGAGGGCCAGTTTTCTGCTCCGCTCCTCCTCTCCTCGGCCGGGGGCACACGGCATTCCTGTTCAGCTCTCCTAAGGCTGTCCGTTTGTCCAGGCTGCAGGCAAGGCTGCTGCTGCCTCCCCCAGCTGTCCCCAGTGGCACCAGGACAGGGTCACCACCATCCTTGTGGTGGTTAGCACAGATCTGCCTCCCCAGCCCTCCGGGTGTCATCTGAGGTATGAAATTGGGCTGGGCTCTGCCTGGGACTGTTTTTCCACAGCTGAGGAAAAACTGGGCATCAACAAGGGCTTGTGGGTGTAGCAATGCCTTCGAATCACTTTCAGCTTGAATGTGGAAGCCTCTCCAGGCAGTTGCAGAGCAGCTCCGCTGATGGGCACCACCACAGGCGTGACATTACTCCTGGCAGCGCTGGGTGCACAGTGTTGCCCGGTCAGGAAAGCAGCAGCTTCGCAGGAATCCCACCTATCCAAGGCCAGCCACTGCACCCGCATGTCCTCGGGGACCTGGACCTCTCTCTTTCCTCCTCTCGCTCAAACACGCAGACACTTGTGCCCCTGGGAACACTCCCTGGTGTGTGGTGTCCCCTGGGGCCTCCTGATCTGGTGAGATGGGGAATGTGGGGGTTTCCTGGAAAAGCCTGCTTCCTGCTGGCTTCTTTTGTGCTTGGAGGGGGCTCCTGCGCTTGTGAGCAGCGTGTCAGATCCCGCTGAAGGCAGGGACTGAGGGTGAGCAGCTCTTGTCCCCAGCGACTGCTGGATGTGCAGTGCTACCCGGCTGGGCAGGAAGCTGCTGTCTCCAGAGTGTTAGAACACTTTGACTCACTTGACGTAAACGCCGCATGGATATCGTGAACTGGAAAGAGCTTTATCAAAAAAAGCGCTTTAATCATATTCCAAGGTCCTGTGACATCTCAACAGATCTTGACAGCTTGTCAGTAAATGAAACAGGTGCGTGACACTAATGGGGACACAACAGCAGCTCGGTATCATACCCAAATGCATCGCCAGGGAATGCCCGGTGGGAGTCTCCCCATTAATCCCCAAAAAACGAGACATCAATGTCCAGCCATGAGAGTAAAAAATCACAGTTCTTTTGATTTAATGCAGAAGCCTAAGTACTGTCAGCTGAACTTCCTACTTGAAAATCAGTGTGCGTACTCTTTGTCAAGAAAATTTGCATAATCTGCGTCACAACAAAAATTGGAAGTGTATTGTATCAAAGTAGAATTGAAATGAAATTTTTAAACTGCATATAAATAACAAACGTTTTTGCAAACTGTATGGAAATATATTGCAAACTATGAAGAAGCCTGCTCTTTAAAGAAACAAATATGCAACCGTGGAAAATATTATTATATCTGTATAAATGCACTAAAAAACCATCAATCTACACAAAATACCAAAAGAAGGTCTTGTAAGAAATAAGAAAATTATAAATTCCTGGAGGACAATTTTCTTCCACAGGTTATGCAAACATTGTGTATGCTTCAAGTAAAGTTGCATTTTATTAAAAATGTAACTCATGATAAAATAGAGGTAACATTTGAATAGTAATTTAGAATCTATATTATTCTCACCTGATAAAAGGATATTGAAAAAATGAATTGAACTAACACAAGTGTATCCAATATGCATGAAATTTCTATTTAGTCTATAAAATGCAGAGCAGAGAGATAGTAGCCATTTCCCAGTACTATAATTACTCTGTCACCATTTGTAAAGCATTTATGTAAAGTATAATACTTGTGACTAGCCATGTGCAAACTCCCTGCATCTTTTTAAAAATCAAACCATTGATTTCAAATCCTTTACATTGTGCTGATATTGATGAGGGCGATGTAATCCATCACTACTTCTATTTTATGTAATCAGTCTCTTACTTCTATATGTATTCTTTTTAAACAGACTTATCTATTCTACACACTACTTTAATACTGTAATTTTTAAAGAGCAGCAGACTATTAAAAAACAGGATCCTGGTTTATATTTTACTGATGCAACAAAGAAGGCTTGAACATTGGAACAGGCATATCTTTGCTTAGGGCTTCTTTCTTCTTTTTTTGCGGTCATGTGCATTGATTTTTGTGGGGATTACTTCTGATATGTTTCCCTGGAAGAACCTTAGTGTTAAATCTTCACAATGATCCCTTTTCTGTGCTGGCCATAGCTGTTTGAAACTAGATAAATGCTAACAAGTTTAGAAGGTAAATAGTAAAAAAATAAAATTTCTTCCCTAGCAAGTGTTCAGGTTCTCTGCTTTTATTTTATTCATGCATCACACATCTCATTGATTACTGAGATTTGGGATGTGGTCATCAATTAACTTCTGAGACAAAAGGCTTTCCCCTGCTAATCTCTTCTTTGGGAGTGGCCTCTTTCATTTGCAGGAACAGGCCATGTATCTGTGCCCTTCTCTGAGCTGCAAGGCAAATCTCAGCATGGATGTACGCCTGCTCCTTGGGCAGGTCTGCCAGCATAGCAAGGGCAAGGGGTAAGTGCTGTGAGGAATGGTTTGCAAGATCAGAGATCCAGGGCATGTCAGCAAGCACGTCATTGGAAAGCAGATGCGAGCTCGGTGTCCCTGTACTCTGCTCCCACATAGCCTCACTAGTGTGGCATTAGTGATCCTGATCTAGTGATCACAGCCCTCAGCAAGGCTTAATAGCATGCAGTCACAGCTGTGTTAAACCCAGTAATGAGTTGGTGTGAAGCATGGCAGGATAAGCTCACAACTGCCTGCAACAGCATGTCGCCATACCTTCGGTTTGCAAAATAAGCAGATGTGTAATCTGTTTTCTCCTGGGGTCTTGTATAATTCTTGGTTATCATAACCGTGTTATAGACAGACCACGTGAGCGCTGCCGTCTTAGAATGTAAGGCTTTTGTTCTTGGAAGGTGTTAAGATATTATGAGCTTAAGGAGATTTGTCCTGAAAAGAATTTATAGAGAAGAGCCCGGTGTTAATGCCTTAAAATGCCCGTCATCAAATGTGTGACTGCTAAACTCTCAGACAGTATGTGGTAATGTAATAGCTGATGAACCAGCACACCTTTTTCTTGGAGATACCATTTTAATACTCTTCACATTCTTCCCTAGGTTGAGGTAATGCACGTTTGTTACTCAGTGTTAAGGAAAACTAGTTGTCATAAGTTATGGATAGTTTTAATTTGATTGTTAAGTCATACAATATTTGAATACTCTTTTAATGAAAAACATGAAAATGTGATGGAATTAAATAATTACAGATTAGAATTACACTGGGGCGATATTTTATTTGACTTATTGTTAATGTATACGTTAGATTTAGAGACACAAATACTGCAACCGACCAGAACAAAAGTATCATTTCACAATAGACAATAGGAACTGTTTGCCAGAAATCCAAATTGTGCATATAAATTTACAAGGCCTCTACATGAGAATCGATCAGATACTTGTAGTATGGTGTAGCTGGTAAAACAGCTGTGTGCACAGTAAAATAGCTACATGGCTGCAGTCATCTTTGTTTCCTGTTTGATCTAATAGCTTGTAAAATAATGTTAGGAGTAAATCCCAGGAAGTGGGGAGATGCATGTGGTTAGGGGTTTCTTGAGGGCTTCAGTTTTGACAGTTTCTTGAGGGAGAAAATGATCTGTTCTCATGGCCAGAACCAGATGTGTGTGCATCTGTGGATTAATTGTACTGAGGATGGCTTTATTTTGAATAGTGCTTGAAACTATCCAGGCTATTGGGGGGGATGGTGTGGTTATATTTCTGTTTAATTAAATACATCATCTTTGAGCTGACTAATAAGAGTTTCAGAGGAGCGCCTTAGAAAGGCTAGGGGTATTAAACACCAAAGGCATTTTTAGATCCACAGGGTAGGTCTAATTCAGTGTTGAACTGTCCCCAAACAGTATTATAAAGGGTTTACATTTTCTCCAGCACTGGATAAGACTGGAGCCCCAGAACACATTATTCCTTCCCAAAATAACACGCTCCTTCACCTGGCAACTAATAAGAAATCTGTGGAGAACTCCCACAGACATTGCTTCTTGTCATTTCTCATGGGTAGTTGTGAGAAATACTAATAAAAAGAAAAATATCTGCTAAGTTTGCTTCTTTTACAAATCCAAATCTTCCCTTTACTACAGTCTGTCAAAAATTGCAGACTATTAGCATGCCAAGATGTTAATGCAGCTCCCCAGGACCTGTCATCTCGGTTAACTTCAACTACGTACCTGCTGTCAGTGTTTTCATCTTTCCTTTGAGTATGTATTAAAATATCACACAAGTTTTGAGTACAGTAGTACATTAGCAAAAAAATTAATTGGTATATGTAATGAAGAACACACATTGGTATTATGTGCTATATTAAAATAAAATTACCTCCAACTTTAAATAATATTTCTTTGAAAATTTAGAACAGGCCATCTTTGAAGGCAAGCAGACATGGCCCCTTGCCAAAAGAACAATCAGATTTTCTGCTGCAGAATATATAGAAAATCATAACAAACTTAATTACCTGTTACCACTGCTAAAGGCCCTTCATATCTTAGCACTCTTGAGATTTAGCAGATTCTATCACATCTTCCCGATTAGCAATTCTGACTGAGAAATGAAACAGTCAGATTTAGTGAAATATAAAAAAAAAAAATCCATTTTTAAAGATGATAATATGTGAACAGCCTCAATTTAAGATGGTTTAACTGCTTAGAAATGTTTAAAATTCAGTGTATTTTCTCATTCTATATGCTCTTTTTTGTGCTATGGGAATAAATATCAGCATAGTTTTAATTTTCTTAATTTTTAGGGGATAAAGAGCTTGAGTTTGTTGTTTGTTTGTTTGTTTGTTTGTTGTTTTTTGAATATATATATATACTTTTTTTTCCTCACAAAAAGCTTAGTACAATGATCTCTTCTCACAATGTCTAGAGTCCAAGAATCTATTTGTTATTGATAATCCCTTAGTTTTCCCTGCAATTCTTGGGCACTTCTGCGATCCCGGTGTGTGTTCAGATGTCAGAAGCCTCCCATCGGTGCGGTGCTGGAGCAGGTGCTCTGCAGGGCAGATCCTCCTCGGGAGAGCTGGCTGCAGGCAGTGGGACAGCAATTGCTGCAGAGGAATGGGCAAGGGGAGGGCAGAGGAATGCTGCAGAAAGAAAGGCTCTTATTTTAGCTGTGAAACTTCAGGCTGTTGCTCTCTGTTCTTTATTAACATTCCCTCAGTATTGCTTATGGGGATAAAAGTTAACTACTGGTTTTCTGGCTGTGTCTTAAAAGCTCAGTGCCTCGTGATTTAGATATTGGCATTTTTATAGGTAGAAAAGAATGTGTTCTGCTGGGGCTCGGGACAGCAATAGGACGGCTGGTGTCCCAGTACCGCTCCTGCAGTGAGGCTGGTCCATGCTGTCGTGCATCCCCATGGAAGCGCTGCTCCTGGCTGGTCAGATCTCCCTTGGCAGCAGCTCTGCAGGCAGCACCCGCTGCCTCTTTGCTGGCCATGCACAGCCCCGTGTTCCCTGGCTGGGCTGACCTCCGTGCTCATCAGGCACCGCTTCCTGGAAGTGCTGCAACCAGATCACACGTAGGACCACATTCGGTCGCAGTAACTCTATTTGAGCCTAATTCCCTGCTAATTCTTTGCAAGCCTTCATTGCCAATCAGAAATATCTTTGCAACATCCTCCAGACACCATCCTCTCCCTCAGTTTGAAAGATTCCAGTTTGTGAATCCTGGAGGTGTGCAGTGGAAGGAAACCCCTCACGCTCCAGCATTTGGTGCCAGCTCCCCCATCTCGTACCCTGCTGGCACCAGTGGCAGCAAAACCCACCACGGCCAAGTGTGGGGCATGGGCACCAGGGAGTGATTAGGACAAAGCTGTTGTGCATCAGGGATGGATTTTCCTGCTGCTTGTCTGGTTTGAAGGGGGAGAGGTGTTCTGTTCCGAGGGAGCAGGCTTGGGTGCTGCCAGCTGTGAGGCAAATCCCATGTTCGGTTTGCTGCTCAGCGTGGTGTGGTATCGGGTGATGTCCTATCAGAAATGGGTTCATGCCTCCAAATCACCTGTTTCTCTGCCTCTTAACCAAACAGCTTTCTGAGGAGTGCATTTTACAGATCCTCATGAATCTGCAGCCCTTGCCCTCGCTGGCCTGTCACTGTGTGCACGTGTGCTCACACATGCGCACACACCCCAGCCATTTTGCATGTTTGCATTCATGTGGGATTCTATTTCATTTCCTCCTTTCACCCATCTTCGACATGTGCTTATCAGCTGAACTGATTTCTGTTTGCTTTCCCAGCTGCATATTACCAGCTCAGATTTCTCAAACTTTAAAAAGTAACACTTGTTTAATTAAAAGGAGTTGCCAAACTGTCCCTAGAGTGCCAGATGCAATAACAGGAATCATCCTGCACCTCCTTGCTTTTCTTCTCCCTTCTCTAAGACACCTGACAGCAACCAAGAACAAAATCAGCACTGGTAAGCCTATGAAAGAGAAAAAAAAAAAAAAAAGTAGAGAAAAGCAGCACTGCCAGGGAGTCAGCCCCATAAAATGAGCTGCAGTGTATCAGTTCATCTTAAAAAAAAAAAAAATAAAAATACAACAGACCTCCCTGCTTCATTTACCATCATATTCATAAGTGTCAAGTGTCATCTTTATTGCTCTGTCATATTTGATGTTGTATTTTTAATATTGAGAAAGCTATCATAAAGGCTATCACAATACTTAAACATGGCTATGAAAGTGAAAAATTGATTTCTCTATAAAAGTGGATTCTCTAGTGGAATTATGGCCCCAGTGAAAATGTACTCCATTTCAGCATGGTATAAGGTGTGCGTCTTGGATAGTGTGTTAATGTTATACCTAGACGTGTTGTCTGCAGGCACTGGACACAATCCTTCGGGTGTGCACAAATTAGATAAGGAATAATTCTTTTGTATAATAGTATCCCTTGTGTAGTTTTCTGTGCAGTACAATGAAATTAATTCAGCTTCTCTCCATGGAGCTTATCTTCTGTCCCAGCATTAGAGCATCCTTCTGCATTTTATATGGGCAAAAATATTTTCTAACGTCGTGTTGTTAGAAAGTCCAGCACTGGTCATTGACAGAGCAAGTTCAATTCCAGAGTCAACCCGTAACCCCATGTTTATTTTTGCACTATATTGCTCCCAGGTTATGTTGTACAAGGAAAAACCTAAATACACCCCAAAGCAACCTGGTCTGCATACAGTGGGGTGTGACAGTGGTTATCCTGCCTGTGGCAGAGTGCTTCTTGGAGCAAAGACCAGAACCAGGAACCCCACTCTTATGAGAGGTTTTGTATGTAACTTAGGTTATTTACAGTGTCACTGGCCTATAATTAAAATACCTTATTACTTAGGAGTCTGTAAGATCTTTTTGTAGCTTTCTAAATATAAATTGCCATTTAGCCTTTTGTTTGGGGGATTCATAACTGCTGTGGAGGCCTGAAAAGAGGAGAATCTCCACTGTTTACCTCACCCTGAAAATCTCACTGTGCAGTACTGGGACTTTGAGTCACCTTTTCCCGATGTTTCCAAAATCTGTTCTCAGCTGGCTTTGCCAGTCATCTTGTTCCAGCACTGGTCTTTTCACAGTGTTTTTCTCCCCACCTTGTCCTTGTCTCTTGACCTTTGCATGAAGAAAGTCTCACCCCTTTTCCATACAAACTTTATGGCACGTTATGTAAGCTGTTCTTTAGTCTCCTTCTATAAGATGAGCTTTTCTCTCCTGTATTAACTCTTTTGTTCTGTTACCATCTCATTTATCCAGTCTTTTTTTGTAGGTGGTACTTGGAGCTGATGACCCCTCCACCTCATAGCAGAAATTCATCCATGCATTTCTTATTTTATTAAAACTTGGTATTTTATTTCCACCCTACTCCTTTGAATCCTCTTTTTGAGATCATCTAGTCTGAGGTTCTGATGCTTTGCTGTACTGGCAGTGTCTTCTGCCTCCAGGTCATTAAGTGCTAGGTTCAGAGTCCAGATTTTTTAATGAAAAATAATACTGAGACCTTTGAGAGTTTTTTCCTTTATTCCAGTACCCAGTAGTCCTCCGTACCATGTTACCTATTGTTCCCCACCTTTCAACCTATCTTTACCCCTTTTTAAATTTCTGTATGCATGTCCTTTTTTTTCTATCTTGATTAGTAATGCCAAATTTGGCATCATACCAAATGTTGGTTTCTAGATCCAGTTAGAATAGATCTTTTTATCATCAAAGGAAGGATCTGCCTTTGATATTTCTGTGTTAACTTCAGAAGCATTTTCCGTTCACTTCCTCATCTGACGTTCACAGCTGCAAAACAGGCCCCAACCCTGCAAGCACCCCTGAAGGCAGCTGATGGCCTTCAGCTGCCTGTCTCCCCTTCAGTCTCACTCCTAAGCACAGGTACCATGTTTAGTATTTCCTGCTTTTATGGTATCAAGACCCATCTGATGGAGTTGTCAGAGTCCTCGCTACTTGATGCTCTCCTGCACTTTTCTGGGTTTTCAGAGTTTTCCCCTGAAGATTAATTTTCACACAGCCCTAGTGCCTTGGGACTCTCGGAGTTCTGCTTTTACCTGAGATGGCTTCGTTTCCCTATCCTCATTCCCAGTAGTGCTCTTAAATTTTCTCCCATCTCCAATACTTTCATCCTGATTTAAAACTGAAGTGACACATTTATTTAGTTGTGATCTAGATTATCTTTTATATTTCATCCCTGTCAGCAGTATCGCAGCTCCTCTTGTGTTTCACTGTTCTCTTTTTACATACACAGCTGCAGAACATTTTTGCCATGTGTTTTCCTATATTTATTGAGTTTCAGGTGGACTTTGGTATCTCACACAGTCCTTGATTGCCAGAATGTACTGACCCATCCTCTTCTCCGTTGTTTGCAGATGTTCTGCTTATTTCTGACGTTCACTTGGGGTGGTCTTTTTCTCCAGTCAGATCCAGAGTGAGCTCCTATCCCTTAGTGCTGTCAGTCTTCTGTGTGACTCTAGCTGTCTGTGAGCCCCTGCAGAGCCACGATCCTTTCACATGAATTCTACAGCTTCTCTGGGTAGGACAGCTGCTTGTCGGGACCCCGCAGGCACCAGCAGCCCTTATTAAGTGCTCTGTGCGGCCTGGCCTGGGACCCATCCCACCTGCCCTGGCTGTGGGCCCTGCAACCCCCTTCCAGCTCCTGCCTGGGCCCTCAGACGTGGATGGAGCCACCGGAGCTGGGCCACTTGCTGAATGCTTTGGCTTTCCTCGTTTGACCCTGAAGCTGACTTGTTAACTTGCCTCTCCCCGATGCTCCGTGCTCGCCTTCCCCCTGCTCTCCAAGCCCACGTGCTCCTTCTGGGGGCTGCTGTGGAATTCCCTCCACAGCTCTCCGTCAGCTTATGAAGTGCGCCTCTTGAGCTTCTCTTAAAAAGCAGTATCTGGAGTTGGCGTAGTGTAGAGTCCATCACTGGAACTAATGGATTTATTTCATAATTCCTAGAGAGCTGGCACAGTCCTCCTGTTTGTAGTACAAAAAAGCACATTTCCGTCGCCTTCCCCCACAGCAACAACCAGCTTTCTTCTCCTGAAATATAACAACAACAACAAACAAACAAACAAAAAACCAACACTCTTGTGTGGAAAAGGCCCTGTTTTCCGCAAAACGGATGTAAAAGAAGTAAGCCTAGGAATCTGTCAGTAATGCGATTTCCTTCTTCTCCCTTGTAACCAAATTGCTGTGAATTATGTAGTTTATGGTTTAAATACACTTACTGTGATAAAGCATAATGGCCTTAAAAGCAAAATGTTTTTGTTCTCTTTAAGAAGGCTGTTTCTGTTCAGTGATGACAGGAATGGAGTACAGCAGGCTTGAGAAAAATGGTAAAATAGAACGGCAGCAACCAGGAGTAACCAAAATACATCTACTCTTGACAAGAGTGGGAAATCTTGGGGGGCAAGGGCAAGGAGGGGGAGACTGTGATGGGTACAGAGAAGCAGAAGAAATTTGACCCTAGTCTGAAAAGAAATCCCACTTCTCCAGTATTTCAATGATCAGGAAATACGGTGTATTATTAAGAGCTTTGTGGAAGAGAGATCCTTGAGGTCGCTTTAGTAGAAGTAGGCAAAACCACTAGGAAATGGAGAACCAAGGGGAGAAGTCTGTTTTGTTCACACAGAGAGCTTCATTTTGGTAGCATCTAAACATGCAGTTACAGCTTTGACTCTGGTAATGTTTTATAGCTAGAGTTATCCCGAGTTTTGAGTTGAAAGCCTACTTTGAACAGTTTGTTTGTTTTTTAAAGGCGCCAGCACTGCCCTTTAATCTGTTGTGCTTCCCTTAAGGACCACCTCAGCAGCGCAGTTCTCACAGTGTCTAGCGAGTGCCCTGATCATGGCCTCATACGTGCATAGACAGCATAGGTGTGCTCCTTGTTCATGGGCTGCCGAAGATTCAGTGTGTGAGGCCGGGCACAGCCCAGCTGAAAGGAAGGACCGGTGTAGTGCTAAGTATATCACAGAAGATGGCCATAACTGAGGAGTAAAGTTGAGAGTGAGCGGAAATGCTTTTGACTTCACTAGTAAATCTGCACTTGTGTGCCTGATGGCCAGTTTTGAAAGTCTTCTCCTGATCTTTGTGGTATTTCCTTCCAAACAAACACAACTTTGTATTCCTTGGATAGTCTTCTCCAGCCCACCTACTTGCGTGGTATCCATTACAGCTGGATTGGAGCTCTTTAGCCTTTCATCTGTTTTTCTTCATTATGCCCCCAAGACTTGTTTTCTTAATTTTACAGCTGGAGAACTGGAAGAGACAGTCAGTGGGAATTAGGCCAGCCATTCTGCATGAATTGTTTTGCATTGGTTTTAAGTGAGTTTCTCTAAAATATAATTAAAAGCTTTATTGTTCCTTGATTAGTATGCTTCTCTGTTTATAGTATTATGCCACATTATCCATATTGTTCCTCGGCCATTTTACAAATATTTCTATGTTGTGTTTGTTTTGGCAACTGCTGCCAGATGTTGACTATATGAACTCTTCCCAGTTCTTCAAGAGCTGTGTTGCCATTCTGTCCAGGAGATGTAACTGTGCCAGGGTCCAGTAAGGCAAGGAACTGCAGGGTCACCCAGGAGGCCAGCCCCGCCTTGCAGGCAAGCCAGGCTGAAGTGATGAGGAGCCAAAAGGGGTCAGAGCGTGGGGTTTATACCTCCCACTGCCAGGACTGGCTATGCAGCCAGGTCTCCAGACCCTTGGCTGCCCACTGCATGCTGCCCATCACTGGAGCTTTAGCAAGGGAAGAGTAATGCTGGAGGAAAGGTGATAAAGAGAACAGAATGACCAGCTGTGCCCATTTTAGAGTTTGGTCAGTAAGGAGGGCTGAAACAAAGCTGGGAAGGTGAACCAGGAATTTAAACACGTGCCTCAGTCTTGTGGAGCTTCAGGCAGAGGGGAACCTTCTCCATGGAAATCAGCCCAGGGGCTGGGACCTAGCCTGCCATCTGCCTTCTGCACAGCATTCATGGTGTTAAATGCTCTGGAAATGCGAAGGAGCAACACAGCAGCGTGGTGTTTTCAGTACTGTATGAGTATATAAGTGTGCAGTGGTTTTACTCAGGTGGGTGGCTGAGCTCCACCACAACTGCTCTCTCAGTCCCTGTCCTCAAAGGGGAAGGGGGAGAAAATACAGTGCAAACACCTCAAGGGTTGAGATAAGGACGGGGAAATCACTCAACAATTATTCTGACGGGCAAAACAGACTCAGCATAGGGAGGTAGTAAGATTTATTGCCTATTACTAACAAGCTAGAGAAGTGAGAAACAAAGAGTGAAAAAAAAACAAAAGCACCTTCCCCCCATTCACCCTCTTCCACCTTCTCCCCGCCTAGCGGTGCAGGGGAACAGGTGAGTGGGGGTTATGGTCAGTCTGTAGCACTTCTTCTCTACAGCTCCTTCTCAGTCACTCTCGTCCCCTGTGCTGTGGGGTCCCTCCCACAGGATGCAGTCCTTGATGAACTGATCCTGCGTGGGCTTCCCACAGGCAGCAGCTCTTCCAGAACTGCTCCAGATATGGGTCTGTCCCATGGGGTCCATCCCTCAGGAACAAACTGCTCCAACCTGGGTCCCCCATGGGCAGCAGCTCCCCCTACATCCCCTGCTCTTGCATGGGCTACAGGTCTGGCCCTGAATCTGCTCCAGCAGAGGTCCTCCACAGGCCTCAGCCTCTGTCAGCACAGGGCCACCTGCTCCCCCGTGGTCTCCTCCATGGGCTGCAGCATGGACCCCTGCGCCACTGTGGTACTCCATGGGCTGCAGGGGGACAGCCTGCTGCACCATGGTCCTCACCACAGGCCACAGGGGACTTGTGCTGCGTGCCTGGAGCACCTCTCCTCCTCCTTCTTCACTGATCTTGGCGCCTGCAAGGCTGTTTCTCACTCCTTTCGCTCTCCTAGCTGCTGTGTAGACAGTGTTTTTTTTTTATTTGTTTGTTTTTTTACCCCCTGTCTTAAATCTGCTCTCACAGAGGTGCAAACAACATTGCTTATTGGCTTGGCTCTGGCCAGCAGCGGGGCCCTCACCTGACATGGGCATCTTCTAGATTCTTCTCACAGAAGCCACCCCTATGGCCCCCTGCTACCAAAACCTTGCCATGTAAGCCCACTACAAAGTGGTACTTTGAATTCCACAAAGTAAACTTCAGTGGAAATACATGTTTTAGGTCAAGCTTTTGAGTGAAGCGAATTGGCAGGGCTTGTACAACCAAAAACAAATCTGGTCCAGACCTTGTAATTTAAGATATATATTTGGCATATGACTACATTGTTGTGAAGTTTTAGGGGGGAGAACAACTGCTTTGTGTTCTCCCTTCTGCAGCTTACATAATCTTGTTTGGCACTTTGTGTGGCAGCTTCACGTCAGGAGTTCGAATCTAGTTTGTAATGTGTGACTGATGGTTTCTCTCTGGAGATGTGGGGGAAAAAAAAGGCAGTGGCTTAATTTCTTCTATAGATTTTAGGTTTTCCTTTTTCTTTAGATGTTTTACTCTGAGCTTCAAGGCAGAGAATCTATCATAAATGCTTTCTGTTTAGATCTGGACATAGGAAAACATGCTGGATAGTCTGAAATATGTGGCTCTGCAAGTACTGATCCCCTTCACAGACTCTGACACCTTTGAAATGACCTGTCTAGAGCTGACAGGAAATTTCAGGCTGCCAGGCAAAAGGAATGGAGCAAAGCCAACAGAATCCCTTCTAGGCATCTGCACTTGCATGGAGTAGCTATCGCTCTGAGCTTTCAAGACATAAATTGGCCGCGAAAAGGTGTCAGCACACACCACTCTTTCTCTGGCCTGGTGACACTAAATCAAGCACTCGATTCCTTGCAGTGCTTTTCCCTTCACGGTGCTTCTGGTAACCGTCAGAAGTTAGAGTGAAAGAAGTCATCTGCTGCATTATGTTCATTTAAGATAGGCTCTTCCACTGAATGTCACATTAGAAACTATAACTTGATTGTTGCCAATTAACAGCCTGGCCATGCCCCTGCTAGCTACAGGAATTAGCAGTCTTTATTCTGCATCATTTGAGGTCTTTATATTGCTAATAGGCTGCAAGTAGAAGACCAGATAGCCCATTTGTGTGCTCTGAAGCACTTTCAAGTTAAGAGATCACTGTGCTGTTCAAATCAGGTATGTAAAATAAATCACAAAAGGTTTTTCAGGCTATAATTCAGTGAGCAAATACCATAACCCTCATTTTATTAGAGCAAGAAACTGATTAACAGACATTCTGCAACATGCCCAAAGCGACTCTGGAAGCCATCCCAACAGCAGATTCAGATTCCACAGCCAAACACACAGACCATGACAGCTCAAGGTGAAGCACGTGGCCAACACAGGCAATTGCAGAAGCTGAAATCTGCCACGGTACCCTCTGCTCATGCTCGGGAGTTCCCTCCAGAGGGCTGTGGAAAGGCAGATCTCCTCCCTCTCCCACCACCAACAGCAGCATGGCTCAGATCGGTACGTGCAGCTTCTCTCTTGCATAGTTGACTTTGCCTGTGAGCAAGCCCTGCTCACCAGGTGCCTGTGCGGAGGGCCAGCACCAGCCCAAGTGTGAGTGCAGGGCAGGGCCCGGGAGCTGTGTGGTTTGCCAGGACTCGCAGCCGTTGGGTTTTCCCCTTTCCTGGCACAGGCAGGTGTTTCCTGAAGCTCCGTCCCTTCAGGTGCTCTTCTCTTTAGGCCCTTCCCAGTCCATTTTCAGTCTCACATTGCTAATTTATTCTGTTTTTTTGTCAAAAAGCTAAAATTAACAAACACTGATTTGTTCTTTTCCTGCAGTGGTTTAAAAACAAAAACCACAGCACAAAATAAACCTAAAATAATCTTATCTTTGGCTTGGTGTGCTGTAAGCAATGTTATGTTATTTAAGGGTCCTTTAAAGAACAGACTAAACAAATCACTGTTCCCTTTATATACACCCTTCAATTATGTTATACATAGCCCATCTTTTTCCTATCAGTCATTGTTTTAGTTGCTGTTGATTTTTTTTTAATGATTTCCTCTTAAACATGTTTAAACAGGCTGTGGTCTACGTTTTGGCATTGCCGTGAGCCCCACATGTGGCACTGCATGTAATTACACAGCTTTCGGAGCAGCCACCAGTCACTTTGGCTGTGCTGAGGGCTGAGCTGTGTCCCCTTGGGCTGCATGAAGGGAGGACTTTTTCCCCATTTCTGTTGGGAGGAAAGGGTACTGGGGGAACATCTTCAGCCAATTCACGCTTGACAAGGCTCTCAGTGAACGGGAGACTTCAGAGAGGACTTCTGTCCTTTCCTTTCTGGACACACTACGCTAGCCCATGCGATGTTTTTTTTGTGTGTGTGTGGTTTGTTGTTTTTTTTTTTTTTTCTGCTGAAGATATCTTATCAAGAGCAGAACTGTTTGTGTACAGGCCTCTGTAAAATACTGGCTCTCTAGGGAAGTGGAGAGAAGAAGCTGCAGGGGCTTGTAATGCCCAGATGGCAAGGATTTGTTTCCCTTCTGGGACTTGCTAGCTGTTTCTCTTGCAGAGCTCATGAGATCTGAACAGAGAAAAAGGATGTCCAGCTACTTGTTCGGTGCAATACTCGTTTGCATATGTTTAGTGTTTGCTTTAAAATTAAGTGTGTTCATTTGCAATATTTCTGTTCCTTAATTAGGTTTACCGATTGCTAACAGGAAGAAACGTGTTCCTTGGTTTTAGGCTTTAGGAGCAGTTTATGAAACAGCCTGTGGAATAAATCTTCTACCGTGGAGTTTCTCTAGCATGGAGCAGCTTCTCTAAAGTTGTAGGGCTAAAACTGTAATACATAGTCTGTTTTCCAGATACTGGATAACTTCTGGCATCTGAAGGCAGGTTTGTTTTTTTTTTCTTTTTTCTTTTTTAATTACAATAATTGACATCAGAGAGATACAGATAATGAATGTAATCGTGCTGTATAGGGCTGTCATTTTTGTTGGTTTTTATTCACTCAGACCAACTCTGTGAAGCCAGTTCCAAAAGATATGCTGATTTTAAACATCAGTAAAAGCTCAATCTAGAAACTTAGCTGATAAAATCATTACTTTTTAAACTATGAATAAACATGAGTGCTTTGGGAAGATACTGTATCAATAAAGCTAGACTTCTCTAAGGCTGGTACTATACAAAAGGTCTTGTAACAACAGATGTACTAATTGGTATTTGGGAATAGGTTTTAATTTCTCTTTTCAAAGTCTTTTGAAGCTGCTTGTATTTGTTGCTATTCTGAGGCTTCAGTTTATTTTAAGCATCTGTGAAATGTTATGAGTTCTTTTGCTTCCTTCTAGAGTACATTTGCCCTCCTGCTTGATTTACGCTGCAGAGTCTTTTTTTTCCTGGGGATTGTGTCACCTCGAATGTAAGTGACTGTGTGATGGATGCGGTGGCCAAGGCTTGAACGTGCAGCTAATCGGAACCTGTTTCCTTATCACTGCCAGTGAACAAGGATGCTTTTTCCTTGCCTTTGCAAGCTCACATTGGCCATCACAGTCACTGAGAGCAAACAGATTAGTGATGTGTCCCTGGCTCAGTCTGCAGCCTGCACATCTAGCCAAAGACTAGACAGACAACTGTGCTGATTCAGAAGAAATACATTTAATGTCAGAAAGCCTGAAGGGGAAAAGACTGAACACACAGCACAAATCAGAGTAGTTGGCAACACTGTTGGTCTTGTTCTTTTGACTTCCTAAATGCAAAACCTCCAGAGTAGCCCTGTAGGATGGGCTGGTTATCAGAGCTTCAACCAAGGCTGGTGGTGTTTCTCCTCCCAGTTAGGATGGACATCACAAGTAACAGTGTAAAAGAAATGCCGCAATGAGGTGCCTGTATAATCCAAGCCAGAGTTTCCAAAATGTGGTGCCTGGCCATCAGGCCCCTTAAGAAGAGGCTGGGGGGAGCTGACTGCAGCTTGAGTGCTGGATTTGCCTTCCCAGAAGCACAAGAGCAGTGTGTAACATCTGTGATGTCCAATACCCTGCATCTGCCAGGAGGTTTGTGGTTTCCAGTGTGGAGGGGGATGCCTAGGCCCCTGTGACTGAGAAAGATGCTGGATCTGTAGCCTGTTTTTCTGTTAAATTGATGCTACCCTTTTGGGATAAATAACTGCACTGCATTGCATTAAAAAAAAAGCTTTTGTAATGGTCAAGAAACTTTTTAATAGTGTGGGCTCAGCAATCTGCTCCATAGCCAGATGGGCTGTGTTTTTAGTGCCAGAACCATTTTCAGTCCTATCAATGAGCAATTATTTAAAGAATTGCTCTTTGTTTGTTTTTAAGATGCATCTACTATTAATTTGGGACAGGGAATACTTCTGATCACATCATGGTGCCATTTGAAATTAAATTATCAGCAAGCTGAAGACATTTTCAGTTGGGTTGGAAATCACTCTATGTAGTGCTGGTAGAAAGTGCAGAGAGAAAATCTCTGTTGCATAAGTGTGATTTTGAGGCTGACACATTTTGGAAGAGGACTCCAGTGCTTTGACCACAGGCAAAACCTCAGCTCCTTCTACCAGTGCTTGAGTTTTGAGCACTGGCAAGGGGGTTGGTAGGGAGAGATTATACCTCTACGGTCACCACCAGGATTTTCCTTGTTTATCTCTTTGTACCAAAGCAATCCAATTATCAGCTAACAAAGCATTTGGTCTTACTAACTTAGTTCTGGTAGCTGAAATTATACATTATGGTGTACCTTGGTGTGCTTCTGATTATTTAACCTGAAGATGATTCCCCTTGTAGAAAGAGTTGCATCGTCGCAAAGGAGTCTACATGCTGTGACTGCTATATGTAAAGAATGGGGAATAAGCTGCCCTTTTTTACTGTCCCTGTGATCGTGTGAGGGCCTCTGTCCAGGCTGTTTTGCTGCAGAGTGACCCCCCTAACCAGAAGAGATTCTCAGTGCAAGGGGGTGCATGGGGCAGACTGGAGAAATAGCATCTCTTTTTTGCAGTATGTTACATGAACGGTGGAAAAAAAAACTCTCAGTTTTGTCACAATTAGTGCATTTTCTAATAATTTAAAAGCTTGAATTACTTACATGTGGAGCTAAAATAGCTCTAAGTGCACTTTTATTGCCTGGC
The DNA here is from genome assembly GCF_009819795.1 of Aythya fuligula. Taxonomy (NCBI): domain Eukaryota; kingdom Metazoa; phylum Chordata; class Aves; order Anseriformes; family Anatidae; genus Aythya; species Aythya fuligula. The sequence continues at coordinate 13,084,680 of NC_045567.1, read as the reverse complement.
CCTGCAGCTGCCATTTACAGGTTAACAGCCCTAATGCTTCTAAATAATAGCAGAAGGAGTATATGCAGTACAATATTAGAAAATGATATATGTCTTGTTATTTGGACACAAGTAGAGCACTAAAAGCCCTGTTCTATTTTCTACAGGATATTTTTTTCTGAAATCTCTGGTTTTAAAATATCTTCCAGTGGACTAGTTAACACTGAGAGGCCTTGAATGTGTAAAAATGCTGTTATATAAATCATACGATTAAGGAAATTAAACTTACATTTGCAGTAGATGGCTATACATACATTTTGGTCTATCTTAACATCCAGAGTTGGTTTCTAGGTTTTTCTGGGACAAGAATATTATTCTTGCTTTTTCTCTTGCATCCTGCCTTTTTGATGTATTTAAGAAATTAAAGTTTGGAAATAATGCACTGCAGGAGAAAGCTCTGATTGAGATATTCTGCATGTGGGAAAACAGGAGAGGTGCTAAAAGTACCAGTGTATATTTTTTATCCTTATTATTTAAAAAATAAATAAATGTTAGGCCCCTCAATTTACTTATGTTCAAGAATGCCAGAGTACTTCAGTGGCAATAATCTCCCTTTTCTAGATAAGGAAAATGAGGCACAGGGGCGAAGTGGCTTGTTTCAGCTCACACAGCTGGCAGGAGAGATGCCAGATCTCTCCACCCACATCCCTCAGCGCTGGCCTTCTTCCTGCCTGCATTGCAGCCTTGTGATTGCCTCCTGACAGCACAGGGGCTGCAGGGTAGAGGCTTTTGCCCCTCTGGAACCAGTGCTCAGTGGCTGATCTGCTTTATAGACAAAAAAAAAAAACCACAGCCTGAACTTTCAGCAAGTGCTGGCTATTGCTTAATATATTCACAGAGATTCACTGATCTTCCCTCTATGCACCTATTTTAAACTTCATAACCACCTTTTCAAATGCAGAGCTTGTTTCATACTTCTGGCTGGTTGGAAAATGTGCTGCTTTTAGATTTTAACTAGCCCCATAAAGTCAATGAATAATCAAACCCCAAAAGGTTTAAATCAAAACATTTCCTTATAAAAAGCTGTGTGGTGCCCCAGCAGGTGTGTCTCATGCACTTACCTTCTGTCAAATGGCACCTGTACCAGATTCTCCCTCCTGTGATGCAGTAAGCCTTCTCCTCTTGGTAAGTGGCTTTTGTCTACTCTAAAGCACCAAAGCAATGGCTGCAGTCGCTCTTTTTCAGAGAAAGGTCCATGTCTTCCACCAGTAATAATTTTGGATTCTATGCTGAACTTAGTCAAAGCCTGCCCTTACCTGATTTTAGTTTAAGGAAACAAAAAACCTTCCCACCAGACTTATCTATGTATCTCTATTTATATATACATTTTTATTTTTAACTTTTTATAGAAATGTAACAGCATCCTGAAGCTGTAGTGCTGGGCTTTGAAGAAATCTTGTCTAGTTGCCTACTCTTTTGGCTTGCTATGTTTGACTCCTGGAATTGTTTTTACAGGTCTCTGAATCAGTAGTGGGACTTGCTTTTTTTCACTATTCCTAATACAAAATCATGTCTTAAACTGAGGAATTAACACTGCAGCTGTGCTGACCAAAACTAAGCCAAGCACTGTGCTATGTGACATTTCTTCTATTTCCCCTTGCACAACGCTGTATGTACTGAGATGATGCACTGATCTTTCTTCTCTGCACTATAATTCCCAAAGTATTCTAGCCTTTTCTATTTCCTCCAGCAAAACTTTAATCATGATGTATTTTGCGTTGCTGTTAGCCATTAGATGCATAATTGTCCTTCCTTAAATCATATTAAATTATCCAGCTGATTACCTGCTTCAGTAGATTGTCTAGATCATCTTGCACGTTGCTTACCACGAACAGTATCAGCCGAGCATCCCATCTTCCTGCAGCCCTGACAGAAGGCACTGACAATTTCTTCCAGACCAGCACATTGCAGCTTCTTCAGATTGCCAGTCATTTATTTAAACTCAATATTTTTATGACTCCCCCTCATTTTTTTATTCTTGCTCTTGAAGTCATATATTTTTAATGATTGCACAGTTAAACCGATAAAATTTACATCCTCGTTGGCAGTGCATAGCTTACAGAGGATGCTGTGCCAGGCAGGTGGTTGGTGTGCGGGGCCCAAGCTGATCGGAGGTAGCAAAGCAATTTCCACCATCTTGTGACCTTTCAAATGCTTTGTCTGCTCTCTTGCCTAATATTACTGACCTGGCAGTTGAGAAACAGTATCCTGGACAGTTCATACAACAATTAAACAGAATTTAAGTTTACTAAGCCTCAGGGCATATCCTGTTTGACGCTGATTTCTGTGATCTTTTGCTGTTTGTTATGGGTAGAGCCTGTGAGCGTGAATGCATGCAACATTCGTCATAAAGACATCAGAGTTCCCAGCAGTGGAAAGCCTGCAGTGGATTTAGTGTAATCCCCTTGCTCTCAGACTTCTGCCCCCCACTCCTCAGCTTTGGGCAGAAGCTCTGTGGTGGCCAGGGCATTGTTTGGTCTCTGATCGAGTGAGCATTTCCGAAGGCCAGCCATTAAAGCACGACCCTCACCTGCCACCACTGGGCTTCATTCGTGCATTCGTTTTCCCTGTGGCCCATCCCCAGGGCTAAGGCAATTTCAGTGGGGAAATGGACTTCTCTGTGCAAAGGGATTGTTCTGAAACGAAGAAATGGTAAGAACCCATGTAAAGTTTCTCCCTGGGATGAACCATGGCACACCAAGAGCTGTGTGCATCTTCCAGTCCTGTACAGGAGGTAATGGGCTGAATTAAGACATCGTATTCATGCCTTAAGTGAAGGAAGATAAAATAAATCCCAAGGGGCAGAGCCCACGCTGTGACTATTTTATTTACGCTATCTGTGTTGCACTGAGTAGAGCAGATTGGGATTCTCTGCTCTGCCTTGCGCTTCAGAACTGGGGCTGGTCCCAAGCAATGCGGCAGCACAGAGATGAGCTGCCCAAATTCATGTCTGGGGTAAGCAGGGCTGCCTGTGCTGATCACAGTCAAGCTGCACCAGCTCATACTAAACATGAGGCTGGTTTCTGGGTTGTGTTTTTTTTTCTTTCCCAGTAATTTCCACTGCTTTCTGAAGCAGTGTTGCTCCAGGAACCTTCTTCAAACTTATTTTCTCTTCCTCCCATGCACTAGCCAGTATTGTAAAAACGATTCCTTCCTCCTGCAGACATGGCCTGTACAGTTAGCACACCCTGAGAGCCAGGCTGTCTGGCAGCCCTGTAGTTTGCCTTGTGCTGACCACGGCAAGCCCCAGTCAAACCTAACCACAAATGTAAACTCCAGCTTTCTGATCGTGCTGACGGGGGCTTCAGGATTTGTCCCGCTCTACATTGCCATAAACAGCAGTCATGAGAGCGCTCAGCAGCATTCTTCGTCCCAGCTCCTGGTGGATGAGGATGCCTGTAGATCCCCCTCCCTGGGATCCTGAATGCTGGGCTTCCTTCACTCCTTGGCCCTGCACTCACCAGGGCTGTCACGGCCTCGGGCTCCTGCTCAGCGGCCTCTGAACCCTTCTTCTGCCAGGAAAAGCTTGTGGCTCCTTCGCCCTGATGGACTTGCACTCTAATTTCTTGCCTTGGGACTTGCAGGTAATACAAACCGCCTAAGAAAACAATTATTTTTGTATCATACAGGGCTTGATCACTTCTGTTTTATATTTTTTTTTTTTCCAAATAATATGGGTGGTAGAACTTGAAACTTTAATCCCTTATTCTGCTAAACCATTGCTTTATTTATGTGTATGTGAAAGTTTTATTGCACATCTGAGAGTAATCCTAAGGAAATGGACAGGCCGGGAGGAGGTTCTTGCCAAATCCTGGGTAGTGCAGCAGGGCCACGGGGTAGCTACGGAGTCGATTTGTGGTGCAGTCCTAGACCTTCAGACCCTGCAGGTGGGAACACCTGTGGCTGCTACACCCGAAAAAGCAGGATATGACCTGGGAAGTGAAGCACTTGCTGTGCTCTGGTTGGATGGTGTAAACTGGCTGTGTCTTAAGAACAGCAGACTTTTTCTCTTCTGGGTTAACTATAAAAGTTGTTTTTTCTTCAGTTGGAGGCTACTTGAAATTTTAGTTACTGTTCTCTTCTATCCTAACATATTTATGGTCAGGAATACCATAGGAAAGTCTTGTTCGTGTTTGCAAGGTGGTATAAAATTTAACAGAGAACAGATTGTCTCAATCTACCGTGCCCCAGATGCTATATAAATACAATCACAAAAGCTGTTACAAGGATGTAATGTACAAAGACATTCCTTTTTTCCAGTTATTAATGGAAATGTTTAGTCTTATGCCCTTGCTTTTGTAAGCCACAGATGTTACACCCTCTGTATAAAGCACACTTTCTTTCTTAAGGCAGCATCTCTAACTCATCCACAGATGAAAAAGCTGAAGAATACTCCAGGAAGAAAAAAAAATCAGATAGCTGCGATGACATCAGTGCTCAAGTTAAGTCATTGTCAGCTACAGCAACCACTCTCACCACTTCCTTTCCTGAACTCAAATAAACTTCTGCAAAGGGCAATAGGATATTTGTCTGAACTGCAGCTGCAGGGACCTGTCATGAAGTCTGCACTGGGACCAGTCTGAGCTCTCTGCACAGAACTCGAGCTGGCTGGTTTGAATTCAGCAGCTTCATTCCATAATAGTTTTAACCACAAGGAAGACTGAAGTACTCAGTCTTGGTGCTCGAGTTTTGCTCAAATCTTTCTCCTTGCAGGCACAGCTCTCCTACAGGAGGAAAGTAATAGTAAGGAAATGTTCCAGCACTGACAAACTAGCACTCAGCTCCTGTCCTATGTGCAGGATGGATGCTGCAAACCTTTCAGCAAAATCAAGGAGAGCTAGGCTTGCACAGGGATACTTCTATGGCACTAGTGCTGATCCCTTTGGTGGGTCTGTGGTTTGTGTTTGCTCTGGAGGGGCATTCCTCAGCTCCCTTGGTTTTTAGCCTGTGCTGGGAAGCGGTGGATTTGGTTGTTGTTGTGAGGAACAGTTTTCAGGATATGGAGCAGTCTCACAAATGGATTGCATGTGTTCACTGGATCTGTGTGCTTGGAGATGGTATGCTCTAGAAATAGCATTATAGATCCTTCTTGGTGAAGACCATGTAATATTTTCAGTACTGAGTAAAATAATTTTGTTTCCTATGAGTTCCTATGTTTTAGAAAACAGCAGTGCTGCTGGTTGCGTGGCTTCACATGAAAACCTTTGCTTGCTTGTTTGAGGCAGCCTGCCTTTAACAGCACCAAGCATCTTCTGTTGCATCCAGAGCACCAGTGTGGGGATACGTTTGGGCTGTGTGGGCAGGGCTTCTCTTCAGCTGCAGCCAATATCACCACTGTCAGGGACTTCTGTGTGGGGACTCCAGTGAAATCCCTTAACGCGTGAGATGAAGGTTATTTCGGTGTTTACTGTTTATGGTGGATGTGCTTGGTGAAAAGAGAGAGCCCGTGTTCATCTCAGTGTTGGGAACACTCTATTTGTAAGTTTAATTTCTTGCTGAAGGTCTGCGTGCCCAGCTGTACAGGAACCACTCCTTAGCACAAGTAGCTCAGTTTCCTCTTTTTGCATGGTGTATGTATTAAGTCACTTTTGTGCATATTCTAGTGGTATTAAATTAATCTCTTTGCAACAGGAAAAGTCATCCATAATATAAAAATACTTCAGTAGTTTTCTTCTGTTATTTTAGTAGATAAGGTTGTTTCCTATCAGCAAGAATTCAAGAGGTAGCCTAGCTTAGAGTAGATCGCCCTTATAAATTATATTCTCCTAGGAGGAGAAGAAAATCAGAAATAATAAAAGAGCTTTAGCTAGGGAAAAGGCTAATAATGTCACTAATCTCATGACTTCAAGTATGGAGATTATCTTAAAATATGAAATTCATTATGTTTAACATTCATGGCAGTGCTGGACTGTTTAATGAGAAGCAACATAATTGATTGATTTCCGTAATGGGCCATCTACTGAAAAATATTTGGGGAATAATTGGCTATTGGCTATCTAAATAATTTTGTTAACCATGGTTTTGCATGTGATTCAAGAGAAAGAACTGTTCTTAACCTGGAAGACTTAAAAAAAAAAAAATAATAATAATAAATAGCTGGTATTGTAAGTACATGTATCATCAAGGAAAGTAAAAGCAGATGTCCTGATGTTGGCAGCTGTCTGAAAATATCAAACTTTAAATCAGGAGCAGGAATGCCTCTCCACGATCAGAGCAAGTGTTATTTGTTTGAAGCATTATTTTAATTCAAAAATTCCACTGCATGTTTTCTTGGTGATTTCGGTTACAGCATTTAGCGGTGTGCAGTCCCCGTTTATGAGCAGGGTGTCTGTGCAATGGGCCGACAGGAGAAGAGTCCCAGCCCCATGGGCACGGTGGTGTCCTGTGCTGGGGGTGTTGGTCCCACAGGGTCGGTGCCTGTGCTGTGAGCAGCCTACCCGACGTGCTCACCTGTGTGTCTCCCAACAAGGAGATGATTTGGTGGCACTTGGGGTGAACTTGCGTAAATGGATGCCCTTGGGAGAAGGAGCTTTGTTTGAGTGATGCTCTGTTCTGGATGCTCGCTTCTGGCAAAGAAAGGATCAAGTCTAAAAAAGGCACTTAAGAGTCCCCGTACCAATTTCTGCTCTAAACCATGGAATAGAGCTACCATTAGTACATCCAGTGGGTCCCTGTGTCAGGGTGCAACTATTGCCCATGTCTGTCCATGAAACTACTCCTAAATTTGGGTACTTCTAAATCAGTTCTCAATCTGTGAAACTAGCGCTCAAACCGCATGGAGGGCTTAAGCCTGGAGACGTCACACCAGTGCCTAAGAGTTGCACTTACCTAGATTCAGTGTGCCAGGTGCTGTGCACAGAGCAGGAAACTTTTCCTGTGCTCCAGAGCAAATAAAAATGCATGCCCAGGAGGCAGGGGGGCTGTAGTAAGGCTAATGGACTTCAGGAGAGCTTTTTAGTACCCATTAAGGTGCCTTATAGGCATTGGTTTGCCATTTGATTTTGATGAATAATGCTGTAGTAGTCATGAGTGAAGGAAAGGCTCTATCCAGCGATGAGGGTGCTCTGGCACCTTGTTTCTGTTCCTGCTGAAGCTACTGCTCACAGATTGAAGGAGATGGATTCTTTCACAAAATTATATTGAAACTTGCCTCTGCTAGATGGGACCATCACCACCTTAACTTCAAAAAGTTATATGCTTCAAGATTAATAGTGCTATTTAATGATGAATTTTGGAGATGTTATGCTAGTTCCATCTGTAATGCAGTGGTTTTGATGTGTTATCTTTAACTCTTTCACTGAATTCAATGTTTTATATTTCTGTCAAAGTTATCTCAAAATGAATTCTGTGAATATCTTTGTGGCAAATTCCTTGAACGCTGTTGAAGGCCAGCTAACATCTGGAGAGCCACTAGAAAAAGGTAGAAAAATGCTGTTTGAAACCTCTCTGAATAATTTCAGGCATTGCACCAGTAGTCTCAAATGTATTCCCATTAAGGCTGGCTTCGTTATTGGCACTGTGTACCCCTATCATCCCAGTCTACAGGGGATATTCACAGGGAACATAAAAGGATTTCTGCAAAATGATATTTCTAAAGGAAATTCTTTGCGTAGCAGCCCCTCGTACTCGCAGATGCTGTTTTTAATGCAGCCATATTCAGCCCTGGCCTTGTGATTGTACTGAAGTAAAATGTTCGGGCTAAATTGTTTTGCCTTTGAAACAGTCCACAACCAAAAACCCTTGGGGGAAAAATGAGTGTATAATTTTCTCACTATTTCAAACCTCATAAGCACCAAGAAAAATAACATGATTCATTATTTTGGAGTGTGTTGATTAACTAGCAATTAAAGCTTTATAGTATTTGCTTTCTGAGACAACAAAGGCCAGTTTAATGCCTTTACTTTAGTTTCAGCTCATTGGACTGTCTTCATACCTGGTGTAGATAGATAAACTATCTGAAAGCATATGAAGTACCTGCATGCAGCTGAACATGGCCCACTTAGCTCAGAAATGTGATGGGTGTTCACGGAAGGAACTTTCATTCATTCACAGCATCTGGTTCCATTACATTCAGCCCAATCAAGCTCTGAAATTGAAATTAAATGACTTTCGATGGTAGTAATGTAAGAACTGGGGGAAGGGAAATATCTGCATGGCAGAGGAGGCTCTTAGTGAGGACAAGCCATGTGAAATGCCTTGAAATTGTTTCACAGAAATGACTGGATGCACCAGAAGATGAACTTGGAGCTATTTCATGTGTCCAGAGTGCATTTCACCTCCACTTTAGGGTCTGGATTGTCTCTCTAGCACTGGCAGTGCTATAGTATAACCCCTCCCTGCCCAGGCTGTTAGGCCAGCTCAAGGCTTCCTAATGGGTGATGTGCTAATGCCCTCCCCTGCAGCACGCCTGCTGCTCCCCCAGCAGTGCTGATGCCACCCCATGTCCTTCATGCTTGCAGCACCACGGAGCCATCCCAGCACTGCTCCTGGCTCTTGTCGTGGCAGTGCTCTCGTGCTTGGTCCCAGCGAGCTGAGATATCTGTGCACTGGGATGGGGCAGGATTCCTGAGCTAGTAGGAAGAGTCCCTGCCTGTGACAGGGCGTTGGAATTAGATGATCCCTAAAGTCCCTTCCAACCCAAACCAGCCTGTGCTTCTGTATCTGCCAGGGGCAGAGCTCGCCCCGGCTCGGCTCGCTGCGCCAGGGATTCAGGCAGCACAGGAGCTGTGCTGGGGGGAGAGGCTGAGTGGCAAAACAAGAGCTAGCAGGAGGAGGAAGAGTAGAAAAGAAGAGTAGATAGAGGGCGTTATGCAGAACCAGAATAAAATCAACAAAATCTGGAAACTGGCCTTGGCTTCCAGCAGCTCAACCAGCTCTGCGCTGCAGCGCGAGCAGGGGAAGGTGGTGTTTGTGTGCAGCTGTTGGGAAACACCAGCTGGAAGAGCAGGGTGTTGCAGTGCTGCTTTCTACTTTAAGGTCCCTGGTAGTCTCTGTGCTTGATGAGAAGTTTAGTGCAGCTTCTAAGTCCCTATATTTATTTTTGCTGCCATTACATCAGTTGTCTTTCATTGTGCAGCCATAATTTTCCAATTAACAGCATGCAGTAGGGTAAGATATATACCACAGGTGCACTCTATATACACATTAAACATACAGTATAATATAATGTGTAATGAATTAGATAATGTATTTTGTTATCATAGAATCATAGACTGGGTTGGGTTGGAAGGGACCTTAACAATAAATCGTATACATATTGTGTAACGTGTACAATATATATGTGCATAATATTCATATTGAAATACTGGAGTTTGGAGGGCCAAAGATGTTGAAGTCTACCTAGGCAGCTGACCATTAGAGGTGTCAGTGCTCTGGCATGTTTGCAGCAAAGCTGTTGACCAGCACAGGGCAGCTTTCTGAGTCATGGAAAGAGCAGCTCTGCGCAGGCATACCTGAGCCAAGCTCATACACAAGATAACTGCTGGGAAATGCGGGCAGACAGTTTCCCAGGCTGAGCTGCTAGGCCCACGTGAGGCTTGGACTTTGCTTAGGGGAACGGGGATATGCTGAAGGTTATGGAAACACCATTTGGCTTGTAGACACAGCTGCTGTTTCTGCACCGCAGAAGTTACCAGAGCTCTGGATGGCATCTCCAGGTCACTTTTCCCGTCAGTAGAGTGCTAACACCCTCCTATGTCTGAGGGCGTGTTGTCACAGTGCCAGCAGTAGGATCACTGATGAGAATACAGCAGCAAGTCCTGGTCCCAAAGAGTTTGCTGGGGGTGTCCCAAAAGGAAACTGGGAGGTTCTGCCCTGCCACCTGTGTTTGCTGGGCACCAAGCACCAGCTCAAGGCCTGATTCACAGCCTGCTGTGATGGAGAGAATCGATCCCCAGTGTCAGCACATTCCTGCTCTTGTGGCCAAGCTCTTGGCAAGCCACTGGCACCAGAGCAAGCTTGAAATGAACACCTTGCTTGCTTTCTGCTGGCACAACAGGAAAAATGGAGGGTAAAAACACAGAAGCACTAATAGCAGAAGCACAGGACTAGCTAACTACCGCCTCCCACCTCCTCGTGGCTCTTCCAGGCTCGGCTCAGGGATGAAATGAGGCCTTTATTAACCAAGATCCCAGGAAAGAGCAGGGTTTCCAGCAGCCGCACAGGTACTGGTGGGGCTCGAGGCCCTGGCCGCCCACAGCTGTGTGACACGGGTGTCCCCACCTGGAAGGGGGCCAGGCGGGAGGACGGCTTGCTGCAGCCCCCCAGGCAGCTCTGTGTTAGTGAAAGGGAGTGCAGCTGGGGTCTGCTCCCCCAGCTGGTACCGGGCCTGTCACACAGAGCAAGTGCTTCGTTCCCACTCTCTCAATACCTCATTGCCTCTAATGATAAACTGCATTTCCACAGCAGTTTCCCTGGTCCTGAAGCAAGCTGCATGCAGCTGTTGTGTTTCCTGTTTATGCTCAGTCCCCGAATTAGTCACCTCCACAGATTTTATCGGAACTGTTTCACTCTTGCTTTTGAGCAAGATGGTTTTGTGCTTGTAAAGGAAGGATTTAAAAGAACACGAATCCATCTAGGCTCGTGTGTAGCAGCCTCAGCTGGCTGGTGCTGTGCAGCTGTCAAACAGGCAGGGTCCTGCTCCCTCCTGCCCACAGTAAGGGCTGGGGGGCTCACCTCAAACCCTGATGCACCTTTTCCTCCTGTCTTCTTGAAGCAAAATACCCACGTATGCTGCCCTCTAGCCAAGTCAGGATTTAAACAGTTCATTTAATTGCCAAACTTTCAATTAAATAAATGAAGAAAAGATTTCAAGACAGGAGAGGATGGCAGTGTTTCCATAAGGTGTTGAATTTCTCACTTTGATACAGGTGTGTTACTGTTTTCCTTTTTTTTTTTTTTTTTTCTTCTTTTCCCTGAGTGCATTAGGACATAGCATTTATTTTTCTAGGTTAGTGGGTAAGATCCCATGCAAATTTTTCCTGAAAACATGCCTGCTTTCCTTGTCCAGGAACAGCCTCCCTTTTCATGTCTATATTTAGCCTTCTCATAAACATGGACAGTTCCTAAAAAACAACGTCTTTCCCTTTATGCAGCCAAGTCTGCCAGAAACAAGTCCAGAGAAAGCAGTTTCATTTACCACACTGTTTCTCTAGCCTTACTATTTTTGGAGGTGTTTTCAATGGCAAATGCACAGAAAGCAGAAGCCATTTCAGTTCCAGGCATTAAAATCAAGTTCCCCCACATTAGCTGAAGAATGAATTTTACAACACATCACTCTTACTGTCTTACCTGAAATGAATGATTTAACTGATGACTATAATTTAAATCAAAATACTGCAGGCTTAGTTTAGGGGAAAACAGGGGGAGGGGGGCTTAAATGAGAAACAAATATAGATTGGAACTCTGAATTTTGTTTTCTGATGCTGATTTTCAAAATAATGACTGTATTTCCTCCTGCTGTGCATATTCCACAACACCAGGCCCCCAAGGCAGGTGTCACCCTGCTAGTCCTGACACGGCTCCGCTTCCCTTGGTTGGGGAGGTGATGGGCACCTTGCCAAGGGAGACTTCTGGGTGAATGCAGTCCACCTCCTCCGGTGTGTAATTAAGCAGGCCTTTTCCCACATGAATAAATACATGCATAGTCATGAAAAAAAATAAATAAAATAATAAAAGAAAAACAAAAAAAAACAAAAAAAAAAAACAGAGAAGAGATCAGCTAATAAGACCAAGCATGAGTGGAAAGACAGCAAGTGCTCCATGTATAAATACCTGCTACTCAGAAAAAGAGTGGGGCCAAGCATACAGCTCTGCAGGGCTTTCTCATTAGGAAGGACTTCCCGTGGAGGGGAAGGCTGCCTTCCTCCTGACTTGAGGAAGAAACCTGTTGTCTCTCAGCACATCTGCACCTTCCAGGATCTGCACAGCAGATGCGTCCCAGACCTGTCCTTGCCAGACTGCCCCAAATCTCACTTCGCTGCCAGCAGAGACCTTTGTTGGGCTGCCCACCACTTTACCAGCAGTTATATTTGTGTTCCTTGTTCCAAAATACGCTGCTGTGAGTGCCAGTCATTGCCTAGGCCTCCCGCCTACAAGACATAGAGAAGCTCAAGAGCGCTTCTGCGTCCTGTTCCTGCGCAATGTCGGGTGATGAGAACCAACCCGAGCCGTGTTGCATACAACAGCATTGTCCTAACTTCTATGGCTGTTTATTCACAGGTTTTAACAAATAGTATGTGAGCAAACAGGTGTGTAACTCATCTGTCATACCATATTTATCCTGGATCAGAGGCTGTTTTGCATGAAAGCTGTGTGAAGTGAAGCCTGTGAGAGGCTGGAAGTGGCTGCCTGAAGCCAGAGGTTCCCAGGGCAGGGCAGCGCTCTTGGCTGCCAGGCTGCAGCGTGAGGTGCCAGAAGCGTCGTGGTGAGAGTGATAGTAAGGTGCATGTGAAAGGCCCCAGTCACATCTGCTTTTTCTTGTTCCAGCTGCATTTTCTCGTGATGTAGCAGGGAGCCACCTTGGTTTTTACAGGCTCCCAACCTGTGGGATGGTTTTTCTTCACATGTACGTTTGGTGATTTGTGGAGAGCACGAAGATTTCATTAATCACAGAAATGTTTATACAAGATGAGAGGTTCTTTTAGTCTGTGTGTCTGTGTCTGACAGATGAGGCTGAACTTCCCTGAATGCCAGGATAGCCACAAGAGGAGCCTGCAGTCATCGGGTTGGTGGTTGGAGCCGAGCTCTGTGATGGGTGTCACAGCACCTCTCAGCCAGAGCAGATCCACTTCAGCAAGGCAGCAGGGAGTTCTGATGCATCTGCAGGCAGTCTGATAGATATGGGCAGTTAGTGCTGACTTGGTAGCCTTAGCAGTAACAGATTATTATGCACAGATATACACTAGCCCATCCATCTGTTAATTATCTTCCCTGCTCCCTGATCTACTTAAAAGGTGGAATATTTTTCTCAGCTGTACATGTCATGTATTTATGTTGGAAGCGAACGGGTGATACAGATTCAGTGCTTACTTTGTTTAGAAGAAAAGAAGGTTTTCTTTTGTCTTAAGTGTGTTTTCATTTTAATGTAACATAGGTTGAATTGTGAATAGGTTTTCAGAAAGCAAAAACAAGGCTTTGTCTGGAGTCTGCAGGCTTTGGCTGGAAAATGCAAATCTCTTTCTTTCTTTGTTCCTGAGCAAGAATAAAATGCCAGGGTTATGCGGAATCAGTTACAGAGTTGTCCCAGTTGGTTGTTGCAGGGCAATTAGCTTGGTATCTGGAGGCCAGATCTTCTCATGTGCCCAAGCACTTGGACTTGCAGCTTCACTCGGAAGGTGCCATCCCAGTTGTACTGTTCACTGACTCTTGACATGCAGAAGTACTGAATGATAAAAAATATTTCAGTAATGACTTGGGTGTGATGGGGAGGGAATGGAAAAGTACTAAAACCCATTTTTGCCCAGTGTGGAATTTAGTTGTAGTCCCCAGTACCACCCTAACACAAAGGGAGGAAGAAGAGAAGCAGGAGCTAGTTGGGACGGGGAGCCAGGGAAGAGAGGCACTTGGGCTCATTTAGCACAGCTGAATCCCTGTTTGATAAAAAGAAGGGCAATCTGTTAAAATACTCATGCTGCAGGAGCTATTATCCCTTTGGTAATCTGGGTGTCAGGCTGTCTGGGGCCTGGTGGGGTGAAAAAGAATACAGAAGCCCCACACTTACCTGGAACAAGCTACGCGTGGCATGCAGGGCTGGAGCAGAGCAGTGCAGCTGCACCACGCTTTCCAGCATCATGAGGAAATGCTGTCCAGTGGTCCTGCTGGCACTGCTTGTTGTGCCGGCACCTGGTTTTGCAGGGTATGGCAGACAGTATGGATTTTCTCTTCCACACTGAAGGTCCTTATATTGCAGTAAAGAAACAAATAAGAAGAAAAACTTAAAAAATAGAACTTGTGAATCTCTGTGTAACTTCAAATGCACCCCAATCAAAAGTGCCTCTGGGTACACTGAGCTATGAAGAATAGCATTAAAAAGGTAAGTAAGCTAGACCATGGCTTGTAAAGAAAGTTCATCGGTATCACAGACCCTTTGTAATTTCAGATATGAAGTCTCTTCTGGGAGAACAGTAACTAAGGATACCAAAAGATATAGCATGACTTTCAAAGACTATGTTTATAAAAAAAAAAATGGTAAAGGAGAAAAAAACACAAAAACAAACCAAGCTGTATGCCTCATCCTTTCTGTGTAACCCAGAGGTGATTAGAGACTTCCTGTGAAGAAGCAAACCGTTATACATAGATGGTAGAAAAGATGTGAATAACCACATCTTAGAAGAAACATCTGAGGTTTTACTTAAAAAAAAAAAAAAAAAAAAAGGCTGGTAAGGACAAATCTGCCAGAGAGGTAAATGTAAAGAAAAAATTAAAGAAAACCTGTAATCATTCCCTAGAAATGAGATCCCTGCTGTAACAATTAATTCATAAAGCTGCCAAAGACTTTCAGGCCTGTGGGAGTCAGCCTGGCATACATGATTAATGCTAACTGCAGGTGTGTGGCTGCATTTCCGAATAACCAGCCGTAGGGGAGGCATCAGAAATTACTTAACCCTGCCCAAGTGGGCTTTGTCAAGAGACCCCCTACGAACAGATAACAAGAGGAAAATTGTAATTTTACAGCAATTCAACAGGTAATGTCGAACGCCTCTTGGGGCGCTTTCTGCTTCAGCAGAGGAAAGGCATTAGATATGATGGAAGGGCACTCTCCATGTCACAGATCTGAAGGGATTCAAAGTCCCTCAGTGTAGCTTCCTGGTTGTCCTGGGCAGCTTCAACTGGGGAACAACACAGAGAAGAATCCATTGTCTGTCTGTGTTTTCTCCTTGCAATCCTCACTGGAAGATCCACTAGCAGGAGGTGAGGTGGTGTCTCGGCAAGCTGTGTTTGAGGCCCCCGCTGCTCCGCAGGGTGTGCATGGCTCAGCCCCACAACTCAGTGCCTCACAAGGGGAAAGGGAAGGGCAGGAAGGCAGAGGACCTCGAGCCATGATCATCCTCTCTTTGGGAGGGAAACACCAGGTCAGTTTAGTCAGGGGAAAAGGCACTGTTCGAAGGTAACTGTGGCATAGCTAAGCTAAGGGTAGTTTAATTGCTACTTCTTTTTCTTATGACTTTTACAAATAGATGTATCTATGCTCTCTCTTTTTGATACTTATGCATTTTTTACCTTTATGGGGTATATTTGTTTTTCAAGATAAATGGATGAAACAAGGCACTTTTCCTTGTGCATGTCAAATCAATAAACTGGTTTCTAAGAAGTTGAGCAAGTTCCTCTGCTCCCCAGCCCATCCTAGGGGGAAATAACAGTATCAAATGGACATAATTTGGTTAAGTATCTCACAGCACCACATGCACATCCCCTCTTGGCCCTTCTCATCAAGCAGAAAACACCTGTCCTGAGGTTTTAATTTATTCTATTAAACTATAACTGTGAGCAGCTGAGAGAGGTCAGAAAAGTTTGAGTAGCATGGCGAGAGCTTGGAAAGAGCAGCAACATCACAAAATCGGGTGAAAAATTTGCTGAGAATGAAGAAATGCAAGGCCAGAAGGAATGCTAGGATTGCCAGGTGCTTCAGCTCAGAGTTTGGATTTTGGTCTAAAAGGTTCCCCTGCATCACCACGGACACCTGCGGGTTGCGTAGCTCCTGCGAGGAATCTTTTTAAAGATGTGGGATGTTCCTGGATCCCCTGTGGAGGGAGAAGCAGTGGACTCAAGGTAGGCCTTTGAAGGGGAAAGGCAAGGTCCTGCAGGCTCGTGACATGTGGAAGGTGTAACAGGCCTCGATGCCTTTCTTTGCATGATGAGCTGCTTCAACTGAGATCTGTTTTCTTTGACATAAGCACTAAGTAATCTGAGAAGTGGTCTGAGATTCCACAGGTTTTTACAGATCTGGTTTTATTTTGGTATAAAATGAGATTATGCATAGCTTTGCGTTTAATACATATTTTAAATGTAGTGTGATAATGGAGCGCAGTCCTTTTCAGTCAGTCTAACCTGAAGAGCACAGAGAGTTTATAATAAAAAGAAATTAGAGAAGTGTGGAGTTTTGGTAGATTTTTGTAAAGTATCAGCAAAGTAAAGAGGCTGTCTTGTGCTGAACTTCTTTCTGTGTGCCCCTGAATTCGTGACTGCTAAAACAATCCTGCTAGCCAGCAGATTAGATTAGAATTGTAAAAATGAAATAAAATGTCAGCTAGGTGAACGATCCGCTACCAGGGGTGTTGAAAAACAATCCTGAGTAGAAATAGTCTAGGCCCCAAGTAACGAAATTACAATGACAGATGATAGTTTAATGAGGTGATCCATAGGAGAGTTCTTGGTAGGTTTGCAGTCCTGATGCTTCTCACAGCACTGGCTGGCACGTTCGGTGGGAGGCGGCAGAGGGGATTTGAAATGAGATTTCTGTCTGACAACTGTCAGTTTTGCAGGAGGGCTGCACAGTTTGCTTTCTGTAGCACACGGTGTAAAGCTGTGTTGTCTGTATGTGTTAGGCAGTTTCTTCACATTACATAGCCATACTAGCTTTCAAATGTGTATTTTATTTTAAAGGGTTGTAAAGCAACAAGCTTTATCTCTACTTTATATTCAGATTTTTAATCCAATTCTGTAAGCACTGAGGACTTTCAGATCTGATTCTCGGTGTCTGAAAGTTGGCAGATTGACAGCTACAGGTTGATTAAAGAAACCCGGTGAAATTGAAGGAAGAGATGCACTCACTGTGTGCTCAGAAGTAGCGAGTTCCCACATAAGCAAACCTTTCCACTGAACTACGTGATCCTGCACTGAGGAAGAGGAAATGCAGAGCTGTAGGCCTGCAGGCAGACAGGAGTGGTTTTCTCTACCGATTGAGGTATTTGGGTTTTGAGCATTGATGTATTGACTAGAGACAAGGAACCAATAGACAGCAGCAAGCATTAGGTATCTGATATCTAGGCCGATTAGTAGGATGAGGTTGGAGGTGGAAGGTGCCCTGGTGTCAGTGTGCAGTTGACGCTCTGCCAAGTGTTTCCTGTTTTGCATAAGGGTGTTCACAGAGCACAGGTGACAGGGCAAAAGGGAGAAACTTTGTCTCACAATGCGACCCTGATCCCATAACGATATTTTCTTTGGGAAAAAGCCAAGCTTTTAAAAATAAACAAAACAAAGCTGTTTAATTGGAGTGTCATGTATTGTCTGTCTTTATAAAGCAGCGTTAGTTCTGATCCAAGCCGGTTTACCAGAGCAGTATGGAGGGACACGCTGGGAGGCAGCTCTAGGAGGTCCATCTGCTTGCATTAGACTAGCACAGCAGCTACACTTGCAGCATATCAGGCAATAAATCTCATGCTTAAGAGCCGGTTCAGTTCCAGAAGCACGTTGTTTCCCATCAGAATGCAAACCGAGAAAGGACAGGCTGCAGCAGAAGCAGCTTTACTGCCCATAAATTCAACCTAAGAGTGGTTTGGGGTTTGTAGTTGCTTTCTGTCCAGTCAAGGGAAGATGGGAATAAGTTAGAGACGTCACAGGAAGTCTGTAACTCATGCTAGAATGTGACTTCACTGCTGAGCTTTGCTTTTACAGGAGAATTTGTTTGGATTGTCCTGTTGCCTCTCGTGATCTGAACTTAGTAGACACAAGTATACAACCTTGAACATGAAGGCAAATGTTGCAACCAGTGAAAAGCCTCTCTATTAGATGGCAGAATAATTATTACCGATTTTCATGAGCTATATTGATTTGAGTGTAGAATTTATTAGTTGGTATCTGTAACACACTGTAGTATTCAAATTCATCAATACAGGTCTCATAAATGCCAATATGTAACAGCAGGTGCTGCTGTAATTTAGTGAATCATTATAATTCCTATTTAGTAAATCAGTTGCCATCACTGTTAATGTTTAATTTGTGAGTTAGTGCATCACCCAGCAGTATAAGAGAAATGAGGCTGTAAACACATTTGCAGTAAATATGATATAAATACTGTGACTCCTGCTATTCAGTACATCCCATATGTTAGCTGTTGATAACTATGATTTTTCTATAAATACAACATTGTACCTTGACCTTTAGAAGGAAGAGAAGTAAAATTGAGAAATTTACTGTGATAAATATCTTCTAAAGGAAAAAGTGAAAAAGATCTGAATTTAGGAGTGGGCAAGGGGAAGGTTTATTAAAGATAAGTAGTTGCTTCTCTTAACGTGATTTAGCACCAGGATGAGTTCTTAGGACTTGATGCAGGTTAAACAGGACATTCTGGTCACGAACATGTATTTGTTAAGGAGGGAGATTTCTCCTGACCTGAGCAAAAATGTCAAGTCTTCATTTAGGTCAGTTTGGATAGGATTTCAAGAGCTCCCAACCTTATGAGAGTGTTGTCACCCAAAGGTAAATTTGTAAACCCTATGGAAATATCCAGCCTCACTTGCATCTGCTGAGCTTGGGTGACATGGCAGCATACCTACAGCACCACTTGCTTCACATGCCTCTTCCTGAGACTCTTGGCTGATTTGTGAAGCCTGTCCTGTGATGAGAGGATTGCTGCTGCCCATGCTAGCTACCTCCTAAATTGTGGAGGGAATCCATTTTGTGTGTCCCGGTTCCAGGAGGTGGTGCTGCTCAAATTACTGGCCAAGTTCTGTCCCAGGACAAATTGTGCCACCTCACACAGCAGCGGTGGCCTTTCTCTGTGCTGTGGCCTGACAAGCAGCAGCCGGGTGACAGACAGGCATCGTCTACTTGGCTGCACAGTCTGGCTTTCCACATGTCCCCCACGCACAGATGGCGTCCCCATGGCAGCGCAGAGGCTGTGTCCGAGGGGCTGTCAGGAAGGCATACTCCATGGAGAGACCTCAATCCAAGGAAGAAAATTGTACTGTGGTTGCTGTTACTTAAACTATCTCCTCCACCACTCGAGAGAAATCTGTCCAGCGTTTGTTCTTCTTCTCCCAAGTGCAATAAGTTGCATGCAAAATAGTCCTGAGGATTAAGATTTTTTCCCTGGTTATTTACAGATAATATTAATTTAATCTAGAGGAGCTTGCTCGTGATCTTCTTGCTACTGTATTTTTTTGTGCAAGAGAAATCACGTATTTGCTAAAATACCTGGCTCCTGAGCACATCATCTTTGCAGCTCTCTTTGATTACAACCAGAGGTGAAAGATGCTTCAGCCTTGCTGTTCTAATGTCATGCCACACAGGATATTAGCAGCTTCTCTTAGTCTGAATGTTTACTAATGATAAACAGCTCTTTTCTGATAAGCCTTCTGTTTGTGTTGACAACATTCTGTTGTCTGTATAATTCATCCTTTTTTCCATCTCATAAACCGTTACGCAGGGAACGCTATGTCAGTAATGAGCCCTGCACCAGCTTGGTGCATGTGTTCTCCCATTTGGCCTTAAAACTCCGTACTGAAATGAGTTTTGCTTCTCTCTTCAGGATGATGGGCTCTCTACATGTTCCTGGTAATACCAAAAATGTCAGACTGGCATCCTGTCTGTGATGAGTGGGAATGACACTGGGCTTATTCCACAGAAATCCACTTGCCTTTCCTTCCTCCCTGAGTCCCTCGCAGCTTGTTCTCCCAGATAACTACCAGAACAAAAGTTAATAAAACACTACTGTCATTTGGCAAGTGAGCTATTTGTGGTGCTTAATATCACAGAATCTTACCAAAATACAGCAGTACTAGACTGAAATTAAATACACCTTCACCAGGCTTAGATTTTATCATTGAAGAGTTCCAGAAATGCTAAAATGTTTTATTCTGATTGATTCAGCTCACCCCCTTTCTAGTGTCCTTTGGTTATGTCAGCCTGCTGATGCAGCGGCATGAAACTCAGCTGGGACGTGGGGGGGAGCTCCTTTTCCCTTTGCATCTTATTCTGCCCTCAAGGCAAAATTCACAACATACAATATGGAAATGCTAGATCCAGTGACACATTTTATACCACTATCCAATCTGGATACAATTTTAATATAAGCATCACATTAGCAAGTGTCTTATCTCCTTAAAATATCTCCTTAGCTTTTAAAATGTAGTTCAAGTATGTACTATATTTTTCTTTCCATCTTCTGCCACCCTCACCAGCCTGGCAGCGTTTCCTTGGCCCTTTGGTGGCTGAATTTTCTCTCACTGATACAAAATTACAGCCCAGCTTGTTTTCTTCTAATCCACGGGAGGCAGGAAGAAACATCACATATCATGACTAAGTGACATTTAGCACATCGAGTATAATCAGTTTCAGCTCTTCTTGAGCAGGCACTGGTAGATTTAAGAAGTCAACACAGTAGGAAGCGTCTTACCCACAACAGCCTGCCTACTCAGAAGCAGCGTGTTGGACTTTATTTAATCTATATCTCCTTTAAAGTGACAGTGTTAGTAAATGGGGCGCTCGTTTGCATCTCCCTTTCTGCAAAGCCTCGTACTGGTTCTGCACTGTGGCACTGCAGATCTGGGTAACAGGGGCTGCAGGGATAATGTTATTACCAGCAACTCGCAGATCTCCAAGGAAATACCATGGGCTGTGCTTTCAGGAGACCCTTAGCAATTCCTCCTCCACCCTGGAGGCACCAGTTGATACCTGGCTCTTTCTGGTGTCATCTGCACATGATGCTGGCAGCAGCTCTTAGGCAGGTGTTCATTAAGAAAACAACAAGCTTTCCCTGCTTAGATCTCCATTCACGCAGCATTTTGTGGTCTGCATAATTCCATGTGCTTAACATTTTCCAGGACAGCAAATGAGATCGTAGAACGAGTGGAATTCACCCAGGAGACCTGGCTATCAGCTAACCCTAGCTCACGTGATGGAGCTGTGTGTATGATTTATTGTTGACAGCATGCTTACCTTAGCATGGCCCTTTTCAGAAGTGAAATGAACAACAAAATGGAATGAAGCTCTTT
Organism: Aythya fuligula; assembly: GCF_009819795.1. Lineage (NCBI taxonomy): Eukaryota > Metazoa > Chordata > Aves > Anseriformes > Anatidae > Aythya > Aythya fuligula. Next base: position 13,063,708 of record NC_045567.1, on the reverse strand, counting down.
TAATGGAGGTACAGCATGGGGAAGTGCAAGATAACAGATGAAGAGGATGGATCAGGATTAGTTCGAGGGGTAGTTTGGGGAAGCAAAGGAAGGTAATGGGATCAGAATATCAAGACATCTTCAAGCTGCATTTTGAATTGCAGAGGGGTACAAGAGTATGCTTCCATGTACATGATAAAGGTTTGCTAGTGGCAGTAACATGAAAGAGCAGAAGACACAGGAGAAGGTAGAAGCAAATGAGGGGCAGCAGAGAAGTGTCTCCTTCAGCAGACATCATTGTAAGCTGTTACAACGTGTGTGTTACAATGTACATTACAAGGCATGCAATAATATAATTCATTGTGCATATATTGCTTTCTGGGACTGTTCTTTGGGTAATGGTATTGGCTGTTTGTCTGTGGGTTTGTGTGCTTAGAGCTAGAGTAAAAACAAGCTTTAGAAGTCAGGCATAAACTCTGCTTTATTTGGACTCCCCCTTCAAGTTGCTGCAGTGTTTCTAGCCTTGTTTGAGGTAGTGAACTGAAGTCAATTTAAAATGCTGATTAGGATGATCAGTGATTAACACATTTAACCTTAATTTTATGGATAATGTTAGCTCTCACAAGTCAATGAGAACACCCTTGCTGTGGAACAGAAGTGTGAAGACCACTACTTACTTTTCAGTAATTTGTGGAGCTCAAGACCTGAATACGCTATCAGGTCACATTGGGAGTCCTTCTAGAAATCACAGGCAAGAACGAGCATACAGCTGCTCCCCGACTGAGCCAAGTCATTTGTGTTTCACTGAAGTGTGTCTAGAAGGAAAGGTTAAGTACGTGACGGGGAACTGTTAAGAGATGGGGAATATACCACTTCTCTGGACATTCAGTCCTAGGGCTTGCTTATATTCACTTTGAAATCTTTCACCTAGCTTTTTATCTGAATTCCTCTGTCTTCAGTTTTCCACCATTAGGATCAAGTTTCCAAGAAAGCTGAGGAGTTTATTTTTGTTAAAAAAAAAAAAAAAAAAAAAAGAGAGAGAAAGCTTCTCCAAATTTTCAATATTGATGTAAAAAAATTACTGCCAGCAATAATCCACTGAGTTGCACTGTCAGGCTACCAACAGCGCAGAACAAAATCAGTGCCATCCTCACTGATTCCATTCCCATGCTCCTGGATTGCCTTAGCCTGGCCACCTCAGTGCCATAGCTTCTGCTCAGGCTGAACCTGCCTGGCCAGTGCCTGCCAAACTCTTCCAAGAACTACTTTCTGGGCCTTCATTAGTCGTGTTTTGATGTACAACATCACATTTGATTCCATTAAAATACAATTTATTTAAATGCAATGGGGACCTGGCTTCCTCAGGTAAATAAAGAAGAAGATAGGGTGGTTATACTATGTCATGCTCAGGTCGTGGTCACAGCAAGAATTGATTTGCATCTGTATCATGGATGAAAAGTATTGAAAAGTACAGGGAGACCAGTAACAATTCATTAGGAAAAAATCATTAAAAACATCTGATCCTCCCTTTAGGAAGTTAACACTTTAATTTTCTCAGTTGACTTGTTATTAATCTGTTTTTAACCAGAGTATTCTGCTACACTGAATCAAACACCATATAAAAATGCATCACAATAATGAAATGGTCAGTATCAATCAAATGGGGTCTTGGTATAGCTTGGTATTAGGGGATTTCCTTTGCCTTTTTTTTTTTTTTTTTTTTTTTTTACAAGACCTGCTTTCTACAAAAGCATTAGCTGATGTTAATTTTACTCATCTACTTTAAAATGTGATCAGCTGCTTTGCTTGCAGTCTTGCAGGTTCTTTGCAGTATAAGAGTAACACTTGTCCTGATAATCTAATTCAGTTTCTAAGAGATGACACCATGATGTGCTGATAAGAAAGATACGCTACTTAGAATATTATTGTCAAAGCAAGTCTTTATTTTCCTGTGAAAATATGAATGTTTCATCTTACCTGCCGTTACCACAGGAAGTAAGAGATCACTTACTGAAACTCGGTGTACACTTCTTTTTTTCTCCCATTTCTGGTTTCTTCGACCATCGCTCTATTATTATATCAATAGCGCGTCTTACTCTGCACTGTGTTTTTTGTAAAAGTGCTACATATGAAAGTAGAAACAAAATACAACAACAGTAAAGCTGTTTTTTGAAAAGCAATCCATGAATCATATTTTAAGCAGTTACATATTGTCATATATGTTTTAGGTATTTTATCATACCTGTCACTAAACTGGGGTTAGCTGCTTTTCTCTTTCTTTCTGCCTCCATTTATACTGTCTGCACAGGCCAGGTGAGGTGTGTAGTTCTGCTGTTCTTGGACCCTACCTCTGGTGAAGGTTTCCTTTCTCTCAGCTGTGCCATCCTGGCAAAATAGCTGAGTTTTGAGAATCTCCACTCTAACAGGACAATACAGTGACCAGGGAGGTTTTCAAAACCAGAGCTGTTTGTTTTCTTAACAGGAGCAAGAGATGCAGAGTAAAAGGGTTTTGAAGAGGCAACCTACCTCCTTGTTCCTGCCCCATTCCTCCCCTTCTGTTATTTCAGCATAACTGCATGTATGCATATGATGAAGTTTGAGCTGATCTAGAGTGAAAGCTGCTCGTTTCGTGGATCTCCAGTCCTGTTTCTTGTGACAGTTTGGGGGAGGGGGGAGAGGGGTTGTTCAGTGCTGCCAATTACTGTATAAAATAAGGATGTAGATATAGTTTCAATATGTATTTTTCAGTAGACCTTCTGAAAACAGGCTCTGAAGCACATTTTCCTCCACTGACTAATGAATGGATGTTTCTTGGGCTTATAGTTGGCATTAGTTCCAGTCCTAGCTTTAAGTGGTCAAGGATCACTAACCTTTGGGTCATGCTGTGCGGCTCAGCTGTATGCCCAAGTGGCTAAAAAAGCTGCAACCCGATCAATGTGGCTTCAGTGGCACTGACAGTAGGAGTTATGCTTATTAAATTGATTTGGGATTGCTTTTTTCCTAAAATGTTAACCACTGCTAGTTTCAAATTTCCTTGATGAGCTGTTTGTTTGTATTGCCAGCATAAGGGTGTGTAAAATAACTCGTTATTTCTGTGTCAGTGCTGCGGCACTGGTAGCGACGTCGATGGGGTGGAGGTAATGCAGCTCTCACTGCTCCTGGGTGTCAGCTCCATCCCAGCTCACAGCATCACATCTGACGTTTTGGCCAGGCTCTGGTGAGAATTACCTTCCTTGGGGAAGAGGCATTTATCCTTTATTTCTATCATAGGTGCAGGGTCAAGGAAAGTTGTATTTATGTTTCAAAGCTCAACTGTAGTACGTGTACAGGGCTCAAGAAGTCAAAAAAGCTCTGTCTTTAGAGCTTGATCCATCTGCTTTTCGATAAGGAGGGTGTTCAGTCAGTGGGATTTCCATGTGGAAGCTCCTCAAAACATTGCCAAGAGAGTTAATACATAGTCACATGTGAAATCCTCCATTTCTCATTCTGAGCCATTAAGGATACGCTGCCTGTTTCAGGAAAGCAGCTCTCCCTACACATTACGGGGAGACAGGGAATGGCAGGAGAATCGCTGTTCCCAAAATGTTCTTCAGAGTACCCAAATTCAGTCCTGGCTCTCAATCACCTTCCGTGGGTACCTTTAGAGCTGAACAAACTGCGTAGGAAAACTAACCTCGTAGTGTGTCCATAACTCCACAGTTCTGTAAGTATTTAATGGTACAAGCATCTCTTTTCTGAAGATGACCTCTGATGAAATCATTTAAGCTGCTACTTAATAAGTAATGTTTTGTAAAATATGGCTTCTGTTGTTCATAGAATGAGGTCCCAAATTTGAGTGAGGAACTCTAGAGATAGTTCATGGCAGTTAGTTAACAGGACGGGCTACCTTAGCACAGCAGGTAATTTTCCAGTTTCTATTAGTAGGTTAAGAAAGGAGGGTATATGCAAACCAGAAAGACATCCTTTGTAAAAACTCATAAGTGTGATTTACAATATTCTTTGCCTCTAGACATAAGTGGGACTAATTTGAAAAGGAGAAGGGGGAACTGCTAATTTAAAAAAAAAAAAAAGAGCAATCGGTGTTTGATCATCTATTAAATATTTTGTCACTTTACTAGAGAAGCAGCTGGTAATTTTTCAAGTAGAAATTTGTCACTTTGCAGAGAAAAACAGATTTGACTGTGAAGTGGTATGTTCAGAAGAAATGTGACAGGAGCAATCATGGGAGGAGCTATGTCCAGTGGTGAAATTTGATCTTCAGTCTAGCACCATTAAAAAGTATTTAATTTTTCATACATGTATATGTGTTTATTTTGTGTGGTTCTGTTTAAAAGCTTTGTTTGTATTTGCAAATGGAGTAGAGTGTAATTAAGTGCAGAAGGATGGAAATGACCTCTGATTGCACCTTATCCCGTTGCTTTATATTCTTTCACAGCAGCAAGTAACCTGCTAATGTGGAGTATTTCACACCTCATTGCTGGCCATATTAAAAGTTTTTATACTCTCTAATTCTTCAGTAAATACTAATGTACAGGATTCACTATTATCTGTCTATTTCATTTACTTTACCCATTTTTCTCTTTGTAATTAATTTGCTTCCCTTTATCCTATGGTGATTCTAAACAAAGCCAAATCCAGTTGTTTTAATGATCTGTTTTTATTAGTCCTGCAGGCAAACTGCACTGCAGCGAGACGTCATTTGAGCCCAGTATTATTATACCTCTACAGAAATGATTAACTTAACCTTTTTGCACATTGCAAGAATTAAAAATGTAATAAATCAGCAGAGGTTTATTATACTAAGTGATGTATGCAACCTATTAGCCCTTTTGTTTGTTTTACTTGTACAGTACGTGTCAAGATTTCCTAAAAATCATTATTTATGGTCCTAATCCAAAGGCTACTAGAGCTGATTTTTGAGTCACAGTGTTAGTTTTGTAGCTGACTGATCTCAGCTGTTCCCATATGAGACTCATGATAAAGAGAGGAAAGTAGGAAGCTAGACCCACAATTCCCAGGCTCTGGTGAGGCCAAGATCTCAGCAAATAAGTTTTGATTTTCTTAATAATGACAGAGGGTTGTTGTTGTTATCATTGTTGCTTTTAAATAAGCAAATCTAAAAGCCCGAATACTCGTGTAATGTTGCACACATTCGGGTCCGCTGGTTTCTCACATCTCTGCTGTGAAGCATGCTGTGGGCAAAAGCACGTGGGCTAACAGCTGTGTTGTCACTGCTGTCCCTGCAGAACGCAGGAACTGCAGTCACGGATCGGGGCTGAGAAAAAACATCGAGTGAAAAAGTGGTCCCTGCCCCCAAACTAGGTTTTGTCAGCTGTAGTAACTCCAGTTCTGCAAAAAGCGTTGTCAGTGGGAGAGGCAGAGGAGGAGGGCTTATATGTGGCACCGAGGCCTGGCTGCGACGTGAAGCCTCGCTCTGTTCCCAAGGCATTTGGGGCCCAGCCGTGCTCCGAGGTCACCTCCTGGGCCAGCCCTGCTGTTCTGAAGGAATGGCTTTGGCAAACGTAGACTGATCATTCAATTAGAAAAATCAGCGGGTAGATTTAATAGATGCGTTGCATCTCACATGAATAAATTCTCAGGGAAACAGCTGAAAGACCCAAGGGAGGACTTGGTCCCCATCCCACTGAGTGCAGTGCGGGGCCGGGCAGGGGTTCCCTGCAGGCAGAGCAGCAGGAGCAGTGATGCCGTTCTTGATACTCTTACTATCCCAAGCAGGGCAAACAAAATGCTCTAATTGGTTTTCAGTTCCAAAATATTGCACAAACACCAGACGGTGGAAGCGTTTCCGTGCTTCCGAAAGGTCCCAAGCCTGACTGCCAAGCGGGAGGCTGCGCGGCAGGCTGAGCAGCGCAGCCAGCAGGGCCTTGTCTGCTGCCTCACAGGGGCTGGCACAGCCCCCGGCTGGCTGGCAGCAGGTCGGCAGCTCGTCTATCTAGCTCTGGGGGCTTCGTGGAGGGTTTCTCTGGCATCTTTACATTCCGCTGGTTTGGCTCTTTCTTACAAAGAGCTTTCATTCAACAGTTTGATGAGCCCCTCTCATTTGCTTGCTGTTCCCAGCCACTACAAGTGATGCCCTGTCAGAGGGGAAGGGACTTCTGCAAGGCACAGGGGTTCAGGCCCTGCCTGTCTGTGTGTTTGAGAGCTGTGGGTGAAGGTTTGTTTCTGAGAAGGAGGTGTACTGAGGAAGCAGAGTGCTTTCCTGGGCCTGTGGGTAGGCTGGGCTGGAGCAGGGTAGGTGAGGAGGAAAGGGGACGGAAGGGGAAGCCCAGGGCGTTCGGAGGGGAAGGTCCTGTACTCTGCTACCTGCAGGCTGGGGAGAGATGTATAAAAGGGACCTTTTGGGAACAAATGACTGGGTTTGGACACTGGGACCCCTCGGGAGGTGGCAGGAGCCCTGACAACCACCCCTGGGGTCAGTGCAATTAATGAAGCAAAGAGTGGAGCTGAAGGGAAACGCAAGCTTCCTATTCCCTAAGCCATGAACAGCATGGGAGCCAGGGGGAACCTGTACCTCTGCTTACTGGAAAGGACTGGAAGTCACCAAAAGGGAGCAAAAACTTATTTGGAAATCCTGATGAAGGATGAGAAAGCCTTGAAAGGCATCTGCTGTGAGAGGGGCCTGGGTTGCAGTGCCCCACAGTGAAAGGCTGCCTTGCCCTGTCATGTCCTTGCAACATCTGGGGGGACAGCTGGAGAGGTGTGCGGCAGCCAGAGATACCCAGCTCCCAGAATATCTGCTATTGCCTTTCCTGGGGAAAAAAAAATGCATTTTTTTCTGTTACTCTCTTTCCCCTCTCTTCCTTTGCTGCCTGTAGCACACAGCTAACCCAGGAAAAGATACCAGGAACTGCGTCCCATAGGCCCAAGAGGGCAGTGAGAAACCCAGGGGCTGTGCCCCTCCAGGGGGCAGTTAGAGGAGACCCCAGCTGCAGGGAGTTAGAGGAGATGCCAACCATCAGGGCTGCAGCGGGAGCAGCCCATGCCATGAGCCAGAGACCTGATGGGGCTTGGGCAAGCTGAGCTCAAGAGCCGCTGTGCACTGTGGTGAGTAAAGAAGCGCTCGAGGAAACAGCATGTGGGAGCAGGTATGGATAGAGGTACGAGCATGTGTGGTAATACATGTGGCATTAAAGACAGCAGTGTATATTCTTACCTATTAAAGACCTACTGTGATGGGCTTGTACTCAAAACTTGAAAGGGATGGGTTTTGGAGAGGCAGAATTGAGCTATAAGCAATATATGACATCAAGGTTTTTTGTTGAATCAAACGATTTCTGTTGAGTGTTAAGACGCAGAGGAAATGAAAAATCAGAAGACTGATAACAAGTTACCTTATCTGTTACGTTTGGTTGTGTTTGTTTTGTTGTTGTTTTTTTTTTTGAGCTGGCCTGGATTTCACCTTGTGATATAGTATATCTGTGTATCTTTTTAAAGAAGCATCTACTCCTAATTTTAAAACGTCCAGCAATTCCTCAAGTGCTTTATTCCTTTATTACTGAAAGTGTGTAGTTTTGTTTCCAGCCAAAATTTACTTGGTTTCATATTGCACCTATGGGACTGCTGGGATGAAAAGCTTCCTCTTATTGGTTTTGCTTTCCCCAAGTAAATTTTTACTTGGTCTGTGATCAGATTCACCTTAACCTTCTCTTTGATAAGCTAAATAAATTGAACTTCTTGAGATTGTCACTGTAGGAAGTGTTTTCCATCCTTTAATCAATCTCACAACTTTAGAGCCATATGCAATTTATCAAGCTCTCTCTTGATATGTTAATACCAATGCTGAACATCGTATTTTGCTAGTGGTAGTGGCAGTAAATGCAGTGGTAAAGTAACTTACTCAGTTTCCTCGTTACATGCCCAAAGGACTTCAGTCCTTGTAGCCATAGTTGCTTTCAAGCTCAGGTCGTGCTTTGCCAGAACGCTTCGGTCAGACTGTGGACTTGCTCTGTGCATGCCTAGAACTTGCTTTGTTTACCTGCTACCAGGCTTATCAGATGATGCAGCATGCACAGTGTTGCTCCTTTTCCCCAGTGTTTATTCTCTGCTGTTGATTGTATAAATGATTCATCAAACAACTTTTGTTTGGTACTAATTACAGGCTGAATGCAGACAATTAACAAGCAGAGAAAGTCTGGGTTTGCCAACACTGTTGTGCATGTAGCTCTTCTGATTGTATCAAAAAGATAGTTTTGTAGCATAAATACTTCAAATTTACTCGAAGAAGGAAGGATTTGCTCTGTCAGCAGTTTATAAAGGCTCAATTTCTTTCTTCTTCATGATATTTTGTATTTTTCCAGAAAAGGCCTCACAGAATAATAGAGCTGCCTGAATGATGCCTCTGCACTTAAAGTGTCATGGGAATTCCCAGTCTTCTTTATGAAAAACCCTTCCCTATGTTCCTAGTCATAGAGTTAGGAAGGAGGAGGCTGGCTTTGTTTGTCTGGGGACTTTTCTTTGCTGGTTTGTTTATTTTCCTTTGTGAGAACAGGCTATGGGTAAGCAGGAGGGGTTTGGGGTTGGAGGGTCTAGCTTAAAAGGTAATTATTTTTGTAACAGAATTAAAACCTGAAACACACTGAACCGATTTCTAATACAAACAGGATCAGCATTAGCTTTTAAAGGATTGCTATTATCGTTTCAGGACTGCAATGTGATTTAAACTGTAATAGATATTGATTTCTATATTAGTGTTCTTGCTCCTTGTATTGCATTTCTGCTGCCATCTGCTAAAACAGGAATGGCATTTTTCACTTTATTGACTGGACAGTGAGTTGGAATACTGTATTCCTGCACTCTGTGGATCCCTGAGATGACTATAAGCTTATAGGGCTGGGACAATTCAGCTGCTGTGAGATTTGCATTTTTAAAGTAACACATACCAATTATTAAATGAGTGTAGAAAAAAAAAAAAAAGGACTTAAAAGTCAGTCATGGGAAGGCAGGTTTTTACTCTGAAGAGCACGCAGCCTCATACTGCTTCCCCTGCTGCTTTTCCTCCTGGAAAGACTGTGCACCTTGTTATTTTCTCCTTCTCCTTTTTCTCCCTTCAAAGTCCTTATCGTGCTGTACCTTGGAGCTGCCCACTGCTAACAAGCATGCCACTTATCCCTTTACTGGCACAGATAAGCTCTTGCTGCTGACGCCTCCTAGCCCTGAAAAAGTGGCACCCCATCGACCTTCCCTTTGTCACCCCAGCTCGGCTGCTCCCCAGGGGGTCCCAGCACGAGGCATTTGGAAGATGGGTTGTAATGAGTCGCTCTGTAAATGATTTTTATTGCAGAATGCTGTTCAAAATCAGAATATCCTGAAATGAAGTTGCCTCTTGATTATGACTTTTCCCAGAAAAACTGATTTTGCCTAATGATAGAGAATGGTAATGAGCAGCTCTTAATTAGCATAAATTAAGTTTAATGGGAACAAATTCTGCCAGTGCCAAGTAGTTAAGAGGTGTTTAATAGAAGTGAAATTCTGCGAGTTGATCTAATAATACCTGAAGGTGCCAACTACATTTTAAGGTCTGTGTTCTCCAGGGCATTTGGGTGGCCTCTGTCAAGTATGCAGCTAAAGTTTAGTGGCCTTAAATCAGGAACGTTTGGCCCAAATTGCTCAGGTTCATGAAACATGTGGTAGGAGTGCTATTTTCTATTTTTTTTTCTTTAAGGTAAACATGGAAGTTTATTTCTAAGTCTAGAATCTGAATATAGAAGCATAAAGACAGTTCAATTTTGTCAGAGATATCTGACTGTTTTATCTCTGACAGAAATCTTGCGGATGCATACTTGACAACTCCCTCGGTGTATTCTCGCGGTTCCCAGCAATCTCTGTCCTAGGGTCTTCCTTAGTCATTTGCTGCTTCTGTATTTTTGAAAGAGTTTGTTGTTTGTTTGGTTTTGGTTTTGTTTTTTTTTTTCCATGTCTAGCCACTCTTGGATTTTTGCCATACATTATGATTTCTCTCCAAATTGCAGTCTGGACATTAAGATTCCCAGCCTCTATCAACGTTTCCCGATCTCTAAATGCTTGATTTCTCAATCTCCAGTTGCATTATTGCATGTAGTTAATTGCAAACATGAAGCATTTTAAAAGTTTTCCTGTAGAAGGCTGTGCACTTAAGGAGGCAGGCTGTGTCCTTCCTCTCCAAGAGCAAGTGGATGGGCTTCCCAAGCCAAAGGGAAACAGGAACCTAGGAATTCTGAGAAAAGTAATCCCACTGTGTGAGTGCACCTGACCAATGTGTCCAAGTCAGTCTAACGTTGTTTACCCCAAATGTCCACTAGGAACAGAGGGAGCTGGAGGAATTAACTCTAGAGAAAATGAAGTATGCTAGAAACACCAGCCATGGAAACTATGGAATTGTGGAATAAAGCAAATTAATTTCATGATACACATGAGAGATAACTAAGGAGTTTAATTCTTTTAAAATCTAACAGAAATGAATCTTTCTACTGAGATTCTTGTAATTTCCAAGGTGTTAAGGAACGTTGCCGAAAACCCTGCCCACCAGGTCTGCACCTTGCCCTGTGCTCCTGGTGTTGTAGGAATGGATGGGTCTTGCTGCACCTGGAGGTGGGACCTTGAGCATGAACCTGAGTTCAGTGCCCTGGTTGCATGGCTTCAGGGCAGAGGTAGTTTATTATCTAATGAGCAACATAAAGCAACAAGATTGCAAATAAGGAACGTGGTTTTAATTAATTTGTTGCTGTTTTTCTGGGTAGACTGGGTGTAAACTTGGCAATTTCTAGGCTGTGCTTACCTAAAACATGGTCTGTTTGGTCTTCAGTCTAACCATGTAGGTTCAAGTTCGTTCTGCAGCTTCCTGCCTTTTTTTTTTTTTTTTTTTTTTTTTTTTTTTTTTTTTTTTTTTTTTTTTTTTCCCTCTCATCTTCTGTTTTGTCCTAACTTGGGTTAAAAGTTTTAGCGTACTAGTTCTGAACTCACAACACCTCAACTCCTTCACAGGGCTGGCTGCAGGAGCCTGCTGCCATTCCCAGCCCCTCCAGCATTCTCTGAATAACCCCCTTATTTGTTCTTCAGAGTAGGAGCACGCATTTTTACTCTGTTTGCAGCTCATGTAAGCTTGGTGGTGTTTTGGCCCAGGACTTGGCCTTCTAGCTACTATTAAAGGTCTGCTTTGAGCTCTGTGGGCAGTAAATAATTTGCCCATGTATGCTGTAAAAGCTTCTAATTTACAGGCAAATACATTAGCAAATTCTTTTTTTTTTTTTTTTTTTTTTTTAAAGCAATTAATTTAGGCCAAATACAAACAATGCATGTGAGGCAGCTGAACGCTACGTGTATTTTTGCACCTCTCTCTAAACACACTCGAACGATGGCTGCTTCTCAGCTACTGCAGGCTCCTTCCTGGATCGGAGGAGCAAGTTACTCACAGGTCAGATGCTCGCCCAAAGCTCTGTGTTTGTCTCTGGCAGACCAGGAGCGAGCAGAGTGCAGGGGGCTGCAGCAAAGGGATGGATTTCGATCCTTTGTGTGTTGGGCCATATCACAGTGTAAAGAAGCATAGCCCTCTAATTTCTCAGTGTAATGAGTCCACGGCAAACAGCTCCACTTCAGCTACCCGTGGCAGTATCTCTTCAGACCTCTTCTAGTGGGGCCAATGAAAAGGATTGGAGAACAAGGATTTCAGTTACATTGTAGTGTAAATGCTCACAGTCCTGAAGATCCTTTCGTGGTCTATTGCTGCAATAACAGAGGACTTCATAGTCCTCTTCTGCATTTATTCCCCCTGCATGCCTGCGAAGTGGGGAACTGTCAAGTAACCCCCCGTCTCCTGTGTGGGGTGGGAAGGGAGAGACGGAAAAGAGTTTGTTTTCCCAAGGCTCCCTGGAAGTCAAGGGACAGGGAAGGGCCCCCCTCCAGGACTGCCACCTGGGTGCCCTGTCTGCCCCCAGGGCACGGAGAGCACAGAGAGGAGAGAGGAGAGCTGCTGCTCAAAAGCAGGCTCATGTTTGGAAGCTGCTTCTGAAAGAGCCTGCGGTTGGCGGTGTTTATCATCCCGCTCATAATGAAGCCATTACACTGCAGTCACAACTTTGAATTGCAGCTAATAGATTTTCATTTTGTTTCCTCGGTTAAGTCATATTTGATAAATGCAGAAATGTGTAGGGAGCAGCTTATCTCAAGTAGACAGTTTCTTTTTAAATAGGCAGCTTGAATGTGCATTGCATGAGGATTTTGGAAAGAAAAAAGGGATTCTGTGACAAATATTTACAGGTATTAGGTGGTGAACTCAAAGTACCCACTTGCTGAGGACAATTCTTACACTTTTAGGGACCTGTTAACTTGCAGCTATTCAAGATAAACAATTTATAAGCATGTGTATACATAGATGTACTGATGTATGTGTGCAAACATTTTATCCTATTAGACATGTAATTCTCTGGAATGCTTCACATGTTGTCTTAAAGACTGGCTTAAATGAATCTTACTAAAATTCTCCTATGGGAAGTAAACAAAATTCCATTATCTGCTTCTATCCAGACAAATGCATAAGGATTTATTTTTTGTCTAATTCATTGCCTTTTCTTTTGAGTTTAAATGGTGCAGACCAATTTTCCCCATAGCCTAATAGTGGTCTAGTGGTGGTACGTGGTATACTCTTGTCCATTTCAGAATTACTCTGGAAAAGTCTTCAGTACAAAGTACCTCAACGCTCTTTTCAGGGAGATGGAGATTTTTTTTTTTTTTCCTGGTTGGAGAAGTTCCTAATTAAAGCAGCATTCTTGGAAATACTGAGGTTAAACCAGACTCCCAAGGCTATCCCAGGGAACTTTGTCGGCTTTTTCAAACTTGGAGGTCAGACTGCAAGCATGCAAATCTGTGTTTTGGGCCACATTTTCAAAGCCATTTTACAGGTGCAGACAGGAGAGGAGAACTTTCAAGAGCACCCAGGCAGATCCCCAGCAGACCCCTTCCAGCAACTGAAGGATGTACAAAAAAAGCATAAAGAAAAATCAGGCCCCTTGGCGTTTCAGGTAGTACTTCTTTCAGAGGTGCAGAGCATCAGATCTTCTTGGGAGCTAACTTGGCATGAAGGCAAAAGCCAGCCCAGCACAGAGGCTGCGTGTGGCAGAAGCCATGAGCCTTCTTCCCACAGCCGAGGGCTGTTCCCAGGGAGGACACCAGGCAGGTTTGCAGAATCAGGCCCTGTGTTTCTGTCCTGGCCCCGTGCCCGGTTCTGCCTGCATAAGGCAATTCTCTGAATGTCTGTAACTGGATCAAAAGGCCAAAGTGTTTGTCGCAGCTACCGCTCAACAACAGTCGCCCTATTGTTGGCGACTCACCCGTCCCCCCTTTTTCCTATTACCTCCCTTCACTTTTGTCCCCTCCGTTTGCCTTCTGGGTCTTCTCTGCTCACCCCAGCACTGCCCTGCACGCTTTCCCAGGGTTTTCTTTCTCAGCTCTTTCTTCTACCGCTAGTTTCTTGCCTGCGGCACGCTCAGCTATGGTTCCTGCTGCCGGATGAGTTAGGAAAGTACATCTCTCCTTTTCCAGGCTTCAGGCGTCCCGTGCTCTCCATTCAGTTTTTCCTTTTGCCCCGCTCCCAAGGCTTAGGCTGTATGGCTGCAAGCCTGCTGCTCGCTGTCTGTCCCTCCCCACTCCAAACCACAACTGCATCCCAGCCCCAGGCTGCTTGCTCCAGCTGACCTTCGCCCCAGCCCAACTCAGACATATAAAATAAAATTAGCCAGTACCACATAATTCGATAAACAAGGCAGCCAGCAGATCATGTAAACTGCGAGCTATGTACCTACAGTAACATGACCTCAGACCATTAAAATCGCATACTTTGCGTCTGGTTTAGGATTTGTATATAAATGTTGTACAGAGAGACTTTATTAGAGCTTAGTGAACCAAAAGCCGCTCTTGGATTTCCATATGTCAAGAGTTATTAGCTTGAATGTGCCACAGGGGTTAAGAAGAAGGAATTAGAAGTTTGAAACAATGTTTGTTGAAACTGCTGATGAATTATACAAAGCCGGTCTGTTTATCAGAGTACTGTCATCTTTGTAAGACAAAATTATGGGAAAAATACACTCTGTGAAGAATCCCATGTCAAGAGAAAATTGATTAATCTACTAAACTGCTCTCGGAAATGTTTTGCCATAGCAAGAGTTACACAGAACAGACCTTTAGAGGACACCAGTGTGACAACATTGCTGTGAAGTCAAGGGTCCTCGCTTACCTGAGAGCTTCTGCAGCCATTGCCAGTTACCCCACATCACGGCGCTGTTAAATGGAAAAGGGTACACTTTAAATGGACGTTGTGGTGGGTGAATCAGCAAATTCTTCAGCTGAAGTTGTATTTCCTTGTAACTACGATGACAAAAGTCAACAACGATAGCTGTACGGTCTGTGCCATTCGGTTTCTTCACTTCAGAAGTTGTCAGCATGGGCTTGCAGAAGGGAGCTGTTCCCAAGGCGGGTTGAGTCAGCTACTGCTTTTCTGCCAGATTTGTGACTGAACTCTGAACTACTGTTTTCTGGTCACTAGAGACCTACAAAGAGAGGTGATGTGTTACAGATGTTCTGTTGGCATGCCCCGTTTCAAAATGTATGGGACCGGTCCTGAGAGGTGCTGGAATCTGCTAGCCACACTGGCTGCCGGGCCGAGGCCCCTAAGAACAGGCTGCTTTGCTTCTGCCCAGCATATCCCAGCCAGAAATGTGTGTGAAAGCATCACGGGCACTCTGCGTGTGCAATTCAGGCATCTTGAACATCTCTTGTGCTGCCGAAGGTTCTGGTGGTCCTGCAGTCACACTCAAACCAGTGGGTGCATTCACCACTGTCCCAACCCACAGGGTGGCAGAAAGCAGCAATCAGTTTGGGAACAAGGCCATAAAGGTTGGCTGTCTGAGCAGAAAGAATGCTGAAATCCTAGGAAATGTTTATTCTCATTGAAGTAAATCATAAAATGTTTGATTGAAAGCTAAGTGTGAAGAGTCTTCCCATCGAACCCAGTGGATGTTTAAAACTGGCTCAAAACAAATACAAGTGATAGTCCAACATCCAAAACAGCCTAGTGCTGCTCTTCTTCCCACAAACAAAATAGGCACTAACTTTAGAAGGGAGTGCAATTAAATGCCTTTTCTTGTGTAGCAATTATAATTTAATATAATAGTTGAATCTTGTGCATACAAATAGTTTTTAAAAATAAATGTTTTATTACTACTTGTTCTGTTCTTTTGGTGGAATTTAAACTTTCTTCATGTATCTACATTTTTTAATTCTTCAGTTCCCTTAATAAGAGGTTCCTGAAACTTGCAGACTCATCTGTTACCTTTCTAATGATGACAGAGGAGCTGGTGTCTGCCAGTGTTTTGTCAGCAACAAAACAAAAGTAAACATGTCTGAGAGGTGCTTTTTTTTTGTTGTTTTTGCTTGGGTCTAAGTAAACATCTGCTGCCAAGTAAAGCATTTTCTTTTCACTTGTATGTCTGTAGCGCTCAGAGGGTGATTCTGAGCTCAAAGCAACCTGCAGGCTGCTCTGGCTTTCCATGAGGATCACTTTGCTGCTGGTGTTGGTAATACCAACAAGTGAAGGAAAGCCAGGTGCTAATGGCCAGTGACCCTATATGATCTTCCTAGACTGGATCACTTAGATCATTTTTCGAGCTCCCATACAGAGGCATATCTAAGTCTCATCTGCATCAGGAAATTGAGCCTCCTGTTTTCATTCCCACCCTTGTGACTCTAGGCTGAAATAGCCTTTCAGGTGCTGAGTGCCCTTCTCATTGCATAAGCCTCCCAAGCGGTCTTGATAGCTGTCACTGTGCAAGAGATTGAGAAGTGCAACCGTCTCCCCAGAGGAGCTGCCTGCCCAAGCCAGCAGTGAAAGCCTGTGCCACGAGGTGGCTGCTGTGGTGCTCGCTACAAAGCTGGCTGAGTCACTTGTGTCACAACAGGCCGTTCCCACCCTTGAGAGCCGTGGAGAGTCCGTCTGTCCCTTTGTCTCTTCGTGAGGAGGTAGGAGGTCACAGTGGGCACCTGCTGCTGTGGTGGTTGTGTGCTGGGTGACTCGCAGTGAGCTGACAAAGCTGAGTTGCTGGTGGTGTGGCTGTGCGTGGAGACATCTCCAGCAGAGCAGCGAGAGGTGGGTGGCTTCCTTGTGTCCTAGTGGCTCTCGAGTGCTGTGACAGGCTGTCAGGAGGCTTCAGTGGACCCGGTGAAAGCTGATTCATTGCAGATACATCCTAAATTCAGCAACCCCTCTCTGTTTGGGAAAGCATTGAAGTACATCTCTTTGATATTAATAGGATGTAAGTATTGACTTGAAGAGTTTGGTGCAGTAAGGATTTTAATTAAAATATGCTTTCTTCAGTAATGCGGTTTAGATAAAATCAAACTCTCGGACAACTTCAGTAAAAGAATGTTCCCCGTAATATTTGTAAATATGTGGTGGAGTTCTCTTTGATTTCAGTGCGGGTGTGACCCTTAATTTATTTTCTTGTTTTCAATACATTAGCAAATCTCTGAAATATATAAATCTTGGAAGAATTTTCTGTTGCCTCAGTTCATTTATTCAAGTTTATCACTGCTTTGATGTCATTTACAACAAAGAATGAAATTCATGGGATTTCTGGTGTATTGGCAAATACTTTCTTTCAGTTAGTAATTATTCCATAGATAAGATTTCCCAGCTAGCAAGTCTACTTGTATATACTAAATATGCTGCAAGGACATTTTTCTGCGTACTATATGACTAACTAACTAACTATATATATATACACACATATATATAAATAAAGAAGTTGTAGCATACCAAACTTTCTACGTTTTCTTGAAGTTCATGAAGTTGCTAGAAAATAGGATTTTCTCTGATGAGTTTGGCACAGGTGCTGAAGAAGCCCTCCTTACATCTCCCTGTGTTTGGAATTACTTCTGACAAGAAAGATGCAGAAGTTGTCCTCCATGTCCATCCATCAAAAATTGGGATGCGATGAACACTTCACCAATGTCTCCTGTGCTTTGTCTGTTTTATTTTCTGAATGGAGGAGAAGGAACAGATCTGTCATTTGCTCATAGAAACCTTTCAGTGCCGGTTCCTCAGAATTAATCTCTTTGCCATGGAGAGGATGTAGGACATGCTTGCAGGACTGTAGACACGCTGCTGTAGTATATGCGCATCTCTCAGTTACAAAGGGATTTTATCATCTCTGCAACCTTCTGAAGAAGGTAAATTCCCTGCCCCTTCCATGGGATTGAGGAGCTGGGTTGTGTCTGTGACTTGAGGAGCTGCCTCTGGCTGGGCTCTGCGGTTCCCCTGCCCCTCGTCCGCAGGCAGAACTACCTGTGGGTCCCAACAGGTGCGAGGGAGATGCAGCAGGGCTCCTCTAGTCTCATTTGAAGTGTTCACCACGTCATTTTGAAGAGTTTTGACTTGATTTTCATGATCCTGTGTAATCATTTAGTAAAGCAGAATAACAGATTCCTGGATCGCAATACTGGGGTCCATCCAGGCCACCAAAATCCCTATCTCAGTGCACTCCTCCTGAAAGGGCCTGTGGGGGAACGTTTCCTGAAACATGCCTGCAGGTGCTCACATGCTGGTTTGAAGCAGCTCCGGCCACACGTGGGGCTGATTCTCTTTGGGTAGTTATGAGGAGGAGATGCTTGTTAGGGAGGCCATTCCTTTTGGGGCAATGCTGCATTTAGCTTTCAGGTGTCAGCAGGTTTATGGTTTGGGCATGTGTCATGCAGCCCGGGCAGCGCAGCCGTGCTGGGCGGTAGCTTCCTGCTCCCAGAGGTGCCCTCTCTGTGAGCTGCCTGTTGCACAGCGTCCACTACAAGGTCCTTTGTGGTTCGGCTTCTTCTGAAATTCCCAGACAGTGATGAAGGAGGCATTGCTCAGATGCTGCTGCCCAAATTCCAGGACTTCTTTTCCCATTGCCTCTGGGCCCACAGACTTGAGAAGGGGAAGACCGGACTCTTTTCCCGTAAAGGGAAATTTCAGTCAAACGGTAGCAGTAATAACAAGGAACGAGGCAGGGAGCAGTGAGGCTTGTCAGCTGTGGCTGCAGCCCTATGAGCTCCTTCATCCCCAGCTCTTGCTGCTCCCAGAGCGTGGTGTTGTGCAAGGGGCCAATTCGTGCTCAGGATCAAGCGAGCGCCGTTACATTCAGCAGTAGCTGGCCATGTGTGCGTTGATTCTGCCACTGCTCCATCACAGCCCCATAACCTTTGAGGTTTGGTGACACTATTATTTCAAATGCCAGTGTGAATTATCCTATCCTTCTAAATAAAAATTTGTATTTGAACTACCAGCGAGGAAACAATTGATGTCAAGTCAAAATACTAATAAGTTAATTTCTAATGAATGCTACTCATCCAGCCAAGTTTGCTCTAGAGGGAGATGGCAGATTCAAGACAGGATATAATCCTGCTGTCAGAAGGTAATTATGAGAGCAAAAGCTTGCTTGTATTCGTTTTGAGCAAGGTGCTGAGCAGGAAACAGCACTGTGCAAAATGTTGTATAGGGAATAAAGAGAATTTCAGTATCTTATGACACACTTTCTTAGGGATGATAAAAATGAGAGGTACTCTGTTTGCTTTTACATCTTTTTTCCACTTTGAACCAGAACATAAAAAAAATGTGTTTCAGATGCGAATTGTATCACTGATAGAGGCGGATAAGCAGATAGCAGCAGAGGGTCTAAATGTGGTTGGTTTATTTTTATTTTGCACCCTGTACTTTCAGTCATTTGGCTGTTTGTGAGTAGGTGAAGGCTAAAAGCAGACCTGGCAGCCTGGTGGCACATTCCCACAGAAAACTGCAACCCACTCAGGTTTGTCCGGGGACAAGTTGCTGGGCATAGGACGGGGTTGCTGTCAGGCATGTTTTGGTATGTGTGCTTCTCTCCATGGTCTCCAATCTTTTTCTCCTTGGCACTACACGTTGTCTTTCAAGAAGAATGAAATGCAGTGAAGGTTTCTACTGGAGGGTTCTGAAGGGTTATTTCCCCACAGGGAATCTTTTGAGCAAATAGAGTGACTAGTTCAAGAGGGAAAAAAACTGATTTCAAAACTCTTTGGGGGATTTTGAGGTTCTGTTTAAGGACTGGGCTCCTCTGTGCTCTTTTTTTGTGCTCATTCGTGATAAGGTATGATCCCCATCAAACTGCACAGCACAGTTGCTGGGTACAAACAAAAAACACCTTCAGCTTTCCTCTCAATAATGCTGTTAACTTTGAGCAAGTCAGAGGTCATTTTTTCTCCCCAGGTTATTCTAGCCATTTCTCCAGTATAAACGAGAGTAATTCATATCCTGAGATGTCAGAAATGTTTAGGGAAAGCTTTTCTTCATCAAAAGCTTTTTCTCTCTTTCGGTTTAAGCATTGGTCCCCTCCCTTTGGCTTGCCCCACTGTGTGACCAAGATGAAGAGCTCTTTCCATTCCCAGCTGCCTGTGAGGAAATAAGCAGGGGGTTATCAGAGGATAGGGCCAGGTACCACATGAACTTATGCAATTCCTTGGGTTTGTAATGGAGAAAAAGCTTCTGGTGTTTCCGTACAGCATGTGGCCATCCAACTTTGTGTCTCTGTTGTGGTTTGGCCCAACCACTGCTTGCCACAAAGTGCGTTTGTTTCTTCTTTGCCTGACAGCTGAATTCTTGAGGCTTGAGAGCTTTCATCAGGCACAGAAGGGGGCACAGAGCTGCCACCGTGCTGCAGGAGGAACAGGGCACAGCCCAGGCACCTCACTGGCTCATGTCAGGTGGGTGGGAGGGGATGGAGGCCAGGCCACCAGCCTTGCCTCCCGGCAGCAGCCGGCCTCACAAGGTCGTGTGCCCACACAGACCTTTGTGAACAACCCTGCGGGCAGCATCCTTTGCTACCTCTGTTTCTGCCTCCTGCACGTAGAGGGACGATCAACCGGTCATTGTAAGCACTCAGCATCGTTGTCAGCCACCTCTCTTTAATGTCCTTTTTGGGGTGGCTGACAACGCTGATTACTGACAGTGCTAACACTCCCAGTTTCCAGAGAAACTAAACCAAAGCCAACAGCAATAATACACTGATTTCTTCATTTGATTTATGTTAGAGCAGATTTATAATGACCATAAATGATTATTTTTACAAGAGGTACATAAGTAAAATTGAAATGACTGCTCTGCATGCTACTGCACATTCCTAATGCTGCGTTCAGAAGTGTACAAATGAATTCCTTCTCTTCTACCAGCCAGCTACTGCCATGTAACACATTACGGCAGTCCCTCCTGTGGCACACGTATCCGCAGAAGCCCACCCCATTCACTTCCACAGGGAGCGGACATCGACCAGGCTGTCCTACCTGTCACAGAACTTGAGCTGTTCTTTTAGCGCATGGGGCACCCAAAAATATTTGAAGCAAACAGGAAAAACAGTTCTGAATATGGGAAGCAATTGGGATGTGCATAAAAGCAGAGATGTCGGAAGAAAAAGCAAATTGCTTAGAGAAGGCCTAGGAAGAATATTCAATTTCTTTTCCGAAATGCAGGGTCATGGGTGTTTTCTGCCCTCAGCATGGGCAGTTTTCTGCCCTCCGGGGCTGCATGCACACAGAAAGCAAGGAGCTGGCCAGTGACGAGAGTGGGAGAGAAGGGAAGATGAAGGTTGATGGCTAGACTGCTCTGTGCCACATGCTGTAGCAGGAGAAGCCCTTACTGCCTGTTTTAGCTGTACAGATGTCAGCACTGCCACTAGCCTGTTGTTGCTGCAATCAAAGCACCCCTGCTGCTCTGAGCAAGAGGGAATCTTCTGTCTTCAGGTATTCCTTTACCCTGTACCACACCAACCAGAGCATCTCACTGAGAGGCTCACATTTACTTCTGGCCTAGTCCAGTGTGTGAGACATCCTGAACGTTTTATAGCCACTGAACACAGAGCCCTTTGGAGAGTATTAGGTCCAAATCTTTCCATTCCCATGATAAGAGGTTATGGATGATTGCATTTCTTGGTGGTATTTGTAACCGAGTTTACCTCACCCTTCATTTCTGCCCTGAGAGATGTACGTGATAGCTCAGCATAGGCCTAGAGCAAAAAGAAATGAATATCTGTAAATAAGGGAATAGGGAAAATACAAAGACAGCAATAAGATTAGACATGTGCCAAATGGCTTTAAAATGTTAATTGCATTGTATACTTGGTCAGGCATAAAGTTATGTGAACGCAAGCATTCAGTATATTTAGATGATAATAATCTAACAATGCAGTAGGCAGGCCATAACAAGTTACTGTCTCGCTCTGTCTTCACAGACCACATTTGT
Source organism: Aythya fuligula (assembly GCF_009819795.1). NCBI lineage: Eukaryota > Metazoa > Chordata > Aves > Anseriformes > Anatidae > Aythya > Aythya fuligula. Next base: position 13,042,446 of record NC_045567.1, on the reverse strand, counting down.
TGCATATGTTGCATGGTAATCTCCAGATGCTGAGGCATATGTTGTCATTGGGTAACTTCACTTCTTAGACAAAAGTTAGTTGGCTTTGTGATTTCCCATAGAAGGTGAGAATTTCTGAATTGAATAATAGCTGTCTGCAGTAAGCCTGTCAAGAAGTGCTTCAGGAACCCGGTACCATTTATTTCTATTGTAGAAAGTATTAAAAAAACAGCAGCGCCACACCCACACAAAATACTGATCTCATCAGAGTTTCCCTGTAACCTCTATCACATCAGATGTGAAACTTCTAGGAAGCTGCATAATTTGAGGAAGGCTATTTTATCTTACACTATTCAATGCCTGTTTGCTGAAAGCTTTCCCGGATGTAACACTGCTTTTGATACTTCCTACTTGTAATTTACAACACCTCACATTGGCAGAAACAGTTACATACTTCTATCATTACATCTGATTGTTCTTATTTCTTTCTTTTAAGAAACATAATGTCATTCAACAGTGTATTCTACAGTTTCTGGTTTTAATGCCCATCCTGTTCTTAGCCAGATCAGCCATTCAGTTTTGGCACCCTCTAGGTAAATACAATAAACAATTGTTCATGCCCTACATACTCCAGGCTTTGTGTAATCCAGGTGCCCCAGCATTAGATCAGGATGCATTTGTCCTTAGAGATGTAGAAAGAGAACAAAGACAATTTCTTGGTAAAAATTGTGGGCTAAGAATCACAAGCCGCATGTGAGCTACAAACTTGAAAACCAGCATAATATTATTTATGCAATATGTGTTAATTTGGAGATAAGCTAAATTACTTTTTAGTAAATGTCTGGATTTAGAAAGACATCTGCCTACATCAGTTTTGTGACGGAAGGACGCAGATATATTGCTGACACACAGTGTAATTGCAGGTTTCCTCGGTGACAACCACCTAGAGCATTTTAGCCTCTTCATGTCTCAGTTATCCGATCTGAAAAATGGGAATAATGCTTGTAGGAATGCTGCCACATTCCCTGTTTGTAACATCTGTTAGGGCTCTGGAATGAAGGGCATTTTCGAAATGTAAAATGTTACGTCTGCCATTCATTTTTATGGAATTAATGTCAAGACAGCAATGCTTTGATTTAAGTGTTCCCATGATCCTTCAATACCTGCTTTAGGGGGGCAAAATATTTGGCAGCTAATGAAATGGTATTCTATCTGCCCAGGTCTTTTCCATTTAACATGTATATTATAGTGGTGAGTAACTGTATTCATTTCAACTTACGTCATCTTGCATTTTTCTTCGGGCCAGACTGAAACACTTCTGCTCACAGTGAGTAGGACCATACCCCATAAACTGTCTCACTGACTTCAGAAGGGCTTTCACTGATACGTTGTACTATTCATTGTTGAGTAAGGGAATAAATATCACAGTCTAGCTCTGTACAGCGAAAGCAACAGAAACTGGAGGGTGGGAAGTGGGAATTGCAGAGACAAGGAAACCTTTCATGTAAAAAAGATGCAAAGAAAACGTGATTCATCTGAATGTCTTAAGAGTTAAGAAAAGCTTTCACTGGCAAATGATAGAATATAGTATAGAATCCGACATCTGTAGTAAAGCAGAAGTTAGAAGGCTCATTACAAATAAGAAAATAAATTACTTGTCTGATGTATCATAAATTTACCCAAACACTGGGAATTCAACTGCAGTATAACTTTAGCCACTAAAAAATTCTAGGATGTAAAGGATGTAGTGTTTCTGGGAGGGAGGCAGGGTCTTGTTTGCATCTTGTAGCATTCATTTTTCCATCATGTTTTACAGGCAGATCTTTTAGAAATTACATAATGCAGTAGCCGCACAGCTTCAGAGCTATTGAAAAAGTGTGTTTGTAATTGTATGGGCTCAAAGGCTAAATAAGAGCATGGTACCAGCTGATTTAAAAGGGACTTATACCTGGAAATGTTGGTGTATCAGCTAGTCTGTCTGCTGGTTTTCTGTCTCCCTGCTTTGCTGGGGTACATGCTCTTGCTGCGCCATCCCGCTGGCACTGCAAAGCAGTACTGTGCTGGGCCGAGCGCACTGTGTAGTACTAAAGGTGTGGTTTCCCCAGTGTATGTTGCTATCCAAACCAAAGGGAAGCTTTTAATGGTGGAAATGCAGAAAAAAATACTCAGACTTGCTTCACGAGTGCCTTGAACTTAAGGTAGTCATTCAGAGCTCTGCAAGGCCAGATGCAATTTTCTTGCACTTACAGCAGTAAGCAGTGTTCCTCATCAACTTGGCAGACGTAACTACGTGTGGTGCAAAGAAGTGGGAAAGGGCCCCATGGCTGCATATGCAGTGTGCTTTCCATTCCAAGAGCCAGATTATTTTTTTTTTTAAATAAAAATGAAACTGTGTGCTGTGCCAATCAAGACCAAAATATAGGTCATACTATGGAAAGCAGCTTTGTATTCTCTTCCCATCTTGATGCCATCTCTCCACTGTCTTTCACAATCTCCCTTTCTTAGCCCACTCCACGCACGACAAGCAAAAACATTGCTGCTTAAAATCAGTATTTGAGTGCCACTGCTGGGGTCTTGTTGGTACTCTGGCAGCTACCGTGATGTGTTCTGGGGATGTGATGGTTTCTCCCTTGGATGCACTCAAGAAAAGCTGTCGCAGATACTGACCTTGCTAAAATGAGCTGTGGTCAGTCATCTCTGTGTCAGCTGCTGCAACACACCCTCGCTTTGGCAGTGCACTATAGGGAATGCTGAATAGCTGTGGTCCTGCATAGCTGTGGTCCTGCTATAGCACTGCAGTTGGATTTGCTCCGAGATGTGTTTCAAGGTCTTGATTTCAGTGGGAGTTAGTTATATGGACATTTTATCTGAAAATAAGACAACTTACTTAGATGCTCCTTTGGAAAAGCATTTGGCTAATGTTTGCAATTGTCCGTTTCCTATTATTTCAACTGTAGACCTGTGAAGAAGGTAAGCTGATAAAAGTAAAACAGTCCAAACCTCATGTATGCCTTATTTTCAATGCTGCAGCTTCCAGAATCCCCAATTAAAGCAGTCCTGTCTGCAATCTGGGGACAAAAAGTTGATAATGAATTTTTACCAGGCTATTCCTACCTTCTCTGCACTCATTTACAGCAGACTGTCTCATAAAAGGGAAGAATTAAAGAACCAATGGGCATGTAAATCAGACTTTTGGTTGTGGTCATGATTTTTCTAAGCCTTGAAATTTTTCTGGATAGCAGGTAAAACAGAGGATACACTCCCAGTACAAACTCTGAGCTTAGATGATTACTTTATGGCATCAAGTGAAACTCAGCTCTCAGTTTTATCAAATTCATCCCAATTCCAACAATATTTCCTTAGCACAAGCTATTATTAACAGTTTTGGAGACAAAGCTGAAAAGGTTCATATTTTCTCTTCAATGGGGAAAAAATACTGAGACTGCTTAGCTGCTGCAGATTTCTAGCATTTGAACTACTACAGGTCCATAACACGCATTCTTGTGCAGAAAGTAATTTACTTTTTTCTCTAGTTAGAGGATTGAAGGACATTGTAATTAATTAGAAAGAAATGGGAAAAGAAACGTCTTAAGAAAACTCCGAAAGATAAAAATAAAAATTGGCTTCTGTTTTTAAGGAAAACAGCAATCCATGGTTTTGTGAGGGCTTGTGGCTATCCCATCTCTTTCAGGTTACAGCTGTATGGGATAAGGTGCTCAGAAATGAGAACCCCAGCAGCAGAGCCTGCAAGTGTCACACACTCGAGGTGCCAGTGCCACACAGCGCATCCAGCCACACACCCAGCTTATTCCTTGCTCAGGAATTCAGGAGCTGGGCCTTTCGAGTCTCCCTCCTTGGCATATACCCAAGATGACTGAGGCTTTGAAAAGCAGGATTGTTCTTAAAGGGGGCTGGCAGTCCCAAGCAGCCATTTGCAGCGGTATTGCACATCCATCGTCTCCCTGTAATACATGACCACGTGTGTGCTCACATCACAGACAGTGCTCTTTTCACTAGCTGAGCGGCTGGAACGGATGCCAGAGAATTAGGAGGAACTGGCCAGCCTTCAAGATTTCTTCACAAGGACTTCTTAATCAGCTCCCATGCCTCTGTACTCTTCATGTCTGTGTGTCTGGTAATTTGCTCTACTTTATGTACACTCCGTTCATCATACAGATTGGCTTTTTACTTTCTGCAGCAATTCCTCTCGCTTTGCCAACACCTTGCCATTTGCAGCTTTAATGCCTATTGATAGCACTTCGTCAGCAATAGCTGCCAATGTATATTCCTTTTACAAGATGTTCACCCTCAGTTTTTATAGATAGTTGCAAATTTAGTCACAAACTGATCAAATAATTCATTTTCATTTGCTTTTCACATGGAATAGATTCATCAAAATGAATAGATCATCAGAAGATTGAAAACAGATGAAGAAGCTTATCTAGTGTGCATATGTGCTCCAAGCCAGAGTCAGCTCTACCAAAACCATTCCAATGTGTCTAGATTGGTTTTTAATACCTTCAGTGATGGAGTTTTTGAAGCGTCCTACAGAGCTATCTGTGCAGCTTTAATACTGGTCCTCATCCCAGCCCCAACACACACTCCCTACCTTGATTTTCTTCTTTCGTGGGTAACACTTCATTTCCCCAGACTCAGTCACAGGAACCTGAACAATGATCCTGTGAGTAAAGCCATGGCAGAGAAGGTTCCTAACACTGCTGCCTTTTCTGTGCACCTAATTTCATTTATCAGTGGGAATGTGTTTTTCTTAATCTCCCTTTCACTGCTGATGAGCCCTTCTGGTGGCCCTTTACATCCCTGCCAATTTCAGTGCAAAAGGAGGTTTTCATCTCTTGGATGTCACCATGTGTCCCATTCCCACTATCCTGTACCTCTGCTTTTCCTGTCTGACTAAACAGTATACTCCTGGAGGAGCCATGTGTGGCCTTCTGCCTCCTCTTCTCCTGCCTGCATGTCCACTGCCATGCTCTGATTCACCAGCTGGAGAAAGCTTGGTAAAACACTTTTTCAGATGCTCAGTTTAAAGCAAAAGCTATTAGTGAAAACCCTCCCCATTTAACTGGACAGTAATAAATGAAGTTCAAGCGTCAGGCACTTCTCCCTATCCAGTTTCAAACTCACCTTGGTGTAAGAACTATAAATTTGCAAGTAAAATAAATAAACTTAATTCTGCTTTTGTAGTGGAAACTGGTGGAAATGCAGGAGAAAGATTCAGCATCAGCTCCTGGATAAGGGACTTTTTTCTCTTAAGGGACAATACTTTGGTAATCCTTAAACAGGACACCCGTTGCTTTGTATTTTACAGAAAACTGTTTTTAGTGTTGCACTGGAAAGCAGTGTCACTCCATGGCATTTTTTTCATTTACTATTAATGGCAAAGCTAAATTTCCTCTTGATTTTCAGGGCGGTGCAACAACTTGTTGCAGAGAAACAGATGCGAGGTTGTCCATCCTGTATTTTCTTCTCCTAAGCCAGGGTTGGAAGTGAATACTTTGGCTGTTGCCAGCTCTCATCTCACGGTATCTTCTGCTCTACCAAATAGCTGTGTCAGAACTTACAGGTTCTTGTGGCTTGGTGACATATCACAGGAGTAGTTATATTTCCTGTTAAACAGCCTGTCTTGACTTCTTTGAAGCTTTTAAGATGTCTTTAGTGACCATTGCTTAAGTGTACCAAGCCAGTGATAGAATGATATTGTTGGGTGCAAATCCCAGTGCATATCAGTTGAACACGGTTGAGTAAAATGAGTAGTCCTTCTGTCTTGCTTTTATAATTATTTTGAATGTTTTTAACCTAAATCTGTAACTAGATGGCTACAGATCTATAGAGCTTCCACTTTAACGTTTGATCTCAGCCTTACTAAATAGCTGGTAGCTTTGTAACTGTTCTTACAGGTAACTAGTGATAGGACTAGAGGGAATGGCCTCAAGTTGCGCCAGGGGAGATTCATGTTGGAAATGAGAAGACATTCCTGCTCAGAAAGAGCAGTCAGGCGTTGGAACAGGTTGCCCAGGGAGGTGGTGGAGTCACTGCCCCTGGGGCTGTTCAAGGAAAGGTTGGACCTGGTGCTTAGGGACATGGTTTGGTGGGTGACATTAGTGGTAGGGGAATGGTTAGACCAGAGGATCTCGGAGGGCTTTCCCAACCTTTGTGATTCTATGATTCTGTGATTCTATGTTCCAGATACCAGTAAATGTTAGGTTTAAATTAAATTTAAATTGGCCATTGTTGTTCTTTACTGTCCTCTGTCCTGTAGCTCTTGATTTGACAACAGTGTATGAATACCTCAGTCAAGATCATGACCCTGTGGTGCTTAGAGACTATACTTCCATGGAAATTTTGGTCAATGTTCTGAAGTGCCTCAACAGGTTAGTAAAGAAATTAGAGTGGTTGCAAATGTGTCCTGAGCTCCTTGTGTTTTTTATAGGAACTAGTTCATTGCTGAGAGAACAGCACTCAGCCAACAGTGATTAGAAAGACACCTCCATTCGTACTGCACTGTCTCTGCCAGTCTGAGAAGCTATTACCTCTTCTTTGTAACACACCAGTCTTTATGAACTTTGCTTCAGATCTCTAGCCTACCCTTAAATTAGGTCTCTTTTTCCCCAGCTAGCTCAGTATGCAGCCCTTTCTCCATCAGCTGGCTCCAATTATGTGATCCTCATACGCTATCGCTGAATAAATGTTCTTTGAAGTTATAAAGTAGAAAGATGCCCTTGGTAAGCTACTTTGATTCAATTGCTTCAAACACGAAGATTGCTGCTGAGGTATAAAGGTTAATTTCACCCATCTCAACTCAAGTTAAACAAGAATTTAAGGAAGTCCAACAAATGCTGAGTTCACTACTCATATCCTAGTTCTGAAAATTCCTTACCCAGGAAGATAGTCCATGTTTTCTTGCAAAGTAAATATTGCTTGGCCTGGATTTTTGTAAAATCTCAGAAGCCCAGGATGAGCCTACAGAGCAATCCAAGATGCTTAGTATGCTCAGAAAAATCTTAGCTGCTTGATTTAATTCCTAGGTGGGACACCAGCCTTTTCAGTGCATTCTGAGCACTGTGAGGAATTGACCTCTACCTAGTGTGTCAAGCGTGTGGCCTGAGCACCTAGTCAAGCCCGAAGTCCTGTTGGTGCTCTTTATGTTTTGGCTTTGGCGCCTGCCTGACCAAGGGACAAGAACAGCATTGAAGAGACAGAGAACCAGGACACACACCCTTTCCCCCCAGGAGAATAAATGACATTGCATGTGTAGACATGCACATTTTTACATGTATCAATTAAAAATATAAAGTCTTAATTAAACAGGAAGCCCCTTCATAATTGCAAATGAACATATGCATACCTGAATCAGATCTTTCAGAATGCTGCAAATTGAAGGGTTTCTGAAAGCCTATGGGTGTCAATGATATGCTGCTTAAGTAGATCATGACACAGTCGACTTTTACAGCCCAAGGCTCTCACACTAAGGTTGAATCTGCATGCAGAATACACTTTGCTAGTAGGCCTTGACATCCACAGGCTGTAGCATAGCAGCCCCTGAGTGCAGGTTCACAACAGAGACGTTAATTGTCCCCAAACATCAGGCAAGTAATCTACATTTTGAAGAGGCTCTAAATGGACATTTACATAATTTGTTTTACAAAGTCCACTAATGCATATTTGCATAATAGACCACAGCAGTGCCAACAGATCCATTGCAGCACGTGGTGTCAGCTCTCATGACGTTCTGGTGGGTTTTTCCCTTAATTGGAGCTCTTACAACACAAAGAAATTGTCAGTAACTGATACATCTCAAGAAGACTGAGTGCCTGTCAAAGCTTCTTTGTCTGGGTAGAAGCACACACAAGCTACATGCTCAGTCACCTAAGAAGTGTTTTGCTTATATCCATGCTAGTTCTGTGCATAGACGCAAGTGGGGGTGGTCTTTTATGTACTTAGGATATTTAGAGCCTTAGCTGACCTAGACAGGACAGTTCGTTCCATCTCCTGGAGTCTACCGTCACACTCCACAAGCTTACAGCAAGACAGTGGCGCTTTCATGCTGTCTAAATTCTTCCTGCTTAAAAACTGATGTTTTCTCATTACCACCCTCAGCACCTGGGCACAATCCACTGGAGAGGTGCTGCAGGTGCCAGGAGAAGGGCTTTGGCAACCACAATGGCATTCTCACTAGTCCCCCCTGGGCAGTCAAGCTTAAGCCCATCTGTCTAGAGAAGACAGTTGAAAGCTGCAGGCGTTTGAGTCCCAATGCAATATTCATCACTCTCAAAATAGGGGTTTTATTATTATTTTTTTTTTATTCTTGTGTTGGAATTAATATCTTAAGGAGTTGTTGGCAGATGTGTGGGATTATGGCCAGAAGTGATTTTTCCACATGGCTAAATAGGAGAAGCAAGTAATCACTGCTGACCAATGTAAAGTTTAGCAATGCTGTTTCTCTGAAAAAGGAGGAAGATTTATAGCCCTCAGTCTATCATATGCCACAGTGGACTGAGCTAAACTCATTCCTGGTAGCTTTGATGTAGATGTCTCCCATTAAATCAGGACAGAATTTGGGAATGAAATTATTGCCTGCCCTGGACAGGAATTTCCTTCCTTTAATTTGCTGCACAGCCTGAACACAGACTGAGCATAGTCTTCCGCATATGCTAATGGACTCTATTTCATTTTGTAAGACATTTTATTAGAAAAGTTTATTTTTTTTTAAGCTCGGTTGTGTATCTCCCTTACATTTGTGTTGATTTGGGTATTCTTCATCCTGCTGGATGTGATAAGGGTTCATCAGTTTCACTGCATGCTATTAGTAAGATAATGCTTTTAAGCCGCTCAGTATTTTTTCCATGAAACATGTTCTTCTTGCTACAGATATTCAGTAGAGTGATGGCTCTAATCATCCTCTCTGTCAATAACTGTCGGCTGTGATAGAGCTGGGGTTCTGGTTGGCCGGATAAACCTAGCAATGTGAAATAGAGGATATGCATGCTGAATATTTGCCAAATTAGAGCAGGAGAAATGACTAATTTAAACTTCCCATACTAGAGCCAAAGCTAGTGGAATGCTGTGATGTTTTCCTTTGCTGCTCTTGATATTAGGTCTAAAATGATTAATCCGGGATAATATCATGTCACAGTTTCTTTTTGTTTCAATTCTCACTGAAATGAAAGGCTGGCAAGATTCAAAAAACAAATGTTTCCTCCTGATGTATTTAAGGACCAGAACTATCCATTGGCATTACAGCTAATCTTTTCTGTCATCCACGTTAAGAGAAATCAGATGATACATGGATTGATATGATTTCAGTGTTTATCGTGTAATTAAACATCAATTATGATTATATCCTATCAGAACCTCCTTCAAAGATTGTTAGTATAAAGTTGCTAAAAAAATAACAGACATACAGAAAACACTTGAAATCATTACTTACACTGTCATTAGCATGAAGGAAATTGGGTTCCAGTGATTTAAAAATCTTGCGGCAGGAATCACATCTGTTCAAGTGTTTAGGGAGCAATGGAAGTAACAATGGAAATAACTGGAAAATTTTCACTGACTTTTAAAGAGTGAGGAACGATAGCAGCATTGTGTTTGCAGGGAGAGAAGAACCTTTCAGATGTCTTTTAGAAATAGTTGTGGTTGTTTTTTTCGTGACTGCCATGCTGGAAGTTGATGCCTTGTTTGTGGTTATTATATTCAGGGATTTAGTCAGGCTGCTTGAAATGCATGTGTTGAGTCCATTCTGCCTCTCAGAGGCAGCTGTGAGTTAAAAGGGGCATGCCTTGAGTCACTGAGCTCTTTGGTGGGTGGGGAGCTCTTCTGTCATTTTTTTTCCTCTTCCCATGCCTTACAGATATGACATTTGCTTATTCTAAAATGGGAGAGCATTGTGGCCTAAGCAGATAGCAGCCCATCTCTCTGCCCTTGGGATCTTGTGGATGGAGGCACATGGACCTCACTAAGCAGCATGGAGCAGTTTCTATCATCTCTTCTGTTTTTGCTGTCTTGAGTACCAATATTAAGTGTTAATTTGAGTAGCTCTTTCCAGTGTATGTCAGTCCAGTTTGCTCTCTGGTTAGACCCAAGTGCCTAGAATGCGTAGCAGAGCCTGCTGCACTTGGAGACACCTGTCTCAAAGGTGACGGGATAACGCATGAAAGACCTGTGTTCAAGCACCCCTCATAAACCAGCCATGGGAAGGATCTGAGCCTTGCTACCTTCTGTCATCATGGTAACTGGTGCCCTTGTCGGCAGATGTCTGCTCTCTTAGCCTCTGGTGTGAGCCCCCGCTGACAGGGCCTGGCAGAGGAGCGGAGCGCTGCAGGCCTTCCTCCACCTCTGGTACGGGACCGCGGGGCTCACAGCTCCCCAGGGCCTGCCTGCATGGGCAGCTGCAGAAACCTTAATGTCCCAGGGCTTTTGGAGATGGAAACTGAAGCATCCAGGGAATTGTGCCCCCAGGACGAGACAGTGGCTGAACAGGAGCTTTCATCTCATGAATCACGAATCTCACTGGCAGCCAAATTGTCACACACAGGCTTAGGCCTTTTGTGGACTGGCGTTGCTGGCCTACAGGTTGTAGCGTACTCAGACCTGACCATCCTCTCGAGCTGTGTGACTCTCTCCTCATCTTTGCCATGGAAAAACTGTAAAGGTTGCTTGTATGATGTGTGAGTTTTTTCAGATGAGAGAGAAATTGCTGTTCAGTTTTAGGCCTCGGGGCTGAGACACATGCCTAATTTCAAACAGGTGGGTAATAGCATTTATTTTGGTGGTACAATCTTTGTTTAAAGTTAAGCAGATGAAGTTCAGATCCTCGCTGTAAGTTGAAGCTTACGCTGCTGCTAGCATAAGATGATATCCAACCTTGTTATAAAATGGAGCTTTGTCTGCTTAGAGCTGCAAAGCTAAATTAAAATCCTGGTTATAAATGTCAATTGGAAATACAATTATCAGCTTATGAAAAGGCTGGATATTCGTAACATGTAAATTTTCAAGCAAGAAAAGGTGCAGTTTCCCCTTAAGGGAAAGGATGCCAACAACACATGCTCTTGTTCTTCCCAAGAAAATGAGGAGTGTCTGGGGGAGAGGAGATGGGATGGCCTTAAATGTTTTTGTACTCCCTTCTAAAATAAGTTTATAGTTTCCCCATACACAAGTTAATTAAGCTTTCGATTTGACCTTTGTGTTGAGCAATAAAAGTTAACTGGGAAAGATGTGGGTAGAATGAGAACACAAACAAAGCATGCCCCACGTCAGCCAGTGTGAGAACTGTTTCTGTAACCAAAACTAATGAGATCATCAGGACAAAAGCAACAGCCAAAGCATTTTCAATTATTACTAATATTTTTCTTCCTTGAGCCAGTTTATATTTTTCTTAATTACACAGCTTTGAGCTGTGGTGTGATATTTAGCAGATGCCTTCGGCACTTGGCGTGCTGATCACTTGCACACTCCAGACTGGCAGGGGTACCCAATCTTTGAAGTCTAGAGCACACATTCATCTTTAACCATAAAGGTCAATCCTGCATTCCTCTCATCCCCCCAAACTCCCATTAAGTTTAATAGGAGGTTTGAGCATGTGAGGCATGCAGTGTCAGGATCGCTCTCAGTCTTCTGGATATTACCAGTGAGGCATGTACAGAATTTCTAAACTTAACTAATTAATTGCACCATACAGCGATGGCAGGAGGCTGTCACAGAGCTTTTTAGTTGTTTCTTTCATTACAAGAAAGTTACAACAAAAGTTCAACAGATTTACTGGGAACATCATGTTTTACAGATACTTCCATGCTGTGTTTCAGGATATCATGTCAGCTGTGCTGCAGTATGTACAAGGTATCTGGCAAACTAAACAAGCTTAAACATACAACCACAAACATGTGCCTAGGACTAGACTAAAAACAGATGTTTCCAGGAAATGTAAAAGATGTTTGGCATGTTTTAAGCCTATACTTTCAGCTTGTCTGAATTTGAATCAGTCCTGTATTAATATAAACAAAATGACAAAAGCTTTTCTAGCGAGTGACTGACTGATTAATGGAACTATTGCTGAATCACAGAAGGTTTGTTAGGTTAGATTATTTCTTCCCAAGGAAAAGATGGATTGTTTTATTTTGATATTTACCATTGCAGGGGCTGAGGCGGTTATACGTGTGGGTTTACTTTTCAGCCCTCAGAACTAATAGAATTTTATTGTGGCTCATGAAAATCATGCAGGGTTTGCTATGGCAGCTGTATATCAAAAGCCAAACAAATACAGTGACAGGTTTCCTTACACTAGTACAGCTGAGATCATGTGTAATTCTATATACATTTATATTTATTTATATTTTGCATTTGAATGTATATAGACAACAGATTGTTTGGGAATGGGGGGAGGAGTTGTCATTCAATATAAGCGTAGCTTCCAGGCACCTGATATTTCAAATTGTCTTGCAGTTGTTCTCGGCTTTTCTTTATTGCATTTTTTTCTTTGTTACATTTGACTTTTTTTATAACAGCAATTCCTGCAAATCCCAGCCAGTTTTATTTCTTGAGGAGAGTGGCTGTGGTTCTTCTCACCCTGAAGAACTTAAATTCAGAATGCAGTATGTACAAAATAAAGTAGTTCGCTTGTCCTCCTTCAGGAGGAAGTAATCTGCCAAAGATCGCACTGAGTTTACTGCAGAATTAAAAACTGGACATAGACAGTCTGAGCCCTGATTTATAACTGCTCTCCCAAAGCAAACTTCTCTTCCAGTTACATGCTCCCTAAAAAGAGAAACAGAAAGATTGCATAACTAAAATGGAACAGGTCGATTAATCCCTGTAATCTTGACTCATGCTATATAGTGGGCAATGGCAGGCCCCAAATTTTGGGAGTTGTCGTGAGTTCATCACACATTGGGAGTTCTCGTGTTCCTGTTTCCACAGTGTCTGTTTCTGTGGCTGTTGCAGCTATAACTGGAAATAGTTAGTGCTGGTCTTAATGTCAGGATAATAGATGATTTGGAAATTGTTGTTACATTTCATGGTGACAGCATTGTTTTGCAATTTCAGTGTTCCTTCCTTTGAATATGTAAAAGTAATTTCAGCTTTTGCTACCAGAGGTGATAAAAAGCTAATAATAACACTGCAGCATCTACTGTAATTTAAGAGCCTGTTCCACCGAGTTGCACCTTGCTTTAATTTTCTCCCAAAGCTGTCAGCCAAAACCAAGCCGATGATCGAAGTGAAACTTATCAAGCAACTGAGCTACAACATGGAGAGTAAATGCAGGGACTGACCAGTCCATTGCAGCCCTGTGGTGTCAGTCTCATTACAACCTTAATGAGACGTTCAAGACCAGGGCATTAATTTGCCATCATAGATGCTGACATTCAGGCTTTTCAAAGCACAGTGTTTTTATGAAAGCCTAGGAAGAATATTTACAGGACTAGTCTGGCAAATCTGCTTTGTGTTTACTCAAATACCCTCACCGGGGTTGCACACTTGTGATGATTCATACATTTGCCTGGTGTGATGATCCATAGCTTCCCAAAAGGTAATCCAGCTTCCCCCTGCGTGAGATCACTCCATGCAGCTGCCCTTCCCTCCCACCTTTGTCTCCTCTTCCTCGGTGCTGGTGGCAGTGGTGGCCTGTCCAGGGAATCCTGACATTTCTCCATCACTCCAGCAGAGATGTTGTTCAGTGGCGCTGGCGGATTTTTTAGGGGAATGTTCCTTGTCACACTGATGGTTTGCAATCACAGAGAAAGAACTCAGGTCAAGAGAAGGGCAAAACTGGAAAAGGATGTTTTGTTAAGTAGATGAATTTTATCCCTTGGCAGGACCATAGGAAACCTCTACAGACATTTAAGTAGACCTTACTGATGCTGTTCATTACAGAGCAATAGCATGCCAGTACACCAATCAATAGTTACATCTTTGATAACTTCTGCCAGAACCAGAGCAGCAAACTGCCAAAGGTTTACGCTAAGGAGAGGTAACTAACATCTGGGCTGCCAATATGGTTTGAACTTGTGTCAGATAACCTGATAACCTAAAAAAAGAATAAATGCGTTTTTTTCCCCCTGTGTCATTACTGGCTAAGATTAAGGTGTGCTTTAATGTGTGACACACCAACACCTTGGAAAGGCATGCTCAGCCCTCACTGCAGGGGAGGTTTTGTGTTCCTAAATTAGACAACAGTGACAGGTTTGACTCTCCCTTTTATCCTGGCTAGTCTCTCAGAGGAATGGTATTGATCCACATAAGTATTTATGAGAAGATCAGTGCCATCCAAGGGGCACATGCATTACTGGGTAGCAATCTGCGGTTAGATCTTTGAGGTAAAGATAATCCTAAATGCTCTAAACATCGAGGTCAAGTAATTTTCATTATGTGCTTTGTTTATGTTGTCAAGATGTGAATTTAACTGCAGTCAACACGTATGAAAGTTCAGCTAAGGAAGCGGACTCAATCTTCTGAACTCAGGGAGCTGTTCTCTGCACTTACAGGAGCCATGGTGCCTAAGGGGACTCAGGGCATCTTCCATGACCCCAACAGACCTAGTCCTTGGCAAGAGTCCCAAACGGCTGTTCACAAAGAGTGCTCGGGCAGTCAGCTGCCTTCACTGAGTAACCCTTCTGGCAGGATTTGAGTATTCACACTGGAAGCCTGGATTAAGGGCACAGCACAGTAGCTGCTACAGTGGCTGAATTACCATCGCTATTTAGTATATCACAGATTTATTTTTTTCATAATGACTGCAATAATAACTATAAACTGAAATAATAAATCTATCACATTAGAAAAGTAACGGTGTAGAATAATCGTGTACCGAGATCCAAAGGTTGTAGTGTACATCAGCCTGAGGTTAGCTGAAGTCTTCAGAGATTTAAACTACACCATTTCTGGAGAGGAAAGAAGGAATGATGATGGGAAGAAAATTTCTAGCAATGGAGAAAGCTTTTAGCTCTAAAGCATATAGCTTCAAAACACAGAAGGTAAATACTAGAACAGACCAGTAGTCAACAGAAGTTGTGGGCTCTGCTTGGTTTTATGAAGTCATGATTTGTAGGTTGATTCATGTGTATTGAACATCTGGGGTCTGCTTTGTTGAGACTGCAGTTTCATTTCTGTGCTAGTCTTCGCACTTTTTTTTTTTTTTTTTTTTAGCATTTTCACTATTTTTTTTTTTTTGCCTTTTGAATGTCAGTAATAGACTGAATATAACCATCCCTGACTCTGAGAAAAAGATTTGAGAGAAAAACTCATTTAACTCTGAGTCTCTCTGCCAAAACCCTGGAGTGAGTAAGCAACTGGAACTCTCAGCAAACTAGAAAAATAAACATGAAATCTTTACACTACTGAAATTTGCAGTTAAAAAATAAATATAAGATTGAAAAAGATCTTGAACTGAATTAAGACTGAGGCTACTTTTATTTATTTATTTTAAGAAGAGAGAAAACAGAGCATTTGAAATAAAATACCAGTTTTGCACAGTTAAGTCCTAAATTAGAATTGGCCATGAATAACATCATGGCCAGTACTCCACTGTGAAGTCAAAGATCTCAGAATTTAGTCCTTCCCATGGATAAAGGCAGAATTTTCTAATGTATTATTTAACACTTGTTATGTAGTGCATTAAGCAGTCACTGGGAGGAAAGCTTTTAAAAACCAACAACCTCTCTGATAGCATTAAATCCTACCTTAGATTTTTGGTTAAGTCAATATTAAGAAAATAAATGAATTAATACATTTCAGTCTGCCCGATTTATAGAGGCCAATCAAGTTACAATGCTGGACATGGCCAAGTGAAAGAGGGGAATAGATTTACCTGAGTGAGGTCTTAATTTAATCAGCTGGCCCCAGAGAGCTGAAGTCAGCAGGCTGGGATGATATAAGAGGCAGCAGAGAAATAGTGCATTTACCGCAGTCGAAAAGGAGAATGACAGTGATGGAAAGGAGTCTCGGCAGTGTCAGAACACACCTATTTCCATGATTTATTCTTAATTTACTTTAATGACAATCTGAAGGTTGTCCATTTTTCTTTAAGTGTCCTCAGAATACTGATATTTTCTAAACATTTATAGCATGCCTCTTCTCCCCCTCCTTTCTGTTAGCTCCATTGCAAGTTGGAAATGAAGAGAAACTATGTCTGCAGTTTGCCATAATGAATTTTGAGTGCAGCAGCAGACTGTCCTTTTCCCACTGTATTCCTTGCCAGCCAGTGTCCTTTCTTTGCAGTCAGCCTTGAATCAGGTCTAGGAATCACAGGTTCCTCTGGAATTAATGTTGATATTATGATAAAATGGAGAAATTCATTACATTTCTTTTACAGTTTATACTGGCAAGAACAATGCGTGCTTTCTCAGTACAATAGTTCATTTCTATTATCAAGTGGGTTTATTGATGGCTGGTCAGAAGTACTGACATGCAGACAATGATCTCAGATTGCATTTACGTTTCTGGAATACTTTCAGTCTTTCCAGTTTCTGTCAAGAACTTACTTCTGTGATTCAGAGTTTTTAGACTGTTGTTGAATTTACACTACAAACCTACGCCATTTGCTTTCTGTGTGTATATGCATTGCATTCATTAGTATCACACAATATCCTGTAAGCTTGGACCTGAACAATTATTGTTAATTTTTAAATTCTTCCAGGTAAGAATTTTTTTTGGTTGGTTGGTTGTGGTTTCTTTTTTGTTTGTTTGTTTGTTTGTTTGTTTGTTTTTGCCAGGCACTGGGTTATGCTGTTACAGATAATTCCATCATCAGAGGAAACACTGATTTTCCCCACAATGCTATTGAAGGGTTCAATAACAATATGATCGCAATAATACTTGCAAGTAACCTCAGAATGTCAAGATAACTGAAGACCCTTATCAGTCATTTCTTCATTTTAAACATACACGTTTCTGCAGGGAAACACTGCTACTTTCTTAGGAATATAGCCCTTTATATAAAAGATGCCCCAAATTGCCCCAAAATGCATCTGTAAAGAGAGAAAAAAAACATCAGTATTATTCTATACTTCAAAAACAAAACAAATAAAATCATTGTACTTGCTAGGAAAAACTATGAAACAAAACTCAAAGCATTTTCTCTTTGTAGCCACTTTATTTGTCCATGTCGATGAACAAGGCACATGACACACCTGCGTGGTTCTTTGTGTCCATGGCCTATCTTGCCAGGTTGCCCAGGAGTCATGTGCTGCCTTAAAGTTAAGGTAATGCAAAAAGAAACTGGCGAGTTTACTGTTAGTTGACTGTTGGCAACTCAACAACTTGACAGGGGTTTCACTGGGGCATGTTACAAAACCAGTCAACCCTAGCATCACTTTTTAAAGCATGAGCCAGTTCCCATACCAGGTGAAACTGAAAGTATTCTTAATGAGAGAAAGCCAGGTTCTAAAACCGGGTTTAGGCTGTGTCTACAAGTAGAGCAGGCCAGCCAGGGAAGACTTCCTGAGCAAAGCAGTGGGTGCTGAGCAAAACACTGCGGCAACTGGGCCACGTTAATATAAGTGCCTATCACTCTCCATACATGGTTCAGTTATTCATGCTGGAGTACAACATGTTCCAGCCATAGACAGGATTTAAAGCCACTATTTGAAAGACATGTGATTAATCTTACATTTACTTTCATGTTTTCAGATATACTCAAGGACAAGAAAGCCCATCCAGAAAACAGAAATGAACCAAAACCAACTGTGAAAAAGATTGACACCACAACCACCACAAGCACTGTCAAGTCATCCTCTAAACACAGTGTAACTGGAAGCGGGAGCAGTCCAGCCCTGAGTTCCTCACTTGTTATTTTAACAGCACTAGCATTTCTGTGGCATTGTCCTCTGTAGCTGCATTGCAATGCAGCCACTGCACAAGCATTTCTGTTCACTGTCATGTATACCTACAGCCTTACCCACAGGAAACAAAGTTAAATGGCTCTCTAGTTTATGCGATATGTTAGAATAAGTATTAAACAATCTGCTGGGGTTGGCGGATAGGAAGTGGCATCACTTACAGTGTCTGAAGATAGCTTCTGACAAAGCCTACCCAGGATACAGAGGGAATGATGACAGAAGTCTGAGTAGCTTAAGTTATGGGGTAGAAATAATTGAGAACACAAAAATTGTGTATGTGTGTGTTACTGTTTTTCTCAGTTTCGTTCACTGGAATCACACTGGCTGGTTTTGTTTAATTTTTTCTGATAAATTAAATGAATGGTGAGTATTCAGATTTAAGCCAATATATACATTATTTCTCCAATGAGCAGCTAATAAGCTATGTCTACAGTTGTAAACCATGTTAAAGCGAAGTATTCTTACCAGCTTGATGAAATTCCTAAGTGGTCAAGAAGATCAAAGCATGTTTGAAACTTTTCACTCTTACTGTTTAGATTGTAGGAAGCGACATAAAAGCATATGGTGTGTCTAATATATCAGTATAGTTGCCTTAACCATGGAAAAAATTAGAAACACTTCGTTTACTGAGAGATAGATAGTGAGTTTCCCTGCCCTACAAAATGCCATTACCAAATGCTTAAGCATATGCTTTTAAGGCTTACTGGATCCATGTCCAGCAACAGGAAATAAAAGCATAATAATGTTTTGTGAAGTTAAATGCAGTTTTGGATGGAGAAAAAATGATAATTCAGTTCAAACTTTGCATATGTGATGTTGAAGAGAAAAAGACTTAAATTTTCCATAATGGTCCCAGAGATGTAAGTTACCAGGAACTCCCATTATACACAAACTAGATTTTGTGCATTGTGGATCTCTCAAATCATCTGTATCATAAGCTCTGTAATATTTAATTACATTTAATGTTTAAAATTTTGTATCATGATAGTTGTAAATGTAAAGCAATCATATCTAGAACATTCTCTATAATGTCTCATCATGATTGCTTTCCTAGAAAATGCCAAAATATGCATTATATTAGAAGGCTATTTTTTTAAAAATTAATGATACATTGATACATTTTAACTTTTCAGATGAAAAGTACTATCATAACTTCTAATGGGTTAAGAGTTAATGTGTGTTTTACAACTATGTTTACAGTGCCATTGAATATATATATACAAACACAACTGTATGAATACAGTGATTAATGATAAATTTATGAAGCATTATAGTTGTTATACGTACTACATTTCATAACTATTACAACAGTTTAATGGCCATTTTCATGTTGTAGACTATTATTATGTACAGTTTTATAAGATTTAATGTAAAACATTTACCTTTGTTTTTTGTATAACACCACTTTTGATACTTGGAGCCACACAGCCATTGTCAATCAGAAGAACCCTGTATCTTACAGGCATTTTGTTGGCAACTCTGATTATGAAAGACATGCTGATTCAAAAAAAGTGCCATGTGCTAGTATTACTGCGTGCCATTTTTTTAAGTGGCAATAATACGAGACAAGTATACAGTAAGTGGACAAAATTCACTGTATTTGTATGTTTTCAGATAGCATTAGTGAACATGTCTAAATATATTTGCAGAGGTGGAGCTTCAGTTTTGTTTTTAATTTGGGCTGTGAGTTCATACTTGCAGACATAAAAGTGTAATCAAAACCATCCAGCTGGGAAAGAGTTGTCTCTAAAATGAAAAGAGCTAAGTTTTCTAAAATAATTAATTTTTCACATTGGAAAAAGGAGATAAAATGGAAGAAGATGCTTATGCTAACATGAAATACTTTGAGTTCTGATTTTTCAAAATGGAAAGGATATTAATATCCAAAGTGTTTTTCAAATCATATCAGTGTAAATTAGTTTTCCCAAAGGTACAAAAATGTCTATGCTGTACTTTCCAGAGTTTTGAGCTGCACCAGTCTATTGAACCATAATTAAAAGTGCAACTTGTATTCATTTTCAGTGCCCTTTGGAAAAGTGCACTTTTACCTGAGGAGGTGTGCAAGTCATGTCATTTGTACTACGAAAGGACAATATCATTCCTGCAGTCTTAAAGGATCAGTTGCGACAGCTGCTGTTAGTTTGGTCTCTGTGCACACATGGAAATATACTTCTGGTGCTAACTTATCACCAGCTCCTCAGGTAATACCGATCACTGTGGCTTCACTGAAACAATTCAAAGGTTTTTGATGCTTGTGAACCTGACACCTAATTTAGTATGCTCACAACTGAGGTACTGTCATTGTTATTCAGGCACATACATCGGCATTTGCACACTTAAGTCTCCATCAGGATTCCTGTGGATAGAGGTGTGGTTTCAGGGTTGAGCTCTGATGCTAACAGATTTCTGCTGGGCAGCTTGGCCTTTTCTCTTCTTCACACCTGCAGAGTGGGAACTTGAATACCTGGAACTTGCATGTCTTTTTGAGGTCTTTCCTCTAAAAGTTCTGTGGTTTTAGCTCAGACCAGTGATGCAGCTATCCTAGTATTTAGCTGTAGCAGGGCAAGCGCAGAAACCCTGAAAGTAGGCGCGTATGGAATAACTCACCCAGGGAACTTTTTGCTGTTGGTAAACCTCTGATATATTTAATCAACAAATGTGAAAAATTGAGTGTTTGAATTTTGGGGTTGGTTAGTATTTTTACAGTGTAGCATTCATCTCTGAAGCTAAACAAGACAACCCTTTTCAAGTTGCTGTGACAAAACTAGAACAAATTCAAACAGTGGGATGAGGTAGATTCATCAATTTATTTTGTCGGAGTCAATACTTTAATAGGCACAGAACAGAGGATTCAACAGCTATTAATGCATTTCACGCTGATGTACTTTTACACTGTAAGAAGAGTTCTGGCCAAGATGGCATGAAATCGGTTCATAATGTGCATCAGCTTTAAGGAGCCATGCAGTATATTTTTACCGATAGTTTAAGTTATTTTTCTCAGGATCAGTTACATACATATAAAAAAGAGTATTTTCCATTAAACAAACAAAATTGTGTACTAGCAAAGGCAAAACCAAGTTCCTGTGTCAGACGGGAAGCATTTATTTTTGAATGATCAAGATGCCTATTTGGCAAAATCTTAATTTGCTATCAAGGACACTGTAATTCTCGGTAATTACAAAGGTCTACACTCAAAATATGTTTGAACTTGTCTGTGTAATCTCAGCGTAAAATAATACACCAGAGAGCATTGCTGTAGCTTTGCCTAACAGTTATGAATTTTATTTAGCCACTGCTTCTTGAATGTTTATTGTTTTCCTATGACTTTCTTTTAATATTTTGCTGTGCCAGCATTTCTGAATGCCAGCATTGGAAAGTAACTGCTGTCATGCATTTGTGAGTAAACACAATCTATAATTTTCTTTTGTTAATGATGTAGGCTTCTTAACAAATAAGACAAAGTTGCCATGGACATACAGTCAGTTCCTAGTGTCTCACTATTCATTGGGCAACATGTTACACCAGGTTCATGTGAGAGGTTCTAGGGGTTTGTGTATCACTTTCTCCTTCCTGGCTATGAAAGAATCATGGAGAAAAGTGAACACAGATGGACAAAAGCATGTGTGGCTGCAGTGTTGCCATTGCATGGCAACCTCCAGCTGTCTTTTCCAAGGCCCTGAGCTGAGCATTCCCCTCTAATTTTCAACAGCTTTTATACCTCTCCATGTTTATGCACGGAGACTGGACAGCCAAAGAGCAGCAGGAGAATCTAGGCTGCATCTTAAGACAACTTAACAGACACCTGCTATGAATTGCTCTTTCTTTGCAATTCACATTCTCTACAAAAACTGGCATCTTGTTTTCAGCCTTGATTTTTTTTCTGGCTTGCCTGTTGCCAGTGTTATGCCCTGTCCTGAACCAGGTAGTCTGTCATTGTGTAAAGAACTGTTGATTCTGATCTCTCACACAGTAATGAACCTTTTGAGGTATAAATATCTGTCAGAGCTTGATAGAGCAACACGAATAATTATGTCCAGCTGCATTTACTTCACAGGCTCTGGGTATGGGTATCTGGCTACGAGATTCACATCTCTTTGATCTCTTAAATTAGATCTGTATTTAATATATCCCTATTTTATTTTGTTACCAGGTCTGTAACACATATCATAATTTTTCAGTTTGACTCTCTAATGCTGAATGGGTCTTCTCAATATTGTCCTAATGATGCTGTGTGCAGTCTTCTTTTTAATGTTAGATGAGCCTTTTTGCACAGATTTACTGAACCGTTCTTATTCAATACTACACATGATTAGGTTTAAGCAAGACCTGTTCAAGTGAAAGGAGCTGAAGCACATTAAAGAAAGATACTGAGTAGGAAAACAATCCAGAAAGTCCTTACGTTGCTGACTGGGGCTCTTCATATTTAGCATATTTTAAGGTTTAGCTAAAATTCCGGTCAAAAATTCCTAACTAACGTGGGTTCAAGGGGATTTCAGCTGATTTTTTAAGTGGGAAGTAATTGATACACAATCTTTCTTTATCCCTCTGTATGTGGGTCTGTATATATAGGGGACATTCACAGAATCACAGAACTTTAGGGATTGGAAGGGAGCGTGACACATCATCTAGTCCAATCCCCCTGCCGGAGCAGGAACACCTAGATCAGGTCAAACAGGAATGCATCCAGGAGGGTTTTAAATGTCTCCAGAGAAGGACACTCCACAACCCCCCTGGGCAGCCTGTTCCAGTGCTCTGTCACCCTCACCATAAAAAAGTTTCATCTCATATTTAAGCTGAACCTACTACGTTCCAGTTTGCACCCATTGCCCCTTGTCCTGCCATTGGATGTCACCGAGAAGAGCCTGGCTCTGTCCTCCTGACGCTCACCTTCTACGTATTTACAAATGTTTATAAGGTCACCCCTCAGTCTCCTCCTCTTCAAGCTAGAGACCCAGCTCCCTCCGCCTTTCCTAAAATATATCTTGCACATTGACCAGCATGATATCAGAAATGCTCACATTACAACTAGCCAAAAACATTTGAGACACTTATTTTCATTTACAGCATTTTGCTATTCACAGTGTTGTTTTTAATGACATAGGGCATGTACATTAATGAAAACTGAAGGATGTGACAGTCAATGTCATCATAGCTGCAGCATGCCTCAGTTAAAAAGGACGTGATAATGTCTTAACTCCTGTTGCCCCTGAATCCTGTAATTGTTCTCTGGTTTACATTGTCACTCTCTAAGGAAAAACATTTGAATTGTATTAAATATTAAGCCACAAAAAATAAATATTGGCCAAGGGACTGTAATAAATAGATAACAAACTCAGAAAAGTATCCTGCATTCAGAATAGAGAATAAGCCTAAATAAGAAACCCATTCTGGACCAAAACAATTTTTCAAGACCCTTTCTCCTCTCCATATTTGGCCCCATTCCCTTGCAGTACATACAGCACAATATGAAGCCTGTATGCAAGAAACTACTGCATTGAATTTAGGAAAATGAATTAAAACTATTGCTGTGTAGTAGTATTTTGAAATCTTGCTTAAAGCATGTCTCCTTTGGCTGGTTATGACGAATGTATTTAAACAGTGTTTGCAGTTGCTTAAGTTCTTATATAGTAAATATTGACAGTTACTACAGCTTTCAGAAAAGGCTGCTGGACACGGACTGTGAAACAATGTTTTTGTGTCACTCCCATGCAATTGAGATCAGGCTCTGTCTTTATAATAGACTGGTTTACACATTCTAATTATTATCAACACTACAATGATTTTCACTGCAAAAATATAACACCCTTTTTAGAGAAGGGCACACAAGAGAGAGGCTACTGATGCTTTCATGAGGCATGTAAAGTACTTCATTAAATAGCCAGTAACAACCACTGAGGGTTTTTTTTTCATTTCTGTGCAAAATGCATTAATATTACCTTGCAAAATTATGCTGTTTGCACTTAATCATTTCAATTAATCTTTAGTAAATTACCCACTACTTTGTAATTATAATATTTGCAGCTAATTTAGTGCCATTCTAAAAAATCATTTGTTGCATAATATAAGCAATTAACATTTATTCATTTTTTCTATTGCAGGAGATATATAAATTATCCTCAGTGGCCTTTCTGTACACCTAATTAGCACCTGTCTGAATTATTCCACAGGCTATGGACGTTTCATTTGAAAAATAAATGCATTGCTAGTTTCATGAACTCTTTACAAATACACAGTTGTAAAATTTACTTTCCAGGTGAATAGAAAAACATGTTTTCATATGTCTTCCGTGTTTATGAGGTAGGCTAGGCTTTTAGGTTATTACATCTAGAATAGGTGCTGGCATTTTTAATGCATTTAAAATGGAAACAGTCAGATACCTCTCTCGCATAATTAAGTAAACTATCCCAGATTTGTAGTGTATTCTGTAATGAAAAGGAAAGCAAGGGGACATCAAGAATATAGATCCTAAAGTAACTCTCCCACTTCTGTATATGCATATACAACTAGGAAGTTTAATTAATTAGGGACTATCCAAAGCATTTGTGTGCTGTAGTGTCAAGGATAAAGTTGTGGAAATTAAAGCAGATTGCTTCAATGTTGTAAGTAAGCTTCGAGGTAAACACTAATTTTCTATTTAAATGCAGAGTATATTGACTAAGATCATTTGATCTTTCTAAAAATGAGATCTGAAGCATTCTAACAAGAATGCCAATATGAAATATTTACAACCACCACACATACGAAATTAGGAAATCGAAAAGATTTTGAGATTTCTCTGTGGGCATAAAATGTTGCAACAGACTCAGCTCCTATAAATGAGCACAGCTCCTTTGATTTCAGTTTAGCTATGTAAATATACCCCAGCCTAGTATCTAGCCCAAGAATGTGAATTCCTTCCCATCTTTTTGCAGGTGCAGAAAATCAAGAGTAACTGCAGAGATTACAAAATTTCATTACAGTTTTACATTCCTTGGGCCACTGATCAGATAAGTATCATCATGCCTCAAAAGGAAATCCGTAACACATGGGATGCTGTGAGTCTTCTGGCATTTTCCATTTCCAGGGGCATAGCAGGGGTCTTTTCAAGAGAAGCAGCTTGTACGATCTGGGGGCTAAGAGGAAGTGTTCATACAGTGAGTATCTTTTAGGGAAGAAAGTCTTTCTCAGAGGTTTGTCGATATAGATCAGACCTTGAGGCAGATCAAGTTTGATTTTTCTGCTTCATGTTAAAGTGTAAGATCCAGGTCTTAAACTGGCCTCAGGAACTCAATGAGACTTGGTGGAGAGAACTGATGGCAGCTTTGATATTTTCACAGAAACTTAAGCAGCAGAGAAGGAAAGCAACCATATTCTGCTTCTGATGAAGCTTTTATATTTTTGCATTAATTTTCAGATAAAAATGACCTGGTGTTTTCCAGGCTAGCAGTGACAAATTCATGAGTTCCTGTAACCTTATGTTATGCTACAGAGAAGAAAGGCGATTTCCTCCTGAGTAGGAACAAAAAGAAGGTAGTTTTCTTGTTTGTTTTAAAATTGTATTTTACTTTGTGCAAAACATCCATACTTGGAAGAAAACCAAAACGGGATGTTGGGTTTCACAGAGACACAAATTCCCCTGATTGGAGTTGTTCTTGGTACGTGTAGTGCTAACAGTCTGTCCAGTTGTCATGAAAGAGGATATCCTTCCTCTTTGGCTCTTTTGTTTGTTTGTTTGTTTGAGAAAAGCTATAGTATATGGCTTAAAATCACGTACAGTCAAAAAACTGTTGACAAGTCCACAAAGCAGTGAAGAAAGCAGATGTTTGCTGCTGGTGTCGTTAAAAATGAGAAAAGGAATTTAACTGGAATATTCAAGCTTTCACATTAGGGATGAACAATACAGTTGAAACCTATTCCCGAAATAACATAGTTGAATATGAGAGCAGGGTAACGGAGCAGCAATAATACATGAAATGTTTATTGTATGCCATTTTATTATACGGGGCAGTATTGGAATAAAAATGGAAGTCAACACACTATACCTTGCATCATACCACCATTTACTGTATTTACTGTACTCTAATATCAGAACTAATATAGTATGAATGTTTACAATACACTGGGGTAGATATTACAGCAAAATACATGCTTTGCCATTTAGATTTTTAAAGAATTAGATTGTGGCCTCCTAGTCTTTTTTAGTTCATTTTATTTTACAGGAATTAATAGGCTGCTTACATTTGTATTATACATTAGTTGCATCCTGGGTATTTTAAGTTCCAAAATGTATTGGTTTTGCCCTAAGCTGTATTCAAGCTATAATAATTATTTCTGTTTCCCAAGTGCGTTTTATTTGCAGTATATCTCTTTATATTTTATTGAATTGTCAGTTTTCTTTAGTTTGTTTTCAGCATTGAACATGATAAAGGCAATTTAAATAAGAAGTCTGGTATTTCTTCTTTTAAGACATTGAAGAACAAGGTTACTTTGAAAAGTTAAAGGAAACTGTGTTTTGTAAAGGACAGTGAGCTATGAATGGGAATAAAAATAAATAATCCGCAGCTGGAAATTGCTGTCTTCTGATATAATTTTATTTTTTTTTTCTGAGTGTTTTTCATCATCTTCATAAGTTAGAAAGATGGAAAAATCTTCTTTAAGATTTTAATCAGCTCAGGTTATATTCTGAATAAAGGATACAGACCTTGATTACTGCTAGAGAAGTCAATACTTTGGCCATACTCTGGCAAAGAATGGTTTATTTCTTCAGCATGTAACTACTTTCTTGCTCTTTTTGTAATAAATACAGTGAGATGTAAAGGTGTCTACCTGCTCTTCTGGGAGCTCTTAATATTATTGAAGAGACACAATACTTGCAGCAGTCTCCTGGGTAAATGCCAGCATACCTCCACACAACAGGTAGGACTCATTTCATCAAAACTTCCATTCCTACATAAACAATCAGATCTGAGCAAGACGAAGGTCTTGCAATAACTGTGTGTCATATTAAAAGCCTTGCCCTTGGTTTTGATTAGGATTGCATTACTCTTCTGTCTTCATATAGGCCACTATACTGGAAAAAGGAAACTCCCTGCTGTTTGCTTAGTGTTTTCATTGCTTGTCAGTTATGAACATCCCAGTTTCTCTTCTTTTGAAGGAGAAAAATTTAATCTTGTATTATTGTCAGATGCTGATTATAGTGCTTGTGCTTCTACCATTTCATTAAGTGACAGAGCAGAGACCTTAGCTCTTGCAACCATTTGTTAGAGCTACTTCCCATGAGCTTCTTTTCATTGTTCTGTTAGAAAGGCTGTTTTTTTCCTGCTTATCTCTTTTATCTCCTGTTTTGGTAATATTTAGGAGGTTCTCCTAGTATTCCCAAAATGGGTTGGGTAAAGACCATAGAACCACAACAATATCATGAAATAAATATTAAAAATAAGTCTTTAAATGACTGTATTCCTGCTATCTACCTACCTGTTTCTTTGTTTGTTTGTTTTGTTCTTACTCGTTTTGTTTTCTGGTTTCATGATGATTTGAGTGGTGCTTCTAAAGCACCCATAATTCCAGTTTTCCCTGATTCTTTGAAAACACTTCCTCTTTGAGGTTTTGGAGTTATATACAGCTCTTCTCACCATCTATGTAGAGTGCTTTTTGCTAATATACTCATTTTTGATCCATCTCCAAAGATAATAGCTAGCAGCTCTTTTCTGCCAATGCTAGAGGAATGCTTATTCTCTGAAGTGCTGCCTCATAAAACCTTTTAAAGTTTAAGGATTTTGCATTCATCCTCTAATTAAGCAGGTGTCTAATTCTGTGAAACTGCTTCATTCTGAAATCCAACCTGTCTCCACTTCAAAGGATGTTGTTTCTTTTTCCAGAGATGTTAAGAAAAACTGCTTCCTTGATGGTTCAAATTTGTAAGGTTATTAAAAGGCTTTGCTTCTCACCTGATTCAGTACTTACTTTCCAAAGATACACAGAATATACCAGATCTGATGAGATGCTTCACCAATGTTCCCTAATAGTGGTATTAGAGTTCATCTTTGACTGAAAGTCTTGCTTTTCCCATTAGGAAACCAAATCTTTCCTAACATACTTGTTGTTGGTTTTGATTTTAAGCAGTATGTCAGTTTGGCTCCGAAATATGTCTAGAATATGTCATACCGAAACCCTGGGAAAAAGGAGAGCATTTCACCTTGCTTGTCCTGTAAGGGTTCCAGTATGGTATAGCTCCAAATGCAACCATTGACTCACTAGACCGGTGGTTAGCTTTATGATCCTGACAGAAGCAGTGTGACTCTAGTGGAGGAAGTCTTTCAACACTTCAGTTTTACATTTGAGAAAGTCAGCTTTTTTTTTTTTTTGAAAGTATGCTTGTGAAATCATTATTAACTCAGGAACCCAACATGAACCACAAATCATCTCAAAAGAGCACACTGAAAGCACTCCTTGTGTAAGGAAGAGCTGAGTTTTATTTTCATTTATTGTGTGCCAAGGAGATTGTGTACCCAGAGTTAACTTTACACGAAAGAAGGAATTCTAAAAGCAACAGAAACCCATGTGCTGCACCTACAGGATTAGGTCTGACAGGACAGATTACTACCTTTCCCATCATCCACATTTTCAAGAAAACAACATACAGATGAAAGCAGTTTGCCAAGACAAGGAGAAGGAGATTACACAAGATGCGTACTGTGTAACAGAACTGTGTACTGCTACTACTGTGAGCCCTGCTCACTCACTGGCTACTCACTCAGTGGCTACTCAGCATTTAAGGCCTTCTGGCTCCCCAGTTGTATGTCCAAGATAACACCTGGAACTTGAAAATGTCCACAGAGAAGAAAGAAAACTCATCTATTACAGAGTTGACTCCCATGGTTCAGCAAGCATTATTCTCTCTGATCCCTGGGGAAAAAACAGCACCCTCTCATGGGGCCCATGTTTTCTCTCAGGGTTTGCACTGGAGCATGCTGGTGGTTTAGGCTAATGTTTTTACAAGCAGGATTAAAAAAGGATGAATTAGGCTTGAAACAACCCTCCAGTTTCAGAGCTATACTTTAAAAACAAACAAACAAAAAAAAAAAACTTCCTTTTTCATACAACCCATTAGTTGTTGACTCCAGCAAGTGCTGGGGCAGCAGGAACCTGTTCCCTTTATTACACTGCACAAACTGTTCAGGTGTCTGTCCTCTCTTTTCTCAGCCAGAAGTGAGCAGACCTTTCTAGCTGCAAAATCAATAATTCATTAGAGTAACTCAGTCTGCAGCTCTAGAAAGTACCCTAGTTGTACTGTCTATAAAATGTGGATTTTCTCAAGATTTTTCCGGAATAAGAAACTCCTAAGAGTGGCGGTGATTTTGCTTTTCCCTGGAATGTATGAGTGTTGCCTGCATACCTGCTATGCACTGCTCTGTTTTGCAGCTGCGTTCAGCTTGTGGTCACCACTCACCACTTTCTCGTCTGAGTTCCACCTTAAACTGGATGTGAAGTTCTTGAGACACATTTGGTGCATCAATTTCCTCAGGGCATTTCTTTAATTTAAGGAAAGGTACAGAGACTCCAATTAACCTCAGATGAAGAGACCCATAGTTCATTGTCTGTCTGGGAAAATGAACCTCAGGGAACTGTACTCTTACATTGCAAGTGCATTTCAGAACACAATCAGAATTCGTGTTTTTGGCTCCTACTCTGGCATGTAATCTATTAGAACAGTGTGAACAAACAAGTTCATTAACGTCCCAGAGCCTTATTTTTTTTCTCCTTGCAAAGAATAAATTATATTTACTGTGGGTGAAATCTGAAAAAAATCAACACAAATTAAGAAAATCAGTATGTGTTAACTTGCTACGCAGTGGTAACTACCCTGACCTTTTCTTATAAGCAGAACGGGAATTTGCAGAAGTAAATGCACTGGTGAACACTGAGTTTCTGATGTTGCCTACAAGATTATGTCCATACCCACAGTTACGCAAGTAACTAGGAGTGGCAGCTTATTTTGTCTGAAAAGAAAGTCAAAAGCGTAAGATTGATACTGTCAGAGAGCAAAATGAGCTAATAAGAATATGATTGGTCCTGTTTCATGCAGCCTGCTATCATCCAGTCTCCCTTCATTGGAAGAAAACAAACAAACAAAAATCTAGGCATTGGCTTCATTCAGACAGAAATACATAACAGCATATCCAACATCAGGAAGATTTAAACATGTACTGAATGAAACATCTAGATATCAAAGTGCTATCTATCCTGTCCCAGTAAGCAAAAACAGAGATCCCCAAAACTATTTTATTAATACTAGAGTTAAAGGTGGCCCTACAGTGATGCAGAGCACAGCTATATGATTGTTTAATCTTTGTCTTTCTTCCATGCTGGCAGCCAGGAGTCATCTCGAGCCTTCCTATCCCTCGGTGCTCAGCTGTTCTCCAGAAATGAGGCTTGTCTTACAAACAGACAGATCAGTGTTGCCTCAGTTTTGTACTATTACCTATTTCTTTGCATCTACAGATACCTAGATGTGCAGAAAAGCCTGTATGTATCAGCAATTTTTTTCAGTTCCTTAAAGGTTTTATCAGAAAGGTTGGCTCGTCTAACAGACTCTAAAGGGATGGTTTCACAAAGTGAATTCTAAAGAGAAGAACATAATACCTTACCACTTACAAAATAAGGATCTCTGTCCCAGTGAAAGAGCTTGAGACACACCTCAGTCTCTCATTGCCTAGGCAGCTCCTTGGCGTACATTTCTGGGCACATCTCTTGCTTCATGTACAGGGCTGTGGGTTCTCATAGAGGCTAAGGCAAGAGACAGAAGTGCTTACTGCTGCCAATATCATGTTTTGTTCTCCTGAAAAAAAGACCAAGAAATAATTTGTGGCTGTGATTTAAAGAGCTAAAAGAACAAACCACTGTGGAGCATTTAATACTGGCCAGCTACAATGGACACTCACCTGTGGGTACCTAGGCTTCTAGTCCCCAGCGTATCTAGGACGTGCTCCAGAGAAAAACTAAAGAATATTTCTGCTAGCATTTCTAGGGGAGCCAGACTGAGACATGAAGCTGCATAAAAGTTAACAGTGGCTGAATAATTGACTCCTAGGTACAAGAAGGGTTAATTAATTGCTTATTGAGAACAAAGCAAGGTAGTGATATAATAAATGACTCCAAGGTGCTTCACTTTTATGATTGTATAAGACAGCACTTTGTGTTGTCTCATGAGCAAAGGTCAGTGAACTGTCAGTCCTCATTACTTCGGCAGATGTTCTTTTGAGAACTCCGAAACTAACTTCATGGTACATGGAAATGAGTACATGTCTTTAATGGTTATCTTCAAAAATCAATAAGCATAAAGCTTAAAAAGAAGGGAAGTCAGTAAATGGAAAGAATTGTGATTAAAGAGATGAGCAGAAGTGAAGAAAAAATGCATTACTCAAAGTTCCCAGTTTGTCCCATGAGAGAAGAGTTAAGCAGTACAATTCCTGATTGGACTAGTGGACCATCTCTGTCTAAAATAACCTACCCCAAAAAAAAAAGAAAATAGCAAAGACTAAGGATGTGAGAAAATTACAAAAAACATTAAGGATAATAATGGAATCACTCGTGCATTGGATACATTTCTTCTACCTCCAGGATTTAACTCTATGCTCTGAATTTGCTTTGACAATGGATCTGGGATTCCCCAAATAAATATACCTCCTTGTACCACACTGCATATTCTCTTCAGAGTTCCAGACTTTTCCCTGAACCATTGCAAGAACCCATCCCCCTCTTATTTTGCTTTGTAAACACTTATGTTTCCATTTATCATCTTAAACTGCCCAGCTGTTTTAAATCATGCTTCTAGATTCAAGCTATCTTCCAGAAGTGATTTTTTTTTTTTATTTCTTGTATTCAGAGAAAGAATAACAGCAGATGCTCATTAACCTTTTGCATGGTATTTATTAATCATTACATCTTCAAAATAGCCCATCAGTGAAATAATAGCAGGAGATCTTTTTTTCAGTTCCTCCAAGAGAGGCTTGCCTCTTCTGTTCCTTATCAATATTTAACACCTGTCTTTGAACTCTGGTGTCTTCTCTACTTTTTCCTTTCTAATGGCAAGTCTAGAAATGAACAAAGCCATCTGGAGGTAGAGCACTATGACTTTGATAGTATTGCAGGCTCATATGCAGGGTCCTAGAGTGTATGCACAGCAAGTGTAAAGAAAGCAAAATATTCCTTCCAGTGAGCAACAGAATAAAAGTTTTTTTCCCTTCAGTTCCAGGTTTTCATTTAAATTTATCAGCACCAAATTCCACTTATTTTTGTCCCTGGGCATAGCGTCTCTAAATATCTTTGAGGGGAGCAGGAAAAAATGAAAAATAAATAAAAAAAAATAAAGCAAGATGGGCAGATTGTAAGAATGTAATCAAACTGATAAAGTCATCTTTCCTTGTTTGTCCTAGATATTGTAAAAAATTTGGGTTGGACTGAGTGAACTAAGCATCAAGTTGTAAAAGATCATTTATAGAGCAAAATGGAGGTTATACTCTGACACTGGAGAAGAATCACAGTTACAGTGCAAAAGAAAACATTCCCAGATTCTACTCCTGCTATTTCCACCTTATATTATATTATTACATACGAAGGAAAATTCACATCCTATCAGGATATTCATGATACTCTGAGAAATATGAACTGAATTCTTTACCTATGTTATTGAAAGGTAAATATTTTCTCTTAAGACTACTGGTTTGGACCTTTGCTGAGCTTCACACCTTTTCTTTCTTACCTTCATAACACCACAAATTGTAGAGAGGAACAAACTTATTATTCCACTCAAAAGAAGTTGAGAGTACACTTACAACCTCATCAGCTGAGGTGGAGGCTTAAGTTCTCCTTTAACCCGTATTTTCTTTTGTAAAGAACACTTGAAAATGACTGCTTTCACCAAAGAGAGACTATCCATGGGAGACTGAAAGCAGGTGCATTTTGGATTTTATGGCCTTTGTGGATGATGACTAATTGATCAATGGGAAAAAAAAAATAATAATAAAAAAAATAAACAGATCAGACAGTCCTCCAGTTAATGAATAAGTGTTTTTTTCCTGCCTGGGACCTAATGAGAGAGGGATCCCCAAGAGTCATCCACTAAGGAAGAAATGAGCAGTATGTATAGTATAATGATGTGAATTCAATACCCACCCAATTTATTTTAAAACGCATCTGTGAACATCCTTTGAAGATATCCTCTGGAAGAAATTCCTTTGTAATCTGTCATGTTCCACTGGGGTTGGCAAGCATCTGTGTGTGCAGCAGGGGAGAAGATGGAGAGGATTTATTTTATCAGGTTTTCTTTAGTGAGGTTTAACCTTCTTTAGTCTTTCAGTTTCCCTTCCCCTCCTAATAGCTTCCTTCAGATATTTCCCTTTTTAAGCAGCCCTACTATGTGGAAGCATCCACATATGACTTAGGTATTTAATTAAAGCAATTTGTACTGAGTTATTCTAATGCCAGATAGCTGGACCAAGCTACTTCTATATTAAGGCAGATGCACGTATACAAACCCCTTTAATCTTGCTGCTCATCTTTCTCCAGATGCACTAATGAACAGTCATTGGCAACATGAAAAATAAATATTATTAGTTTATCTGTTGCTTCTTCAGCAATAAACTCTCATTTGCTACCAAAAGGCAAAGGTAACCCCTCTAAAGAGGTAAAAACAAGAACAGGAGGAAAAAAAAAAAAAAAGAAAGAAAAAAAAAAGACACACAAAACAAACAAAAAAAAACAATGCTGTTGAATTGATTTATTTCCAGATAGACATTAAATAATTTATTTTTCAGTAACTTACTGGACAGTTGCATCGTGTGGTGTTTTTTCTTCTGAGAGGAGATAGGAGATGATGAACACAGAACCAGAAGATAACTAAGACAGTGAGCAATGGCAAAAGGACTGGACAAAGTGAGGTACAAATACTGGGGAAAAGAAGGTTAGCTGAGGAAACAGGAACAGAAAATGATAATGGAAAAAAGTCTTGTAAACTGACTCCCAGGACTAAGTTTTCTGAGTTCTTTTCACACAAAATCTCACAAAAATATCAAAAGAGATGGGAATAGTTAAAAGGAATTTAAATAGAGCAGTTGTACAGACCCTTTTAATGCTGTACATCCCTATAAAAAGCACATTTA
Source organism: Aythya fuligula (assembly GCF_009819795.1). Classification (NCBI taxonomy): domain Eukaryota; kingdom Metazoa; phylum Chordata; class Aves; order Anseriformes; family Anatidae; genus Aythya; species Aythya fuligula. The sequence goes on along the minus strand of NC_045567.1, from coordinate 13,008,482 downwards.
GGGAGTTGGGCCTAACTTGGAATGGATTTCTGTAGTCCTCTCATTTGAGTGACTACCACCTGGAGAAAAAAAAAAAAAAAAAAAGGTGGTTTGTTTTTTTTGTTTGTTTGTTTGATTGTTTGTTTTGTTTGTTTGTTTTTCACTTGACAGTTCTGGGCTCAAAAGTAGGTTTGAAAATACCCACTAGCTTTGTACCAAGTGCCAAAAAAGTTGCCAGTCCCTGACACACAGGTGCACACGTGGAATTGACAGGGAAATTGCCTTGCAAGGCTGGGCCTCTCTTGGCAGCTGTTGGAGCTGCCTTCAATGGGGCAGCGCTTCCGTTAAAAGCATACACATGAGCCAGCAGAAAAGCAAACACAAAATTAAGACAGCTCACAGTCAGCAAAAGAGAAGAAATATGTTTAATGGATAAAAAAAATAATAATTATAATAAAAATATCAGGTTGCCCTGCCACAGTATTGAAGATGTTTCATTTCCCTCTTCCCCAGAGTATATCATGAAGGATTTCCTTTGATTTTCTTGGCATTTTGAGCTATTAAGTTCTATAAATCAAAGGCCTCTCACAGGACAGCTGTTCAGTATGTGCAGGACACCGCCACTGCTGCTGCCTGGGGCTTGGCACCCCCAAGCCCTGCCCTGGGACCCCTTTCACCTGAGGGTAGGGCCTGAGGAGTCCCCGTCCTCACCTCAGGGCATGAGCGAGGCGCCCTTGCCCATGACAGGAGGGGTGGAAGGGCCCCAGAGCCACCCCCAGCTTGGCACAGGTGGTGCTGAGGGGCAGCTGCTGCTCTTTGGCCTCTCACCTGCAGCTTGTCTCTGTTAATGGGGCTCCCTGTGGCACAGCACATGGCTGCTGCCCATGGGGCCTGTGGGGAGCAGGGGGAGGTGGGTGAGGAGGCCTGGGCCAGGGAGCTGCAGGTGCCTCTCCTCGCTATCCTTCTGTAGGAGCTCTCTGTGGGGATGCAGAGCGATCCTGCCTCGTCCTTCCTGAGGAGAAGCCACAGCGCCAGCTTGATGCAGATGATAAAGCTGTACTCAGCTCTGGTGAGGCCGCACCTCGAGTACTGTGTTCAGTTTTGGGCCCCTCGCTACAAGAAGGACATGGAGGTGCTTGAGCGGGTGCAGAGAAGGGCAACGAAGCTGGTGAGAGGCCTGGAGAACAAGTCCTACGAGGAGCGGCTGAGGGAGCTGGGCTTGTTCAGCCTGGAGAAGAGGAGGCTCAGGGGCGACCTTATTGCTCTCTACAGGTACCTCAAGGGAGGCTGTAGCGAGGTGGGGGTTGGCCTGTTCTCCCACGTGCCTGGTGACAGGACGAGGGGGAATGGGCTTAAGTTGAGCCAGGGGAGTTTTAGGTTAGATGTTAGGAAGAACTTCACTGAAAGGGTTGTGAGGCACTGGAACAGGCTGCCCAGGGAAGTGGTGGAGTCACCATCCCTGGAAGTCTTCAAAAGACGTTTAGATGTAGAGCTTAGGGAAATGGTTTAGTGGGGACTGTTAGTGTTAGGTCAGAGGTTGGACTCGATGATCTTGAGGTCTCTTCCAACCTAGAAAATTCTGTGAAATTCTGTGAAATAAAATGGGAGTGGGACAGGGATGGGATGGGCCCGCTTGGTTAGGGCTGAAGCCCCCACAGGCCCTGTGGGGCTTCCTGCCCACTCCTGGTGGGGAGCACTTTGTCTGTACAGCTTTCTGCCTGTTATACAGTGTTGTACAGGGTCGTGGGTAAACTCAGGACGTGCTGTGTGGTGTCCCTTGCTACATAGGCCTGAGAAATAGGACCACCATGGGCTTGCTTCCAGTACCTCTCCTCAGCAGAAAGGGGCCCACGGTGCAGGCTGGTGACCGCAGGACAAAGTGGTGGCTGAAAGAGATGGGGGCCGGCTGTGGGGGCTCTCTGCAGCGTGCTACCACTGCTTTCTCTTGGGGTTGTGAATTTGCCTTGAAAAGCGTTGGGGAAAGTCAATTCATCGTGAGGAGAAAGCTTGCTCTGTCCCACAGGCTGTGTGTGAGACTTGGTGTTGGACCCTACCAAGAATTTTTCCTACTTTTCACCGCAGACAAACTTGTTACTTATATATGTATAAAACAAAAGGATAAATAAATATAAAATACTGTTCTGTGCCTAGATGAGTTGTGAAAGCACTGTTGGATCTGCCTTGCTCTAGCCCTAAACCTAACATGAGGAAAAATTCTTGTGACTCAAAGGAAACAGTGATAAATCTCTCATGCTTTATCTTCTCTCTCTCTCTCTGATTTGTGTGACCTCTGTCACTGTTTGGTATCACTACTTATTAATTTGAAATGAGGGATCCTCTGTGGTATGCACTGTGCCTGTTCAGACAGTCCCTTCTGTAAAGATGATAAATCCTGAATAGAAGGGAGGGAAGAGAGAAAGCAGCTTGTGCAAGGTCATTCGGAGGTTGTTGGCGAAATAATTGGCTGTTTAAAATTTTTAATTAAAAAGAAAATCTAGAAACTCCAGAGTTTTCCTCCTTGATGCACATACATGTATCATTGGCAGTAGTATCACAGCAGCATGTCCAGGGTGGATGCCAGTGATGCAGAGTCTTCATCTGATTTTTCAGAAATAAAAGGTTATTTGGGGGGGAAAAAAAAAAATGGACTTTGCATTCATTGGCAAACATGGAGGGATGAAAATGTGCTCATAGTTGTATTTCTCAGTGTGTTTTTAACCTAATGGTCAGAAAGTGGAAGAGGGTTTGTAGAGTGACAACTGGTAGTAGTGTACAAGCATGAAATCCAGAAGGAAGCTTTCAGTCAGGATGGGCTTCTGAGAGGCCTTACTGAAAGCTAGAGCTGTGCTACAGTAATCCAGACAATGCATAAGAGGGAATAAATAGAGTTTCTGTAGATGTACGTTTCCTAGCTTGCTTGATAGGGTATCTGCCTATAGTCTACAAAGTCCCAAGTACAACTCCTAATTATGGCAATTTGCAGAATACTCATTTTGAACTATTTTCATCGCCTGGTTGTTGATTTGAATCTGAGTAAGATAAAAATTAATTTACTCTCAGATATCCTGCCAACGGTGCAAAATGACTGTATTCTTCAGTTTGTCTCTCATTTACTGGTCTCCTAGTTCCCTCTCCTGTTTCTCCCATCCCTATGCAGACATATGCAGGAAAAAAATAATTGAAGAATGTATATTAATCCTTAGCTGCAAAGTTATCTTGACTTTGAGAGCTGCATGCAGATTTACTCCTCCACATCCCTCTAAATAATATCCACTCTGCTCTCATCATTAAAACTTAACTTTGTCAGTTCTTCATAAAATTAGTCATAGCAACTCACCAATGCAATTTTCAACCGTGGTATAAATACAACTGACTTTTAGTAGGAATGGTGTCTAGTGAAAGGCTACAGAGGCAAACCTAGAGCCAAAACTAGAATAAAATCTTAATTGATTGGCTGCTCTGTTGAAACATAACCAGATTTCCTACTGCCAATGACTTTGTCAGTACACCGTGCTCACTATGTAATGTTTTAAATCCATCCCATCCCCAAATGCTTCATTCACACCATTCGACATTCCAAGTACCACTCCTCCCATCCATCTGTCCGGCACTTGAAATGCCAAATGCCTTTCCTTTTTTGGGTCTTTGCACAGTTGATACACGAAGAGGTGTGGGGTGGCTTTTGTTGAATCCTCCGCAGACCTCTGGGCTGCAGCTCCAGAGGAGTAAATCAATCGCTGGAGGTTGCCTTAGCATCCAACAAGTGGCGTCCATTTCATGTTGGTTGCAGCAGTGTTGCTGTCTGTCTGGCAGCCCTGGAGATCTTTCAGGAAGGAGAAAGAGCTGGAGCAAAGAAATAGGTGCAAAGCCAAAGCTGCTGCACAGCTCTCCGGCATGATTGGGTGACTTCACATTTCTTAGCTGTGTTTGGGACAGAAACATGCCACGTGGTTCCTAAGGGTATGTTCTTCGTTAATTTGTGTAAGAGACCATCAGGAAGCCTGAGGATGCCAGACCTACCCAGCTGTTGCTGCTTTCAGACTTGTATCATTACAAGATTTTTTCCATTGTGTGTACCACAGGAATTCCATAGCTCCAAGAAGAGCCACATGAAATTTTTTCACCAGAATTTGCCCCTCCACCCCCCCAAAAAAAAAATCTAGTCCACCACAAAGTTTTGCAATCTCAAACAGAATTTCTGTTACTTTATTATTCAAAGAAGAAGAGAAAAATAAATAAAAAGTTAGGATGTATCCCTTTGTAACTATGAAACGGTTCTACACATACATTTTTATTATAAAATGAACACATTTTGTTTGCTTTGATATTTCTAGCTTCCTTGTAAAATGAAAAGTAAACTTTTTGTAGCAATCTGAAATTAGATTAAAAATAAAGTAGCTTTAGCCAACCAGCAAATAACCAATGGGCAGACCAATGCAAATAGCAGTCTTGCTGTCTTGATAGCCTTCATTCAAGTAACGAGCAGTCTAATTACTCCTGACCTAGCTCCAGTGGCTCACCTGCAGTTGGTTCAGGTGGATCAGGCAGTGTGCATAGAGCTCATCTTTAAATCGTCTGTGACTTTACTGCTGGCTTCGTGTGAATTAGAAAATGAAACAAGACAAAATTTATCGTCTGGTATGATTAAGTTTTGCTACTCAACGTGAAAAACGTTGGAAAATAATGGTTTGAAGATGCTATGCAACTAACTTGGAAATACAAACATGGGCTGGTAGGGGCAGCTTCTACCTTTTTAATTCTTTATTGATTCTGTTCGTCAGTACAAGTACTATTTAAGCAAGAAACTATTCCTCTAGGGCCTTCAAGTTAATAAACTTATTTTAGCCTCCTTATCCTGTTAAAATGAAGAGAATCGGATTGTTCTGAGTTGAACATCTGTTTGAAGTCAATCTGTGTCCACTGTTAAGGGAAATAATATTAGTGAAGGGAAGCAGAAGGCAGCTTTTCAAAATGATATCCTCAAAGCATTTTCTACAGATGTCTCAGAGGTTCTCGGGGTATTACAAGGCATAAAAGACATCTGGTCACATTTTTATAATCTCATCAGTGTATATAGAAAATATTTTTCCCTGTTTGACTCTTGACAAGTAGAGGTACTGAAAAGCTTTTTTTTTTTTTTTTTTTTTTTAACTTGCTTATTTATCTTATTGCTGTGTATATGTACCCACTGATTCTTAACTATCCAGATCAGCTTAGTGCTTTATTAAAGCACCAACTTCTCGCACCATAGTGTCTGACTCTCTCCTGCTTACGTACAGTTCTTCAGTGAATCACTTGTAAAGTAGGAGGTTTGAGGATGTCTTTATACTGTGTTATGGGGCATGTTGTATTTCATCTGCCACTGCTGGCAAATCACTCTTTTCTACTGAAGAGTGCTATTGTACTTTTGTTCAGGGTTAACAACACTTCAGTTTGGTCTGTGGAAATACTTCCTCCCCTGAAGGCAGAATACTAAATTGACCTTGTTCTGGTGCAGCTTCCAAAATCTCACTGTGATGAACTGCGCCTGGTGTCCAGCTCCTGTGGGTTAATGTGGGCTTCCCAGCCAGGTTCACCAGTTCCGTGGAACCCCACTAAGCCCCCAAAAGTGCTGAAGAGCCTCATTTTGATGAACCAACACAGCAGGCTTTATTTACTGTGATTTGTCATCTTGACCTAGTTTGAAGTGGCCGTTTCTTTCCAAAGAAGTAATTAAGGCAGAAACAGAGAAAAATACTCTTGGTTTTGTTTTGCCCAGAGGACAACATATTCTGCACTGTTCTGGCATTAAACTGTATTCCTTGAGCCAAGGCTTTTCATTTAAATTGCCAACATATTGGCAATTTATTTTGTTTGCATGACCGTATTTCTGGGAGCTGTGTAGCCACGCTCTGCAAGGAGCATTTCTGTTGCCTGCTTTTTGCTACCTGTTTTCCTACTGGTCGGTATGACGAGTCTTTGCTTACGCTACACAGTGCATGGATGTATTTGAGTAAAGATGATTTTATTTTTTTCCTTCTGCTTCTAGACCAGCCCTAGAGCCCCTGTTCTGTGTGCCATATCCACGAGAGCTGCTAACAAACGTGCCACTTGCAGAAATGTCCCATCCCACTGGCACGAGCAGTGCCAGAGGCAGGACGGGGTGGCACGCAGCCCCAGTGGCAGGTAACGGGCCCCCTCACCCACTCAGCTGAGGTGTGGACCTGGGGTGGGTGTCAGCCAGGGGGCTGCTGCCTCCCAGCTTCCTGCTGCCTTATTGTTCTCAGGCTAATGTGCTCAGCACACAACTCACCGGAGTTACATGTTTGTTAGTACACTGTGGCAATAGATTTCCCTTTTGAGCTTATCTCCTGTAAGAATAGATATATCAATGTGTGATGTGAAATCATACTGGAGAGCTCTTATTGATACTCACTTGAGTACCCTTGTAGCTAAATCATATTTTTTCAGTCCTTCAGATGGAACACTTCTAAGCTGGTTCTGATTTGATAAAAATCAATGTTTTCCATTCCTCAAAATGTTTTTTTTCAGCTCTGTTCTTTATTTTTTTTCCCAACCCTTCTCTTTGCTTATCTGACAGTTTGCTCTTTGCACTAAGTAGGGAGCCTGTCCTGAAAAAGTAGAATAGAGCAGGAAATCCGGCACTTCACTGAGAAATGAATGGAAAGCAGCTTTATCATGTTTTCAGACAGCAGAGAATTGCATCCTTGCGAGAGGTGACCTCCAGGTGAGTTTTTCTAGTTCTGGGATCTGCGGGTAAGAAACCACGGGGGAGAGCTCCATTATGTGCACAGGGAATTCACACAAGTGCTAGTTAATAAATGGCTTTCTGGAAATGCTGATAAAACTGACACCACATTTTACTATTAAAAAGTACAAACTTCCCTTAAAAAAAAATGAGGGGGTAGCGGAGGAGTAGCCCTTTTATGCTGGATTTTGGCTGTCAAAAGTTTACTGCCAGAACATTTTTTTCCATTACATTCTCTATGTTGTTTTACCTATCTCCTTGGAAAAAAAGAGTTCAGCATTACCTTGCTACGTAAGCATGGTCTCTTTTTTTTTAATGCCAGTGTGTCCTAAAGGTCACCGCTCCAGTCAGCCCCGTACCAAAAGATGTTCCTGCGTGCCCACGCTCGTACCTTCTGCATGCTGGAGCTGCCTGTTGGCTCTGGCCCACGCTCACAGGTGACAGCAAGATATGGGCACTGCAGGCTCCTCAGCAGGGCGCTCCCCAAGGAGTCTGAGAAGGGAATGTGATGCACAGGAGACTCCTGTGCTGCTCCTAGATTAAAAGATGCACAGATGTCAGGTTGGGAATTGAGCTACACTTTGTTCCTCCTGTGCTGCTCAGTCATCCAGAGTGTTTTTCTGGTTGAAGTGTTTTTAGGAGCCATGGAGGAATTCTGCAGCCATGTTATGTAAAAGAGCTTTGAAGAGCAACCTGCTTCTCTTGCATAAGCTTCCCCCAGCCCACACACAGGTGCTTGTTGCGTGGCTATAGCTGATGTCCGTCAGAAAGGGATATCTGGTGGTACAGTTAAAATACAAGGAGTAGGTTTCAACGGTGTTTTGGATAGTACTTAGCCTCTGTCCCTCTGCCCTTCTCATTTCTCAGGTGTTTATGTTGTATCTCGTGCAAAGCAGGCTCTGTGTTACCGTGGGTTTGGGGGACACAGTGTCATGCTGGGTTTCTGTGCACCCGGGGCCTGAGGCAAGTACTGGGCTGACATTGCTCACAGTGAAAGTGGTAACGTTGGCTCTGTTCCTGGGCCGTGTTTTTGCTGTGCTTGTGATGTTGGTATGAACAGTGCCCCTGCACTTCCTGTGGGATCTGGTGGTCTCCTCCTGGCCATGAGTGCAGCAAGACCAGGCCTGGGTGGTTGTGTGCTAAATCCGAACGTACAAGCACAGAGATAGCATAAACTGGTGGTCACGACTGGGGACTCCTGAAAAATGCTGACCTTTGTTTTGATGATTTTGTGCGTGTACATGCATGGGAAGGGTGGGATGACGTATCTAAATCATCACTCCCAGGACAGCGTGGCTGCAGCATGACTCTTCGTTTTGTTGGGAGATGTGGGCAGGGAGGGAGCGTGTGTGAAAAATTTTCATGAATCTTTTTCTTATTTCTGGCATACAGACAGGATAAGCCAGTATAAGAATGCCTGTGGGCCTGCTTTGGTTGGGGAGCTGGGGGAGATGATCTCCTCAACTGTTCTGTGGGAAGTTGTGCCTGACTCAGGTACTGCTGGCAGATTGGGGAAATAAAGGGCAGGGGCCAAGAGGACGGAAGGGTCCCTGAGACCGCAGCTACACCCAAGGGGCCTGTTGGAGCAGGGAGCAATGTCCATTGTGAAGAGCAAAATTCTGATCCTGCATGGCCCATGATGAGAGCTGGGGATATCGGACCTGCTGCTGGTGATTTCTCATTATTCTATTCGCCAGGATCTCCTTTGCTCAAATGCTGGCAAGATCTGCTGTATTGCTGACCTGTAGCAATTGCCATTTCGTGACCTTTTTTCAGCGGATATAATTGCCAGTTCCATCCTACGTTTTTTAGAAATCATTTCAGAGTTGCTAAGACAGTGATTCCACCTCATTTAAAAAAAAAAAAAAAAAAAAAAAAAAAAAAGATGAAAGGTTGCTCAGCCTTCGTTAGGTTAAAAACACCCCTGGTAAATGGCCAGTCATGATTTGGGGAGGAGATTGCTCCTTCCCAGGGTGCAGCGATGTATGAAACTGTAAGAGAACAAAGTTCACTGTCATTTTCTTCTGCCTGCAAAGGTGTCTGCTGCTGCTAATCATCAGGTCATTAACCTGAACAGCGCTGCTGGGTACGTGGTCTGCCTGAGCAAAGCATCTCGGTGCATCTCTGCCTCTGAACTCAGCAGAATTCTGCTTCGGGCTGACGTTTGGTGAGGAGACTGTTTTGAGAAGCAGGTAGAGGGAATGTGGAAAAGTGTGAATGTAGGAGCACTGGGCCTTCTGCGTTGCGTGCGGTCCTTTTACGCAGCACTTCAGACAAAAGATTCATTCACTTAATCTGAAGCATCTTGAGGGAAATGAATGCAGGCAAGTTCAGATCAATTATCACACCAAAAAAAAAGAAAAAGCTCGCGTTTCCCTGGGCAATCTGTGTGTACTTCAACGTCAAGCTGTGCATGAGAATATGTTACCACAAAGGAAGGTACTACGCTCTAATTAGCAGTCACAAAAATGAAATACCAAGGTGTTATTTCAGTGACTAAGAGCCAGACACATACAGATTGTGATACATGACTGTTACGTGGATACACTGTGCTCTGAGATGGTTTCTCGCAGGAAGATACAGCGTACTATTAGGCACTCATCACATGCAATCGTGCTCCTTTTTTCACAGGGTCCATATAAATTAAGCGTGAAAGGGCTTTAAATGCAATGCTATTTCTGTAGGTATGTATCATAAGTACAGTTGGATGGGAACTTTCCAAGAACACTTTTTTTTTCCCCCTGAGAGAAGGGGTTTGTTGGAAATGTCAGTTATGTCAAAACCAAAATGTTTGAGGAAACCTGGCTGTTTGACAACCTCTTGCTGACATTTTCGTGGGCTGCTAACAGAGAGCTGTCTGGTTTCTCACTGCCTTCTTGATGCTCAGGGACTCCCGGTCCAAGCTCAGGCTCTGCGTGTGGGCTGCAGGGATGGTTGGGACCTCAGGCCTTCTGTGCTGCCTGATAGCAGGTCTGGAAGTGGGAAGCTCCAGGCTTCCCAGCGTGAGTGTGAGATGGGTTATTCTGGTCTCCTCGGCAGAGAGCCTCGAGAGCTGTTGTTTCTGTTATTTGGGGCTTTGTCTTTCCCGACTCCGTAGGGTCCCACTGACTTTAAGGACTTAATGGGAAGTGCCCCAGAGTAAGAAAGCACGCAGAAAATCCTCCAGTGCTGGGAACAATCAACTGTTCCATTTCATTGAGGGGAAAAAAAAAATATGGTTTGGGTTTCCCTACTTTTATTTTTCTCCAAAATGTCCTTAGTTCTGGGTATTTCTAAGCTGCTTCTTGCTGTTCTAATTCAGAACAAAGCCTTTCACAAAACATCAGCATTTCCCATAGGAAAGAAATCCTGAGTTTTTTTCTAGCCTATATACAATGTCTTTGGGTTTGGTTCCTATGGGGATGGTGCTTGCAAAGGAGATAATAAGGCTTGAGCAGGCCACTGACTGAGCCTTTGCTTTTTAAGAACCAATGACTGACCTGTCTCGCCTTTCCTCTCCCTTGGCCAGAAGTGTCCCATGTATGACAACCCCCCTCCTCTACCAGCCCCATCTCAGAGCCACAACCTTGCTCACGTTGGTTTAACCCACTTACGTAACAGAGTGACCATGTACAACATTTTGGACCTTTGTTCTGTTTAAGACAAACACCCAGGAGCAGCAGATACTACCTGTGCCATTACTTTGTATTACAATGCATTTAGTGAAGCACAGTTGTTAATCAAGAGCTGTCTCCCACTGTATTTCCTTGCTTCTTTCTTCTCAGCTACTTCCATGGCTGGAAGCTTTCTAATGAGGTTTGAACTTAAAGCAGATGAAACAGCTTTGTCTCCACCCTGTTTCAAAGCCAGGTGCAACAGAAGAAATAGAGAACAATGATCACTAGGGAGCTTCTCTATGAGACAAATTCCCACTGAAGGAGGGAACCTCTCATGCAGGAGACCAGATACAGTCGCAAAAATGCTACCAAATAAGAGAGGACAATTGTTTTACAGTTTGATTTTTTTTATTATTATTATTATTTTATTATTATTATTATATAAGAACTGGTATCAAAGCATCTTGAGTGGACTTAAGGCTGCACTCCAGTGCTTCTTCCTGGCAGATCTGAAGTCTCCTGCTTCTTCAGAGGAGCAGCTGTCTCCATCACCGTTTTGGCAGATGTGAAGCTTTCTGCTTCTGCAGAGAAGCAGCTGTCTCCATCACCGTTTTGGCAGATCTGAGGTCTCCTGCTTCTTCAGAGGAGCAGCTGTCTCCATCACCATTTTGGCAGATCTGAAGTCTCCTGCTTCTTCAGAGGAGCAGCTGTCTCCATCACCATTTTGGCAGATCTGCTGCAGTTCTCTGTGCACCACCATGGAGGGCGCAGCTTCGTCTTTCAAGCACCTTCTCGTTGGGCAGCCTTCTCATCCTCAGACTGAGACACCCAAGGCCCAGCGCAGCCTTCTGAGGGGGCCTCCTGTTGCTCCGGCGTAACAGCCCAAAGGAAGCCAAGTCCACCCTTGCCCGCTCCTCGGGACTCCGAGCAGAAGAGATGACACCTCTGAACGAGAGGTGGGGATGGGGGATGGGGGATAGGGAAGGAGGCCACCCCACAGGCAAGCCTGCTTGATGGTATTTGGATGGCCTCCCCCCGCTAATGGCGGCGGAGGCTGTGCCGTGAATATGGAGCTTTCCGGGCGCTCCTGCAATGCAGATGTTTTCTTGCAGGTGGGAGCCCTGGCACGGTGACATTGTGCCAAGCCACATGGGCTGGAGGTGGATCCACCTCCATCGGTTCGTCGACCTCTGGAGCTGGATCCACCTCCATGGGCTCCACATCAGCAGCCCCGGTCGCTCCATATCCACCGTCACTCCTCCGCCGCCATTTACGCTGTGGTTCCATGAACCACTGAGCTGCGCGCAGCTGCGGGCAGTTCATCTTCCAGGATCTCTTCAGTCCAGCCATGCTGGCAATCGCTGAGAATCTGGAAGATGAGTGAGTGGCGGGCCAGGCGCAGGGGCTTTTATAGGCCCCTGTCACAATGCGGGGGGCAGATGCCACTGTGACATCAGGACGCCTCAGCGATGCCCCCATGACAACGTGCCACGCCCGAGGCCAAGCGTGGCCATGTTGGGAGTGGGTTTCTGCGGCCTGGAAGAGGCCCTTACGTGAAAGGAGGCCTGCAGGTGGGGGAAAGAGAGGGGGCCACTCTGAGGTGCCCCCTTGCCCTCATCTCTAGCGTTCAGGAGAAACCTTCTCACCATTTCTGTGGCTTCTTGCTTCCTCGTTTGGAGGAAGAGCTCTCCCGGCTGCTTGGAAGACTGCAAAAGGATGACATGTGGAACTCCCTGCAGTGACATACATTTTGGGAAGAGCCAGTTGGAACTAGAAACCTCATGAAGAGGTTGCTTTTGTTATGTGGAGGTGGAATGTGGATGCTGAATGTTAGATGTCTTGGTCAAATGAGTCAGTGCATTGCAAAGCAAACCAAACCGAGCAAATAAATGCAATGCTTTGACAAGCCCAAAGCTTTCAGGAGCCGTTTGGTGTTGAAATTGTGAAACAAGGCACCCCCAGCCACATCGTGCTATGAGGTGATTAAGAGTCTCATCACAGAATGCCTGAGGTTGGAAGGGACCTCTGGAGATCATCTGGTCCCACCCCTCTGCCAAGCAGGGTCACCTCAAGCACATTGCACAGAATTGCATCCAAGTGGGTTTTGAGCATCTCCAGAGAAGGAGATGCTCTCTGGGCAACCTGTTCCAGTGCTCCGTCATCCTCACAGTAAAGAAGTCTTTTCTCCTATTCAGCTGGAACCTCTGTGTTTCAGTTTGTGCCTGTTGCCGGGCACCACTGAAAAGAGTCTGGTCCCATTCTCTTGACACCCTCCCTGCAGATATTTAGACACACTGCTAAGATCCCCTCTCGGTCTTGTCTTCCCCAAGAGAAAGAGACCCAGCTCTCTCAGCCTCTCCTCATATGACAGATGCTCCAGCCCCCAGTCATCTTTGTAGCCCTCTGCTGGGCTCACCCCAGCACCTCCATGTCCTCTCGAGGGGCTCAGAACGGACCACAACACTGCAGGCGCGGCCTCCCCGGCGCTAAGGAGAGGGGCAGGATCACATCCCTCAACCTGCTGGCAGCACTCTTCCAAATGCAACGCAGGACACCGTTGGCCTTCTTGGCCACAAGAGCACACAGCTGGCTCATGGTCAGCCTGCTGCCCACCAGGACTCCCAGGTCCCTCTCTGCAGAGCTGCTTTCCAGCAGCTCAGCCCTCAACCTGCATTGGTGGCTTGGGGTTGTTCCTCCCTAGGTGGAGGACCCTGCACGTGCCCTTGTTGAACTTGATGAGGTTTGTCTCGGCCCAACCCTCCAGCCTGTTGAGATCCCTCTAAAAGGCAGCACAGCCCTCGGAGGGTTCAGCTGCTCCTCCGAGCTTTGTGTCACCAGCAAACTTGCTGAGGACACACTCCCTTCCATCGTCCAGGTTGCTGGTGAATAAACTGACCAACACTGGACCCAGTACTGATCCCTGGCAGACACTACAGACCTCCAACCAGACTCCACTGATCTGAACCAAACAGATTTCTTAACGTTTATTATCAAGACCAACAATGCCAACTGTCCGAGCTACTTGGCTGGTAAACTTAGGAGGTAAATAGGTATCATGTAGGTTGTATTCGCTAAGTAGAACTGTTCGTTGTTTACAAGGTGTCTGGAATTACTTCTAATTACAATTCATACACTTTGCAGCTTTATCTGATAAGCCATCTTTCAAGAGCTGTGGATGTGTAATCCTGAAGAAGACAGAGTCCCTGAACCAAAATTCCTTTGTTGAACATTCATTAAGCCTCTAGCTGAAGTGCACAGTGATGGGCGGGGGGGGAAGATCCTTCTTATGTAAAGGTGCTTGGGTTGAGTGGAAGGGTTCAGTGAGACTCAGCAGGCTCCAACCTCTGCTTAGGGATGCCAGCAGGACTTGGCTTTGTGCAGGGACAGCGTTGTGCAGCAGTTCTGCTGCCACGGAGCAGCTGGGTGGGGATATTCGTGGCACGAGCGAGAAGCAGCTACCAGAGGCAGGAGAAGAGCGGCGCTGTAGAATGGCAGCTTCAGACCGAGCTGGGGGCATCCAGCACAGCAGCTCAGGGTTCGTTAGCCTCCCAACGGGTTGGGAGCAGGCACCCACACACAACTGGTGTGGGATCCACGCTCAGCAAAGGGAAAAACACTGTGAAATAGGTGCATGTAAGCTCTACTAATAGCTCTGAAACATCAAAGTAAGACATTCTCAGATGAGTGTAACAGGCGTCACAATATGAGCTCCCTGGAAGTCAGGTAGAAAGCACAGTTCATTTCTGACAGACTTGTGAAATCCCTCTACACTGAACTGAAGGCTGCCAGCACAGTAGTTCCCTGGGAGGCTTCTGGTGCTGCCATTGACTTCTCCAGAGGCTGAACTTTCTTCTAAGTAGAACAACTAACTTTGCAGCTCAAGCAAAGAAACCATTGCAAGCCTGAATCTTCGTGCTGCTCAACAGCATGTAGGCAGATCTCTGCGTCTGGATCAGCACCACAAAGACTGGAATGCTCTCAGTAAAGACCTGTGCAGGTTTGTTTTGACGAAGCAGTAGAGGCAAACAAGAGCGTGGGCTATTCGAAGTGTGTGTTTTTTGTTCTGTTTTTCCCCCACTGAAACACACATGGGTTGTGTCCTGCACCCTTATCAGCAGATGGACCCAGAAGACTTGGTGTTGCCAGCCCAAGCTTCTCCCCTGGACTTGGGAGGGAATCATTTTTCTCTGGGATGGGCCAGTGACCCTGCAGCTTTGCTGGTCCTGTGTTGAGGAAGCCTGCTTAGGGAGTGGAGGATCTGCTTGTCGAGGCCAGGCTTCAGAGCTGACTGAGAAACAAGATGGATTTCGGAGCACGGTGCTCTTCAACAGGAAGCGTGCTCTTCACATCAAAAATGGTTTGGGGGCTGCGTAGAGGAGGAGGTGTGACCTCCACCATTTCCAGAGAAAACTGGGGAATCATTCCTAATGGCTGTAAATAAGCCTCCGCTCCATGTTACAATGATTCATTTAGCACATGTAGCTGAGAGAATATTCTGGCAGGAGGAAAATGTCATCTGTAGACAAAACATGTCTATAGTGTCTCAGGAGCAGAAACAGAAAATAGGAAAATACTACAATTGTTAAAAGAAATTGTGAGATCACACAACAGAACGCCTGGTTGTAATTGTAGCTTACTGGCTGCTTTTAGTCTCTTTATGTTCCCTTCGTCTTGCTTTGCAAATTATGCTGATAAATAGAAACAGGCATTGCTCTCTTTAAGTCCTTAAAAACATAAATAGTTCTTCCAGGTGGCATGTGGCTTTTTACTGTCTTCACAGCAAGACTATCAATCATGGCACTTTTTCCTGAGCAACTGCGTCCACAAATTTCCATCCCTCTCCTGTTCACATTTACTTGCTGTGCTGAAGTACCAGCCTTTCATATATGCTCTCGCTAACCATTCTGCCCTCCAGGAGAAGGATTATAATAATTTATCATTTTTAAGCCCAGTAGGGGTGTGTTTGACTGAAGTTAAAGTCATTCACAACACGCATCAGAGGGGAATGAAACGAAACATTAGCCGTGCAGATTTTCTCTACTCTGGGAACCCTGCAAAGAACTGGGAACAATAGGACTGAGTGTTTGCCAGGTGTAGGTTGTTTAACTAGAGCACACACATTATTCCCTAGAACAAAAGATCTCAATATACAAGGTATTTCATTTTCTTCCACCTCCGAACTGGCAGATGGGTGCTTGCCCTGTGGTTGTTGCTTTGCTGTTTGTGCTTCTTGGGGAGCCTTGACAAGAGATGTGGGGCCAGGTGAGAGCACGAGGCTTCGTAACACACTCACTTTCCAGGGCTGTGCCCTTCAGTGTGCCAGGGCTGAGTGCGGCACACAGCTGGGCCGTGGCCGTGCCTCCCAGCTGCTGGCCCTGCCTGGCTCTGGTGCCTTAGCCAGCGTGAGCTGCTGCACGAAGTGCCAGCTGTCTGGGATGCTCCCCTGGCCAGCCAGATGATTTGGTCAGAAAAATAGTCTGTAAAGAGATCATAATCTCCTGCTTAATATACCTCTGAGATGTGTCGTCCCTAAACGTTCACAGGGCAATTTAATGATAGCATTTATTTAAGAAGCTAATAACACGGGTTGTAAAACCTGATATAAAAGCACAATATACCAGAGCGATGGTTATTAGCAGATTGGTTCACACTTTTTGAAAGGTTTGTTAGGGAGAGGCCTTTAAGAAAAATGTAATAATTCACAAATATCTGAAAAATGTTCTTCCAGGTTCAGGTCTTTAGCACTCTGGTTATTATAAGCTGTACAAAGGTAATACAGGTTTTCAGTCTGCTGCCTCTCCTGTAATAAGCTTGCTGATTCATGATGGTCTGTTACTCCTGATAAAATAGAATCTATAATCAGTGTTTCATGGGTAAGTGTGAGGAGCTTACTAGCATGAGTATCCTTTTTCTCCTTCCCTTACCAGGAGGTTGCTCAAGATACACTCTGTAATCTAAATAGACAGATATGGCAGTACCATCACAGCATTTTATTTTCTTCCCATTTATCCTCTGGGTGCCAATCTCTGGTTCTTTAGAGGCAGTCACATTAAGTCTGTTTTACACAGTGTAGCAGAAACAACACATCACTGAAGAGATGGTGATACCAGAGCTGGCGCAAGGAAGAACTTCCTGGCAGGTAGTCCTCTGCACTGTTATGATAACTGATATATAACACATAATTTCTAGCAAGCTTACACCCCATTGGCTTACACACCACCTAATAGGGGTGAACAAAACAGGCACAAGTAATCTTCCTCGTTTCATATAGGATTTGTCATCATAGTCAGGCATTGGGACAGGCTGAGCAGGGAAGTGGTGGAGTCACTGTCCCTGGGGGTGTTCAGGGAAAGATTGGATGTGGTTTGGTGGGTGATACTGGTGGTAGGGGGGTGGTTGGACCAGATGATCTTGGAGGGCTTTTCCTACCTTAATGATTCTACAGCTTGGTAGTCAAAAAGGTACGTATGTGTAATAAATCTCTAAGGCAAGGGTTTTTATGTAACCTCAGTAGGGATGGGCAATTTAGCTTCTCTTTTCTTTATGTTACATATTTTCTGTCTTGAATGACATATGTTGTTACTACCACAGCCTGGAAGACATACTGTTGAAGTCTTATGTATGAGCAACGCTTGTAAGTGAGGCAGGGTCTATGTGGAGAGGAAATGCTTTTCCACAGATTAAGTAGGAAAGCAGATGCTTCCAAGAACATGGTCCTTTCTACAGCTCACTTAGCATTCACAGCACTGGGAACACTGAACAAAGCAAATAACAAGTGCTGTTCCCATTTTACAGGACATAGTTGGCAAAGAAACCACACTGACACAAGTGAAGCCAAGTCTTCTGAGTCCCATTCAGGTGATTTCTGTTCAGACATCATCTCTAGATGTACACCAAATAACACTTAAATGACATGTGCACCGTGACATTGATTTAGCTGAAGCCGAAACAACAGATCATCCAAAGTCAATTTTATCATACACTGTAATTACAAAAATTAATGGTCAAATATTCGCATTTTCAGATATTCATCCTTAAAGCACCCAGAAAAGTAATAATGACTGATAATGCTTAGAAGGAGACATGCCTTCATTCTGTCATCTTCAGCAGTCATTTTTTTTATTCCTAGTGTGTGCATTTGTGCGTCAGCAAGTGCACAGCCTGTCTGGCTTTGCCACGTGGTAACTCAGTCAAGGCAATGAAGACAGGAACAAGGGCGGGTACTGCTAAGTGGGCTGAATGCAAGAGAACAGTAGGTTTTGCTGAAGCAGGGGGTAAAAGCTTGAAGGGCTTTACAGATGGGCCTGGGTCAATCCTGTTTAATATCCCTATTAATGTCATGGGAAAATGGGAGTATAATTATAAAATTGGTCCAAACCTGAGAGGATAAAAATACACAGGGAGAGCTCTGAGGACTAAACCAGCAAAGTGTGCAGAAATGAACAGCACCCAGGAAAAGTGTGTGCTGTTAGGCACTAAGCATAATAGTTTCTGGTAAGGAGCTCTACAGCTGAAAAAAGAAAAAGGGAGGAGTAAGGCAGAAATAAATTCATTGACCAGAGGATGACTGACATGGTAAGCCAGATGAATGTAAACCTAAAATAAGTCAGGCAATATTTTTCCACTGGAGATAGGGCTATGCGCAAGGTCCTGAGCTAATTTCATCTTAAATGGTGTGAATAATTCTAGCAATTTGTGTTCAGAAAGGACTAATTCATATTGGAAGAGGTACAGAAGAAGACTGGTAGGACACTAGGGGAGTGGAAAACCTGTCTTACAAGTGAAGACAAAGCAAACTCAGCTGGTTTGCTCTGGCAACATAGTTGTTCTCTATAGATATGCTGTCGGGTAATGTCAGAGGCTAGGTGTAGCACCAGTTCCATTTAAAAAACAAAAACAAAAAAACCCACAGTTATATCTGAGAACTGATGTCTAGCACTTAGAAGAAGTGCAGGCATAGTAAGACCAAAACCTGTAACTCTGATGAAGCCTGATCTGTTTGTGAAAAGATTTTTGTAATGGGATCAGTTGTTGTGCCCGTTCTTCCAATCTTGATATCGTTTAAGGCCAAGGGATGGGTTTTAAACCTGAGGCTGTGGGTTTTATTTTTAGCTGCTTTGGAACTACTGAATTGTCAGGTAGCACCCTAAGCCCCTAGGTTTGTGAGAAGTCTTTGAACTAAAGTTCTGTACTTTGGAGTTAAGTCAGAATTGCATTTAATCAGATTGGTTTGGGCTGTCACCAAATACCTGCGCGCTCAGATCTTAACCTAAGTAGATTCTACTGGCTGGGATTAAATCATATCCTTTTTAAAGTCAGTTGGTGTAATTCCTGTGATTTCAATGGCGTTATGCTGATTTTGAGAAGTTACAAAAGAACTTGCTGGTTGAGATATAAATGTGATGAATAAGGGAATGGAACCACATGAAAGCAAAGCATTAAATGGATTATTTTCTCATATGCTGTTTTCTCATTTTAAGTGTCTATACTTAGTCAGCATACCCTCTGCCATAATCACCAACTGCATTTTTTCTTCAACCACCCATGCACATTTTTCCTTCAGGAGAGTGTTTCAATGCCATTTTATATTTTTGTAATACCCTTCATTGTTTTGAAATGCTTTATATTTGGCAGTGATCCTGTACTCTTGTACAGGACCACCTGTTGTGTGCAACCCCTCTGCGAACACAAGGTGCAGCCTCTCAATTCTTCACGCTTGAACCCGACATCACTTTTTCACAGAAACTTCTCCTTCTTTCTAAGTCGTGTTTTACTGCTGGGGTTTCCCTCATGCTTGCTCTTTTGCATTGCTTGATTCAGCATATGCGTTTTTTTTTTTTGGATCAATGTTTAAAATAGCTCTGTCAAACTGCTGACTTGTATGCCTTGTAACAGCAGTGGATGGGCAGCAAGGCTCTATGAAAAAGGAAAATGAGTATATTAACTTTTATAGGTTGGAAAGAGTGACTTTTGGTATGACTCACAATGTTTTAACCATGAATTCTGACTCAGTGTGTAGTGTAGCAGCAGAAGTAGTGATTGAGATGGCAAAAAATTCTAGCAGTCACACCTAAAGGCCACTGGTGATTCACAGCATCTGGAGATCACCCGTCCCACAGGAATGCCAGCAGATGATTGCTTTTGGAGGCATCAAGCCCAAATAGGTTGGTAACTGCTCCATCACTTGCTTTATCTTCAGTCCTAGGAATCCCTCACTAGCGGTTCAAATCACTTGCTGACTTTAGAGCTTTGAATCCTAATGCTTGGGTAATCTAGTAGCTGTTTTACTCTTTTCCTTCTCTTGATATCTTAATTGTGCAAGGCCTTTATCCGCATTAATCTATTGGTAAACTGTGTTGCCCCGTTTCAGAAGAGTTGAGCTGCCCCCAACTCCTCTGTACCGGGCATTTGGCAGCATGCCTTTAGGTGCTGCTCAGACCTCCCCTGTGACCACAAGTGTCCTCTGTGGGTCCCTAGCACCTTCTGGCTTGTAGCTCACTGCTCTACCAGTATAAACCAGAAGGGTAATTCTGTGTTGCTGTTGCTATCGTGGAAATAAATCAGGACGAATTAACTGTCAACAGCACTTCACATCAGTCTGTAGTCTTTAGTTTTACTGCATGTGATGTATTCATTATCTTGCTTTTTATTTTATACGGTATTTTAGTAGACACTTGGTCTAGATCATTCCAGAGGCAGTGTGACTGGCTTGTGCTAACTAAACAGTCACTGTTTTTGAGGAGATGTTTCCAATACTTTAATAACCAGTTTGTCAGCTGTGTTCATTGTAATGTGAAGCTGCAAGTAAATGCTAAACAGCTTGGTGGTTTGACCACAGCAACAATTAGCTCTGAAGTGACTTTCTGCTATAGGCAGTCACTTCATTAAGTATTTATGAAACTGAAATGTTTCTGTTAATAAAACACAACTGTAGCCTCTGAGAGAAAGTTTGATGCATCAGTGCTTTGCTTCCTATATGATTTAATGCATTCGCTGACTGGTAATTTTTCTGACATAAAGAATAAAATGTGAAAAATGAGAAATGGTAGAAACACCAGCTTTGGGCTTCAGGAGAAGCACTAGCAGTAATTTCCATGCTAATACTTCAACCTAGTCCTTGTGAGCTGTGATCACACGAGCTAGCAGCACCCAGCAGTTTGCACTGGGATATATACTGGTCCTACAAACCCAAGTGCATCTGGGGCTGGTGTTCCTGTGCTGGGAGGACCACACAACTGCCACCAGCATCTTGTGTTCATAAAACCATTCCTCTCCCAGCACAGCCTGATCCTGAAGTCACAGACAACATTGAATTTAATGAGTAGGGCTGAGAATTCCCATTAGGATTCAAGTAGTTATGTTTTGCTGGTGAAAGGGAAAGAAAACCTGTCAGAAATCTAATTACCTTTGGATTAATACTTCTATATTGGGGTCACTTCATGTCTAGCATTCCGTGTTCAGCAACTGTTTTTTCATACCAACGTAACTGGTATATGGGACCTTCAAAGGGTTGGTCTGTCACCAAACTCCATGTTATGATAAGATGCAGTCGTCAAGCTGAAAGCAGCCCAGGGCCACAAGCCACAGCTGATGGGTTTAAATAGAGGAGATCAGTGCAAAGAGGAATGGAGTCGTGGAGAGGTGCACAAAGACCTGGGCACTAGGTCCTTCTTTAGTGGAAGAAGTTCCCCGCTTCCTTTGACTAATTAAAAGCACTGCTGACTAACCTGGAGGAAGGCAGAATGCCTTTTTCATTCAAAGGCTTTTTTTTTTTTTTTTTTGAATAGAGTCTGGCTGGGAGCCTGCAGTGGCTATGGCATTCAAGGCTTAGGCTGGCAGGAAGCGAGACTAGTTTATACAAAACCACAATGACATGAGCTAGTTTTGACTAAAATGAGCTCAAACAAAGCAGTAGTATACTCCAACAGCTTCCGCCTTCCTGTTTCTTCTGCAAAAGAAAATCCACATGAATCTGTAGATGTGCAAGCATACAGCAGGCATACCGGGCCTTGATCAGGAAGAGATGTCTGTGCTGAACTTTATGCACTGAACTTTTGACTTAACTGTGGCTAGTACACAGTTAAGATCTGCCTACACGCTTACCTAGCTGGAGAGCTGGGTGATCTTAACTTTGCTTTCAGTGAAATCGGTGGGAGGTTGTCCTTTTCCTCAATGGGAACAGGGCCAGGCATCGAGTTATTCTACTTAAGAAAGCAGCAGCACAACCACACAGCCAAGTAAGAATTGAGGAGAAAAAGAGGGAAAACTCCAACAACAATGGGTTAGAAAAGTAAAACGCTGGGTGGGTAGGTTTATCCTTTTATAAAGATTATGGAGCCAAATGTATGGAAGTGCTTCACAGGGCAGAACATCACAGTTCAGCAAGGATGGTTGCAGTTGTTTGATTTAGTTGCAAATAGTGCCTTAAGGAAAAGAGCGGTATCCAAGAAAGAAAGAAAAAAATGGATTCAATATTAGTACATTTTTTGTATACACAAGATAGGATTTGATAAATGCTTTCAACATTCCTTTAAACACCAAAGCTATAAAAAGTACTGGATGCAAAGCAGAGGTCTTAAGTCATTAAAAATTCTTCCTTCCAAAAATAAGCAAGTGAAATGATAATTCAACCTGCATTGCATTTTCTCCTTTTAGCTTTAAGTAAACACAGCCAGAAGTTCAGTTCGCTATTTATTTGCAAACACTGCATAATAAACATAAATGTACTGCTGTTAAGAATAATAATGCAATGCTAATGATTCTGAAAAGCAAGAAGGGAATAAAGGAACCATCTGAAGGAAAGGGACAGGTAATTAGGCAAAGCAGGGAGATGAGAAGGTAGATAAGTACCTAAGAAAATTATACAGTGAAGGTGATTAAGAATACAGGCATAGAAACCACATGTTAAATACTAGAACAAAAAAATAAGGAAAGTGCTGACAAGGATGAGCTGTGAAAGGTGAATCTAAACGGCAAGTGTTGAGTATTTGAAATGTAGCAATCCCCCTGGTTCATCCAATCCTGCAATCTACTGTTCCCAGAATAACCAGGGTAAGACTTTGCATTGTAACCAGGAACGTGTGGCCTCAAATGAAAACACTGCAAGCATGGTAGTCTTGCTTTCCATATCTGGTTTGAACCCCTTGCTGTCCCAACAAGCCTCCTGCTCTCACTGCTCCTCCCTCCCACCCAGCTTTGATGTGAGGGGCTCGCAGGAGCCCCACTGGCTGCTTTTCACTGGTGCTCAGCCCAGGTTGTTCACTGATGGCCCCTTTCCTGCCATGCAGTTGGCCGAGGAGGTTTCCATCTCCTCTTGGATGGGTTCCCAGTGGATGGAAATTTAGGGGATGCCACCTGGATCAGCACATCTAAGCTAAAAGCACAAGGCTTTTGTGTATGTGTGAGGGGATGGCTCTCAAGCTGACAATTACAAGACATTAACAGACCTAATGGGTCTGCACAGGGGAAGGGAGGTACCTAACAAGCAGCGACCAGTGGATTACATAAATTAATCATGATTTTAAATGAATGTTTGTTCCTAGTTCCCTCTGAACCACTTTTTCCATTGCCTTTGATGAAATGACCTTGTTTCTGTTTCCCAAGAATACAGCTGGAAGAATACAGGGGAATACAGATATTAGAGAGGCATTAACAGAGCAAATAAATGATGCTGGCATGGGATGTGGAAGGAAAGGGGTGCTAATAACTATAAAATATTCTAAAAGTTGTAATGCTTTTTTGTGGCTAGCAATAAAAATTGGAATTCTTTCTATTTGCAAGCAGTAAGGTTGGAACAAGGCAGTCTACAGGCTTGTATCTGTTAGCTGCGAGCAAAGAGCCTTCAGTTGGCCCAGAGATGTTGCTGGGCAGCCACAGTTATAGTGCTGCCGGTGAATGGCTCTGATGGAAGAAAGCTTTAATTGGGAGCTGCATCCTGAAAGGGACTGCAAAATTGCAGAAGTTCAGCTTTTCCTCGGGAAAACCCTCAGCAGTGCCGTGCTGTGTCTGAGCTGCCGGAGCCCCCAGCACAGTACCCAGCTGTTGCCGGCTGTGCCACGGGGTGACAGCGCAGGCAGAACAAGCTGCAGGGCCGTGCAGCAGCCCTAGGCCATGCAGAGCACACAGGTTTTGGCTGCTGCTGGTGGCTTGTTCCTCCTGATGGACAACCTGTGTGTGCTGCATCCTGCCCACGCTGCCTTCAGTGCCCTGCGCTCTCCTGTGCTTCAACACCCCTCCTGTCTGGCTCGCCTGAGCTCAGGAAATGCTGTCCAGTGCTCGGGCAGCCAGCTGGTTAAGCAAGGTTATTTGCCTTGGGTGGTGCGTGCCTCCTTTCACTGGCTTCCCAGCTGTGGAGTGTTTTATGGTGCTGTGGCATTTAGTTAATGTTTGTAGAGGATGAAGTGGTAAACATTTTAAACTACACTTTTGTCTTTGCAATGGAGTGAGTGCTTTCCCCTCTGACAGTGCAAACTTGACTTTTGTCTAAGATTAACGGCAAGGATGCTTTGTGTGTTTTAATGCTGCTTTACCTCAGCTTGAACAACCAACTGTTATTATTACTACTTTAACATTTCTAACCAAATGTCACCTGTACTCCTTAAGCTTGTCATGATAATGAAAACTTAGTTGATTTAGTGATTAACTGAGCTGATTTAATTATCTTGGGTAAATAATATTATATGCTAATGTAAGGTAATTTATTTCTTTCTAATCTCTTAGAACCCTATATGCGGCAATCAGATTCTTTAAATATTTACTGAAGTACTTAGATGTAATAAATCGGATAAAATTACCCGTGAGTGACATTATGTTACTGCCAGCATGAGTTCCTTCTCTGCCATGTATAGAGGAGATGGGGAAAATGCTCCTGCTGTGCTACAGACACAGGGAAAATGATTCTGGAGGTGCTCCCAGGCCCTATGCCACTATCACGGTAATCTGTGATCTGAGTTTGCCCTTGCAGCTGGAGGCTGGGGAAGCAGTCCCTGCCACAGACCTGCCTTCGTCCCGCAGGCACAGCAGGGGTGGCCGCAGGAGGAGCAGCTCTAGTGAGGGCGATGTGGAGGTGATGCGAGGCAGTGGGGTGCTGCAGTGAGGATCTCCTTGCGGAGGCTCCTTTGGGAGGTCAGACCGAGCCTCATCTTTGTGTCTGGCCCTGCTGCCCCGCTGGCTGCCCTCCCTTCCCCAGACACACCGGCACAGCGTGCATTTGCACCCACGTGCTGTATGGTGGTGTCTTGTAGTTTAGTGCCATGGACGTTTATAAAGAAAATGAAATACTTACTGCTTTAATACAAGCTGGCCTTAAGAGTCTCATAAAAATTCTGTATTGATTCAGCTCTTTACTAAACTATTATATAAAACTGCTATAAAGTTCCATAAAGTTTCTAATTACAGGGAAGCCTGTATAAGTCTGTATCTGTTTTTTACTGCCTCTTGAATGCAGCCATTGAAAACAGCACAGACATCCCGTTACACACAGGACTGCATCCCTTGGACATGTCCTGAGGTGGGTTTTTGTGTGTGACTTCGCTTACAGCTTCTTTGAACAGAACTCGGGTGGGCGCTGGGCGGGATGCGAATGTGAAGCGAGCTGCTGGAGGTTGCTCTGCCCTCCGCAGCTGGTGCTGAGCTGCCGTGATGCTCTGAGAACTGCACACAGGCGCTGACGTGAGCAGCCGGCTGCCTTAACTCCGGGGCCAAACATCTGAAACATTGATGTGACATCCACAGGTAGTTCAAAGAACGGTCTCAGAAGCTGCCAGGTTTTACTCATTTCGTAAGCACCATATTCTTAGAAGTACCAAAAGTCATATGAATGTATTTAATGGTCTGAGTCAGTAGCAAACTCCCAAATAGGACAGGTGTTTGAAGCGTCCCTTTTCTCAAGAAAAGGGTAAGCATATTAAAAACGCTTAGTTGCCTTGCATTTTCCATAGTGTACATGCTAGCTGTTTTTTCTTTCTTTTCTTTTTAATGCTGAGATGCCTGTATTTTTCTCCTACTGAAAAAAATAAATAAATAAAAATAAATCTGATCTACCATAAGTATTGAGTAGCAGGTTAGCTCAAGTAAGCAGAAAATACTAATACTGACAGCAATCTGACTACCTGCTTGTGTAAATGAAACACACCTCCAAATCTTCTTTATAGGCATGGGGAAAACTAGAGGGGGAAAAAAAAAAGGTTGAATAATGATAAAGATTCCTATAATGAATAAAATGACTGGAAAGTAGGACTGGAGTTGAGATAAGCTAAAATCAAGACGTTGTTAGTATCTGTTTGAAAATACTGTACTTAAAAGAAGCCCTAAAATGCAATGGTTGTACCACTAAACTCTTCAGATATTTTCATGGTTTACCAAACACAGGAAACACCTCCGACAGGGGTGCACCAGCAGGATGTTGAGGTTTCTTTAACTGCTGACTAAGTACTGGTATGAACAGCGGAGTTAGTGCTCTGCTACTACCCTTAGATGACGATCTCTTAAACTGTTCGTGGTCTGTGCCGTCAGCCTGACCACTGGGGTTGTGAGCATTAGGCATTGCTTTACTGCCCTTGCGAAACGTGAGCTGGGATTTGTACTCGTGATGCTCAGGATTCCTCAACAGGTGAGGTGGGAGCATGGTCAGCATAAGGCAAAAGGGAGCTCTGTAATGCGTGGGAAATGGTCAATGCCAGTAACTGAGCTCTCAGCCCATGAGCATCGCTTGTAGCCTAGCGCTGTAGTGAGAGCTTCTGAAAAATGATAGGAATAGCAATAGGAATCACGGTTCTTCACGCGTTGAATATATGTACCTCTACAGCTCTGGCCAATCCCTTGACACAGCTGGGCGTGCTGAAAACAAAACCACTTTTCAGCAATGTTTGCAGGAAATTTACACTTGTGGGCACCCGTTTTGGGGGCCTACCAGCTGGTTCTCACCATGAAATCTTTACAGCTGCCACTTATCCTATTCTTCTTGGGTGCATCTTATTTTTAATTGCTTCAGAGTTGACCTCGGCAGACTTCGGGTGAGTGTAGGCAGCATTCGGGCTTTCGAAATGCTTGCCTGCACAACCTTCCATGTGCCAGGTCCCAGGAAAATGTGAGTTTGGGTGGCTGTGAAAGCTGGCAGAGGTCTGAGATTGGGCGAGGGGCAGCAGCAGCTGCAAAATGAGCAGAAATGTCAGCGTAGGTGGGACTGCTGGGAGCTCAGCGGCTGTCGTGCTCCTTAGGTAGGGAGTGGGGAGTCTGGCAGAGGACAAAGGTGGCTGTAAAGAGTGAAGGTGTAAAAGTGAAAGGGTGTTGTGGGTGAGAAGCGAGACAGGAAGGTGTTGGGGAGAGAGGGGAGTGGGAGACACAGGGCACGAGTAGTGAGGGTCTTGGGTGTGTGGGATGGGAGAGGCTTTGGAGCAGATGACTGTGAGCTTTCAGATGTACTGAGAAAAAGGATGGAGGTGGACTGGGGTTGGAGTGAATTTGGAATGAGGGTTCAGGGGACCGAACTTCTGCCCTGGGAAGAGCAGAGGAGCTGCAGGCTCTGGGAGTGGGCTCCAGCACAGAGCTCTGGGCACTACGAGGAGCTGTGGCCCTGCAGCGTCTGTACCCAGGATGCTGGCTTGGGAGCAGGAGGGGGGCACACTCATGGTCCCCTCCATCCCAGTCCCCATATTGCCTTCACTGACATGGTCAGAGCCTCTTCTGGGTCAAGCCCCAGTCTTCAGGTTAGGATTGTGCCGTTTAAACGTCCAGGCTTTCACTCACATTTAAGGGCTGCTCTTACACCTAGGCCCTTTAGGTTAATATGTAGTAGACCTTTGCATCCATGTTTCATTTTTTCTGAGCCCCTGAAAAATAGACAAAAACTGGTTAATTCACCTTAGTGCTTGACTGCCTAAAGCTTTCAGATACAGGGTAAAATAACAGCATGAAGAGAGTCTGGCTCCTGTTAGGAGTTACAAGCTGAATTCACAAAACGGTGATGGGAACTGAAAAGCTTTCTCTTTTATCCCTGGGAAGGGTGTGTGTTTTCCAGTCCAGATGGCACATGTTTTGAATTGGGGGAGACAAAAGCAAGCATTAGAAAATCTTTTAGACACAAGTAAAACACCAAGCTATTGTCTTTGCAACATCCTGCACGTAAAACACCTGACATGAAACACAAAATGGCAGCTACAAGAGAAGGTATTCAGCAAAATGAAATGCTTTTCTCTTCCCCTTCCTCTCACTTGTAACTTGCATCAAAATTGGGCCAGATCTCATGGTTTGGTCTCTGCAGAACCTCCATCCAGCTGACAGAAGCAGCCGTGCTGTTCCCTGTTCTCCAGCAATTCGGCAGGCAGGGCGCTTGCTTAGGATTCAGAATACCAGGATTCAGTTGTTGCTTTGCTTGTGCTGCATGGGTTTGTAAGTTCGGGCTACTCTGGACTGTGTGGGGACCCTCAAGCCTTTCCATTCAAGCTGTTCTACTTTGCTTGACATAATTAAATATTAATTGGGCCAGACTGAGCAAGTAAATGACTTTTTATAGCCTGGCAACTAGGCCACTCACCCAGGAGAAGGAAAACTCAAGTTGTAGCAATCATATTTTACAATTAGAAGCATAATGCTGTATTTAAGTGCATGAATATTTGTTAGATTTTTTGAAAGCATTTTCCATGGTGTCTGTTCAAACTGCACTAAGAGCTTCTGAGGACCAGTCCTGCTTATTTGGATATCTAAAGTAAGGCCTTGTGCACTGATGTTTAGAATCCCATTTGAAACAAAGCAAAACAAAAGCAAGATCACTGAGCCAACTTTGAAGAATCTGAGACCCAATCTCAGCTAGGTCTCATGATTCCCTGTGAATGTGGCTTTCCAAGAAAATATACTGAGTGGCTGCAAATCCCTGCCTTGGTACCCGGCCTGAAACAAGAGGGTTTCTGTTTTGGAAAGCCTCCCTGGAAGCACGTTTCCAGACCAGCCTTTTCGTTCATAAACTTCCACAATAAAAAAAAAATATCATAGTTTCCTACAAGATTCAAGCCTACATTTCCTGCTAGTAGAAGTAACTGCCCAATGGATTAAGGTGGATTTCCCAAGGGGGTCCCTGCTTGTGCTGGGTGATGGTGGGGCCAAACCCACAAGCCACAGAAGAAGGAGAAGCCCCTCACCCTTAGAGGGACTGCACTGACTTCTCTGCTCCACACGAGCAGAGGTTGTAGCCATGTGGATGGGTCCTGCCTTGTCCTGTGTGCAAGCCGACAGAGGTCATTGCCACGCTCAGGTTTGTTGTAGTTAACCCGTGCTTACACGGGTTAAATCATGCCAAATCATTCTAAGCATTTCATAAAATTTAGTTCTTAAACTGTAGGGTTTTTTTGTTTATTTTGTTTTGTTTTTAAACTTTCAGTATCTTTTGTCTCCAAAACATTTATATTCATTCGATTGGTTTGTTCTAAAATTAAATTGTCAATTACCTCTTCACTGACAAATATTTTTGCTTCTAATGAAATACATAAAAACATAACTCCTCTGGTTATTCTAAAACATTTACAGTAGGTGAAAGAAGATGATATTTTTGTTTGTGAAATTAAATTCTATGATGTCTGCCTGTCTTTTTAAATTAGAAACCTGTGATCCTTGAAAGAGAGGAGATCGTGTTCTTCACTCTCAAAAATTAACTGCTATTCTTATAGAATTTCTAGGCATTTTCAAGTATCCTGTGAATGTATCACAGCCTTTGGATTTCTTATTGTAAAAATCTGACAGTAAAAATAATGTTTGGTCCAAGTTATTCTTAGTATTTGAGAAATGTGCAGCCCAGAATCAAATGAGATGTTAACTTTATGATTTCTCTCTTTAATAAAATGCACCGTGCTTAAATAGAATTAGGGAAGGTCTGTGCAGATGGACAAAATGATATGTCCAGCTTTTTTTTCTTTTGTTACAGAGTTTCTTCATAAAATATTCACAAGACATACCTGAATAATTTACATTGCCTTAATTCACTGGGCAGGATAGTTAAGGTAAAAAAGACCACAGTCATTCAGGCAACAGAAAGCCACCCTCTTTGAATAGAAGACTTTGTGTGTGTCTGAACGTATATATCTACATCTTAATGTTGCCTCATACTTGTTTGTTCTTTGTAGGTGGTTTCCAATTTTAAGATTCTAGATTGATAGCAGAATTAGTTGCTGTTTAATAAACTCTGGACTGTTTCAACTGAAGTCAGTGGAAAAAGAGCCTTTGGCATTTTACATCCTTGCCTCATGTTAAAGTGAAGGGTCACAGAGGAATGTACTCTTGACCCTGAAGGAGAAAAGCCTATACATTTTCTCAACTATTCTCACGGTGATTCATGACAATGCAGAGAGCTCACTACAATATGGTTTTCAGACAGTCATATAATAAAATATATAGCTCATAATCTTCAGCTCTATAAACATAGGTCACTACCTTGTGGGAGCTCCCATGATTTAAGTCTGTGAAAATACTGCTGTGTATTGCAGATCTGACATAGCCCTTATTGGGATTTTTTCCAGAGGACAGTCCCTTTCCACAGAGGTGAAGAGTGAGATTATCCGTGCAATAGCATCCAAACAGTGGAGGATGGTTCTGAACCCCCTTAGGAAAGCTCACTGTATGGTTTGTAGTTAACACAGACACATGGATGCTAATGTACGTGTACTCATGCTGAGCCTTAGACTTCTTTGCAAATCTGGTTATCAAAATGCTGGCTGCTGCTGCAAGAACAAAGTAGGAGCAGTGTTAAAATCTGAAATTTTAAATTAAGACCTTAAAAAAATAAACTCTGTGTTGCTTAATGCTTGCCAAGCTAGTAGATGTGTGAAAACAAGGCTATAAACTTTCGTTTATGCTGAAATAGTGCAGTGTTTCCACAAAAATGCAGGTGTTAATGTTGTAGCACATGCTTCCCAGTGCAATCAGCTCTACAAAGCGTATTTGACAAATTTGACATTTGATATTCAATATGAAAGCAGTGACTAGCACTGTCTCCTTACAGCCAAGGGTGTGCTTTGAGAATATCTGTGCAGCTCTGTCTTGTAATCTTCATTGGAATACATGGGGATATGTTGTGACGTATTCCAAAAAGGTGGTAATACTTTGCCTAAAATGTGGACTTCTAAATAAAGCCATAGCACACTTGTTAATGCTGCAAAGGTTTTGTTGTCCAATTCATATTGTTGAATAAAATATGCAAATATAGCCAGATGCAAAATCAACCCAGAAACAGGTTTCTCTTTATCAGAATTGTCCTATTATTGTGAATATATCTACAGAAAATATTTTGACAGCGAATGAACGTATTATGTTAGTTCAAGTGTTATATTTCAGATAAGAAAAGTTTATTAAAAATATTCTTTCTTGATGCCATCAACATAATTAAAGAAGAAAACAATAAAAATTACATTGTAATTTCTCTGTGAAAAGTAATAACCCAGAACTTTGTCTGACATCTAAATTAGATTATTACAAGAAATTGCACACAAATTAAAGCCAGCCCTTCGGGCTTTCTACCCATAAGAGTTTGGAACAAATCATTTCTCTTGCGTAAGTCACAAGTGATTTAAAGACAGGTAAAAACTTCAGTCCATCTCCCATCTTCTTGAGGTCCTTTCAGCTTTCTGAAAAGTAATTTCTGGTTTTCCAGAAGGTGAACCTCAGAGTGTTCATCACAGTGGATGCGAAACTGAATCAATTAGAATTGGGGGGTTGGTTTTGTTGTTTCTTTTTTTTTTTTTTTTTCCAGCATGCAGCTTCTGTGTCACCTTGTATTGGAAGAAAGTAATACAACACATCCATAGTGGCTGAAATTGCTCATTTCCATTGGCTCATGTGAACTATTCTTCTTTTAAAGCAGAAGGTCAAGGCCAGCATCTTCACAGCTCGGTACCCTGGTGCTGTATTTGTGGTGCTCGTGGCAGAATCCGTGCAGGGGAGCTGAACACCATAAACCTGGGTGCAGCTGCAGCACGCAAGCAAGGTGCCTGGGCTTTGTGCATGGGATGTGGAGAGATGCTGGGCAGCGGGGTTTGTAGGCAAAGCCACTACCTTGCACCAGGTAGACCGGTATGGTTGAGCAGGGGGCAACCCTCTTCTGCAGGATTCAGAGGAGTCTGTCCTGAATGTAGCCATAGGAAATGCCACGCTCAGGAGCATGTGCTGAACAGGGGCTGGTGCCTGAACGGGAGCAGGTAAGCAGTGGTGTGCCTGCTGCTGTGCCGCCGTGTTCATGCCAGCACCCTTCATCTGTTCCCAAACAGGAATCCTGCTCTTCAAAAGTGCTGAGCACCCAAGACTTCATGATTGTTTCGGCAGGAGCTGCACAATATGTGATTGGGAAGTGGGAATTCTGAGCTCCTGTTGCCTTCTGGCAAGTGATGGTAGCTGTTGGTGTAGCTGCTTGTTTATGCAAGCAAAGAGTTCATCTTCCTACCATTCTCCTAGTACCCAAGGAGCCTCTCCCATCCATTAGCAGCAGGGAATGCCATTTCTCTCCGCTTCCTGCTCTTCTGGCAGCTGCAGACTAACAACTCTCCCACTAATAGTCCCTCTGTTCCAGAGATGAGCGTTTTAAGCACGTGAAAACAGCTTTTCTCAACTTGTTTTGATGGAATTTTATTTGTCAAGTTTATGGAGAGCTTTATCAAGTCAGATGCTGAGAAACTCTTTCCAAAATCTTCTTTAACTCTTCTTGAGAAAAATTGGGGATTTTCTCATCACCCATGATATTCTTTCTCCTCACACATCCTTACTGGTACTTTAGCCTTCCTCTTCTGTAACAGCGAGCACACTGTAGAATAAAATTATCTGTGTGATCTCTCTGCTGTGATATAGCTATCTTATTCTATTAAAAAAGTCAGCTTTTTTTAATAGTCGGCTTCCCCTTGTACCTCCGGGGGGATCAATGGGGTGGCTGGGGAGGAGGACAGGCGCCGGGGGCTGCAGTTGCTCTGGGAGTTCTGGTGGGAGCGTCTGAGCAGGGGATGGGAGTGCCTCTACCTGTAGGTGTGCCAATGGTTTTTCTGAAAGCATGGGCCGAATCCAGAGCTGCTGGAAATCAGATATATCCTTTAGGTTTATGTAAACACTTGAGAGCTTTGTTCAAACCTATCAGATAGCAAGAAACGTCCGTAGGGAGCAGAGGTGCTGAGGACTACAGCAGTGATGCAGCAAACTGTGCTCCATCCTCCCTTCTTCGTCTCCCTGGAGTACGTGAACCTGGTCCCTGCAGTGTTGAACGATGAGCAGTGACAGTGTGAGGAATGACGTGTCTTTCCTCAGCAGTGGGATAATTAGGCCCTGGGCATAAAGCCTAACACACTGCCACCCTCCCAAAGCCAGGGCAGGCAAAGCAGTGAGGGTCTTACCAGAGGAAATAACGTTACATGGAGACTACATAGAGCTGGTCATTAGCAGTGGCTGTCTGCGTAGTATAGCAAAAAATACTTGGAAGCATTTAATTAAAATGAATGTAATGGCTGGATTTAAGCTGTTATTCCAGAATTTAAATGCCAGTTACCAATGCATTACATGCACAGTAATCACCGCATAAATAAATAAATTTGTTGTTCTAATCTGTAACTACAGTAAAGCTGCACGTTCAGTAGAATTGTGCTGGGGGCCGTAGCTTTCAACAGCTATTGAAAGAGCTCTCATCTGTTAAATCTTCTTCTTACAGTCGTATTTTTACTGTTGTTCGCAGGTCAAGAAAGAGGTTTGTTTTAGTTTTCTGAGCAACTCCTGGAACTGTGGAGATGAAAAAAGTAGGAGCCAAAATTTTATTGTTCAAGTTGATAATCCTAGTTAAAAAGGCCACTGTCAGGATTTTCAGCTTGGGAAGTTAATTTAAACTTAATGATTTTGATTAGGAAAGGAAAGCAAAACCATTTGGATTCATTGTGGAGTCCACTACAGGGCTTTGCAGAAATTCATTTTTGCTTCTTAGTGCTGGAGAAAACACCTCAGCAGAGCAGACACTGTCTGCCCCGTCTGGCATCGTGTCTCCTAGTGGTCAGCACCCGATGTGTCAGAAGGTACATGTATATGTGCTATACATCGCGGTATAAAAACTTTCACTATCGGGCAAGATTTTGTTCTCAAGACAGAGTAAGTTACTCAGAACACCTGGAAATAAGTTTCACGTATTGTCACAGAACTGAATGTGTGAAGGGAAGACAACAAAACTTCTATGTCTGTGAAATACTATCTGTAAAAGCTGCATTTAATAAAGCAATTCAAGAAATAAGCACTTCTGAATAAAGGCCTCAATTCCATAACCAGTGCTAATGGTGCGAAAATTAGAAGTCCTGTGAAGTCCTCTCTGCTTGTCTGTCTTTTACATTAGGCATAGATTTTCTTAAGGATTCATTTTTTCCTTTGGGATTTAAAACTTATGATGAAATTAAATTGCTGTGAAACATTACATTATCAAAAGTTTAATGAATTGCTTCCTGTTACTCATTAACCTTGCAGGATTTTCTTTAACTCCGAAATAAGCAGTAGGCACAAAACACTTCTGTTGATTCAAGATGCTGTGACACCTTGACACGGATGAAAATTAACCTAGTAAACTCCACTTGGGTCAGAAAAATGTTCCGATTTTTAATTTAGTGAACCTTTAGTGAGAGACTTGCCTATGGACATCAAGCAATAAAATGAAAGTGAATAAAAGGTTCAGTGGAAAAAATCCCCAAGAAATGTCTTGAAGTATGGAATATGTGATATCAAAGAAATGCAAAGCCAAGTTAGCGGGTGTTTTCCGTGCAGTGGTCTCTGACAGACACTCTTCCCGAGGCATTCCCTGAGGCCATCTCCACAAATGCCCGGTGCCACAGCATTCACAGAGACCCACCTGCTGCGAAAACTGCAAGACTGCAGTCTTAAAGAAGTGAGCTTGAGTGATGGCTCCCTCTCACAAAACAGAGGTTCAGTGCTTTTAAATGTACTGGGGTGAGAACTCTGCCAGATATGGGTGTTAGAAGAGTGAGTGAGCACATTTTATGGGTCTGGAGAGGAATGGGGTCACTTAACTCTTTTGGCTACGTGAGCTCCTTCAGCATATCTCTGAGCTGCAGCCCAAGCACTGGTTGTGCTTTGTTTCTCCTCGTGCTTTCTTTGTAGTGCTTGTTTGAGTATTTGCTGATGCGCTCTGTGAAATGAATTTGAGAAATAGACTGAAGACATCAGATGTCATATGTGTTCATCCCCAACACAGATGATCAGCACATCTGACGTGTGGGTACGCTTGATGGACTTCACTGAGTCCTTTCTTGAATGCTAATTAATTCTTAAATGGCAAAAGACCTTTGGGGAGGTCGTTTCAGCCTTTTAGCACAGCCTGTAATTTCGGAGAGAAGGGAGGGTAACATAAACTGTTTGTGTGTACACAAAAAGGTTGTTTAAAGAAATAGTCAAAGGCATTATCCGAAGCTAAGAATTGTTTTATTGCTGAGATTTTAAAGAGAAGGTGCAGAACCAGACATCCCCGTTGGTCACCCTGCCTACCTGTGCCCCTGGCTGGAGCATGGGTGCCGGGCTTGGTGCAGGCAGCCCCCAGCTGCCAGCAGGTGCTCGGCTGTGCCCGCACCCTGCAGGTGCTTTGCACAGATCAGAGGAGAGCAGGGACTGGGGCTGCTTCATCCCCTGCCCTGCAGCATCCACTCCTGGGAGCTACCTCTGCATGGGGAGGGATGAACCAAGACTTTGATCAGGTGTAATTCCAAAAGGCCTTGTAATTGATCTCGAGCGAGGCTGTGAGAGCATCCCAAATCCAATTCCAGTTACTGTGCTGTGCCCACCTAAATCCCCACTGACATGTTATTTGGATATTGTGCTCCCTTATAGATTCTCCATAAACTGCCAAGCAAGGCTGCTGTGTGCAGTTAAATTGCTATATTGCAGCACAGAATCTGCTCCTGCATGGCCATATACAATTCTGT
The DNA here is from genome assembly GCF_009819795.1 of Aythya fuligula. Taxonomy (NCBI): domain Eukaryota; kingdom Metazoa; phylum Chordata; class Aves; order Anseriformes; family Anatidae; genus Aythya; species Aythya fuligula. Next base: position 12,973,233 of record NC_045567.1, on the reverse strand, counting down.
ACAAAGTTTGGTTTTTATCAGGAGAGATTGTCTACGTTTTTATGATTGCATGAGTGCCTAGTCTGGGCATCTTCCTTAACTTTACTTTGTCTTCTACCGAAGAAGCAATATATTACACTTATTGGTTGTCTATTGTGATCGATTGTGAGTGTGACTCAGAGTGATGTAGATATTTTTTTTAATTTTAATTCTGTGCAGTTTTCCATCCAAGAACAGATTAGTCTCGAAGAACAGGTGTGCTGGAAGTGAAGCACTTGAATTTGAGGTGATTGGGAAATGGTGCTTTATTGTTTGAGCTCTTTCGTGTCTCTTCTCTACCTTGGCAGTGTGCTTCTCCTTGAAGGCTTATCAGCATCATAACAAGTTTGTATCCTCGTGTTTTGCTCCAAACCAGTTTCTTTTCAGTTACTGATATTGATCTGATAAGTGCCAAGGAGAGATTTCAGAGTGCTATTACAGTACATAGTGTCTGGCTGTTCTGAAATCTTTTGTCCTACCTTAGATGAGAAAGACTTCACTGAAGCAGATATCATGTCATCATCATATATATAAATATAACAGAAGCTCTTACATCATACACTGGGTCTTAGACTGGATATAATCCAGGTCTGAAAGAAAAGACCTTATCTGGCAGGAAGCAAACAATCAAATTCCTTGGGCTATCCTTGAGAAAGCAAGAAGCAAGAGACCAAATGAAGAAGGTGAACAGCTTTAATAAAATTCAGTATTATTCCTGTGATTTATTCAAGACTTAGCAAGCGACTATCCAGGCTTAATGGCATTAACTGGTATTATAACAAGAGGGGACGCTTCACAGACACAGAGGGGAATTGGAAGTATGCAAGGTTAAGTGAAACAATGCTGCTAGTAATAAGCCGCTGGAACTAGACTGTCATTCTTCCTCGACTTGTAGATCCTGATATCACATCAGTTGTCCATATGCTGCTCTCGTCAGCTGTGATAAAAAGGAAGTGTGAAAAAGATGGGCAAGAGGGTCGTACATTTAAATCAAATCTACTAAATACTGTAAATGTAGGTTGTGACACGCCACAGATTATGTATCATATGTCATGGCGTATCATTTTACTGCCAAATGGTGTGGTACAGACTAATGCAATACGAAATGGCACAGACAAACTACAAGTGCCATTTGATGTAGAAAGACACATTTAAAGAGGTGAAGCCCCTGCATATGATGACTTTTTAACAGGACATCCAGCCTGCTTGTGCCTGGAGTTGTGAAGTTGTTGGACTTCTACCATTTTGGATTCCTGAGGCTCCCTGTTTCATGCCTATTGGCCTCTCTTGGTCTGTTTTGTGGCTGGACATCAGAGCTCTGTATCACTGGCCTCAGGGTGACAAGTTTCAGCTGAGTGCCAAAGGCTGCTTGTGATCCATTACCACAGTTACGATTGATGTACAGACTTTTTTCTCTGTAGATTTTTTTTCCCCACTTTTCCAAGCTCTTGAAAAATAGGACAGTAGCCAGTGTTTGCTGTGGGATCGCTCCTACCTCTTCCCAACCAGAAATTTACCTGTCTTCTACGCTTCATGGCTTTCTTTCCATCCCGTAACTGCAGGCAGTTGGGTTCTCCAGAAAGCAGCAGTGGAAGCAAAGCAGGTGATGTATGATACAGCTCCATGTGTAGTGGCAGAGGCCGTTTCACTGAGCACTTCCAGAAGCAAGGAGGAAGCTCCTCCTGTTTCAGAACTGCAGGACAAGATGAGGAGAGCCTAATGCACATCAGTCTCCCTAAGGTGCTAAGCAGGAATTTGTGTAATTGGGGACTGAAGGTGATTTCAGGAATGCAGCGTGCTGAGATAAGACAGGAAATTTCTCATCTCCTCATCTGTATATTCATCCCAACACCATTCAAAAAAAAAAAAAAAAAAAGTAGGAGCCTCTTTAAGAGGATTCTCAACCATTTTACTTAAACAGCAGCAAAAAGAGCCTGTAAAGACAAATTGCTATGTGTTACCTTGTAGGTAGCTGATTTCATTGCCAGGCTGTTTTTCTTGGTCTGGTACTTCAGGGTACAAGAGCTGCAAGCACCACAGATGTTCTGTCATGTCTCTCTTGAGCAGCCATGGTATCTAAAAGGAACAAGACCACAGTGACATGTCCCAAAACAAATGTAACCAAATCCTGTAAAGCTGAATGAGGGCTCGTGTTTTTCTTCTGTATACTTCAGACCAGTAGCTAGATCAAGACTCCTCATCATACAAAGGATTGCTAAACATTTGGGCAGCGTGACAGTCACCTGAGCAGAATAATTCAGTGTATTTTTTGTGTGTGAAGGAGATTGTTGTAAAAACAGTCAGATCAACAGTATTAATGCACAAAATGTGGTACAAATGGTATGGGTGTCTCTGAGTCACCACAAGCACTACATTAGATGATCTCTACTGGAGGGTAGTTTTAGGTGGAGTGACGGAGGGGAGCAAGTCTTGTTGCTTAAAGAAAAAGTTCAAAGACTTCCATTGAAGTTTGGGGACAGAGTGAAGTGTTCCTGAATTATTAATTCCTACTCTGAGTAGAGGAAATTTATGTGTTGCTCACAACTTAGAAAATATTTGTCTCCTTGGCTAACAGTGAATTCTAGTAAGATAAAGCCTAGACTCTGTTGGCATGAAGATGGGAGCAGTTTTCCAGTTTTAAGATATTCCTTCATACCTGATGCTTCCCTTAAAATTTGTTCTTAAACTCCTGCATCATTAACATGCAGTTAATCGTTTGGCAACAAATTTAGCAGCCATCTGTCGTTTTGCATATTTTGTAATCTAATAACAGTTGCAGCCATTGGAAGAGACTATTTGCCAATGAATCTGAGATAATACGATGGTGTCAGTTCATTCCAGGCACAAAACAAACAGAGACTGCACTTTCATCCTTGAAGAACCTTTCAAGTGCATCCAAGAATTCCACAGGGCAAATGCCAAGTCTCTGCATCTGTGTCTCCAAGCTATACTCAGAATTTCTTCCATTTCTTTTTGCCTCTAGGGATTCAGCAGCCACAGTGTGTCTGAACTGATTGCTTACCACCAGAATCATCTGTGTTTTGGGCATCTTTGATATCTCTACAGCTCGTCCCTCACAGCAACATCTGAGGTAAGATGCTAATTAAGGACTGTTGCTTTGTCTCTTGGAGGTTAGTATTCTTGGACTTCTGTGGCCTCTGCTTTGAGACTTCTGAGTAATGTCAAGGACAGAGCAAATTACTTGCAACTTCTTGTCAGCTGTGTTCCTTTTCAAAAGTTTAATTAGCAGAGGATAACACAGTTTGAACTACATGTAGCCAAACCAAAAGCCAGCTCCTGCAAAACACTTAACTTGTCAGCAGTAAGGCTCTTAGGACTGTATCTTTTTTGGAGTTATACAAGCTTAAGACAGTTAGCAGAACTCCACAATCAATGAGTCCCAAAACTGCTTTTACACACACCTGCAGATAAGCTAAAAACATAGAACATCTGGTGCATGTGGGTATGTATATATAAAATGAGCTGTTTTAATATTTCCTTTGTGTTGGGTGCTGCTATGTGGGCTAAACCAACATAATGTTAGTAGTGTGCTTTAGAACTAAATCAGTCTGAAAGTGTGTTTATGTCTTTGTTCCTGGAGACTTTTAAGCCATTCTGTAGGACTCGAACTTTCTGGCATAGGGACCACATGTTTTTATTGTTATCTTGTGATGCAGCAGAGGCTACTGTTTGAAACCCTTCAAGTGTTCGCAGACCTCAGTGAAGCTAGTAGGAAAAGTTTAAAATAGATAAAAGGAAGTGCTTCTTTACACTGGTGGTATATTTCTGGAGCTTGCTGCCACAGGAGTTTGTAGAATTAGAAAGTACAAGCAGGGTCAAAAAGGGATTAGACAAATTCACAGGCCAAAGGTTCATACATGTAGATGGATACCAAGAGGACTGGGCAAGGAAGTAACTTATAACACCCTTGATGCAACAGCTTTTGTGGAGTACAAATTAAGTGGGGTGCAGAGGACGACTAGGCTCATGTGTCCTCTTTAAATAGCTTATCCTGTCACCGCTACAGACAGCATCATGGATTGGGTGAGCCATCAGGTCTCTCTAGGAGGGCAGTTCCTAGGGCCTCATGTTCTTCCTATAACTTGCACTTGAGCAGTGCAGGTTGCTTGGCTCTACAGGTCCAGTCCCTGTTAATTCCAGAGGCAGAAGTGGACAGTTTCTGGAGCTCTCTTGCTGGCATTAGTAGCGCAGGCTGTTTCAGAGCAGAGAGAATCAGAAGAACGGAGTCTATCAGCTAGACTCTGTAGGGAAAATGGCTACCTTGACTTTTCCAGGGGAGCTATGTTTCATAATGCAAATAGCAAAGAGTCATTTCTCTCTGAGCCTCTTACTTGCAGAGGTAATACATCTCTGGCATTTCCATTAGATCACTGTCCTTCTCAGTGCTGTTCTTTGGCTCAGTTGCTTGGCTTCAGCGTGAGGTGAGCATGGATTGGAGTGGCGTTTGGCTAACGTGCTCTGAAACACTCAGTTCATCTCAAAGTGCCTGTAAGTACTGGCTGTTTTTACAGTCACTTTTTTTTTTGGAATTAACAGGACAAATCAAGGGCAGTAAATGACAAAGCAAAAGGCTTTTTTTTTCCTCATGTAGATAACACACTCATAATTTGTGAGACTTAACCTATCTTGGATTCTTTTTCCCTAATTGAACCCATTCACTGCTGCAAAATACTGTTTGCTTTGAATGGGAATCTGCTTTTTGTGTACCCTTCACTTCATCCTGTGCATACAGTGATATACAACTCTGCTGTCTTTTTCACCGAGCTTATGCAGTCAGAAATCTCTGTTTATGGTCAGATTGTCAGCTGACAGACACGTGCTGCTTTGGCTCCAATGAAGCTATATTGACATTCTTTGGCTAAAGAGAGCTGGGGCAGTATCTCTGAGAACACAATGTAAAGTGCGTCATATTTCTTTTGCTGGTTCAATGCTTGGAAGACATCCAGCAAAAAACAATGTGAATTAAAAATGGAAACTATTTCTCCATCCCTCTCTGCATGCTGGTTTAGCGATTACATGAATTAACTGGGCATGCCTTTTTCTTAGCATAATGCAAACACCTCTCCACAAGCAACCTACTATTAAAATATGTATAGTTAAAATGTGAAAACCAGTGTTTTTCTAGCCTTCTTATGACCCTGTCACTGTAGCTGAATGTACTCTCTCTGATAGAGTACCTTTTAGTTGACTGTACCCCAGTAAAACTCTCACAGGCTTTCGGTTCTTTCCATTAGCTTGCTTACTGATTCAATTGATTTCATCATATGTAAGGTACAGATCGAAGGCATCTCAGCACATAGAACACACAATGCAGACCATTAAGAAGTGCAAAAGAAAAGCTAGCCAGCTCATACACAAATTCAGTATAATAAAACTAAGAGAATCTGGCACAGAGGCAGGCCTAGTAACTGTCAAGAGAAACCACTTTGGTAGTAAACGGGAACATCAGATATTCAGAAAGTACTGCTTCTAAAGCCTATTTAGGCACAGAGCATTCTTGTCACACTTTGCAACAGCCATGATTAAAAACTATTTGAGGGTTAAAGTGTTTTCTGGTATTTATCAGTGGGTCATTAACCTTAACAATATCAACATTTCAATTGTCAGCAAGATTAAAAAAAGCACATTATAGCAAAATGAGCACATTGTACGTAGAGATACTCGAGTGCTGATGAATTACTAGCTCCGCTCAGATACAAACTTCAATATGGTGCAGCTATCTGTGCAGAGAAAAATAAAGGATGAATTAATTGCTATGTCACACCTAATGCTGAAGAGCTAGAGGCAAACTAAATGAGATGCTTTAGCACATGGAGAGACTTACAGGTTTTATTCACAAGAGAAAAAAAAAGTGTACATCAGCTTGTAGTTTCTGTAGGTGCCAACAGCGACAGTGCAGAGAAAAGCATGCCTCAGGAATGACGTCTGTGGACCCAGTCTCTGATTTAGGTATGCAGGAGAGAAGGAGCCCAGGCAAGGAGGAGGCTGATTCCATGCACAGGACAAAGCAGAGAAAATCAGAGACAGGGCAGTGGGTGTGAAATAAGAGCGGATCTGACCAGCAACACCTACCACATCTGAATACTTGTTCATGTGATTCCAGATGAAGATAACCCAAAGGACCATCTGGGCCTCTAAATTTTGGGGTTGGAATCAAGTGCATGAAGTGGAGAATTTAGGGCCCATCTGGCAGGCGTTGCTAATTGTCACCTGGCAATGCATTGTGTGTATCGTGTGCTGAAACCTGCTGTTTCAGCAGTAGGCACACAACTCCTCTCAGAGGAACAGTCTCCTCATTTCAAAGCCTGCTAGGGTGCTTTCAGGTGAATACAATGTAATGGAAGGCTTGGAGGGAGGAGGATGTAGAGAGAGAGGAGTTTGGGATAGGAAGGATAAAGCTTCACAGGGTGGTTCTGTGGAAAGGGGAAGCTGAACCTTGCAGTGACAGAATCTTTACCATCTCTCTGTGGCAGAATCAGGAAGGAATGGAAGACTGGAAGGAATGCTTTACGAAGGAGCTCTTTCCTACACCACAGGTCACATCTCCAATTGCCACTTGCTGTCACCAGAGGCCTTCTACGTGAGGGACTCTCTAATATGCAGGAACAGATGGCTCTGGTTCTCTTTGAGGCACCAGGCTGCTTGTGTGCTGCAGCGTAAGAATGACCAGGAGACAAGGTTTGTGTTGGCAGCTCTGCAAGCTATCATGCAAGACCACTGTCTGGCTTGCTCTTTAGTATGGGTTTTAAGTTATAGAAGCTAAGATATAACAGGAGCCTTTGAGAAAGGAATTTTTGTTGCTCTCTTTTCCCTCTGCTGGTTATGCTTCAAAGTGTGTTTGTACATGAGCATGCTGTTAGAAGTTCATTTATTCCTGTCAGATAACTTCCATTACTGTAATAAAATTCCACTGTCCAACAGCTTTTATTCCTTGGTTCCAAACTGTCATGCTTTTCTGAGGTTTTCTTCTGACCTCTAGCATGTATGAGGTAGGTGAGAGACACGCCTAGCATTTTGTGAATGTCGTAGAAATACCAGAATTTGAAAGTCCTGGCAGTTCCTGTCTGGTAGATCTAATTTCAAGCTCTAGTAAGACCGTGGAAAAACACTGCAGATCAGCACAGAAGGCAGCACTTAGGAGAAGGCTGTGCTTAAAAAAAAAAAAAAAAAAAAAAAAGGCTGTGCTTTAAAAAAAAAAAAAAAAAAAAGAGCACAGAGATGACCAGAAAGGTCACCACAGCTGACAATTACCCATCCTCCAAAAATAGTTGGAGGTCTGAGACCCAGCAGCCTCATCTTCCCTTCTGTATTTTCCTTTGGTTGATACCAGCGTAGGCACCCAGTCCTTTCTGCAGTAACAGGCACCAGCACATGTTCTGCTAAGGAAGTGTAAGGAACAGAGATGGGTTGGTGTGAAATCCTCTCCAAAAAAGCTCTTGCATGGGGAAACAAACTTCCTTTGGGGTTTTCTAAATGAAAACAAGCGCACGTGCAGACCCACTGCAAAGTGTTCTGCAAACGTGTAGTAGGTCTGACACTGTTTGAACTGTTACTGTGTAGGATTTCCTTTACCATAATCTGGGTGTGTGTTCAACATGTTCAGGGTAGTTCACATGTGTCCCAGGAGAGGACTGTGCCTATATGCAAGGGCGCATGGCTCTTGCCATGGCAACTGTTAGTGCAATCTGGCCAGCTGGAGCCATCACTCAAGTGGAGGTGCTGCTCCTACTCCAGAAAAGAACCTGCAAAGTGTCCCTGAAGTAGTGTTCTCGTCTCAGGCCCCTGTTGGAAAAGGGGTAGTGATCTCTCCTTTTCATATAGCAGAGGTTTCCACTTGAGATAATGCAGGTGCCCTGAAGCATGTCATCCACAGCAGAATCATAGTTACGTACTTTATATTGGGCTTTAAGAATGAATCCTGGCTTGAAAACTGGGTTATTGTGGATGAAGAAGACTTGGCTCAATATTGATATGTTTTCTGGTGAAGTCTTACTGATAAAATTTAATTTCAAAATGTTTTGGAGTTGGTAATTATTCTTGCCTAGCAAGTTTTATACTAATCTGAAAAAGAGCTTGATAGCATGAATATGATGCCAGAGCAGACTTGATATGGATGCTACTCAAGATGAAGGAAAGATACAGCAGAATGTATAGGTAGTAGAATTAGGAACGACAAGCCACTAAATAAGAATCTGCTTGGATAAAAACCAGGGAGGGTACCTGGGAGAAAAAGTAGCTCCAGACTCAGAGATTCAGTGCAATGAAGAGAAAGAGATGTGCAGTCCAAAAATGATAGTGGACAGCAAATGATAAGACCTTGCAGTGCAATGCAAAGTGTCAGGTAGAAAGCTCAAGGCAGTTGTCATCTCTGGAAGCAAAGATAACATGTCATCAGAGCATGGGAGCAATAGCCTTTCTCCATGCATGTCCAGAAGAACAGAAGCTGTAGTTAAGTTAACAGGAGAAAGTGCAGGTAACTCAGAATATCAAAAATGGGAACAACAATTAATGAAATAAGAAATACATTTTTATATTTAAAGAAAAAAGATTCTAAAAAGCTATGTGGTGTTAGCACTGTAATTTTCAAGGAGTAAGTAGAACTGTTTGGCAGATTTCTTGCTTTACACCTTTGTAACAAAGAATATAAACTAAAATTTGGAGCTTGTGAGTATCCATAGAGTCGGAATAGACATTGTGTCAGTGCCAGCACCTGCCATCAGTGAAGGAGGAGGGAACGCTTTCAGTTAAGATGCATCCTTCATTTCTGAACATTATAGGCCAAATTCTACTCTTTTCACATCTTTGCATTTCCACTGGGCTAAATGAATCTGCCCAAGGAAGTATTAAATGAACCATTCTGATTTATAAAAGACAAAACACTTGATCAAGGTTCCATTCACAACAATTAAGAAGACTGAATCATTAGCAGTATGGATAATTGAGAGTGTAGTGTCTGATTGATTTATATATAAATGCATGGTCAAAACATTTACTGTTAGCAATACAGTCTTTATGACATAACATGGATAATATCCTGAAAATCACCTGCTATTGAAAGAGTGGTCATTTTTCAGCTGGCAAGTTGCATTGAATCATATCATTAAATAGTTTGGAAATATTCTTCTGTCCTCCATGATGCCTGAATATTTATTGTTAAATGCCTAACCAGCTTTGCTCTTTGCACACCTAGTGTTATTGAGATGAGATTGCTCTAATTTAATGACTGCTAGATCCACCAGTGGAAGTGACTCAGTGAATCTGATACATGCAAATGTGAACAATCTGAATAGTTTTCTGGAAACAAAACTGTTCTGAAGAATACTTTTAACAAGTGTCTGGGGAAAAGTCATCTTCTCAGATTTCTCTTGCTATTTTTGGTTGACTTAAAACAGAGAGGAAGAAATATGAGAACAAATGATAATCAGGAGGTGTGAATCTGAGTTCCTCTGTGACTATGTGTTTTATAAATATTTGATACTACCCTCTGCATGAATGGAGCATTGTTTGGGGGATTTGAGCAGCAGATGTTTGGCATTATCTGATATCTACTTTGGCAGCGCATTTTCCTTGCCTGTTTTGTGTGACATGGTGCTGAAGCCATGTTTTGTATTTATAGTCCTTTGAGGAGAGCAGGCCAGACCCAAAAGCTGTGGAAGTCACTGGGAAGACTTGCGTTGACCCAGTTGGCTTTGGACCAGGTTCAGCCTCTCAGTTTCTCTGAGTAAGAAAGGGACAAATGCTGTGCTTTGCTGTGTATCTATTTGATTAAAATACTGCTTCTTATCTTTCTAGTCTTTCAAACTGTAGAGTGCCATCCCTATTAAAATACTACATTTCTATATTCTGAGTAAAAACTTGCAAAAAGCTTATACTTAGTCTGTATGTTTTCAAAGTAAACGTGGAAATCTGATCATTTTAGCTAGAACTTAGTTTTTGTACCAGCTATTAAAATATTTGTATTGCTTTTGCTTTCCCAGGTTTGAAATAATATTATTTTAAATACTTTGTGTTCGTAATGGAGATGGCTATTCTTGCACAGAGCTGTACAGAGCCAAAGAACATTTCTTAGTGCTATCTGTGAGTGCCTGCAGACTAGTTAAGCATCACTGTAAATGTATGATCACCTGAATTTGCCAGAACTTGAGCTGGAGAAATGTATCCCTGCTACCATAAACAAAACTAGACCGAAATGTCCGTGCTCACAATGAGCTATATAAGCCAGAGAGGAGAGCAGAAAAGAGAGGAGAGATTTTAGCATCACAAGTGCAGGGAGGAACCACGTCTTCCACCTATACATTGAAACAAGAATTGTCATTTGGCAGCAGTGACCTTATCTGTCGTACTGACACATCTGTGTGCCGTGCTGTATTCTAGCAAAAGCCAAAAACACAGAAGCACTTCTGTGGCCATTCCTCCTTGAGTCTCAGCTCACTTATGGTCTTGTGTGGGTTGTAACTTTAAAAGGAAGAGATGGCAGCAAATGAGCCAGAGTCACTTGCAGGTTTTTTTTTTTTTTTTTTCCTCTCAAAGCCTTCTGACCTTGAAAAGCCTTAAAACTGCATTCCCCATGAAAAATAACTTCTACTTAGTGCTGAGCACGTGTATTGTTGCACAGACAAATAGACAAATAACAATGTGAGTACATGCCTTGATCATTTATCCTCCTTGGAGGGCCATAAACCATGAGCAAATGCAACAAAAGTGGAAGATTAATAGTGGCTGCATAATGCTTTGCATTTTTCATAATGATTCTCCACAGATAGGATCAGTAAGTGTCACTAATTGGTAGGCACTTGTTCAGCAAGGGGGGCCCGATCCCCTCTCCAGTGCAGTCGGAGGAAAACCTCCTGTCCTCATGTAGGGGAGTGCAGGAGCAGCCCCCTTGGGAGCTGTTGGTGAGGGCTGTGCAGTGCAGAGGAAGCCCCAGCAGCACGCACAGACAGCACCAGCCAGCCTGCCTGGTGCAGGGTGACCGTGTGCGAGCCTGCTGGTGGCTATTCGGACTTGAGGAGAAAGAGAAGGTTGGCCACAAGCCAGCTGCTGAATTTAACATGTATTCAGCTGAATGACTGAGCTGGCATAATAATGTAATCCTGCGGTGTCCTGCCAACCTCCTTCAGATCTTCTCCCTGCATCGCTGGCTTCCCCTGGTGCTTGTCCCCAGTGGAGACAAGGGTGCTGTGTGGGAAACTGCTCAGCAGGTGCCCTGCCCAGCATTGTCCAAAGCAATGAGAACACAGAGGAATATCCCATTCTGATTGCTATGGAGGGCTCTACAAGTTGGGGAAAGACATCTCCATCAAACTTCTGTCAAATTTGCCTTGTTGCTTAAAGTGCTTTTTCAAAAAATCTTACATAAGGAATAAGAGCTTATTGTGCCTTTTCTAGTGCTCAAAGTCTGAAATTACAGAGTCGCTTATAGCCAGTGTTGGGGCAGGTAGAGGTCCCCCTGCTACCTGCTGTGTTCGGGCAGAAGCTGTGCCAGAGCAGCTCTGCTGGTCCCCATGCCTGAGCACATCCATCTCAGTGCAGTCTGGGTGTAACATATGGGTGACCGTACAGGTGGGCGCTCTGAGAGGCGAGCTGGGAGCACAGCCACGTGTCACATCCCTCCCTCAGACCTCCCACGCTGATTTGGTGAGGGGCCCAAAAGCTGTGAGCCCCAGTTTGAGCTGGCCACTTGACTTCTGAAATTGCCACAGGCACACACACACACTGCAGGGCTTTCCCTCTTGCCAGCTCTCTGAAATGTAAAGCATAAAATGCCTGGGGTTATACTGCCAGAATTTCCCCAAGTGAACTCAGACAAGATCATCTGACAGAGATTCGCCCTGAAATCTGCCTGGTAGTGTGGATCTTCTTCTATTTCCCCAAATCCAGCATGCCCCTGCTCACATTCTCCTTAGCATCATGTAGTGTCCCTCTGCTCCTGTGCAGCTCTGGGAATGTCTGTCCTGCTTCAGCCCCAAAATGACATTGGCATGGCCTCACTGCAGAAGGGAGGGTGTGGAACAGATGGAGCTACAGACAGGGGCTTTCCAAACTCCTCCTGATTGCATGGAGGCAGAAAAATGAAGAAGGCAGGTTATTAAGTGAGGTGAGACCCAGAAAAACATCACTTTGCTAGTGGCTCTGGCAGAGAACAAGCACATCAGGGAAAAGCTGTCAGCACTTTCAATGGCTCTGCTGACCAGCCTTGTGCTTTTTCCCTCATTGCTTTACCAAATGGTAATTCGCTTCACCTCTCTCTTTTTCTGGCTTTTTGTACTCCTCTCTCAGTGCAGTGTCTTGAGTACAGAATGGTTTCAGTCTGGCTTCTTGGCACTGCTGTAATAAAAGTATTTTTGTTACTAAAGCAGTCAAATAAAATCCAGCAGACTTGGGACATGAACATTTTGTGGTCAGTCTCAAGACCAAAACAAAAGCAGCAGCTTTGTTCTTTTCAGACAGATCATCAATTAGCACCGAAATGGTAACATATCAATAGGACTTCCTGCCTCCAGGCTGCCTTTTAAAAAGCATCCAAGATCCACAGAAGAGGGGCTGACATGATACGGATGTTCATACAGCATTTACCCTCGAGAAGCTTCTGAGCTCTCCAGGATACTTCTCAGAGCCCGCTCTCTACTATAGACGTGGTGGTGGCAGCAAGCAATCCAGTAGTGCTTGTATAAGGTAAGGATTTGGAAGGAGAGGATGCAGAACATCATGAAGCCCCCCGCGTTGAGGCTGAGAAGAGGCATGCCCTCCCTGTTCAGAGGATAAATTGAGCATTCATTGCTAAAACGTGGCATCAGGTACTTGTGGGATAAGCGGAGATAACCGCTTCCAGAAAAGCTGTTTCTGAAAAGAGAGACTGTCTGCCAGACAGGCATCCCTGAAGGAAAAGAGCCTCTGCTGCAAACCAAGGAACATATGCTCGTCTCTCCACGCTGTTCTGTATGGCAAAGCAAAGGAGCAGGGCTTTTAGGAACCGTGCTGACACACCAGCATACCTTCGGTGTTCAGCACCCTGGCCAAGTGGGAGAGCAGGAGGTGTGCGGTGAGCGGGGCTCAACTGAGGCCACCAGGGTGCTGTGTTAGGACGTGTGAAAACAAAAGGAGAGCTCAAGAGAGCAGGTTTCAGCTCATATGTCATATCCAGGCAGGTTTCCTCAAACTTTTTAAGATTTCTGTGTCTGGCTGTTCCACTTGTTTGCCTTGTGACCAGCTTACCAGTGCCCGTGTCCCCCATGCAGAGCTACGGAACTGAGATCGTTCCTCTCCTTGCTTTTTAAAACCACGTCTCTGCAAGCTGACAGCTACGTTTTTATAGGTAAAAAAATGTTTGCCAATGGAGATTCTGTACTGCTTTTGAAAATCCCTGCCTATAAACATGAATCTATAAGATGGGAATACCTGAATCCCACTCTAGGCATAAGTGAAGTAGGCTCTTACCTAGGTAACATGTAGGTGGGGTCAGGGAAAGAGCCATTGCCTCACTGTGTCAATTTGCTGTGTCAAGGTGCTGCTGCTGAGAGGGAACTTCAGACTCTGCAGGGTGAGAAATGAGAAACGATACCCAACGTGCAAAGGAGCCCCTGAAACTGTGCAAACCAGAATGTGGATGGGGTGACTCACTGAAAGTCAGGAATTGACCTGAGAGAGACTCAGAGAGGAATAAAGACTTAACCGGGCTTGCTAATGCAGCTGGAAGCACCTGGGAAGGGCTGTCCGTGTGACAAGACGTTTCGCCTTCTGAGGGTTTGTTCTTACAGCTGCAGGAGAGGTGCACCTGGAGCAGGAAGCGCTTCTGTCTGGCAATGAGGAGGATGCGCCACACCTGTGAAACCTCCGGCTGGGTTTGTAGCTGGAATAGCAATGCTGTGTGCTAGATCAAGATGAAGGTTGGGTGTGAAACTGTGGGTCCAGGTGCTCAGGAATTCAGGGCGAGTTCTTTCTGCAATCTGTCCCTGTCTGTCTGAAAGAAGCACGGTTCCTCAGAGCTTTTCATGGTAAAATGTGTGCTCTATTTTGAAGGTGTTTTATTGTCTGAGAAGGGATTTTAGAATGGTTTTTTTTACATCTCAAATTAATTACAAACATAGCTGGAAGTAAATTATTGGAAGTACAATTAGGATTAAATCTTGGTGAAATTTCATGAAGTAATTAGAATGGCATTCATAAAACCAATGGCTAGATCAAAAATGCAATTTTGACTAAAGCACATCTGCTAGATCTCTTCTTATTAAGCACTTTGACCTTCTACTAAGAACAACAGGAAGTTTGGCAGGTGCTATGATATGCTCTGCTCACAAAAACTGGAGCAATAATTGCAGTAACCCTGGAGTTTGGGGAGCTCTGCTTCCAGAGAGCTGCTTGTGATTTCTTAGTTGTCCCTATGAAAACTTCTCACCGAGGTCAGTTATTCTGTGAGCTCAAAAAGAAAACAACCGAAATGGTCATGTGTGCACGGCCCTCCCACAGCTAACCTGGGCTCAGGTTTATCCTAAGTTTGCTTGTGTTCTTTTCTCTATTTCAAACCCAAGGAAAACCTTATGTGCTTGAAAACTTGTGTGTTTTGTTGTTGTTGTTGTTGTTGTTGTTGTTTGTTTTTGTTTTCCCAGCTTCATTATTCTGATCAAAGATGCTACCTTTTTCCACAACCTTTGTTTCATTAAGACCTTCCTAAAGATAACAGCATGGCTTTGAACAGTTATTTTGTGCTACCTGCCAGTAGGACAAAGCCAATACGAGCTTGTTGCTACATGGCGTTAGAGGTTGTCCCTTGTTCTCATGCCTCTGCCATGCGTTCCCTGCCATCCCCAAATCCTGTTCTTTGCAGAAGGTGGCAGTTTGTCACTTTGGTCTGTGAGAATGCTCTCCCAGGAGCTGGAAGGGCACCGGTTGTGTCAGCTGGTGGAAAGGCTCCCATGGATTTTCTTTAGAACCTGTGAAGAGAGAGACTACAATGGAGGATATATAGAAATACCTGGGTTTTCTGTGTTCAGATTTTAACCTCAAAGCTTGGGAGATGGTGGGGTTGTCTTCAGCTATCTCCAACAGAGGCAGCATGCTTGTGCTGACTTGCTTTCCTGTGGGCTCTTCTAATACACAGAGTAACTGTGGATAAAGTTAGAAATTACTTCCTTAAGTTAAACAACGAAATACTTCAAGTATATCATAGGAAAGCAGTGTGGAGACAGGTCTTCGTGAGCAGAACAGTCACAGATAAGTTGGCCTGCACCATGGTACAGGGTGTGGGACTCTTCTCCATCTGTCCTTCGTGTCTGTTGCCAGTGCATTTGGTACTACATGGGAATGGATCATCTCTTTTCCCTTACAGTTAGCACCATTACTGGAGACAGCTTTCCCCTCCACGGACAACCTTGAATTCCTACCTGAAACGCCTTACAGAAATTTTCAAGTGGGAATGAGAACCTACCCAGAAAATGAGGTCTTTCTCATAATATTTTCAATTGAAAACCACAAACTGTAAGTCATATCTGAAGAAACATATGGATGGTTTCCAAAAAAAGCCATGGATTCTATTTATTTTTTTTTTAAAGAATAAGATACTGAACTGAGTAGCACTCTGTAGAGTATAGTGTATTTTTATTAACTCATTGCAATCAGGAAGACATACTGTTTTTTTCTTTGTATACTCCATGCCAAGCTAAGAGCTCTCCTTGGCAGCTTAGTTTTTCATGGGAACAGGGTGTGGTGAGAGTACAAATTTTCCTTTTCTTTTCCAAATGTTTATCTGGGCCAGGGAGACAAGTGCAGTCCTTGGGAACCCACCCTTGTCAGGCTGTCAAGGGGTGGATGCCAGCCCTGCATGCGGGGATGTTTCTGCTGCTGAATCCTCAGCTACAGGTGAGGGAGAGAGGCTGCCACTGCTCAAAGGCTTCCAAGAAAATATATTTTTTTTTTTTCTCTAATACATTTGAGTCTGATTTGATTACTGTTAAAATCTCCTTCCTTACCATATGCTGCGTAAACCTGGATGTCTTGCATTCATGAGCAAAGGCAAGAGTTATATTATAGTTCTGTATGGAGATTCCTTGAGGAGGGTCCTGCACACAGCTGTATTCATCTGAAATGGGGAGATGCTTCTGGTAAATGTCCTGCAAGTACAGACTAGTCAAAAACACACATTTCCAGATCTTTCTATGCACTGACAGAGCAGAGGCTCAACCTGTAATTAAAAGGTTTGTTGTTAGTCATGCTGTGGGACTGCTGTGTAGGGGCTCTGACTCTTTAAAACAATGGGAAATCAGAGGGGCTGAGTGTGTCTTGTTGGGGGTGGGGTGGTTTGCTTTGTTGTTTTTCTGCATCACCTGCTCAATTCCACTTGTAACCCTGCCTCCTGTCATCCTCTTCCTCAGCTGCATAAGAAGCAGCTCCAGCTTTGCTCTGTGAGCGCAGAGCCCAGCACGGTGGGACCCCCGGCTTTGTAGGTGCCACCTTGGCGGGGATGCTGGTCAGAGTCAGCTCCTGATACTTGGGCCCTTGGGCCAGCTGCTTTCAGGAGGTGCATGGGCAGGAGCACTGCCCTGGTGCACGGTGCTGCCAATTCCCCAAAGCTTCTCCAGCAGGACCTTAGCGAGGCAACAGCAGCAGCCTCTCAACAGTGCCTGGCAGCTTCGCTACCTTGAGAAACTGCATGCCTCTGACATGGGGTGAGCAGACACAGGATTCACTTGGTTGTTAACAGTTCTTATCAACAAAATAGCTCAACTGAGATCTTAAAGTTCACATCCTTGTATGTGAGAGGAAATTGTTCCACGTTAGGCTTCCACAGTCAGGAAAGTTAAAACTGCCTTCCAGTTTGTGTGAATGGAGACGGAGGGACAGAAGCCACTTGAAACAAATGCACTAATGGCTCCAAAATGTGACTGAACTAACTCTGCTTGAATCCTGTTTTGAAATCCCTCAGATCTGTCATCTGCATGGCTCTCTGTCATCTTCAGTCAGATCTAGCTGTAAGCACTGTTTCCCAAGCCCCATCTGCAATTTGGGCACCACCACAAAGGTTGCATGAAAGGAAGAGGAGGAGGACGATGACGACCAGCTTTCTGTCCTTCTTCCAGAAATGATTTTGCAAGTGTTTCATTACCATAAGGCATCAGGGAAGCAGGGGAAAATATGGCTTCATTACATAGTGCATTCAAAACACATCACAAGTCTTTGTTAAAAGGTGACCACAGTGATATTGATCAGTGTTTGATTTGTTTTGCTGTTGCAGCAAAGCTCTTCTGTGTTTCCCTGAGCACGTTATTTTCTATTTTACTTTTTTTTTTTTTTTTTTCCTTTTTAAATTCTGGAATCACTGCAGGTGAAACTGGAGTCTTGTGTTACAAACATCTTCCTATATCCTCATCCCTTCCTGTTGGCATTACGTAGAGCATTACCCAGGATTGTACTTGCTGCTTTGCTAATGCATTATCTTATGAGTTGCTTTATTTCTGCCAATATATGTGTCTTTCTTTGGAAGAGAAAATAGTGGCTTTTTTATTGCTATTATTTATTTTCGTAGAAATGAAGTCTGCAAACCTGTACTCTGATTTACCAGTAGCATCTTTCCCTGGCTTCATCAAAGAAATTATGGCTATAATATCTATATGGCAAAATGACAAGGCTAAACATCACTCTTCTGAGATCACCATATTCTTCCAGCAGCAAGACTTTCCCAGAATTTATTTTCATTCCATACATTGTATCTGGTGCATAGGTGTAAAACAAATAAATAACCTGGAATAAATCTTGGATATATGGAGAAAATACATTCTGAAATGGTTATATCGGAGTGAAAACTCCTATACAGTCTCTGCAACTGCTAAATAAACGCGGCTGCAGAATCTCATGGAAGCTGTTGATCTCTCATTCTGTTTATGCTTTGATCAAAAATTTTGACTCCATATTCAAACGTAATATCTTACATACCTGTGAAGCTGACCATATAGCACTGTATGTTAAATAATTTCTGTAGATGTAGAGATAATGTGTCTGAACTGTCCGTAAAGGTGACTAAGACTTTGTTGAGCATCTGGAAGGAAGCTTGTCACTAACACAAAATCTGTTGGGAAATGTTTATCAGATCAAAAATAAGCTATAGCTTATAGTTGTAGTGAAGTGGGCTGGCATGATTTGTAGGCATTCAAAGCTGTTGTCTTGATTATTGCTTCAGGCCTTGTTCTTTGACAATCAGGTATTAAAGAGAACTGTTGTAGTTGCAAGGCTTCTTGCATCTTCTTACATCAGAGAAGAGGTAGGGAGATTTTTTTGCTCAAATTTATAGAGGTGAAACTGAGGCAGAAAGCTGTTTGGTGTCAAATTGGCAGGGTTTTTATGACTGGCCAAAGGCATCTGCAGGAGAACCAAAATGGGTGAGACACCTATTTCTGTTCAAACCGAAGAGAAGCAGCAAATGATGTGAAAATGAAAATTTAAAACTAACCCCCGATCATAAACTTGCCTGAGCTAGCTTTACGAAAACGTGATTCCAGATCAGATGGAAAATACCATTCAAGAGTGTAGACATGGGCTCAGGTTCTCATCCCAGCCAGTGCCTAAACAGATAATGAAAAAGAAAAAAAAGTTGATGCCAGTGCTCCTCAGCCCTGTTCAGGCGTAATTTCTGCTGTGAATGACTTCTCTAAATGTCCTTGCTGGGGGCATAGATGCAGGCCAGATGACTGCCACTGACCCAAATCTCTTTTCACAGTACTGCCTATGTTTCAGACACATTTCACACAGTGGCTCCTGCAGGCTGCTGCTACTGGCTGTTGCAAACCACCCGATTTTCCTATTGCTGTATATTCCGAGTGATCAAATGTCTTAGGAAAAAAAAAAAAAACACAGGGTAGAAAAAGCTTTTCTGTTCTTTCTCTCTTCGTATCTCTGTGCTACTGCAAGGGAAGGGAACATTTAGAAAGGAAGCAGTTTTTATTTTGTCAAAATTGCTTTTAAAAGTAACTGCAAAGAGTATTGCACTTTTTTTTTTTTTTTTTTCCTAAAAATAGGTTCTTTTATCTCTTCTTGCTTTTTTTTTTTTTTTTTTTTAGCTGTAAAATGCACATCATTGCATGGTCCAAAATACACATACATTTCTCATTTTACCAAACTTCTTTCTTCCTTTCTTCTTCCTTTTTCCTTTCTGCAAATGCAAGGTTTGTTTATACTTAACTGGTAACTACCTGATCTGCTGAGGCTTCAAATGATCAGCCAGCAATCCAGCAGAATACCAAATCTCTTTCCCTCATCTCATCCCTCATCAAGTAGCAGCTTGAGTCTGATCTGCTGAGGCGAACGAGGCTGCAGGAGTTGCTCAGCAGGCAGGAAGGTCTCTTCCTTCTGCCTGTCCTTGGGCCTGGACAAGGAGCTGGTGGCTGGGGACAGGGCTGGGAGGGTGGGCAGGGTCTGCTGGGTCTCGGCAGCACGGTTCCTCTAGGAGGGGAAGTATTTCTGCTGCTTGTCTTGCAAGGGAAGCGCACCCATTTGGTAAACCGTGCCGAGTCCTCAGCGTCTGGTATTGTTAATAGCATTTCAAACAAACAGACTGAAATCTGCAAACACTGGGGAATCCAAACCCAACAGCTAGCCAGGCTGCCTGTCAGTACGCAGCAAAGACACACTGTGTCTAACCTGAGCAGCAAGGCTCTTCCCTGCATAGTGGATTTCCAGGTCACCATGCGTAGCTCCCCCTGTGTTGTTGCCCTTCCCCGTCACCCGAGGACAGGGCTGTGTCCTAGAATCATTGCTGGATGTGTGGATGGACTCCTTCCTCCCTCTTGATCTCAGGAGGGAAGCGTGGTGGAAGGAGAGGTGCTGCGCTCTGGGCTTCAGGCAGATGCTGGTTAAGCCGGTTAGCTAAGACAGGACCCAGCCCAGGCGTACTGCTGGCAGCTCTCAGAACATTTTCTGGGGATGGATTCCACCTCACCCTGATGCAGCCTTCCCACCTCTAGCTGTTAGCAGCTCAAGATGCATGCCAGGCACTGGGCTCTCCTGCCTGCTTCACTTTTTTCCCCAGATGTTTAATTTGCGTAGTCTTTTCCTTGCACATATCTGGTTCCACATGTTACCCTGTGAAAGTAAACATGAGGTTGCAAATAGATTCCTCATGCAACTGTGACAGTGTTGGTGAATGACAGAGGGTGTTCGGTTTTGCTGGCAATTACAGCAGGAAGGAAAGAAGCTCTAGGTTTGATTTCTCCTCACTGTATGATTCGGGCACACGTATGCAGAGGTAGTAGGGAAAGTTAAACCATGGTAACTTCTAAGGTGAGTTACTCAAATGCAAGGATCTAAATTGTGCAGGCGAAGTTTCCTTAGCAGAACGTTGTGTTGCTTCAGTTTGGGTTTTTGTTTTTAAATGTTTGGACTGTGCGCAATGTAGTTTACGTAGTGGAGTGAGTACCCATACCTTTATATAGCTTGTCTACTGCGGGCTCTTCAGTTAATGTCAGACCTCAGAAATGATACAGGTACATGTATTCAGAAACACTGCGCCTTCCAGTACTCTCTCTGAGGACTAAGCATTAAACCATGTGTGCTCGTCTGTAGGCACAATGCTTTCTGGAGAATACGTGGGACCCTTTTTCCAGGTGTTGGACCTCCTTGCGCATCCATTTGTTGAGTTTCGGATATTGCCGATCAATGACTAAGGCTTTAATTTCTTTTGAAAGCGAATCTGGGCTCTTTCTCTGGGGAAGTCTTTGCAAACAGTTTTAGGACTATAATCTCTGACGAGGGAAGTCCTTTGATTTTAATGGAGTTGTGTCAGCAGGGAACTTGTCTGTTGGATGTGACAGCACATTGGAGACAGCCTGATGGCAGTAGTGTCTGTTGGCGTCCCTGCAGAGGGGAACGAGGACATGGATAATCCTCTTCAGAAATGATTGGGATTCTCTGGGTTCCCCATGTGGTCTCAGAATGAGTTTCACGCTGCTTCTGTATTTCTCTGCTGAAAACAAACAAACAAACAAACCAGTAACTGAAGTCTACATAACTCCAGCCAGTTTAAAAACCTAACATTCAGAAACAGATCTGGCAGCGATGCTAACATTCAGAAACAGGGCTGGCAGCGCTGGTGTGCTTACACCGTGCTGCAGGCTGCAGCACAGATATGTGCCTGCTCTGCTGGCCCTTATCAGCATCAGATTTGCACACTGGTATCAGTCACGGCCACGGGACCCGTCACAGAATCCTTCTCTCTACCCCTGCTTTAGAAACTCTAGATCAACCCCTGGGAAACATTGCTCTAAATAGCTTTAACACTGGCAGATTGTCACAGCTTTCTAAATACCTGTGTCCTCCTCTTGGTTAGCGTGATGGAAAAGGGCAGTGTTTGCATCATTTTAATGTGTAATAACCCCAAGCTGACATACAGTCCTGTAAAACCTCTTGAGCCTAGTGGGCCCTTTCCATGTTAACCATTCATGCAGCCAGTAATATACAATAAAAATACCAAAAAAAAAAAAAAAAAAAAAAAAAAAAAAAGACTGCAACCTGAGGACAAAGCAGGTGGCTCTGCCCAAGTGAAAGGGGCTGGATTCAGTAACATCTCTGCTGCTGTGTCCTAGGAATGATTTCTGCCAAATGTTTATTCATTAATATTTTTTTTTTTTAAATGTCATTCCAGCAGAAACTAAGTTTGGGGGCCTTTCAAAAAGCCACCTTCTCTGTTTTATTCCAGCTGAAAAATATCGACATGGCCCAGGCAGAGGCTGGGAGCTGCGTGTGGCTTTTGCTGCATTTTCTGATAAGCTAAATCCAGTAGTGGTGGGTAACTCCAGGAGAAAATGAAACACTAGTTCTGTGAGAAATATAAACTCTAGCAACCGACTATGTTAGCATACGGTGAAAGATCATAGGATTCAGTGTAAAAGCATCAATTAAGCTTGCTGTAATGAGTGCCTATTGCATATCAGGACCACGGTCTTGTCATGGAAAAATACATGAGGATGTTTTTAATGAATGCTGTATCCATTATTCCAATATAGTTCTTCCCGAAAGAAAAAAAAAAAAAGACAAAAGAACCTTCTTTGCATACATCCACTTTTATGGGAATAACTGCAAGTGCAAAACAAGCTTCAACAAGTACGTTCAGGAGAGGAAAGGGGGCTTTGTATGAACTGTCACAAAATTTACTAAATTCTTAGTGAGTTGAGTTACCAACTGGCTGTTAGAGAGATGAGTCTGATAAGCACTTAGCTGGAAACTTCCCATAAGGAGGAAGGAGGAGAAAACAGATGCCCATTTAACTAGAAGCGTGAAAAGCACGTACAGAAGGTCAAAGACTCTTGAGACAGGGAAGATGATGAGATGCATGGTCTACCAAAAAAGACCACCTGTCTGAAGTGGCAGAACAGATTGTAAAGCACTGGAAGGGGGGAAAGAAAAGACATGCTAATACATGTACTACTTTAAACTAGGAGCATGGTGTGAGGAGCCAAGGAGAGATGAAGTAGCCAGGGTGGAGTATCTGACAGCTGCTTTGCTTAATTTAATCGAGACGTACGGAGAAATGAGAGTTTTAAACAGTGTCCATGTTCTCGGGGGGCTGCTTTAGAGAGCAGTTTCCCATAGCACAGACGAAGCTGAACAACTCTGAAAACATGACCACTCAAAGATACTGGTCCTGCATGAAATGGGCCTCTTAGAAATGCTCGGTTTGGTGTTCCCGTCTTCAGACTTGAGTTTAAACCATTAAAGCATTTGGTTCTAGGTGTGGGGAAGACCCCAGCCTCTCTCTTGATAGGTACAGTGACTATCTCAAACTGATCTACACTGATATATACATATATCATGCTGCTTTCAGGAATAAGGCCTCAGAGCAGGAGACATACCTTTTATGACACATGCTGAAAGGGAAAGAGCACCTGGCTGGTAGGTGAGCAGCCTTGCTGAGCTCTAGAGGAACAGAAATTGTAGGGGTATTGCTTTCCCTTTTCTGAACCCTTAAATGTTTTGGTTGGTGAGGTAAGTTCAACTGCACTATGAAGATCTTGGATGGCTGATGATGCTGTGCTCTTGAAAGGTTCTTTTCGCTGAAATTCCTGATACTTGCTCTTTACTTTGACTCCACTCCAATTGCCTTGCCTGAAAGACTGTATAACAAGCTAATAGCCAGGATGACTTTGTCTGTTTAAATGCTTGTGGCTTTGGTGTATAATGTAATATGATGCTGTCCTCTGGGACAACGTGGGAAATTGTTCTTAAAAAAAAAAAAATCCATATGCGTTTGCAATATTAGAAAGGCAGCTTGATCAGGTTGGACAGGCTCAGCTTCTTTTTATAGTAGGACAAGTAAAACAAGAGTATGTTTCTCAAACTCTTTGGATTAAGAATTTTTTTTAGATGAGTAAATGTTTACAGAAGTTACATTTAATGGATTCTTCACTGTACGTGGATAGCTTACTTTATTTTTTATTGTGTCTTCTACAAACAGACAACTTGGTAGACCCAACTTTCTCCTCATTCAACCGTGTATACCGGGGCAAAAAAATAAATCCAAAATCAACCTCATTTCTGGTATTCTCAATCACCTCATTAAAGGTTTGCACTGCTACTTAGTCACAGGTAGATATTCAGTTAATTACACACCTGACTTTTGCTGTGTAAAGTAAAACTTCAGGCTAGTATGCAGCAGAAAATACCTTCCCAGAAATTCATCAGACAACGCCATTTTCTGTGCTGCTGTTCTTACAGAGAGGGAGACAGTTTTGCCAGGCTTTTGGCAATTTGTAATGGAAAATGTGATTGCAAGGACCTGATCTGTAGTGATCTGAGGTCAGTCATGGTGTTGGAGGGGCATGCAGCAGCCTTTGTCCTTGCAAAGGCGTCAAAAGCAGGTCTAGTCCTAAAGCCTTAATTGTGGCTCTAGGGGTCTCCTCCACGTGAGAGGTCTCCTCAGTAGCAGCCTCAGATTTTCCCTGTATGTCAGTGGTGTGAATCCTGCTAAGCAGCGTGACCTTGGTTTTCCAAGATGTCCAAAGCTACAAGAACAAGTACGTTTATGCTGTCCCCATGAAAGTATGAAGAACAAGGGCATGTGAAGTCAGTCAAGCCTGAGGTATGCTCTTCCAAAGTGACAGAAGTAAGTTATGAGATCCTCACACGCTCACTCTCCTGGTCATAAATAGTGAAATTAGGTGTTGGTCTGGAGACAGGAATGTGAAAGCACTCCTCAGTGCCCTGGGCATGGGATCATTCTGGTCCTGAAAAACTTTAAAAGGTTCTTCCTCATTCACTCCCAGTTACTTCTGCCTATCTGAACACAAACTTCTACAGCCTCTTCCCAGGCTTCTTGTTTCTGGGAAAAAAAAAAAAAAAAAAAAAAAAAAAAAAAAAAGCCATTTCCATTTAGAGCTCTCCAAGCCCCATCTACCATAAGCTTTTCTTTGACTGCTTGGTGTGGACATTTTCCCTAGCATACTTTTTCCTGCCCATCCTCCTTTTACCAGACGTGGTCAACAATTAAGCTAATTAAGCTATACGCAGGATTAAGTCTATAGGGCCAGATTCACAAAGGGACTTAGGTGTTTGAAATGGGAATTAAGCTGATTATCAGCATATCACTCTCATTATGCAGTCTTTGAAACTTTTATAGCCTTGTGCTTGTACACGTTTCCTCTAGGAGAGTTCCTGTGTGCACATGGAAGGAACAGAGTTCCCTTTATGTTGTTCCCCCAGTGAGAACTGCCCCAGGGCAAGTCCTGGGGAGGGGGATATTCAACCTCCACTCCATCCCATCCAGTGTTCAGAATATATGAAAAACTATCTACCACGCATCCATGCAATACGCTTTGCTTGCTCGATGTAGAAGGAAGGCCTTTTTAAACCATCTTGTTTCACACCCTTATGTACAGAGTTGTCAGGGAACAAAAGACATTTTTGTTAGCAAAGGCTCTCAGAGATTTTCTTTCATGTGTGACAGATGCTTTCAGAATCCATTTGAGGAAATCTGCATAATTGATACACAACACCAGTGACCCAGCCTGAATGACTTAAAGTCTTTATTTTCATCTCGGGTGGCTCAGAAGCAGCCAGTGGAATTTGTAAGGCTCCATTAAGATGTTCAGGTCTTCAGGCTCCCTAGCGATAGGGACCACGTAAGTACCTAAGGACAAATAGCCTGGGTTTCATTAGCAAGATAAAACCCGCGGTGTGAAACATGGGAAATCAAATGTGATAAGGAGGTGATTGTGGACTGGTTATGCATAGTGTCAGCCCCAGCAGACTGACAAATAATAAAAGGAGGAAAAATGATGAGCTCTAAACAGCCGCAGTTGCCCTGTGTGCCTTGAGTGCCGCGTGGCATCTCTGGCTTTCTGTCAGCCTTAGCAAGGGTTAGCAAGCTCTATAATAAAAAGCCCAAATGGAAATTTTCTGATAATGTACACCACTCAAAGTGCTGTTTCTGTCAGTAGCATGTTGTACTACCAATTCCTCTTCGGATTTTGATCTTTATCTAGGCATAAAGGCTTGTCCCAAAATGAGGAGAACTCGGATGGACTAGTTTCTTCTCTTTGAACAGAAGATTTTTGAATTGTCCAGGCTGTAAGTTTTGTGATTATAATAGATTTAAAGAGGCTATGATTTTCCAACGAATGAAATTATAGATAAACACTATAGGTTTCATTTTAATGATTTTTTACAGGGCATTATTCTGTTCATAAATGCTTCTCTCTTTCATTCTCTGTTTCTTTTTTTTTTCTGTCACCAAACCCCAAAGCCATGGATTGTTGCAGTGTCAGTGCCTTGGTTTCCAGGGTAGGTGGGACTGCAGCCCCAAAGGTCTGGGAGCCTCCCACCATGGGGCCCCATGCCAGGGTCCAGCATTCCCCCATGTTTCTGTAGCCAGGATGCCAGCAACATTCAGGAGGGCCTGGGTGCTGGGTAATAAATACACTTGGAGTCATACAGTACTCAGTAGGTTTGTGAGAGTCATGTTATCGGATTTATCTCGTGTTCAGTAACCACAAATCATTGGATCAGTTGCTTATCCTCTCTACATCACCGTGCTCTGTTTAAACTGGAGATAAAATGTGGCATTCCTTCACCTGCCAGGAACTCTGGCTTGGCACTGGTGACTTTATGTTCCACACTAGTGCAAGCACCTAGCTTCTGCCACCTTCCTGCACTGCTCTGGGTGCCTGCATGGGCACAGCTGGTGCTGGGCACCCTTGAGAAGAGGGGCTGCGAGACCACCCAGCAGGGAGCCACTTGGGCAGTTCCCAGTTTCCTGGACGTTTTGCAGCAGTGCTGCGATCGTACCTGTTCTCCATCAGGTATTAAGTGAAAATCAGTGCCGATCAGTGGGGCAGCATTTGTTCCCTTTCCCACTCTCATTTCAATAAGGTTTCTAAACATAGCTATAGATCTTCTGTTCCAGCTTTCTTTGTAATTATGGCACAAAGAAGCATGTCTTACAGAGGGACTGCACGTTAGGGAGAAGAAAAAGCTTGATGAAGCATGGAGATCACACAAAAAATGATTGTATCAGTAACCATGAATAAATTGTCAGCACCATTTAGGCCTAGTGCTATAATCACTATCAAGCATTTTAAGACACATTTATGTTTAGTGGCTGGTAAGAGTGAGAAGCTTGTAATTTAGCTCCAATGTACACACTAGTAAATGCCTCTTCAGTAAATGCCCTACACAGGACTGTATTAATTGCAAGCTCTATTACTACATATCTTTATTGATGACTTGGATGAGGGAATTGAGAGCATCCTCAGTAAGTTTGCAGATGACACCAAGTTGGGGGGAAGTGTCTATCTGCCAGAGGGCAGGAAGGCCCTGCAGAGGGACCTGGGCAGGATGGGTCAGTGGGCAGAGGCCAAGGGGATGAGGTTCAACTTGGCTCAGGGCCGGGTCCTGCACTTTGGCCCCAACAACCCCATGCAGCACTACAGGCTGGGGGCAGAGTGGCTGGAAAGCTGTGCAGAGGGAAGGGATCTGGGGGTGCTGATGGATGCTCGCCTGAACACGAGCCAGCAGTGTGCCCAGGTGGCCAAGAAGGCCAACGGCATCCTGGCTGTGTCAGGAGCAGTGCAGCCAGCAGGGCTGGGGAGGTGATCGTCCCCCTGGGCTCTGCTCTGCTGAGGCCACACCTTGAGTGCTGGGTTCAGCTCTGGGCCCCTCACTGCCAGAAGGACATCGAGGCCCTGGAGCGTGTCCAGAGCAGGGCTGCGAAGCTGGGGAAGGGCCTGGGACACAAGTGCTGTGAGGAGTGGCTGAGGGAGCTGGGGGGGTTGGTCTGGAGAAGAGGAGGCTCAGGGGAGACCTCATTGCTCTCTGCAACTGCCTGAAAGGAAGCTGTGGGGAGCTGGGGGTCGGCCTCTTCTCACAGGTAACCAGTGGTAGGACCAGGGAACGGCCTCGAGTTGTGCCAGGGGAGGTTCAGGGTGGAAATGAGGAGACATTTCTGCTCAGAAAGAGCAGTCAGGCACTGGGACAGGTTGCTCAGGGAGGTGGTGGAGTCACCGTCCCTGGGGGTGTTCAAGGAAAGGTTGGACGTGGTGCCTGGGGACAGGGTTTGGTGGGTGACATTGGTGGTGGGGGGGTGGACCAGAGGATCTTGGAGGGCTTTTCCAACCTTCATGATTCTGTAATTCTACATGGCATACAGCAGCTTTAACTGCTGTATGGAAAGTTAAGACATCATGTGATTTTGTCTCTTCTCTTACCATTTGGATTAACATATCCAATTCTATTGTATTAGATTGCAAACTGCCTTCATTTTTGTGCTTTTTCATATTTGTTATTGAGCAACTTAAGACAGTAGCAAAGTTTTGTAAATCTGGTATCATCCAACTTATAATTCTGCCTGTGTTTTAATAGGACAAATTAAATTTACTACTGGCAAGCCATAGAGGTCAAAAACAGTATCAAAATATGGAAATAGAAAAATTGAGGTGTTACCTCTTCCAGTTTTCACAAGATTCTGTTTAGAGACACCATCACATGTGGTATACAGGAAAATGTGTTATTTTGTCTAGGAAACACTGAACCAGTATAAATCATTGTTTAAATCTATTACAATAGTCTAGGTCCTTGTACTAACCCAAAAAATTCATTGTGATAAAGTGGAATTAGTGGATGGTGCAGTACTTAATGCAGAGGTAATAATATGATTTCCCTCATTAGTGCAGGACTACTATAGCTTTCTAATTGATTTTAATTGGCATTTAATTAGAAACTGTGAATCCCCTGTGGCCAATTCATACTTTACAGTATTCCAAGGTAGACTATTATTTCTTTTCTACAACTGGCTTCCCAACTGCAGGTTAGGAAAACTATGAAATGCAGTTTTTGACTCGCGACCTTTGAGAGTCTTGTGTACAGAGATTGTACGTCATAGGCTTAGGCTCTTTATCAGTTCTGAGCTGTAAAGGTCCCCATCAGCTGTATCAGTAAAGCATCCCTTTTTCTCTCTCTGCTTTTATTATGGAGTAGAGTTTCCTAGTGCCAAAGTAGCTCATAGACCACTGTGCTTATGCTGCATGTATCAAAGTATTTCTTTAGGAAATAATTCAAGGACTACGTGTTCAGAATTTGTACTAGGATGCAGACAAAAGTTTCATCATTTATGAAAGACTGAGAATACCTATGAGTCTCTATACTGAAAGGGTAATAAAAGGTACTGAAATGAAATACCATATTGTTTCAGACCCAGAAAGAATGACTTGAGATAGAGAGGGAGAATATTCTACTCTTTGAATGAACACCACGAAGAAATCCCTGTACTAGCATGATATGAAACTTTTATTGCACTCCAGATTTTCAATTGCACTGTATTAAACCATATTAATATTTGTTTTTTCTAGGGCAGTCAAAAATCATTGGTAATGATGAATTTTTCATTTACGCTAGTGCCAAATGATCAGCCGCAGTGCTCCGAGGTCAGTCAATCATCCCACTCTGGTGGAACATTTTTGCCTTTAAGGCAAATGAAACTTTTTTTCCTCTC
The DNA here is from genome assembly GCF_009819795.1 of Aythya fuligula. Taxonomy (NCBI): domain Eukaryota; kingdom Metazoa; phylum Chordata; class Aves; order Anseriformes; family Anatidae; genus Aythya; species Aythya fuligula. The sequence continues at coordinate 12,944,231 of NC_045567.1, read as the reverse complement.
TATCTCAAGTGCCGATAACTTATGGGACAAACTCACTAATAGCTCATCCCGTGAGCCCCAGCTATTGTCCTATGATCCATCAACATACCTGAAATGAACAGTGATTTCCCTGGGGACGAGGGATAGGCCTGCACAGAGCTTTGTTGTGTACCTGAATGTAGATTCTCTGATAAGCAACTGGATCAAGCCAAGTCTCTCTATCTAGCCATGCTGTGGCTTGCTACGAAGGAGGAACTACCTGAGAGTCTGCTCCAAAACTGCATATAGTTTCAGGGAGATCTTTATTCCAGTAGTCTTCAGAACAGGAATTTAACAGAGTCAAATACAGATAACCTGACTGTGAAGTCAGCTGTTCAGATCAGGGGTTAGTATCCAGCCTTTCTTGCCTCTCCCCCAAGCTCAGGTGTCTGGCCACATGTTAACATAAGTGGTTTTTAGCTCTTAATTGTGGCTTTCATCTAAAAGCATTTAGAATAGTCATCATTCCCACCACTGGAACAACATGAGCTCATACTGAAGCAATATTTTGAAGCATTTAAACAAAGTGACCTCCACAAACATTAATCCTAATAGTCCAGTTTGTAACGGAAATCTACAGGATTATTGCCTGAATTGTGGTTTTGCTGCAGGTTTGATGTGTGGTACAGATTTCTTACAATAATTTGCCTCAGTACAGCAAAGGAAAACGAAGATATGATTGGCCTAAAACTCTTTGTTTATGTCACATCCAAAGAGAAGCATCGGATCCTTTGGTTCCTGGCTTTGTTTGGCACAGAAGTGTAACTACAGGGATTTTTTCAGTGAAATTCATTCACTTTATCTTTGTTTTAGTATTGCCATTCTGAGATTGGTCATGTACTGAAACTGGAGCTGTTATATTTGTCTGCATGGTGTATTTAGCCTTACAACACAATATTCCTTTCTTGGCTGTATGTCATTTTTTATTACTTGTGCTCTGAAGCTTTTGAATTTAGCTCAGACTTTGAGGCTGAAAGCTGTTGATTTCGGAGAGGTAAAAATGAACAAAGAAAAACTCCTCCAAAGCTTGCTAAATCAACATATTTGTTTGCAAACCAGCAACAACAAAAAGGTTGCTTAAGAGACCTGCTTTTTTTTCTGCTTCAAATCCTTGCTTTGTGCTCTGTGTCAGTCCTGCTTACCCTTTTTCTTTTCTTTAATACTACCTCTTTGTTTCTTCTGTTCCACCCGCTATTGTGCTTCTTTCCTTATCTCTTCCTAAGTCTTCTATACCTCCTTCAAGTTTCTCCTCTGAAGGTGAGAAGATCTTCCAGTAACTTATCAGCAGACCATGTTCTCGTATGCCTGATAATGGTGGAAATCAGACATCCTACTTCCTGAACGGGATTTACCAGGAGCTGTATTCTTTTACAACTAGCATTTTATTTCTGTGCTAGCCCACTAAGCTGGCAGGAATAATTCAAGAATAAGGCACGATACGAAGTGTGGTCAGGTCTCAGGCTGGTTTAATCAGGGAAATACTATAAATCCATTCCCCCACATGGGTTGTTTATGACTTTCACAAAGAGAGCATGACACCCTTCTGTGTCCATCTCCTTGACAATTTGATGAGCTGACATGCCTGAATCCAAGTTAAATGTAATCTGCAGTTGGTACTTGGCTGGGTATTTGATGTGACTGGATGGGCAGTCTTCATTTTGTATCTGTATTAGTGGCTGTGTGTGGGCATCGGCAGGCATTTGAAGGCACTTTAGCACTGGTCTAAATATGCTTTTACCACCAGCAATGGTAATACTGCTGTTGACCTCAATGGAAAGAAGTTTGACAAAAGCCAAGTGGTTTTGAAAATCTCACTGAGGTGTTGCATGCTCATCCTGCTGCCAGGAGCCTGAAGGAATAAGGCTGTTGAGAGCACTGGCACCAGCTGCACCTCCCACGGTGGGGGCTGCTGCCAAAGCCACGCTGGAGTGAGCATCACGAGAGTGGCACTAAGTGACCCACCCTTGCCGATGTGAGACAGTTAAGATTTACTTTTAAAAGTGCTCCCACTGTAAATGTAGTTTGACAGGACGTATGTCTAAGGTAAAGTTGGAGCAGCACAGCAGTAATGTGTTGGTCTGCACAGAGGACAAAGGCATGTGGGGCATGTGGGAAGTTGCATAAAAATGCAGTGACTGAATCCAAGGCAAGCTTGTAAAGCAGTTGTTCTCCACGTTTCTTGAAAATCTGAAATATTTTACTAGCCCAAAGTGGAAAATGCATTGTGCTTGTATGCAATAAAATATGAGTGTTTGTCTTTGAAAAAATATGTTTATAGGCATTGTCAATGGCAGCCGGTCAGCCCACTGTCTAACTGCTAACCTGCCAATTTTCTCTTTATATTTTTATTAACTGCAGCTTTGGGATTCACAGTTTATTCTAAATCGTTCTTAACGATAGTAAGCCAAAGTCTTTTGTGTCAGTACTTGTGAGTCACACGGAAGTGCTGGAGTCAAACTTTATATGGAAATGACTTGTGGTGTTTTGTTTTTTTTTTTTCAGAGGTGATTTTTGCGATGTTTTGTTTTGAGAATTGGTATCAAGAAGGGTACATGTCACTAAAAAATAAAACAAAATATTGCAATGTTGCATTGTTTTAAAGCATTTTGATGCTGTCCAACTAATATGAATAATTTCCTGGTCTTGGGGATGTTCCTTTAGTCTTTTTAGTTAAGGATTTAAAGAAAAAAGTTACTCTGCATTTTCAGTGAAACGTACCTGTTCATTTCTGAGATGACTGTGATTCTGTTGAAGTTAGTGGTATCTCAGAAATGTTTAGCGCAGTTGGAGAAATACTTGTCTTTGTAATGCATGGTTTTAAGCATGGTTAATTGTCACTTCTGCATTCATTAGCTCCCAAACTGTGTGTACGTGCACTGACTTGGCTTTAGAGAAGATTGAGCAAGTTCAGTATATTTAGGGCAGACAAAAAAAGTTTATGTGGGTCAGGAAATATGATTTGTGAAATGCCATCCTCCATTATGTGTATCGGGAGCTAGTGCTGTGCCTGCTCTGTGTGTAGGGGGTAGAGTTGAGCTATTCATGCTATTTAGTTGATTTTAAGTGTTTCAACAAACTTGACTGCATTTTCTCCACAGACAGGAACTCAAATAAAGATGTATTTAGCAAAAGACAACTTCCTTAAGTTAAAATTGAAAACAATAAAAAGAGCAAAGATTTTGAGCAGAAACAATCCTTTATTGTCCCAATGCAGCTGAAGAGAGAGCAACAAAGGCTCAGTGTCAGTGATAAGATCGAGCACCATGCTATGTTCCTTGAGTTCTTGGAGGGTGTTGAGGAAGAAAATGGAGACAGATAATACTGTGGTATTACCAGGTACACTGTGCATTAAAGGCCATGGGAATTGTGCTTTTTCTGCCAGGAGTGAATTGGATACTTGATGGTGTTGAGGGTTTTTTTTTTGCATTTTTTGCAGATAAATGCAATAACAGAACACTGTCAGAGAAGTTAAAGTAAAATTTTCAGTGAATATCAAGACTGCAGAACTTCTGTTCTGATCATATTACCTTCAAGCAGCCAGGAAAACTATAAAAGAAAGCAAATGTTTGCGATAACAAAACGACTGCTCTAATTTCATCCAGTGATAGATATTTGAAAATGATTATATATACCTAAGGCGTAGAAATACGGTGCTCTAGTTAACCCCCAAAGAAGAGAAAGAACCATAGGTGAAAACACAGTGGACTCAAACTGTGAAATTAAATTGATGTCCTGGAAAATAAACATGGACCAAGAAATACCCTCGCTGAGGGGTGCCCTAGGAAGCACGAGCACATAAAATGCTCAGATACTCTTATTTTTTCTTTACCTCTTTTAACCTATATTTAAGCAGTTGTTAGAATTAAATATTTTTTCTTCTTTCTAAGTGAATTTGGAAAAGTGCAGAAAAATACAGAAAGGAAATGGAGAGTCTACTGAGGACAGGTGACCTAATTTATGGCTTTCTATCCCAAGTCTCATCAGGATGTCCAAGGATAACACCAGTTAGCTCATAATTAGTAATTGTCAGAAAGGTTGGCAGGGAGACCAGAAGTGGTTTTATTAGACCAAGTGATGCAGCTGTGGGGAAAGGAAAAGGTGTGGAGTAAATAAGACCATCTTGAAGTTGCTTACGTGTTTTGCACTAACAGAAGTTGCATGTCCTCCTGACAGGACCATGTTGGTTGCCGTATGAACCTTCCTAATTACTATCAGTGTATGAACAGCAGTTCTGGATTATTTATTTTCTCATGTACTAAGATGCAGGGCCTTGAATAGCCTTGACTTCCAGAGGGTGGGTACCTGATAATTCGGGGGAACATACGCTAAATCTCGGCTGACAGGATTTATCAGCTGGAATCACGTTGCGTCAGTGTGTGCTGGCTGGGGAGCTGGCCCGTACACAAATAGCAGGGAGAAATAAGAGAAGGATGCAAGTGTGAATTAAGGGGCTGTTGTGAAAATTAGTAGCTTAATTTAAAGAAATGGTTATCTGGAGGGAGAGAGAACAGAAGGTGATGTCTGCTTTTTAATGAAAAAGAAAACTCCAAATAAATGCTGAAACAAATGGCAAGGTCTTTAGACTGACAGTGAATAATAGAGCAGCTAGGAAAAGCAATTGTGTGCTTCCATTCTTAAGAAAGCCATTTCTTCTGGCAACCAACCATCCCAACCAGAGACTGAAGTCTTACTGTAGTAGGAAATGAGTTGTTCTGCTAACTTCACGCATGCAGTGAATTGGCTTCAGAGCTTCTACAGCAAAGCTATTTTAAAAGAAGCACCAAGTTGTATATGAGGTTCATTAATATGCCTCACAGCATTCAGCAGCGGTGATAGTGGCAAAATGCACACAATGTACAGAGTGTAAGTATAGATTTAAATATCTTCTGTTTGGTTCTCAGTTGATTACGTTAGTGTTAGACAAATATTGCCTGAAAGGACACACGTATGTTAATTATCAATATAAGCTAGCAACCAGACTGGTAGATGTAGCATGCCCAGTCTTAGCTGATATGTGTACTGAACTTTATTGGGAAACAACAGTGCTGTTTTTTTCTCTTGTGGGAAGTGATTGCACTGTGCGATGGCAGCAAAAGTCACAAAAATCTGATCGCAAAGGAAAAGTCTCTGCATTATTAAACTGCTGTCATTCTTCCTTCTTTTTCCTCAAGCACAAAGAAAATATATTTTAAAATTTAGTAAGAAACAGTAATTAAGTAAGATTCTGATTTCCTTTGGTGGGAAAAATATAGGATATGCCATAACTTCCAGTGTATCAGATGAATGAGAGGCAATCCACACAGTAATGCAGCCCACCTGCTGAAGAGGTAACAATGAGACCATTCACTAAAAAAGCACCAGTAATTAATGCTAGAGTTATACAGGGTTGTTGGCCAGTTAGTGGCCTGGTGTAAATAAGTATAGTGCTAATGGTACCCTAATTTGCACCCATGTTATACGGCATTTAAAGCTATTTAAAGTATAAGTGTTATTTTTTATATTTTTTCCTGTCAAAGAAGAGATTCCTTTCAGTTCTGCGATGTGTAAGTAGTGATTTAGACATTTCCTGAGAGAGGAACAGTCAGGTCAGCGTTTCTTGTTGAAAACTGTTGTTCTGTTGAAAGTAATTGCAGTGTTCATGATAAAATGTTGTATGTATTATATAAAATGTATTGAGCAATGGTGTAGTTAAGGATATACCAGGGATTTCCACTGTAAAAACCAACTGCCTATTCTGAAGTCTTTAATAGAGCTGTAAAAGCTGATTATACATTGGAGTGTGAGTGTAAAGATCTTGGAGAAAGAGCTCTTTAGCACACATTAAAGATATCTCTATATAATGGCTTATAAACATCTTCCCTCAAAACCTGACAATATTGAAGGGAGATGATGAAGAGCTACTCAAAAATCCATTTAACTGATAAGCTGAACGCTCCTAATAACTGAATTTCAAGCATCACAGTGATATAAGTGAAAACAGTCTAAAGCAAAGAGTCTCGGCTGTAGGAAATCCAGCCCTTTCAGAACATTTTCTAGACACAGTGAGTTCTTCGGAGCTCGTTTAATACTGATAATGTCAGCCCTGTAGGTACGCCCGGTGAGCACCGGCTGCCTGTCCCTCTGGTGCCAGGTACCACAGGAACAGAGCCCATCAGTCAGAGCCTGCCAAGGGGACAGCCGTCAGTCTGCATTCTGGACAGGAGCTGTCCCTGCTGCCTGCTGGGTGAGTGCGTGATGCTGAGGGGCTGTCTGTACCTGCAGAGAGATCGGATCTGCGCCTGCTGTGCTGGATCTAAAGGCAGAGGAGCCTTTGCTGCTGGCTTGGGGAGGGCAAGTTCCTGCCTGGACATGTTGTTGTTTTTTTTTTTCCCCTCTCTTGAGCCTTCACTAACTCGGGGATCTCTGGAATGTATGTACTCCATCCCGTGTAGAAAAGATGTCCTAAGTCCTACACAGCCACAGATTATACACTTGGGGTGCTCTTATGCTCTCATCTCTGCACCTGAGTTCCTAAGACTTGGAGGATACAAGCAAAACTCAGTACGAGATGTTTATGGAAGGATGACTATTGGCAACAGAACAAAAACTTGGGTATATGGGAGAGTAAGCACCCTGCAGTGACGTACACAGAACAGCTGTCACAGCTAGCACACAAGTACAAAGGACTTTTTCTAAAACAAGAAGCATCGTGCTCAGTACAGGTTAGTCCTGTCTGGCTCTTGCTATGAAAGAAAAACACCACCTGAATCCTGGAATAGATGCTAGAGCTCGTGAGCAAATACATGCCAGTCTCAACCTGAAATGCTGGTTCAGAAGGGCCCATCTCTCTTCCAAATAAAGAAAAGGACAGAACTTAAATAAAGGGAAAACAAACAAACAAACAAACAAACAACAACAACAACAAAGAAACTGGAAGTTATGTAAGAAGAGCTTTTTGTAAAGCTAAAGGGAAGAAAGATTACCGTTTTAGATTCAAGGTTTTCTTGGTTCTCCAGTGAAGACAGCAATTAGAGGTAAATGTATGTATGGGAATTCAGTGCATTTAGCTTATCTAAAAGAAGGGGAGAACTGTTTAATGGACAGTGTCTTCATGGAGGGGGAAACCATCTAGTAAAGATTTCTTTAAAGCAGCAAAGAAGGACATAGTGGAAACTGATTGCTGCGAGCTAACACTAGACAAATTTAAATTAGAAGTTGAGCGTGTGTTTTAGACAGGTGGGGACAGCTCACTGCTGAGAAACATTGCTAAGGACATTGGTGTTTGTGTTTCTTACGGATGTGCTGCATTCAAATGCAAAATCTTGGATTTAAAACAGACCTAACTGGTGATTGCTAGATCCAGTACAAGGCAGGAACTACAGCTGGGTGGAAGGAGCAGAAACGACCATTGGGTTGCACTAAGCGCAAAGTGAAATTGCAGCCTTAAAATGGCCCCACAAGGCGTGTGTCTGTCTGTCTGCCTCTGGCCCCTGTGCACCAAGGGTTGCAGCTTCCCCAGGAAGCCATAAAGCACTATCTTTCTAACCACATCATACAGCAGCCTCCTTGCTTTCTCCCTCAGAGATTTTTTACAGTAGCTATGATTTGCTGTTCACCGATTCCATTTCAGAACATGGGGAGAAAACCCAGTAGAGAGTACAGATTAGGACAGCAGCTGAACAGGGCATGGCGAACCTCAAGGGAGGGACAGTTCCCAAATGTTCCCTACATTTCTTAAACTCTTGGATTTACTGTCTGGAGGTAACACATCCTGGGATAAGCTGTCACACTGCAGGGAAAGGGATGTTTCTGCAGTGAAGGCAGCGTCAGCATCCTGCTTCCACTCAGTACTGCCCAAGGAGTTCCTGTAACGTGTGGGATCAGAGCCTGAGACTGGACGTGCCGTAATCTGACACATTTTTCAGAATGAGGGGCTCTGCTTGGCCACAGGGCTGAGCTTTGTGCTTGCGGGAGTTTGAATTTGCCTGTTAATAGCAGGTTCAGCATCAGCATCTTTTTGCCCCTGCCTCTTTAAGGGCTGGCCCTCGGAGTCCAATTTGCATATATGGTTGGCATAATTATATATTCAAATTAGACATTCTTCTTTAACTTCCTTGCATATCTGGCTAGCCCATTGGAGAGATTTAGGGGTGCCTTGCAGTCGGTGAAGTTGACTCGAACTAGCTTTTTCCACATCACACGAGCGCATGTAAGCCGTTTCAGCTGGCTCCTGACCACCAGGAATGTCTTGAACCATTTCAGGTCTGTTTTCAGCTTGTTTCTGATGGCTCAGGGCCAACATATCTGTATATAACTGTATATCCGTTTCCATTTATATAAAAATCATTTTTAATCAAGGCTTACAAAGCATTTCAAATATTTAGAAGAGAAGGGAAAGTACAAGTTTCTTTGCAATGAGGAGAACTGAGTCTCCCTTGAAAACTGAGCAGCATGATAATTTTCAACACCAGTTATCTTCAACACCAGAATTTGGCAGAACGTGATCGAATTAGGGCCTAAGGATTCGAATTCCATTTTGAGAGCATGCTGGAAGAAGGAGTCGGCAAGCACAAAGACACCGTACTTGCCGTGTAAGAACTTGGGAACAGAAGGGATAAGGTCAGGAGAAGGGGCAGCATCTCGGTGTTCATGACAGGAAACAGAGTGGCAAGCAGAAGGCCTGGCCCAGAGCCCCCTTGAAGCATGCAGCAGAGCCAGGCCGGGGCCAGCACAGCCTCCGGGTAGGGCTGCAGGCAGTGCCTGGTGGGAAGCACACTCACTGGTCAGGCTGAGGGTGAGGTGGGTTTTTCTCATCCTAGCCCACTGTTTCAACAAAGTCCTTTACTGTCAGGCTAACCCTGTACATTTTTAAAGAAACTATGACTATTCTCTCCTGGTGGTGGGATTTGGGCATTGTCAGTAAATGGAAATGAACTTTCTCTTCCATGGAGTTGAAGACCACCCAACCAAAAACAACACTAGAGGAGCTGCTGATATGTATGTGCTTAACTTGGCCCACCATTAAGCTTCAGCAACTTGCATGGTATCTTTTGATATGCTTTTGATTACTGTGTTACTTTTGTTATTAGGGAAATCTGAAAATGTTTTATTGCATCGAGATCTTTCACATAACTCGCTCTCAGTTTCTGCAGTTCATATCTCTGATGGTTCAAGAATGAGTTACAAATAGCATCATTGCTAGTGAATGCAATAACAAGGTATTATTTGCATTAATATCGGTAATATGCCTGTACTCTGGGAGAGAAAACCTTAAACACTAGAAAATTGTCCTGTTTATTTCTTTTCATTAATTAGGTTCCTATGGGAGTGCAATTAGGGCAAACAGGAACTGACGATCTTTGTGGTGCTTTCACCATACTCACAGATAGAGAGGCGTCACTTCCTTTTACAAAGCTGCTCAGCGATCGCCACTAATGTGTTTTAAATGAAAGCATAGCAACAACAGAGATGATTTTCTTGTCACTCTGAATAGGTTTGAACAGTAAGTTTTAGTGATAAAGGTTTTGCACTGCTAATGGACTTGGGTGAGATCGAGTCTCAAGCAGTCCCAAGGAGTAAACTCACCTGTGCTTCAGGGTTAGAGCTCTGCTGATAGGAACTCAGTAACTCGAGGCACATGGAGAGGGAACCATGTGCAGGAGGAGAGACCTTCAGAGAGACCTTCACCTCCCTTTCAGCACCCGGGTCTCCAGGGTTCCCGTTTCTCTCCCTGCTTTTTCTGCATCCCCCTGTTGCACTCTTCCCAGGGACAGGACTGGCACAACTCCTTATGCCCAGAGCAGGAAAAACTAAACCTTATGAAAAGGCTGCAGCAAACTTCAGAAAGGGTAAACATCTGTTTGGTTGGAATTGCCTGTAAATCCCCCAGGAGGCGGCACCCTGTAGCATGATGCGGTGCTCCAGAACACACCTGATGCACAAGCAGTTGTAAGGAGGGGACAGAATAATTGGTGTTTATTACTAACCAAAGTACTTTTTGAAAAAGAATAGCTTTTCAAAGTAGATTAAATGTGAGACGTGCTGCGTTGAGAGAGGTGCTAAGACAATAAGATACATTTCTCTCTAAAGTGCTGTAAGCATCTTGCTTTAAAAACATGCATTGTGGGGAGCTGTAAATTCAGGTCTTGGCTGTGCATCCTGGCTGGTAGGGCCCAGGGACTGTTTGGAGCCCACCTGACTCAAGTCAGGCTGCCAGTTCAGACTGCAGAATTGGACATCTGCTGAGCAAAATGTAGGGGAGAATGAAAAAGTACCCGTCTTTCTCTTGAGGATCAAAGCACAGTGAAAATGCACTTCTACAGAAAGTAACAGAATAAGATTAATTTTACATGCTACAGCTATGATTGTCCAAGTGTTACAGGGAAGGCAGGATAAATTCAGGCAGACAAGGTTTCATTAATTGAGGGAATTTCCAGGCTAATTTACAGGTGTTCAGGGACCTGACCTATTTCAATCTGAATAATGTCTGATGGCAGAGTTCGATATCCACAAACATTCTATTTAAAGAGAGGGGAGAATGTTTTGAGTTGGGTTTTCTTAATTAGCATTCCACAAATACGCCATGGTTTTGCTAAGCCCAGCTAACACTTATTTCCCTGTGAGACTTAAACTTAAAAGAAAATCAGCATATTTCACTCTGCTCTGTGTAGAAGAGAAAAATAAATTCTTGTACTGCGTCTGCATGTTGGCTTAAGTTTTTATCTGAAATAAGGAAAACAAAACTAAAATTGTCAGCTACATTTTACACATTTCCATTAACAATTGGACTCTGATTTCCAGTTTCACTTGCGTAATGGACAACTACCTTGGCCATTAACTTTATCTAAAGTGGATGTTAATTGGCACTAAATTACAGTTCCTAAGGTGCCTAAATATTGTACCCACCTGAATAGGAACAGTCACCTGCCATTTGTGGTATTGCTGAGAAGGAAACAATGAGTAAAAGGAAGAAAAGAAGCTAGGGAAGACATTTCACCACCAGCTCTGGTGTTCCAGTTAATCACTGTAACTTAAAGTTATATGCTGAATTTTAAAATGTTGACTACAATTTTTAACTTTTTTTTTTTTTTTTTTTAAGCCTACTTAGAAAGAAATAATCTTAAGCCCTTTGGGAATCAGTTAATATTAATGCTATTGTGCCTTGATGCCAAAATTGAGTGAGTAGCTAACAAAGAAATGTGTTTGACTCACAAGTTCCATTAAGAGAGGTGAGTAGTGGAAGATGTAGGTTAATTCAGCTGTTTCCAATTCACTTTTCTCTTCAGATAATACCAAATATTATACTTGCCTAAGGTGACAGTGGCACCAAGCAGTTACCTCCTGGTAACTCCTGTTTGTATTTCATTACAGCCTTGAGTTCCCAACAAAGATAGTGCTGCTGGTCCTGCCTGCTGTGCAAATACGTGGATGAGGAAAGCTCCTGTCTCTGGCATGTTTGCAGTCTTCTAGATGTAATCAGAAGGTAATGCAGTGACTTCGTAGATCTCTGTAATAAGCTTTATATAGTGGGAAGGTTACTTTAAATGTGTAGTCACTCACTGAAAACCAGGCTTAACCTTTTGTATGGTACTGCCTGGCAGAGCCATCTATCTGTTAATAATTTAGATTCTCTGCTGACTGTTTTCTAACCATTTTCATCTTTCTGCTCTGGCTTCTCTTGGCTATAAGGGAAATACAGTATTTCTCACTGTCTGACCCAAAATCTTGCCATAAATCTTCCTCAGAGGATAGAGACTCAGCATATACCAACATTTAGAAGTGGATTTGTGCTAATGCAACCCTGCTGCTAACAGACAGAGAAGTAATAAAATTGATAGGTAGACAGCCCCAAACATGTCATCAGATTAATAACAGATATCCACTATGCAAAACAATACAAACAGGCTCCTGAGAATTGCTTCTGCTCTCTGTAGGATAATTTAAGAAATTGTTAAGCATAGCCAGCTCCTGTGAATGGCATTTCTCCATCTCCTGGCAAAACATGTGCAATCATGCCCAGTTCTCATACACTGTATCACAGACAGTATATGTGACTATGACTGGGAAATATAGTTTCTGTGAAGTTAGCTAGATACCACAGCTCTCCCCAGATCTTGGCATTTGTAAAATATTAAGGTTATAAAGAATAGCGACTTTGTTTTGCACAAGAGATGAAAGTTGAGATCTCCCATGCCATCTTTATTGGTGAAGAGTTCATTCTCACAATGGCTAATCTTATTTAGCTCCTTGACTCCACTGTAAAGTAGATTTGCAACTTCTTTAATCTTTTCAGGATCAGCAAGCCAGCCAGAGGCTAAATAAGCACTGACAGCTGCTATTAGATGTGTTAATCAAATTTTTGTAACTGTTTAGAAACTTAAACATTACCAGAACAAGGTAGTTAGGACCTTTTTTTTTTTTTTTTTTTTTTTACCAGATTTATCCAGAACTCTGTATTCTGCACGTTTTCTTCTACACAGTTTCTCAGAAGTAACTTGAAATCTTTATCCTCCTCTTTCTTACACAATCATAGAAAAGACTAGGTTGGAAGGGACTTTATCTATTCCAACCTTCTGTCAAAGGCTAGGCCTACACTAGGGATGCTAGCTATCAGCTCTCATTTTGACACTGCAGGTACATATGGAGAATCAAGGGAGTGACATCCATAGAAAATGAGGCTGGACTGTGCAGTTAAGCAGATTCAGTACACTGTGGTAACTGCAATGAATGTATCCACAGTACCTGTGCATACTTGGTGAGTCCAGCTGCAGCATGCTGCCATTAATTTAGACTCCATCACCCCACCTTTGTAATTCAGGTCAAGCTAGCAAAGGAACCAATAGCTTTATAAGCTGACACAATAGCTTTATAAAGCTGAACCAGTATCTTTGCAAGCTCTGCAGGAGGAGCTGGGGTTATTCAGCCTGGAGAAGAGGAGGCTCAGGGGTGACCTTATCGCACTCTACAGGTACCTTAAAGGAGGCTGTAGCAAGGTGGGGTTAGTCTATTCTCCCACGTGCCTGGTGACAGGACTAGGGGGAATGGGCTAAAGTTGTGCTAGGGGAGGTTTAGGTTGGATGTTAGGAAGAACTTCTTAACTGAAAGGGTTGTGAGGCATTGGAATGGGCTGCCCAGGGAAGTGGTGGAGTCACCATCCCTGGAGGTCTTTAAAAGACATTTCGATATAGAGCTTAGTGATATGGTTTAGTGGAGGACTTTTTGGTGTTAGGTCAGAGGTTGGACTAGATGATCTTGGAGGTCTCTTCCAACCTAGATGATTCTGTGATTCTGTGAATTGAGATTTAAGATTGGACTACTATGGAAGTGTATGTGTTTGGCTGGTGGCAGGAAAAAACAAAGATAGTGCTTACAGTGGGTGGCTGCTATTTGTGACAAAACCAGGTCCTCTCTGTGTTTTCCGGGTGTCCCCAGGCAGGTGGAGCACAAGGAACCTGAGCCCCAAGGTGCTTCATTAATCTCATTGCTCTGCACTGAGGGAGCTGCACCAAAGACCCTCCAGCCCTGTCACTTGGACAACTCAGTGTACTGATGGGGGAGGTGCTGGGGGCTTGTGGCCAAAGCCTCCAACTGATCTGGCACACTAATGAGCCTCCAGCAAGCCAGCAAAACCCATCTTCTGCTGTCTCTGCCTGGTCCCTCATTACCATCACATCAAGTCAGATTTTCTCAGGCCCACCAGCCTTCCTTAAATCCCACCCTTCACGTAGCTGTTACTCTGGCTCCAGGAAATGAGAGCAAGCCTTGGGTCTGTCAAATGATCCCAGCAAAACTGAGATTCCTCTGGGCAATGACTCTAAAGTAGTCACATTTTTATAACAGGCATCACAAAAAGGAGTAAAAGTGAAATACCTGTTTATTCCTATGCCATCTCAAGGAACATTAAATGTGAAATCAGATCTCGGGGTTAAAACCTGGTCATTGCTGCTTGTTCCACTGTCACTTGTCAATTTGCAGCTGTTCCCCCAGGATTGCTGTGCCTCGCTGTGTCAGTTTTGCTGTGCTCCTTGTCAGCTTCACGGTAAGGAGCAAGGGGGAAAATTGGCAACAGGCACACAGGGATCAGAGGTGGAATAAATTGAGAAGGAGTGGTAGAAAAAACACCAAGGTCTTGGAGCTCAAGAGCACTGAAAACCAACACAGAATTAAAGCTGTATTTGGCGTGCAGTTAAAACTGCACAAGTTCTGAGATATCAGGTGGTGTTCTAAATTATAGCAAAAGGTGAAGAATCTGTGAACATTGCTAACCAAAGGGGTAAGATGAGAGATGGTACTTGGCTGTAGCAAAGGGAAGCAGGAAGAGACAGAAATGAAGGTAATCAATTACAAGATTACAATTTTTCAGTCAGCTGCACTGGTAAATACTAGAACAGAAGCTGTGGAAAGCCATAAGGTTTTGCAGAATAACTGCTGTGTGCCTACCTGTGGCTGCAGAGACATGGGAGTGAGTTTGGGGTACACAGTTTAAGCTATACTCATACAAACTAGGCTCATACTCAGTACAGCCATGCTGAAACCTAGGCAAGCACTGTGCTGCTGCACCTATTTCCCGCATGGGTCAGCTGCAGTTAGAGCATCACTTTGTGAAAATGTGGGAGAGATTTGGGGTGTACATTGAACAGGGGAAAAGGTTAGCAGTCTTCTGACTAGGCAAAAAGCAGTATCCATACATTTCAGTAAAAAAAAAATAATCTAATGCCTACTACCAAAGTTAGTGGTGGTTATTCAGTGTGTTAAATGTGGAAAGAGTAACGTTTTGGGGCAGAAGGGATTCTGCAGCCCAACATACTACAAAGCTCTGGCCATTTTGCTGGAAGATCCTAGCATTGATATCCCAGCATCTGTTAGAGCCGATGTATTTTTAGATGTACATATGTTATGGATTTTAAGACTTCAAGAAATGGAAACACATCCCTGAATGGGCTGCTTGCAGAGCTCCTTCCAAGGTGGTTTAAAAAAAAAAAAAAAAAGGATCTCATCTCATCTGAATTACTCCTATAAAGATTTTTGTTATGCCCTTCTCTCCCAGATAATGAAGATGTCTGGTTTGAGAGATTTCCTTCCCACAAACACATTTAGCACTAAACTCGCTCTTTAAGAGTCTCAGGGATACAGACTTTGAGCACCCTGGTCCAGTGGAAGGGACCATGGCAGGGGGCTTGGACTTAGATGATCTTTAAAGCCCCTTCCAATCCAAAGCATTGATTGCCATATATAAGGCTTGGTTTACATGTCCTACTGTAGGATTCTTTTCTTAACAGTTGTTTATCATTTTGTTGAACTGGAACCAGTTAGGTTGATTTTCCAGTCAGGGTTATATTCCAAGCTAAATGAATGCTTATGGCTGCATTACTTTTTTAGTTACTTATTGTAATTTTCAGCCAAAATTATTCAGATATTTGCAAGAATAAGCCAAGGGAAGCACATCATTTGGTTTGTTTGTTTCTAATGTTTAAAGTAAAAGAAGCTTTGACAACCATAGTTGTTATCTTTGTTGTGGAAATAAATTCCATCATGTTTTGAAGTGCTCTGATACCATCTTGCCATTTAAAAAAAAAAAAAAAAAAAAAAAAGTTCTGTCTTCAAAGCTGTTCAAAGCTGGGCTTGGTGAATGTACAGCATGCAACACAGAGTTTTGGGGGCCTTGCTGAGGGGAACGGGGTTAAGACAAAATGTTGAATAACTACCCAATGCTTATGCGCTCACTGTCTGTCTCATGGCCCAGCAGAAGTAGATGATTAATGCACCAAATACATATATCTAAAGGCTGCGTCCAAATGTTTAGCAGAGTTCATAGGCGTAGCCATTCTGTTCTTCTTATTTTTGACCCTTTAAACGGAGCTGTTTCCATGCTGTGTTGCATGTGGTGAGCCAAAGGCTACTCGCTGTGGTGCCACGGCAGGTGCCCGGTCTGCGAGCCACTGCTGCAGCTTTTCTGAAGAGCATAGGCTCCGTCAGCGGCCTTCTTTGAAGGGTGGCATGGTATCCCAGTAATGGCTCCTCCGCAATTGCTCTGCATGTATTTGAGGCCTGTTCCTGCTGCTGAGGGTTAAGATGTGCTGAGCACCACTGTCTCGCTGCGTTCAGCTGGAGCTGACAGCTCCAGATACCTTGCAAGAGTAAGCACTTGACATGTTAGAAAAGTGGAGCAATCAGCATTTTATGCATGTCAGGATGTGATCATGCTTGTTTTACTTCACTCTTCAATAGGCTTTCTCTCCAAAAAACAGCTCTTGTGCTTAATAAAGTCCATGTCTTCAACCAAAAGGCAGCGGGTTTAGTTATGGACTGGTTATGAGCAGGCTTTTGCGTGAAAAAGTTTTCTTTCACTTCAGCTGTGTGCCTAGCACATTAAATTTCAGATGAATCAAATAAGATTTTCTTTTATATTCATGTAAAATATGCACTGTCAGTTCCATGCAGGAACCATGCGTTCCAGAAATGTGGGTTCCTCACACACTTTCTTATTGAGGTGTGCTCTTAATGCCTGGTAGGAGTCATAGCCGCAGAGCACCTGTGTGCATTTACATGGCTGTGTGGCTGACAGGATTTGCCTGATGGTTAGCGGGCAGAAATGAGCACCAAAATCTTTCCTAAATCAGTTCCGCTGAGGCCTACCCAGGAGCAGAACATTCTAGAACCATTTGGACCCAGCCAGGACCAGCTGTGTCCTACAGGCCGCGCCACACCCTCCTCACACATCGCCTCACGGGCTGCCTGCTGACACGCAGCCAACAAGAGGATGTTGACACCCTGGTACAAATCCCCAACCAGCAGGACTTTGCAGCCTCCTTGGGGAGGTTCCTGGGGCCAGGAGCACCCACCCCGCACACCTTGGGGCCAGGTCAGCATGGCGCTGCCCCCCTCACAGCCCCTGAGGCGCAGAGGCAGCCCCACACAGGGCCGGGGAGCCGCACTGCTGCACCCCCATCTCCTCAGCTCGCTGCGGGCTGGCCGAGAAGGAGGTGGTGCTTGGGCAAGCAGCAACGGGGAATATGGGTTGTAACAGCCTTTGGGAAGGCTCCCAACAGTTCTTTGCTGGCTGAACTCCATTTAAATTGTGTTAATGCAGCAGAGACTTGTGTGTGTTATCTGCTGATGAGATGTGAATGATGCAATATTGATAGAGAGGGACGAAAGGGATGACTGTCTGACATGGAAATGTGAGGAGACGTAGCTGCTTTACCCTAAATCACATGATCTGTTCTTAAGACAAATTGTGTTGTGTCTAATGTGGAAGTGTTACACTGACATCTAACACCATTCCTTTCTGTGGAAGCATGAATGTTGGAAATAGACCCCTGTGATCAGTGAAAAATGTATTGAATTTAATTCCTCTTGGCACTGGAGAATCATTTGTATTGTCCCACCATGGCAAGTCAGTGATAGCAACCTTGGTTTTGAATAGAGAGCATTTTATTATTTATCATATTTAAGCATGCTCTTCTCTGAAGAAGTACTGCTTTTAATGATAGATATTTGGTGATGTGAATATAAAATACGTCACAATTTCTGGTATCTTTTTAATTTTATGGATGGCACAGCTTAAAACCGGGAACATCAAATAAAATAACTGCTGCCGAGAGTGAATGAAAGTTGGCAGGTATGGCAGTTTAAAATAGCCCAATTTTCACCCTAAATATAGGCTGGTTTAATTGAAATCTAGTGGTAGCTATGAGACAGCTGCTATATCAAAGACCAGTGACAGCCTGCTGAGGTTAAAAGAATACAGGCTGCCTGTATCTCTGCTGAGATAAAGTGGCATCACAGAGAGCAGAGCAATAGATAGATTGATAAAAAGTTGAGTTCTTTAAAACACTGATTTGTAAAGCCTTTATGCAGTTTTATTTATAGTTTGTTTGTCTCTGTCCTCCTAATAGAATAGGTTTCTGCCTAAAGTCAGAAGTGTGATGCAAATCCTTAGTTGCTCTTAACTGCTTTAGCCCAGCAGGAAAAGAAGCCACCGATATGTCCGCTCAGAAATTCTGCTGTTTAGGAACAATAATAGAAGAATTTCAACTTCTTCCTGTTAGAGACTTTCTTACAAATGGATATTTCAGCTCCATGAGGTCAGCCTTCAAATGTCACATGGTTTAGGGGAGAACCCTTAGTATATTGAAGCACAGTCCTATGCTTGCGTACCATAAACTGAGTGATCTAATATAGCGATCCTCATCCCCAGCAGTGCAGTTAGTAGCCCACTATCCGACCCCAGTAACCAATAGGACCATGTGCAAAGAGACCAGAGATTTAATTCTAGGAAGCAGTTGTCCCTGTTTGTTGCAGGTGAAAAGTGAGCATTTCTCATTATGCTGCTGCTTTCAATATTCTCTAATTAACAAGTACTTCTTTTAATTTCCATGCTTTCTGGTTATTACTATTTTTTCAACCTCATACAGTCTAAACCCTGAACTTTCAGACTTATCCTCCCTGGCAGCTATTGCCATTCTTTTTGCTTTCTACTTCTTAATTAATATTTGCCTTGTTCTTACTAAGGTAAGTCTGTATTTTTTCATTATATGAAATTAGAAGTAGATAAGCTTAGTTTCCAACTAAGAGAAGCTTTAGAAAGCTATAGGACACCTTCATATCTGGATTTATTTTCTTTATTTTGATTCTCAGAAGTGCCCCTAAGATCTTCTATCAACCCTATCAATCAAATGAATCATCGAGTCAGAGATACGGTGTCTTCCATGGCAAGTTCTGTGGTGAGTTCCTGATTTGCTTGATTATTGCACAAAAACAACACCTCTTCATGGCTATGGGTTACTGCTGAATGAATACAAAATAAGGTGATTGAAAGTTCATCGACCTCAGTATTTGTGATTGCTGTCAGGAAGATGTGATTTCAACTCCTTTTCTTGGCCTCTTATGCTCCTTGAGCTGGCAGAATCAGAAGGAACATTAGAAAGGCAAAGCAATCTGCCTAAGCAGGAGGTAGAGCATCCTAACAGCAGTCCCTCTGGCTGAGTAAAGAGCAAAACAGGTGGGCTAGGAAAGGAGGAAGAGAGCTTTCTCTATGGGAGAAAAGAGAGACAATCCACGGAATTACTGAATGGTTTGCACAGACAGGCCAACAGGTGCCGTTGTGATGGATTAATTAAGTATTCTGATTAACTTATTTGGATATTTATAACGTGTTCTTTGCTGATATCATTATACATATGTTATACAAACAAAAAGCAGTTTGGGAAGAGGAGCCAAAGATGTTGAGATACCTCAGAGGTTTTCTTGTACTCATTACTGCCCCAAAGATATTCCTAAGTATCACATCATGCAAGTATACTTCTCTCCGCTGGACTGCCATGAAAGTTAAGACATTCCAGGGAGGCTCTTTGCACACTGCAGGACGGGGCAAAGAGGTGGGAGGCCATCCCAGCATGACTGCCCCACGTGTGCAGGCTGCCCAGAGCTGAGCTGCTTGACCCCAGGAAACCAGTGTGCTTCTGCTGAGGCATCTAACTGCACAAACAGCTTCCTCCCTGGCAGTCACCTGATTTCTTAATGCTGTTGTTTATGTAACTAACTTTAAATGGTTTCAGATAACCGGATTACTAAGGTTAGACCTGTAAAGTGTATATGAGAATGCGTTAGAGTAAAAGGCTGCCTCTGACAATGACCACTAGTGGACTTAGAGAGTAGGTCGTACAGCAGTGCCTCCACACAGTGGAAGATGGTAGAGCAGAGCTTCATCAGTCTGTGCCTCAGGATATCTTCAGCCAAGAGTGATATCTGTTTAATAGCTATGTAAAATTCCCACTGATGTTTGGGTGAGTTTTTCATGAGAAAAGAGATTCCAGTCATCCCTACTGAGCAAACAAAGAAATAATTTTGCATGATTTTTCTCTGCATTTGGCCACCTCCAATTCTGCTTTTCTTACACAAAAGCAACAGTTAAAATCATGACATCAAAACTTCCAAAGCCATATGAACAGAACATTTAATCAAAACCCATAAACAGAGAAAACAAGGACTTTCACTCATAGACTACGCTGCATCTCTTGAGGAGCAGAGAGTATATTTATTAGGCTTCTTTTTGGAGGGAAGGATTTTCAGTTCCTCAAATAGATAGTTTTGAACAGTTCATTTCACAAAACATGAGAAAAGAAAGATTGGGGAAAAATTGTATTTCTCTGCCTCAAAATTGAGTTATGGGCAGAGTGTTTGCCAGCTCATTTTTCTTTCTTGTGTGAAACAGACATTTGTGAGTTGCAGAAAATGAGCAACAGGAAAAATTGTCTAAGCCTGCATAAGGAGGTTAGATATTTACCTGTATAATTTACAAGGACTTACAGACACTGCTTTGCTTTTATACCTAGGAAGGCCATTGTGGACACACTGCACAGTATTTTCACCTTATAACGAATCAAGCCAATGGCATGCCCAGATGGGTCAACTCTTGTCTGCCTTGAAGAAATGGGAGTGACAGCAGCTGTAAGTGAACCACTCTAAACTCTTAATACTCATTTTTGTAATCGAACTTGAGCTATCAGGCAGATGCAAGTAACATATTTTAGTGACTTGGCTCGCAAATAGAGCCCACAACATTTATGAGGACTTAAGAGCTCATTACACGGCCATCAGCACTCTCATTCAGATAATGGAGGGTCATAGGAGTGAAAACAGATCTTTTGGAATTACTTTCATGATGGGTGCTGCATGGGCTGGAATGGTTTGGGGTTATTTCTTTGCCAAACTCTCCACGTAGCTAATTGAACCCAGAAACACGGGGGACCACTTTGAGAAGGACACGATAAAAGGCAGTGGAATTACAGCATTCACCCTGGAAAAAAAGTGAATGCTTGAGGATGGTTTTGAGGCTGTGTTGCTGAACTGCCTGCTGGGGTAAACCCACAACAGGATGTCACAGTGGAAGGCAGGTTACAATTTTTTATAGGTAAGTACTGTATGGGCTGTTTAACTGAGATGATTGTGTGTTTGTATGTTAAGAGAGTCATGAGAGGGTTTCCTGTTTGCTGCCAGGCTGGAGCTGGGAAGGACAGCCCTTCAGAGATTGCAAAAGATCCATCTCCTTAGCAGTCGACACTGTGGATACATAGGTATCCAGTACAAGTCCTCACTTAGTTAAGCAAATGCATGCAGTTTCTAACAGTTTGGGTTTTTTTGAATGTGCCCAATAAGTAAACTCTTACTGGTCGGTTTGCCCTACAGTTGCCTTTTACTGGGTTACCTTAGAGTTAATGAACCTTGTTATCATGACAAATTTAAGAAAGCACAGAAATGGAAGTAGGCTGGTGAAATACATGGTTGTGTTTTATTACGGAAAAACTGTGAGGACAGCAAGAAAAGAGTACAGCGCTTCATTGCAGGAGCTAGTCTTTATTTTCTTAAATTCTGAAGACACGAAGTATAAAAGAATAATTTCTTCTCTTATCAATTGCATGTCCCATTAGGCAAACACTTTGTCTTTTTCAGTTTGAGGAGCTATAGTTATGAAGGCTCACAGTGCCTAATTGCTTTGGTTTAATAACAAATTCTCATACTAAAGATGTATGGTTTGTGTATATTGCATCAGCAAATAATATTTGTTAGCTGCTGCTGCACTGGAAGCAAAAGGGAACATAGCACATTAGACCTCTTGTGTTTTTGTACATCCATTTCTAAATCCACTGTTAA
Source organism: Aythya fuligula (assembly GCF_009819795.1). Lineage (NCBI taxonomy): Eukaryota > Metazoa > Chordata > Aves > Anseriformes > Anatidae > Aythya > Aythya fuligula. The sequence goes on along the minus strand of NC_045567.1, from coordinate 12,922,580 downwards.
TATTTTTGGGTTCCTTGGTAAAGGAAAGAATGCTGTATGTCATTTGGCATCTGAAAGACGGTCTCTATCAGACTGTAATTATTTTATATACGCTTAATACGTGGAAGAAAAAAAATAGCATCCTCTTTTGGGGGGAAAGAAAAAAAAGGAATGCTTCATGGGTTAGCAGTTGTGGAATGAACTCAAATCCAGAAAATCTAGCCTAGATTTTAGTCTCAAGCCTGAATCTGTGTTAAAATCTTTTCAGGGTGCAAACAGTGTGGAGAACAATACGAGGATTACGTTTGTTTTATTATAAGTTTTTTTTTTTTTTTTTTTCCTTCTTTCCCTTTAGCTCTGATGGGAAAATCAGGAGACTAAGAAAGGGAAAACAACGGTATTGATAGAGCAGAACACATCAGCCACAAATAGTCTGATATTTCATTATTTAATTTCACACTCACTAGGCTGCAGAGGCATAACAAACTGTGGGGAGAATAATCTAAGAAGGGTGTTGGTGTCTACTTGACAATGGTAACATTAGAGTTTAAAGAGGTCTGGCGGCTTTCTGAAAGTAAGTGCATGTCCTTCCTTCTCCCTCTCCTCCATTCAATATAGATTAAAGTGACCTCTGGAGATAAACTCTACCCCCTTCCCCCCCCAGTAGTTCTGCAGTGTAGTTTTTATTTGTACAGTATGTGAAAGAAGAGTTCAGATTAAATTCCTGGCCTTTCAGAAAAGTTTGTCTGTTCCTTAAAAAAAAAAAAAAAAAAAAAAAAAAAGGAAAAAAAAATAGAAAGAAACGGAAAGAAAAAAGGCTATTTTATTTTAAAGCCGGAGCCTCTTTCATGGTCCCATGATCTCATGAGTTCTTTGGCTGGCCTGTGACCTTTCAACCTTGCACTACATGTTTCTTTTCTAAATTAGCCAGTGTTGAGACATCAAGGGGGGAATATCAATGTTATTATAAAAGGCATCATTCTCTCCCAAAAATGTCAGCGTGAGTGAGTCATTGCACCTAACTGCTTAGCTTTTGTAAGGCAGCAAGGAAGATTTGAAAGTGAGATCCAGAGTCCCCCAGTCCACCAGCTTCTATTTAAGCTGCTTTAAAAAGCAATGTTCCTGCATCTGCCACAATAGAGGCAAAGGAACTAAGCTTTGCTCCATCAGCCACAGAAGAAAAGGGCTGCTTAAGGCAAAATTAAATACATGTGATATAAAAATAGGTATTGCAAATAATTTATTTTCTAGGCTACGCTCAAAAGTAACACTGTAAAAACAAGGAAACAAAAGTAAGTAAGAACTAATTGTGCTGGGTGGTTCTGTCATTTCTTACACCCAGTGTTTGTGCACCTCCTTGTATTCTGGCTTCTAGCAGGTTGAGGAAATTACATCAGATTGAGAGCTCTGTTTTTAATCTTAAGAGCACGTGTTGCCTGGCATTTTGAAAAATCTGACACTGCATGGTTCTGTGGTCCTGCCAAAATAAGTGGTACGGAGAGAGACAGTAACATTACAAGAGGATGTTGGATTATAAGAGTGCTGAATCCTCAGCAGAATAAATTGGTGTACCTGCACTGTCAGTGGGCTTGGCCTTTGAGCACCTAAAAATGTACATTCATACACTGTTGCAAAATCCATCCATCTTAAAATGAAAAGCATCTCAGACCAGATCCATTCCAAATGTAACTTTATTCACATGTAAAGTTGCATCAGGAGTGAAGCTGGCACCCATCAAAAACTGTGTCACCTATTCATCATCTTACTAACAACACGGAGAAAAATGCACGGGAAGGATGCATTTACATACTCAAAATCAGATTTTCTCCTCTGCATGTGAAAGTCTGCGAAAATTTGCTGTTAGCTGTCCTGCCAGGTCGCTTTGCTTTAGCCCTAGTTTACTCAACACTGGGTAATTTCTTTAGCGCAGGCAGTGTCTGCGTGTGAGAGCCTCTGCTCGTAACTAAAGGTATCTGGTGCTTTTCAGTACAGTGTTGTCACTTTCCTCATAGTCAATTTCTCTGTAAAAACAGGTTATGTTGTACCTAAATCTGCGTGAGAAAAAAATAAACACTTGAGCAAAACCTAAGATAATTGCATTAATTCATTCAAGTACTTTAGTCTGTAGTGTTTAATGTAGCAACAGCTGAGGATAAAGTGTCAGCTGAGAAATTCCATTAGCATTGCCAGATGCCTGTATGGCAACTGTACACATTTCTTTCTTCATGGCTGTAACTTTTTTTTCTTGCTGAAGGCTATGGGATGTCTATCCCAGTTCCGTGTGCATTGGACCAGTGCTCAGGGACATGCTTCCTTTGAACTTGTGTTCATAAGAACAGCGTGTGTTTGTTTCCACGGGCATTTTTCTTATGCCAGTGCCCAGAGATTGATGATGGTGAGAATGAGGGGAGATTTATACTTGATAAATCCCTCTAAAATATAGTCAGCTTCTGTATAGAACCTCTTAAATGATAAGAGGAAGTCCTCCAGTTGTGACTCGTGCAGGTAGTGGGAAAAATTTTGCCCTGTAGTGGCATGCTAAAATCACAGATTTCTAACCTAGTAATTTTGGGACCTATTTTGAGCCATTTCATACTATCGAGCTAAGCTCTGTTTATCAAACATAAAATAGGTTAAGTGCTGTGTCCGTCTTCTTCATTCACTGTTGCATACAATTTGGGGGAGCTTTGTTGAAAGTCATATCTACAAAGGATGAAATGTACTTCCTGGGGCAGACCCAATTAGCAGCAGTTTTTCTAATTTTATGGCCTTTATTTTATTTTTATTTTTTTTTTGGCCTTTAAGACTTCTTTCTATTGGGAAATCTCCGCATTATGTATAACACAATTACAGTCCTGCAGAATGGAGTGATTTGTAAGAGGTCAGTAAAGCAACACGTTCCCTTCAGTCACTGCTGAAAAATTGGGTTGTTCAATTCAAAATATAGCATGGGGTGGCAATTACCTACGTTAGCCACATTCTCTGTCTGAAATTATTTGGTTGTTTGTGATCTCCCTCTGAAAACTACTAACCACACACAGAGGAACTCAGCATTGCATTGAAAGGGAACTGGTCTGTGCCACTCAAGGGTGGAACAGCAGGTTGGCTGAGTCTTGGCTTACCCTGCTGCACTTGTCCTCAGTGTGCAACCCCCACAGCGTCTTTTCCTCAGCAGCCAGGTTTGTGATCATCCTCCTGGAGCCCAAGTCTGGCTCCCCTGAGATCTGGGAGGGATCTCCAGCTCTGTACACCTGTTGAGTGATATTCTGGGTTAACTAATGTGGACACGCAAATCCTAACGAGTCCTAGCATTTCTGTAGGGCAAATGGCTTCTTACCTAGACAACTGAGATCAAACTGGATTTGTCGGTTGTACATACATCCCCCAGCAATTCCAAGGGGATAGTCTGGTTTTGGTGACCAAATAAAACAGACACTCTTCCTGTGTGTGGCAGATATGCTTCAAGGGGCGAACTGAAGGTTTGCAAAGAAGGAAATCCTGTGAAGAAGTAAGCAGCTGTAGATAGCAAGGTGTTATCTGGTAAATCCTCTGGATCACTTAATTAGATTTGATTCAGCAAAACACATGTCCAGCTTCTGCTGAACACCAGCCAGTGTTGGGAAGGGGGGGAACAGGGAGAGCTTTCATGAATTCCTGTAGGAGGAGGATACAGCAGAGATGAAAAGAGGCAGAAAAGTGACTGAGATACTCCTACTTTGATGAAGATTTTTAATCTGAAGGCACCAGATTTTCTGATGTTTCTGCAGAATGAGAAGTAGCATAAAAGTAAGGGAAAGGTGCTGAGGATTCCGTTATGTGGCATCAGAGAGAGGGAGGAAGTCACAGACCACTTGGGTTTTGCACATCTCCTGTCCCTTCTTCCTCCTTGTTCTGTGCCAGCTGTGTACTTGACACAGTGAATTCAAGTGGGAATGCTCTTTTCTTTTTATGTGGCATCAGAGATACAATGCAGTTTGATAATGTACGTGGATTTTTTGCTGCTCCGGTTTTGCTCTTATTCTCCAGGTTGCAGTAACTCAGCATAGGTCCATTTTAGAACCAGATGGAGATCTGGTGGGTGTAATAGCTTTGCTGCATGAACAATTCTTGATTCGCATCAATATGAAAAAGATAAAGATGTCCAGTGAAACACAAAACTTTTTGAAAGCGCTAGAGAAACAGCAAATGTCCCTGTGAAAGCTGAGGTTGTATAAAGCCTCTGTTCACGTGTGCTGTTTTTTCAAGTGTAGCTTTCCCCATTTGTGCCAGATGATTTGGCTCTTCTTCATCATTCTTGTCTCTTCATAATGCTTGGATCAGCTTTTCAGTGGACATCACTTCTTGTCAGGACTGTCAAGAAGTGATCTCCACAGCAGGATGGATTTTCTGTCTCCCTGACTCTTGCTGGCTGCCTGCGTGCTTTTCTCTTCCTCTGCATTTTGTCTACTCATCCTGTGTTTTACTTTGCTCTTTCGTTTCTACCCCAGATCTAGCTCTTTCTGCCAGTCATTAGACAATCTTTTGTTCATATTTTCCAAGCTCCATTCTTTTAACTGAGAATATTTAGAAAGTGGATCTGGTCCTCAAAAACACAAACACATTTTTATTATGATGCTTTGAAGGTGTTTGTTTCAATGTTTGTTTGTTTGTTTGTTTTCCAAAATGTACCTAGCCACAATCCTGGGTATGCATAAAAAGTTTATCAGTGAACTAAACAGATGTGCCTCGTGTGATTTAAGATTTGTTTGCCCAGGATTGGATCCTAGTCAGGCTTACAAATAGATCCTTTGTCAAAAAGCTTAGATCGACTTTTTTTTTTTTTTTTAATTTGTCTATTTATAAGCGTCTCATTATGATATTATGTGAGCATCTCACAGGCAGATGGTCAGATAGAAGCCTTGTTATCCCTATTTAGGAGGTAAGTAACCTGATGATGGTCATTTAATCAAGAAAGTTTGTGGCAGAGCTTGTACTTCTAGTTGTGCCTCCTGAAGTGGGTTGGGGAGTTACCAGCGTAATCTGTGCTGGCGGTTGGTGGCCTCGTGTTTCACCAGAGGAAGAGCAGAGTGCATGTGAATAAGCAGTGTGTGCTGAGGTCTTAGAATTTTATCAGCAATTACATGACTTCAGTCCTTGCCATGGGCACTGTTGTCACCCAGCTTGGGGAAGTGAGATGTATATGAACAAGGGAAATACCTTTGTCTAGGAAATGATCTACAGCTCAGGGGATGGTTCACAAGGCCAAAAATCAGAGGTTTCAGTCCCAGTTCTTTCCTTGTCAGCAGTTAATATTTCAATGCACTTCAGCAGCTGTATGACTGCAGAGGGCTTTGTGCTGCAACCCGAGGGTGCAGCCGTAGCTCACAGAGCTTCCCCAAGGTTGCTCCAGGCAGAGCTGGAAGCAAGCCCACTGTAGACAGCAACTATCCAACCTCGGGCTTGGAGAAGAACAGAAAAGCAGGTATTACTGGGGTCCCTTGTGTGATCCCAAGTCACTGTGTATCAGCCAGACCAGATAAGAGGTTTCTGACTCTGCCTTTCTTCACTATCAAGTACTTTGTCTCTTCAGAGTTTGTATTCCTAGGGTCTGTTCCCCTCTACAACCCCAAGTGAGAGGGTTGTTAACGGTCTGTCTGGAAGTATTTAATTTTCACTCTGGTAGCAGGAGGAGAAACCAAGATCCTGGTGTTCTGTAGTCCTGGCAGTACAGATTCTTGTATGGATTCCTCTGGTGCTTGTAGTCCGCTGGCACAGTAGTTGGATTAATTAAACAAGATCTCTGAGATAGGTCTCTAAGTGCTGTGTTCAAAGCCCAGGGTGTTGAAAGGGCGAGAGAATCATAGAATCACCTAGGTCGGGAAAGACCTTCAAGGGCATCAAGTCCAGCCATCAACCTGACCTACCAAGTCCCCATGAGTATAAAATTAGAATAAACACCCAGGAGTGAGGATTGAAATAACCCCACATTGTGTAACAGACTTGGTAACCTGTCACATATGCGGTACTCTTGTGCTTACAAAAGAAGTCCTTTTTAAAAACAGGCTGGATCAGACTTTATATTATCCATGGCATATTTTTCCATGTATTTCTGGGAACAAGACCTATTTCCATGCTCCAGAAAGCCCACAAAGTGAGCTTCTGGCTGAGACACACCAAGCTTCGGGCAACTCCAAGCCTCAGGTTTCCAAACTGTGTGCACCACTGAGAGATGCAGCAGGGGACCAGCAGGCGTGACCATCAGATTTCCTAGGAAAGCGACAACTTTCTTCTTCCTTACTGCCATCCTTCTCCCCGGGGCTATTATTTTGCTGTCACTTCTCTCTTACTCATTCCTCCAGAGAGGAAGCAGTTCTGAAGAAGCAAGCTGGATGACCCTGCTTTCCTGTGAATTTTCACAGCTGAGAGGTTTGCCCAAAAGCTATGATCTCCCAAAAACTGTGCTGGTTTGGTGCCTGTGCATGGCCGCGGTGGTTTTTCCGTGAGGGTTTTCTGACACCTCTTGCGGTGTAAGCTCACGCGAGTGCTTCAGCTGAAGGTACGAGTAGGTTCCTCTCCTTTTTCCAGCGAACACAACTGCTCTTGGAGAAGCAATCGGTGGGTTCTCCCCGCGTTGTCAGATGTGCCAGACGGCGGCCACAAGCTTGCGGGCTCATCTGTCGGCAACTCTTGGCCATCACCCCACCGCACGGGGGGGGGGTCGCAGAAGCCTCGGTTCTGCGGGCGGCGGGCAGAAGAGCCCCAGGAGGGCACCGTGCGCCGAGAACGAAACTCCACAGCAGGGACCGCGGCTGCAACTCCCCTCGCTTGCCCCGCTCTCTTCTCTATCAGGGGCACCCGGCGCCTCCCGGTGTTCCGCACCCCGACCCGGCACGGCGGCTGAGACCTCGGCCCCTCCCGCGGCCGGGGCAAGTCGGGGGGGGCTCCGTGCCGCCGGCTCGCATCCCGCCCGCCTTCAGCCCCTTCCCCAGCCCGGGGGCTGCCCGGGGCCCCCCGGCGGGACCCGCTGCGGGCGGGGCGGGGCCGGGCGGAGGCGGGGGCGAGGGCGGAGCGCGGGGCCGGGCCGGGCGCGGGATTGGCGGCGGGCGCGTGATGCCACGTCCGGCGGGGGGAGCCCGGCCTCGCTCCGGAGCCTCCCCGGAGCCTCCCCGGAGCCTCCCCGCCGCCCGGCTCGGCGCGCAGGTGGAGCGGTGCCGCCGCACGCACGGAGCGGCCCGGAGCGGCGCAGCCCAGCCGCGGGAGCAGCCCCGCAGCCTGCTCTGCACGGCCCGGCTCGGCTCGGCTCCGCTCCGCTCGGCAGCATCGCGGCGGGACTGCCCGGGGATGCAGCCGCGCTAAGAACAAAAGCCGTCTCCGCGGTCACGCTCCGGGCTCTCCGAGCGCGCCGGGGAAGCGGCCCGGCCGGCTTGGGGTCTGCGCCCCCCCGGCCCGCTGCGCTCCGCCCGGGCTGAGCTCCCGGCAGCCGGGCTCCCCCTCGGCCAGCCGTCCCGCAGGGCTGCCCGGGGACGGGGCCGCGCCCCCACCCCCGGCCCCCGCCGCGGGACCTTGGCTTTGCCCTTCGCACGGCAGGTGGCGGGGCCAGCGCAGAAGGATGCGTTTCTTCCCGTGGGGATTTTGGCTGCTGTGTGTCGCCTCCGCCCCGGCTCGCGGTGACAGCGGCAGCAAGGCGAGGAGCTGCGCCGAGGTCCGGCAGCTGTATGGGGCCAAGGGCTTCAGCCTCAGCGGCGTGCCCCAGGCCGAGATCTCCGGTGAGTGCGGCGGGGAGGCGCCCCCCGAGCACCCCGCGCCGTGGGCTCGGGGCTGGGCTCGGGGCTGGGCTCGGGGCGCTTTCTTCATTGTCTCCTTTCTGCTTCGAGCACGAGCGAAACGGGTTTGGGCTTCGGGGGCAGAAATCGGGATAATGAAACTGTAACGGGTTTCGGTCTTAGAGCCGGAAAATGCTCCCAGCTTACGAGAGAGAAGAATTGTGTGGTTTTTTTTAATCTTTTCTTAGAGGGGAAGCAAACCCGTAAACGGCGCGTGGCAGTTGTTAAAAATGAAATGGGAGTAAAGTGACCCTGTGTCAAGTGTGTAAAGCGCTGAGGAAACCTGAGCAACCTACATCAGTGTGCGTCTTGCCTACCTTTGTTTTTTGTTGGTGTTCTGAGAAATCCTGCTTAATTTCATTTTCTTTACAGAAAACCTCCAAATTACCAAAGAATATTCAAAGTCTGATTTATGTTTGGTTTTTGTTATTGCTGTTGCTGTTCCTCCCTATGCTTTCCCTCAGAAAGCTTAGGGAAAATATATTAAGGCTTTTTTCTTTTTTTTTTTTAAATCTTGTACAAGTTTTGATACGCTAACATGTGACCCATATCTGAGAGCTTTCTCCTCACTTGCGGGAGCTTCTTTCTTCAGACAAAGCATAAAACATGCAGGCGTACGTGCCGAAGCCAACCTACAGGGACATCCCAGTAAAATTGCAGTTTGTAGTTCGCATCTAAGCTACAGAATGCCTTATGTTGAATATTTCATTGTGTAGTTTTACAGGGAAACCAATTCATTGTTTGACCCGTGAGTGGGAAAGGCTGAACCATATAAATGTCTCATAAATGTGAACAAATTAATACTTTCTTAAGTTACAACCAAGAGTGAATATCCAAAATAAAATGAGCAGTCCTTGAGGTTAAACAATGGGGAATTTCAAAATCGTTTGAACATCACTATTAATAGAACAGTAATTCAGTTAAGCAAGAAAGCGGCTTGCTGTAAATTTGCATCTACTTATTAAAAATGTGAATGCATTAGCAGTCATGTTTCAAGTGGAAAGTTCGTGGAAGACAAACTGCCTTGTTTACAAATACTTGGGGAGATGGCAGTGGCATTGTATGCAGCGATAGTACTGGGGGGGGGCAGTCAGGATCTTGTGAGCTGCAGTTATGAGCAGCACAGAGCAGAGGTTAGCTGTGAGTAAATTGTCCCTACACGTTGTTGTGATTCAAAAAGCGACACAGGACACAAGTGCTCCTAGGAATCAGGAGTTTTGTCTCCTGGGTGCTTTGAGTGCTCACCTTGTTTGTCTTAAGCATCAGTAGTTAAAATTGTAGTCTCAAAATGGGCATCTCTGGTTGTTGCTGTAAGCAGGGGAACTTTACAGATAAATGCTATAAAAATTTGAGGAATACCACATGGAAAATAATATAAAGAAGTCCTTGTAGGGAAAAAGGTTTGACGTGCAAACTTGGCTCTGCTGCTGTTATTAGCCTGGTCTTTAGAATGGCTAACGGACTTAATGATTTTCATTAGTAATTATCATGTCTATCTTATGACTGATAAATATCCAGGAACGCCCTTTTCTGTTGCTGTAGTACTCACCCAGTGCAGTTAAAACATCAGTGTGCTTTAATACTAGCCTCATAAGCGTTCCTATTAACGTGTAGTGTTGTGTGTTGTCCATGCCTTTTAGCAGTTGTGCAGGTTAGTGCAGAAGTTAATTCAGGTTTTGTTGTCTAAAAGGAAGAATCTTGAGACCTTCCTGTGGTATCCCCACAAGTAGTAAGTACAGTATCATGCAGTGTCTAACTCGACACTTTGATGGATCACTTAAGGCTGGTTTTAACAGATCTAGTTCAGTTTGTTGATGATGGGGGTTGTAATCTGTAGAGAGTCTTGTCAAGTTGCACATGATTGACACCTGTAAGTGCCTATTTTAAAATGCTGTTGAAGATGGTTTGTTGATGGCTCCAGTTGGACACGTGTCAGGTTTCCTAATGGTGGCCTTTTCTGTGTTGTTAGAGATGTTCAAGAGCTACCCCAAGAACCGTGTTCTTATCTCATTTCCAAGTGCCCCAGAGGCAACAGCCCTTCTCTTCCCCCGTCTCCAAGAGGATCTTTCTACTCCTTCTCTTTCCATTGCATTGCAAAGGGGAAAACTCATTCCTTAGCACTGTGGCCTCTTCCCCGAAGCAGCGCTGCCCTGCTGGGCTGACCGTCCTCCTCCCTGCTTTCAGCTGGCTCCAGGTGTGGGTTGCTGTCGCACCAGCCTGGCACCAGGAGCCAAACCACTCGCTGCGTGCACCCCCGGAGCTGGAGTTCAAAAGGAGTTTAGTGTGCTCCCATGATGTAGACCGTGACTCAGGCTGGAATGGCTGTGTTTGTGTTGGTTTTAGCATATTTATTGCATGCTTTACACCTTCTAATCTGTGTTCTTTGTTATGATTTAAGAGGATTATGAGTAATACAAAGTCTCCACAGCTCAGCAGAAGGTAGTCCCTGCTTATGACTGTTCAGATCAGTTACAGAAGCAGTCACACAACTATTAGCTGGCTAACAGATAGGCATCTGATTTAGGGACAGACTCTTGGCGTACCACATTTCTTACAAAACACCTAGATGGGGGTGCCTGTTTTTTTTACTAGTACAGAATGCCTTTAGCGTGCCTCAGCACTTAAAATGTGTCAGGTACTGCTATTAAGTGTGTTTAGGGAATACGCAAGGTGTTATATATCTGCTTTGAAGTCAATGGCAAAATTCCCAAACGTGAAAGAAGCGTCTGTTCATATTAGTAATCCTGACAGGCCCATGTACACCCAGATTCTCAGGTGCAGATCTGCCTAGAAGAGAGTTTCTGATGCTGGGGGAAGTGCTCCCTGCCCCTTGGGTTTGGGAGTTACAGCATTTGCTTCCTATGAAGCCAAACTATCTGGAGCAGGGTTTTTCTGGGTGGGAGTGTTCCAGCTCACTGTCTGGGTGACCTGCGCCCACCTTCCATGATTCCTAAAAAATACGGGTAAATGCTTCAAGAGCTACCAGTTCTTCTATTTCTCTTGACTCTTCTGGAGGTAGCAGACCTGTGTCTGCTTTCCCATATTCTCACTAACCATGTGCTGTTGCAGGTCTCCTCTGGTGACTGAGCCCTGCTCTAGGTCTGCCTCTTAGTGCCAGTGCTAGGGCTGGTGGTCTTCTTGGGTTCACAGTAAGGTTTGTGACCAAAGAGAGAGCCTACTGCAGAAAATACTGCTCTTTGGGGAGCATATCCAGCTTTCTCTGATGCCTTATGTGAGTGCCTTAGCGTTGTTGATGGTGATTGCTCTCAGTGTCTCAAGCTGTGGTAGTTCTCCTCTGTCCTGGAGAAGACTTAAGAATTTTAATTCGACATGGATATCCTTGGCCCTTGCTCTCTGCTTAGGCTAGACTTGTGCTTTTTACTTCTGTTTCTTTATTTCTAAGATTAATCCTTCTTTGACTTGCCTTACCCTTGGGTTTTGCTGGTTGGTGTGGGGATGGGTATAATGTGTCAAAAGAGCAGGGCACAGAAGAACTCCAGGCAGTGGTATCACTGTTGGTTCAGTTAAGTGTCACAAGACTTTCCCTGGTTCCTTAGCTGAAAGGTGTCAGAACCAAACTGTTTCTATCTTCCAGTCCTTACAGGCCACATAAAGCCTTGGTGTAAGGAAAGCATTGCCAAGCACGTGTGTGAAGAGTCATTTGGTGGAATGTTAGCGAAGTAAAGAACAGGTCTGGCTACAAGGCTGGGCTGGACGAGACTCTCAGAGTATAAAGAGGGTAATGAAATGAAATATTGGGCATTTCAAATTCCGACAGATGCAGTACAAAAGGCATAAATACAAGGATGGGCAAACCTGCATCTGTGGTACAAAAATTCAGATCTGGGGCTCCTCCACTCCCAAGGAAGGATCTTCGCTGCTTAATTGAAAGGGGAGCCTCTCTGAGGTTGTTGCCACGTTTGGTTTGTGTTTACTCGAGGCAGACACAACTTCTCAAGGTTAGCTGCTATACGGTGAACTCCTGGATGCAATATGAACCAGTTTATGCTAATTAATCTAAGGGAAAATTGGAATGGCCATTTTAGCCTGCTGGGTTTAGAATGCTATTTTTGATGAAGCAAAGCACGCTGAATTGTGCCTTTTCCTCCATCTGGTAAATACATTGGTGCGAATGTTGGAGTAGGCTTTGCTTGAACTGTGCATCTCCATTTCTGTTTAACATATACAAGTTTATATGAATATGTATAGTTTGTTTTACACTTTGATTGTTGTGTTAATTTGTCAGCACAGAATGTGTGCATACAAAACAATTATGAAAATTAGATTTATGGAGAAAAATGGGCTCCCTCTAGTGGTTAGCTGTCGTTCGGAGCAGCGCGTGTTTTAGCGGACCGAGAGCTTGCCTCTGCTACATTTGAAATCTGGAAAGCTTTATACTTAGATATTCTTTAGAGTTCTGTGTTGGTGACGTTATTTTAAGAGAAGCTGCCTTTCTGTCACTGTGATATGGATGACTAAGCTCTCAGCACATAATTATCCTTATCAGCTGTGTCTGACAAAACTATTTCAACAGCTCCTTTTTGTTGGTGAAGCAAAACATGATTAAGCCTGATATTTTCCAAAAAATTTGCATGCATATATAGCTGGAGACGCCTACCACCTTGTGAAACTAGTGCTCACCTTGTCTCTGCCTTTTCTGTTCTTGCCCTGTGAATGCCCTGCTTTGTGTACGAACAGATGTCAGTCAATCTCTAGATATGCCGGATGTGTTTGAAAGGAGATGCGCAGCTTTTGGCAGGGATCGTGAAACAGTTGGTTTAATGTTCTATCGCTTGCAGTACGATTGTCTCGCATTGAGGGGACCGGATAGAGGTATTCCTCTGGGTAATTTCAATAATTAAGTGTGCTTTGACTTAACCAAAGGCAGGGAGGGAGCTGCTAACTTGATTATCAAAAACGTCGACGTAGAGCCAGAGGTTTTATTTTCCTCACAGATCACAGCACTCGCTGAAAAGAGGGGGCACAGAGCACCTACCCATCACCGGCTGCTGAGCGCAGGCTCTGCACCCGCCTGGGGTGAAGGACTGAGCATCGTGGGCTTTTAGTGCAGCACCAAATCACATTGGGTACAGTATGGACAATGAGGGCAGGACAACAGGATGGCTGCTGCCTCACGGAGCTGTTGGTCTGAGGGGCGATCTGCCCCTGCCGTGTGCCACAGTCCTGGCCCTGTGTGCCCAGGTCAGTGCAGTGCCGTGCTGCAGTCTTGCAGCTGGCCCAGGGGTCGAGCATCACCATGCTGTAGTTCAGGTGTTCCTGTTGCTTGTTTTGTGGGATTGTGGAAGTGAAGAACAAAGTAGGCGGGGGGGGAATTGCCAGGTGTGGCTGGTATAGGGAGAATTCCTGCATCTATTTTGTGTTCTGTGGAGCTGGAAGTAGTGGTTGGGAATTTCAAACAGGGAAACAAACATCACAATTCTGTGCAAACCTGCAGGCTTCCTTGGAGAAAACAGGTTTAATTGCTGTTTGCTGCCCTGGCAGCTACTGAGCACAACATTTTTCTGTATATTGGGTTTCTTTCTTTGTCCTGTGTCTTGCTTTTTTGTACACCTGGTGGCTGGTAGCCGTACCAAGGGGGTGGTGTCAAGCAGCATGCTGCTCCGGTGTTCAGCTCGCCCTGCCCAGCTTCTGTGCTGGGGCTTATGTTGCCGCCAAATGCAATTGCTTTCCTGCAAGAAGCTTCCAAGTTGGTGTGTGCACGTGTTGCTGCTGCTCAGAGAAGCAGTAACGAAGCCGCCCCCCCCCCAGCAGGCTGTCTCCAGTGAGGCTCCCCATCCTGCAGCAGCTGCACACACCGAGCTCCCTGTGCTTGCTGGGCTGCGCAGCTGCTGCCTGTGCCACCTGGGCTCAGCTCTGATCGTCTTTGATGTAGGCTAAGGTCCTCCAATATCCACTTGAATGTTTTGTGCTGCTGCAGGCACATAGCAAATGTATAGAGTCACCTATTCTGCTTTTCCCATGGAAGAGTGTCTGTGGTAGTTGGGTGTTCTTTCAGAAAAGCACTGGAAGCGCTGCTTCCCGTGGCGTGCCAGTAAAGGTGAGGGGGGTGAGTGGTGCTCACTTTCATCCGTCCCTTCTGAACTGTTTGCATAGATTGAGTCTTTCTAAAAAATCCTAAGCAAGTTCCTCACTTCAGTGTCTCCACCTCTATAATTTTGGTCAGAGTTGGGCTTTTTCAGCGCTTCTCCAAATGCACAGGTGTCTGTTACATGTGTAGGAGCTGACTACCAGTCACGGCTGTAAGAAGGAAAGTGATTCAGTGGGCAGCATGCTGGGGTGGCCACACCATCTGCTTGGGTGGTGGCATGAAACAAGTCAGTGCACAGACTCTTCATCTTTAAATCCCCCTAGAAGAATTACATTCTTGCTTTTTTTATCTGTTCAACGAGGATCGACAGTGTCATCCTGGCAGCTGTGAGAATGGATCTGTCTCATCATGATAGGGGGAGACCTGCAGAAGTAAGAATGTGAAGCTTGCCAAAAGTGTAGTAGCAGTTGCTAGAATTTTACGCCATCCTGTCTTGGAGTTTGTAGAAAGTTGCCTTAGCTTCAGTTGTGTTAGGACCTTTACCCTTGAAGTTACCAAAAATAAAATAAAATAAAAAAATACATGTTTTTGGTTTAACTTTTACACATGTGAAGGACGGAGTACTCTCTTCTGTGCTGCCAATGTGCTTTGATGCTTTATTGCTCACAATACGCTATATCCCCTACAGGTGAAACCTGTCTTTAAGAAAGCTTTGATTCCCAGGGAATCAGATTACCTCCATTACCAGATTGTTTCACAAAAAATAGCAAAGCTTTAGACTGTAGAAAGTTAACATGCTTGTCTAGATGTGACAGAGCTGTGAGTTGGGTCTGTGACGTCTTCCCAGTAATGTGTTCCTGTCTTATGTGGAATTTTTCAGACATGAAAAAGTCTGAAAATTTCAGAAAACTTTTTTTTTCCTTTTATACAATTTGAATAAGCAGACCGTGCTGTGAAAGTTATCCACAGTGTTGTAGCTCTGTGTTTTAGAAAAATAAATTAGTTTTATAATCTCTGTACAGTCAGCACAATGGTGATTAATATCATGTTTTGTGCCTTTTCATTTACAGTGCAGAGTGAATCAAAAGGACAGGATTACCCAGCTGTTAAGAACTCCTATGCTAGCAACATGAGTAAAACAAGTTCTTAAATTGCTGTGCATTCTTCTGAAGTATTAAAAAAACAACAACTAAAGTTTCACTTTTACTGCATCTTTTTGGGAACGATGTGATAGTACGTACACACACAGTCAATCTTTTATATGACTAAAATGAAATTCTCTATGACAAATAGTTTTGGCTTGCAAAAAAAAAAAATTGGTATTTTATAGGATTGTAAAATGATACTGTGTAATTTAGTTGGCGTGTTTCCACTAGTTTTACCCAAGTCTCTTGCCTTTCAACTGGAGCAGACAGGCATGTTTCTAAAATAGAAGCATTTTAGAAATTCTTCTGTCTGTACATTTTTGTTCATAAATAAAAATATAAAAGTGCTGTCAGGAATTAAAATTAATTTTAAGTTTTTAATACAGATAAGAAACTACTTCAGTCCCTTCTGGTCCCGGTTCATATCATTGCAGTGAATCCTGCAGTGCTGGGGTTGATCCTGCAGTGAGGGCCACGTGGAGCATTGGGGGAATTTTGTACAGGTGGCAAAGCAGGGCTGTTGTGTTAGCATCTCCTGTCTGTTTCTGCTGTCTTTGCAGATGAGCCAAAATCAGGTGACATAAAATGTGGCAATCAGGTGCTGTAATTACCCCGGGGTCTGGTGGGATGGACATCTGAGTACTGGTTCCCATCTGTTTGCAGATTTTCACTGTCAACCTGGAAAAGCCTCTTCAGTTGTTTCTATCCGGTGGATTCCTCCAGTGTAAACGCTATATTGGGATGAGATAGCGTGAATAACTTACAGGAAGTTGGGTTTATTAAGGTGTATATCAAATCCCTAGATGTAACAACACCTTAAGAGAGCCGCAGTGTTCTTCCCTGATGCAGTTGCTTGGCTGTGCACAGCTGTGTGAGTTTAAAACAGTTGTATAACAGTTTATATTTCACAAACATCTGTTTGGCTTTGTGACAGACTCCAAACAAGCCCTGCAAAACTCTCACTCCCCTTTCATTTGTGGGAGGTCTCATAGAGGCTTACACACTGAAGGAGGATGGTATTTTTATTAGAGAGGCTCTTTAAGGCCAAACCAAACTTGAGACTCATCTGCTGTGAGTTTAAGGAAGGGCTGCACAATAGTGGGAACCCGTGGGCAGAAGTCTCATTGATGCAGGGACAGCCTCCCCAGGGCTTGTGCCCCCTTCTGTCTGGTGGGGAGCATCCTGGCTGCTTGTGCTTTGGGGCAGAGGGAAATGCCCGGGGAGGTCAGAAAAGGCAAACTGGAATGCTTCTTCCTTTCATCTGCCACTAGTGTGTACCGTAAATTAGTTTAAGCTCAGATGAGCAAAAGTGATGATACGATGTTATATGAATATATGCATGAATCTCTGTAACATGTCGGGTAGCAGAGTACCTGCACGGAGAGCAAGAGCAGGGAAACCTTGTTCCTCAGTGCTACTGCCCTCAGGTACCTCCTGCCACTACAGGGCAGAGGCTGTGTTATGTCTTCCTAGGTGAGTCTGTGCATTTGTCCTCTTTCTAGGCTCTGCATTATGCTGGTTCATGTCAGTGACTGTTGGACTTGCTGTGTCTTGGGAAGTTGTATTTGATTTTACTTGATCAGTTAATAGTAAACAATGACTGAAGTATCTCTGTGACACATTAATGTTAGGGGCAGGAAGTCTGGGTAGGGGAAGTATGGCTTAAACTGTTCCGTGCGCTAGAGTTTATTTTGGTGATGATATGTGATAGACGTGGGAAGATGGAATGAGGTGTGGGAGAGTAGGGCAGAGTGCTGTGAATTGCTCTTCAGGTTTGGTTTACCTGGTGAGCATCTTAGTTGACAGCTGCAGTGTGAGGGAAGTGAGTTATCATGCTAGAGAATGACTTGCTGAGGTAACGGATGTCCAACCTCAGGCATACACTGGGCTGGTGGCCCAGCCTGTGCTCTTCTATTCATGAAATATCAGAGCCACTTCTTGCCTTCTTGACCTGCAGCTTGGCTGTTCTGTGCCCGAAATACAAGCATCTGTAGGTGCATGGTGCATGTAGGCTGGGCTTGTGATGAAGGGGAGCCCTGTGTTCATAAACAAGCAACTGGGTAAGTCACCACTGCTTATGGTACGCTACTGAGATGTAGCATGCACCTGGGACTTAGTAGTGTGCGTGAGGAGCCACTGGTACGGCTTAAAACGTGTCCATAAATGCTGAAAGGATTCATCCCATTGCAAGGCCAGGGCTCTGATGCTTCACTTCCAGTTCTGGTGCCATTAGCCATGGAAGCAATTTTGTGTTTGAAAGGGACAGAACATACAGCTAGGTTTCAATGAAAATCTGGCGGCTGCTGTTGTATGAAATAATGTCATGAGAGGTTAGCACATATTGCCATGAAACACTTCCTGGGTTAAAGGCAATTTTAACAAGCCTCTTTTGAGCCCACTGAGCAATGTAAACTGGTCCGTTGTCAGCTTTGGCTGGGTGAGGGGCTGTGGCCTATTCTAGGCTTCTAGGTTTCTTCCTGGTGCTCCTGGTTCAGCCCAGCCTGTTCTCCGACCTGCAGAGGCCTCCCAACGTGAAGGTGAGCGGTTACACGCAGAGCCCTGCACGTTTCTGACGCCAAACAGGCTGTCTCATCCTGGCAGCAGCATGGGAGGCAGTTGATTTTGCCTTGTCCACACAGACTGCTCTGCAAATGCTTTTTGTGTCAGGATCACTGCCTGTTGCTGAGTGAACCGACTTTGCTGCTCCGTGGGACAGTACTTTAGGGGGAAACCTAAAACAAATGTTGACAGCACTTCTGTAGAGATAATTAAAGTGAAATTTTCATCAGTAAATCTTCACAGGTACTAGCAAAGATGATGCTGTGACTTTGCTCTTACTAAAGCAAACAGAGAGCAAATACCTTCTGATAGCAGGTGCATTTCAATTGAAAACCAGGAAAGAAAGCCACCATGTTTAACTGCTGTACTGTTTGTCCCAGCACCCTGGATCAGCTGTCTGGGGACATGAGTTGTCTTAATAAGTGACACTGCCACTACTGTTTGTGTTGCACTGAAGCAATCTCCTGTCACGGTCATACATTAAGTATTTTTTACTGTTAATAATACACTATGCAACAGCGTTTGGGACACAAACTCCTAAATATATCTACTGATATATGTATATCCAGCACCGTGGTGTCTCATGTTACCCTGCTGTCACTGATGCATTTTGACCATGTTACATCACTGAGGCTGACAGGGCTACCCTTTTTGCCAGCTAGAGAAAAAGGCATCCCAAACGCCCTGTTCTCAAATTCGCTGCTGGAGCAGCGGTTGCTCTCAGAAACTGATGTGTCTGTGTGTACTGAGACCCCAGCAGAAGTGAAATTCCAGAAGTGGAATACAAAAACAACGTTCCTGTGCTGTTTTGTGAAGTGAAACAAAGCAATAATAGTTGATTAAAGAAAATAACTATTTGCATGCTTCATAGAAAAGAAAAAGGGGGGAGTGGGGCAATTAAATTTTACCCTTCTGTTCAGCACTTGTGAGATTGTATGCGGAGCACGATGCCTGGTTTGGGGCTATCCTGTAAAAGAAAGGTATGGCTGTACTGGAACAAGTCCAGCAGAGGCCACCAAGATGTCTAGGGTGCTACACTACTTGAAGTACTAGGGGAAGCGGTGAAACCTAGACTTGTTCAGTGTTGAGGAGTAAGGTCTAGAAAATCTGCTCTGGTTTGTTCTGCTCTGAGCAAGGGTTGGGTTAGATGGCTACAGAGGGCCCTTCTGCTTAAATTATCCCGTGTTTCTGTGTAAATGATGCATCCATGTCACATGTACGTAAATTGGGGATGCGTAGGTGAAGCTCCTTCATTAATGAAGGTCTTCAGAGGAGTAGGGGTGAAAGGAAATCCTTCCAGTAATACCCTGCAATGGTTGTGTTTTCTGAATTTACTTGTTAGTTTATGAAATACGATATCTAGTAAAATCAAGGAGGAGAAGCAAAGTTCTCATATGTAAGACAAAACCTGTGCTGGTTCTCCAGAGATGGGAGTTCAGGTTTCTGCTTTGGCACACATCTAGCATGACCTTGGGCAAGTTGCTTAATCTCTGTATCTCCAATCCCCATCTGTGCGTTACCGTCTTTAAATTATAATATCTTGGGTTTGTAATTTGTCTTTGAATTACAAAGTCTTGGAGTACTGCATCTCACTGTTCCACTATATTTCACTGTACAGTACTTATCACAATGGGACCATAAATCTCATCAGTCCCATGGTACATGAATAATAAACAGTAAGGACATAATTTAGGGCCACACTCCGCCTCTGTTACTCATCTATAAAGACGATTTTTTTGGTTTATTAAGATGCTGTGCTGTTCAACTCAACCAAAATGCATGGGCCTCACTAAACAGATTTTTACAAGCCTGTTGTTGGTGGCTCTTCTCTTGTTTTTGTTTTCCATTGTTATTAATTGATTACAGATATCTAAATTTAGTTAGATCAGATAAAAAATTCCTCAAATCTGTATCTATTTCAGTTTAATTATCATTAACTCATTGCTTAGTGCTTGGTTCAGCAGATAATGAACTCTGCTCACTGTGGGAGAAGAAAGTTGCACTACTCAATGAGAGCTGGATTCTCCAGTTCTTCTGAAGATACAAACGAAAATCGCAGAGTCACTGAATGTTAGCTCTGGGTTACGTTAAAGTGTAGGTGTACAGCTGGTACCTTTGCAGGCTTCAATATAGGTTAACATTATTTCGGTTGGTTCTGTGCCTGGCACTGCACTACATTTGTTGCTTTATTTTTAAGTCAGCTGAGAAACTGGTGACTGCATGTAGCTGGCTATTTTTATCTTGGTTATAAGATAGCATCTAATAAAACCATATGTAGTAGAATCCTAATTATCACAGACAGACTTTCCATTTGTGACTGTGGTAATACTTACTGTGTTAAACTGCTTCCTGCAAAGTTTAATAAAGTGTTCAGACCTTCCCATTTCAGCTATAGCCAAGGGAATAGAAAACTCACTGAGGGTGCTGCAATCTCTGGTGCTATGCCCCTGAGCATGTGCAACGTGCTTATAGATTCCCCATTTCTTTGTTTTTTTTCCATCGTGAAGCTGTCATAGTCTTTCCATTGTGAGACTTGGTGAGCAATGTGTGGCAGGCTCGGGCTGTGGTGCTGCATCGTACCAGCAAGACGCGCTTGATGCCGTGGTGGCAGTGCTCCGGAGGCTGTTGCTGACCCAAGAGAGCATCGGGGTCACCCCTGTTGCTTCCTTTTCATGTCAGCACCTCCGCTCAGCCCCCGAGGCCAGCATCTGCACTGTGGCATGTAACAGAAATCCAACTACATCAGCCTATTTTTAAACACCTTCTTTATGTATGTTTAGCTTTCTTCCTAAGACTAAAAGCTGAACACCAGAAGTTACTGGCGAGTAGGGGAGTGATGTACCAGGGTATGTGTGGAGTAACCCTAAAAATGAGGAGGAGATTGTTCATTAATTGCAGCCTGCTCTCATGCCCTGGCAGGCTGCTTCACACACACGTGCCTCTATCAGTTCTGCAGCTGTTCGTACAGGAATTTGAAAGAGGGGAAAAAGTACTACCAAGGCTTTCCCTTTATTGCTGAAGCCGAGGCTCTGGAGAAGCCCGCGAAGCTTGCAAACACAGTTGCTGTTGTTAGAAATGTAATTTTCCTATCAGGGTATTATCAGCTTTTTCAACTAGACTGAGATAAAGGGAACAGAGATTTCTGTAGGAAACCGCTCTGAATGGCTGCTGAGGGTTTGGCAGCGTGTCACGGAAAGGTTGAGTACGGCTGTACGTCAAAGATCAGTGCTGAAATGTTTATTATGGGCTTGCTACTGTATTCTGCTCAGTCATCGGGAGAAAACAGTTGGTGGCACTTCTACTGTCTGACCATTTTCAGCCCAAATTTAATGCAATAGGCTTTCTTGCAAAATAAGCAAGGAGAGAGATCCTGTGCGTCCTAGAATACTAAGCTGCTGCTCTGGAGATGTTTCTCCACTCCTAGGGAAGGAGTTGTGCTTTGCACCGTGCCCCCCACAAAAGCCCTCTTAATATAAATGATGTTACCCAGCGTTTGTAGAAAGAAAATGACACTTGCCAAATTTACAAATCACAGTTGTGTTTCTGTCAGCTTTGGCAGTTACATGGCTTCTGGTAACACTAATGAAGACAATCTGCTTTTAATTTAAAATCCTCCCTGAAGAAAAAAAAGCTGGCAGTTGAGGGATTCGGCAGTGTCCTTGTGTGAAACTCCTCTTTCCTTGTTTTCTATGGTTTGCTTTAGCCAAGGAGAAACAGTTAATTAAAAACTATTCCAAAAGTAGCCAAATATGCAGGAATGTACTTATGCAACAACTACCTGTACCAGTTCTGCAGTAAATCATTCCTTTGTTTTCATTTGATGAGCAATTCTAATTAACCAAATAAAAATACTGCTTGCTTTGCACTTAACTCAGCATGTTTGCTGCTTCTAATATGATTGAGGAACTGAGGATGGAGGGGTTTGTTTAGGTGACTTTTTTTGGATTCAGCAGAGCTAAGGTGGTCCAGCAGCATAAGGAGGGGAAAATGCCAGAGGAAAACTTGGCCTGCAGAGTAGTTTCTTCTGGTTGGGATGAGCAGGCAGGAGCTCTGAAGGCTGCAGACCACCCCAAAAGGCATTGCTTAAGGTGTGCGCCCTTCTTGGTGCAGAGGGGACAGTCAGAGAAGGGGTGGGAGAAGACACGTTGTTCAGACCACATCGAATGAAGTTTGTTTGAAGTTATTTTCCTTAGTTTAGAAGGATCAAATTGTGGATCCTGTCAGAATAATTCTGTGCTTTGTACAATGGTGAAGTTGGTGCCTGGAGGAAAGCATAAAGAAAGTGTGTCTACGTGTAAAGAAGCCCTTGTACAGTGATGTTGACGTGGCCCTGCAGCAGAATCATCCAGAACTGTGTAAAGTGCCTGTGTGTGGTGCTCACTTGCTTCAGTTCTGCCCTAAACCCTTTGCAGCAGTCGAGATGAGCTGCAGATAGGATCTTCAGCATGGCATTCTGCCTTTTTCTGCTCTACAGAGTTTAGGACACATTTGAAGCTGTAGAAATTTGGGGTTTTTGCAGGGAATGTCAGAAGATTTCTTAGCAAGTGTAAAGCCATCAGAATGGCTGGTCAACAGTGTGATGATCCACGTGTGGTGCTTTCATAGGTGTCATTTAATAAAGCACCATTGGCTGGAGCCTGCGTGCCAGCACAGAGAGCAATAGTGTGTGTTTTTTTTTCCCCTTTCTTTAGTGAGAATTGCCTCTTTAGCTCTAGGATAAGCAAAGTAAAATCTGTGAAGTTGTCTTGAGCTACTCAATAACTAGGGTATCTATGCTTCAGAAGCATTTACAGTGCCAGATGATAAAAGCATTTTGCACTTTGTTGGACTGTAGTGGCTTCTTCAGCATCGCATTTCATGTGGAAGAAGGGTTTGGTTTGTTTCACGAGTATTTCACAATGATTTGAAAAGTATGTGTTCCTTTTTTTTTTTTTTTTTATCACAAGTGAAAATGTCCCAAGCTGTTATACCCATAGCTTACTTCCTCACACTGACACCCCTTTCGAAAAGGATGGGGAGCTATTGAAAGTGCTGATTCAACCTGGGGTGGAGTACTGGCAGCCTTTGCTGTAACAGAAGGGATTGCTGTAAGTCAGAAGCTGGAGCAAATCTCTCTCCCTAAAGTTTGGTCATCCCCTGAGAGCCCAGGCCCCTCGGCCAGTGCCAGGGGAGCAGCAGCTGGGACAAAGCTCCAGAGCTGCGGCTGCCCCCAGGCAGCTGAGAAGCTGGCTGCAGCACTTCAGGGCTGCACACGAACCGTGGTTTGCTCAACAGCACTGACTCCGTGCTCCCATCTGCTCTAAGGCTGTACCAGAGGGAGGAAATTCTGGTCTTATTGCCTTCTTTCTGAGGATTTATCTCGGAATTTTGAAACCTAACCTCCTGCTCCAGCCCTAAATTTAAATCCATGGCTTCTGACTGAAGACAGAGCCATATGCCAGTGAAGCACTGGGGCACAGCCGTCCTCTGTGTATTTATAATCTCCTGTTGCATTAGGAGCTTGCCATAGAAACAGGAGGTGGAAGAGGCACCAGCATTTTATGGGATGTTCACTAGGGCTGCTGCTCTGCTGCCCCATTAATGGGCATGCAATTAGCCTCTTCTGTGCTTGGCAGTGGAGTGCTGGGAGTGGTGCAGAGACATTTGGCATCTCACCCAAAGGGCACCTGAGGTAATCCAAGAGCGTTCTTCTGTTCTGTGGAGGTGCCAGGGTCGTGTTTCCAGAAGCAGCCATGGGCTGGAGCCTCAGTGCACGGCAGGAGGGGCTTGAGCAGAGCGTGCACAGCCCCAGTGTGGCCTTGGGGAGGCTGCAGGCCCACTGCATCTTCCCTGGTGACCTTGGGGGGGGCAAATACCTAACAGATGGAGAGAATGTATCCTTGTAATTAGTTGGTGATGGGCTCCTCCTAAGCAGAGGTCTGTTTTTTTAATTAATTAGCTGTTTAATATGTTTGTGCAGCGGCATGCCTAACTATCTTGCAGTTACTATGAATACACATACAAACGGTAGCGCTGGGTGCAGATGGCCCTAATTACCCATGTTGATTTCTGCAGTAATCACACATGCAGCACATCAAATCGGGCATAAAAAACAGTGTGTTGGGTGACTTTTTTCCCCAGCCCACCCCTGCATTGTGCATGGACGTGTTTGCACGACCATCCTCTGTACAGCTGCGTTCCCTGGACTTGCTGCTGAGCTGCACCCACCAAAGTGAGACACATGCTTTAGATGTTAATGGGTGTGCAAACAACTCAGAACGAAGAAGACTAGTTTAGCTTCTTTCTGCGGTGCTTTGGGCTGTGGGTTTTGCCTGATGGTGGTACAGAAGCAGGGCTCAGCAGCTTCTGAGGGTTTCATGGTGTCTAACCCTCACAGGGCAGCTGTTCTTGCTCTTACAGCCAAGCCTAGGAGTGGCACATCAGGGGCTTTGGTACCCTGCAGTTGCCTGATATGAGCATAAGAAGCATCTGACTGGGTCAAATCGTGGTCTGTGTGGCTGGGCAGCCTCTCACAGTGATGGCAGAAGCTGGCATTTAGGGAGGGAGTGTGGTCGTGGCACCCTTCTGAAGCCTCTCACTTTGTAGTCCCCAACATCTACAGTTTCTGAAGGGGAAATATCAGCAAGTACATCCCTTGCCCGTCCTTTAATGGACCATGAATCTAATCTGTTGTCAGGCCTGATGGGTACTGTCTGCTTCCACAGAGCCAATGGCAGCAGGCTCCAGAAGTTTACCACCCAGTGTGTCAAGAAGCACTTTCTTTCATCTGTTTTAAACTGAAAAGGTGTGCAAGCTTGCATGGCTCTTCTTCATTTGGATCATCCGGTCAGCTGAATCCATTAAAGGCCTTTACTAATAAAGCTTAAATGGTAGGGAATGGTCACACCCTCTTTTCCCCAGGGAGATGACCAGGGGAAGAGGCAATACCAGCTGGGCATAGTGGTACAGCTTTCAAAATGAAATGGAGAGGCTTAAGGAGTTTGAGGATCTAGAAGATCCTGGTTGGCAACAGGAGTGGCTGCTGCCAGAAGCATTTTGCTCCCACACTGAATAGTACTTGTCTGCATCGGATGATGGTCTCTCCTCAAGCCTGGTGACTGCGAATCTACTCATCTCTGAAGCTGAACTAGTCTAGGAAATGTCAAAGACAAGTTAGGAAAAGTATTTCTGGGATTGCTAAGCACTGCTCCAGGTATAAGCACCCAATGCCATCTGCTCAGGGGTAGCTCAGCGTGGAGGAGGAAAAGCTCTGGAAACTGCTGTTGCTCTGAGCGTTGCAGATCCAGGGGGAAGCAAAACCAAGAGGGAGCTGCCGGCTGCTGCCTTTCACCCTCGAGGCGGCTCCATTCCAGCGGCAGGGTGTGTGCGTGTACCTGCCTTGCAAACTGCCGGGGGCAAAAGGCTCTGTCAGAATGAAAGACCTGTGGATAATTCATGTGTCTGCACTTCTTTGTAGAGTGGCATTAATCTTTGCATCAGGAGACTGCTCCTTTGTCTCCTAGGGTTAAATCTTGAAGGTTTGTGATGGCAGTTAAAAAGCTGGGGCTACAAAGGGAAGTTTAAAGAAGACTTGTAGGAGAAATTCGTGTCAGGGAGTGAATAGTCTGTAGACTGTGCGGTGTAATGGAGAGCTGATCCCGGGCTGATGACTTAACGTAGGCAGTAGTGCAGAAAAGAACTGTAAGTACTTCCAAATCCTATGGCCGTGCTTTCTTTGTACAGCAAAAAAATCTCTTTTGTGATCAGTTTTTTTTGGGATGCTTTTTGTTTTTCTCTTAGTAGAAAAGGGGACTGTTAAATATTTACATTTCAACTAATGCTTTTCCCTATCTGGTTAATTTGTTTAGGGCCACTGTTTCTTGTTTGTTTGAAGCCTGTTTCGTTAGGCAGCTGGGTAAGCCTTCCTATTTTGACAGCCTTTTTACTCATTCTTTAAAGCTGCTCTTTGATGTGAGCTCAGAATCACAGATCTTATTCTTTTCATCGTTTTCCCCTGTCAGTTTAAAACCAGTTATGAGTACCACAAACTATTGAAAACAATCTAAGCTAACCTCTCAAGTGACAGATATTCGGGGCCTATCTCTTATTTTCAGGACTGTCTACAGAGCAGGCTTTGGCTTTGTGGAAACAAGAAAGGATGCTCCTTGATAAAGAAACATGATTGGAGCAGCTCAAAAAGCTGTTTTGTAAAATGCATCTGGAAAAAGGCAGAGTAGTGAGATGTCCTGAGTTTAATATACCCAGAAATTAACTCTCCCTGTGGTTGTGCCTATTCTGAATTTGATTTTTACAGTGTAGCTGATTCTTTTTGGTAAATACAATTTACTGGACTTCATTCCTGCCTCAGACAAGAAGGATTAAGTCTGGCAGGCTAGCTCGTAAATACATAGAGTGGGAAAGAACAACTGGATCATGAAACGTAGTCCTGTGATATCCCATTCAGCCTCATGCACGAAGATCTGATGAATGTCTTCACATGTATTCAAGACACCCCCAGCCATGAAATGCTGCACGGATCGATAACAGGCCAAAAGAGAAGAGATGACAGGTGAGATCAAAAGCATCGCTGTTGTCCTGGCACATGTTAAAAATGAAACTGTAGAGAAGAGTTCCCCAGCCTTTTAACCTTCCTTCATGAGACAGCAACTATGCAGTTCTCCTAATGACCTGTCTTTGCCGCTCCATGGGACAGATGTTTATGGTGGTACAAACTGAGGAAGGTTGTACACTGTCTGGCTCTGCTGCTGGTTTTTGCAAATAATTCCTGCCATCCTGGAGGCAGGTCTCTTTCTGAAGAGCAGTGTGCTGACAACCCCTCATCGCATACATCAAAAATGTCCCTGCAGGCCCAGAATTGTCCACAGCACAACCAAACACTGCCACTCTAACCCAGGGCTTTTCATTGTAACCCAGGAAACTTGCAGATGTAAGTTGTCCTGCTCAGGGCAGGGCAGGCCATCCTGCAGAGGGTCCTCAGTGCTGTGGGAGTCTGTTCAGTGTAGGAAAATTAAAGGATTCTTGGCATCTGTGAACCTTGGTAAAATACTCAACTTTCCAGACTTTTTGTCCACCAGAAGTCTGCCAGGTCCTAGTCCTAGGCTGACTGGTAATGACAGCTGGTAGTGGAGGATAAGAGGGCCAAGCATAGCACCAGCAAAAGGATATCAGCTTTTAATATTTCCACTAGAAGACTTCGATGTCTCTTCAAAAGTAACTTTTCTTACATCCACAGACATCTCAACTCTTAGGTGGACTCATGCAAGTGGATGGTGGGGGACAAAAACCATAAATGTTTTAAACAAACAAAACAAAAAAACAACAAAATATTCTAAGTAGATAGATTAATTACTTTTTTTTTTTTCCAAATGTAAGTATACTTGCATATAAATTTTTTGAACTGGTTTACAGTTACCCAGCATTGCTCAGCCGTCCCTGGTGTGCTGGGAAAGCTGTTTCTCTAGGAGCTCGCTGTTCGGAGGTGCTGCCGTAGCTGTGAACAGCAGCAGCTGGGCTGAGCTTGGCTGGTTCAGGGCTCTGGCAGGCCAGAGCAGTGTCTTTCAACTCTATCAGATTGAAAGTCTGGATACTGGGAAATCCAGTAAGTGGGGCTTGTAGCTTTACTCTCAGAAGATCTGCCAAGCTCTTTCGCTCCTGCCTTTTTGGTCTGAATTAAGCATTTTCTTATGGGCAACTTCCTCGTATTCCTTCTCCACAGCTGTTTGACAGCACTTCACAGACATCTGCAAAAGCTGGGGTGTTTGTTTGCAATATGCTGTACGTGTTTGAGTTGCCAAATCCCATGGGGCCCTTTACCCCAAAATGGGGCTTACTTCCTAAGGTCACTTCACCACCTCTCAGTCTTCCGCTGATAGCATACCGCGTTTTCAGATGCTTTGCCCGTGATGCCTTCTTCCAGCTTCGTTCCCACGGCAGGATTTTGCAAGGCTCTTGGCACCGAGCACCTCGCAGGAGGAGGGGGACCTCTCCCAGCAGCGTCACGGGGTGAGGCTGTGGAAGGGGGAGCAATGGAGCTGGGCGGCTCTGACCCAAGTGCCATTGCCAGAGCTCTCCCCAGTGGCCCACGTTTCGCTCTCAGCTGCCGCTCTCAGCTGCTTGTGGACACGGGCAGCTGCTGTTGTGTCAGCGTGAGTTTTGCTTTGTTTTGTTTTAATCTGTCCACTTCATTTATGTGCCTGAATCAGAGCTGAGCTCTTTGAAGATCTAACTGCTTGTTAAGATCCGTATGGGAGTACTTTTGAAAGTCTGGCCCTTAGCCTCTCAAAAAAAATCTTTGATTATAAACTCACACCAGATTGGAGAATGAGGTGTCTCGGCGTGTTTTTTTCTACCTCTTCCCTGGCATTTATCTGAGCATCAGGATATTTGGCATTTGCTAGATCAGAGAGCTTATCTATAATTCATAACGGAAAGCTCTCTACCTTGTCCACTCTGGTAGTTTAACAGCTCCTTTTAAAAAGCGCTTCGAAGGCACAACCTGATCATAGATCCTAACCTCTGTTTAAGCTCTCAGGGCTGTCTGTCACCGCTGCAGCCTCTGCTTTCACTTTGTTTACATAAACACCAGTCTCATGCAAAGAAACCAGAAGTCTAGACAAATTGAAGCTGCTTCCTGCTTGTCCAGATCACAGCTTACAGGGCTTCCCAACCCAGCTGTCTGTCTGGGCTCCTCTGCTCTCAGCAGTATTTCTGCAGCATTCGGTGAGGCCCCAGGAGGTCTGCCCGTGGTGCGCAAGGACAGTCTGTAAAGACCCTTTGTCAGGATTGACAAGGTGAAAATCTGACTTGTCACACACAGAGGTCAGGGGCTTGAGTTTTATTGAATTTAGTCACGAGGAAAGGATACGCACTAATGGTTCTGGAGCCAGAAATCTTCTCTTTCTGCAACAGAATCACAGGCAGGGGTTTATGATTTCCTTGGTAACTTTGAGCAGAAGCAGGTCAGTCTTCGTGTTTGTTTTGCATCCTCTCACATACACCCCTGTCAGCTATCAAAGCTCGGGGCAGGCAGGAGGTCGAGTGCTCAGAACAAATGGGGAAGAGCAACTGGGCTGAAGCCTTAAGGCTTCTCTGTTGGCCAATTCAGTTACTGGCACACAGAACGCTTCAGGAGCAGGCTTTCCAAAACCACCATACTCTGCAGTTTCAGCCTTGCACCTGTTGCCAGAGACACGACGCTTATATGGGAGCATGCAAATCATCAGTCACACGTCTGCCTGTGCTAGGGAAGCATCGTGTCACCGATACATAGGAACCACCAGAATCCACTACCAAATGCATACAGTACTACCACAGCATCAAGAAAACTCTAAACTCAAACATTGTGTGGCAAATAGTGGATTTGGCACAGGCTGCCTGAATGTCTCTCCATCTGCAGAGCCTGGCTTCAGAGGGTTTGGTCTGGTGATTTGGCACAGCGAGATGGGACCACTGACGGGGGTTTGTGAGGAGGAGTGAAGGACCAGGGTGACAATATTGGGGTTATTTGCCCCACAGTACTCTAACAGACTTGAGATTTGTGGCTACAGGTAGGTCAGGGTTTAACAGCCTTTTTGGAGTTTTCCTTTAGGACTGCAGAACGAGTACTGCACAGTGTATTAAGGCAGTTTCAAGCACCTTTTCTCTGCTACCTCGGGACAGAGAAATACAGCACATGAATTACTGCACAAATTCTTTCATCCTGTCAGAGAGTAAGTAAATTAAGAGGTCTGCCCATCTAAAATACCAGATCCCATTTCGTCAACCCAAGCACATGAAATAGCAGTGCAGTTGGTATACTCTTCAATTTCAAGTCTCCTTGAATTTCTTTCTAAGAGAGAAATTTGCTGCAGAAAAGTTCATCTGTTTCTGTGCGGTGGGTGCTGGCTGCCTGCAGCCCGAGGGGCCGTAGCTGCACAATTACACCTGGCAGAAGCAGTCCTCGGGCTGAGGAGTCCGTGTTCATGGCTTTTCAGGGACCAGATGTGTCTTCCACCACAAATGGAGAGTGTTAAGTGTGCCTTCTGCTGCCTAAAGGGCATGTAAGGATCATTTCTTTGGGCCATCTTTACCATGTGCTGACTGCGTGACTTTTTTTTTTTTTTTTCTTCAATTCATATTTCTTTTGTCAAGGAGATGGTCTGATATGCTGTCCCTTTGCCCTATGGCCTGCAATTATGATTCCTTCATTCCCTTTCTGCTGCTGAGACTCTAGTTTCTTGGAATTAATTCCCTGTCTAATGTCTTCCATTGCTAATGTAGTTGTAAGTGATCCCTAGACAGCCACAGCTATAAATGCATGTAGGTGGCTGGGCGATTTGTCAGGGCTGTGTCGCTAGGAAGATAGTTTCAGTACTTTTACAAAGTATTTTAAATAGTATCGTCTCTTTTACGTCTGCACAATGAAGCAATCCTGAAATATTGTTTTTATTTTCATTTTTAAGCTCAAACTTGCTGATTTCTATTAGCGGTTCCAGTTTTCTGTCCTGCCTGAACCATCCATTTCAAAACCTGGCCATCTCTGAGAGCAGGGCTGGTTGTGCCCTGCTCAGTGCAAGCAGCCCACAGGAGCACTGTCACCTTTCGGCCTCGTGGATGCATTCGTGTGAACCTGAGCAAGAAACATCCCTTGCTTCGCTCCTGGCTGGCACAGCTGTTGTGGCTGGCTGGTGCCTTGGCCTTCCAGACGCCCCTGGAAATCCTGCTTAAGACATGCCCCTCACTGATACAGTTTTCACTTTCTGGCCCTCAGCAGTCTCCACATGCCTCCCATTCAAAATCCATCTTCATTATGCGGTTGAATTGACTAAATAGTTCCTTGTTAAAGGGTCTTGCATGGACCTGGGCTGCCTGCCTTTAATAGTTTAAGAAAAGATGGAGAAAGTCTACTGGGAGGTAATTTGAAAATTAAGCATTTAGGAAATGTACTCCATCTAGTGCTAACAATTTTAGCTGGAGACATTTATGCAATGTTTTGCAGGCTTATTAGGACCTCTGTTCCCACAGGTCATAAAAGTATCTGCTGTCTTCTGCCTTTGAAGGATATTTGTTTCTTCATGTTCCTCCAGGCCGTAAAACAGGGATGTTTCTAGTGACTAGCAATAAGGAGGAACTGGCCCAAGCTGGTAAAATAAGATCCTGCCTCAACTATGCGTGATGGTTTTCATGCTATGGGCTGTAATTGTGCCTACAGGAGGAAGGAGCTCATGTTGTTACACTTCCAGAGCTACTGTCCTGAAGCAAATTTTCTTTTTGATTCCATTACTGCATTGCTGCTCTACCATATTGGAATCCCAGCATGTTTAGGCACTTGAATGTATTATACGTGCATACACATACATAAGTATATATAAAAAAAATTCTTCATCAAGTTTTCTATCTGCAAAGCATATCCTAAGAGACTTAAGAATAGCTGCTTAACTAAAGTAACAGCAAAGTTATTTGCTGTCCTGTTTTGTGGTTTGGGAAATCAAGTTGCTGTGACATGAAACGATTTACTCAAGGTTCTGTTGAGAGCTCAGTGTTCAGAATTCAAGTTTCTGAAATTCTTTGATTTCCATGAGTAGGATTTCACTGTTTATGGTGTTCTTAAGCTTTGTAAGTTTCTGCGGATAAAAACTAGTGATGCAGGATGCTAAGACAGACGTTTGAGATTCAGACAGGATAAGAATAAAATGGGGCTATATCTGCCACATAGACAACACAGAAATAATACTTCTTTCTCTTCTTGTACCAGTGCAGCTTTAGGCTTGCATTTAGCATTGCCTTGTCTCAGGACAGCAGCAGGGTTCATGACTGGCCATGTCATGAATCCAGCTGTTCCCAAACTGGAGATGCAGAAGAGGATCCAGACAGGCCATATATTCAGGGATGCCATAAAGAGCCCAAAGGGATAAAAACCTGTGCTACAAACAAACGTGCTAGAATGCTAAATAACTGAGATTGTACAGCTATGGTGGTGCTAATTAATGTTAAGTGAGAATCAGGTTTTGCATGATTTATAGCTTAGCATGAAATTAATTAGCCTTTAGTGCAGACCACGAATAGGTAGAACCATTTTTCACTGACGCTATGACAGTCTCTGTTGTGTTGCTGGCCAGGACTGGGGACCTGAGAGCCTGCACCATGCAGAGCTGTCCCCTGTGGGCATCACCGCACACTGGGGCATTTCTGCGTGGAAGATGTCGCCTCTAGCTGCGGTTCAGCCAAGCAGCAAGCACACCTCTCACCTGTGCTGGGGCGTGTGATGCTCTGAATAAGCCCCTTCTAAAAATATGTTGTCTGGATGACCCTTAGCATTTCCCCAGGAAAGCCAAGTGGTGGAGAGGCTGCAGTGGTCCTGACTGTCTCACAAGCAAGGGGCAGATTCCTTCCATGTGTCCCATGTAGCTGCGGTGTCTCCGGTCCATTTGTGACATTGGTGTGAGGACAGGAGAGGAGCCGGGCCTATGGGTAGGAAGGGAAGGCTAGGGAGTAACCGGTTTCGTTTCTCATTGAGCCCATGTCATGTATGGCACATGTTACAGCTGCAGTCAGGCTGCCAGCCTCCTGGTGACCTGCTGCCTGAACTAAAGGCAAATGATGTTTCTCAGCTTCTCCTGCAAAGGTGGTTTTGTGCAGGGCTTGCTGGTCTCCAGCTGCAGTGGAGAGAAGTGTTGGGAACAGTGATAAAAACTACGCATACAGCCTGTAAGGAAAGGAGGAAGGCAAAGGTCCATGTCAAAATGACATAATCCTCATTTTGGTTACCCTCAATTTACAGACAAAGAGATCATACACCATATTTTCCTAGAGCGTGAGAAAAGCATATCTTGTATCAACACAAATGTTCAATTTGTCATGTATCTTAATGGGATATCCCCTTCAGTGTAGCCTGGTCATTGAGTTGGTTCCAGCTGCTGAACCAACACTTTATGAAACGCCATTAAAAACAACAACAAAAAACCCTCTGTATGTTTCCGTACTTTCATATGTCCACTATAATGTTTCAGAAATGGACCTCCAGGGCAGCACCTTTGTGGGAAAACATCTGCTTTTTCACGTGGACCTATCTCATGGTGATAGCAACATTAAACGTGAGGGGTAGGTGGTCCTTCTAACTATGAGGAAAGCTGTAAAGCCCGGAAGAGACAAGCTGCTATGAATCATGTGTGTAAATTTAAGTGTGTGTACAAGAGCTCGTAGATTTTAAGGCCAGGAAGATTGTCCCTTTTTTAGATGGATCATTGTTCCCTGGAGAACTGCAAAAAGATTCGAAGGATAGTGGGCTGTGAATTATTATTAATCGTTGTGTTAAGGTGGTGTGTTTAAAAAAAAGTAAACAAAAGCACTCACCAGTTATTATGAAAGGAAAACAAGATAAAAATCAAAATCAATACAGTTAAGTGATTCTAAACACATTTTTCCTTAAGTGCTGGTCTTGAAATTTTACCCATTGTTTCAACTGTCAGTGGCTTTTATGAAGATAGATGAGCCATGAAACGAATCAAGCTTTCAGAAAGTTTGATAAAATCTCCTTTTTTTTTTTTAATCACCTTGCATAGCTCTGTGTGTAAAATTTACACAGAACAGAGTTTGTAGATTCAGAGACTAAGTAATCATTTTTCCTGGGTTGTAAAGCAAGCCCCAGAGAGCTGTTAGACATTCTAAAATAAATAAATACCGACCTCAGGGGAAAAATGAGTGCATAATTACCTGAGGTCTCACTTTTGTGTCCTCTCAGAAACTTAATTTAAACTTCAGATAGCTGAAAGCTCTCTGCAAGAAAGGGGACACAGTTGGTGCTGACTTCCACCATTATGCTTGTGAAGAGATGAACATGTGGTTGCTCAGGAGAAACAGACTTCAAACACGTTCAGTTAAACAAATGCGAGTCATTGGCACGCTGCAAGTATTGAGTACAGAAACAAAATAGAGAGTTGAATTGTGTGGTCAGGCTTTGGGAGACTTGTATGAGCCAGTTACTCTTCAAATCTGGTGTCACATCATCATGCGCTGATGCAGTCAGACCTTGCAAATCCCATTTGCTGTGGTGGGAATATCCTCCTCTAAAACTCAGCAGTTCACTGGGGAGGAGCGGAAGCTCACTGCACATTTATTTTCAATGTGTATTTGACAGTGTACTAACTGATCCCTCCTAATTCCTCTCAAAGTATTTCTACTGCAGCAGTCAGCCCAGACTTGAAGATTTGAGTAGAAAACTGAAGTGCTGGGTTTCCTTTTTCTTGCTATTTTTAATCCCTTCGTCGTCATTGTATCCAAGCATGGGCTTGGCAAGCGCAGGAACCAGGTTGTGTTCCTTTGGTCATTTCCTTCACTTCTGTTCAACCTTCCAGTCTTTTTATATTTTGCCTGCTTAAGGCAAGCAGCAGCTCTAGCTCTAGCCCAGTGTGGAGGAGGTGGCAATTTCTGCATGTTGGGCACATAAATACTTCTGTTCGTTCTCCTAACGTTACAGCAAGAGAGGAGTAACTGGTGTCATGATTTGTTACTGCTGCAGCTTTTGAAGCTCTGCCCAGGTCTCCGAATCACATAACGCAGCAGAGCTGGGCTGTAACGGGAACACTGCGGCTCACGAGCAGCGTCCTTGGGGCAGGGAGCCATGCCTGCCCTGGACACCTTGGGAGCAAGTGAGGGAGGATCCAGGTTTTTGACTGGAGCTCCGAGATCCTAGCCAAGTAGTAGTAAAACACCAAATCTGTAGGGTGGCTGCATCCAACACAAAGAGCTGAGTACTATGCAGACACAGCTGCAGCTGTGAGGAAGAGGGAGGGTTTCACCACCCCACCCCAAGCCACCAAGCAGTGCGCAGCTGGTGCTGTGACTTAGAGAAGCTCCAGGATTTCTTGTGATACTCAGGGGAGTGCCTTGAAGGTGTTGGTGAGTGAGCACCAGATCATTTTTCAAACCTACCATATACAGTGATGCATATGAGGCTCCACCAGACTAGTGCTTTTTTGTTCCTCGTGCTAATCCCATTTATCTTTTAGACAGCAGAGCCCGACAATCCCATGCCACTTTTAGAGTCCCCACATTCAGAAACATTGCACAAGATTTGGCCATTTGAGATGCTCGGTTTGGGAGATTTTCCGAAGGTGTTCTTGTTATTTCAGATGCGAACGTTCTGTACCAACAGAAGAGAAAAGGTCAGTGAACCTGCATTTCTTTTCCAGCTACTGAAGCAAGTGGCAATAGTTCAGTGCCTCAGCAGCGATGCTCAGAGGAGGACATTATTTTTATCCTTTCACGTTTGCAGAATTGCCTTGTTTTTTGGAGAAGATATCTAAGCTATTGCGAACAAGATGCTCGGATCCCAACTGTGCCTCTTGTAAATGTGTCTGTGCGGCCTTTGGACAGTGTGGGGGGTTATCACTCACGAGATTTGTCTCTTTCAGTGCCTTTCACTGCTATACAAGTGCATTAGCACTAACTAGGGTGTTTTTTATCATAGGCTTAAGCACATCCAAACTCACAGGAAAATCTTGGTAAAAATCCTGTACCCCAACAGCACTACGCAGCAAAACCCATGTAAGGCTGTGGATTTTGCATTTTTATAGAGCAAGAAGTCATCTTAAGCTGCTCTGAATTGAAAACAGAACCTGAAGAAATGTTTGTGCTGTGAAAATACTTCTGTTGCCCCCATTTGGCACAGTGGTTGACTGTTGCATTTGAGCACGTACCTGGTTGTCTGTAAAACTCAGAGGAATACTTCCACAAATGCAAGTGTTTCCACGTTTCACCAAAATTCACCCAGGTAATATGGGATTCTGGCACCTAACTTCCAAAGTCATGCAAGAAGATCATGGTCTTGATCATTAGTTATTGAATTAGCTGTTGTATTTCATGTGCATATCATGAAGAAGGCAAAGTGCAAAGGTTACCTTGCACGGATGCTCCTGGCCCTGGCTTGTGCATGGTTGTACTGCCTGTTGGAGTCTGATTTGAACTGACAGATTTGAAGTCATTAATTCCTGCACCGTCTTAATGCTCTTGGTCCTTTTTGCATACTGTCCTCGTTTTTATAAGTCAGGAATTTGAAACCATTCGAAATGAGGAGCTAGACTTTGCTAGAGCTTCTTTAACCTGAAAAGCACCACCTGTTTGCGTTGGCAGTACGGAGCTGTACAAAGCCCTCCTTTTAAAATGCAATTCTTCATACAGCACTCAACTTTAAAACCCTGCACACAGACTTAGATAGAAAATATGAGGGGTTATAAGTCTAGGTATAATGACTGTGTATCAATGTGTAGAAATAAGGGCAGCTCAAAATGTGTTCCTCTGCTGTATGTACCATTTATGACCGTTCTGTATTGTTTCTGCTTCAGTTAAAATGAAATCTCTCTGGGGAATAGACAATATCTTCTCCATTTCTACATTAGAAAGCACACCATTGTGGTCTATAAAAAATAACTGTTTATATAGCATTCGCCTTTAACCTTTCCATTCCCTTTGCAAATAAATAACAGTGTTGCTGTATTTGCAGTATTCTTTATATTAAGCATTGGGAGAAATATTGTTATGTAAAAAGTAAGGTAAATTGCAGCTTCAGGGCACAATATATTTAGTGTGAATGACCACTGCAGTAGTTTCTGGTTTATAATGAAGGAAGACAAGATTTAAAACTAGTGATTGATGGTTAATAGAAGACTATTGCAGAAGTCCTGTGATTAAAAATACACAATTTGCATAGATCTCTCTGGACACTTTCCAGATCTTCAGTTTAGAAGGCACTATTACTACTCTATCATTTATTTTTCCTGGCTGCTTTCATTAGAACATAACAAGGTGCTTTGCAGCAAGTGTCACTCATGAAGTTCATGACCAGTATGAAAGTGCACAGGAAATACCCATCTCGAGCTCCAGAGGCTGGCAGAAGCCCCACCAGGATGCTGGTGTAGGAATGTGGTGACACACTACACTGACATCCCTTTCTGCCTTCTTTCTTGGGCCCCCTTTGAAACCAACAGACCCAGCATAAGGGAGTATGCCCAGGCAGTGCCACTGCAGAGGGACAGTTGTTTCTCTTCACTTTAATTATAAGTAAATAGGACTGATGATGGGGAGCACATGCTTACATGGCTATCCACATTCATTGCTACTTCTTCCCTCACATCACCTCCATTTTAAGTCAGCTGAGACAAGCCAGTGGCTATGAAAGTGAATTACTGCAGGGGTCTGTGCCCGGCACATCTGGGCTCCAGTTTCTATTGTGCTTTATGTTGTGGGCTTTTGCAGTGAATTTCCTTACTGCTTAAGTAGAATCCACAAGTTTGCGTTTCTTAAGCACTCAGTACTTTCAGGACTTCTTAGTGTCCTTTTCATTACCAACTAGAAGGACATCGCTCACCTGAAGATGGGAAGCACTGAATACACATGGGAGTTTTCCCTGCCACTCAGTAAGCTTTATTTGATTGTAAAGACCAAGTCTGTAACGCCTTTCTGTCAAATATCTGGGCTGAAAATGAGAGCAAACAGCTGAGTGATGAGCTTGCATTTCCAGGCTTCACCAAAGGGCTCCAGAGTTGAAGAGGACTACTAAGTGATGCATCTGCCCTTTTCTTACCTGTGCAAGCCAAGCTTTGGAAGTTTATAGTGTTTACATAACCTGATGATGGCATACAATGTATAGGGAATTCTTGAAATACTTAACAAGATTACCTATAATGCCAGAGACTGGAGACCAAAATGTGGTTCTGCATGTGCAATTTCTGCCATATAAGAGAGGGTGAAAAACCAAAGGGCGGTCCTGGTGGTCAGTGTGACTTCGGGGAGCTGATCTGGAATTGATAGGACTTACCTTCACATGTGATGCCATACCATACACAGAAAGCTAATCACAGGGCCATCTCCCTGTATTGTACACAGGCCAGCCTGTGTTTGGGTCTTCCTGCTGCCCAATTTCTGATCCGTCTCCATCAATTATACAAGGAAATTAGCCTCCTAAAATGGAGCCTTAAAATTTGTCAGGGTAAATATGCAATCAATGCTACTGTATATTTATCATTTACTTACCTGTAATGCTTTCACTTTGACTTACTTTCTCACCTGTGAGAACAAGGAGTAACATGGAAATCTTTTTCATTACGTCCCTGCATATGTGTGTATAATGTGGCTTGCACAGTAAATGCAGGTATAAATTCAGTCTCCCAGGCATATTGGCTTTTGAAGTCCTGAAACTGCTGGATCTCTACACACAGAGCAATCCAGCCCCTTGGTTTAGGGAAGGTTCCTTGAGGTATTTATGCTGAGGCTCCCTGTAGCAGTGTATAAAAAAATTGCTGTTGTTTACCTCCAGTCTGACCTCTAAAGCTGTGCTTCTTTACCACAGTAAGTTTCTTTCTGGGAGAAAGTAGCACAGCTTTGGCATCCAGTCCCAAAACTGCATGGGGGTGGGGATGACTCCTTTTACTGAGTGCTCTGTAGTGCCTTGAGCCACTGAACAGACTCAGAGTTGAATAAAATGACTGTCTTGCGCTAAAACTTCTGCCCAAATAAACCCTTTACAGCCGAGCAAGCTCTCCTCGCTGGTGGTATGCTACATCCACGAGCGTTAATGGCAACTACACAAAGCAATAGAGAGAGGTATTTTTCCTTTGAATTCTTGAAACAAGCGTTGGGAATTAGCGCTTGCAGCTTATAAATAAAATATTATTTTACATGCAACTGTTCATTTGATTGGAGGTCTAAAAATGCATGTGAAAAAGGTAACTGGTGGCACATACCCAGTTTTCTGGGGGGAAATTTCCATTAAGTCAAACCACCACATCACAATCACAGAGAAGAAAAGAAATTAAGAGAACAAAGAAGGTTTTGAGGACAGTTTGGAAGCAGTTGAAGGACTGATGTAGCTGACGGATAAGAGGGCTATTACAGGCAGCAGAGGTAGGCAATCGGGGATGCTTTTTTATGAGTGGTGGTTAAGTAATCTGAAGGGGTAAGATAGAGGGTAGAGAGATGACCTGGGAGAAAGGGAAATGTGCTTTGCATTGAAAACACAGACCCAGTGTCCACTGAGCAAATGGGAGTTTCCTGCCTTGTCCAGAATTTGATTTGTCAGCTGCCATTGACTGTAGATCGGCTGAGGAGAAAATACTTTGCAAAATACATCATTCCGCTGTGATATTTACAACAGTTTTCTTTGTTGCTTTAAAAAAAAATTTAAAAAAAATGTGGATGGAGAATATTTGGTAGCCTTTCAAAGAGCCTCAGGTGATAGTTTAAGGGTAGTTTCACCACTGTTAATTAGCTGATGGTATGCAACTGTGATGGTAGCACAAACAAATAATATTAGAGATTGAGTTCAAAGTAAACAACTGTTCTTTCTCTTCTGATATACAAGATGTGCAACATTGAGTGAAAACCGGTTTTGAGTGTCAAAATGCAGTTTCTGATGTATAGAAAGGTATTTTCTTGCTGCTATAAAACTTGTAGTGAACTGTTTAGCTGCAGCCTTGGTATTGGATGACGTGACTCTGAAAGAGAAGCGTGTATTTTATCTTGTTAAATTCATAAAACACCAAAATGGTTTCAAGAGTTAAGTACTGTAAAAATTTGAGATCTGATTATTGTGGGGAAGATACTGTGAAAAGTGATCCTAAGGAATATTAGCTCACCTAAAGGCAATTTTCTTAAGAGAAAGGAGTAGGAGCAGGTGACCTTGGAGTTAGTTCTGTGGACAGAGGTCACGCTGTGAAACACCTGAAACCATTGAACTGGTGATTGTGCTAAATGAAGCACTAACTCTTGATGATGCCAGTGCACAGCTGCTCTAGGAAAACAAATTTGCTCCTCACAGAGGAGGACAGTATATGATTTAGGGTTTTTCTTTGAAGACTCTGCTCCATCCAGCGCTTGGATGAACTGGAATGACCAACAGGTATGAGTACAGTGTATTTGCTGTCTTTGTGTGACTTTTCCTCTCCTGTTCCCTTTGTACATGGAAGTAATTAATGTGTTAGTGCCTTTGCAGATTTAATGAGCCTCCCTTCTACTGGATTTGTCCAGCTGGCTTTAGCTATATTCATTGTGTAATAATCACTCTGATATAATGCAACAGGATGGCAGGTCTGCTGTGGTTTGTCCAATAATAGGTTTTAGATAGAATACTGAAGCAAATAAGACCTTTCTTTGCAGAGCAAACATTTTGTTTTTAAAACAACCCACAGGAACAGGAGGGCAGTACTAGCTAGGAGGAGGGGAAAGGATAAAGCTTTCCTGATGTGGTGATTTATGTCTAGTAGCCTTTCAGAAAACCGCACTGACTTCAAAGCGGTATGCTTTGTGCTGACACGTACCTTGAAATGGAGGTTAGCACTGCCAGGTGTTGTCTTGTGTTACTGTTAGTCGTTTGTATTGCAACAGCACTTGGTGGCCTTGTTCAAAGCAAGTGGTGTTCAGCATGGCTCGGCTTTGGCCACAACAACCCCCTGCAGTGCTACAGGCTGGGGGCAGAGTGGCTGGAAAACTGTGCAGAGGGAAGGGATCTGGGGGTGCTGGTTGATGCTCACCTGAACATGAGCCAGCAGTGTGCCCATGTGGCCAAGAAGGCCAACGGCATCCTGGCTGTGTCAGGAGCAGTGCAGCCAGCAGGGCTGGGGAGACATTTCTGCTCAGAAAGAGCAGTCAGGCATTGGGACGGGTTGCCCAGGGAAGTGGTGGAATCACCGTCTCTGGGGGTGTTCAAGGTAAGGTTGGACATGGTTTAGTGGGTGACATTGGTGATGGGGTGATGGTTGGACCAGGTGATCTTGGGGGGCTTTTCCAGCCTTTATGATTCTATGGCACCACGCGGAGTTCTGCTGCGGCTGAAGGAGCAGCCCAGTCCTTACTGCTGAGCAGAGGAGGTGAGCAAAGGATGAAAAGGGATGCAGAAATGGAAAGACGTGTCTTGTCCCAGGTCGTTAAACGAGTCATTGGCGGAGCTATGAATAAATCGTGGTTCTTATGAGACTAAAAATAAATAACACATGGGTAATATCAGTTTTAGCGCTTATTCCCAATGTAGTGCACCATTTCATAGTTTAAGGTGTTTGATTCGATCCTCTTTAAAGATTTGATATCTTTAATCTCAATGTTTGTGAGTTTATGGAAAAAGTTGGAAATGTAACAGGAAGATGGCAGTCTCTTGAATTTGTTTTAATCCCACGCGTTACAGTAAATTTGTGGTGGAAGCATATTGCATATCATGGTGCTGTGCATGACTGCCCAGCTCTGTCCTTCCCATGCTAAAAACTTCAGTCTGGTTAATCTATATTCCTGTCTGATGAATACAGAGCAGTGCTGGCTGAAGGATTAGGGAAGAATTAAGTATTTGTTCTCTAATTCTGAATGCTTATAAATCAATATTAATTACTTTAAAAGGAAGCGTTCATAGTTGAGTGCTTTTAAAGAGTTTACATCCCAGTTTTTGTAATAATTTCATCATCCATCTGGCTAATAAAAATACGCTGCAAGAGAAGAAATAAAATCTGTTCCTGCAAAGGGGAAACATACAGATCTTTTGCTTAATGGGGGCTAATTGCTGTTATTACGGATTATTATAAGTTAAAAATAATAATGGGTCTAGCCACATCTCACAGCACCGACTGTAAACAGGTTGCATAGATTCAGTGCTGTCTGGGGTGGGAGGGGAGAAAGGAAAGCAGAACCCAGGCCATTTGGGCCCTCGGTTTCTAGAAGTGAACTTCCCCTTAAAAGTGCTGGATGTGTGTTTGTTGTGGTTGCGTTTGTTTTTTTCCCAGTGCAAAGCGGGTAACTCCCGGGGATGTCAGAGGGAAATGAGCA
Source organism: Aythya fuligula (assembly GCF_009819795.1). Lineage (NCBI taxonomy): Eukaryota > Metazoa > Chordata > Aves > Anseriformes > Anatidae > Aythya > Aythya fuligula. The sequence continues at coordinate 12,881,268 of NC_045567.1, read as the reverse complement.
TCCTGCAGGGTTTGTCAGCTGGCTGGCAGTGGCATGGCAGGCACTGTGCTGTAGTGCAGCAGTGCTGAGGAATGGGGTGGCAGGAGGGAAGATGGAAGTCGTCTTCCCAGTGATAAGGGCGGTGGTCTTAAGGAAAAGAAAATGGGGCTGGGCTGGAGCAGGAAAGCTTGCCCTAAGCATTAGCCGGGCTATTGATTGCCCCAGATTCAGCATTTAATCCTTCCTTTAACCACAAATCAATTCCACAGCATGTTTGAGTTTTTTAAACTTTTCCTCCACGTGCTTCAGAGTGCAGAACAGCTCAGTGTGGGGCTCGGAGGTGTTGTAGCCCACCAACAGCAGGTATTCCTGCTGCCTCGGTGCAACCAGGAAAAAAGACATTTTGTACAAGCACATCTATCAGGGCTTGCTGTGTTTGTGTCTTTATCTTGGAAGGAAGGGGATATTTAATACTTTTCTTACAGTCCTTAATCAACTGGGATTTTGCTAGAAAGAGTATTTGTTTTTCTCCCCTTTGATCTGCATTTAGCTCGCAGGATAAGTGGGCTGAAAAGGGTTGCACTCCTCCTGTGTAATGCTCAATCTGCTGTATTAGCTTCTTACACTCAGCCCCAGAGCTCGGCTTTTGGGCCTGCTGGGAAACAGCAGAGCTGAAAAAACAGCATGAGTATGTGTGAATCAACACGGCACGCTGCCGTGCTTCCAGGATTTCCACGTTTGCTGCTGCCCCAGCTTTTCCTGGCATTAGGATGCATCTCATTGCAATTTCTGTAGAAGTGGTGTCGTTCAGCCTGGGTACCTGGACCTGCGTCCTGCTGCTGACACATCTGCCACCAGCAAAACAGCAACAGGCTTGTGGAGTGCAATCGGCCTGCTGACAGCTTGCTCTTAAGGTCCTGTTTCCAGTGCATTGGGTAGCTCATATTCATTACTCTTTTACACTGAATGAGAGGGAAGTGACTCAATTGTCATGCGTATATATCGCAGAAGTGCTTTACAATGGCTAAATAATAATCTCTATGAGAGGAAAATTACCTGAGAGAAGAGAAAAACTTTGAAATTTAAACTTATTTTATGGTAATATATCAGGTGTATCAATCTGACTGGAACATATTATACAAAGAACTGAAGCTCAAGGCTTTTTTTTTTAAATTATTTTTATATATAGCTAAATATTTCTCTTTATTTCTCTTGGACTTGCTTAGTGGGGTTGGTGGCCATGTCCACATTCATGGTTTCTGCATCGAAAGCAGGGTGCATAGCCATGTTGGAGAGGGTGCAGCAGTCTGTACCGTGTTCAGGGGGCTCTGCGTGCTGGGGATCACAGTGCTGCTTTAGGGCAAGGCAGCTCTGCACTGTCCCAAGCCCCAGACCTGCAGCAACACTTTAAACCGTAGCACGACACTTGTGCGTCCCCTTGCCTATCGCCGCTGTGTAGCACAAATACTTGGTATGATTCATTAAGCCGTCAGTCTTGTTTGAAGCCTTTTTCATGCCTGGTTTTATTTACTAGCTTCTCATAAAATGTTTTGAACCTCTTTTCTATGCTGATAAAATGCACCTGCCTGTATGGAGGCAGGGGAGAAAAGTAACGAGGTGACTATGGGTATTTAGGTTTGTTTGTTTGTTTTATTGCCATGGTTTTGACACTAGCATGTGACTTCCAAGCAAGACAGCCACTGTTGAGTTACAGAGTTGTCCTTGTAGTAAAACTCCAGATTTTACAGTGCCTCATGCCTTCATGTTTGTGTTTGTGCTACATCTATTTGGTAGCTTTAACTGTCATCTGGCTTCAGTATTTTCTTCTCTTTTCTTGTGCTGTAGTAGAAGGCATGACATTCACTGGGCAAGCATTGGTGTTGATATTGATATTATGTTGGAACATGACAGTGAAAGGTTCTCTAGATCGCTTATTTGGCTGGTGGTACAGCTGAAATGTGGACTGCTGTCTTGGTTACAGAGCAAGGTCCTAACTGATGGACCCTGCTGCTCGAGAACTAGCAGCTGTGTTGCAGTATTCTTGTAGGTTTGCATCCCTTCTGGCCATGTTTTGCAGGTGTTTATCATCTGTCTTGTAAGAGGCTGTGGAATGGTTTTTAAATGTCAATCTTGACATCACCAGAGATGCGCCAGACTGTTCTCCTTTTCCACCATTCTGACATGCCAGCCACTGAGACACAGATAAAAATAAGGGACACCTATATAGGGTGCACCCAAGCTGGGGAGTGCATCTGTTTGAGCTGGGTGGTTGTTTTGCTGTTGATATATGGGGGGAATATTTTAATAGCTTGCAAATAGTTTTTATTATACACTAATACTCCGTGTAGCTTTTCTTTACTCAAACCCTGACACCACAAGAAGTCTCTTAACCCCAAGCCTATCAGAGTCAACAGGAATTTGGGTTTTCTGTACTGAGTTTGATACTGCCTCATCCTGAATGTCCTTGCCTGAATAGCCCCCCTAAACAGTGTAGTTTTAAGAAATGCCAAATTGGTCTTAAACACTCCCTTGTAGGTCCCCATTTATTAACGGCTTGTCCTCCTTGTCTTAAGTTTCCTGCAGTATTGCTTTGACATCAGAGGCCTCTCTGAAGAAGTAGGTGGACTCTGAGGACAGGATAACCCTGACATAAAAATAAACACAGAAATGGAAAAGGAAACTGCCTTTAGCAATTGGCAAAAGGAAGAGTGTGAAAGGTGATGAATGGTGGAAGGTATAAAGGGCTGATTCTCAGCTTCTGAATTGTGCTGGCATGCGGTACTCAGCAGCACTGTGATGTATGAAAATAACAACACTCAGGCAGAGGCTTCGCTTCCGAAGCAGCAAGCTAAGGGCACCGAGTCACGTTAAATTTTAATGAGAACTGAGATTCAGCTCTATGTATGTCACTGCTTGAAAAACAACGCTCAAGACTGGTAACTGCAGAGAGCCTGCGAGTTAACACCTGCAACCCAGCGTGCGGCCTTGGAGCTGAAACCGTGGCCACTCTGCGAGGAGTTCGGGGGGAAGCAGATCCCCGGGCCAAGCCCCCTGAGCTGCTGTGCAGGTGCTTTGGCTGCTGTAGCACCTGTGGTGGCTTAAATGGCAGGTGGGGCCTGCCTCCCAAAGGGAGGACCAGTGCTCATCGTTCCTCTCCAGCCCAGAGTCAGAGGTACGCGAGCAGAAGAGTGAAGCCTTGGGGTTTTTCACTACTGCAGTCGTAGCTTGGTCAATATGTAATATTTTGGGGTTTGTTGTTGGCTGTGGGGGCGGAGAGGTGAGGTCTTACCTTCTTCTCGTTTCTTGGCATGTTTGCTTAACAGGATCCTATTTTTGTGCCAGGCCTGCCTCTTTCTGAGGTGTTTGCAAGAACTGAAGTGTTCCTCCGCTCCTCAGGTGTAGAAAGCAGCATAATAAGAACGACATCATTCAAGTGAATGAAATTTGTGAAAACACCTCTATTTTTAATAAGTTTTTGCAAAAGAGCGTTTGTGAGGGCTGAGAGGAAGGAGAAGGGGGATAAGAAAGCTAAACTATTTCAAAGCATCACTTTAAATTCTTTAAAGTACCAATACTCCGTCATTCTTTTGGCGTGTATTAGAATAATATTAATCCTGATGAACTGAAATGGTATTAGTGCAAATGTCATAAGTACTTCTACAGGCATTCAACTATAATTTAGCATCAATTAACTAGACTATTATTTGAAAGTGTTATTTTAATACATTAAATTTCCCAGTGTGTCCTCAGGCAGTTGCTAGAGCTGCTGTTAACTTCTCTTATCACTCTTCATTTTTCTTTGTAGCTGTCATTCCTGTTCTGCTTTACTTGACAGTGTCGGCATCACACAGCCACAGGACTCCTCATGGGTGGCTGGAAGTGTGGTTTCACATTCTGCTGAAGCTAGTTTAGCTGTAGGAGGCTGAGAGGGATGGTCCTGCCTTTCCCCACACCCTCTCCTCATATTCTTTTCTCCTCTGCACAACATCCAGTGTTTCCCAAGCTGGGATTTTGGAAGCTTGAGAGCAACTTGGAAAATGGATCTCAGGAAGTTCCGCACCAACACGTGAAAGAACTTCTTCACGGTGAGGGTGACGGAGCACTGGGACAGGCTGCCCAGGGAGGTTGTGGAGTCTCCTTCTCTGGAGATATTCAAGGCCCGTCTGGACGCCTACCTGGGCAGCCTGCTCTAGGGAACTGCTTTGGCAGCGGGGTTGGACCCGATGATCTCTTGAGGTCCCTTCCAACCCCTACAATTCTGTGATTCTGTAACTTTTGATCCGTTTTGTGACTTTGAATGTGTCTTCTGGGCCACAGCAATGTGGCTCTGTGCAGCAGTGTGCTAGGGGCTGTGTAGCCAGCACCCAGAAATGTTTGTTCCTGTCCCCACACAGAGATGCATGGAGATGTCACTGGTGTGCTGGAGGCTTTGTAGCTGTGCGTGTGCCCTGCTGGAAGGGGCTGTGTAACTCCACTGGTCAAGGTGCAGTAGCAAAGCAGCTTCTTGCCTGATGCCTGGGAGCACCTGGGCCTCCAACTGCAAAGCAGGTGCACTCTGTCTTTCTTCTTGGAGAATGTCCTAAAAACAGCTTCTGCATTCAAAGATGGACTCTTACAACATATGTGTATTATGCCTTGTGCAGCAAAATCCTCACAGAAAGTTGCTCAGTGTTTCTATAAGCTTTTGTAGTACAAGTTAATAATAAGACTCTGGTATGTGGGAGTGAAACAACCTTTTTCCCCCTAAAAGCTATAAGGGCTAATTCTGCAGTTGCTCACCACTGTAGAACAGTCCGCAGTTTTGCATGAAGGAGTTTAGGATGTGTTGGGTGTTCTCATCTCAAGAAAATACAGCTGCTGCCTTGACTTTCCCCAGCAGCCTAATTGATGGACCTCTTGGTTGGCGTGTGGGGAGCAGGGATGCCACGTGTGGCGAAGGGCAGAGCCCTGCAGACACCTGTACTGCCATTTGGATCTGCTCTCCTGAGGCTCATGAAGCTCCCAGAGAAGCTTCAAACAAGCTCCTGCTGTGCCTGGCAGCTCCTGCCTGATGAGAGCTGTTTCAGGGCACATGCGACATGTTAAGCAAAATACCACATTTGTTAAAAGTGGTGTTAAATGCTTTCTTTAGCCTCTGCCTCCAGCTGCTTCTTCCCATTCACTCCCTTTGGAAGATAAATCTGTGTCCCCTCTGGGAAGGAACTTAAGGGTTGAGTTAACGCCTGCAGCAAGCAGGGGAGTGGCGTTGTGGAGACGGTGACCTCTGGGTCTGGCTTTTACCCACAGGGACAGACTTCTGTCTGTCTTTCTCACTCATCTCTAGCAGTGTTTCAACTTGCTCTGTTCAGTCATGATGTAGAGATGTATTGTTAGGGTTTTCTGTTATATTTTCTTCCAGTTTTACTGATTGTTGCCGGTTTGGAGTATGACAGAACAAGACCATAAGCAGGGCTAGTTTTGCAGGGAATGTAATACCCCCCCCAAAACCAGCTGATAAAGTTAAGAAAATACAGCTCCTAACCCTTTCCTTAGGTCTCAAATGGGAGTTCCTCCAAGCTGTCCTTCAATCAATACCCTCAATATTTTTACAGTTGTCATAGTAAGCAATTTTTTTTGTGAGTAGTAGCAGACCATGCCAAATCATTGAATATAAAACTTATAAACATACAACAATTGCTATGAAAAACTCCTCGTTTTCAATAGAACCATCAAAATCACTGAAATAAGATGTGCTCGCAACATTAGCGGACTTCATCTGCTGTACCAGATGCTTTTTAGAGACTGTTGTAGATGAAAGCAAACAACTGAATGAACTCTGAAGTCATCTATAGAGGACAGAAATAACCCATTTACTAGTGGGAGAATATTTTTCAGCAAACCGCTACACCACCTCATTCTTCTCAGTAGCAATCTTCATAGGAGAGCAGTGAAACAAATCTGTAAATGAAAATTTGTAACTCCACTAAATCTATGATTTTTAGTTGCAGTAAAGATGATGGGTTCTATGATATTGTGGGTTGTCTTTTTTACCCACACTCCTCACCTTCCTCATTTATCCCTGATATGTGGACAGTAATAGATGGTCTCTCCCTTCTTTTTCTAGAAACACTTTGCTCTTAAACAAGATCAAAGTAAGTAGTGTTCTTAATCTGTAGTTAGCTTTTTTTTTTTTTTTTTGCTTCAGTTTTAGACTTCAGGGAGGCCCTGTGACCGTGGAAGTTTGTCATTTTCCATTAAGCTGATAATGATACCTCTCGCTACCATGTATTCCTCCTGCATTTAGTTATGTTTCATTTGGTACCAACATTAGTTTGTATATGCTGTATTTTTTGCCTTTTAAGCACTAAGAAAGGGTGTTTTGCAACTCCTCCTTTGCAAAGGGGAAGTGAGTGGTGTTTCCCCTGCTTCTCTTTATAGGAATGTCAGTTCTAGTGGACATTGAGCATCAGCGCTGTTTATCGGGCTGGGACTTTGGTCTGCCATCTGGCCTATGCACTTGATTGTGTTTTTCCACATAGTAATGTGGACTGAGATACTTCAAAAATGATGGTCTTTTGTGTTGTTTTGCATGAATATCTAATCAGTCGTTTTGTAATTAAACCCCTATGAGCAATACAGTGGTTTCACTTTATGCACTTGTGGCTTTCATACAGGCTTCTGTGTGCTGGGCTTGCTTGAGTATTTCAGGTTTTGTTTTGTAAACCAGCAGCATCCCCTGTCACTGATGGCATCTCCCTGCCTCTGTGGCTCCTCCTGTTGGACTTCTTGCAGCCAGTCCAGGCTGACATCACGTCTTCTAAAGATTTCATCACAGTGAGAACAGAGTTATTAGCTTCCATCTTTTGTCTTCGTGAACATCAAAGAGTTGCAAGTTCCAGCAAGTGAGGTCCCAGAGAGTGAGGTTTGGTTCAAAATTCCCATAAAGCCAAATTGGCAAGTTTGGTTGTTTTTACTTTGCAAATTGCATCAGGAGTCTCTTCTCAAACATCTGAATGGAGCAGCGGCTGTTGTTTGTCTGTCTCTCTCCGACCCAGCTGCTTCTTGCTGGTGCCCGTAGGTGCTAAAATGGTAGCTGACAGTATAACTTATGCTTTCTGAAAATTCATGTAATAAAACACTGGGAGCTGACATTAGAGTAGCAATCCCAAGCGGCAGCTACTACCTTGTCTGTAACCATTGGTTATGGCTTTTGGAAATCTGGAAGTAGCTCAAGTGATCAAGAGGTCAGACACTGGCATTTATGAGGGCAACCCGCACAAGTAAATCTGTATATCATAAAAATAAGTCAGTATCTAAGGCCCTCGTTGCAGAATTAAGGGATTTTCTAGTTTTACTGTTTGAAAGCAGAATAGATCTCTTATTCAATTTCTGATACACACAGTCAATTGGGATGTTCTTTACTTATTTTGATGTTGAGGATAGGCTGCGCTGTAATGCTCCCTGGAGACATTCAGCTGTCTCATCTGTTCTGTTCAGGTTTTGATGTTGCCATCACTGTGGTTTTTGAGTACCTTCCAACCGCGTGTTAAGCAATATAACTAGCATATGTCTCATTTAATTTCTTTCAGGTCCTTGGGGATGAAACCATTTTGGATATATTTCGCTAGTTTTTTTTGTTTTTTTTTTTTTTTTTTTTTCAAATTTCTCATTTTTAATGAGCTACAGATGTGGCCAGTTGAGCCAGTAAAATCTGACCAGTTGACTTAACAATGTCAGTCTGCTGTGCATTTGTAAAGTTGCTGTTCCTAAAGGTTAATCTCAAGATGTGCTGAGTGTCTGCAGCTCCTCTTACCTTCAAGAATGGCAGTGGGTGCTCAATGCCTCTCAAATTCAGCTCCCAGACTTTATACCACCCCATGGCCAATTTGTTGAGATGCTTTCATTATGCAACATTCATGATATGTAGAACTGAATTAGTCTGAGGGCTTGTTACAGTTCATTGAGATGAAACAGCCTATGAATTTTTATCTCTGAAGGACTTGTTAGGCTGCCTATCCTATTCATCAATTTTAGTAGAATTGTTTTTTCCTCGTTTTGCAAATAGTGCTGTAATATGGACTGCAACTGAATACTTGAAAATACTTAAGCTATTTTGTGGTCCTGTGTCTGTCAGTTCAGCTGTATGCTTGTGTTGTCTTACCGTGGTCTAACAGCCTTCAAAGTTCAGTGGTTAGAGCTTTTACAAACAGAATTACACAGATACTCTCTGCCCAACCCAGCGATCAATGTTCTCACTCAACGTTTCATAGTGGAGATTGCAGAGCTTGAAGTTATGTTTTAACTGCTTACATTATAGCATCAAGATAGGTGGTATCAGGAAAAAATAATCTTTCTGATAAAATTTGCTGCTTCATTGATGCTCAAGTTGAAATAGAAGGTTATGGGGAAGCATGGAGGTCTCGACCTCCTGTTAAGCACGCTTGTAGTCAGATGACTGTGTAGAGGGAGAGATCTGGAGCGGGTGCCGGTCATCCTGCCTGTTATTTGCTATTGCATTGTGGTAACTTGCAACTTGTCATCTTTTCAACTTAATGTAAAGACATTCTCTGAGCTGTTGGCTCTCTGTTGTTCTTGCACAAATTGAGTGTAATCCTTGAAATGGTCGCATCGCTGCCACATCTCTCAGAGTACCCCTGGAGACATTTGTGCATCGGTGACTTCCCGAAGAAATGTGTGACAGCTTCCCTCAACCCTCAACTTACCTTTAAGATAGTCCCCTTGAATTGTGGCTGATTCCTGTAGCTGCAGGCAAGGGGGGAGCCCTGAGGAGGCTGCAGGGACGGAGAGGTGCCATGGAAGCAGCACGGGTGTACGGGACACTGGGGAGCAGAGTGGGGAGGTTTTTGGGTCAGGATCATACTCATTAACTCACATGATGTCACTGGACAAAAGAGGAGATTTGAGGAGAAACTGGTGTGGACAAGCAAGGAAGGACAACGCTAACAATGATAGCCAGGTGCAGCGCAGTGATGAGGAACCCATTTATGTCTTAGTTACAATGCAGAGCCACACGTGTTTTCTCTGGGCTGTGCAGCTATGTAAGCAGATTGCAGGTTTTCTCTAGAGACAGCTTAGTTCCAGCATGTCTTTGGTGCTTACTCATGGAGAGCTCCAGGAGCAGCACCAGGAAGATGCTGAATTTCAGTCTGATGAAGTGACTTTCCTGCTGGTTATGAACTACAGCAGGGTCAGGATGTGAAGGCCCAAAAGACAACGGCTGGTGCTTAGTCACGTAAAGAGGTGAGGATGTGCAGCATCTTTTTGTGAATGGCCGCTCGATATGTGGCTGCTGAAGTCCTTCTCTGAGCCCATCTCTACTGGCAGAGTTCTTAACTGCAAACTGGACTGCTGGGTGGAGAAACAGCCCAGACTTCTACACGTGTGTGACTGATAGCTTTGTCATAGCTGTGCTGCGGCCAGGGTCTGAACGGGAAGCTTTTGTCCTCTGCTGCTCTGTGTAAGTCCCAGTGCTTGGTAACTCATGAGGTTTCATCACAAGCCTGATGATAGGGAACATTTGATTGCCTAGAATGGGCTTTGTGAGAAGTCTGGCTCTGAGTAAAACAAAATCTCATACAATAGGAAACACAACCTCCTCATGATAAAGAGGAAGAGTTAAAAGATACAACCCAAAGCATTAAACTCTGGAAGGCACTTACAAAAGGAAAGTATAAACCATACAATGCTGCTTGTGTATTGATTTTGTGTGTGTGCTGTTTCTTTTAATTCCCTTCCGTAATTTGCTTAAATCTTGGGATTTTCTGATTTATTTTTTTAAGGTCTTGAAGTGCCTTTCACTTTTTGAGTGTTCTAGGTTTTACAATTCTTGGGATCAGCTCCACTGAAATATTCATCTCTGTAAAAATGGATCTTGGCGTTCTCTGCTGGACGTGCTGCCCTTCCAGAAAAACAATGAAGGGATGGACAGAGGCAGGAGGACAGGGTTCAACCCCATGGCTCTTGGCTTTGCTTCAGGTACCCCTTGGCTCCCGTACCAGAAGTGGCTATGCAGTGCAGCAGATCACATATTGATGCCGTGGCACCGGAGGGGTGCCAGGTACGCTGTCCCTCTGTGTCTGACGAACCAGACAGGCACACAGTTGGTCGTCTTGCCTTAGTGGACGCCTTCCAGCAGGATGGCAGGTGGATGCTCCACACTCTTCATACTCATCTCTGGTTCTCTGCAAGACCTAGTCTGAAAAGGGGTGATTTGGGGTCCTTTTCAAAAAAATCACTTAAACACTCTCCTTTGGCATGTCTTGCTGATTGTCCATATTTGCTGAATAGAGAAATTCTCATTTTATTCCTTTGGTTTTGATCACTGCAATCAAGTGAGGGTAATTTTAAAAAGAAAGAGCACTGTTACGCGTCGCTGAACAAATAATGACTGACTACTTAGATGGAGATAACGGGTGGTAGGAGAAAGAGATTTGAGGGGGGGAATGGATTCAGGAACTAAATAAATGTAATGAATACCATCTTTCAGAACTCTCTGATGCAACTTTAAATAAAAATCTTCATCTGGCATATGAAGTAATCAAGAATTTCATATAAAAGTCTATACAGAAATTGAGTTGAACTTTCAGACTGTGGCTAGATGTGACATTCTCCATTCATTCAGACTCGCTTTCATTACTGTGATCTTACTGTGAGCACTGCTGAAGTGGGATCTGCCCACACAGAGCATATTGCTGCTTCAGTGCTGAAAGCAGAATTCATCCGCTTTCATATCTGAATTTGTTCAGGGGTGCGGGAATCCCCTCTCTCCTGGATAGCAGATGCCAGTTCTCTGTGCCCGCAGCTCCTAGAGTGAGCTCTGCCTGGCTCGTGTTGACATAAAACTTCCTCCTTTGTGCTTCCTCCACTGAAGCCAGCCTTCATGGTGCGGCTCTGTCAGAACAAACTCCCCTCTCCTCAGGGAGGGGAGAGGAGAAGCAGGATTTTATGCTTCTTCACTGGACGGATGATGCAGCCTGATGAAAGGAGCCATGTCCACGGCTGCCTGCACTCAGCCTTCAGGACAACTGCCCAGCACCAGGTGCAAGGCCTTGCAAGCCTCCTGTGCTTACCTTCAGCCAAAGCCCTGTGTACCTGCCCTCTGCGAGAGCTGTTAATGCTCCCCCAGCCCTGCCCTGGGAGCAAAATTGCAGATGGCCACATAACTAAGCCAGAAACACTTAAGTGTTTTCTGGAATAGCCTTTGGCTGCAGTATTGAATGGGAAACCCTCAAAGTGTTGTGGGTTTGTTCAGAGAGGAAAGGTTAAGTGTGTGGTGGGTGAGCAGCCTGTCCGCATGGGCTGCTCACATGGGGACCTCGCTGCTGCAGGCAGGCTCACATTTTCCCTTCCAAGGGGCAGCCTGCACTCTCAGAAGACAGACTAACTGTGCTGCAGAATTTGTACCCGCAGGGCTTTCATGGATATGTATATATATTTCTTTTTCCCTGTAACAAATCATGCCTTGAAGTAGCAAGGTTCTGCCTCAGCCAGGCTGAAAATTACCTTGTGATCTTAATGACTTGAAGTTTTAGAAATTAAATTCCAGCAGCAATTGATGTGGCAGATGCAGCTTCCTCAAATATGGAAGAATTGATGAAAAGTAAAGAGGAATGAATAGATTATTGTTTTTATTTAAAGTACTATGGAGGAAGAAATTCTTTTCATGAACAAACTTTTTCTTCTTCCCATCCTCTCCATAGATCATTGCCACAGTGGCAGTTAACACTGTCAGGAGTCTTGCTCAGTAACGTTTCAGATTGGAAGAAAGAAATCCATATAACAAAACAAGCTGCCTCTGCACACATCATAAGAGCTACTATAGTTTAGAGAAAGTAAAATATTTACCATCTGATTCACATAATAGGTGAGATAAAGATTGAATGTTAAGGTGAGGAGAATAGCCTGATGGCATAAACCACTCCTACTGATGCCAGCCTGGATTAAAGAATGACCTTTGTTTTGCTTGATTTTCTTCACTTTGTACGTGAAAGCCTTAGCTGCAGTAACTTCAGACTGTAATCAGATTGACTTGAAAACTGAAATATCTGCAAAGAGCTACTCAGATCATGAAGGAGGTGCATGAACTTCTTGTCCCCCCCCTCTAAGCATGTGTCACCTTCAACAAGCGGCAAAATAATTTCAGCATCTAATAAAATGAAAGAAACTTAGGAGGTTGGATAGAAAGACACGGCAGTGTTAATGTAGAGAAAGACAGAGCATCATGGCTTCTTCAGCATGACAGAAGCACACGAACTGTTTTGTTCATTAAAAAACAGAGGTTTTTGAATGGCAGCGTGATTTTTAAAATGGTGTTTGCCTACCCTAAGTTGCAGTACTTACTGTTGGGATAAATAGATTTGATCAAACGGTATTCTTTGAACTTAATTAGACCCCAGAAAAAACACTTCCTAGGCCATAAGAAGAGCAGTTTGATGATTATCTCAGTCTTCTTAACGTGTGTATTTTCAGTGGCCACTAGATTTTATGTAATGCTCTTACACTTCTAGTAAGGTGTGTGTGACGTTATTAGACAAATGTTTAGGATCCGTGCTCCCCTCTCTCTAGTGCTGTTATTACAGACATCTGATGTTGCTCAGCAGCTCAGGAAGATCGCCCCTTAACACTAGCATGCCGAAAGCTCAGATGCGTTTAGACACCGTTCCATAGAGTCAAACTCCCACGGGCTCTAGGGAAAAGAATTGAGTTTGAGGTAACCGAACTAAATGTCTAGAGCAGTTCATCTTGCAAAACCGTGCTCCCTGGGGAAGCTTTGCCCACAAGTAATCCAATTTTTGCTTGAAATGAGCTTCAGGTGGCTGCAGAGCTAGTTTGCCTTGGCTTTTCTTTGACAGCACCCGGGAGAGGGCTGCCGACCTCTGAGCCCTGCCTGCATCATCCCTCCCCCCCAGTACCACAACTGGTCGGATTGCAAGAGAATCGATTTGCTTGAAAACCCACGTTTTGAGGGGGTGAAGCTGTCACGGGGAAAGCTGAAAAATAGGTTTGATCACTTCTTTTCCTGTGTGGTGGGGTAACCTGGAGGAAGGCCCCAGTGCCTGTAGTTTTTGCCTGCCCGCCCCTGCCAGCTGCAGCATGGTGCAGCACCAGCACCACCACAGTGCTCCGGGTGTGGGCTAAGGGCTCGGACAAGGTCTGGCAAATAAGGGCAGGAATTTTACAGCAAAGTTGAATGTGAAGTCTATAAACTTAATGGGGCTTGTGTTTTGCATTACAGTGGAATAAGTTTTCCTTAAGAAGAGAAATTGTCTCACTGCCGACTTTCTCATGTGTTTTACAGGGTTACAAAGGAAAATTCTGAGTGTGTTTTGGCGTGGTTCACATTCTGTGGTTCTGAAGGTTCAGAAGATCTTTTTAATTTCCCTCTACAGTTAGCTTCCTCTCAGGGCATCTCCACTGGCTACCTTTTTGTGTTAAGCCCCTAGGAAGTCAGCAGTACCCTTAAAACTTCACATACGTTTGTAGCAAAGGCTCCTGTTGGGACATATGAGTGTGATCAGATGTGAAACTGAGTTTGAGTGATTTCTCCTCTTGAGATCACTTACCTTCAGTTTAAATGAGACAAGTTGACCCCCAAAGGGTCCTTTGAAGAGTTTCTCTTGCATGTTCAGATGAGGTACCTGAAGGAAGAAGAGTTAGTCCGGTGGTAGGAGGCCAGAGGTTAGCAGGCATATTGTATGTTGCCGTGATTTTTTTTTTGGTGCAGGTGGAATGCAGGACCAAATTTACCTCGGGTACCTCACCTTTGAAGTTAATGCTCTTCTTTGGCTGCCCTCCCAAGTGCCTGTTAATGAGCTAACCAGTGGCAGCATTGGCACCCGTGTGCCACCCAACTGAAGGCAGCATTGGCGCTGTGTGGAGACCGAGCCCCACGCCCCCTACATCGTGTGGCAGGGGGCTCTGCAGTGGAAACGTGCAGCCTGGCCTCCGAGGAGGGGGGATAAAATAAAAAAGAGAAAATAATGCAACCTGTAGTCATCATGGATGTCTGTATTAAAGAAGGTGGCAGTTGTGGTGTGCTGCCTAGCACATATAGCATAAGCACAGGCTGCTCCCCCCCTACGCGGAGGGCTTTGAACGCAGCCCAGGTGCAGGGGCTGGGGGCTGCTGCCGCTCACTGGCCTCCCCGCGGAGTGTGGTTATCAATAGTGCCATTCGCTTCTGCCTTTCTGGGACTCCGTGCTTCCTATTCTCTTTCTGCCCAAATTCAAATATCAAAGGTCAATATAAGTTCATGTTACTGTTTTACCACAGGAGTATTTTCTGGTTATTGGGAAATAACAAGAAAGAAAGGTAATGAGGGTCTTCTGCATACGTGGTCTCCTTTGAGGAGGCATCAGTTTGTTCTCACGTTATCGCTGGCGAATGTATTGCTATGATCTTGAACAGAATGCTCTTAAGTGCCTTTATATATCTTCTAGATGCTATGCCTGTGACTTTATTTTCTAGCTTATTTGCGCTGTCCCTCCTCTCGGTGGTAAAGTGGAAACAGTGAAATTCCCATGCACCACTTGTAACATACAGCTCTGGTAATGAATTTTGGTTTAGTCTCTAATGAATTGCAGTGGAGTTGAAGGAATGAAAATAAACGTGGAGAGCAAACACCTGTTTTCTCAGGGGGCAGCAGTAATATGCGGCTCTTTCCCGTAAGTCCAGTGCCTTTGGGTGCTTATGGAAATACTGGAATATTGTGGCTATTTAAAGTGCTTAGCATTAAAGGTTAAAAGAGAGGGCTCACCTCAATATCCACAGGTTTCTGGCTTTCCGTCAGCCACAAAACCTGCTTGGCTTAAAGCAGCCCCATTCCCCACCCAGCTGTGGTAGGAAATCTCAGCCCCCTACTTTAACGTCAGTGTCACTGTGTGGCTTCTTTTGAGAGTACGCTGCAAACAGATGGAGGCCTGTAAAGTCCCTGTAGAGGAATGAGCTGAATGCTCCAGCTTAGAGCAACACAGCACTATGGGACCTTACCCCTAAATGGGGTTTCCTAACAGCAGTCCCTTTAAAGTGTTTTCTGATAAAGAACTGATGCAGCATAGAAGAGACTTAACGAAAGTAAAAGGAATAAAAGTCAAATTTGGGAAGGAAATAAAAAAAAAAAAAAAAAGTAAAGACCAAGAAATGAAAGAGGAACTGTGCACTAGGGTGAATGTGGGAGAGAGTAGGAACTGAGATGAAGGGGGGAAGAAAGGAAAGAGAAGAAATCTAAGAAAATTTAAGAAATAATTCAGCTCTTGATTAATACCAACTTAGGTGAGGGAAGGTGGCCTGAAAGTAGCATCTAGGTCTATGGAAAATTATTAATTTTCATAATGTAGGAGCATATAAAAGTCTGAGCCACACATGCCTTTTAAGTATTTTTTCTTTCCAAGTAAAGAGCTACATAATTCTAGAATTACTGGACTGATGCATCTCCAGACTCATTTCCTACTCCTCCGCTCTTCAGTTTGACATAGGCTTATCTCAAGAAATAAATGTTTGAAAACAAACCAGTAAATAACACTGTTGTGTAAAAATTCTCTTGGATAAAGGTTTGTTTAGCTCTGGGTGTGGATCCAGGCAGCAGAGACAATACTATGCCTTGTTGTTTAAGATTCTTCATTTGGAGAATTGTCCTGGTTCAACTTGGTTTCTACTCCTTGATGTTCACTAATGTTTTTATGACTTTTGTTTGTTTGTTTTTCTTTTAGAACATGAATAAGAAGCTAAGGGTCAGTATCACATGTTGGGTTTGTGTTAGAGTTCTGGACTCTGCCAAATTCATTTCCTGTCCTAGTCATGACTTAGTTTTTTGAAGCTTATTGCAAGTCAGGTCACACAGTCCTGTCTCATTTCTTCCTGATGGACCTGAATAAATCTCTTCCAGACCAAGAGGTGCAATGACTGCACCCAGCTCGCTTTCACCTCTGCCTGATTTAGCTTTGTAATCGTGTAGGACCTCTGGTGAATATTGGGTAGTTGCTTCCTAGGTTCCTGGTGTTTATGGTACAAGTCTTATGGTACAACCTCTGTCCTCTTGTGTCCCATTGTGGCCCCAAATGCCCTTCTCTTGAGTCTGTTAGCCTGATCGATGTGCGAGGGGTTTGCTTATGTGCTGGTGGGATCAGATCTGGCTGTTTATGCCAAGTCCAGAGTGTCTGTCCGTGCGCGTGTATGCACAAAAAGAGCCTTGGAGATACTGATTGCAACTTCTGTGAGCAATTCCTTTGTCCCATTCTTCTCTTACAAATGCTCAGTTGCATTTGTGGAACAGCATGGAGAAGCGGGGTCAACTCCAGGCGGGGAGATGTAAAGCAGAGGAGAACACACCTCACCTTGCACTAATTGGCCTTCACAGTGCTTGACTTTATGGAGAGGTCAGGGAGCAAACAGGCAAGGTGATTACATATTTCATAGGCTTCAGAGACTGAAAAGATGTAATAAGATCTGCAGACCATATTGATTTGAAATAGGACTGTGTTATCTTTTTAGCTATCTTCCAGCCCAGTTCCAACTAGCTGTCTATTAGCGGTACTTTTGGGACACCATTGTGTTGTCTGACACATCTCAGCACTACACTTCCCTGATGCTCGGTCAGAATTTATTTCTGCTGGTTGTTTTCATCGTATTTTACTTCCCAATACAACCTACTATTCCACCTGAGCTGTTCTTTCCTCTCCTGTGAGCCAGTCCAGTTTCCATTTGGGATGTGCTGTAACAACGCAGCTCGCAGGGTCTTGCACCAGGCTGCTGCCTGCCATGTATCAATTGCTGTTTCAGCACCTCTTTGGTGGGTTGTGACACTGGGGCTGGGCAACTAACAACAGGCTGTTCTGTTTAGGTGGAATTAGGGGCACGAGATGCCACACTGATCAGGGATGAGCTAGCAAGGAGGCATTTGCAGCATTTCCTCCTTCAGTAAATATCGTAGGGGGCAGGTCGCCAACAACCGCTTCATATTGCGCTGTATGATTAACTGCAAACCACTCTGCTGGCCTCTGTCCCCCATTTATATAGAACAAAACAAACTGCTAAGAGCACTCTTTGATTATAACAGTTCAGAAAATAAGTGTATAAAGAAATGCTGTGTCCCGTAACTGCTAGCTTTTAGGTACCACCATGTTTTTCTCATCAGACTCGCTGGCAGGCACAGCTTTAGTCAAAGCCTCCCTGCCTTGACAGTCCTCTGCTCCTTCCCCAAGAGAGGGAATATTCTTCAGCCGTCAGCACAATCCCTCTGTCATGCTGAGGAGTGGCAAGCCCACAACACAGCTGAAAACGTAGGAACTGTACTTAGTTCCTGGCAAAATGCATTGGAAGGAAGGGAGATGATTATCCTGTTCTTTTCCATGTGTATATCAAAAAAAAAAAAAAAAAAAAAAGTGCTCAGAATTCTAATATAAGGTACTTTCTTCCCTAGCTAAAAACTGCACTGTTCTGGTCGGACATGAAAGAAGTTGGTCGTTGCATTGCTTGACTATAAAAGTGCTGCTTATGTTCCAGAGCTGCAGTTGCTGGTTTGAATCAGAACCAGAGTGGTGGTGACCAGAAGTTTAGCGGTGTAATAGCTGTTCATCTGCATCCAGTATGTGCTCTGAATTACTGACCCCGCTCCAGTTTCTAGCGGACAGTCTTCCACATCACAGCAATACCCACCTGGCAGTGTTACGGGGAGCCTCGGCTGGGAAGCCAGGGAATGGAGGGACCTGGAGGTGTGGAGGATTCCGGGTGCCAGAAGCGGTCCTTTTGGATCAAGATTAAAGCACAGTAGTGCATAGAATTCTGATTCCACGCTGCCTATAAGGTGTGTGTCCTAGCTATCAGTAACTTTACTGATAATTTGCTGCCAGCACAGATTTAAGGGGAATATATTTCTGAAAGCAGTTA
The DNA here is from genome assembly GCF_009819795.1 of Aythya fuligula. Classification (NCBI taxonomy): domain Eukaryota; kingdom Metazoa; phylum Chordata; class Aves; order Anseriformes; family Anatidae; genus Aythya; species Aythya fuligula. Next base: position 12,863,406 of record NC_045567.1, on the reverse strand, counting down.
CTAACATGTCAGATTTCACTACTCAAAAATCTTTATTGTATTTCTGGTATCACTTATCTCCTGTATGCTTTCCTCTAGCAGAGTTTGCGCCAGCTTTCCAGTAACCTGAGTCAAGATCTTGTTTCTATCTTCTTCCTACGCCTCAGACCCTGCTAGCGGGGAGATCATGTTTTATTTTCCCTCTTTGGCCAGACATTGGTGGCTCTGCAGCCCCGTGAATGCCAGCTCATTCCAGCAGCCAAAACTTATTTTATCAGTCTCTCAGTTGTGGAGCATTTTGCAGTCAAAAATGTCCTGTTTGGACTTTTTCTCCCTCTCTAAATTCCTCTATAGTTAGCTTTTCCATGTTGTTTAGCCAGACTTAACTTTTGAAGTGGCTGTGTTCTGTGTAATTACAGTGCTGCAGGGTCCCCTGAGGAGTCGGGGCTTGGAGCTCCCTGTGCGCGATGAGGAGCAGGGGACAGGGCTGGTCTGGCAGCGCGCTGGGACTCAGTGCAGAAAGTGTCCCTAGTGCCACATCAGCAGAGTGGGAGGGAAGTGGCCCCTTGTGCTTTATTTTTTTATCATTAGTGAAACTAATTCCAGACCCTCAAAAGAGATGTCTCAACCCTTTGTTCATTCTTCCCTTTTTTTTTTTTTTTAAGCAAGCCTTAAGAAACGTGCAGGCACCCACACGTGCACAGAGTTAGATTTCAAGTTCGAACAGGACATGTGTAATCTGCTTGAAGATTAAAGTACCAAGTGCTTCTCTTAAGATTGGGAACCTGACACGGATGTGATTATGAATTAGAGATTGCTTTGTGGTATCAGTAGAGAAGAAAAATTAATGTGAAAATAGAAGGGTACAGACTTGTTGAGTTCTGCAACTGTCTTCAAACAGATATGTGAAGCCTGGAGGTTTTGGATCTGAGGGCATGTGCGGAAGTAAAGGCAGAGTGTTACAAGAACACATTTTTCCCTTTTGGTAAGATTCTGTGATAGGAGAAAAGTACAAGTTTTGGATAAAATGCTGCAGAGCAGATGTCTGAACACGTGTCCTCAACATTGAAGGTTAAAGGTGTAGTAAGTCAGTTTTCAAAGAAGAGTTCCTTGCTGCTGTAACTCAGTAGGGCAAAGGAACCTTCCCTGCTCTTAAAGCAGGGGTGGCAGAGAAGATAGCACCATCCAGCCAGGGGCGGGCCTGCTGCTGTCTGGGGAACAGAGTGCAGTGGCTGACAGATTACACCAAGTTGACTCCTGCTGCCTACTTCTACGAGCTAAAAATAAACCTCGTCAAAGAGTACCCCAGCAGAGTTGGAAGGTTTGTACCTAGCTTACAAGATGAAGCCAAACTACAAAGTGGTGAGCCAGCAGGTTCAGGTGCTCTGCCTGGTGACAGCTCTGCCCATCGCGACGGGATGCTGACCTCAGTCACTGGACACTTGCCCAGCCGCCAGCACAGTAGGAGCTGGTGTTCTGTCATGGAGCATGGATCTGCAGAGCGAGCAGCTCTCTCTGAGTTTGCTGGAGCTGATTCCTAACTATATCCTTCGTTTGCAAAGTATACAAATGTCTTCTGTACAAAGTCCTTCTTTGTTTTTTAGCATGGATTCAGGTCTAGTCAAGGAAGTTGCAAGGTCTGAGAGGAGCCTTGAGCACAGTGTTAATGCGCTAATTACTTTAATCACCTTTAGAGGGTATAAAGCTCTGGGTTTCTGTTGTTTCTTTTAACTAGAATGCATTTGGGTTGGGGGAGGCCCTTTCCTGCAGATGGGCTGGCCAGTAATGCAGGAGCGTGCCTGGCACGTGCATACGCAAACAGGCGCCGGCAGAGTATGTGCTGACCTCCGCACCCCAGCTTATCACAGCCCCGGCATTTTATCTTGTGACGTCCGTATCGCCTGTGGGGTATCTTAATGGGATTCTGTTCCTGTGCAGTGCTGTCAGGCTGCTGCGTATACAAAGAGCAGCGAGTTGTGTTCTCCCCGTCCCACATGGCAGGTGTTGCAGCATGAGCACAGTAAACCAGGGAAGGCAAAGCTGCACCCTCACTGCTGGCAAAGCCCAGCCCTTGTGTTCTCTGGCCCTGAAGATTCCTTAGAGAAAGAAATGTGGTTATGCAGGCAGGTGTATGCAGAAGAGGGGTATCTCGGCGTTAGCCCTTCTGGGTGCTGGGCTCCCAAAGAGGTCCCTGCTCAATGTAGCCCCTGGTCTCTCGCATGGATGCTGCCTGGGACTGCCTGTGTTGAGGCCGGGAGAGTGGCTAAGCAGTCTCTGAGACAGGTGGGCAGCTGTCTGCTATGGCAGCACTGCAGGAGCACAGATTCGTTTACTTGGAGAGTCTCTGCATTCAAAGTGGGTTTTGAAAAGGATTTCTGAATAGCTGAGAAGTTACAATACTGCTTGTTTTTCTCTGATTTTTAAATTAGAGCATGAGTCCAATCCACAGCATCTTCCTCTGAGCTGACTGCCAGTACTGCGATGGACTCTAAGGACAATCTGACCAGTAAGTTTAGGAACTGAAAGAATTATAATTAGAAAGGAAAGCTAAAAGAACAAGGATACCTGTTTCTGAAAGAACAAATGTATGATGAAAGGCAGTTTCTATTGCTTTCCCCAAAGAATTAAGACTGGCCGTAGATCTGCAAGGAAGGAGTCACAGAAGTAACAAGCTGCCTAGTGCGCCTCAGGGTGAACGGTCCACGTAGCAGTGGTTTGCCCCCTCGTAATGATGGGGACAGCCACTAAATACGCTCATATCCGTCACTTGCTCTTCTAGAACAATTTGCCTACTGCAGGCTTTGCTCAGGAGCTGCCTTTCTCTTGGTTCACCCGTGCTGGCTTATTTTGTTTGGCACCTCTATTCTTCACCTTACTTCTTAGCTCTGCTGCATCCTGTCTGCTTTCCACCAGCCTTCCCTGCTATCTGAAACGAGCCGGGCCCTGAGAGATGCTGAGCACAGATGTCAGGTCTGGACCATGTTGGGTGTGTGTCTGAGCTATATCCCACATTTGGTCCTTCCACCAACCCCATCCCAGCCACCCTGTTTCTTGGTGTCTGGGCCAGAGATGGGCTGGATGAGGGGCTCCTGTGGCCGCTGGCAGGAGCAGGAGAGCTCCTGCTGCATCCTTAACCATGGCCAGGAGGCCCTGCAGACCAGCCGTGCTGGACTGCTTGGCTCACTGGCTCGGTGGCATCACCAACATAATCACCTGGGTATACTGGCAAGATCTAGCTGCCGAATCTGTCCTCTCCTCTCCGTTCTCCTTGGCATCAGATCTGAGAAAAGCCAGCTCTCTCATTGCCGAAGAGGTGCTCTGAGCTGATGACTGATGGGCATATTATTGTAGCTGCTCCCTTCCCCCATTCTGTTCCATTATTTATTCTCATAAGGGCAGGATGAACCCAGTCAGCCCCAATAATAGAAATGTCACAGACTGCCGAGGATTTGCTGAGATAAATGCTTATTGGAATTTTAACATGGCAGGAAGCATCAATTCCGATAGTAATTTCCTTTGTGGAAGAACTTGCTTGATTTCTTATTTAGGTATGGTTTTGTTCCATCTAGACTCCTTCTAAAAAGTGTTTTAAAATCCAGATTTTTTTTAAATGAAACCAAAAACCTATCAATATTGCAACACATCAATATTAATTCACTGATGCTGAAGTCTAGGGAAGTGCTGGAGCTGCTGTCATGACTTTTTTTGTTGTTGTTGTTGTTTTCCGTTCTTGTGATACTGTTTCCTTCCAGAAGCAACAGAATAAATAATTACCAGAATTATCAGAAAATATTTAAGGAAAACAAGAAACGTGCTCGCATTTTAAGCCTTTCTACCTTGATTGTGTACATGAGAAAGCTGTTGTATTAAGATGATGTCCGCTGTTGTAACCTTGCACGTAACCTTCCCTTATATGCTCACTGCAAGAGCACCTGGGGACAATGGGGGAGGTTTCTGGGATTTCTTTTTTATTCTTTCTTGGTTTTGTTTGTCTTTTTAGCACCCAAATCTGTTGAGAAATATAAATCATAGTGTCACAGCTCCCTTGCTACAAAGTAAAGCAAACCTAACGGTTGTTATCAGCTTATGTGTTTGGAAACCAAGTGCTGCGAAGTCTTGATGTAATTTGTGATTTTGGAAGAAGTGGAGAAGCAGAAGAGAAAGCAGTATCTGCCAGGACAGAAAAATTGAAGATGAAAGAACAAAGATCTTCCTGGACTGGTGTGTGCTGGTAGGCTCACCTGGGGGTCAAAGCCGGTATCAAAGTGTCATGCTTTGGGACCAAGCCCAGGAGAGAGATTTTGAGTATAGCTCTGTTAGTTTTCATTGGGATGTTGTTGTTTGGGTCTTTCTAACCCAGCACAGAGAGACTCGGGAGTTCTTGTACAGGTGAATGTACCCCATGAGGCCAAAGGGACCTCTGCCACTTTTCATCCTCTTTGCAAAGCACAGCTTCGGTGGTTTTTGTTTGTTTTTCCTTGGTCAGGCTGCTTTGTGGATAGCTTTGAACCAGAGCATCCTCACCCCTCGGTCAAGGATTCCCAGGGAGTGGCCCTGTCAATGTTGGTTTTTGTTTGTTTGTTTATTTGTTGTTGTTGTTTTAAGTATTTGGACACTGGGACACAGACCTGCAACATCTGCGGTGTCCTGCAGTGTGTGCAACCAGTTGTGAAGGCTTTGTGGAAACTTCTTGATCCCTTTGAGTGCTAAAGAAAAACAGGATCTCTGAGTCTCTCTGATACATGGCTGCATCTTCTCCTGCTGCTCTGCTTTCATTCCATGGTTTTGCTCAGGGTCCGTGGTGTCCCTGATGTATGGGTAGTCAATGGTGGCAGCATCTTCTGATTCTCTCACTCGTCCTTGGAATGAATCCCGAGGAGCTGAGCAGCCATCCGTTTCCAACAATCACAAGCATTTCACTGTCATCCCTCTTCCACGGAGATAGCGGGCTCATTTCCCCCCTGGGATGGTTCTGTGCTGACGTGCCTGCAGCGGCATTTCGGCTGCCAGGGGATGACGTCCCACCGCGAGCCTGTGCTGGGCTGATGCGTGCTGACAGCTGGGGGGGGGGGCTCCAAAGCTGCTGCCCTGTTTGCAGGGGTCACTGACTGCCTGGGGGCTTGCAGAAGGAGAGCAAACCCTCGGGAGTTTATTGCTGTGTCCTGAGCCTGCTGGAGGGACTGCCTGCCTTGAGCCTCTGCCCCGCTCTGTCAGCACTGGCACCCTCTGGGTTGCCACTGCCTCCTCCCTGCATGCCCACTGAGGGCATGCAGCGTTTGTGCCAGTCCTGCACGCTAAATGAGGCTAATTTGTTTTGCACTTGGCCGCCTACCTCAAGTGCTTACTTGGATGTGAAGGTTAAGTTGCATTATTACCGAAGGATTGATTTCACGTAGGCTTACTGGAGAGATTTACTACTCGTACGGCTGAGGATTTCTCTGCACATCTCTCCACACAAGCACACCTTAATCAAGTACTTACTTGAATGTAAGAAGTGCCTTCGCCAAGAGGGCTGGCATTTCGAAGATGCCCTTTGCTTAATTCCAGTTGTCTGCTTAATTAGACATTTGAGAGTGCCGTTAATTGATTGATGAACAATTAAAACAGCTCCAGCTTTTCCCTGACTAAGATGCATTCAGCAACTAACCCTTCTTGTCTTCCCCTCTGGGGATTTGCTCTGCTGTTGGTTAGATGTTACCTTGCCTGTTTTGGTCTGTAGCTCTAGAAACACACAACACAAACACGTTGGAGGTGTCTCTAAATAAACACACGTTAATGTTCTGCACTCGCCATGCACTCGGAGCCACAGTTACGCCCTGGGAAAAGCAAGCTGGAATGGGAAAGAGTGGAAGCTGCAGAAGCCAGGGTTTTTCTTCGCCGGGATCCTGTGCTGGTGGTTCCGCATTATATTTTATAATTAGACTCAGGGTCATGGAGATGTTGTGACAGTTATGCCAACTCTAAATTGTCCTTTATCAAAACAGGGGAAAAAAACCTGAGTGAGCATGTATTAATTAACTCCAGTTCAGGCTCTCCGTGACCGTCAGCCTCACCCTAGTTTCTGTTGCTGGCTGTATTGTAATAACCCTTTTCGCTTAATATTTAGAATCCCTGAGGGATTTGGCAATCCGAAGACATTTAACAGCTGAAGGGATGGCATTAGAGGAAAAGGCTCAGCAGAGAGCTTGCACAAAGCATGCGTGAAGCCCAGCCTGTGTCCAGCCTGCGGAGCAGCCCCAGCACGCAGTGGGGACACACGGTGGCCGCTGATGGCTGCAGCGGTGCCAACATGTGTGGGCAGGCTGGGGCTGGCTGCCCTGGGAGGAGCACACCGAGGGATCCAGGCACCCTGGGCAAAAGAAGAAAACCTCAATTAAAATTAAGATTAGATAACAGAGCGAGCAGCTGCTCTGAAGTGTGCTCTTCACAACAGCCTCAGGGGCATCTATTCCTTCCTTCTCCCACACAGCTTTGTAACTGAGATCTTTGCTGAAAAACAAACCCCGCTGGAAGGCTTTTGGTACTTTTCTGGAGAATGTGGCAGGCTCATTTCCAAGCCGAGGAGCCTTTCTACTTCTTTGGGTTGTTTTCCCCTGTTTGTAACTGTGATCTGTAGCTGCCGTATCCCAGCCTGCAGAGGAGTGAGCTGGCTGTGACTGACAGCTTATTTCCAAGGCCAAGCGTGCCTTTGTGTGCTGGGCAGGAAACAAGGTGTATGCACGCTTCCATTGCTCTTACTGTGCACTGGCCTCAGGCTGGCACAGTGCTTTGCCGTTGTCTTACAGATAGGCCTCAATTCTCTTTTTGCTAGAAATAAAAAGTATTTTTAAGAGGTGAGGATGAGCTGGCAGGCATGTGAGGGACCACCTCGTGTGGGTTCCCCATCAGCAGTTCAGTAGCTGAAGAGCGGTGGATACAGCTGGAGGGTTGGGATGATGTTGGGAGAAAGGAGCAGGCTTCTCCTCCTTAGCTGTCTGTATTTTCATCATTGTTTCATATGAAAACAGCATTGGCAGAGTTTTCCACAAAGCCTTGCCTTCTGTAGCATTCAGTCTCCCCCAGCACGCCTTTGGCTGCGTTCCCCTGAAGATTAGAGGTCTGTCCATCTTTGACAGTAGAGTGAGACTAAGTGGACTATTTGTTCTCTTTTTTCCAGCAGTGAAAACACAGTCAGCCTCTGTTTGTGTTGCTGCCTTTATCTCAGTTTTTCTGGAGCTGCGCTGTGCTTTCCTACTACAAGATATGTCACACGAAGCAGTTGGCAGTTTAGAAAAGCTGTTAGGTTTGGACAGGGCTTGTAAATGGGTAGAAAATCATCTTGTCTGCCTTATGCTATGAGCCTATGGCTTCAGGAGGGTGTTCCTGTTCCGTAGAAGCTGTTAAGTTCCATTTTCTTGGTTTTATTTTCTACAGGATGCTCATCGATGATTCTCAGCAGTTTGTGAAACCTGCCTACATGATATTAAAAGGTGGGGAGTGGGCGGTAGGGGAGTTAGCTAAAACATGAAGCAAGATCAGAATGTGTTTTAATGAATTTTCTTGTTCAGACAGATGTGATTGAAGTCCCTCTTAAGTGGAAAATAAATATATCTGCCATGCTTGAAAAAATTCTCTTGACTATTGCAGAGTCCTTGCTAAAGAAAGGAAGAGGATACTCTCCGTGATTGGTCACAGGTTGTGATGTTACAGGCTGATCTTACTCTTTACAAGGCAAAAAAAAAAAAAAAAAAAAAAAAAAAAAGTCATTGCATTTAGAAGCATTAATAGAAAAGCCCAACAGAAGATAAGAACCTTTTTTGGATGCCGAGCTGACCAAGGACTCAAGGGCTTGGCTCTTCACCCCTGAATGCCTCCCCAGCTGCTCTGGTTTCCCACCAGGCGATGGGAGGTGAAGCTTTCACCACAGGCTCAGAGGTGTAAGGTTCACTTGGTTTTAGGGCTGGTTAATAGCCTTCATGTTTCGGTGATGTTAACATTGGAAGTCCAAAGTTGGGTTTGTCCGTGGTTTTGATGAACAGTACTTTGCACCTCTTCCTCTCAGGTAACTCTGCCACAGGAACAGCTATAGCATTTTCTGATTTTCTTTCCTACTCCCAGTTTTGTCAGACCATCTTTCGGGTTGAAGGTGTAATGGCTTATGTGAAGCTTGGGGCACTGCACTGGAAGAGCTTGTAGTAGCCTTGACATGAGTGTGTATTGTATATACAGATCTTCAAACGGGAAAACTGAAACTCAGCTCATTTGACCCAAATTTAGGAATTTCACTCAATTTCAGAAGGGCGGACTACTCAATAGGCTCCAGAGGTCTGTATATCTCTTGGTATGACTCTAATTTTAAACTTCTGCACTCAAAACCTTAATGGTTTATTTCTGAAGCTTTGAAAACCATGACGAGGTCTGTGTTTGGGGAATTAACATTGTGCTAACCACTGGAAATCCTTTGTTTGCCCTTTCTACGTGTATAACAACGTGAGCTCTCACTGAAGCCCCATTTCAGTGCCTGGATTGCCAAAATCTCCACAGATAGAGGACTTCCCACTGCGGCAGAACAGCCATGGGAGCGGGCTTCCTGTGGCCCTTGGGTGGAGTCCCCTGAAGCATGTTCAGAAATATGAATGATGTTAATGTTTAATTCATACCGCTGAAGGAAATTTTGTTGGGATGCTGGGTGTGAGTCAGCTTGTGAGCAGTACTACAACCAGGTTTGAAATTTGTTGTTAGCAGCTCACTTCAAGTAGGACATTTTCTATTTTTGCAGACAGAGTGGATGTTGATCTGATACCGCATTTCTCTGTCAACAGCTGACCTTCAGTGCCTTTGTAGCAAGATAACAAATAGCACAGTGGATATAATTTTGATCTAATTATATGGTGCCACTTCGTAATGTTGTGAAAAGCTCTCTTCTTTTTTTGGCTTAATACAAGCTCAAGTTGCAGTGCTTATTGCAGCAGTAGTCAACAAGAGCAACTTTGGAACAGTGTTTTTTTTTTATTTATTTGGGTTTATAAAGTGGCTTATGCAAAAATAAGGACTAGTTTTACAAAGCAGTTGTCATAGACTAAATACCAGATTCCCCAAACATCTGTTCCAAAAACCCTGTTAAATTCTCTTTCCATTCCACAGGGAAAGCCTGAGAAAAAACAGGCAGACCTTTCAGTATAAGCTAAAGGAAATTAATTGCAGACTAAGGGAGGAAGGGAGTTGAGGTTCCCAGGAACGCTGTCCTCCTCTGATGTTTGCTGTGGTGAACTGTTGGCTGGAAAATTCCAGCTGCCACAAATGTAAATGGACAGAAAGCCAGTCAGTCTGTGAAACGCATGCATCTTTAAAAATAAAATAATTTACTTAACCTACGCATAGATGGGAAACGTCTAATTTATTAAGACAGACACCTGCCCTCACACATGCTCCATTTTAAGCCAACGTGCCCAGTTGTGCATGTGTGCTGACGCTGTTGGAGATGCTCTGAAGTGGCTTTTGTGATGCTGAGGCCAGAATATAGTCCCATGCACAAGTCCAATTTATGTAGTCGTGTGCCCTTTCCTTCACGTTTAGTTGTGCAGCTGAATCACCAGTCCTCATTCAGCCTTCTGATGCATAGACAAAATGGCAGCACTGACTCTCTGATTCCTTAATTTTCTGAAAACACAGCAGAAATGCTATTATTTGAACTCAAATGGACACATAATACGTACAGTGCATACCAAGTGCAGCTCAGGTGGTACAACCAAGTCAACTGCTGTAGAGAAGTGGTGCATCTCAATTTTCAAAATCTCTCCTTTCTTAATCCCCACATCCTAGACTATATTGAGAATTTAATAAACAGCATTAGTCTAGTAAACTGGTTCAGATAGTTCCTTTCTCCAGCTTCCAGCTTTTAATCATAGTCTATGTTTTCATGTTAATAAAAGAGCAACTTATATAAGCAATTTCACTAATATCAGCCCCAGGCCTCTCTCTGCTGAAAGTTTTGCAGTACTGAGCTATTCTTTGAATCCCAAAGCTATGTGTAATTGTGTGATACAAAATTCAGCTCACCATATGCACCTTATATAATTGAGAAAATGCACTTAATTTTTTCTGCTATTAAAACACAGCTTTGAATGAGAAATTAAACTAATTAATACAATGGACAATTCCTCCCAGCTCTAATGAACTCTGTGTTTATGTTTGGTTGGGATCAAGCAGGGTTTTGTTTTTTGTTTTTTGTTTTTTTTTTATTAAGGGAGAAGAAATATGGCTGGACAGCCTTGCCGTTTAGTCAGCGGACTAAAGGATAGACAGGATTAAAAGGTATTGCTGACTGACCAAATGAAGTTAGACAAACAAACATTATTCTCTGAGATCTTGGGTAGGTGTCAAGTGATGCCTTACTTACTTTGATTGGAATGATAGACGGGGTACTTCCAAAGCAGCCTATGTGGGGCAGGAAGGACAGTGCCAGGCCCATTTATATTACTTAGAACTTTCTGGGGTTGTTTTTTCTCCATGTTCTCCTGCTAGGCTATAGTCTAGCCAAAAATAAGAATGGGTATGGTCCCGGACTCAGAATTCAACAGATAAAACTGCCATTAATATTGAGTTAGATAATGCCCACCATTTCCCCCACCAACAGTTGTCATAATCCAATGATGTTAAAAATAATAATAATAATGTACTGCATCAATATCTGACTTTGCCCATGTTTCTGGTTGGTAGAAGTTGCATTTGTCACACTTGCTGCATGCAAGTCACAATCTACTTTGCCGGCAGCTAGTAGAACAATTTCTTGTAACAACCTTTGCCTTTAAAGTTGACCTGCTCTTTCTGTTGTTGGCCTCCACAATGAGTTACTGGCTTCTCCGCATCTCTCCCAACATGTGAGCGAGGTTGGCTGGGGTGCGCCAGGTGGGGGCACATCTGTCAGCTCCTGCTTCTGCTCCCTTGGTGGAGACCTCGGCGTGGAATAGCAGGTGGAGAAGTTGCTTCCCTGAGCCTGCATGATGTGTGCTTGCTGTTCTTTTGGCTTAATTAAATAATTTAGTCAAGGTATCGATCCAAATACTTCTCGCTCGTTACCCACAGTGGCAAAGGGTGCTGTTTCTGATGTGTAGGGTGAGCAGCATGTTGTCAGATCTTCAGTCACAGTAAGCAAATAAAAAGTGTGATTGATTGCTGTCTGAAAAGTTTTTCCCAATAAATTAATCTCCTTCATTTCATTAACTCTGTTGACTGGGTACCAAGCGGTCACTGTGAGCCCTTCTCTGTGGAATATGGTTTAATTTTGCTCTCCTGCTCGTGACTGGCAAATCTACCTCTCAGTTAATAACTGATGTAACAAGATAGTGGAAATAATGTGTTTGACTAAAATATATTCAAAACAGGTTCCCAGCTAAGTAAACCCTCTGGTAACTCGGTGTTTGATATTAAGGCAGTAAGAAGATTAAATAAGATTTTAAATCTATATTTGACCTTTAATTGGCCTCAGCAAGGCAGAGTTGAATTAGGGTTGTGCATCTAAACAAAGATTTTGATTTCCAGAACAGTGTGTGAGCCTTGATATCATTCTGCAATTTTGGAAGCCGTGGCCTAGTAATGAAAATCGCTCCCCCACTCTAGCCCAGCCTGCCTGTTTGTGGAGTAAATGTTAATGACACATTTCTCCCCCTTTTATGGGCTTTTACTTGTGAGTGCTATATCTGATACCATGCTCCATGGCTGCACTCACTTGGCGTATAAATTAGGATTTATAACATGGTTTAACTCTTCCTAATGATTGCAAGGTCAGAGGTGACTGCTGCTTTATGGTATGGTTTCCAGCACAGAATATTGTGATGTTTCAGCCCTGGTAGGAGAGTTTATTATATGAGCTTCCTGTGGTAACACAATATTTAAGAGGAAAATAATTCTGTGCATCCTGGTAGCTCTAAACAAGAAAAAGGCTTTGCTGAACAATATGTACATGGCTGTCTTCAATCTTTGATACCTTAGTGAGGCATTTAATATATGTGGCATTTGGAGGGGGTTGGTCGCAGTGGAGAACACTGTGCAGAGTGGCTGCTTCATTGCTCTTCAGAGGCATTGGAGTGATCTCAGTAGATACAAAGGGAAAGAATAACTTTTTTTTTTTTTTTTTAATTTATCTCCAAGGCTGGGAAGGGGGCTTGGGGCAGCTCCAACAAGTTCCACAAAATGGCCCAGCTGGGGCAAACGCCAAGCCATCAGGCAGTAGAGCCAGCCTAGGTCCTGTTAGTGAGGATGGAAATGAATGCATTTTGGCACACGCATCAGCATGCTTATTTTGTTGAGCTGATTTGTGATTTTTATTTTTTTATTTTTTTGGACAAGGGACAAGGAAATTGATACAAGGGAGCTGGAAGTGGCCTCAGCAGAGGGTTTATCATTAGAATTTAAGTGCAGAGATAAGAGTCCTGCTTCTGTCTTCATAACTCTTCAGTTTATATAATTTGCTGTGCTTGTGGTTTCTCTGAGCTTTTGTTTAAGAACATGGGAACACGTGAATGTTTATGTAGAAAGGTTTTAAAAATGACTTGGCTAAGAAATTCCTTAAATAACGGGAGCAGTGAGCCCCAGAAAGATGAAGTGTTTTTGTTTATTTGTTTTTTTACAATTACTGCAGTTTGAGTCAATGAAGACCGCCTGCTTTTAGTCGGAGAAACTGTGACTAGGACATGAAAAAACACTGCAAGGACTGTTAAGGGATTTTTAAGATCCTCTGAGCCCAGGAGGCTTTCAGAACGTTGTTGTTGTTGTTATCATTATTATTATTATTATTATTAAGTTGTTTTATATTGTGCTTGGTCGTTATATGGAATACCAGAACTGTCAATGCTTCAAACTCTAATTAAGTTGAAGAGAGTTACTGGGCTCAGTAGAGGGAAATAGTACTTTACAAGTGGTCACATTCAATGATCCAGTGGCCCCCTTCTGGTCATAAAAATGTAGGATTTTTTTCCCATTATCCTCAAATGTAAAATAAGCACTGTGCTCTTTGTTCGCCTTTAAATCAAGTTACAGAAGGTGCTGAAAGCAAAGCTGGAGTTTTATACCAGATTATGAGAAGTATGAAGAGAATGAAAATGGGAAACAAAGCATGTCTAAAACGAGCCCATACCCAGCATGGGAGAGCTAAATCTGTCTGATATATTATCAGGCCTGAATACAACACAAAGCATAGCAAACTGCTTTATGAATTGCCATGCCTTCTGCTTGCTGTATTGCTCTGATGCTCTGCCACCCACAGGTAGGCCTGCATGAGGTGCCATGAGGGCTTGGTAAACCCAGAAGGTCAGGAAACCTTCTCTGCCCCTGGAACATTGCCTTATTTGCCTCATTTGCCTTGACTGCTTGTCCTCTGTACAGTGTCACCAACAAGACACTTTCCAGGATTTCCCCACAGCTCACTCAGCTCGCCACAGTGCCCCGGGGAGCGTGTGCCAGCAGGCTGTGGGTGCCATGGCCTACACACCTCCCTCGTGAGGGTGTTCTGGTGGGGGCTGCAGCACAGTGCTCGGGGCTGGAGGGCCTTGTCAAAGGCGCTCAGCACTGAAGGGCTCTAAGTTACATTCTGCTACGTAACGCGAGCACAGGACTTGTTAGTGACAGTGGGAGTCAGCCCGGCCTTGACCGCTGCCACACCTTGAGGTTAGGAGTTCTACAGCTAAGTCTGTGCCTTGCATCTGCTCATACGCTGTCAGTAAAAGGCTCTGGGCTTTCGTTTGTGACCTAATGTTGTCTTAGGTTTAAAGATGATTTGAGTTTTTGAGGAAATGCTTGGTAAAGCTGAAGTGTATTCCTAGTGGCGTGAATGTGCCCACCTGTGGCTGTGTGAGACTGAGTGGAGAACGTTGGCGGGAAAGAGAAGTCACTGAGGTAATTTAAACCAGATAATTTAGCAACCAAAAAAAAAAAAAAAAAGAAAGAAATCTGTATGCACCAGATTTCTGCACAAAGCAAACTGTTTTGAAGCAGCTTGGCCTTACACCTCAGAAAACAACATCTTTCCGTATAACCCCCCGTGAGAGCCTGGAGTGCGCTAGTTGTTAGCTCAGCTGCAGTAGGAACTGGCCAGGTGCTTCTCCCACCGCCTCAAGCTGTGGCAGCACTGTCCCTGGTTGCTCAGTCAGATTTCCTGGCTTTTTGTCCTCAAGAATCTCTTTGGAAAGCTTAGTTCTCGCTGTGCAGTTTATGGGCTAGGTGAGAAAACGTAATCCTCTCTTCTTATTACATCATTATTTTCTTGTGAGTTACAAGGTCTGTCCAGACACACACGTAATGAGCCAGGCAGTCTGTTTTGTATAAGCTGTGATCACACCATTGAGCTACTTCTCCCAGAAGGCCTTCAGTCCTTAGTTGCTCCAGACCGCTTCCTTCTGGACTTGCTGCCTATCCCAAATGGCAGGCTGGGATTTCTGCTCATGCTGAGAGGTCAAAGACTCTAAAATAGCCACTAAAATGACGTTGACTGTAGTCCAAGGTGTGTGAGCAGAATCCAAATCCACCACGATTTGACCTGCAGATGGTGGGAACAGGTCACAGATGTTTATGTCTCTGCTGATGTCGGTGGCAGAAAGGTGGCCTCTAGCAATCTCTGTGACGGTTAATAATTTTGCCTTCTCCTTCCTCTTTTCCATCTAGTAATAGTCTCTCAACTCATGAATAAGGCTCAGAAAACTGTCAGGCATGCTTAATACGCTGCTTGAAACCTTTTTCAGGCGTGATGTCCCTGTGTTTGGATGTCTGGGCAGAGGTTTCACTTTAAATATATTGGCGTTAACTGCACTGCCCTGGTGAGCGAGTACAGATATTTCAGACAGCTTTTAGAAAGGGGGAGGGGAGGCAGGAGGAGAAAATGCTGCACAATTGTTTGATGTGCTGATCAAAAGATAAACTAGAATCAAATTAAAAACCCCAAGGGTTTGTACAACCTTGCTTATGTTTTATGCAAACCCTCCTGTACAAAAGGCAATGGTGTTTTATTTCCTTTTGAGGCAGATGGGGTGCAAATGATGAGCAATTTTTTCCTATTTTATTCAGCTGCTTACATTGTTGTTTTATGGTTTCTTCTTACCTGTACCACTTCATTTCTGATCGCTAGGAACACAGATATGGTACTTGCTACTCATTCTACCACTTCAAATTAGGAACAAAGTTTTTTTTGGATAGTTTAAATTGCCATAATAGTGGGTCTCCGCTGAATTCAAACGTGAAAATCTGGCTCATGGTATCCCATACACTGAGGATTGTGAGCTTTCTCCTGTCTTTCACTAATGCATGGTATATGCTTAGAAATATGGCATGTCACTTTATACAGAGAGCAACCTTATACAATATTTGTGCTGCTTTGTTCTGGAATATGTTAAACACTGATGTAACCTGCCATCTCCCTCCTGGGACTGAACGGCTCAAACAGCCTTAAGCCAAGATCCACGCAGTGGATTCCCCCTCTCATTGCAGCATTTGGATTTCACTGAAGTTTCCTGAGATATAAGAGGCACTAGAGGTGAGGTATAATCGAGATGGCAGCTTCTAAAAAGTCTCAGTGCTGACATGAGTCATGAAAAATCTTTCCTTTTCCAGCCTTTATAGATTAGTGCCTGGATTTCACAGCCCGCAAGGCACATGTGTTTGGTTGGCACTGGGCTGGGTTTGCATGTCAACGTTGTGGATGCTGCAGCAGACGTGACAGCTTTTCCTTGTCACACCTATTGTGATGGAGCCATTTTTCTCTTGGCTTCTCATCAAAAGGCTAAAAGTGCACAGCTGGAGGGCATGGAGGCATTTCTTTTTATAATTTTGTTTGAAATGCAAGGGGAAGTCGAGAAGTGGACTCTGTCAAAGGCAGACATAAAATCTCAGAATGTGGCGGGGTATTTCTCTCAACTGAAACACCTCTCAAATGTTCTAGGTCACCTAAAAGCACCATGAAAGCATGTAAGAAGCAGTTTGCCTTGGGTATGGACAAGCCTGAGAATGTCTCAGAACTGGAATTGACAGTGCTGCAGATAAACATGGGGCCTCTCTGTAAAGCAAGAGAGTATCAATCTTACAGCTCAACGTACAGCACAGTAAAAGGCTATTTCAGTGGGCATACTGGGGCTGGCTGCTTCCTGCTTATCTCATTTGCAATGTAGTTAAGAGTTCAGCTTGTGTCAGGAGAGCCATATTGGATGTACACAATGGTTTCCATCTCAAGAGCCATACTTCCAGCTCTCCTTTCCAAATATCAGGAATCAGTGTTTTCTTTGGACAAAGGACAGTATCAGTCAGTGCTTTCAAATTTCTGGTTCTTTATCTTATCATAAAGTACTGCAAGATGGTTTTATGAAGGTGGCTATTGTCGTAACTACTGTGATCATTTTACTTGCTTATCTGTATTCCTGGCCTTTTGTCTTTTGTTAGCTGACAGACGAAATACTAAAAAAGCTGCTTGTGGGTTAAATCCACAAAATGGCAATAAAGGGAGATGTAGGCAGGATTGAGACACAGTCTCATTTTTGATGATACTGCGCGTGCCCCTTCTTTACTGATGCCAGCATACTTAATGTTTGAGAATAGCTGTGTGCTGGCCCTGGATATTTTACTCCTACAGGACAGGGATGCACTGCTGGTGGAACACAGCTGATACACCAGCATTTTGCTGTTGTAGTCTTTGCATCTGTTAAGGCTGCTGCAGCTGGGTGAGTGCTATGGATGGGAAAGGTAAAGCAGAGATTATGGTTTGCAATGTAACGCAGTATGCACTGGGTACGGGAGATGTCCCTCCCCTGTGCTAGGTGTGCCAGTTTTTTCTGGGCTCTCATACCGGGGGGATGTGCTGAAGTGCATTCTTTGGTACTGCACTTCCCTTCCAAGCATCTGAGTTTGTTGAACATGTTTAAAAGAAAACAGATGAATACAAAGTAATGAGAAATTCAAGGGGCTGAAACTGCTCAAGACTGTTAACTCCAAACTGTTTTTTAATCTTTAAATTGCTTCTTCTTTTTTTTTAACATCTTTTAAATTCCCACTGCCATAGCAATCGGTGTACAGACGGTGATAATATGGAAATGATGACATTCAGAGAACCTTTTTCTATCACAAAAATTCTGTATAAAGTTGAAGTTTCCAGATTCTGGATCTGGATATACTGCATTTTCCTAACCTGTGCAGATGGCCATTCTTTGTACACTTCTGTCAGTCACAGCACAAGGATCCACGAAGAACAGGCCTGGTGGTTAAAGAGCAAATACAAGATGCAGGAGCAGTAGCTCTGCATTTTCTGGCTCTGGTGCAGTGTTCCTATGTAAACTTGAGTAAATTGGTACTCCTTCTGCTCTGCCTTCATCTGCCCTTTTCCTGTCATGTCCAGTTAGGCTGTAAATTCTTTGGTATGTAGACAGACTTTTTTTGGAGCTCAGAAAACACTTTTGTGTGTCCATACAAGCATCCAGCCAGATCGCACGTTAGATGTGGGTGGCTCTGACAGTAGTGATCTAGTCGCTCATGAGGAGCGAGCGCTTCCCCATCTGCCTGCCCTCCTGGAATTTGCCCCTGGACTCCCTTGGAGCAGGTCTTGCAAGGACCAGGCAGTCGCACAGCTCCTTCCAAACCATCTCTTATCTATGCCTTCTCTCTCCAATCCATGCACAAGGAGATGAAAAGCTCTTCCTTGGCAGTGGCATGGAGGAGATTTGCTTGGGATTAGCCCTTGCCATGGAAGTTTGTGACAGTGGAAAATGATGCAGTGCAGTTCCCTTGCATTTGTGCAGCACTTATACATACTCCTCTGCAATAAGGATAATTAATGGATGCTAGCTATTAGTAAATGAGGGCCAGCTGAATTGTTCTGGCTCATACCAGCCAATTCTCTGTATCAGAACTGCATCCATTAGTAACAGTCTGTTGCTTTTGTTACTGTTAATGAAGGTTAGATTTGGGCCTGACATCCACCTGGCCATCCTTGACTATTATTCAAAAAAATAAAAATAAAAAATCAATCCAGGTATAGAGGAATGAATTTTTAAAGCAGCACCACACACACTGCTAATGGGGCCAGATCCCATATCCAACAACTCTGTGCTGAGCTTACTTTTCATCTGAGACATGTACGTGGTGTCCCCTGGGTCAGCCTGCTTCGTCTGTGGCACAGGTGGGTTATCGATATGCACAGGAGTTGGGATCCTGCAGCCTTCAGTAATGTGTCGGCTCGGAGGAGCAGAGCAGACAGGTGGAGGACAGGGAAGGCATGGTGGAAACCAGGACTTGAAAATATGCTCACCAGTAGTGAGCTGAAGGAAAGCCACAGGACAGGAGTCCGCAGCCGAGCACAGGCTTTCCTTGGGGAGCAAGGGCTTTTTTGCCATGGTGTAAGTGGTAAGCCAGCCGCAAATCTGCTGCTTCTAACTGCAAGGTAGAAAAAAAAGACAGGGAGTTAGGCCTTGCACGAAGGACACAAAATTATTTGAACAAGAAACATAGGGCACAGAAGTGGCTGAAGGTAGAAAGGTGACAAACTCTTTCCTTTGGACTGTGAATCTTAATGTTTCCCTACACAGTGTGTCAAATTTCAATTTAAGTGAACTGATACTTTCAAAAAACACATCCAGTTCTTAAATATTGTTTTCCAACTGGTGAAGCATGCAGTGGTTTCCAGTGAAGCATTTAATGGTCAGGAGTAATCACAATTATCTGTCAGCTGTTGTTGTCATTTGGGGGGGGGCAATAAACAGAAGGCGGGACATGCAGTTTGGTGGGGACATGTCCTTTGTCCATCCTTCAGGATGGCGTTGGCTGTATTGAATGAGGAATGGTAAGTTCACAAGAAAAAGTGGTGTAGCAAGAATTCAGCATCACGGTCTGTGTTGGGGGACTGTAGGACACTGAGCAATTTCAAACTGGGCCGTTGCAATCGCAGGTTGCAAAAAGCTGTGGGGCTCAAACGTCTGATTTTAAGTGAGAAACATTTACCCGTCTGTGTCCCAGCCTGTGCTGCCAGCCTGCCTGCTGCATCTTCTCTGTCA
This sequence comes from Aythya fuligula, assembly GCF_009819795.1. Taxonomy (NCBI): domain Eukaryota; kingdom Metazoa; phylum Chordata; class Aves; order Anseriformes; family Anatidae; genus Aythya; species Aythya fuligula. The sequence continues at coordinate 12,844,426 of NC_045567.1, read as the reverse complement.
TTCGGTCGTAATGTTGTTTGACAAGGATTTTTCTCTCTGGAAAACTTGGAAGAATTAGGCTTTCATGTTCATTCATGGAGATCATTTAGTGGCACCAGTACTGGGTCCTTGGTAGATTTGAAGCAGTTTATGTGCAATAGGCCCTGAAGTAACTGCCTGGGTGCACTGCTGTTTTGCAGGGCACTCTTACGTGATTTAGTTTAAACAAACAAAAAAAAAACTTGGTTAAAAGTCCTGAAGAACAGTTCTGCTCTGAAAAACGACTGTGTACAATAGATGTGCAGGTAGGCTGCATTAGGAGTCAGACTTGCTGAAGTATAGGGCAAAATAAACAAATGTTGCTGTTTGCACACTGCACGGCGTAAAGCCCTCCGTAGCCCTGAGGATGAGCAGGGTTTGTTTCTGGGTTTCATGTCTTCAGGAAAGGGTTTACCCAGTGCCAGCCAGGAAATGGTGTGACTGTACCAGGCCTGCTGAACCCTTTTGTTTGTTCTATTGGTTTAGTAGTTAGAGCAGATTTGGGGTACTGAGGGGAGCCTCCCACGACTCCAGTTTGGAAGATAACCAGCCGGGGAAGGAGTACAGCCGCACGTGTGCCTGCACACACAGGTGCGTGCGTGTGCCTCCTCCCCGAGCCCTCTGCAGGAACGGGGCCACCACACTGCAGTCAGAGGGAAGGAGGGTCAGCCCCTACTCACTCATGAGCTGTTGTGCTTGTGAAACAGCCCTCACTGAAACGTGACAGGCATCAGGCTGCAGACCACGGTGCCGTGCAGGTTATACAGGTGCTGAGGAAGGCAGTGGTAGAGATGTATTCAGCGTGGATGAACTCTGCTCAATGCTTGATGTAAATGACAGCTTTCACAGTGCCGGGGGAGCATCGGGGGACTGGGGATTTGGCAGGAAGGCTGTCTCTTGTTGCCACTTGAGTGATTTGGATGAAACAAGAAGATATACAGGCTTAACTCCGTGGCGTGCCTTTGCAGCTGAACAGTGGCTATGCAATTGCTCTCACGGTGGTCAGCAGGCGAGGCTGAAAGCAGGGGGGAAGATGAAGCGTTGGTTCTTGAACTTCTCTCATGGCGTTGCAGTGAATTGAAAAGGTGTTTTGAAAGGTTCCTGGTGTGTGCTGCTGGAAGTGAGCTGACGGGTGGATGAGGAGAATTTAATCTCATCAATAATGGCTTGAAAAGAGGCACTGGAAAAAAGAACGCAGGGGAGGCGATGTCTTTGGAAACAAGCAGTGTATTTGATCTGCAGTGCCCATGCTGGGCTGAATGCATAGGATTGTGGCTAATCCTGCAAGCAAAGCAGTTCTAGCCCTGTCCAGAGCTTGGATGGGAGATGAGAAAGAAATTGCAGATATTGTTGGCATGTGGGAGGGAGTCTTGGAGGCAGAACTAGGCTGCAGAAATGAAGGGAGTCAGGACTGCATTTTGGGTACTGTGGTTTCTGGAGAATGAGGGGTGGTAGGGAAGGAGGCACATGCTGTAGTCTGAAGTGCCTTGGGTGGTTTAGAAAGGGCTTTTCAGATGCTTTTGTTCTTGCTTTTGGATTTTTGAAGCTGCAAGTATTTTCTAAGTCCAGTTACTGACTTAAATGCTTTCTTTACATGTAAATTCCTTGTTTATGTATAGCCCAAGCAAAGAACTGATAAAAAAAAAAAAAAAATAGATATGCAGAGCTGTGTCACATACAAGAACGTGTGGCCGGTGATGTCTTTTCTCAGAGCTGTTCCTCTGGATAAACCTAAACAGCAAAGAGCAAACTATCCCTCTGTGTCCTAGTGCACATTTTCCCAAAAGGTGATTTAGAAAGGAACTTTGATTGGCAGTGGTAGGTGATATCTTTAAAGCAACCTTAGCTCAGGGAAAAGCCTGCTATTGTAATGTCAAGAATGCTGGGTTTATGACTGCTTAAACCAAGCCAGTTCTACCTGGGAGCCATTGGACACCACTTGCGCTGTCTTTGCAACTTACCTACTATAGTTCGTTATATTAGTCTATTAAAATATGTAAAACCAGCATAAAATGAATACACACTGTATATGAACTTCACACCTTTCCCTCCCATGCCATTCACAAATTGTCACCGTATGGAAAACCCTAGCACAGTATATGTTTGAAATGCTCCTTGAATCAAGAACACCCATTTCAGCTGATCTAAGGAAGTCATGTAGGAGATGGCAAAGTTGGGGGCATTTCCTGGCAAGATGCTGCCCACTGTCCTGTATGGTTATGACTGTTTGCTCACCGTGCACTTCGTGCTGCCATGGGAGCTGCAGTCTGCTCTCTAAAACCGAACCCCCCAGAGGCTCCTCAGCTCCGTGTGTGCAGCTAGCACCCATGAGCTTAGGGTTTTTACCCCCACAGGACTACAGAGAATCTCGTTTGGAGATGAGCCAGCACATGAAGCGGGAGCCGCCCGGGAGCAGTGCTCCCCATGGGAGGATCAGCAGCCAGGCTGGTGGCAGGGGACACTGCTGGGTGGCTCTGTGGCGTGGCTGCAGGGCAGGGGCTGGCTGTGGGGCCAGCAGGCTGGGGAAGCTGGCAGCAACCTTGTGGCTGTGAGCAGTGGAGCAGTTATAAGGACAGGGAGATGCACTGTGGAGTCCTGGCAGTTGTCTGAGGAAAGTTTTGAACTCATCCAAATGACCCAGCGATGCCTCCAGGGCTTGCGGCACGCACCCAGGGTGGAGCAGGAGGGTGTGTGGGGAGGGAAGCAGCTTTGGGCTGGCTTTGGCTCTGTGTGGTGGGTGATGGCTTCCCTCAGCATGGCCTTCTGCCCCCTGAGCAACCAGAGCCGCTCAGCTCATGGCTGCGTGATTCGGGCTCAGCAGCATCATGTATAAGCCCACCGCTGTCCTTAAAGACACCACTTAGCTCCCTAGTGCTTTCTAAAAGGCTTCATGTGGTGATTTCTCTCCTGTCTCTGAGCAACATCTGCTATTCCCAATCAGTACTGATCCAAAGCCTCTGCTCGGCCAGGAGCTGTGGCGGCACGCCTGCTCTGCACCCTCTGCTGTGCCCCTCCTTGGGATCGGCCTGCATGGCTGAGTCCCGCCTGGGAGGCGCAGTTCAAAGTACGTTGCAGCCCTCGTTGTGCTCAGAGAAGATCTGTTCTTCCCTTGTGGCGAGGACTTCAGTTTTGCTGTCCCAGCACAGCTGCTCGCCGCCTCACTGTGCTGGGAGAAAGGCACACCCTGTGGGTGACTTGTGTCCTCAGGGATTTTGAAGGTGTTGACAAGGCGCCTGCCGGGGAGCCATGCCCCAGGTAAGCTGGCAGCTGCCACGCTGCTTTCTTCTCCTGCTCACTCAGCGTCCCAGGCCCAGCCACCTGGCCGGCCTGTCAGGAGCATGCTGAGGGCCCTCCTGTGTCCTCACCTCAGCAGGCAGAAGGGCAGGAGCATGGGCCGCCCCAGCTGGCTTGAAGGGACAGTGAGGTGCTCAGCCTGTTTTTTCTCCACGAGTACTTCGTTTTTTTTTCTCAAGAGGGAATTTTTAAAAGAAATTCAGCTGGATTGGTAACATGGGAAGCGTGGAAAAGGGTCCAGAAGCATGGCTGCTCCTGAGCAGCACGTGCTTCTCATTTTCATCATTTGTTCCCAAACGGCTCCTTCCATTGCCTTAACTTGTTGAGTGTGCTGCGACAAGGAAGGCTCTGAATTTTGGAAGGTGAGCTGCAGCACTTTTTGAAAACAAGGCCTCTTTAAGATGCCTGAAGTTCACTCAAAATAACACGATATTCTTGAAAATGTTGATCAGCTTATCTTAACAGGTAGGCACCCTGAGGGGCAGGAGAGTAGACTCTAAGTATCCAGACTCAGGAATTCCCTTACCTCGTTACCTGCCCTGATCTCAAGACATGTTTAATGACCTCTGTGCTTCAGGCCAGCCCAGTGCTGCTTTGTAGCAGTGACCATGCAGAGTGCCCCGAATCTATTGCCCCAAGCAATACAAGTTTTCACAGATTCAACTTCAGGATTCTGGGTGTGATCTAGAAGCAAAGGGACAGCAGCTGCTTCCCTGCAGAGCCTTTCAGACCCGGGGTGCTGACTCTAAATCAGCCATGCAGGTCTGAAGGGTGTGAGGGATACACACACGAGCTGAAAAGCCTGAGCTCTGGAGCTAGGCGTTTGTTGTTAGTAAGGCCCTGGGGGAAGAACGTGACTGACCAGTGGGAGATACAAACACCAGATACTGCTTAATTTCCTGGCACAGAGGTTATTGGCAAGGGAGCTGAACCAAGAGCAAAGCAGGGGCTGTGCTGCTGGGAAAGGCGAGGGTGCTAAGCTCTGGTAAGGGCCTCCCAGAACCTTACTTTCATCGGTTAGGATAAAGAAAAAACACAGCCTAGCTGACAGCAACCCTCTACTATGCAGGAAACAAATTGTGATCACAAGCAGGAATGACAGACAGCCCAGGACTGTGCTTTCTACGTCTGAATAGAGCTGTTAAGCAGCTTCTGAAGGGCTTGAGCAAGGATGATTAAAATAGATGCTATCTCCCAAACCAAGCAGGCTACAAAAGGCGTATTTTCAATGGCTAAATCCTGAAACAGTTGTGGCCTGTAGTGTAGACAGGTTATTTCTTACTTTTCTGATGGTCTGCTGGCAAAATCCATTTTCTTAAACAAGGTTTGTCATGTCTAATGCTTCCACGGAAAGGTGGTGTTACTGTTTTTATGTGTGTGGTGGTGAGGATCAAAATAAACATTGCAGGCTTTGCTAAAACTGCGTAGGCTTGTAATTAATACCCCGTTCCTTGGGGAAGTGATATTTTCACTCAGGTTATGGAGAGAATTATTGCTCACTATGTCAAGAGTGCTGCGGATTGTGCATACTCCAGCTTTCCCACCCCACGTCCACTCTGTATAAGCAGACTGGACGTTCACATGGGAATTGTTGGACTCGTCCCCACTGGGTTCTCCAGCTGCTTCTCCAGGGGAGGGGGAATCACTGCACAAGACAGTGGCATGGGTGTGTGTCTGTGCACAATTGCATTGCCTGTGGATGGGTGGCTGTGCTGACACGACCCCTAACTCCATGGCAGATTTCCACGGGGAATGTGATGATGAGGATGTGGTCATTTTTTTCTCCTCCTGGTCCATGACTATCTTTTCCAGTCAATTTGTTGTTCGCATCCAAAATGGATGTCGTGTCAAAGGCTTTAACCAGCACCATGCCTCTCACCTGAGGTGGACGGTCTGCGGGTGCGGTGCCAGCTGGCAGAAGTTCACTATGGGGACTCCCCTGAGCCTGCCGGGGGCTGAGGATGCACAGCAGCACTGCATCTTAGATCTGCAGCTCAAAGTAGGGAAGCGGTGCCTTTGCATTGCTTTTATTTTTTTTTGGTGAAGATAAGCACAATTTACTGTTACAAACCACTTGACTGTAAACCTCAGTGCAACATGCACTTTCAGCAAGCCTGTTCCATTAAATGTTTCTTTTCTGAGATGCTGAGAGCTTTCCTATGGGAAGTTTGTTTCCTTTTAAAAGGAAGCACTGCAGGGTTGCCCATTTGCCTTGCAGAGACAATGAATTCATAGCAGTGCAGCTGATGGGTTTTACTTCATCCTAGTAAGCAAATGACCTCAATGTTGCATTCAGGTAATTGAAATTGCTAGTGTGCCTTCGTCCAGCTGCTTATTTATGAGGCAAGCAAAAAGGGACAGATGATGGCAAAGAAGCTTGAATGGCTGAAAGTAGAGGAAGAGAGATGGACAAGAGATGCAAGAGAGAGACAGCCTGCCAGGAAGCAGAAAGGTTGACTGAATGGCACGGGTTACTGTAATGCAGAAGTTTCCCAGCAGTAAACTAGGAAGGCCTCAGGTGGGGAAGCCACAAGGGCTGTGATCTTCTGGGGTGCCCTCCTGTATGACCTGAACCACAGGACCACTGTGCATTCATTTCATGTTAGAGCAAAGCCTCCCTGCTGGCATCTGCTCTCAGCCCCCTGCAGCTGAGCAGGGAGAGGATTCCTGCTGGAAAGGGAGCCGTGACCCACTGCCATGAGCAGTGAGGGTTTGTTCAGGGGGAGCTAAGAAAGTAAATAACCTGAAGGGTATGGAAAGGAGAGCCAGGATTGATGCCACAGAAAATGAGTGGGCAAGTGGTCTTTGTACTTAGTCCTTGGTTTGTTTCTGCTTGTTGCGCTCAGGAGCGGCCTGGCCTGGTACTTGCTGATATATTGGGGTTTTAGAGAAAAGGTTTACATGAACAGCTTTCCCACTCTCCATTTAGTTAGGAGAATGTGTGAGTATGGTAGAGAGTGTTTTCCAAAGGCAACAGAGATCCATCAGAACTAGAATAGACTTTTGTTGTTGGTATGATGATGCATCTGGGCAGCAGCAGAGGGGGAGTAGGGTATTCCAAAATGACATCAGTCCTGAAAAATACAGTGCTTGTGCTGCATTGCAGGCTGCTCTGTATGGCTTCTCTGAATACAAATCAGCAGTGAAAGTGGACTCTACTAGGAGTTAAAGGGGACAGTGTGAAAAAGGGATACATTGAAAAGTGCCAGTGTTATTGATAAGGCTTTGGGATCATTTTCCCATCCCAAAACTGTTGTCTTGTTTTGCTTTCATGTGAAATTTTGGTAGCTTTGAACTGCCTGAGGAAATCTGTTAACTTGTTCTTGTGAGCCTTGTATTCCTTTATTGAACTGTCACGTTTCAGGCTGAAAAAAATATTCTAAAATCCATCTAGAAGGCCCTTTTGGCAAACAAAAGTATGAAATCAAAATACTATCAGGACTTGTGAAGGAAGCTCATCTTTCCCAGTTCCTTTCATCGCAGAGTCTAAAGGGCCATAGCTAGGAACAAGTTAGCTGCTTGGGGCAGAGAGTGCAAAGTCTGTCTTGGAGGAAATGTTGGGTTTGGCCAAGAGTGTTTATAGAGAACCTTACTTGCAGCATGCTTCCCTTCTGAAACACGGCACTTTGTTCAAGCTCCTGACATCAGGACAAATTGCTGTGTAGTGGTAGTGATTAAAATAATTGAGCAAAAGGCCTTTCCCTGTGTTTTGGTGAACCTCTCTGCTGCTCAGAAAAGGGTTGATGGATATGAAAGCCCTCCCCAGTTTGACCAACATGCTGTTAAACACGTAGGTGGGACATAAAAGAGTTGAAGGCACTGAGGGCCCTGTCCCTCTGCCTTTGAAGTCAGCAGGAGTTATGCCGTTGACTCTAAAGGAAGCAGCTTCAGGTGCTGGGTGGGCAAAAACGTGAAGTCCCAGCTAGTGCTTTGCATCACGTTGGAAAGGCACCGGATTTTTAACAGCAGCTCCTCTGCAAGTAGGTCTGATCCCTTCACGTTTGTTTCCAGTGTCAGCTGTTGCTTCAGAAGTCAGCAGTTCAGTGTGTCTGTCGGCTTGAGGCAAGCACCGATCAAAGTGTGGGTTTTGTTAATTGTGCACCCTAAGTCTCTCATTAAGGCGAAGGCAAAAGTTAGAGTGTGGAGGGAAGAGCTCGTTGTTGGTAGGGGCTGAGGGAGCACTGAGGAAGCTCAGGGAGCCAGTCACACGCAGAGGGAAGGAAGGGGCTTATCCCACCTGCAGGGGTGTCCACTGCCATTTTCCTGCTGGAGCAAGGCCAAGCGGTGCACATCACACATCCCAGGGGGCTTTCTGCAGGCATGGGAGGAGTGTGCTCTGCTGATGGTGAGGATTTCACCAGGATCAAAAATGGCATGTGAAGTGAATTAATGAAGGGGGTTTCATCTCTCACGGCCAAAGAGGATGCAAGTAAAGGTGCAGATCTTGCTGCTCCCTTTTATTTCTAATGCTGCCTCAGTATGCCTGACTGTCGCTGTCCCAGCCTGATGGATCTGTTGTCTGCATTCACAGACAAGCTGCAAGAGCCTCCCTTATGATCTCTACTATTGCCTGACACCACAGCCAGGGAGATGGGCAGGTCATAACACCTTGGGAAATGGAGGATGAAAAAGTCCTCTGAGACCGTGTGATCTCAGCGAACGCAGCAAATACAGAGCTGATCTGTAGGATATAGAGAGAGCTGTTTGCCCAGCCTGTTTCTCAGCATCCCCAGTGACAGCAGCTGTTCCCATGAGATTTCCACTCGGATTTTCTCCCGTCTAGGTTCACTGCGACTCACTGTGACTGGCGTTCAAGCTGTGTGAGCACATATGGTGGGTGGGGAACAGTCCCCTAGCAGTACTCTGGGGAAGCCTGAAGACTGGAACATGACTTGCTTATAAACACCTAAAGCAAGAGAACTGTGTAGCAGTTACTTCCATGAGTGCTCAGAGAAGCAAATCCTCTCCAGTTTGCTATCCAGCCGGTCAGTGATGGCCAGGTAGCTAACTGGTGGGAGGCAAGCTACCTGCACACAAGTGTGATTGCTCTGCAGAGTGCAGCCCTTTGCTCTGGGAGCCTTTGCTTGTCTGTGGATACCTGGTTTTATATCAGCAGCTTAGGAGTAAGCTGAGAAGTGTGTAGGGAAAGAATACTGCAGGGCAGTGCTGGAAAACATTGATTGTGGTGGTAGTTGTAGTGGCATTTACTTACTGGTCAGACTGGTGGTATACTTCTTCTAGGATCTCACAAAAAGAAAAGGTGAATTACATTTATGAATTGGGTCAGTGTTAATAGAGGCCAGACTGGTGAACATGTGGAGATGGTGGATTGCATCTTCAAGAGTGCCAAGGACATTTCTAACCGGCTTAGCTGAATCTGGAAGTGGCGTTAATTTGCAGACTTGACAAAACTGCTCTCTGAATCCTGGGGTTGGTCCCTTCTTTCTTTCTAGGACAAGAAAGAAAAATCTGGTGATAATTCAAGAGAAAAACATAAGAGCGAGCTCCTAAAACAAAGGATCAAAAGGGAGTGTTTGCCACTTTTACTGGGATCCTGGATTTCAGGCTAGTTAAGTACCTGGGACTTAGTGTATGAAATACACTTTGAAATGCTACAGATTTTCTCAAATGGAAGTAACATAGCTGCTTGGATACACAGTACTGGGAGAGCTAAATTCATGTTTTCGTGTTTTTCATTATTCATGTTTTAAAAGTGCTGTCTTACTGACTGGCCCATAAAGTCTTTTAAGGTGGCTGCTGAATACTGAAAGCTTGTGTTCTGAGGAAAAGAGGTAAAGAAAAAAAAGTGCAGTTTGTATTTTACCTGAATCTGCTGTTCCTTGGTGACACTCAAGTGAAAAAGACCCAATAACCAACCTGTGAAGAATGGACCTTTTTCAAGTTTTAAATGCCTGAAATTGCAGCGCTTTTCTGTCACCCATCTTTATGCATTTAGCAGAGTACTTAATGAATGGCAGCTTCTCCAAGATACTCCCTAATCATAACTATTCTCTGTGGAGACTAGTTAAAGCATCGTTATCATCTGTTACTCTAAGAACATGTTATGTCAGGGTAATAATTGTTGCAGTGGGAAGTGTGATCCAGCCCTCTGAAGCCAAGGTCTTGCTAACATTCCTGTAAATGATTGAAGGTACATGAGCAATCTTATTGCCTCTGAATTCCTAACTACCACCTTGAAAAGCAGTTTCAAGTGTAGCTGGGAATTTTGCCTTGTTCTTTTTAAGGCACGGGAGTAGTCCAGATCCTCACTGCAACATAAATAGGGTGGTTGCTAGAATTTGTGGCACAGGTAAGTATGTTCAGTCCCAATCAGAAATGATAGGATGGTGTTGTGAGGCCTGGTTCTAGTCCTCTGAAAGTACATTGAGGTTGCAGAGTGCGCTGGTGGCAGCTGCACAGTGCCTTCAGTGCCTTTCAGGCACTCTCATCTTTGTCACTTCTGGCTGGCTGAGGGGAAGGAGGCTCAGTGCCAGCACAGGGATCTCCAAGGATAGCAAGAGTACTGTGAGGTGTTCAGACCTCAGAGGTGGACAAGTTTCCCATATGCCAGCATGAAGGTCCAGGAGCACAGGGTTTGAAACATGGTGTTTCAGATGACATCTGTTTCACTGGAAAATGAAATTGTGTGGACAAATTACAGGTTTTTAAAAGCCTGTGTACCAAAGATTTCAGTATGAATACTCAGCATATTCACACTAATACAGTTCCAAACTGAGTCTTGTAAGTCTTTAAGCTCACAATTTTACACTGTTGTGTTTTTTTCTGAGCCGGGCAACTGTTCTCTGAGCTGGGATTGCCCTCGAAGCAGCTACCTTCTGATGTGCGCTGCTTGTGGCACACAGCAACAGCCAGGCATAGTGCCCAGAGACTGCTGCACCTTGCTAGAGCATGGTCCGTGTGTGTGAAAGTAAAACTCTTCTGTAGCTGGGGGTGCTCAATCTCCACGAGGCTTCACCCAGAGCTAGTTGGAGAAGAACAAATGCATTTTGTTGATGTTCTTAGGCATACAAACAGCGGTAAATTTCTCATAAATGGTTGAAAATGTCGTGAAAGTCTCTATTTAATATTGCCTGGGAATGTCCTATCAAGGTATTTCTCCTTTCCCTTTGTCTTGTTTCCTCTTCAGCAGCCCCAGCCATGCCTGTGTGCATGTCAAAATGTGAGCCCTAAGGGAAGAGCCAGGCGGGTGGGGAGGCAGCAGCTGGGGGAATGTAGGGCTTAGGGGCGAGTCCAGTAGAAAGTAATCTTTTATAAACCCTGGAAAATGTTGTTTCAAAGAAGGACGTAAAGGAATGTAAAGAAATCAACAGCTCTATCCCATGAAGAGTAAACCCATCTTTGGTTTCTCTAGGTGGATATGCAGGGTTTACTCTGAAAGTAAAGGCACCGTAATGCATAGTAATCAGCACCTTAGATAGTAATACTTTGAAACGTGTCCAAAGGAAAATTGAGCTGTAATTGTGGGAATCATAACTTCAAATTTTTAAGACTTCTGTAGTTGGAGATCCCAGCTACATTTACATTTTGGTCCCATTAACCACACAGAGACATGCACAGAAACCAGACATCAAAAAGAAGAGTTTCTCTGTTTCTTTTACTACTGCTGCTACAGCCCCAGGAATACGAGAGGAATTGAAAAGTGGGAAAAACATTTTTAAATAGTTTAAAAATAAATAATCCAAGCTCTAGAATTTCTCCTGCCAGATTTCATCATAGACTAATTTCTTGCAGCTGAGCTGCAAACCTCCATGAAAATAGGGGTTTACAGTGGAAACACTGACTAACTATAGCTGTGCAGCACCATGAATAATGACGCTGTAATTACGCCTTGTAACTTCCCAAGACCTGGTTTCTATATAGTTTGTGAGCTTTTGCTGTGTGCTGGTTTGGGGAGCAAGGTTTTTTTAACTGTGGTTTGCTTCCTTTTGTTCGTATGATGTTGGCAGATACTTCTTGAAAAGCATTCCTCTGGAGGGAGCTGGGCAGACAGCTATGATTAAGTATGAAATGATTGGGTGAGCTGTTTGTCAAAGTTATAAATAGGATACCACACAAACCCGACACTAATCTCGCTGAAAGACAGATACTGGCAACATTTCTTAGTCATCTGTTCCTTGCACTCTGGGGAGAACAACTACACTTCCATTAAGTTTTCAAACAGAAGTTGCCTAAAATAAATTTCTCTGGTAAAATTTTAGGCATATGCTCTGTGAGCCACGTTGAGATCCAGCAGCGCTGTGGCGTTTGAATGCTGAGCCAGGTTAAGCCTGGTCCCAAGTTACCACGTAGGGGTGAAAGGTGATGTTTGGCTGTTGTGGAAAGGGACTCTGCTCACAAAATAGTGGTGCTATGGCTAGAGCAGGGCCCTCGTCTCTTCATACCCTGGGATTAGTTTTAAGAGTAGCAACCACCTTTGGGTTTATAGCCAGCTTTCTGTAATCTGCTTGGCAGTTCGGCAGATCAGACGGAGGCATAAATAGAAGAACGAGGGCACGGGTTTCACTGACGTGCTTCTGCGAGCAGGGGTGAAAGGCAGCAGAATTCCTACCGATGCTGAGCTCTTGCGTGGTCGGAGGCTTCTGCGGCCCCCGGCCTTGATCACAGTACTCGTTCCTCTAACTTCTGCATCAGCTGCACAAGTCTGGTCCAACTGGAAGTCTGCAATTCATGTTCCCACAAGATGACCCCATACTTTCCATTTCCTTTCATGGTGGCTTAAATTGTAGGAAAGAGCTCTGCAGTCTTGCTGCCTGCCAAAACATTCGCAAAACAAAGCAAAGCAATAGCTAAGGGGAAATGGAGCGTTTCTGGAGCTGACAAAAGCTTTGAGTTGTAAAGGGAAAAAGCCCACTGCACCTAGAACTTGTCCCCCTCAATCCTGCACCTTCGTACATCCCTGCCAACACATAGAGCAAACAGTTTTGGAAGAGGTATAATCACTCCTCATTTACAGCATAAACCAACAAATTTGCATAGGGAAAGTCTCTTAAATTTCTGCAGAGATCTGAAAAGGGTAATCTTGAATTCGTGGCATTCAGACAATTCATTACGTGCATCTTTATACTTCCAAAATTAAGAATACGCATTTATAGAATTCAAGATTAATGACTGTCATTAAATGTAATTTCTTTAATTTTTAGGCATAGGCATTTTATTTTTGCAAACTCTTAAAATCAGATTCTGATCCAATAGCTTCATTTGTTTAATGACTATTTAAAGACCGAGCTTTTTTGTATGCTCACGAGTCATTTTCACTCTTACCAGCAGACAGAGCGGTTGGGTTTTTTAGTTGTGTTTATTTTCCCTTGGGAGATCTGTGCTGCTGGAAGAGAAGATCCTTCTTGGACATATGCATTCTCCTGCAGGGAAGGAATGAGCCAGCCCTGCAGCCCTGGTGATGCTGGGCAGGAGGGAGGCAGTGCCTGGTCCTCGCAGGGGCAGCCTTCTGTTGGGTGTCCTGTCCTGCCTTCATCCCCTCTGCTGGGTCTGTCCCATCGCAGCATCCTGTGGGGTGACAGAGGCTGAGAAATAGGGGGGTGCCTTGCAGGAGCTGGGTGCTTGGCACGTGCCTGAAGCCCAGGAAGGTGACTGTCATCTCTTTGCATCAGTATCTACTGCTTGAGGAGCTTTGCTTTGAGTAAAAGGAAATGGTCCCTAAGTGGTAGCTCCCATACAAGAGTCCAGATGTTCCTGTTTTTTCCACTGAAATGATTGGGACTGGCCACTGGCCACAAGCACTCATTGTTCTTCAGCAACAGTCCTGTAGGCTTGCTTTCTGCCTCTTTATCCCAAAGCGCAGTGTTACCATTTCCCTTGCAGGGTTTCAGCAAGGGGACTGGAGAAACCTTTCTTTTTGGACCAAACCCAAGTTGTGGATTGTATGAATAATTGTCTTGACGCAGTTGCTGCTACGTGTTTGTTTTTTGTTACTGAAGAATAAAGGAAAAGCTATCACCCTATCACCTCTTAAACCTCTTAGTGGGGACTGCATCTTTACTCTTAGTTTAGTACCAAGATTTCCTTTTCCAGACTGATGGAAAAAAGCTAGTAGAAATTTTTCTGAGAAGAAATTGAAAAAGATTGGTTAATGAATTGCTTTGCCCCTTATGTGCTAACATATTTACGTAGTTACAAATGAAACTGCATCCGATAAGAGTGACAGGTTTCCAGTTTGATCTTATTTTAGTTTGCAGCGAGCTGAGGATAAAAGGACTCTTTGTTTCAAGAAGAAGAAAAAAAATAAATGAAAACATCTGGCGAGAAGCTGATGTGCTCAGGACAACTTTGAAAGAGGTTGATAGTGATGGATTATGACACACAGCTTCAATACATCCCCACAAGTGTTATCTGAAGAGACAAGATAATTCTTCCCTTGTCTGAGGCTCTTTTTAAGGAGTTTTTTGCTTTTCAGAGAAAGGGAAAGAGCGTAACAGTCAGCTCCCTGTGCGTTCCTCCATGATCCTTGCAACTTTTCTAGCCTGAACTGAAGGCTTCTTCCAAGACTGATATATTTGGAGGGTGCTAATTGTAGACCATGACATGGCTCCCTTATGAAGCCTTTCATGTTGGATCACTTCTCCTGGAGCAGAGAATTGCTTGGCAGCTCCCTGCCAGTGGGTCCAGTGTCTGGGAGAGGATTTTGGGAGCACAAGGTCTCGGTGTGTTCAGGCAGCACTGTGTAATAGGGGTTACCTTGCTCGTGGTACATGCGGATTTGGCCTTAAAGCATTCCTTCATTCCTCCCTCAAACCACTGAAAAAGATATTTTCTACTGCAAATTATAAAGCGCTTCCTGCTTTGTCCTTAAACATAGGCTTGGATCACTGCACCCTGCACTGATTTCTGCTGCGTGTGCACAGCTTAGAGTCAGAGAGGAGTCAGGCCCCTGTGGCTAAGGGCACATCCAGACCCAATGAGAAACTGGGGGGGGGGAAGTTGATGGGAAGGGGTATTCTGGAGTGGTGTGTTCATTTGGAATGGTGCTCCCAGAACCCAAAGGAGCAATGAGTGGGTAAAGTGCTTTCATGCAGAGCTTTTCACTAAGAATCAAGCCTGTTGTCAGCACTTGTGACATTTTCTCTGTTCCCTTCCTTTGGGCAGTTTGCCACAGAGACATACACAGATGACATTAGGATTGTCAGACTGTCATTTCTGAAGGCTCTCTTATCTACTCTGCACTTAATATTTTTCTAGGACACGAAGGTGGCTTTTTCTCCTCTGTTAATTAACTTTTTTTTGCCCATGTTTGCCTGCTTTATAAATTCCTCTGACATCAGGGTCTAGGATTAAACAAATTGATACCACACTTCCCATGTGTGAGCATGACACTGAGCTGACAGCTTGGAGTCTGAGCTATTTCAATACACGAGCAGAGCAAATAGGAGGAAATTCCCATCGAGCCCTACCTGCGCTCTCCCAGCTGGCTTGCCGAGAGCCAGGCTCCTGGTTTGGAGGGCTGTGGTCTGCAGGAGATGGGGCAGCCCCAAAGCCTCACACCCCTTTTTGGTCTTGTGCCCAGAGTATGCCAGTTGTGGTCTTTCTCAGAAATACCTGTGTCTCTTCCCCGTGTCAGGGTTTCGCTGTCTGGGTTTCACTGTAATGCAATTACAGGGCAGTGCTGCCCTGGGCCGGAGCCAAATCCACCCAGCAGCCAGATTAAGTTGTCTTATTTGGTTAACAGTGTTTTGATAGTTTATTAAATCTTGGTAGGAGTAAAAAGGAAAGGAGTGGAACAAGCAGATCTCACGGATTATCTGCCCTTGGATTTTCACTTTTGTTAGTATAATCCTGGTCTGAACGATGAGCTGTGTGAGCAAGCATTCAGTGTTTGCTGATGTCTCGTCTTAGACGTGTGCATTGCTTAAACAGAAGCAGCATATTCTCTAGCTTTTTTTTTTTTTTTTTTTTTTTTTTCCAGTTTGCTGTTTTTATCACTGATGTGGAACATAGTGCTTGTTTTCTTTATCTGGAATGAAAACATTAGTTCATCTCAGATAGCACAAGCCATTTGATCAGCCATCAGATGGTAAGACATTATAAAAGCTGCTGACACAGGACAAATTCAGACCTGTGGTGTGCAGCTTGAAAAGACTCCATGCCTTTGTTGTCAGCCCTCTGAGAAACCCAGCTGCTCCCTCAGCAGCACCACAGAGAAACAGGGATGGGCTGTGATAGAGCCAAGTCCCCCCGCGTGGGGAGGTCGGCGTGGGCAAAGGAGGCAGGGCAGCACCTGCCTTGCCCCGTAGTCCTCAGCCCATGAGCCATGCCACTGCTCCAAGGTGGCCTTGGGCTGGCTGAGGTTAACCCAAGTCCTGCTACGTGCTGAGGTCTGCGCGGGGTTCCTGCCGGCTGCTGGAGAAGCAGACAGCTCCTCGCTGGCTCTCCTCTCCCCCAGTGATGAGCCAAAGCTGCCCCTCTCAGCATTGGCTCCCATATTCACTAACCTGTGTTCGTTGTCCTCCTGTTCCTTGACCAGCCCCTGCCAGCCACCATGTGCATCCTCGTTTGTGGGTATTGCACCTATAGGTTGGTGCATTTTGATCAAAGCTTGCAATTTTGCCACACAATACTTAATATTCAGGCCTGCTATGCCTCCCCTGGTGTTATGTGCAAAGCTAAGCCAAACGGGCCGATACTCTTAATACATAACCTGAAAATAGAAGATAGCACACTTTGCCAGCAGCTAACTGCAAATCAAAGAAGCTGGCCGCCCAGCACTTAGCTGACACCAGCCTCTGCAATATGGGAAACCTCCTGAGTTGCCCTCCCCTTACCAGAGCAGCGTGGCTTTCAGTTCAGTCTGATGCCAGCAGTTCCTGCGAGAGACCGGCTGTGTCCCCCACCACCTTACACAGATGTTATGGGGCAATGGTGTTAGGAAGAGGCTTGCCAGCTGGTGCATCTGGAATGAAAAGTGCAGAGGGAGAAGACCACTGAGCCCAGTGCCTACCAGGGACAGCAGGAGAGGAGCGGAGCTCACCCTGTGCTCTCACTGCTTCCCTGGCTGCACCTAGTCCCAGGGCTGCGTCCTGGCTTCCCCATGCTGCGTGCAGGGGGGTCTCAGCAGTGTGGGATTAAAGCAAGCCTGGCTGTGTGAGACCTGCCCACCCTAAGGAGGGGGTTTGGGTGGGAGGTGCCAAGGGAGCTCTTGGGGGTCAGATTTGGATTAGGAGCATGAGACGAGTTTCTGGAGCAGTTTGGAAAATGAATGGGATGAGTGTTACAAATAGGTGGGAAGACTTGTGATGGATTTATCACAGCCTGAAATAAATTATTCTTCCCAGAGTTTAATTTTGTAATAATTTGCATTTAGATACTCTAACACATCCAAATAACCCCAAACCTTCTGCAAACACTGTGATGAATTCAGTCTCCTACGTCATGTAGGATAGAAATAGCACTGTTTACATGGCCGGAGGGAGCTGAGGGCTTTGTTATCAGCATTGCATGGTAAACTCATGGGTCTTCCCTTTTCCCCCCATGGGCTGGGGGCTGCAGTTGCCTTGGGACCTGGGGAGAAGTGGGGTGGTGAACCCACTCCTTCTTGCCCATCCTGGCTCTTCTCGGGGGGCCCTGCACAAAGCACCCGGTTCTGTCCCTGAGGAGGGAGTGGTGAAGTGATTTAATAGTCAGCACTCTCAAACACAGTAATGAATTTGATAGACAAAATGATCTGTAAACCCAGCTGGCTGAGAGGGTATCTGAAGGACAATCCAAGCCCGTAACCAGGCAGTGTGATATTTTCTTGTCATCAGCCTCCTGTCTCTTCCTTTCCACTCCAGGGCAGTTAATCATAAGCAAGATATTTGTTTGATGCTGTTCTCATGCATGCTGTGCCCTGTCTCCATTTCCAGGAGACAGTACAGTCTGTGGGTTTCGTCCCCTCCCAGCTTCGGCAGCTTCTTGCCATGTCTGTGGGAGAGCCAGCTCTTCCAGCGGGCCACAGGCCACTTTCCGAACCGCACATTTTTGGCTGCTTAAGGTAGGGTAAGCTGATAGCTTTGTGAGGGAAAGCTGAGTATCCCAAAGTGCAGCTTCTTGTACTTACAAGTTCGTGTCTTAAATCTGGAGCGTGTAAGACAGCATGGAGCTGGTGCTACCTGAGCCACCCAAGATGCGCCGGGTGCCTCTGCCATGCTGCCCAGCGCAGCTACTCCTGTTCGAAGGCTGGGCAGAGAAGGCTGGTTTGGAGTTACAGGCTCTCATGGGACAGCATAATCCCCCTTGGACCTCATCAAGTTGGTCTGAGTCACAGGCAATATATCCGTCATCTTCAAGGGGATTTGGCCCAGCCTCTGTTGGCTGCCAGTTTGGCTTCTGTCATGCTCACTTGTTTTCTGCAAAGCTCTGCCCAGGCTGGGAGCATGCGCTATGAAGCAAGCAGTTCGCAGTGTGTCAGCTGCAGACAACGGGAAATTTCTGACACAGCAACAGAGGAAAGCACGCTGTGTCTTGCAGATTTACTCCTTGTAAAACACCTCTAATTTTCCATAGATATCTGCAGGTAATCTCCAGCCAAGTGAACCCAGAGGTATTTATAGCACAGCTTCGGCAGTGACATAATGGCAAGTTAGCAAACAAATGAACTTTGATATATAGGGAAAGCAAAAGTATGGCCTAGAGTATGTTTATTTTGAAGTCAATAAAAAAAAAAGTTGAAATAATAATAGTGAGTGTTTCCAGGGTGGGTCAGGTTAAAAAGTAAAGCAAGTGAAGCGTTCTCATAGTACTGTAAGACTGTTTTGTACACACCAAGGTTGAAATACAAAAACAAATCATGAAAACTTTGCTTCCCACTGATATAAAATGCTGTGGTGCTGAGTACCATATGAACGCCTGTAGAAAGCTAAAATAAATGTTGCATCAAAAGGAATTGAGACTGCTCTGAATTTAAGCATTTTGAAAAACTATATTCAGTTCCCAAAGCTGTGTAAAATGAGGCAATTTTAGTTACTTCTCTCTTTTTTTCCCCTTTTTTCCCCTCCAGTTCTTTGCTATCTGGTGGCTGCAGGTTATCTGATGCTCTGTTAAGGAAGGCTTGGAGCGATGCCACTTTGCGGAGACACACCCTGGGCTGGGAGCGTGGAGGTTTCTGTCTGGTCCTGTCATGTTTTAATTAGCACGCCTCAGACGTGTGCTGCTCCCCTTTGCCGGTGGGGAACTCGGGCGCAGCATGGGGCTCTTCCTCCCAGGACACCCTTCTCCTCCTCCTCTGGGACAGGCCCCATGGATGTTTTGTCCCCGTGTTTCATTTCTGGAGTCCAACGTTTGCTCTCCACGGCTTCAGACTTGGCAGCCACAGCTGTCTGGGTGACCTGTCCCCCTGCCCAAACGGGCTGCAGCTTGAGGGAGAGGGGCAGGAGGCCCTGACAAGGCTGAGGCCTGCGTGCTGGCAGCGGGTCAGGAGAAAGGGGGCTCCCCAAGTGTTGGGTTTCCACCGCTTTATTTTGGCTTACCAAAACGTGGGGATTTATAAAGGGTGGGTGGTGGCCTAGGCTGACCCTGCGGGCTGTGGTGCTGCAGGGGCCATCAGCTCAGCAGGCCTTTCAGGCGGCCTGGCGCTGACGAGGCCTCGCTTTGTCCTCAGACGATAAGGGTGGCGTGGAAGGACGGGTACCACAGTAAAACAACTGGAAATAAAGCCTTGATCCTCATCAGGAATCCTGTGGAAGCAGAAAGCAGACAGAAGAGGCTGGGCAAAAAGAAAGTTTTTAATTTGCTGTGACAGGAAACAAAGCTGTGTCTTGTCAGAAAATTCCAGCTCCCTTTTCATGCCTGTCTGTTGCGTGTCAGCAGTCCTCACAACAACTTTCTCGTACAAATGCAGCTTGAGAGAAGTGAGCTCGGAAGTAAATTCCAGGAATCTGCTTTATGAAAGGAAACACATGAGAGAAAGTCTCGGCCGAATGTTATAACTTGAATTTCATTTGGTATGGGAAGCCTTGGGTGACATGGTGCTCTTAGTTGGCTCTGTTCTTATATCGGGTGATGGTGGTGCTTCTCCTGCTGCTCTGCACCTGCAGGGCTGGCAGCCAGCAGGGCCCGCTGCTCTCCTTAATTACATGATATCAACAAGGGTAGGACCCGTGCCCGATTTTAAAGACCCTTTAACTCGAGGCACCTGTTTGCTAAGGGCTCTGTGCTGGATATAGTTTGGGACTTTAATGGGAAACTGGAGGACTGTGCAGGTTCGGGATTTGAAGCTGTCAGTGCACACAAGATAAAACTTGATCTTAAATATATGTTTCAGCTCAGCTCTGACATTAAGACAGCAGTCCTGTAAAATTGCCAGCAAAATCACTGGCAATCGCAATCAAATTAGATTAAGCACATTAACTTCTTTGTAATTGGTTTATCTCCATGCGTGCTTGAAACAAGGGGGTTTTTATTCTTTAAAAAAATAACTGTGATGTTTGATTTCATTCAAATGAATTCTTACTGCTGGATAAGGAGAAATGTGGGGTGTATTTTCAGGTGGATTTGTCTTTGTTTGTAAGGACTTATAAGAACTTAGGCAATTATTTTCAAAATGATGCTGACTCTGCCCATGTAAATGTTTGCCTCTTCACAACAAAGAGGTTGTGGAGGGACAGGAGGAGCTCCCATACTGAAGAATTTTTTAATTTAACATCTGAGTCATTTTACCTTTCCTGTCCTTCTTCCATAGCAAGGGGTATATTCAATCAGTACTCGTCATAGCAACCTTTTTTCTTTTTTTTTTTTTTTTGGTGCGGTTCTCTCTCTTTCTGGGAGATAAGATTTTTCATCAAAAAGAAAAAGAGTTAGTGGACAAATTTCCAAATGTGTGGATGGGAATTAGTCAACCAAGTTCTAGTGGCATTCAGCATACCTTTGTCTTTTGAAAACTTCTATTCTCATCTCTCTGGTTATGGAAATCCCTTCTCAGGATAGGGATAGTGTTTAGGGAGGTTGTTTTTTGTTTCATTCTGTGTTGTGTTTTTTTTGGCAAAGTAGTTTCAAACAGTTGCTCTAAGAGATGTGAAGTCTAACGAGGACAATTAATGTGTCATTTAATGAGAGACTTTTATGTCTTCTAGGCTCTGTCTAGGGCAGACAGAGAAGGAGTTACTTTTATTTCCCTTTTACTGGCCCAACACATGGATTTTATCTCCTTCACTTTTGCTTCCCTCACAGTCTCCAATGAGAGAACCTCTACCTGTTTTCAGACCAACTACTACAGTAATAAAGGATAGCTCAAACTAGTGGGTAGGCACGTAAGCAGCTCCAGGTTACCAGGGAGTTGGAAAGTTTTTATGCTGAGTTCAGCTGGGTTGAAGTCCTTCCCTTTCCAGAGCTGGCCATTCACCTGTGTATTTTCTCATTTAAGGGGAGCACCTGCGAATCTGCCCACAAGGCTATACCTGCTGCACCAGCGAGATGGAGGAAAACTTTGCAAACAAAAGCCGAAGTGAATTTGAAGCCATGATGAAAGAGGCCGGTCGCTCTGTGCAGACGATCCTAACGGCGCAGTACAGAAGCTTTGACAGTAAGTAACACCTGATCTGTTCACTTTCTGCTCAGAATCCAGTCACTGTGTAGCTTCCCAGGTGCTGTTAGAGCAAGGGGTTCATGTTCGATACTCATTCTTCTGCAACTTGTTCAATAGTTTGTGTAAAACGTTGGCCTTCAATAGCAATTGTACCTCAGGCTGTGTCTTTGCAAGGGCAAGTCATTTTGAGAACTCCACTTTGGTGAAGCCATGGCAGGAGGCTGGCTGGCACTCATACCAACAAAGTGTGTACCTTGGCACAGATGCAGCTTTTACAAGCATAGCATAATCAGGTCTTACCACAGCAGCATAACTTCAGAGGTAGTGATGTAAGACTTGGCACTGTGCCTTGAGCTGTATAATCTGAAGAATATGGTAAAGGTGACTGGATAGTCCTCAGCAGAGGGGTAGGATATAAGAAGGCATGGATTTTTCTTGTTCGTTCCATACAGATTGCAAATGAAAAGGAGGTAAGTTTGTGTTAGTTGCTTATAACTTTGAGCGTCCTACAAACATCCAGAAGTGGTGTACAGCAGTGAAGATCTTAGAGGTCATTGCGCTTTAGATATTGTGGACAAACATGCCCTCCTAATGTGCTAAGGATGGCTCTCTTACTTTTATTGTTCCCTGAAGAAAACATTTTGCAGTGCACAGGAAGCCTCAGGGTCTGAAGGCTGCTGGAAGTAAATGGTTTATTGGCAAAATTGAGGTGACCTATGAATCAGAAACTGTATCTATTATCAGATTTTAAAGAAGGTCGGTCATTTAGAATCATGGTGGTCTTAACGTTATCAACAGTCGTCATATGGAGTTACTGTGAGAAGAATAGGAGTTGGAGAAAGAAGCTATAATAGCCAGAAAGGTGGAACTGGAAATTTCAAGCAGTACATAATAGATCTAAAGAAATAAACCTGACCTTCAGGGAGCTGATAACCAAGATTAAGTGCTTTTGCACTGAATAGAAAGAAAAGGCAATGCATCTCTGCAAAATGTATTGTGACTGTGTGGCCAGGGTTGACCACAGCAAAGGCATTCTTTTAAAAGCCCAAAATTAATTGATTTTCACCTGCATTAAAAAGCGATAGCCAAGACTTTCTAAAGAGCCTTACAATGCTGGTTGCTCAGGCTGGCACCTGAATGGGCCCTGATGTAGCTGTTGCTGCTGAGCACATTCACTGACCTCTGAAATCCAACCCCTCACGGAGATTAATGCAGAACATCCACCAGACCTCAGCACACTTTCCCTCTTCTGCCTGTTTTGGCAGATTTTGGCTGGTACATCTGGCCTTTACTTTTTGCCCCAGACACTCCAACATCCTTCTATCTGTATCACGTGAGTGTAAAACTTGGTGGAAAGCTTTGAGATCACGTTGCTGAGCAGAAATTAGCTAGTGAAGGACCAGTTTAATGTGAGTGCGATGGTTTGGTGGATTAATAATAACAGCAATAAAAATAATAGTATGCAAAAACAAGCTTATCGGGGGTGGGGGATGCTTATGTTGAGAAGCCAATTAAGACATGTGAGGGTTTTCTCTATTTTTTTTCTAGTATTTTACAAAAATATACATTAATTTTTGTGGTACGTAGCCAAGGGTTTGGGGTTTTCTTTGTTTTGTTTGTGTTTGTTTTTTTAAACATCGAACAATATATACGTTCAATAAGCTAAGTATTACTTCAGCAGACCATAATGCACTGATCACTGGTGCTCTGCAGTGGGAATAACCTCCATTGAGCCCTCAAGGCCAGGAAAACGTTTCCTGCTCCCATTATACCTTTTTCTGTTTAATAATTATCCTTGCAATCAATAGAGAGCTTATAATTTATGCAAGACAAGATTAAAAAAAAACAGTATTCATCATATTTTGTCTGCATTTCAAGCACAGGTTTGGCTATAATAAGCAGTTGTTTGGGTTTTGGATTTTTTTGTAGCTATTGTATAGATGGTTTAAAATTAAGGTAGTTCTGGTGATGTGGCAGTGCAATCATACCAGCTGCTGAAACACTGCAGTAGAAACCACCCAATTTCTAAATTAACTTTACACTTACTAAGACTTCTTGCAGGTAGCGCTATTTAAAGCTGTTGAATAGAAAATCATAGAATCATAGAATATCCCGAGTTGGAAGGGACCCTTAAGGATCATCAAGTCCAACTCTTGACACCGCACAGGTCTACCCAAAAGTTCAGACCATGTGCCTAAGTTCACAGTCCAATCTCTTCTTAAATTCAGACAGGCTCGGTGCAGTGACCACTTCCCTGGGGAGCCTGTTCCAAAATCTTTTTAATGTCACAAGATCTAGTTTTTCTGCCACTGGATGCCTGGTTTTGTTGGATTTTCTTATCAGAGGTTTCTGTGGTTACTTGAATAACAGAGACCTTTCGTTGCCTTTGTTTTGCACATAGCCCTTCATCTGGCAATAATGTGATATTGCTTTCTCACAGGTGCTTGTCTGTTGTATTCTGGAAGGGTTTTTCCTTTCCACTTTCCCCATGTCTGTGTTTGCCCTGCAGGGGAGAGTGCAGCTTTTGAGGTTGCAGAGATATCGATGCACGGCTTGTCTTTATACTCGCAATTTGGTTTGGCTGCAGGAGGACATAGCAGAGGGCTCCACAGGCTGGGGATGTCCAACCCTCCCTCAAAGTATTTGCAGCCTGGAGGTCAGATTATTCATATGTTCTCCACTAGCAGGTGTGGCACATTGAACTTTAGGCCTGGAGCTCTCTTCTTCAGATTCATCACAGCAAATCTTGATTTTGTAATCTCACTGCTGATCGTGGCAATAGTCCCTACTTGCAAATTGCCCTGAAGCTCCAGCTAGAAAATAGCAAGGCTACAGCAATCTGCTTCTGAAGTAGTATTCCCCATGCTGCTGTTCAACACTTTGCATTGGAGAATAATTCATCCTGCAGGTGGTGATCTGCAAAGCTTAAGTTATCAGAGGGCCTCTTTTCTGAGCCATGTTTTTCTCCCATCACAAGGAATTATAGAATCTGTAGTTCTGGTCTCACTGGCTGCTTTGGGGACAAACACTTTGTGGCCAAGAGTGGATTGTCCTTTTCCTTATACAAAGTACTTGTAGGGAAAATATATATATGAAATACGGATGACATATGATAGGTAGAGACGTATATAAAACTGATGTATGTGGAAGAGGATCCCATGGTTTGACTGCTCTCCCTGCATAGCAGAGGACACATGGCTTCTGGGATGCCCTTCCCGAGGATCTGCCAGGGCTAAATTTAAAGTTTAACAGCCTACTGTACAGCGTATCTCCTTTCCAGAGCATTTGTTGTTTTGCTTTAGTTTAGTTAGCAGGATGTGGGGGCATCAGATTTGAGCTCTGCTTACGGTCATTGCCTTGCTGTTAACCTTTTTGGTTGAAAAGCTGGTGTTTTGCTCCACAACCGATCGTTTTTAATTAATAAAAACCACACACACACACACACAGAAACACAGACCACAAATGATGAGAGCATATGCTTTTGTTAAAAAAGTGCTAGGGCAAACAGAGATCCGAGTAGTGGTACTTCATTAGCAGGATTATGTGCACGGCTGCTTTGTTAATTGTGATGTCCCAGGTCTCCTGCTCAGGCAAGGAGCAGCCCATGCGACTGGAGGCTGCTAGGTGGGTTTTAGGAAGAGTTTACTTGTCTGGAAAACTGTACATAGCCCAGACCTTGAAAGCAAGCTGTGAATAATACAGGTGATAACAGTATTGGGAGTCTTGGCGGGAGCTGGGATGGTCTCTGTTGAGAATGGTACCAAATACTGTTTTAAAGATGCTACCAGCATTAGAAATACTTCTGAGATTTTAACTGCAGAATGTGTTTGTTTTAAAACTGGTATCATCTCAGTGGATTGGAAACTTTCAGTACATAATATTATAAAATGAGATACTTTGACAAGGAACTTTGCTCAAGTAGATGATTTCAAGAAACGGATGAGAGCTGCATGTTGCCCCCTCTGCCGGCTAGAGAAGAGGAGCTAGCCCCTGAAGTGCTTTGACTTCATGAATTGTGCCAGGAGAGGGTTATAAACACTGGGCAGGCTGTGGGGATCTCCCTTGGGAAAATTAATGTTTTTTCTGGCGTATCACACAGCTGTATGTCAGCGTTACACAAAGCCATGGGAGTTTTGAACTCCCATTTCTCAGTGAATCTTGTGCCTCTGTAAGCAGTTAGAAATCAGCATGAG
Organism: Aythya fuligula; assembly: GCF_009819795.1. Lineage (NCBI taxonomy): Eukaryota > Metazoa > Chordata > Aves > Anseriformes > Anatidae > Aythya > Aythya fuligula. Next base: position 12,819,391 of record NC_045567.1, on the reverse strand, counting down.
AGACCCCTGCACCGCAGGAAGGGCTGGAGGAGTGATGGCTGATGACACGGCACTGGGTGCAGGAGGTCACGATGCGAGTGCAGCCTGAAAGCCCCTATCTGCTGGGACACCCCCACAGGCTGGGGTGGCAGAAACAGAGCAGGAGCAAGTGGCACTTGGGGTGACAGCGAGGGGCTGCGAGCAGCAAGGCACAGGGCTGTTTTTCTGGTCTTCGTGAAAGCTCACTTGTCATGAGTCTAATCCATGCCTGTCTCTCTCTCCTCTCCCTTTTCCTCCATTTAAGTAACTTTTTAACTGTATTGCAATATTGTGCCAATCTTTCCTTCCCAATCATTTGGTACGCTTAGCAAGCACTCCCTGTGTGGCTGCTGACCTTTAGCTGTGAGCCAGCAAATCTGTCCTTTCAGAATTGTTTCCTTTTTTTAGGAAGTATCAACAGGCTGGATCAAAAATCTCTGCTTTTATTCCACATTGCACAGTCTAAAAACTATTTGTAGCTCTTGCAATTCTGCGATTTTTAAGCTGTAGCAATCAACTGCAAATTAAAATGTATGCATTTTATAGGTAGCTGCCCATTGGAAAGCTGGTGTCATGTGAAAGCTTTCATAACTTCAACGGGTGGTAGCTGGAAATCGCATATGTTGGAACACAGACTGTACAGATAATTAACATTATTTGAGAGTTAGTTTTAGACAGTTACATATTTCTTGTGAAAATGAATCGTTGTTTTAAATGTTACAAGGTGGGGAACATCCTAGAAGCTGTTACACACTGATGGTAAAATTTTAGAGATTTCTAAAGGCTTCTGTTTTAAAGTTCAAGCAAATATGGCTTTGTCAGAGGAACTGATTTATTTGACCAGCAGTGCGTGGGGTTTCAGTCCCTAAAAGGCAGTCTGGGGCTGCTCCCTTGAGCCAGGCGTTTGGGTGTGGACTGTAAATGTATTGCTTTTGACCCAGAAGCCCCTAATTAGCTGGGGACGCTTTTTTTTTTTTTTTTTTTTTTTTGGTGGCAATTCCCCATGCCAGGGCTCTGCCCCTGTGGTTTGGGTGTGTGGGCTCAGCTCTGCAGGAGAGAGCCGATGTCTGGGATGTCCCCGGGCAGACGGGAGGTGGCAGTGGGTCCCAGCTTGCCAGGTGGCTCAAGGATGGAGGAACAAATAGGGGGGTCCTTGGAGGCCTCCTTAGGAGGAAGGCGGCAGGCGCTTGCATTTGCTTCCTCCCTTGTTTCCCCTCAAGGAGCCACCTTAAGGAAACCCCGGCATCCCAGCATGAGGTGGGATTTATGCTAGTCCCTGCAATCGTGCTCTGCAGCAAGAAGATGCTTTCATGTGTGGTGCTGAGCCTCTCGGTTGGTATTTATGGTTTCCTGGAATGGGGTGCGGCGTCTATCAAGGTGCATTCCTGGGCTCGGCAAGATTACTCCTGACAGGTAGCTGCCTCAGGGAGGCAAACGCTTAGGCTCACCTGTAACAGCTCCAGCACCTGGAGTTTTCTCTCCCCTTACAGCCACTTCTCTTCACATTTAATCTGCAAGTCTGTTGTGTGCTGCAGGGTATCTCACGATGTACGTGCAGCACTTTTCTGAACAGATGGCATAGGCACAATATTCTCCTTAATAAAAACAAAACAAACAAATAAATAAGGCACTGGCACTGGGACAGGGGCACTGAATCGGGCTGCCTTCTGCAACGGCTTGCACACCCCAAAAAGGTGAGCTACTTCATCCCTGCAGAAGTCGGATTAAGAGAAAAGTTAGATCAGGCATCTGAGTTTCAACAGCTGTCACCGCGTTTGTCACACACACAAGAAGCGCCTACGAGTGCTCAGAAAACATGGAAATGTGCATCTGCTTGAGGACATGAAAGAAATCACCTGCTCTTCTGAGATACCGAACGCCGCAGGCATATTTTGCAAGAAATTAGTGATGACCACATAATCATTTGAGAAAAATGTCTGGGCAGAGTTTATTTTACCGTTCACGAGTCTCTGAAAACCTGTGATTTCCCACTGTCAGCAATCCATCGGCCAGGCGTTTATGACGAACGCTGGGTGCTGCCCTCTGTGGCTGAGGCAGCATTGCACAGAGGCTTCAGTCAGATGGCCCAATGGAGGGCAGCGCGGTGAAGCAGGAGGTGAACAGCTGAGGTTTTTCTGCATGGCTCAGCAGAGGAGCCTGTTTCTTGAACCAGTTTACACTCAGCCATATTCCAATTAGTTGACTAATTTCTACATGAAGTGGTTCCCCCCTTTTGGCTCTCTGCTGTTCCATCTTTCTCATAAGAGGAAAATAGTGGACTTTCCTGGTCTACTGCTACTGCAAAGACTTGGAGGTGTTCTGAATCTGCTCGTGAGCTGGTAATTCCCCCACAGCTTGGCATGAATCAAGTCTCTCTTCTTGGTCAGGTGCTGTGGTAATTTGGGAGCATTGAGGGCTGCAGAGGCAAGGTGCTGTCCCAGCACAGCGATCAGCACACACGATAAGCTTGAAAACACGATACTGAAGTATGTGGCGTGTCCTGACATAGGAGGTTGTGCTATTTTGTGTGCTTTGAGATAGCTGTTCTCATGTGAGATGATAGAAGCACTTTGTTCTTTCTAACTAGAAATGCTCGCAGCAAACTGTTGATTCTGCTTTATTAGTTATTGCCATTGAAGAAGCACATCCATTCAGCCCAGAAGTTTCTTGTTACTGTAATGCACCTCAGGGCATCCTGTCTGTCTGAGACTCTATGGTCCAAAGCCTTTGTTTAAAAAAATAAAAAAAAAAATCAAACGGGTTTGGGTGAGTGGACTGTGGAGAAAGTGATGCATTGTGCAGTAGGTTTGTGCTAGAGGAGAGAACAGAGCCTGGGTCCCCAGAAATCCCTCTCGTCCATAAAAAGCAGTGATCCTCTTCTTGCAAGAGAGCAGAACACTTCCAGTCATCCCAACTCTTACAGGGGTTTATCAGATTTCCATACATTCATTCTCAGCACCTCCCACCTAAGAAAAAATAGGTACTTTTTCTGAATGCTCCTTTAGTTGTTGTTATGTGTGGGTTATTTGCAAGGCCCCTTCCAAAGTGTATGTAATGCTCAAAGTCATGCGAGAGGTCTGCAAACAACCTGTAGAAATGGGTGCAGGGAAGGAACAGAGTTTTTTGGCATGTGGAACCCTGTGGGATTAGGGAGTGGGGCTGATTTTTAGAGATTAGCATGAGTAACAGCAGTGCAAGCAGGAGCTTGAAGGTGCTTTGTGCCTACAAAAGCTGCCAAGGAATGATTTATCTATAAGGAGAATCAAAGGTAATCCCTTTTTGGGGTAGAAAGAAGCAGGATAGCTTCACTGACAAGAATTTCACCTTTACATCTGCCATGGCTGCTTACAAATGCTTCCCTTCTCCCCTCCTTTCCTGTTCTCATTTAATTTCCTCCCTTCAGACCAACACAGCCTCTCAGATTTAAGAGCACAGCTAACATGCCGTAATGTGTGCAGAGCTTTTTCCAGTGCCTCACTTCCCTTAGTTCCTATAGCTCTGGCTGTGTCAGGGTGTTTTGATTCCATTGCTTGTATTTTCTGAAATTAGACAGGTTAGTGAGGGAAAAATAATTTTTTACAGTTTGTGGCGGATTTGGCCAAGACACCAGTGAGCTGGGTTTGTTCTGCCACTAAGAGAAATGGGAATCAGCTGACCCAGCTTTCAAAGAACCTGAATCCACCTAACTGGAGTTGCAGATTCCTCAGGTGCAAGCTATGTAAATCTGATAATTCAGTTGTGAGCCTGTAAGGGTCTCTCTTTAGTACTTCTCCCTCTGATCCACTGCTCTCCCAGCGGGAGCTGTCCTTGCAGAAAGCCTCTCCGTGCTGCTCAGCAGTGATCCCTGCTGATCGAGGGGTAACATCAGCACGCGCTGTGCCTGGAGATTGGCTTGGAGGCAGCTTGTGCAAGAGCCCTGGCTAGAAGACAGTGAGAGCACTCACTAGCAGGCAAAAGAAATAAGGACACTTTCTTCTTTTTTTCCTCTGAAACACATCTTCATTAATTATCTAGCTTTATTTTTGCATGTAATGCTGGAAATACTGTCTCTGCTTGCCATAGCTACATCTCCAAGAGGGATACATACATTTCAGTGCTGATTGCTACACCTGCTGCTTAAAACAACAGGCATAATCTCTTTCCCAGGCTCAACCTGTAAAAGCTGCCAAATGATGGTCTGAAACAAACCTAAACAAAATAGGAAAAATGATCATAAAGAGAATGAAATTGCTTGGATTTTCATTCTTACTCCAAGCTGCATGGCGGTGGTAAAATAAAGAAAACCCAACTCCCCAACACTCCCCAGAATCCTGAGGCAGCTGCAAGCTGTGGATCAGACTGTTGGTTGGCTCATCAAGGCTCTGGGAAATAATGTTTGTTACAGTTTAAGCTCAGTATAAGGTCTGGATTCAGCTGTTAATACACTGGAGATAATTGCGCGGCTTCCTGCAGCCCCAGCAGTACAGCGATTCACTTGTGAAATGCAACCTCTGTTTTAATGCTGCTAAAAAGGAATAAATTGGTCCTCGAGGACTAATGAATGCCAATGAAAGTGTTGTGCGGCGGCATGTAGTAAACTTGTCCCAGGGGAAATGGCTGGAAGAGCGCAGGATTTCGGCTCGCTTCAGGTGTGGTGGGACCATGCCCGGAGCCTGCCCCCCCGGTCAGTTGAAGCAGGGCCACCCCTGGCCCCACGTGGCTCGGCCTCTGTCCTGGGGGGCTCTTGAGATGAGGGACACGGGGCCATGGGAGCAGCAATGGGGCTGGGGGTGAGGGTTTGCCAGCATGCATGTGCAAGGGCACCTGGGGTAAGGGTGGCTGCCAGCAGGGTTGGGGTGAGGAGGGAGCACTGGGGTGATCCCTCGAGCCACCTGGACCTTCAGGTGGGACCTCTGAGCTTACAGGCAGTGATAGCCAAAAGCTGTTTCCCTCAAGCTGGGAGCAAATCTGTCTGAGCAAGCGGGGACAAAGGAAGAAGGCATCAGCTTGGACAGGGTTTTTTTTGAGTTGAGAAGTACATTTCCACTCGAGGCATGTGTGTTTGCACATATGCGTGTGTATGCATACATCCTCCCCTCCCTCAGGCAGAAATATCCAAGAATAATGTATAGCAACAGTTTGTTGGCTCTGTGCTGTATTTGTGACATTTGAGGGCAGAAGTAGAGCATCCTGTTTTTCTTGGTTTGCCGTAAATTGAGGACTTGTTTGGGTCTTCACCAATTTAGCTCCTTACAATTAAGAACAGCAGAGAGGTGGCATTCCTGCTCCTCCAACCCTCACTGTGTCAATGGCAGCAAGTACCCGGCAGCACATCGATGGCATCAAATGCAGGTAACACAGAAGGCTCTGCCCACGAGGGACACAACCAGCATGTTAAACTCTGGGCATGTGTTTCCTGAAGCAAAAAAATCATGGCTAAATCAAACCTAAATGTTGTCCATCTTGAGGAGCTCTTTGAAAGCAGTGTGATTGTTCTTGTTTCTGCAGGACTTGGCATTCTCTGCTGTTGGTGTCAGTTGGAGTGGGGTTTAGCCAGGGTGGAGAGGACATGTTTGAGCTGACCTGGGTAGCTTTCCCCCAGTCCCCTCGCCCCATTGGGCTCATGGTGAAGCCCTACCTGGTGGCGTGTTTGCCTTTCTGGTAGTGCCAAACCTGTCACATTAGGTCACGGGGCTGCTCTGCAGTGCAGCTTGTGTTTGATCATGTCTGCTGTATGAAACAGATCAGAAACTCAAAATATTTTCATGTTTACGTAGTCCATCCTGAAAAATCTAGAAGGCAAAAGACTAAAACTGAGATAGATTTCTTGTGCAGTCTCAGTTTGTACCTCCCTCGCTGGTACCAATACTCTATGATATTCACTCTTTAATGATGTGATCCTAGACTTTTTTTTTTTTCTGCAGGCCTCTGGCCTCTTGCAGGGCATGTGATAGATGATGCCTGCTGAATCATCATCATTTATTGTGTAGCATCGTGCATTATTTACTGTACAGCAGCCAAATCTTGCACTCGGTACATAATTATTAATTTCCTCATAGGCTAATTAAGGATTGTATCATAATGCATACACATCAGGGAGCTGAATTAAGGGTTCAGGACCTACTCGAATTTTTTCATTTCCCTAAGTGTCTCCACACTTAGCTTGGTTTGCAATTATAAGGTGAGACTTTTCCCTTGCAGAGGTGATGTAGAGCCCTGCTTTCAGCCCAGAGGCTCTGGTTTGTGGCAGCAGCGACCAGCTGGGGCTGAACCACCGCAGCAGCCCCTGCCCAGGGCTGGGGAGGCTGCATCATCAAAAAGCAAAGGCAGCTATCAGGTACTGTTGTAACACACCAACTCTTTCACCTTTTCACAGCCTTAACATGTTTTGTTGTTTTTTTCCCAAAAAAAATCAGCCTAGTGCAGATCTCCCACATGGATGATCTGGGTAAAATGGGTAACTCAAGTTCGCTGTTGGTTGTATAATGACGGCAGCAGAGTAGTCAGGGGGCTTTTCAGTCTGCCTGTCAGAAGTCTGCACCAAGTATGATGACTTAAGTGAAATCTTTAAAGATCTCTTTATTTGATTGCCCCCTTGTTGCTGTTGTCTAAAAGAGAGAAAACCATATATTTAGATAGGAAAAGCTTTGGAGAGGGAGTGATTTTATTTTATTTTATTCTATGTTCTTTCGGTGTTTGGCACAGTGGTGTTGAGAGCTTCCAGCCTATAAAAATTATAATAAATGTTCATTGCCAGTGAAATTTTATTTTTGTACTTCAGACATCACAGGTAAACTGATAGAGACTCAAACTGCTACCAAAAAATAGCTTTTCTTTGTAGTTCCCTTTAAACTCTGATAAGCATTTCTGCTAGAGAATGAACAAGTGGGGGTTTTTTTTGTGTTTTTTTTTTTTTTGCATTTTTAAAGTTAATGCCCCAAAAGTCTTCAGTTGATTAGCAGAGGTCTTGTGTAGGATGGCTGTTTCATTACCCAGAGTTTAAGTGAGCTATAAATATATTTTATGTCCTTGTACAAGTTCAGAGCGCCATGAAATATAATTAAAAGATTCTGAGCACATTGAGCATAGGAACAACATAGGAAATAAATGTTTGACCTCTCTTACCTTTGGTCACCAGTAAGCAATTGCTCTCCATGCTTCCTGCCTACATTACTTACTGTTTTGGCTTAAATGCAAGAGGAAGCTGCCTACTGAGAGTGCTGAATGAATGTTCACAATTCAGTACTTCTTCCGTCTGTATTTTTTTTTTTCTTCTCTAGAAGGTGCAGTGGAAAATGCCAAGCTATTAAGAAGCTAACAATTACCTTTAATTATGCGGGACACCTTCAGTAATGAACAAGAGAAAGATTTGGAGTCTGTTGTTGTTTCCTTTTATTTCTGAAAACAAAACAAAAAAATGCTAATCAAGAAATTTTGTACAGCTGAAGCAGAGTGTGTCTGAAGGAGTTCTCTTTTATTTCTGGCCAAGGAAAGCACCGTGCATGTATCACACCGTGGTAGGATCCACCTGCAGATTTACATCCCTGAAGGTGCAGTGGGAAGCTGGCTCACCAACGGGCCCTTCCTGTGAAGTGTTTTGGCACTGGACAAGTCAGTGTAACTGGGTTAGGACACGGCCTGATGATTTTCAGGTTTGCACTAGGGAATAAAGTTGTGACGGATGTTATCATTCTGAAAGAAACCCAGAAAATTAAATACACAGCAGCAAAAATAAAATACTGTCTCTCAGGACCAAAGAAAATGGAACAAACCCTTGTCTGCTGTGTGTAAGGCAGAGGAGAGAAAGTATTGGTCAGCTGAGCTAAAGAAAAGGAGTTTACAGGATCTGATTGCCTGGTATTTGGCTCTGTAGTTACTGAGCTCAGGGAGCGTGTCTGTAGGGCTTGCGGAGCTCTCCATGCTCTGCCTGCTGCTATAGGGTTTTCTCAGCCCTCCTCTGGGCTGTTCCTTGCCCCCGCTGTGCCACCAGCAGGACTGCTGCACAACCTCAACGTCTGGGGGCTCGGGGGGATTCCAGTCAGCATTGGTGGTGCTCCAGAAAGAGCCGACAGCACGCGTGGCAGCAGCTCCTGCTGGAGGTGCTGGCAGCCAGGCTCGGTGGGCACTTGCCTCGAGGGTCCCCGGAGGGAAGGGAGGAGGCAGCCAGCTCGAAACACTTGCAGTAAACCCGCTCTCGCTGCCCAGCTGCCTTGGGAGCATGCCCAGGTGGGTGAGGGTGCAATGTGAGCCATCCTGAGAAATCATCCCATCGAACTGGCTGCTGAGCAAGCAGCAACAGCAGAAATACGGTGGTGGGGATAAACGCCTTTATTACACCAGAGGGAAGCATTGTGGCGAGGATTACTGCAGGAGGGTTATGGGTACGGCCATTAAGTGGTTGTAGTGCCAGGGGGCAGTGATCCCTGGAGCCGCTGACCTTGCCTCAGCACGGGTGCTGGTGGGGTGCAGGGGTAGGGAGGATGCCTCGCATCCTGGCTGTGTGGCACGGCCAGGCACCTCCATCAGGGGAGCTCAGACTTCTCCCCACAGCAGGCAGAAATGTGCACCACCAAAAAAAAGGCTATAGAGGCAAACTGGGCAGGCGTCCCAACAATTCTCTCTCTGCTCTTTGTTCCGATCCGAGTAGATACACTGCTAGTGCCACGGCCCTTCTGATGGGGTGTGAAGCCTCCCTTCTGCTGAAGTAAACGGGACACACAGCAAGGATCTGATCCAGAGGTTGTGGGAATTGCTGGAGGGGTGCTTCCTTGTGGGCACGGCGTGGGTGAGGTGAAAAATCACCTTGAGGTTTGCATGTGAAGAAGTTAGAAAGGCTGAGTTTTAACAGGGAGTCCCTCCTGGGCATCAGGGCTGAGGATTTTGTGGCTTCGCAGGCGTTTACAGATCAGGAGGATTCTGTGGAAGGTGACTGTTCTCTGAAGATGGGGGTAGCTTAACGCCAGGAGAATACATAAATAACCTGTAGCCAGTAACACCTGCACACTCTTGATTCCAGCTTTTTAGAGGCAAAATCCTGAGCACACAGGAGGAAGACATTGGCAGACAGAAATCAGGAGGAAATAGCGTGATGAGCAGTAGTCATGTTGGGACATCGGTGGGGCTGGGGTATGTAGGCAAAGAAAGAAAAGAGATGTTTTGCAGACATAAAAAGCACATTAAAATGAGTTAGGAGAGAGATACAGAACTCTGTCAGCATAGTTTAGGTTTGGTCTTTTTCCATTTATAAAAAAAAAAAAGATTAATTTTCTTTAAAAGGACTGAAAGATTTGGAATCTGTGCTGTCAGAAAGCTTGCAGCTCTCTGTTAAGCAGCATACTTTAAAAGGACGGGCATTTTTGATAACGGACGGTATCAGTGCAAACCACAAACCACAGTATGGATAAAACGCTTCCCTGCCAGACTGGAGTGATGGGTCGCAGTGTGTTGACTGAGCACTTTCATCACTGTAATTGGACTGTTTGATATTTGTTGTGCTCTGCACCAAAGCTTCCCAAGCAACCCAGGAAGCAAGCAGCCACCAACAGCACATTTAAATCTTTTCAGGCCTTTCCTGCAGTCAGAGCCCTGCAGTAAATCGTGCTAATTATTTCACTAGAGTTTTGTCCTCTTTGTATGTAAACCCAGACATTTATCTGTAGAGTCGCAGATTTAGGGTATTTCATAGCAGTGTTAAACTAGAAATAAAGCGCGTTTTCTCTCCAGAGATTCACAATGAACTGAAACAATCTGGAACCTAAAATCAAATGTTAGGAACTCTTTTTCTCCTGATAATAGAAATTTGCTCTGTTAAGCTAAGCTGATAAAATACCTCCATTTCAGATTGCTGCAAACAGGCAATTCAGGCAAGGAAGCAGTCACTCTTTGAACTCCTATTAGGAATAAAATTACTTTGCAGTGCTGTCAAATTAGCAAAACTAATATCCAAGGAATAATTTGTAATTATTTACAAGCATTGAAGTTCTGTTGTACAGGAGCTGTGTTCATGTTCTGAGGGACCAGTATTGTGAACAAGCTAGCAAGTTAATGTTTGAGACAAAGCGGACAGTGCAAGTCCAAACAACCCATATAATCCCTTATAGGCAAGCTCCAGTCTTCATCCTGCATACCCTCAACGCTCATGCAAATGTCAGAGTTGTGTTCATAGCTGAATACAACCTCCCCTGTTTGTCATATCCTAGAGTATCTCAAGTTCATAAATAAATAAATAAATCACCTTACAATATTAAGCCAATTTTCACATGTGCACAAGCTAATAAAATATTTATCTTAGTCTGGAAATAGATTATTTTTTTTCTCAACTCCCACTTTAGGGAATTTAAGTGGTCAATTTCCAGACAAAATTCTGTGGCTTTTAAGTAACAGGCATCCAAGACAGTCTGTTTTTCAAATGTTGAAAAGGCATTGAAAGTATTCAGGTAGTTAGCTTTGGATGATTTAATACTTGGCTTAATTTAAATCCTGGGAAGACTGAACTAACTCATGTATCTGAAGAGGCAGTCGCTTAGTGGAAGTGGAAAATCCCATCTCTTCTTCATCCAAAGGTGCATGCCTGCGGCAATTAAGACGGAACAGTAATTTGGGGTTACTCTAGGCTCCTTGGTGACCATGCAGGAACAAATCGCATCTTCCTCTGGTTATAGTAAGTAAAAATATTCCACCCATGTTGTCCAGAGGAACACCTAGCCCCTGCAGGTGGCTCGGTGTCTTTCTGTCAGCAGGCTTGCGGTGCTCTGCCTGAGCTGAGAGGCGCACAGCAGCTGTGTGCGTGAAGCACAGCTTTGAGACTGATCGCTTTGTGTCTTTTGGCAGACCATGTGCCGTTACCTCGTGGCAGACTGGCTCCCTGTTTGCTTTTGGGAAGGCTGACGTTCGAAATAGATGCCTGTGTTTGTAAGCAGGGTATGTTTAGACGAATTCCCAAGTGCGGAGGACAGCAGCTACGCTGCTCCTGTTGTTCCCCGGGTGGGTGGCTGGCCTGTTTTGTACATCTGTTGCTCAGAATTGGGCAGAGAACTGGTAGAGCCCTGTAGGGAAGATGGAAATTTCCTTTCTAAGGCATTTGTGCCTGAAAGGGTGCGTGCGTGCAGGTGCTGTGTGCCTGGGCACACTCCGCTTCGGAGAAGCCGCTTCTCCAGTGCTTCTGCAGAACAAAGCAAAGTGCAAAGGGCAAGAAAAGTCCATTTGCTGCTCTGTGGAAAAAGAAATCAGGAGTGTTGAGCTAAATAAGAGATTAGTTAGAGTTATTTGTGGGACTCTTATGCAGAGCCTTTGGGGAGAAAACTGAGCTGAAGTAAAGCAGAGTGTGTCAAGAGAGTTGTATCCAGTGTGCCAGCAGTTGAAAGCTATTAACGGAGAGATGTGCGGGCAGAAGAGAATGACATGATTTTTACCTTATCTAATTTCTTCATCCTTTAGCAATGTGAGACTGGATCAAAAGGTCCAGAACTGAGCCCCCCAGCCACAGTCATGAGACTCTCAAGAGTTCCCTGCTTCATTTAAGATGTCCTTTGTGGTTTTAGGGACGCAGTGGAGGCTCAGAGCTAGAAAAGCCATGGGGCAGCTAATCCCATTTATCTCAGTGGCAGGCCCCTAAATATCTCTGATGTTCTGAGCCAGAGACTCTAATAGGACTTTCCCAGCTCCCACAGGTATTATGAAGACAGATAGACTAAAAAAGTGCACACATCCTTTAGTAACAAGAGCCATATAAGTATCTCAGATGTACTTAATTATGCATGGAAGGAGTGGGATACAGGAAGGATAACATTATGTGTTAAAAATAGAGAATAGCTCTTTTAAAAAGGAACAGCTGAGAAATAAGCAATAGCCAGGAGAAATCATCTGAAGTGTTTTTTCAGACATGCCTCTGCCTCATTTTTCGTGTACCTTATTTCTCTGTGTTCCAAAATAAAGTGACTGTTTCCTTTCAGAAGGCCCAGTAACTGGAAATCCGGCTGAAAACATGACTGTACAGAATGAGGGAGAACCTAAAGGACATCATCATAACTCTGTGAGGTAATTTCCAGAGCTTGATGGTCCTACGTTTGTAAATGTTCAGCTTACAAAGCTGTTCACTTACAGCTTTCTGTGACTGTCTGGGTTATAGGATCCTTACCATACAGAAATATCTGTTCGTCTCTGCCTGATTTCAGAGGTGTGTAACAGAGCTCAGGTACTCACCGGTGTCATTTTGGGTGCTCTGCACTCCCACCAAAAGCAATGGGTGTTCAAAGGGAGGCTCAGGACGGCCCAGGACGGGCACAGTAATTACAACTAAAAGACATTTCCTAAAGCTTTGAAGTGCTTGCAGTGACGGTACTTGTAAATGGATTTCACTCAACATAAGCACGCTGGGAAGATGAAACTAAATCTCTAGGAAGTAAAGCTTTTTTATATTCTTCACATTTTAAGGATATTTTGGGTTAAAAGGCTGTCAAACTTATGCATTAGGAAGGAAACTATATGCAGTCAGGCCTCTTTATGCACTAGTGCTTCATGGGGCATTTTTCTGTCTTGCTTCCATATACTCTGAGGAAATAATAAAACGAAGACAATGAATTTAGCATTAATTCTGGAAACAAAACCGAGGCAATTTTAATATTTTCATTTACATCCACTTTTGTTAGCTGTTCAGCCTGCAGTAAATTGTATGCAATTCTATCTCGCTATAGCCTTATCAAGTGGAGTTGTATGCAAAGATTTGCAAAGCATCCACAGCACAGGCTATATAGACTTTTTTTTTTAATTTAAATAGATGCAGAAATCAAGCCACAGTGAGCGTGTCAAAAAATAGTCCTTGAAATATTTCCTCTTCCAGCTCAGAAAGTAATAACATTTCTACTGCAGCTAAGCCCAAGCCCGGCAAATAGTTTTCTGTCATTAAAATAAGCATTTCCCAATGCTATTTCCTTCCTGTCACACTGAGTATTAGGCTATAATTCTCCCCACTGCTGTTTTTCCTTGTGAGCAGGTGTAGGGGTCTAGACAGGCTGTAGTTTTGCAGGCACACTCTTAGTTTATGTCCCCGAAGTATATAGGTCTGATCTATAGAGTCCAGCAGGTGTTTGGTGGAGGTATCTCCTTTGCTATTTGTTTGAGGTTACATATCCTACTCTTTGCTTTTGCAAATAGACCCTTGGAGCCAGTGGGAGTAGTTGTGTGCTTTAGGCAAACAAGATTTGGTCTTAATATAACAAAATAGCAAATGTGCAAGTTCAAATGGATGGCTCAGTGGATGAAAGTACCAAAAAGTACCTATAAGAATTAGTTGCTCACGGATTAGAAATTTCATGCCCTGCAACCCTCGCTGTAATCCCATCTATTTCTCACATATTTCAGGAGAGATACCATTTAGTTTACATTAGCATGAATGATGAGTGCTAATCTGAGATGACAGAGCAATTTAAAACTGGCAATAAATTGCTGCGGCAATATTTAAAATGTGAAGTATCTCATTCATTAGGAGAGGTGAAGACAAAGAGCTGAACTGCACCCACTCTCAAACTGGTTTTATGCCAAGGCAGGTCTGCTGGGTTTTGTAACGTCTGTGCTCTTTTCATACTGCCTTCAGTTCAGATTAGAGTCAAGGTCCAGACCTCACTTTCTTCATAGTAGCTCAGCAAGGTGGATACAGAAACCCAGAGATGTAGATACGTCAGCAAAAATCAAACCAAAAATGCTAACAAGGACTCCACCCTTTCTTTTCCTAGCAACAGGTAAGGTACAGAGGGCAATCCGAGAAAAATTAGGTCTCTTAGGCGAGGCTGTCTGCTTCCTGTCTTCAGAGAAAGGGCATGACAGCTGTCCTTCTCCTTGAAAGCACAAATGACACGGGGGCACAGCTGGCATAATTCAGTTTTAGGTGGATGTGCAACTTTTCATTACAGGCCTCACTAAATGATCCTGGCCAGAAACATAAGACCATATGGCAGTAGAGCTCTTTTCCCTATAAGATTACAAAGTGCCACTGTTTGCGATCTCAGCAGCTGAGAGATTATAAATTACCGGTACAACTGGTCACTGCTTTTTCAAGCTCGTTTTTTTGATGCATTGGGGGTCCTTAATTTTCTCATGATAATATCTTCAACTTAGACGTGTCAGTGCTTACTGGTTGCCTGTTTTAGCTCTTACCCCCCACCCCTCTTTGCTGTGAAATTGGTGTGATGTTGCATCCTCATCTTTAACCCTTCCTTGTGCTGGTTGTCTGCCATCCATGGGTTTTCTCCATGTTTTCACCCTGTTTATTGATTGTGGTGCCTTCTTCTGGCCCGTGTGTTTGCCTTCAGTGAGTATCTTTAGACTTTTGCTAACTGCGACACGGGCTAGGATGTTCTCTGCTGACATGCAGGCACTGGATAGGAAGCAGTGCTTTCTTTGCTGTTTGCATGTGCTTAAATGATGATTTCAGTAGGCAGTTCTATCAATTAGCCCCGTCGGTCCATATCAGGCTGCTTCGTAATACTGTGGAAAACAAGGATGAAAAAACTGTATTGTGGATTCCTCACTAATTCCAGGGATGTTTTTAAGTCAGCTCTAGAAGTGTTACATGATCCCAGAGAAACAGAGGAAGAAGTTCAGGGGTTGAGTGAAAGAGGATTTATGGGTGTAACCTGTACTTTGGAAAGATGCCTTTCATCCCTCTGCATTTCCAGTGGCATAGCAAATGAAACTGAGCTTTTCTGTGGGGTGGGACGCAATTAGTTTCTTACAGGTTTAATAGCAGCAATATTTTTCAAATGTGATGTTTGAAAATGTCTGCCTCTGCTGAAATCCTTTGAAATGGAAATGAAAAATACTGCGTTTGCTGGCCCACTAACCCTAGTTAAGCACGAAGCACACCAAGTCTTAAGAAAATAGGTTTAGAGGACCAGAAATAGGTTTCTCATTAAGCATTCCAAAGAACGTTTTGCAGATATGTATTAAAAGACATCTCCTATCTATATACACGTTTGTTTATTGCCTGTAATTTTCTCTGCACCATAATTCTGCTTGCACAGTGCAGCTGGGCATAAATCTCATTTTTAAGAGCCCTGCTCGTGTTATGTTTCTTGACTTTCTATAATAACGAGAAATGGGATGCTCTGGGGTAATCCAAAGGAGCATGGAATGTAATACCATGGAGAAGAGTTGCAAAGGGCTCGTTAATGCAAGTAGACCTAATGGCTGAAGCCAGATCCTCTTTCTGATGTGAAGGTGACCTGAACTGGAAAACAGTTGAAGTTGCGCTGGCCAAAATGTCCATTTGAACTCCAAAGCAAGGTACCAGGTGCAAGGTGCCAGGAGTTGGACTCGATGATCCTTATGGGTCCCTTCCAACTCAGGATATTTTATGATGCTATAATGTGAATAAGTATCAGCTGGCCTGCATGTAAAAGAAGGTACTGTCTGGGCATGTGGCTGTGGGGCCAGGAAGGTGGAATAGAGTGGGGGAAAACTATGCCAAAAGATTGAGGAGGTGAGTGAGAACAGAGCTAGACCAGAGCCAGGATGAGCAGAAGTGGTGGTGGTGTAAGGGGCTGTTCAGGGGTGGACCCAGGGAACGGGCAGGAGAGAAGGTGGCCCCTGAGTAAGTGGAACAATTTCATCACTACATTATAGCATTATTATAATTACTATTGTTGCTGTTGTTGTTATTAGTGCTGTGGGTGTTAGTGTACATTAGGGGAGTGCCAGAGTCTGGCCCTTCCTTGTCTTCACCCCTGCATCTCATCCCCTACACCCATGTTAGCCCTGTGTGTGACCCAAGGCAGATCGTGGCAGAGGAGAGAAGAAAATCAAGCTTTATGTATGCAAGCAGTGATTAATTCTAGCTGTGCTTGAACTGATTGTGGAGGGAAAAAGGAATCAAAGCTGGGATTAGAGGCTTAGCAAGCCCGAGTGCATACTTGAGCAGCTACTGCTCTTTTACAACTCTGCTGCACTTGGATGTTGCTGTAGTGGTATTGTGCTATTGTCAAAAGGCACCTGCAGAAGTCCCAGTGGCTGCACCAATTGAAAAAAGCATCGTGGTTGTTCTTGGCTTCCTGATGCTCTTCTGTCATGGCCTGCTGGAGACAGGCTTGCTTACTTCCTAATAACCTTCTGTATTACATTTTGTTATCCCCTTTGTGCTAGGCTGATTTTCACCTGCTCCTGGATGTGAGGGATTGCAATTTTATGTGCAGGTGAAATTTTAAGAGTCCAGAAAAGTTCCTTGATAATAGTCATTGGCTGCCCCAGTGACTGCTCATAGCCTGCTATGTTTTGCATTAATGCTTTACGCTTAGAGTTGATCTCTCCAGTACCAGCCTGGAAAAGTTGTTGCCTCTTTGCGCATGTCATACTGCAAAATAAGGTCAATGTTGGCTATGGACCACCCTCATCCCACCCGGCCCAGCACGTTTGCTTTCCTTGGAGCACATCCTTCCTGCACCCTGCTGGTACCCCACCAGCTGTGTGCTCAGAGCCAGCACCCGTCTGGCTCTGCGGGGCAGCATGAGGACATGGAGCCCAGCTGGTGCTGCCCGCAATCCTATAGAATGTCCCACGTTGGAAGGGACCCATAAGGATCATCGAGCCCAACTCCTGGCTCCACACAGCTCTACCCAAAAACTCGTCATACATCTTCCCCTCTGGGCCCTCCACCATCTTCGTAGCCCTCCTCTGGACACTCTCCAACAGTTTCACGTCCCTTCTGTACTGCGGTGCTCAGAAGTGCACACAGTGCTCGAGGTGAGGCTGCACCAGCGCAGGGCACAGCACAGGGAAGTGGATCACCTGCTCCTGCCTGCAGGGACTGCCATGGTATCGGCCATCTCCACACAGCCGTGCCAGCCTCCAGCCGGCTTCTTTCCCACTGGGCGGTCTGCGAGGGGCCCGGGCAGCTCCCAGGCACACACCTCCACCTCACTGTTAGTGCCATAGCTGTGCAGCTGAGGGGGGGATACCTGAGAATAATAAGCAGAAATGAGGCATATACCAAATAAGTGCCTTTTTCTATTTAATTAAAGAACTACAGACGTTTCCTCCCTGGAGTACAGGAAGGACAGACAAGGAGCAAGTGTTGGAGTCACTGTTGTCAATGAAGCGCGGTGGCTGTTGTACGGGAGCTGCCCACAGCCCTGGAGCACCGGCCCTCAGGGACAGGATGGGGCAGGGGAAGCTCGGCGGGGATGAGGAGCATCCGTGAGGTTGGGTGGCTGGGCTGATTTTTGTGTAGTGTATCTTCCTGGGGTGACATGCTCCAATACCCAATTCATCTGAGTCGTCAACAGCTTTCACAGAAATTGTGTTTCAGGCAGCCAGGAAACACGGGCATAAGTTATCTCCCAAGTCAAGATTTGATAGTTTGTAGAGGTTCCTGGGCTTCGTCTGCCTCCAACCCCCATTTTAAGTAAATTAATAATTGTCAAGTTTGATCTTTGTTCTTTGCAAGAAGATCTTTATGGAAAAAGTATTAACAAAAGTTTATTCAGAGAAATTTGCTTTAACTTGCTGGTTAACTTGGTGTGCAGGTATTCTTAGAATTCGCTGAATATTAGCAGGCAGTGTTTTCTGAGCAGCAGAAGAGTTCTCTGAAGTTGCTCTGAACATTCTAAAACATTACTTAAATAGGATCAAAAATCTTGGGAAAAAATAATTGTTGTAGGCTTTACATTGTTGCCTCTCATACCTTTGCATGTCTGTTTTTCAAGCAGCATTTTTTAATCTGCGGTAAGCCCTGAAGGGTGCATAGCTGTTACAGTTTGACTTAATATGATCTAAAAATGGTTAGTAATAAATCCAGTCATTTCCATGTAAAGGAAACGTGGGATTGGATCAGTGGAACTCTTATACCTCACTTGAGGGATGAGCCAATAAATCCAATTTATTTGTTCAGATCCAAAGTACCCCACTTAATTTGGCACAAGGGGGGGAATTAAAAAACACAAACCTATTTTTTGACATACAGTACGTCAATATTGGGAACAATCTCTCAGGCTATATAGCTGAGAGAGGGGCAAGAGGGAGAGAGGAACGAGGTTTGGTGTGGTAAATACCACACTGGGGATACAGCAAGGAAAACAGAGCCGTCTCCCAGAGGCTGTTGATCTCTGCTCTGGGCACCTGGCCAGTCTATCTGTCTGCTGAAATGATTGTAATTTCCTGAATTATACAGAGCCAAACTTCCACTTTTGAAAAGGACAAATTAGGCCATAGGAGAATCGCTTGTCTTTACAGCTTGTGACAAAGTGCTCCCAGCTTAGAGGTTGGCCTCACCTTTCCTTGATTTTATAGAGCTCTTATTGGCAAGTACTAGTCTTGTTATGGTTTAATCAATATTAATCTCAGTTGGAAGGATACTTCTGGTTGCTAATTGAGATCAGGTTCAATTCTATCTCGTCATATTTGCTGTATAATTATTAGATGCTTTACATCATGTCAAAAGAGTCTTGGCTAATAGCATCAGTACAACGTTCCCATATGCTGGCACGATGTACAGCACAGAAAAAGCTTTTGCGAACTCGTCGCTGTGTAGGTTAGGGTATAATTCACTGCAGTTCTCCAAACTATGGGAAGGTTCACAAAACCTCGCAGCAGCTCTCCTGTTTCTCGTAAGCACATATTGGTGCTCTCTCATTTATAGCTTAGTTCTTCTAAATACTCGAACGTGATGAGATGGCTGGATATTTCTGATATGTAGTAAGAACATTATAACCTTCCCTGCATGCTTTCCTTCAAATGAAAAACAGGTTACTGTGAGAGAAAAGATAATTGATCGGTACCACCTCTAAGATATCTGTGATGTGAGAGATGTATATATCAGAAATAATATTTGTCTGCAACCATTTTTTCTCTTTGGAAAATAAAAGCCCCCGCAGAGCATGGGGTATCACACCGTCCAGCTGTCTGCATGCCACATGCAGCAGAGATCATGCACGTTTTCATCATTCAGTCTCATCTGACCATCTGCATATCATAAGCAATTTTAGTCTGCACAGGTGCTCCCAAAGAACTCTCTTCTCTCTCGGGAACATCTGCTTCCTGGGATGCACCCGCATTCCTGCTGCGCATGTTGCACCCCAGCTGCTTGCTCCTGTCCTGCTGCCGGATTTCCTGGCTCTGGCTCTGTATTTTTCGAGAGCGCTGCCGGATCCACTGCTGGGTTGTGCAAATGGTTCAGCCATCTATGTGAGCTCGCAGATTCAGGAGCGTGCAGGAGCATGGCGGTGCCAGCAGGGCCCTGGGACACCCACTGGGCAGCTGTGAAAAGCCCAGGCTGGAAATGCTGTCCTGGGAAAGCCTAACTCCACATCGTCATGCTGTGGTTTGCTTGAAAATACACAGCCTAATCCTGTTAAGCTGCTGTTCAGGAGACCAGTTTCTTTGATGCCAGTGGGATAGCTTCATCCCTAGGTGGCTGGCGCCAGGTTTGGAAGTGGTGTGCGCCAGGGGGAGCGGCTGCAGTCAGTGCTTGTAGCTGCTTTGGTTCCCTCCTCAAGGTGTGCGATGTGTCCATACCAAGGGAGTCGGTTTGGAGGTATGGGGCTGTGTCAGGCAGGAAAAAACATAGCTATTGCCTCCTCAGATGTAATGTTCTTGCTCAGTGAACTGAACAATTTCGGTGAAAACTGGAAGGTTTTGACAAGAGCGAGATTTATTTTTTCCCCCTCTTTGGCACGGCTGCGCAGCCGTGGCTCTGCCAAGCACTGAGTCAGGCCTGTGAGTGACAGGCTGGCTCTAGCCAAACGACTGAGATGAACCCAGAGCAGGGAGCCCGTTTTGGCATCTCTGTGAAATGAGAGGCAGCCGTGGGCCTGGGGGAGCCTCTTGATGTGGTGGGTGAAGGGGGTCCAAGACGGGGCTCAGGGCAGGTTGGGGGCTCCCCAGCCCCGGGTACCGTGGGCTGGGATGCGGTCCCAGTGCAGGGACTGAATCCATCCTTTAAAGAACAGGCTGTGCCTCGCGGGAGCTGGGATGCCGAGCAGTCTGGCCACAGTCTTGGGGGATGCACACGGGTATTTTTAGACCAGTATATTGCAACATGTGCAAATTTATTAGAGCTTGTTAATTAAAATTACTGTGGGGACTGCTCGTTACTATATCTGACCCAAAAGCCTCCACAGGCAGTTGAAAGAAAAACCACCGAAACCCACAACGTTAGTGCAAATGCAGGTTGGTGACTAACATGGAATACCTAAAAATAGTTGCACTGCGAGTAAGTTAGGTACTTGTGTGGTGGATTTGCTTCTTTTTCTGCTTTCATTTTATGGGTTTCTTTAAAGATTTTTCTGGTTTCTTTTTTGTCATAAATATTTTTGTATTCATATGTCCAGAATCCGTTTTTATCTCCATGATATTGATCCAGATGTACAGCAGACAGCATTGATTTCTGCTTGTATGTAATACATACACATTAACAATGTCATCGACCTTTTGGAATAGCAAGAACCTGGCTGACTGTGTCTATAAAAAGACTGAAGTGATTTTGTAGGATGAAGTCTAGGTGTAGGCAGGGATACAGATCGCAGAAGAGTTATCTCACCAGTGTGGACTATTATAAATGGGAATTTCACAACTGATTTCTAAAGAAATCCACATGAAAAACAAATAGATGAGGGAAATTTAAACGTAGAAGAGCAAGGAAGAGAACACAAATGAGTATGAATATTAGGACAAAGAAATGGCATTTGAGAAGCCTAGGAAACTAGAGAGGGTACAAAGAGGCCAAAGCAGCCCTGTCTCTAGCATCCCTCCAGTGTCTCTCATGTGTCCTTAGCTCTTCTCTGCAGCAGGGCAGCCCCCACCGCTCGGACGTGACTGCTCAGAGGTCCCGCTGGCCAGGCCATGAGGCAAGGGAGAGCCCTGGGGATGGTGCTGGGCCTGCATTTTCACCTGCGAGATCGCTCTCCTGCCAGAATTCCCCGGGCTGCACTCCCCCTTGCTGCGATGGGGCTTTGAGCTGGAGCTTGCAGAGTGACTCCGGTGGTTTTCACCCTTACGATTAACGCATGACTTGATCCTCTTCACCGACTAGTCACTGGCTATCATCGCAGCTTTTTCTTCTGGCAGAAAAGCTTTTTGTAGGTAGCTGCCTGCATTGAGTTGCTCTGGCAGGCCCCACACAAGTGTTCATCTTTTAATTCCTTACGAGTCGAGCCCCACATCAGCCGGGGCACTGGCATGGGGCTGTATCTACTCATTTATTTCCTTCAGTTTTTGTTCAACACGCACAGTTTCCTTCTTCTGAAATTAATCCAGTGCTTTATGGGTTACTAAAATAACTATAAAAGCTACCACAGTTTTAGACATCACATCACAGATACTGTGTAGCCTACGTGTTGTTGTTTTTTTTTTAATGTGCTATTTCAGTTTTTACTGCTTTACCTTTACTACTGGAATGAGAAATACTTGGTCATCAACCTGTGATGGCGCTGCATTCATCTGTATTTCTAAATAAGGAGTAAATAAAATTACTGTCTCCTTTGCGTTATCCTGGGCAATTGTGCTAATTCTGCACAGAAGTAGCTCCGTGCAATTACGGAGGTTTTTTTCAGGATGCTTAAGCTTTTTTCTTAAAATCTTTGTCTTTTTTGCTTCTGGCTATAAATTTCTTCTCCTCCCTTTCTTCTGCAGTGGAGCATGGGCCAGTTGGGGCTATAAACATGAGAAGCCTCACTCAGAGGGTCTGTCAAAGGAATTCTGTGGGACACCTATTTTATTCAGGTCATGCTTTCATTCTTCTACAGTCCACAGTAATTATTATTTTTAATAAGCAGCTGCAAAGGAGAGACAAGTAAGGAGATCTCTCGCTATCAGCTTCAAGGAGGACTGGAGAAAATGCTTTTTTAAGGTCTTTCCTACCCTGAGGTAATGTTGCGTTTGAACATGAACTTTGAAGACTATTCTGTCAGAGGTTTTTGGAGTGCAGGACTGCGCTGCTGACAGACGGCATTGCTCGCTGTGCCTGACGCTCCTTGAAAGCTCGTCCAAAAGGCAAAGTCACCAAGCCAGCCCTTGTGCGTGATAGAAAGGAGAGGCTGCCTGAACCCTGCTGAAAGCACAGGATGCTTAAGCAGGGAGAAGGGAGGTGCCTGTTCACTTCTAAGGCACACGTTAAATATTAAACAAGGTTTCATTGTTCTCGAGGTGTCAGAAAGCCTCAACCAAAGCCTCTGGGATTGAGTGACCCCAGAACTTTACAAAAACCACATCATGGCTGGAAATAAGAATTGTGTGGTGCAGCTCAGCGCTGCTTCATGCAAGAACCTGGTGAGCACAGGCAGCCTTGCTGCAGCCCTTCACATGTTTGTCTGCAAGCACTGGGACCTCGTGGATGAGAACATGAGAAGGGTTTGTGACTGTGTGTTTGTCTCACAGCTGTGTAGCGTTTAAAAGTCATTATTTCTTACAGTACCCAGCCGTGTGCCAGGCACTCCACAGCAAGATGATGCCATACAGGCTTCTCTGTCAGGACAAGTTGTAACAGTACAGAAGATAGGGTGGGTGCAAGGTGTAGAATAAGAAAATACCTCTGATAACCAGAGCTCTGCATAGACACATACACAGCGGGGAGCATGGTTTTGAAGAAACACAATAAATTGCAGAGTAATGGAAGAGAAGAGGGAGGAGGAAGGGAGCAGTGGCGGAAGAAAGAGCAAGATGACTGTGAGAGGAACAAACATAGCTTTGAGGATTCACCTTACGCCTTTTGTGGGTATTTCTGAGTTGCCTTCGGGCAGTTCGGGATATGTAAGAGAAACGGGGAGATCAGAAGTGGGTGAATAAAAAGTCTGTGCTCAGCCTCCTTCATCACGAAGCACAGCCTGTTTACATGTCTGGTGGATCTGCTCACACTGGGCTCTTCTTGCAGCCAAAGAAAAGGCTTTTTTCATGTGTTTTTTTTTTTTTTGTTTTTTTTTTGTTTTTAAGGTTTCTTGTTATTTTCTTGCAAAGGATAAATACATGGTAGGGCTGAGCAAATGACTTAGAAACGTGGGCCTGGAAAGGCCAGCTCTGCATGATGGCAGGTGAGTCTCGCGGCAGCACAGGGGCTGGGAGGCAGATGCAGAGCAGCCCCGAAGCAGGAGGAGAGCTGTGGCACACAGCGGGCACAGCACCCTGCCGGGCAGCACTGGAAGCTGGGCACGCTGTCCCACCCTGGGGATGTGCTGTCTGGGAGCAAACAGGCACAGTGGTACCAGCTGGCAAGTGTAAAAATCAAGATAACTTCTTACTGCAGCGTTGCAAAGCATGGACTTGATCCATCGGGGTGGGTTCTCAAGAGCTGTGGACATGGCAGGTGCACGGCCTGTATTTTCTCAGGTGTCCCGTGTGAATGCTCAGTCAGGGCTTCTCGTGGAGACATACATTGTAAATGTACTTTAAAATTCAGAGCTGGTTATCAGAAGTAATTGGGGAAGAAGAAAATGTAACTGTAGCCAGTGGTCACTTCAGCTGTGTCAGCATTGCCTCAAAAGTGACCTCCCTGGACCGCGGGATGTTTGCTGTCACTGAGCGTTAGTGTCTTGGAAGAGCCTCTCGTCAGATGGTTTTTATTCATTATTCCCCGTTCCAATCACATTCCCTGTTAATGCCATTCATCACGTTGTCTCTTGAAGAAGAAATCCCAATATCACATGTATTCTTAGAGTTGAAAAAAATTATTAATAGCTGGAAATGAGACAGTAATACCATTTTCTCGTCCTTCTGTGAGACATCATTCAGCTAGATCTGAGGAACCTGCCTGATGTCAGGCTGATGGGACCAGTGACCTGACCTGAATCCCCTCGGCCCAGCAGGTACACCGCAGGGCCTGTTTGTCACAAGTGTTTGCTCAGGAAGGAGCTGCCTGCCTGAAAAGCAAGCAGGTTGCAGCCTGTTAAGCACTGCTTTTAGAGGCCATTTGTCAGCAGGCCTGAATTTATGGAATATTTCAGTGAACCCAGGGAAAAGAAAAAAAAAAAAAAAAAAAACTGCGTCAGAGTTTTCTGTAAACATATTTGTCTTTTCAACTGCAAATTGAACGTTACAGATGTAATTGCAAATGAAACATCGGGCCAAAACCCAGACTGCTGCTATCTGGCAGCGGTGCCAGGAGCTGCGGCTGCCTGCTGGGGCCAGGGGCAGCGCTGCCCAGTGCGGTGCGGTGGCCCCAGGGATGCACCTGGGCTCCTTCCATGGACAAAGACATTTTTTCAAACTGTGTGTCAAAAGCTTTCTTCCATCGCTACAAGTTCCTGAAGAAAAAAAAAAAGAATACCATCCTTTTCCATTAAAAAAAAAAGGCAAAGTAATCCGTACCTGTTATTTTATAGAGGGTGATGGCCATACCAGCCCCAGGCAACAGACCCACACATTGTCTGTACGAGCAATAGCTAGATGTGTTCTCTTAGTTATAAACTAAATAATTTTTCTTCATTGTGGTAATGATTAACAATAGGAACAAATTCTGTTGTGACAGCAAATCATTGCAAAATATTAAGATGAAATTATGCTAAAATGTGTTGTAAATAAGAATCCATAACTTATCAAAATTGCATAGGTTATTGAATTTTTCCTTAGTCCCAGGGCAAAAAAAAAAAAAAAAAAAAAAGAAAGAAATTTTATTAAATGTCTTTTTGCCTCTGAAAGCCTAAAGTTCACATTGCTTTCATTTTTACTAATAAATTCAAGATGTCCATATTAGCTTAACTTGAAATGAATTTGCTTTATTGCTGAAACTGAAATTCCCCTGTGAAAGTCTCGGTGGATTTGATGTACGGAGGTTATATTCTTCTGTGATTAAGTTTTTATTGATTTTTTTTTTTAAGCCAGTCAGTTTATGCATGTTGCTCCTCGCCACCCGCCCGTATTCTGCTGTACCGCCCTTGACACGTCAAAAAGGATGATGCGTATTTAATTTACTTGGTTTGTCAAGAAGTTATTTATCTCTGTTTAATGCTCCTGGAGGTATGCTAATTTGGTCTCTAGACTGGATGGTGTTTTAATGCGTCAGGATTCACCCAGCGCTGCTAATCAGCAAACACTGCAGCCCTTTCTTCTCCTGTCCTCTTTGTGAACCGCAGCAAAGAGCGGCCGTTCCTTCTTGCCTCCCGTGTCTCTGTGATGCTGCGAGCAGAGATGGCACCGTCTGTGTGCTGCTGGCTGGCCCTGGGGCTGCCTCTCCCTCTGTCCTTTCCAGGAAGGTCCGGGCTGTGCTGGGAAGGGATTGGAAGCAGTGGCCAGGGTTCTCTTCAGCAGAAAAAATTCCCCTTTCAAAGCTGATTAAAATCAGCTATGGTCAAGCATTTTGGAAGGGAAAAAAATAACTGGACTTTGCTGAGCCTTGGTGTGTATTGTGCTCCTGCAGTGCTGAGCTCCAGAACCACAGAGCTGAATCCAGTACAGAGTGTTGTGCAGGAGTGACCATCCCAGCACTGCATGCTTATGCCCAATAAATACCAGGAGTCATCAGATGTTTCTCTGTGTTTGATTCAGATAATCCCTATCAGTATCCACTGCCTGAAATGATTTTCTTCCCAGATAACATGAAATAGCTGAGTTACTTTTTCCATTAGGTCATGACTCAGTAGCAAGGATTTGAGCATTGAGCACTTGAGCATTGCTTTTTTTCATCCTCACCTAGCGAAATGCACTCTTTGCTTCAGCACAAACTAAAAGGCTTTACTAGTAATAGGGTCATACCTTGCACTCTGCAGAACTCACACAGTTGTACATCTCCCTTAGCTGCATGTGTCACGCAGCAGGAGTCCAGGTCCTTAAAGCACTGGGTCAAGTCTTGTTTGGCATTGTTGTTTTGCTTTGTTTTGTTTTCCCCTGTCAGAAAAATTCATAGCTACTTGAGCAGATTAGTGATCCTGATTGTCTCCATCACATGGAATAATTTAGAGGGAGGAGTACCACGAGGAGATCTGCCCAAATGTGCATTAAAAACCATTCTGCTAGGAAGAAAGACTATTGAGATGCAAATATTGTTTTCCTACAATTTGAAGGTCATTTTCACACCGCACGGAGATTATCAAAACGCATCCACGTATAACTCATTGCCTGTTAGCATTCTGCTATCATAAATTTATATTGATTGTCCTCTGTAAAGATTTTTAATAACAGCAGTAACATAAATTCACCTAATGTGAATAAAGGCTAATTAAGAACAAATGTGCTGGTCTTGTTAGGAAGCTATTTATCACTAATTACGTACCCTTCATCTGTGACTTGCCATATGTACTCTCTTCTAAGCTGTCACTCCAAACAAGCCAGTCCTACCTGTAGGTAAGTGGGCTGCCCCTGCATCAGCAGGAGGAAGGGGCAGGCCAGCCCCTGGGTGGGAGCCAGAGCATCTGCCAGCGGAATCCGGCTCCGCTGGGAGAGCTGAGGGAAGCTTTGGTTCTAACAAGAAGACCTTTTGTACACTTGAACATACTTTGGCCATGTAAAACCCCTGAGAAATGTGTGCAGATGTCTCAGCCCGCTGCGAGTATCGCCAAGTGATGGCCCTCAGTGTCTGTGTTTTGAAATCATTATTCTTTAGACATTTTCTCTCCTTTGCGCAGCTGAGACAGGGGGCTTGATTTGCAACAGGGCCATGCAGAAGAGAGTTTAAAATGTGCCCGCTCAAGCATTTCTGTTGGCATTAGCATTTCCTCCAAATCAAGGGACACTGCTCTACAAAGACCTGCTGAGGAGCCCTGGCGTCAGGCAGGAAAATGGCTCAGGGCAGCAGCTGCCAGCACCTTTTGCCCTTACCCGTCCCGTCCTTTTTCTGGGATAGGTGCCTCTGCCAATGTAGCTGGCCCTGAAAGGAGAAAGGTACCTTGTGCTGCTTGTCCACCACCTTTCCCTCAGCTGTTGAAAAGCTCCAAAGCTTTCTCAGGTCCTCTGATCCAGCTGGGGAGCTGAACCTGGAGCTGGAGAGACCGGCACTCCCTGGAGTTCATAATACAAAGCCACAGTTCTGTGCAAACAGTCTGTGTTAAAGGTACTAAAATGAAAAAAGCTCATAAGAAATATTAGATATCTTGAAATAAAAAGACAGTACAGAAGAAGGATCATTAATTAAATAACAGTGTAGTTTTTCTTCTCTGTAACACGGTTATTTGTCCCTTGTCACAGGTTCTTAAGTCAGATTTTGTACAGGAATAAAACCCATTGTTTAGCTTTTCACAGGAATGCACGTCTGTTCTTGGGCAGTGCCGTGTTATTGCAACACGCCTTTTGCTATCGACTTGTTTATTTGCTTGGAGCAGGGAGCCTGTGTGTGCTGTTGAGGATATCCTTCATCTGCAGCCCTTTCCTGGCTCTCCCAGGACTTCGCCTTGCAGCAGGGAGGTGCTGCCTGTCCTGGTGCACATGGTGCCCCCGGTGGGCCTGGCAGCTGAAGGGAGCTGGCTCACCAAGGGAATGCTTGAGACTTTCCCACCGCAGCTGTATTGACAAGGAGTGAAGCTTGGGTTTAAACAATGCTGTGCTGGTTTTGAAGGATGATCTCCAGTCACTGGTGCAATAACAGCGTGATATCATGTTGTCCAGTGAAATCCCTTAGCAACCGATTCAATATTTACAGGAAAACTGTCCAACTGGTGGAGGCCAAGGCTGCTGACTGACTGTGCCCCAGCTTACGAAGCTCATGGCCAACTCTTCCTCATGGTGGTTTTTTTGCCCATTGGATCCTCAGAGCTTCTGGGAAGCTTTTCAGACGTGATGGTGCAGCGGTACCTGTAGATAACAAACTGATTATTTATTGCTTTTTTAACTAACATTTGTTTAGTGTCTGAAGCTTGGCTGGCAGATGCCTGTACCATCTGAAATGCCCCAAGCTCACATTTCGGTGGCACAGCATGGGGAGGCTCACTGGGGACTGCCCTGTGCTGAAAGGCGCAGGTCTGGGGGAAGCATGCAATGGCTGTGACATTTCCCCTAACAAAGAAACGCGGGTTTATCAATGTAGCACAGCGGACCATAATAATGCCTGGCTGATGTTTGAGGCTGTTCTTGTAAGGGTTTTCTCTCTACCTAGTCTTTATGCTTGGTTTTGTTGTGTTTTTGTTGTTTGTTTTTTTTTATTCTTTCATATTAGTGGGAATGAGGAGAAAAAATTTCTCTCGAATCCGATGGGACCTCAGCAACCCGTGGTGTTCTAGGGGGTTTTAAGATCTATTGCACAAACCATTCTGAAAAACCATGACCACACCTGCCATGCACTCCCCAGGAGCTGGGGGAGGAGCACAGGTTGCCATTCAGTGCTGAGAGACCCCCAAAGAAATGGAGCAGGTTCTCCAAGTGGTTGAGAGCTTCCATCCTGGTTGAAGACATTCAGAGTGTTCATCATCATGGGCTGTAACGAGCAAGCCTGTTAATTTGAGGTGAAACAAACTTTCTGAAACCCAGCTAGGGTCAGGCAAACAAGCAGGATTGCTGAGCTGGGGAAGGGGAAACCTTGGGACCCATAGCTGGGGCAGCAAGCAGGTCACACAGGATTTTGGATATGTTCTACATCTAGTTCTTTTTGGAGGTTGTGCTCTTAGAAATATTCAGGAGTGGTGACAGAAATGGGATACATGAATCCTGCCTTTCACCACAAAGCGTCTTCCTTGTCTTCCCCATCATCTCATCCTATATTAGCGCTGTCAGCACTTCTGCCTTCCTTACTCTCCAGTTTGTTTTCTTTTTGGCCCAGCCATCTTTATCTCTTCTCCTGTCTTAAGCTTTTTGAGTGCTTGTCACTTTCCTCATTCCTCCCCCCTCTCCTTTCAGCCTGAGAACACGCTGTAATTCTTCTTTATCTGATTTCTCTTTGGCGATATCTGGCTGGGGAGTACTGAGGCAGCTGTCAATAGCACGCTTCCATCGCACTGTTCAGACTGTTGGTTACGACAAAGAGGCTTAAGCTTTGTGTTTTGAAGTGTATGTTCTGTCCGGTCACTTGGACGTTGACATCTTCCCTTATCTACTGCTTCTGAAAATGCATATTCCTGTTCTGCTTGTCTTCCTTGCAGTGTTGAAATTTGGAATTTGAGGGGTGGAAGGGGAAGTCAAACACGACTATTTAACAATAAAAGCAAGCATAGAAAAAATACGAAAAAAATTAACATTGTTTTCTCAATGCCTTCTGGTTGTACTTGTCTATTTCAGTTATAAGAGGTTTTGATTTGGTTTGATATGCCTGTTTTGATAGTGGAATTTTATAGGTTTTTTAATAGCATGACACTGCATAGGCTGAAACTTCCTCAAAAAGGAAGGCTGTGATCTTATCATGAGGCTGGTGTAACAACAGTGACTAGTTCTCTTTCTAAACCACAGGTAGGATAGATAGCAAAAATTTTGGGGCACGTTCAGCATTTAGGCTTTTTAATCAATTGTCCTTGATAAGCAACCTCCTTTAAAAATGCACTGCAGGAGCCATCTGCAGTAATTATTGGTTTCATTTTAATGCACATGAAAGGAGAAACCAAACCAAGATGTAATATTTTTGTTACATTTGTTGGGTTGTTTTGGTGTGTTTGCTTTTGACTTCATAGGATGTTGTGGCACAGTTGCCATGCATTCCTTCAGGTTGACCTGTGGCAAAGGGTACTGGACATCAGCAAAGCTCTGCTGCAGATTTGCCCCTCTGATCCAAGTAGTTCTACACAGCTGCAAAAAGATCTGCTCCAAGCGTACTGGGGGCTTGTCCGACTGAATACCAGCTGATTCGATTTTGCTCCAGATTTCCAGAAACAGGGAAGGTTGAATGATGAAGGGAAAAAAAAAAAAAGCAATGAAGGCTCAGTCAACCAGAGATATCTCAGGCATATTCTCTGTTTCGCCTCTCCAGTGGTCTCTGAAGAACCCTTACTGTTATGTGGGTTTTCAGAGATGGGAATTAACCTGTGGTGCCCTTGGTGAAAAAGCTGAGCACGTGCCTTCTCCTTTGGCACACTGCTCAAAGCAGGCAGCTGTGTTACGTGGGCTGCTGGGAAAAGCACAGAGATGTGGGATGCTGCCATGGAAGAAGTCTTGAGGTCTCCTTTCCCAGAGGAACTGTTTTCTCCAGAGGAGGAGAAGGTCAGTGTCCCTCTCTGTGTACTTCCATGGGCCCATCCCCAGAAGCTGGATGTTCAGAGGATCATCAGGAAACTGATGCCGTTTGTGTCAGCTTGGTCTTAGCAAGCTATGGCACACCAGCCATTTCAGCTGCCAGGCAGTTTGATGAGCCCAAAATGAGCTCATGCATGCTGGTATACACTCTCAGCTCCTAAATGTTTGTGGACATGTTAGGAACAATTGGAATAAGCATTTGGTTTGGGAAACATGCTTCACCCTCAATTACAGTTCCAGGATCGCAAGCTTATTGAGGCATTTTTTCCTGTAACCTTCTGTATTCATTGCCCTACTTTCATTTCCACTTTCAGAACTGAAGTACGCACACTAACATGTTAGCAACAACTTCTGCCAAACTTCTTATGCTCTCTGAAGCCTCCATTTCCATAGGTGTTCGCTCTCTTTGGTGAGTCCTTGGTATCTTCCTACTCCCAGGCTATTCTTTAGTTCGTGATGGTGAACCCCTTGTTTCCCTTACTGGCACCTTGTTTCCCTTACAGTTCCCTTCAGAAACCTCATCACTGAAGTCACCTTGCTCTTTGTGCAGGGAGTGGAGGATTTTCAGACTGCCACTCCATTAGCAATGTGCCTGTGTTTGCTGAAAGCTGGATCAGGGTGGATAACAGTACAGATGTGTTAGCAGGACCAGGGCAATACGTGCCCACCGTGCAGCCTGTGCCTGGAAGGACCAGGCCAGTGTGGGAAGAGCTTTTACTTCACTCTTCTCATGCAGAGGGGTACAAAGGTTCGACACATTAAGTCTCTTAAAAGTCATCTTTCTAAATCATTTGATGCTTTTAAAGATCACGTTTCTGCATTAACTTCCAACTTAAAACCAATCTTCTTGAGCAACCCGTGAAGTCAGAGAGGGAAGGAGAGGACAGCTGGCTCTCACGCAGCACACCTCGTTAGTGTGACCTGGCAGCACGCTTTCCTCGCTCTGCAGTGATCAAAGCCCTCGCTACGCCAGGCACCAGAGGTATCGCTGAGCTGCCTCGCTAACAGAGGGCTCTCAGCAGGGCTCGGGGCTGGCTCCCTGGGGCAGGGCTGCTGGCGCAGGGAGGTGCGCTGGGGAGGAGGCCATGCACTGGTGGGGTCCGTGTCATTGAGCCACGTCTTGCTCTTCCCCTCACACTCCTTAAACTGCTTTCCTTGGCACGTTTGTCCTTTGCTGTAAAGATACCGGGTCATTTGGAGGAAAATCCCAATTTCAAGACCAGCCCCACTGAAGGCATCAACTCTTGGCTGTTTGAGAAATAACAGAGTTTTTGGATACAAGCACTGTTTCCTGGAGCTTTTCCCTGAAAATAAAAGCAATATCTTTTTTTTTTTTCTTTCATTTTTTTCTAAAAATAACAACCCACATTTCCAGGAGAAATATAGGGCCAATGTGTTTGTTCACGTAAGAGTAAGCCACATGTTCAGGAGCTTGGCAGCCTTGGTTACAGGTTTGAAACAGGAGTGTGATGCAGTCCCCTGGTACAAGAAGGGCTCTTGTCAGCCTTGTGGCCAAAGACACTATTATTTCTGGTGACCGGCCATTCCTTTCCATCGTGGAGGGTGTTTTTGGTTATTATTGCACCAGAAAAAGGCTGGTGCAATAAAAATCCCTTTGCAAAAAAAAATCCTTTTCCAAAGGCATTCCCTTCCCTACAGGGCTGCTGGTCACCAGCCTGTTCTTCGGGGGAAAAAACTGCACCTTTGGAAAAGGATTTCAATAATTAAATTACAACTTACAAGACCCTGTGGGATTTGGGTTGTTAATGTTCCTGAGCATATAAATTACCTTGTTGAGAGATTTTTATTTTTGCCCCACTGGCGTTTTTTTCCTTCAGCGTGTTGTGTCCAACTGCTCCTCCAGATGGGGGAGAGGAGCGGTCGCAGCCCCCTCTGCAATGGGACCGGGATGGCGGCGGTCAGCGGGGAGCTGCCGTGGCACAGCTCTTCTGCTGCAGGCCTGCAAGATGCCTGGGCAGCCACAGCCACGGCTCCCAGTGCCATCACCAGAAGGTTAGATGGTGAGACTGGTTTGTCAGCGGCTGGACGCATGGCTTGTGGCCCCTTGGAAGGCGTGCCTGTCTGCCAAAGCCCAGCTGGTAGGCAAGTTTTGGAGGCACGGTATTTGTGCTGGCTATGTTAGGTTTTTCCATATTCTGGCTGCTCTTAGAAAAAAAAGAAAAAGCATAAGGAAAGAGCAAAGTCCTGGAGATCCTTCCTACACACTGCTCGTCTTTTCCATAATGTTATTTCTGATGTGGAGAAGCCTTTCTGGGGAGTAGGTAGGGATTTTATCCAGAACCGTTACTGTCATTTCTGCTTCCCATCAGGACCTAGCCTGGCATGCAGTGTCCAGCAGGTGTCAGCAAGCCTTCCTTGATCCTCTCAAGCAACTTGGCCTTGGTCAGTTTGTTGAGGTAGTGCAGTTCCCCTGCAACTCGAGCCTGTTTCATCCTTATGGTTCCCAATGGGCTACTTTCAAGGTGAAAATTCCTCCAGAGTTTGATACCAATTTTTACCCCTCCTGTCTTCTCAAGTTTTTCATTCCAAAGTACGATTATACCTTTTCTAATTCATAAGGTTGATACAATGCTATATCATACTTTGTGTGTCCAAATTAGCTAATGTTCTGTGTTTTGTATCGTTCACTACACCTTGTGGGGACAGGGAAAGGGTTTCAGAAGCAGAATAGATGCCATTCAAAATTCTGCCTTTGCATCAGGTCATGTGAAGTTTGTACTGAAACCCAAAGCACAGTGAAAAGGGATGAGGGCAAGACAAAGCTGGCAGTCATCATCCAGGCTCAAGTCAACCGGCGTTACCTTAGCATTTCTGGCAAGGAGACAGAGCAGCATGGAGCTACCAGGCAGTAGGCTTCTCCTGGAGGTACCAGGGCAGAGCTTGGCTCAGAGCAGTGCTCCATCTCACAGCCTTTCACACATAGGTAGTATTTTTCTCATTCGTGTCTTCCCATTACACTCTGTAGACTGAAGACTACCTCAGGCAGAGACGAGCCTTGATTAGAGAGAGATGTGAAGCCTTTGGGATTGTGATGGTTTTGTCTTCCCTTCCAGTCCATTTCCAGGTCTCTCTCCCTGCCATTACTTTCCACCTGACTTTGATTTTATGTGCTGCATCCCATCAAATTGTGTTTATCCAGACTCTAAAGGTACCTTTCCCCTTTGATTTTGCTTGATTGTAAATCAAACCTGACCATGTGTTCTCTTGTAGTGCTTTCCCATGTCTTCAGGTCCAGCCTAGTTTGTATTTCCCCTTTCAGACACCACAGGCAGGAGGCTCAGTACCTGTGAAACTCATCCTTGCTCTCCTTAGGGCTGTCACATTCTAGTGCATTTCCTTTCCTCCACTGACACAGCAGTGAATTGTTTTCGTGTCATTGTGATTCTTCTTCCAGCACTGCACCATCTGAATAAAGTTAGTGAAGTCGTTACTGGCATAAGACACAAGATGCTTACCTGATAGGAGGCAGCCATGCGATGCTGAGATCTGCCAGGCTGCACCGTCAGGGGGACCTGGCTCTGAGGCTGAAACGGCACAAGCATAATTGAATATGGTGAGTGGATGTAGATGGGGACACAGATGGTACAAGAAGCTCCAAATTCCCTTTAGCCAAAGGCACTTGACGAACAGGACAGCTTTTCTCAGCCTGTCTCGTAATATTTATGCATTCTACATATGTGAGATGTTCCAAACTTTCATCTCCAGAATAGCAGTAACAGAATGAGTAGCACTGCCAGCCAAAGGAAAATTAAATCCCTAAAGAAGTGATTTATAGGATGTAAATCACTTACGATAATGAATGTAATCCCGTCGAACAAGTTCTTCATTATAATAACTTAACAGTCATCTGTTGATTTTTTTTTATCATATCATAAATGCAGTCTCTGCAGTTTTGTAACAGCATTTATTCTCAAATGATGTTGAAAAATATCTGTCAGAGTAAGTCTCATCCTATACACAAAGGGCAAAGCTCTGCATTCTTTCTAATTTTTTAAGAAGAGCTTGTGAGGCTGCCCATTCTTCCCGTCTGTGTTGAGCACTGGTTCTGTGTGCAGCATCTCTGCAGCACCAGTCTCTTGCTGTGAGCTGTAATAAGCACACACGTAGTAAG
The DNA here is from genome assembly GCF_009819795.1 of Aythya fuligula. NCBI lineage: Eukaryota > Metazoa > Chordata > Aves > Anseriformes > Anatidae > Aythya > Aythya fuligula. Next base: position 12,785,205 of record NC_045567.1, on the reverse strand, counting down.
GTTGTCCAACGTCGTGTGGAATAAGTCAGTCAGCAGAGACCCACATAGCAGTTTTCAGCAAAGGGTATGTGCGTGTGGTGGGCAAATAAGTAATTATAATGCTGAGAGCTACAATTAGAAGTTAGATATTTATTTTGCAGACTTAGCTGTGATGTGCTAATCCCTTTCTTAGTACAGAAGAATATTTATTTTCTTCTGTACCTAGCGTTCAGCTTTGAAGTTGTGCAATAACATCTGCTGCTGACCAGAGAAGATGTTTTAATTCTAATACATCAATTGCAGCTTAGACTTTAGTTGAGACTCTATTAGAAGCCTTGCTTTTCTGTCAATTCCCTGGTTTGAATCAACATCCTTTTCCCTCTGAAGACCCTAACCCTTAAGGCAATGGATAAAAATCTCGTATTTTTTGGTGCTACGCTAATTAGCTATTTTAATGAGCATTTAATTACCTGACTGCTTAAAACACTGTTTATGATGTCAGGAGAAAACTTCAAGTAAGAAAAAGGAAACACAATTTAAACAAAATCAGAATCCATCCCAAGTTCTTTATCCTAACCTGAACTAAACACGAGCACATTTGGAGAGCTGGAAATCGGACAATACTTTTATGGCTGTTGTATCAGCTTGTTTTCCTGCACCTCATCTGGACATGGAAATACAGCTGCATCAAAAGAGCAAGTAGGAAGGACAAATGTGAGCAGCATAAGAAAAGCAACGTGGATGTGTTTGCATGTATGAGATTAAGCAGTGATTTTTCTGCCTGTTTCTCTGAATCCAGACTTTTGAATAGGTTTGTGTGCAGACCAGGAAGCCTGTAGTTGAATTTTTGTGCCTTACGGTGTGAGAACCTGAAGCCATAGCTCAGGCTCTCAGCTGTTTCTGAGCTGTGTTCCCCATCAACAAACTACCCAGTCAGTCTTAAGAGTGCGAATGATTTGTTTCCATTTTTTAATCTTGATTTTTACTTCAGTAGTTCCTCTTGCTTATCTCTTTCATTTTACCCTCTCCTATTTTTTCTGTTTTTAAAGTTTTTAAAAGGAAACACTTTTGAGTATTAATGATTGTGTATGTTTACATCCATCATATGATGAAGGGTAGAATTTAGGATCTGCTGGATGTTTTCTGAAATCCCACTGAATTTAGTAGGAACACTTCTGTTTTCAGTTGGACCTCTAGCTGTGAATACTGCCTCCCTTTTCACAAAAATAGCTACTGCTAAGCAGCTAGCAGTGTCTTGTTTCATTCAACCTATTATACTGTTTTTTATATCTGTTGCATTTCTTTTCTTTCTTGACATGCATTAAGGACTTTTTTTATGGTTTGGTTAATGCCTTTATGGAAAGCACTGTGTGCAGTGCAGATACAATTAGAGCACGTTCAGCAGACTGCATATGTGCAGCAGCATCTGGCTTTATGTGTGGGGTGTGTTTATTTCTAAGCTCAGCTCAAACATTTTTCTTTGACTACTTTTTTTTTTCTTCCATGTGCAGCAATTACATATCTGATTTTGCTGAAAAGTATAACCGTATCTTGAGGAGCATCATGCTAAGGGAAGTGTCTGTAATCCTCTGTTAACGTTAAAATGGGTTCTGCCATGAATACAGTTTATTTTCCTGAGCTGATACATAACAAACTGATTCATCTTGACAGACTCACTTGTATAGCAGCACATCATCCAAGTGGTTCCCACTGTGGCATCGCTTGCATTTAATTATAAAAAAATGTTTTGAACAGTTGAGAATGGAAAATGTTGGCTTAAGTACAGGTTCAAATCCCAGAACATCACTGAAAAATTAAAAGATCTGAGCTGACATGGGAACATTCACATGCACAGAAGTATTCCTGAGGTTTAGACCTCACTGCTCATCTGTTACACTCCCAGGAAGCTTTTTAAATGTTTTGATATAATTAGTTTTCTCAACTGGGAACAGGGATGAGGTTATGAAGAGAAGTCTGATGCGCAAGCTGAATTACATTAAAGACTGTGAAAAGTAAGTGATTTTAATGAAAACAACCGAGAAGTGTTATTCCCTACCACAGAGCCCTCCATGCCCTTGGCTTTCAGCGTGGACACTATTCATCTGGCAAAGGCGCAAATTCCAGATTTCCTGCTGAAGAAGAAAAAATACTAAATGTTGCTGTAGGCAACTTGCCATTGCACATTATTTCTTATGAAACATGTTTTTGTAGCTTGAGTTTTGAGTCATGCCATTTTTTAAGGAACGTGGAGGGTGTGTCAGGGTAGTGGGGCTTGTACTCAGTGTGAGATTGGGCAACGCACCGCCAAGCTTCACATCAGCTTTTTTTGTTCTCTTTCTTATCTGTCTGTCACTTGCCTCTATCTTATGAATCATTTGCCTGAAGGGCATTTTATAAAACCCCCCACAACAGGTGCCTAATGCTAGATTTAAGTATAAGAGGGCTTTTTAAATTTTTATCTTTAATACTCTGCTTTTCTCGTTAGCTTTAGGCTTAGCAAGCCCCTGAATTACGCAGCCTCACCTGGAGGCTCTCCTTGAGGTTACCACAATGCTTTAGTCATGGCTTTGTATGTAACAGACACGTTATAATGAAAGCAACCCCAAATCCTGTCTGTTAAAGCCCAAATCTTGTCATTATTATTTCTTTGTATCTATGTGCATGTATACATGAAACAGCATAATATATATATATATATATATGAACTTCAGGAAAAAAAAAACACCACCACCACCAAAAAAAACAAAAGCATATACCATATGTAAAATACACCCTAGAAATTTTCCTGGGAAATTAAACTCAAAATTAAATACTGTTATGTCCAAATCTTGCTGCATTGGCACAGTGCTCATTGAGCACTATCAGCAAGGCTGTAATTTCACCACTGCACTCCACCCTCAACCTCACCTTGGCCAACCTACTCTTGCAGCTTTTTATGTAACGGATCTTTTGGCAGCTTCTCACTCATTCTCTTTTCGCCTTCACCAAGCAGCTTGCATTCCTGGCTCACCACTTTTGCCCTGCTTAAATGGTTATGGTAGACCTGTCATAAGCATCAAGCTCTGTTAGCTGGAAGCAGGCTAAGGAGGAGCACAGGCAGCTGAGTGTGCATTATGTAGGCATGGGCGCAAACAGGTAGGCGGACAATCCCAAGGAAGATTTGTCAGGTCATGGATAAATTATTGACAACACGTAAAACAATGGCTAAATTAATATTTCACTGGTTCCAGAGGTCACTTTCAGTTGCTTCTTTTTTTTTTGTTTGCTTGTTTAAACCTTGCATACCTTGCTGGGTTGTGACTTGGCATGAAGGGGCAACACTTGGGAAGCGTTGCAGCTTAAGTAGCCAAGACTCAGGAGTGGCTCCATTATAGGGTTATATTATATATTGTGTTTTCAGTTAGCTGCCCAGAGTGAAAAAGACATATGGAAAGTTTGCTGTCTGCCTTTAGCTGCTGCTATATCTGCTTTTGTTTGCTAGGTCTTAAAGTCAGCCCTAAAAAAGCATTATGTGCAGGCCAGGCCAGTACACGCCTCCTGAAACCCCATTTCTCCAGTAATGAACTGGTAAGAAAAAGCCAAGCCTTTGTGATTTATGAGCTGATTGCTGGTAATGCGGTGTCAGTAAGGTGGTAATTTGCATGACTTATCCAAAGTTATGTGGAAAAATTGTAGCTGAGTGTTAAAATTGAATAAAGGTACCTTTAAAAAGTAGGTTAAAGGACTAAAGAGTTTCCAGTGCTGCTGCCCAGTACTCAAAAGTGATTCTCACCCAGCTCTAAATGTACATTTCCCTTGACAGAAACATGCATCGGTAACAAATGGAATGGTTGGTTTGCTGGTTTGTATACGGTAACAATTACAGAGCATGCTGCTATCTTGCTCAGGAGGAGAAAAGGACTCTTTTGTTTGTACTTGCTGTCACGTATGGCAGGTGATGGCCCTCTGTTTGCCATTTTCTATTCAGGGTGGCCGTGGGCTGGTCCCCAAGCCACCGTATTGGCCTTGTGCGGGTGCGAGACATTTTCCCCCTCCACAGCATGGATGCCACAGGAAACCGTGGAGCCTGGCAGGGTGAGGGGGGATGCAATCCATGGCTGCAAGTAGAAAAGATCGATGGCATTTTGGGGATTGGTTTTTATGGAAAAAAGCATAGGTCAGAAGGAGCAGCCCCTGTGCTCTCAGTGAGGCTGGGATACGCACGTCAGCCTTGCTCGGAAAACAGCATGTGCCAGCTTTCCCCAGGTGGGATAAGCTTGTCACATTATTCCAAGGTGGTAAATACCCAGTAACAAACAACTGGGAGCTGATTTGTTGAGGGTCTTAGTTTTGGTTGACAGATCTCTATTGCTTCTAAATGGCTGCATCTTTTTGAAACGGTCAGGCACTAATTTGGGCTTGTTACAGCTGCAAAACAGCCTTCTGTGGGCAGGTGCTCTGATGCTGCCCAGGGCTGAGGCTGAGTTTCGGAATGACGTGTGGCAGCCTCTCACCAACTATCAGCGCTTGCCAAGGAGCGCCTGAAAAATGCAGGTTTCTTTCACTGAGATCATAAAGAACCTAACAAAAAGACACACTTCTCAGACAAAACAGGGGGGATTACATCAGTTAGAAAGCATGCTATGCTGAAACCTCCAACTCAAACCAGCTGATGTAAGCACAACATATCTGATTCCACCTAGGTTATAGAGCTGTCATCAGCTTTGGTAGGCTGCAGGTACTGGGAATATTTCTGTAATGACCACGGGCACCAGCACTCTCGGGTCCTGGAGAAAAAGAGGGCTTGTTTGGGAGGGTAAAGAACTGTTGAAGAGGTGTGGGATGAAGAAATGCATTTCTGCTATTCCTTGGCACCATTTGCTGTAGAACTGCAAGCACATGGTTTAAAAGAAATAAATATATCCCTCCAGAGAAGATAAACATACTAGAGTAAATGTTCATGTTGTTGCTGAGAGATTCTGTAACAGGATTGAATGTGTGCTGAGAGAGAGATGTAACACTTGTTCGAGCTTCAATTCAAACGTAATGGGTGCTGTTTAAGCACAGGACAATGAAGCAGCCCTTGGTCCTCACAGAAAATGCAGTAGGGGACAGGGTGGAAATGCTAATCTGAAAGACACAATCACAGCATCGCTGATACTTTGGCAGGCTTAGAATGATTTAGAAGAGAGGAATTGCATGGATACTTGTGTAAAACATGCCTTACATCCTGGTTGGCCAAGTACTGCAGACAGGATTGCTCCAGAATACAGTGGTGACCCTCACCTCTGTCCCTGGGGTCTGAGATGTTCCCTGTATCCTAAAGAGAGCGAAACTCTGCTTTCCGCTAAACTCCTAGACAAGCACTTCCCCACCAGAAACGCAAGTTTCTACACTTCTTGGGATACAACTGATGAAATCTAACTGCCTGTGGCATGAAAGAAGGTCAGGCTCTGTGACCTCCAGGCACTTCTGCGTGCAGGCTCTCTGCAGCTGGGAAAGCATCATGCTGATGGGGACTTGAATTTCCTTGTCAGCAGCTTGTTCTTGGAAGTGCCCTGCTTCCCAGAACCCAGCTTCAGTCCGTGAGACAGGCTGGGTCTAAGGGACTCGTTGCAAGATGAGGGTGATGCGGTGCTCGGAAAGATAGGCTTTGGGGGCAGGCATAGCAGGTCTGATGGTTTCAGTTCCTGTGCAGCCTGCAATGTTTAAACCTATGTTATCAGTGCAGTGCGGGGGGAGGACTGTTTGTAAGCCTCATCCAGCAGATCCTTGCTCTTAATGAAACACATCACAGGATCTCCAGCTTTTACCATGCCAGCTTCTACGTGAAGGAAATACCTGGAGGCAAACCTGTCTGGCAGGGAAGTAGGTGCTTCTCTTCTCCAACAGCTATTGAGTCCCGCAGGGTTTGCTTTATATGGGCGGCTGTTCTTTGAGGCTTTTCTTCTAAAAGCAACATCTGCAGTGTTTCTGTGATGCATTGATTTCATCTGGAGAAATGCAATTTATTGTTGCCATCAGCTTTTGAAGAAAGAAAAGGATTGTTTAGCATGGGACCCCATAGATTAGGTCAGTTAAAGCAGATGTCTCCTGAGGTTTCTTTAACAAAAAGAGTGGAACCATTAAATTGATGAGGAGTCTCCTTTGCCAAAGCTATGTAAATTCTTTATGAGCAGCTTATGGTTAGCTCCTGTACAAGTTGATGGCACTAAGTAGAATGAATACATTGAGTGGACCCCATCAAAACCCCACAAAAGCAATTCTCACTTCCCAGTGACGTGGTGCGCAGTGTGTGGCGCGTGCTGGCAGAGCTTGCACCTGCTGGCCCCTGGGTGTCAGTGTTCCTGAGCAGGAGCTCAGGTTGGCCTGAACCCTGCGTGAGCAGTCAGTGTTAGGCTGTGAAGCTGCAGATTCACTTCTCTGGGAGAGGAGCTCCCTGGTTTGGTTTGCAGTTGTGTTTGTGTTTGCTGTTTTTATCCCACGGGAGAGTCTTGGGTTGTGACTCAGCCAAATCTCTTGGTGCTTCTCGAATGTTAGGTGGGACCAAAATTCCTGGGAGCTGGTGGTTAGTTGGTAATGTAACAGAGCTTTCTGGCTAGCAAACTGCACCGAAAGTTTATTGAGTACTTCTGCAGAAGAATCTTCTTGAGTGCAGTCAGTACCCACGTCAGTCTGTTCTTCGAGGCAATGAGATGGTTTGAAAAAGCCACGCTGTAAACCATGCTTTGCTGGTTCTGTTGCACAGGAGGAAACCCCCCTGAGCAGCAGAGAAGTTGCTTCACCAGGCTGGTGCCAGTTTGTGGATTGTCCCTGGGAACACTGGCCACAGCTTGCACAGGAGATGAGGAGTGTCAAGCATAGGAGAGACTTGCCAGTTAGGGTGTAAAATGACTCTAGTCAGATATTTGTAATTCATCCAATCAGTTCATGAAAAGGCTGGGACGGAGGAGTTGTCAGAGCTTTGTAAAAGAGTAGACCTGATTTGAATGTCAGCCCGGGATAGATTCATAGTCCTTTCCTGAAGAGGTTCTGCCTGCTGGCATCTCGCGGCCTGCCCTCAGGACCTGTGTGTATGCTGGTGTGGTTGGTAGCTGGAAGTTGACTCTAAGTGCTGCTGGTGCAAGGTGAAGCACAGGAACACAAACAGCAACAGCAACAAAGTTCATGTCGAACCTCTTGAAAAGTCAAAAAGCAGGGCCTCAGGTGCAGGGTCATGTTTCTTAAGATAGAGGTGCACTTAAGCAAATCATTTCTCTTTATTGTCTTTAAGCAATGTTTCACGTATCTTGGGCAAAACCATGGCTCAGAGGCAAAGTGCCTCACACAGTGCTTGGCTTAACCCAGCTGGCAGCGCAGCACCACGCGGCCGGGTGCTCCCCCCCCCATGGGATGGGGCAGAGAACTGGAAAAAGGGTAAAACCTGTGGGTTGTGTGACCAGCATCATGCTCATCCTGAATCCAAACCTCAGCACCGTACCGGCTGCTGGGAGGAAAATTAACTCTCTCCCAGCCAAAACCAGGACACTCATTAAGGCTGGAGATTGTATGTCAGCTGCACGGTCTCAAACACGTTTACACTGTTTAGACTTGAAGTTACCAGCTCATTTCTTCAGTGATAACTTTCTCGAAATGTTCTCATCTTCCCCACAGAGTTCCCTCAGGGCGAGGAATACTTTGCAGTACGTGGGAATTGAAGGGATTCGTCTTCATACAATGTTTTGTTAGTCCCATTGTTTGTATGCACTGGATTGCCTAGGAAACCCTAATAATCTCGTTAAAATAAAGATTTAATCTTTCTGCAGCGTTAGGGCTAGTTCAAAAAGCCAGGCTCACATCGGCTGCTCGTCCCCCTTAGAGAGCACGTTCCTTTGGATGGGCTCGCTGCCTGGAGACCCCGCAGAGCTTGTCACAGGCAGCTGCCCAAGGCTTTGGTCGGGCAGAGGCTAAGCACCCGCAAGGACCGGCTGCACAGACTGCTGTTTGGACAGGGCCATGTGCAGCTGGAGGAAGCCTCCAGGAGAGCCCAGGGCCCAGGATGAGCAGATTTTTGTGTGGTGGCCACTCCTCAGGATGCCCAGCCGGCTGCAGCAGTGCCCAGCTGGTGGCTGTCTCCCCAGACCTCTCCTGCTCCCAGCAGAACTGGAAGCGGTGGCAGCCGCATTGCTCTGCATTTCCCAGGCTGGTGTGGCCAGATCCATCAGCCACCCCTCACGGTGCTAAAACACCGCAGTTGGCTCTTCCTCCTTTCTTGGCCATAGCTCTTAATTTTGGATTGCGCTGGGTCATTTGTCCACGCGTAGTTAAGAAATCAAAACCAAAGCGCTGACCTCTGTTGACATCCAGCAGCTCCTTCAGACAGCCCCATCCTTTCTTCTCTTTCCCGTTTCTTCATTTGCACTTTAAAGAGCAGGCTGCTGCTCCGAAGGCTACTGAGCTGCTGATGGAATAAAACCTGCCACAGTTTGAAGATAATCAACAAAGTTAGTCCATGAAACAATTTCTAAGATATAAACAAGATCAAAGCACTATCAGATGTGGACACCAACAGGCTAGGCTTTGATAATTTAATCTACAAATTACCAGTTTTAAGGCAGTTGATGTGTTATTTCTGCAAACTAGGGGACAGACCCTGCTGTACTTTCTTAATCCATTAAAAATAGAAGAGATTATGCCCGAGGAATGTGCCACTCAGGCTGAGTGAGGCTGGTTAACCCTTTCTCTGAATATCCCTGATTGCAGCTTGCTGTTTCCCTCTATGCCGATCTAACTGTGTGCTCAGCAAGGTTGGTGCAGACAAGGCGAACACACGGCAGCTCTCAGGAGTGTGTGCATTCCGTGGGAAAGACCTGTGATGATCTCAGCAACTTCTTCCTTTGCTGGATGTGCCTTTCTCACTTCTGCTCTCAGCCCAAGAGACCCATCCTGCTTATTCGCAGCCTGTCTCTGGTTGTTTTCAGCACATCTCCTCACTCTCCTTTCTGCCTGTCCCATCTCACGCTAACCCCTTGCTCTTATTTTCCACCTCCAAGCAAAGCTGTACCCACTGCCCCATTCTCTCCCCCTGGGAGGGACAAGCAAGGTTTGTGTCTGGGTGGGAGGGGAAGAGGAGCCGTGCAGCTCGGTGCGAGGCGAGCAGTGCTGCAGGACTCAGCTCAGGTGTCCAGGGCCTGCTCTGCTCAGCTCCGCTGGGTGCTCTGGTGCCTCTCCTGGTGAACTGGTGGTGATCCCGGCGGCGACAAAAGCCATTCACCTTGCACCTCTGGGTGGAGGAGGCTGATGAGGAGGTGGGCAGGTCTGCGAGCATTTCCCTCTGCTGGGCTGAGAGCTGGTGTTTGGCCTGGCCGCTTCCCATGCTGAGGGCTGTTTGGAGAACGTCCCGTGGGGAAGGGAGGTGTCTTCAAGCGGCTGCGAGTTTTCTTTTCTTTTAGATATAATAATACAGAGTAACCCCTCTCATTTTGTAAGTCAGTCTGTTTTATTGTCTGTATTTGCTCAGCCCAAATTAATTCAGTGTGTTCTCAAGCCAAGAGAGGTTAACTGGGCCCCGCCAAAAGTCAACAGTGAATCTGGTAGTAGATACATTCTTTTCTTTCAGTAATGAAAACACATTAAAGATCAGGAGGAGCAGCTCTGAGGGAATGGATTTTGCTGTGGAAGAGAGACTTGGAAGAATTGTAAACCTCAGGGCAGAGAGCCTGGGAGAAGCAAAGAGATGACACATCTCCTGCTGCCCTGCTTCCTCCCCAGTGTCCCGAGAGCTGCTCTTGAAACACTTCCTCCTGCTGCTGACGAGCATTTATTGTGGCCTTTTTATGAGAGAAAGTTCAGGAGTGAGCATTTCTATTTCTGATTATCAGTGCCAGCCTCTTCCCAACCGTGTGCCACCCAGCACCCTTCTGCCAATTAATTTTCTCAGTAATTTCCTCCCGTGCAAATGCAGCCCTTACGGGGTGATGTGCCAGTGTCACCGTGTGGCCGTGTCATTGCAGAAGGACAGGCACCGGCACCCTGGCTTTTTGCACCTGCTCGCATTGAAAAAAGCAATTTTGGCAGCCTGCAGGGTTGCAAACAAAGCAAAAGCGAGTGGGATGCAGCTTAACATGCAGCCCTGTGCCATAAAACAAGGCAGGCTGTGTGTTTGAAGGAAACATCGCGTGTTCAGGGCAGCTCTTCCCATGTAGCTGATGCCTCCGTCCCTGCCAGCTCTGGCCACGCACTGCCATCGTCCTGGCGAGCACGGTGACATGGGGACTTCATTTAACCATGTGCCCAGGGCTGGCACCAAGGGATTATGGTGTTTTTTAAAAACAAAAGAGTTCCCAGGCCTTCAGAGTGTAATGACTGACCCATCCAGCAAACACACATAAAAATAACAAAGCCTTTGGTTTTTAGAGATCCAAAGGGGTGCCTCAAGAACCCTCTTTAGCCTGAGCTAAAACCTGGCCCAGCAGCAGGCAGCGCTGCATCAAGGGGTTTCCCAATAGGAAGACAAAAGGATTCACTGCCGTGGCTCCTCACCACCGGGACCTGGCAGCCTGCAGCTCCGTGCTGAGCTCCTGATCCCATATATATTAGGATTCTCCCTTTCACACAGCCGTTGTGCCGCACAAAGTTTCCCGTCGCTCCTGCCCGATCCGGCAGGCAGTACAGCAGTGGGGCAGTGAGGCTGCAGGACCCCGCACGCCCTTGGTTTTATGGCTGGGTAGGGCAGCAAGTGCCACGCTCGGCTGCAACCGCAGCAGCAGTGTCACAGGTAGAATGTAAATGACAGCAATTAGCTTCCATGGGGTTTGATCATGTGATTTATGGTGCCATTAATAATAACTGGGTGTTTGTTATTGCAGTAGATCAACAGAGCTGCAATCCATCAGATCTATACCAGACATGAAATTATAGATTATGGGTGTGGAGAAAATTGGAAAAGGAAAGAAATGTTTGTAAAATCTGCTGATCTTACACATTCAGCGAATATTCCTGGGGACACTTTGCTATCTGTTGTTTGCTGTATGAAAGCACCAACATCCTCACTGAGCCACTGGGGATCCTTTCTCTTTCGTGCTTGCCTCAGGAAACCTTTTGCCCTTGTTGCTCAGACCTGATGTACTTAGCACACACCAATTAACCACTCCAGAGAGCAGGTTTGGTAATGTTCCCCCCTAGGTGGAGGGGCGCGGAGGTGCAGGGGGGCTCTGCAGCTTCCCCCCCACACCTCCATGAATGTCACTGCAGTGGCCCAAGGTGCCGTGGTGCCAGGGGTCCCTCCCTGGGGGTGTTTTGCCCTGCCACACAGAGAAGCGAGATTGGTGCTGGCACATGGGGACTGGTACAGGGCAGGGGAAGGTGAGGGCAGCAGTCAGGGGACTCCCAGGGGTGCTTGCCTGCACCCTAAGGCCCAGGGCTGTTGGCGCTGTCTGCAGTGCTTGAGAGCATCCCTGGTGGCAGTGCTCTTCTCCCTGGGGGCCGGTTTCCAGCCAGCAGCTTTGCCGTGCTGTTTGTTAACAAGAGGGCCCTTCGTGTCCCAGGGTGTGTTCGGTCTGGCCCCTGTTCTTCATGCTCAGGGACCTGTGTGCCAGGGCCCTGTCAGCAGCATGGAGCAGTTGAAGGCAGTGCTAGTGAAAATCGCTTCTAAAAAAGCTTCTCCTGAGGCTTTCTGAAATGGTTTAGGAATTGTTTACAACTGCGCTTCATGTTAAAACTGGTAGTAAGCTCCAGCACAAAGGCTGGTGTTCCCCCCCCACCTCCAATCACCCCCCTGCCCCACGAGAGCCATGCCACCCAAACCTATCAAAACCTGTGGCAGGCAATGAGAAAACAAAAGCAAACTACAAACAAAGGCTGTAGTCCTACAAAGCTCAGATCTCACAACTGGTTAAACTGAGACCTCTCCCATTGCCTCCTGTAGGACAACCAGCATGCTGCAGGTTAAGCACAGGCACACATTGTTCCTGAAAATGTCAATTTGTGGAACAAATAAGTTGTAAGTTCAATAGGAAATGGCATCTGCGTTAGTTTAAGAAAAGCTGTATGTGTACCAAGCGAGCAGAACGGGTGCTTGGTGGTCTGGAGTGGGAACTGAGGTGGGCTCCCAAGGTGCGGGGTGGAGGCACCGCTGCACTGCAGAGTTCCTGTTGCGTGCCCAGAGGATGCACAGGCTGTCAGCCTGTGGTCTTGCTATCACTTGAGTGGTTTAGTGGGAGGATTTAGTGCACTGTGAAGCCCCGGGCTTGCTTTTTTCAACTTACAGAAACATCCAAAATGTAGAAGTAGAAGACCTATGTGATGACCCTGACGTTCTTTTAGGAATTAATGGCACCCAATGTAGCCTTTTAAGACTGTTGAACAGCAAAGAAGGAGTAGAATTATGACAGTAAATGAAGAGAAGTTTCATATTTTAAAAAGATTTAAGGTCTATTAATGGAACAGTTTCAGGCAGAGCCCTCTGCCCATGTTGGCTCCTAAACCTTCATGAGCCTGAACACAACACCTCGGGCTGCAAGTTCGACATTGCTAAAAGCTTGCGAGCCACAGGACTGCGAAACTTTCCTTGTAGCCATAAATGATTATTTTGTCTTCCCTTGCAGAAAATTGTGCCTTAAATGCAGTGTTAGCCAGGGGCTGTACCTGCAGCGTTCACTTAGTGGGTTGGGATGCCTCAACCACCATGCAGGGATGTGGCAGATGCCCGCTGCGGCCCTCGGGGCACGGAGCAAGGCCTACAAAAATGGTTTTTTATTACTGTGCTGCCAAATTCTAATAAGTAATATCTTAGCAAAACAAAAATCTTTAAAAAAAACTGTGAATGCTGTTTTCAAAAGTCATGGTTCTGTATGCAGTGTTTGTATCAATAGCAGTGTTGATATCAATAGCAAACACAGTGAAGTATTTGGAAAACTCAGTACTGCAATGAATTGATATTTTTCATATCAAAACAAACAGAAATCCTAAAGCTGATTTGATTAAATCGAAGAAACTGATATTACAGATTTTTCATTTGCTTTTTTTTTTTTTTTCATTTGCTTTTATGTGTAGAAATTGAATGTCATCTAATTTTGCTTCTATTTGTGAAATTTCATGTTTGCCGAAACCAGCTCTTTCCAATCATTCCCTCCTTCCCCTGGGATAGAGCGGTGTTAAAACGCAACACCACACATCATTTAAGTAAAAGCAATTAGCGGTTTTGCTTTGTTTATGGACAAGATGAGCAGTACTTGATATCCTACCTAAATTATCACAGATTTGACTTTTATGTAGTGTGACGTTACTGGAGAACCGAGCCTTCTGCAGTGGCAGATGACCCAAGTTTGCAATAAATTCTCAGGGAAAAGAGTTCTACCACATGTTCTTCACCCGTTCCTTGTGTCTGCCAAATGCTTCCTCAGTAGCATGGGTTTTGTAGGAAAAAAAAAAAAGGCAGAAAACAGCACAGGCAGCAGTGCTCCCTCATTCCTGCAGGGAGTGCTGCAGCAGGAGATGTTAGGATGGGGCTGGTTGCTGCCCCAGTGGGTCCTTGCTGGCTGTTTTCAAGTGGAAAAGGCGTATGGGCTGGGTGTCAGAGGAAGACCTTTGAAGTGACACAACCTGCGGAGTAGTGCCCTCTTATTTATGCAGTAAATATACCGTGAGTTTTATATTCAGTGACATATGGTGATTTAAAGGACTCTGAATTGCTAAGGAAAACTAATTTAATTGAAGTCAAACATGAAAGTACAGGGCAGAACCAAATACCACTTTAGAAAGCAATTCAGAGTATTCAGCTGATCTTACTCTAATAAGGATTTATTTTCGACTTTATGATTATGGATTTTTATAGTGTCACATCAACATAAAGGGCTTTCTTCACAGCAAGAGCAGAACAGAGGAAGTCCAAGTATATGAGACCCAGTGTCCTTCAGGGAGTCAGTGGTAAACATGGTCTCCGAGGCAGAAAAGTTCAAATATAAACCAACTGTGCTCACTGTGGGGAGGAAAAAGAATACAGTGGCGTGATTATACTTGAGAATACAGCTGGTTGAAGACCAAAATCAGTATCATTATCTCCAATGCCTACTACTACAGAGATATTTCAGAAACCCATTCAACCCTCATGTGGCACACAGAGACAAAAATAAATCTGGAAGTGATCCGGCATTGTTTTCGAGAGGCCTATTCTTGGATATCTGTTTAATACCGGACAGCAAAAGCCCTTCAAACCCATTCAAAGCCACAAGAGGGAGAAAAAAAAAAAAGTGGATGGGGGAAGGGAGGGCAAGGCAAGGCAAGGCTTGGGTTTAGGGGAAGTTCTGTAAAACCTAATAATGTACATGGCTGGGGGTGTTCAAAATGAAGCTCCAGGTCAGGGACCTGTACTAGATCCTCACCAAATGGCTGCCATGGGGAGCTGCTCAGAGCCAGGGAGCCTCTCACCTCTTCGTTAGCAGCGGCTGTGGCTTGGCGTCATTAGGCACTTTAGATAAAATTAGCAAGGAGGCACAAGTCTTGTGATTCAACCTACACTTGCTTTTCATCTAATTGTCATCCTGCTAATGAGCACCAAATAGCTTTGCTAGTAATAACAACGCTTTAGCATGCTCTAAGCATCATCTCGAGTGAACCTTTTAAACAGCCTGTGTTAAAAGGATTAGAAAAAGGAGTGCTGGTAGATCAAACCAAATGATAGAAACGCCATGGGCTAAAAATGTTAATTAGACTTAGTTAAACATTTCAGTAATGCAGCTGAAAGTTAGTTACAAAGCACAAGCTTTTGGCAGTGCGTGTCTTCTCCAAGCAGTCTCACCCATGTGTCTGTTGTATGACTGGAGCATCTGCAGGCAGGGGAGCAGAGAGGAATGGCTCGGCTTATGTCTGGTTAAAACTGAACCCACATTTCTTTCTCCCATCTCACACTGAAGCACAAACTGTTGCTGTAATTTAACAAAGTTAAAAATTCAGCAAATATTCCTTTCCTTCCCATGGTCAGCAGGGAATTATAACACTGGACATGTGTGGGGCTCCAGCTGCTTTGGTAGGAAGGTGCTCACACCTGATTGCCTAGATCCCATCTGTGCTGGTGGGCTCAGGGGTTATCAACCCTTCAGACATTGATGGCCTCATGCTCTGATGGAAGGCAGCTTCGTTTCTTGCTGCTGTTAGTGTATTTACAGGAAAACACGGATGAGCTTTGTTCCCAGCCACTCGCATTCAAGGCTCAATTCAATTGCATTCCCATGCGATCTGCCAAATTAGAAGTATGTTAGTAAGAGTGTAACAGTTCCTGCTCGGCCTTACGGGTTAGCTGTTAGACTTGACAAAGTAGTACAGCATAATCAAAAAATAATAATAATCACAGATAAGGTCTCCTTTAATGTTCCTACCAATTATTTCACTCTAAGGCACTTCTTTAAGGAAACAGCTTTTGCTTTCTCATTTGTTGAGCATGAATTGGTACAGTAGTTCCCAGGGCCATTTATTCAAGAGATCTCTAATAAGTAAGTTGCAGCTATTTGGCTTCTCTTTCTTGTTCTGACTCTTTAGCTCCTGGACACGTAGATCCATTCCGCCAATATTTTGTGACAAGTTTTTCTGTTGCTTTTTTTTTTAATGTATCACGCAAGTAGTTCTGTCAGCATAAGAACAAATGAAGTCAGTTTTTCAAGGGGATTGTATTTCATGCACAATTGACTTTCATATCAAAGAAGGTGCAGGATTCCAGTGGAGCTGTTCCCGCACTCAGTACGTTTGTATCAGCTGCCTCCTGCCTAAGTCCTTCGGGAGTCAGTAGGCTGAAAGCTCGCCAAGCCTTTCCCATGCAGGCAGCGTGCTGAGGGTCCTCCTCCAACTCCTGGCCTGCTCGTCCTCATTTCACAAAGCTGGTAGGAGCTGTTATCTCACTCCCTCTCTCTGTGTTGGTTGGAATCTGCCTGCAAGTTCCAGCTCCATGCTAGAGGACAGAGCCACCCAGGCAGGAAAGGGCTCTGTTGCTTTTTCCTGCTTACTCTATCTAGTTGCTCTGATTTCCTTGTGCATGTACAGCCTTCTGTGACAATTCATCTTGTTTGAGAGATGCTGCAGACACATTGCACGCTGTCAGCTACATCAGCTACATGAGATTGCACACACACACACACACACAAAAAAAAAAAAGCTTGTGAATGAGAGCCAAAGCCTGTGTTACAAATCAAGCAGCTACAAAGACCTTAAATGACTTCACCCATTTTGTCAACACCACAAAGAAGCAGTGGTTTGTGTCACTGTAAGATGCTGATTAAAGGAACTGAAGCAGTAACAGGCTTGCAAATGGCAGGGTTTTCCTTCCCGAGACATTTATAATGAAGGGCAGCAAGCTGGCCCCCAGGATTATAGCATGTTAATGTAATTGATTGACTAGGAGACTGAAGACTGAGGGTGGGTTTCATCTCACCTCAGCTAAGGCCTCCAGGTTTCTCATCATCACAATTGCCTAAACTTCCTCTGAAGTTAGTAAAAAGAGGTGTCTGCACTACTGATAAAGTTACGCTTAATGTTAGAGGAGGGCTTGGGGAGATGGAGATCACGCAAAGCAATTCTTTGTTTGTCAAGAGAAAATGACACCTAAAGATCAAGACAGCCATGCCAAATGCTTCAAAGGCTGAAGGTTTGGTTATCTGGTACATGAAACGGGGATGTTTCTCTTCTCTTCAGCTTACTGACAGGGCCACACAAATGCTACCCACTCCTTATGGTCCTTATCCTTTTCCATATGAGAGCTGTAAATGAAGCTAAATTGGCTTTTACCTCATTAGCAAGGCGCTGAGCTGCCTTTCCCTATTTAAGCGTGGTGGAGCTGTGTAAACAGAGAGTTGCCAAGCACGTGATTGAAGTGGGAATTAAAAGGGTGGAAAGCCTGCCATGTAAGTTGGTGGTTATATGCAGCAGTTAAACGGTGTAAGCAGGGATTTGGAAAATGGACAGTGAGAGCACGAGCCCCAGTCAGGGCAGGGGGGTTGTTCTCCTCCAGGGCCCCTCTGGCCAGCAGCTTCTGCATCCACCATGTGCTGGGAGAGGATTTTCTGCTCCCTGGAGCATCAGGAGAGGGCTTTTGGTTTGCTTGATCCATATTCAAACTGCACAGAAAAGTATTGTGTGTCCTTTTGAAAAGCTCACGGAACATAACCCCCTAATTGGTTTTCCCTGACACAAATGACTCAGATGAAATTCTCTGGGGAATGTACATCACTTGGCCACCTGAACATGCCCAAAATATATGACTGCTTTAAAGTCCTCCTGTTGAAAGGAGACTGGAGCTGAAACAGATGATTGGGCCATTGATCTGAACCCAGATGGAGCATCCTGAGGGAATCAAAGGAAAATTGTCAAATTACTGCCCACCCCAACAGGCACGAAAATGTCAATACCTAGGAGGTTCCCCTTAACAGAGTTCTAACGGGTACTGCTCAGCTTGGCTTCTCATCTAGTGCCTCTGCCCAAGGCCAACAGTAAGCCCCATTTCTTATCATCACAGTGGTAGCAAGACATCTTTGTGGGTTTACTTGGATACGTACACATGCAGAGGAGATTTTCAAGTGTTACCAGTGCATTTGTAAAGAAAAGGCCACAGCTGTGTCACCTGAATAAGCTACTAATGAGTTTTAGGTTATAGCATGCTCTGTTCCACCCAGTCTGAGCTAACATTAGAAAGTGTGCCTGCAGATCATAACCTGCTGGAGTATCACAGCCTTCCATTAACGGGAGATACAGAAGTTGCTATCATAATTAAGTTAATCACTTGTGGGTTATAGAAAATGCCTGGGGATGCATTTACTTACAGTGAATGCATGGCGCAGAGATGTCACAGGAGGGGAATTGCAGCCGAAAGAGCTTGTCCGAGCCCCGGGACCTGGTTACAGTAGGCTGCCGGGCTGCCTCAGCCCTGGTGAGCCAAGCAAGACCCCGCAGTGGCTCTGGGGAACTACTTGGGGCCAGCACAGTGTGGGCTCTGAGCGTAGTGAGGAACTGCTGAACTCTTCTTCCCTTAGAATCAAATTCACCTTGGTTGTTTGTATCGATGTTGACAGCCTCCCAGAGTGGTGCAGGTAGCGGCAGGGCGATTAATAGGGTTCATCCACGCTTAGGGAACAAGGAGTAGAGAGAGAGAGGTGTCTTCGGCCTCACTCTGCGCTCTGCGGCTCCTCTGCTACCCTGGACACCCTGTTCATTCTGTTTTATGTCCACCACATAGACTTCCTTTCTCTGATTTGGTCATCTTTTGAATTTATTTTAGTCTCCAGCATCCAGGACATTTTGTGACAAGGACAGGGCATCCATAATTTGTCTGTCGGACGCAGTATTTCTTTTGGGCTATTTTAAATCTTCTGCCAGATCTGAGATTTCTCTGATTCTCCCCAAGCTCTTGTGTTAAGAGAAAAGGTGAATGACAGTTTCTCATCGTCATCAGCTCTGCATATCCCCCCTTTCTTTATTGAGTTTGAGCAGCTAAGTGAGTTAATTTATCTAACTGTTTAATGAGGATTTCAACCTAAGTTCATGGGAGAGCATTTAAAAGAGGTCAGAACTTATTACCCACATCCAATTCCTTGGTGCAGTGTACTTGAGATAACACTTGACACACAAAACAAAAAAAAAAAAAAAAAAAAAGGAAAGAAGAGTTTAAGTTGGCTAAAGTGGGACAAGTACGTGCTTCTAACAAGCATCCACTTCTCCCATCTTTCTAACTTGGACATGAGCCAGAGGTGCCTCAATGGCAGCAGAAACTCCAACTCAGGCATGAGGAGAGTTGCCAACATCTTGGGGTATCCAGAGCCTTTTTACCATTATTCTAGATGAATTTTTAAAGAGGAGGAGCAAATGTAGTTTCCTCTCTTTTTTTTTTTTTTTTTTTTGCATAACTGCAGTCAGACTGTGGTTAGCATTCCAGTTCTCAGCTAATATTTTCTTTCATATACATTTTCGATCTCCGTTCTGTGAGCATGATGACAGCCCATGGGGGATGCAGATGTTTTTAGTCATTGATGTATCCAGCTGATAGTCCTGAGAGGCACAAGGCATCCAAGCAGGTCGTCTTCCAAGGCTTTGTAATGTTTGCAATCTCTAGGGTGATTTATGTTTGATTCATATAAAAGTATAAATACATGTATTATACATACATCTTAAAATGAAATTAGTGAGGCTGGGAGACCAGAGACATTTCTCAAATTCTCCCAGACTCTTTCCCAAGTCTTAAAATTATATTTCCTCCAGACGAGGTCCTGATGAGGTCTAAATGTCTGCAGATAGCACGGAGGTGTCGGGAGGTCTGGAAGTCAGCCCTGGCTGAGGGAAGCATGCTTGGTTTCTGCTTTGCTTTACTGGGGCCCCTAAATAAGGATTGAAGATGCCGCATGGGCCAGTAAAAATGC
The DNA here is from genome assembly GCF_009819795.1 of Aythya fuligula. Classification (NCBI taxonomy): domain Eukaryota; kingdom Metazoa; phylum Chordata; class Aves; order Anseriformes; family Anatidae; genus Aythya; species Aythya fuligula. The sequence continues at coordinate 12,765,874 of NC_045567.1, read as the reverse complement.
AAATGTCCCATCTGCCCTATTTATACAGAGCGAAGGCTGAGGGAGCAGAATTCCCTCTCGCCATGTGTATAGGTTGCTGCTGCTTTACACACCGCTACCAGATATACGTGGCTGTACGCAGTGATGTTTCTGAATTGCTGGATGGGGACCTGTCACTCAGCACACCTCATCTGAGAGTGGTGTCAGTGAACAGCTGAGGGGTGGGGGTTCTCTAGATGTAGTTAAGATGAAATGGCAGCTTCCTCCGTCATGCAGCTTTCCAAAGCAAATAGATTTTGTGGCAGAATTTCCATGCTGGTCACAGTCACGATGTGATTTTACTTTACAGATTTATTTACAAGTAGTAAGTCAAACTAGTAATATGTAATGTATATATTCCACCGACAAACAAAAATATGTTTTACACCCATTGATGCCTGTTAGAAAGCACATTGAGACGTAGTTGGAAAAGGCCTAAACACTGGGCAGGATACTTCTGTGACTCTCAACAAGGTGCAGTGAAATCAGCTAGCATTACTCAGTAGTAGCTGTAGTAAAATACCAACTGATAATAGTGTTACTCACATAACAGCTATGCCTAGTATTGTGTGTGTGTACATTCTTGGCACTTCCAGCTGTCAGATACACATACATATACGCATAGTTTTGTTTGGCTGCTAACAGTAGTTCTCTTGTCTCATCTTCACTTACTTCTCCTTTTCATACTGGTTCTGTGAGTGGGAATGTCCTAAGCAAAATTTTTTTCCAAATAGACAAGGAGGTTCCTTTCTGATGGCACTGAAAGAGGAGGGAGAGCTAGAGATTAAGAGCTTTATGTGGACTTAGATAAACTCCTTCAGTAATAACATGGGAACTTGGTCTGTCCAGAATATAATCCATACAGCTGGCAATTTCTGTCTTGCTTGCTCTTTTGGGAAAGCCCATGTGTCAGATACTCAAGATGTTTAGATATTCAAGCAACATGTGTCTGAGATACTCTATACTGCAAAAAGGTAGTGGCAAGCTTAGATTCAACGACCTAATTAACCCAACAATAAATAGTTTGTCTGGAGGCCGTTTTGAGCAGGGGGCAACACTAATGAAAAAGATAAAATGCTGAAGTTAGTTCTGCCTCACTGCCACCTGAGACCTGTCACTTCTGAAAACTTAAAGAAGTTTTGACCTTGAAAAATATGCAGTGAGGATGTGCGAGTGCCTAAGTCCATCTTTGAATGTGGAAAGCGTCAAAGATAGGCACAAACCACGTTTTTCTTCCTCTGCCTTTTTTTTGCAGAGACAATGAAATGCATTAAATTTTAAAGAGAATCATTCACCAATGCTTTGCTCAATTAAAATATTAATGCATTATAAGAGCCTGGCTTAATGACAATTTGACTCCTGATAATGGTATATTTTATAAGTAAGGAAGAAGTTAGAAAATGCATACTGAAAGTTACGAACGCTTCATTATTTTCAACCTTTGACAGTGCCTAATTTGAGGAGAGGGGTGGGAGCTGAGATATTGTGTCCTGGGAGTTTCCTTTTTGAAGCATCTGCTGTCTGGCGCTTGCTAAGAGGGACAGAAAGTCAAATCAAGCCGCTGCGAGACTGAGCAGAAGATGTTGGAAACGTGACAATCTGCACTGGTGTCTCTGGAGCCACAGAGCCTCTCCTCTCCTCCATGATGTGTCTCTTCAGCTGGTTGCACGTTGTGAAGGTTGAAAGTTGCCTTGGTGTGCAGGTTGCCTTGGCGGTGTCCTGGTAAAACACATTGCGTGTGCCCGTTTCTGTGTACCTGCTGCCTTCTTCCAGCGGGTTGAAAGGAACACTTTTCTTCCTGGAGTGAAAAATACCCCTGCCTCATAGATATGTACCGTGCATTTATCCAGCGTGTACATCACACCTTTTATAACCGCCAGCAACCCTCGGTACTGGAAGTTACTTTGGTTTATTGTGCTGCTGGAGAAATACAGCCCTTCAGATCTCACTGAATAAGCCTGGAAAGGAACAGGCGGTGCTAACAATTACTTTTACCACCTTTCATGTTTCCGTCAGTGATAGCTATGACACTTGTTGGTTCGCCTTTAAATTAGTCTTTCTTAGAAAGGAAAAAAAAGAACAAGAGTGGAATTGATCTCACAAAATTTCATTTATCCACAAGCTTAGCCTAGTCTCCCTTCATTATCCCAGCTCCTGCGGTCGCTGGAGAGAGACGAGCAGCCCTACAGAGGTGCTGAGGTGCCTCGGGAGGTGCCTCTGCTGCCTTCAGCACAACGCCTGCTTGGTGGAGCCCACCCACGCACCTCCCCGGCCCTTATCTTGCAATGGGATTGCCACAAGATCGGTTTGATAAGAGCCTGCTGGGGCAATGCTCGCAGTTCAGTGTTTGCTGCAAGTCTGTAGTTGCAGCGCAGATATATTTAGCAGGAGCCCTGATTAAAATCCCTTGCCAGCTCAGATCCTGGGAATGCATGTAAAGATTCTCATCTTTTGTGCTTGCTTATCCCACCCTGGATGCAGTCAGACCACATCCCTCCTGCAAAGGCTTCCAGCCTCCAGCAGGTTCCCCGCAGGGCAGGCTGCAGCACCACGTCCCTCTGTGGGGAGCGGGGACCTCATGTCCCGCTGGGCTTCTGAGCTTCCTGCACTGCCAGAGGAGCTCGTGCTGGGGAGAAGAAGGGCGACAGTAAAGAAAATGGAAGGATGTGCTTACTTTCCATTGGTAAGGCTCTTCAGCTTAGCAAAGGCATGGAGGTATGGCAGAGGTCTGTGAAACATTTAGAGATGGCAAGTAAGGGTGAATGTGTTCTGTTTCTCACACTAGAAGGTGTGTGGTGTGCCTGTGGTACAGAAAAGATTTAAAACCAGCAGAGGAAAGTACTTTTTCCCAGAAAACATAACTAAACATGGGCCTCAGTGCAAGAGCCTAGTGGGGTAGCTCAGCCCAGATGGGCTCCGACAAGCCCACGTACACTGCTGACCAGCAGCAACTCTTAAACACAGAGCTTTGGTCGGGAAACTTCGGGAAACACGGGTGTGTTTTGAGAGGCAAGATCCTCCCTTGCGCTGTTGTTGGTGCCTTCACGCAGCACACAGGGTCACCTCCTTCAGGGGCCAGACCACATAGCTGGGGCAGGACCCAGTGTAGCCCCATATGTAAATACTCAGCATATCCAGAGAGGACATGCGTTTCTCTGGCACGTTGCACTGTACTGGATTACGGGCTTCACACAACAGAAGGTTTGAGAAATGTGCAGGGTTCAAATTCAACACAGAAACCACGTAAATAATCGAGCATCTGGGCAGTTTGTCTTTCAGTCTCACGCACGTGGCCAGGGTCGCACACAACTTTTTGAGTATTTCCAGCCGTGTGTGTACAAGGGGCCGTGTACACGCCACATGCAGCCCCTCTGGCTGTTTGATCCCGCAGGGGCACACGCAGGCTTGGTGCAGCTGTGCCCGGCACAGAGCAGGCGCTGAGCCGCCCTCTCCCGTGGCTCCCTTCCTCCTGCCACAGGGTCACACCGCAGCAAACTTCCTAAAATGGCGATTTCAAGCCCAAACAATAGAGGAGCGACCCAGGCAAATGCTTTGGATGTCAGCTGCGTTATGTTTCATGGCATGTTATATCCCACGGTCTGCGAGGGTGTTGTGTGGCGCCTGGAATCGCTTTCCGAGCAGGTGCATGCCATTTGCTCTTGCTCCCTCCTTATTATTTTTCCACCAGGCAGAAGGGAATCGCGCTCCAGCGTGGGGATGCTGGCTCCTGTTAATGCTGCAGCGTGCACGCAGGCTTTGCTCGCCTGTCCTGCCACTCATACAGCCTACTCAGTCTTCTCTGCCCCGCACCACCACCTTTTTTGCTTTGTACTTGCAAAGTTGTTACGTGAACTTGTATTCAGGGAAGTCTTCAGATTTGCACAGACATGTTGCCAGGGGACATCAGGAAGGTAATGCTGAGTGCATCAGAACTGACAAATTCTGTAAAGTGGTTTCTTGATGAGGCAGGCTTTGGAGAGAGCTGCTGCTGAGGCTGGGCAGGGTCTCAGAGGCTGCGTTTATGACACCCAGGCTTGTTGCTGTCACCTTGGGTGACTTTCACTAGGTCCCCAGCAGCTGTGTCCCCAGCATCCTCACCAGGAGGATGAGCAGAATGCCTGCCTCGCTGCAATTCCTCATGTGAGGATCACTTCTTTCCTCTGAAGAGCTTTCCACCAGGGAGCTTCCTCTCCTCCCTCACTTCAGTGGCTGGGATCCACGTCTGCCGTCCCTTGACACATGCAAACTATCTCAGCAAATCACACAAACAGAGGGGGAATATGTAGAATAAAAAATAGGTGCAGATAATTGCATCTCTTTGACTGCCATGCAAAACAGTGCCAAATGGGCACAAAGCTTGCATTATAAAGGACAAAAGCATTATCCAAGTGCTGGCTGAACAAGAGCGCTTTCCCTTGGAAGTGACTGGAGGTGCTTACTCCCTGTGCTGTCACTTGGAGAGCCATGTTCCAAAATGGTGTTTCATGCAATAGCAATTTTTTTTTTTGTAAGAAGTTTCTTCGTTTTCTGAAAAAGCTTCTTTCTTCCTAACAAAAGAAAGCATCTGTCTGCATCCGAGCCTAAAATCAGTTTAAGCAAGGCCATGTTTAACTCTCACCCAAAGCCAGCTATTGCAGAGATTAGGCAAAATCCTATATAGCTACCTGCTTTCACTGCTGCTCATGTGGTGCTGGTTCTATCAACTAATCTTATCTTCGGAGACTTCAAAGGCAATTGCATCTGTGCCTAGAGAAGTTAATTAAACTGAAGAAGAAGGAAATTAGTAGAGGAATTATCAGGTGAAGACCTAGCAAAGGGGGAGGCAGCAATACGCTGTGTGGAAAGAGGAGCTCTTGGGCTGGAGGGAGACCCCAGTTGTGGGGGTCAAAGACAGCCCAGGTAAAGGCTGGAACAAATGACAGTAAATGTGCTCATGAAATCAGTTGATGACACAGTGCTGGGAAAAAGTTGTTACTAGAGAAGAGGGATAACCACAAAGACTGAAATAATAGAAACAGAATGATACTCTGTGTTCCGAAGTGCAAGGCATACGGCTGGGGACAAATTGGTTGTAAATAAAGGAGAAGGGTTTGGGACATACCCCGTTTGGTGGCACAAAGTCTGTGAAATGCTAATGTGATGCATTCCTAAACAGGGTCAGTGCAGTCCTTGCAGTATTCACAGCACTATTTCCAGTGGTGGAAAGGAGCTGTTCCTTGTAGTTCTGATCACCCACAGTTAGGAAAAGTTAGTGCCATCCAGAGGAGGAGAGTTAGTGGGATGATCAGAGAACTGGAGAGTCCTTAAGTGGGAAAAGTGAAAAGTGGGAAGGACCTCCACTTGTATAAGCAAGACAGCACAGATACTGAGAAAACAGAGGCCTTTGGGTATGAGTATCTCAGAGTGAACCCCAGGAAACAAAACCCCCATTGAAACTAGAGGTGCACACTGGCAAAGATGAAGCAGCTACAGAAGAAGCCTAGGCCAGAAGGTAAGGAGAGGAGTCCCTCTGTCTGAGGAGGACGATCGGGACCAGCCTGCCAGTAGGAGCAGTGAGGGCAGAACCTGTCTGCTCTTCTGCTGGGCACTGAGCAAGCTGAGGAGAGCACTAAATGGGGTGATTGCTCACTGACCACATCTCTCCTGTGCTATGTCACTCAGGCTCCCCCAAGTATCTGGCTCCCCACTAAACGCAAAGTGGCTTTTTGGAGAGTAGTCTAAAAGTTAGCATTTGTGTTACCTAAAAGCATCCTAACTCCTGCATCCTTCTATGTTTCTTCACACTGCTTGTCCTTTGGCTTGTAGATATAAGCTAATTTTATCTCCGTTTGTTTGGGCTTTTTGAAGTCTGAGTCTCGGTTTGTCATTATGCCTCTTAGGTCACAGCCACAGCGCAAAAGGGCAATGTGCAACGTGGGAGGGATGTCATAGGTGAGAGTGATCCAGCATATGCAGGGAGGGACTGCATTCTCCAGGGCGGGTGGGGACTAAGGAGAGGCTGCCACAAGCGTGGCTGCTTCACAGGAATGTGAAACTGTGAAGGGAGAGGTGACCTCCAAAGGAAAATGCCATCAGGACTGCTACATGCCAGGCTGTTCGCACAGGGAACCTGAGCCTGCTGGGACTCACAGTGGTTACTGCCTTTGATAAGAGCCAGCTAAGGTGCAAACCAGAGCATGTTGCTGCTGTTGTATCAGTATCAGCTCTTCAGGCTAGGCATGGGTAGTACTTAAATTAATAATGAGTAATAACAATGTTATAAATAAAATATCACCGTACTAGCTGAAGTGAATAAAATAGACATGAATACATTAGCGTTGGATTTTAATGGCTTAAGCCTATTGCTGAATTATTCTCTTCTAATATTAGTTTGACTGCAAGGACAGTATTAAAACCAACCAGAGAACCAAATTGGTATCGGGATGTGCGGCAGTATATTAAATGGGAATGCAGCCCAAGAAAACACCGTGCCTCTGTGCCTCTGCTCAGACCGACACGGCCGGCTCAGAGCAGGTCTGCTCTACTAAGCATCTCCAGGCTGTTTCTTTCCCTGCTTCTGCTGATGTACAGGATACCACAGAGTTGGCTTATTTTTCTCTCCTGTTAGTCCAGTCTTCTCAGAACATGAGAGTGGTGTTAATGGTGAGCACATTTCACTTGGACGCCCATCAGGGCTGCAGAGATGCTCCCTGGCCCTGCGTGAAGTCCTCCAGAGCCTTGTGTACTTGCTCAAACTTGAGAAGCTGCAGTATGACATTTGGTACTTCCTCCTCACACTGCAAGTCTAACTTGCCATGCAAAACTTTGAAGCCAGCAAGTTCTCACCTTGCCCAGCTGCTGAAAACTTTCAGTAGCGTTTGCACAAGGCCAGCACCTCTGCAGCCATACAGCACTGCGGGGTCTCTGTAAGCTGCTGGCACTTCCCACAGGGACTGCTCCAGGCTTCTCAGAAGCAGAACCAAAATGAATTTTGCAGTCCAGGAGCAGTCTGCTCTTGTCTTGAGACAGGCAGAAGTAGGGGAGAGCTTGGATCTGGAAGGTGGAGGCCTGGCAGAGCCCTGGGTGCTGCTTCTGCTGCCCTCAGGGAAGGTGAGGGGCTCAAGGTGTCGCCTGCCACAGGCTCCCCCCTGCTGGGGGCTGACTGACTGCGGGTGGGCGAGGAGATGGTCACTCCACATCTTCACCACATGTGGTCATCCAGTGCTAAACTTGCCTTTAGGAACTGCTTTCTTCTCAAAACCCGGGATTAACGTCCCCAACTGAGCAACGTGTTCTCCTCCCTTGTCTCTTCCAATCTGGTTGCACTCCTCCCAGTCGGTCATAAAACTGTTTATGCTTCAGTTTTCCGCTTAAGGCTTAAGTAATATTCAGATTGAAAATAATTCAACTGCCTTTCTCCTGATTTCATATTTTTCTTCTAACATGGCCTCTGTTCTGTAGGTTTTGAAGAAACCCAGGTCTGCTGCTTGCCCAAAGAGCATTTGGATGCTCATCTTTCAGTGGCCTCTTTGTTTTCCCCTACAGTCATTCCCACTCCATCACCATTTTAGTTGAAGGTACCCCAGTGTCTTCCAGATGTTGAGTGATCAAATGGCATCAAAGAGCTTGGGAAAGTATTTAATGGTGGCAGAGGGAGCTCAAAACTTGCTGTCTTCACAGAGAGGAACTGCTGGGCCCTGCCTTGCTCTTCACAGATTCCCAGTCTGAATCCAGAGTTGTGAAAATGTGGAAACTGTGAAAATATGGGCTGTGAACACTGGGAAGCTGTGAAGCGGAATGGGTGGGGATTTCCAATCGCTATCAAATGCTAAGTTTATAGATTCTGCTTGAAAACTTAATTCTCTGATAAGTAGCTTTTTGTCACTACAACAGCAGAAGAAACAGTGGCCAAGGCTGCAGAATTGTTTCCCTTGTAAAACCTTTCAATTCTTTCATCAGAGTTTTTTGGCATTTTTAAATTTCAGGCAGAAGCTTTTGAGGCCTGGCCTCTGACAAAAGGCAAATTTTATTTGAGCAAAACCTGTTGTCTTCTTTCTCAGCCTGGAAATGAAAAGAAATAATAATAATAATAATAATAATAATAATAATAATAATAATAATAATAATAATAATAATAATAATAATAATAATAATAATAATAATAATAGCGATGCAGGCTCCCGTTGTGTGATTTTTCTTTTGCATAATTTTGCAGCTAAATTGCAAATGTGATGTTTTACATAGAAACTGCTTTGGCAGAGGAGCTGTGGCCTTTCACTGGCCCAGGGAAAACGGAGGTTGGTTTGGCTGGAGGACTGGCTCTAGAAAAGCAGTGGCGTGGCTGTGCCTCACAGGCAGCAAGGAAGGACTCAGCTGCCCAATGGCTCTTTGAGAAAACCCTTTAGGAAGAGCAGGAGTACAGATTTAGCAGGTGGCTCACAGGATGTACCTCTGGCTAATCTGCGTCTATTGGAAAATTTTTGAGAAAAATTAGAAATTCTGCTTTTTTTTTTTTCTTTTTTTTTTTTTTAAGCTCTTTCTTGCGTCTCAGAGCAGAAACAGCTGCATGAGTTGCGATGTTGGCAGAGCTCAGGGGCCCTGGGGATGTGTCAGGGCTGTGGCTGGGCTCGAGCTGCCTCTGCACACCCATGCCCTGCCTGTGCTCATCACCCTCGCTGTCTCTTAGGAGCCAGGGCAGACCCAGCAGAGGCAGGCCCAAGCAGAGTTAATAAATCCAAGGGACCCCCAGGGGGTTATTTTAACTTCTTATATGAATAGTGGGGCGGCTGAACTACAAGAAGCTTCACACCTCCCCATGTGCCCGAGGGCACCCCCCTCCACCCAACAGCTGCAGATGCTGGGCTGCTTAACCCAGGGTAAATCATTGCTTCTACCTGAAACCAGTAAACCCAGGTGCCTGGACTGGGCTTCAGCAGTTTGTTTGATCTGGAGGCCCTGCACATCCTTTTTGACACGCAGCTAATTACATGGAAGGAGGCAGGGGACGTTAAGGAGGCGATGCAGAGTTAATTGGAGGTGGCTGTACTGAAGCCACAAGCAGTGCAGGCTGAGGTGGTGCTGGGGAGCAGGGCACTCAGCATCTCTCAGAGCATCCCTCTTGACAAACCCCACTTCTTAGTGCCTTCTAATGCTGCAAAATGTGCATTTCAATTCCCTGCCAGATTGGCTATTCATCACAAACACATTTAGGCTTAATTGCTAATTAATTTTCCCTAGATAGTGTAGATATATTTTTTCTCACTGTGTGAAATCTAGAAGAACTTTCTGAGAACCAGCCACAAATGAGTTGATTGTAATTGGTGTTCTCTCTCACTTACGTGAGCAGTAACAGTTCATCAGCTCTTAATTAGGTTGGACTTTTTTGAGAGCAGTTTCCATTTTTTTGACAGAAAGATATACATCTTGTTTCTCCTATTTCAATAATAGTAATAATAATAAGTCATTTTACCTTGAATTGACAAATCAGGCTGTGTTTGCTGGTGTTTTATTCCTCCTGATCGTGAGTGCCAAGCTGCATGTAATACCTGGATTGCTGAGCAATTTATTCAGTTAGTGTCACTTGTCACAAAGCAAATAGAACTGTTTGTGCAAGAAAGAAAGTCTGCACTCATTGGAATTAAATTGTGAATGGTTGACCAGCAGTCTTGGGAGTGATACCCTGAGATGTGGAGTGCCTGTAGGTGTCTCACAGCATCAGAAGAACTCTGAATTTTGTGCCTGTTGTCACTGAACTCTCTTCAGGCCATTACACAGGTAGGAAAGCCGTGGCAGCAGAAAAATGAAGCCACCTCAGATGAATCTGATTATTAAACTGTATTAGCAACCCGTGGTGCAGATGCAGAAGGCATTTTCATTTGTTCAGTCCACTTGCCGAGTTTTAGCTTCACTCAAATCTGAGAAACCACAGGGAAAATAATAATGTAGGAAAGACTGTACCATCCTTCCAGTGAAAATAAGGCCTGGAGAAAAGAGTTGTGCTAGTTATAAAGTTTCAGAGATGTCTACTTGTAGTCAGTGGCACTCCCTCAAAAAATAATTCCTTTTAATAAAGCTTTGTATGTGCAGTATGCATTTTTCAGAAGCCTTTCTTTCTTTTCTTCTATACCTTACACAGTGAAGTTAATTTATATACCTTAGATGCATGCTGCTTGATTATTAATGCATTTTAATTGAATAATGGTTTCCTTCCAACTGCAGCTTATCGTACATCACCCCAAAAAAATGGGGTAGCTTAGATTTAAAGAACAAGATAATCAGGTTTGCTTCAAAAAAAGCCCCAAAAAGCACAAATGTAATTGAAATGAAAATGATACTTTGAATCATTTTTCCTCTCACAGACTTAAATGATGATTACAGTTCCTCGTGTAAATCAATAAATTAAATCAGGCCGTTCCTGCTATGAGTTCCCCGCGGTGTAGTCTGAAGGTAGCTGGCAGAATGGGAATACCTGCAGATGTTAGAAAGGGAAGAATTTAATCTGCCGTCTTCACCCTGCTGTGTGTACAGAGACGAAGTCCCGTTTCTGTCGCTTCTGTACCTACTGAACCTAGGATGTAAAACCATTCAGTCGTTTATACCTAAACAAAAGCAGGATGCAAATCCAAATAAGCAAATTAATGAACAGGCTAGAACTGCAAACACGTTAACATTGGCATCGGTTCAAACCCACGTGAGCCTGACCCTGGCATGGCAAACATAGTAAGATGTGCCCATTCTGCAGCAGCGCGTGGGACTGGGACACATGCTCAGGGGGCTTCGAGGCAGAGAGGCTGCGATGGCTGAGGTGGCTCTCTGGAAGGGCTGGCACCACTGTTGGTGGCAGCCCTGCTCCACCTCTGCAGGGCTTTGGCAAAAACGTGCTAGCTAACAAGCACCCATGCGCTCGTCTGACTAACTGCAGGCACTGCAGGGTGGGCCTCCATCACCTGCATGGCATCCGGGCCTCCTTGTGTGCACTCAGAGCTTTCTGGTGATGTTTAACAAGCACCAGCTTCTGTGCCAGAAACATCGAGTTCTTGATTCAGGCTTGAGTGCCTCCTGTGGTGGTAGCTGACACTTGTGGCATGTTATGGGGTATGTAAGCAGTGTCAGTTGACATGTTCTGTAAGGAAAACCTAGAAGTAACACTATGGCACTTTACTTTTTCTCCTCAGTTATATAAGAAATTCCTCAGATTAATGATACCCAAGTTCCTGTCTTCACTAATCAGTTGAGGTTTTGTGTGGTAGCCTGAAAACTACCTGTGTGATTAGCTGCTTATTAAAGCCTCCTGAAAGCCACCGGGAGTTCATGCAGTTGTGTGTGTGTCTCCGATGGGCAGTCCCACATGTCTGGCCCGGTGAAGTGAGCACCAGCACGATTCTTCTGTGGATTTAGGCAGATTCAAAAAGTGCCAGTGCTAGCACTTAGTGCTTGACTAAAACCAAATGTTGTGTCTAAACATTAAGAACTAACACGAGGATTTTGCTATTTGGAGCCTTAATGTTGAGCCTACTAAAAAATCCATTGTGGTATGGTTTGGAAGAAATACAAAAAAATATGTTCATTTGCTATTAATGTGCTTAAGGACAACGTGTTTGTTTCATATCTGCTTGGCATCTTTTATTGCATAGAAACCTTTCCTAGTGAATCAAGTAAGAAAGTAATCAAGCAAATATGTAAAAAGTAATCAAGTAAACTGTAAACTGATTTAGTTTACATATGTACAGTTTACATATGTGTAAGTACGGTTAGTCAGGCAGAAATAAAGATGGCATTTGGTGATGACAAGGCATGATTGTTGTAAGATTTCTGTAGGCTGCACTTGTACGTGCCTACATAAACCCCACTGGTCGTGAGCCCTGGCTGGCCTAATGCCTGGCTAGGGACTGACCAGGGGAAACAGGATCCTGCAGGTATCAGCCTGGCCTTTTGCTGCTGTAGCAATGCAGGGAGCCCTTGGGAAACACCCTCGGGGAAGAGTCTCGGTTGTGTGGCCACCAGAAGAGGTGGAGAGGCCTGGCCCCCAGTGCCCTGGTACTGGCAGTGAGGGGTTCTCCTTCAGTCTCCTCGGCCAAGGCTCGGGACGGAGAGGGTGGGTGAGATCAGCTGGAGGAAAAGCTCTGTTAGTGCCTTCTTATTTCAGGGCAGTCAGTTGTGCTGCCAGACAGCGCGGCCTGTTAAATTCCTGCTTGTCCAACTGATCTCCTTTTTCCTCTCTCTTCAGGTTATTTCCAGGATTTGTTGAACAAGTCAGAAAAAGCCCTTTATGATGCTTTCCCAAGCCTGTACGGAGAATTGTACACTCAAAACATGAAGGTCTTCAAGGACTTGTACAGTGAGCTACGCCGCTATTACAGGGGCTCCAACATCAACTTGGAAGAGGCCCTCAATGAGTTCTGGACACGCTTGTTGGAGCGGCTCTTCAAGCTGATGAACCCCCAGTACCATATCACGGATGAGTATCTAGACTGCATGGTGAAACATGCAGAGCAGCACAAACCCTTTGGGGAAGTTCCCAGGGACCTGAAGGTGAAGGCAACCCGAGCCTTCATCGCAGCACGTTCCTACGCGCAGGGCTTTCTTGTGGGCAGCGACGTGGTCAAAAAGGTCTCTCAGGTATGTCGGGGTTCTTCCTTCTCTTCCATCCTCAATTTGGTTGGAGCCAGTCAACTACTTTTGGTCAGGGACAGGAGGATTTATTTGCCGTTAAGTTTTCGTTACAAGGCAAGCAGATATTTTTAAGTTTTGTAAAACAAACTGCTTGAGGGTAACCCATCAGTGGAAGGGAGCAGCAAGCCTGGGCTTCTACAGTCACTGGAAGCGCTGAAGAAGCAAGGTATAACTCACCGCAAGTCAGACTTTACCTCATTTTAACCTGTGTGGCAGAGTGCCAAGGAGATGTCAGTCGCCCAGGCTGAAAAGCTGTTTCGTTGCTTGCCCAGATTCCTCGCGTTTCCCTGGCAGGGAAATGACATGCCTCTAAATCACACTGCCTTAGTTTTCTCCTTGATGGAGATATGATGTAGGGTATGCAGAACTGGCTTGCCAAGAGTGTGCTGGGAATACGTGCAGAGAGATGTGTCTCGGTGGCTGGTGACAGGATTCCTTTGGCTGTTTCTGTAGCCGTGTATATTCGTACAGCCTCTGTGTACAGAAAGGGTGAGTCTGAAGAGTGTACTGGGATCTTCAGGGATGAAAGGTGCTATATAAATGTAAATTAATGTGGCTGAATCCAGGGTTTCAGGAGGAGGAAAATTGTCTATATTCTTTACTGCAGAAGCAGCCTTTCATAGCTAGAAGGTGATTGTCCTGAAACAACATATTCAGGCATTTCACACAAGTAGCAAAGAGAAAATCCATACTAAAAAATGACTGCATACTGCATGTGGCGATGGCAGTCAGCAGGTATGAGAACCAGGGTGTGATTAAACTGTGAATGTAAAAATATGGAATCACAATTAATTTCCTTGCAAGGTAATGTGTAGCAGAGGACGGTACTATTTGATGCAGCAAATCCAGACTTTGATCTCAGGAAGAAACATTAATGTAGTAACAGTGACAAATGCTTTAATTTATCAATGTGGGACTATAAAACCGTTCAGCTACCCAACAGCCTTTGTACATCTCATTAACATCACACTCTCCTGACACTTAAGACAGATAAAAGAGGAGAATGGTGTAATTTCAGAGAGACCAAAGTAAAACATTTTTCATAAATGCTCTGAATGACAGAGAGCATTCCAGCTTGCCATGCGTCGCTGCCTTTTGCCAGGTGCGGTGGGTAAAGCAGACTGGTAGGGCAACTGCAGTCTTGGTGTCAGTGGAAGGGAAGGACCCAAGGTATGGATGTGCAGAGTATATTGGTGAAGAACCTCTTCCTGATGTCCAGCCTGAACCTCCCCTGCGTCAGCTTGACACCATTCCCGTTAGTCCTAGCACTGGTGACTAAGGTGAATAGATCAGCACCTGCCTCTCCACTCCCCCTCGCGAGGAAGTTGTAGACCACGATGAGGTCCCCCCTCAGCCTCCTCTTTTCCAGGCTGAACAGGCCCAGTGCCCTCAGCCGCTCCTTGTATATCTTCCCCTCTAGGCCCTTCACCATCCTTATAACCCTCCTCTGGATGCTCTCCAGCAGTTTTACATCCTTGTTGTACTGTGCTGCCCAGAACTGCACACAGTGCTCAAGGTGAGGCCAGACCAGCACAGAGCAGAGCGGGACAATCACCTCTCTCGACCGACTGGCACTGCCATGCTTGATGCACCCCAGGGTAGGGTTGGCCCCCCTGGCTGCCAGGACACACTGCTGGCTCATGTCCAGCTTGCTATCAACCATAAACACCGGATCCCTCTCCTCATGACTGCTCTCCAGTGTCTCGTCCCCCAGTTCCTACGCAGAATTTTTGTAGAATTTCAATTCTGGCTCTCTTTTTCTGAATCCTTCTTGGCTCACCTACCATATGGCGCATGGACAGAGCAAAGGGCAGACGTTCCTCTTCCTTCTGCCTCCCTGCTCTCCCAAGGCATCCCACCCTGTTCCTCCTGGCTGTTCCTCTCGCAGCAGCACTCCCTGGGCTTGCAGTTAACCCAGCAGGTTGCTGTTGTAACACAGTCTGCAGGAACTGAGTCAGGAAACCTCAGAGCTCATTTTGTAATGAAGGCCAAAACCGGCCCATCTTCCCTGTCTTCAGGAATGGGTTTACTTAAGGCAATGGGGGATGAGAATGCTGAGGTGGGAAATTCATTTTGTGCCTGCCCCGGTGGCCCTCAGCCATGTCTGAAATAAAAAGCCTGATTTACCCACTTTCTCTCACCTGATGTGGACTTAAACCAGTGCCAACTGGAGTGCAGCGCTGTGGCTGACACACGGGTTGATTTTTGTGAATGGCCAAATGCCTGCACGAGATATAGGGCATGAGTGCTGTCTTTTGAGGGATTTTCAGTAAATCCCCTGTCAGTAAGTACGAATTTTCCTTCTTTTTGTCCTGATGACAAGTTCCAAATTTTACCTCGTAGCTATTTGTCTCATTGCCCCGATTCAGAGCCCCTGCGCAGCCGAGAGCGGCTCTGCCCTCCCCAAAGGGAGAAGCTGTCCCCGCTCAGCCTGCAAGCGCAGCCGCAGAGCATCCTCTTCACCCGAACAGGATCTGCAACTGGGGCTTTGATTTTAGTCATTTTTCATCTTGCTTTATATTTATGACATTCAGCGAAAGCTTGCAAGATCAGAGGCTGGGATCAGACTTTCCTGGCAGCTGGCAGTGTTCTCTAAAAATAACTCTTTGAGCTGAAACTTCTCACAGAGCACTGGCATTTTGGTCAAGAAGTCTGGGGACAGCCTGTTGAAGTGGACATACAGAAATAAATTATCCAGCTTTGTGCTTCTGAAAAAAAAAATAGATTAATTAGTTTTTATTTGCGTGTATAGTTGCAAATCTCAGAAAAGCCACTGATTTCTAGTAAATGACATCCTTGGCATGCAGCTTGCCCTCAGCAAGGAATAAAATGCTCTAAGATCAGGAAAGTGTTTCTTCAGCAGCCAGGGAGGCTGCGCTGCAGACAGTTGCTGCAAGTGCACATTGCGCATTGTCTTCAGAGGGTCAGACGCTCTCAGGAGATACCTGCCCGGCGGATGGTGGGGACAGGGAGGCTGAATGCTCATGTGGGTGTTTTCCCACATGCCAGCTCCATCTGAAACAGATCCCTCTGCAGTCCTCCTGGTTTCAGCAGCTCAGGCGGTTTCATGTCAGTGTTTGTCACCTGCATCCTACCAGTAGCCCAGGTCCTCAAGCAGAATACTGCAGAGGCCGTCATCCCATTGAAAGACTGAAGCTGTTGGCCACACGTTGTAAAACGGGGAAGAGTCTGCCCAGACGGAAAGACAGGCAGGATTCTGTGACATTTCTTTAATCTCTGCTGCCTCTCCTCCTTGCCCCAGGGGCTCTTCTTCCTCAGCCTCCCTTCCCCGGGCTGATAGGAAGCCGTGGCTGCAGGCCCGTGTGCGCACACTGCCTGCGAGCGGGGCTGCTGGGGGCTGGCAGCGGGGGATGAAGAGATGGGGGGCAGCAGGAGGGAAAATGGCAAGAGCGTTTTTCATCTTTACTGCCGTCCTGGCTTTTAAGGCAAAGTCACCCTGACGAACTCCAGGCTCCGACACCAAGATCTAAAGCTTTTAATGCTGTGGTTCCTGCCACCAACCTGGCCCCACGCTGACAGCAGCGGAAGCTCTGCCATCTGCACAGCGGCTGCGGGAGGGGGCCGGGCACGCAGGCAGCTGGGGCTGCTCTCAGCAGCCCTCACGGGGCAGCCAGCACGGGGATGGATGTGCTCGGAGCAGGGCTCGGCTGTGCTGCTGTGCCATGATGGGTGGGGGTGTTGGGGCGGCATCTTTGTGACCGCATTCGGGTTGCGTGTTTCTGTAGCTAGTCTGTTAGCCCCTGGTGCAGGTTTTCCCTTCGGTTACAAAACAGGAATTCATTTTTCATGGTCTGCATGGAGAGGCAGCTACCAAAACAGCAGCAGCCACAGAATCCCTGGTGAAGGGCACACAGAGTAAGGAGATCCCCCAGCGCTGCGTGCCTCCACTGCCTGCTGGGGCAAGGCAGACAAAATACCCCCGTTTTGTTTAGGATTCTTTTTTTTCGTTGTGTGATTGGCACCTGTCCCAAACCACCATTTGCTGCGACACGGAGCTTCCTTTGGACAGGTGAAGGCCTTGTGCTGGGTGGCTCGCTGGCTGCCAGCTGCTTCCCCAGGGACCCCACACTTAGTTCGAGTGATCGTCAAGTTCAGCGACGAGAGCATGAATCTGTGCTCCTGTGACATATGGGGTGCAGGTGCACTGAGATAAGGCTGGAGGGGAAGCAAAGCTGAGACAGTAAAAATGGCAGTGGTTGGGAGATAACCCCTTAAACCAAGGCAGAAAGTCTTTGGAGAGATGCACCATGATGAACAGGAGGATCCTGTCTGCTTTTGTTATCTGTTGCTCTCACAGTATAGCCCAGATATCTAAGTCTTATGTCAGGACTTCTGCACAAAGTGCCGTGGGGACAGGTAGCAGAGGTGATCTCATTTTCAGCAGGGCACCCCAAATTTTAGTGAGGCTGCATGTGGGTCATTACTGGCCTCCTGCATCTCAACGTGGGAGCAGGGGCTGCACCAAGGGCAGGGAGGAGAGCTGCTCCCCACGTCAGAAGATGTCCGGTGGTCTGGACACCTCAACTTCCCCTTGGAGACCTGGACACCCTGCAAATGTTGGGTCAGAGTGTGGAAAAAGTGAAGCAATAATGCTCATTGAATCATAGAATCACTAAGGTTGGAAAAGCCCTTCAAGACCTCTAGTCCAACCACCCCCCTACCACCACTGTCACCACTGAACCCTGTCCCCAAGCACCACATCCAGCCTTGCCTTGAACACCCCCAGGGATGGTGACTCCACCACCTCCCTGGGCAACCCGTCCCAGTGCCTGACTGCTCTTTCTGAGCAGAAATGTCTCCTCATTTCCACCCTGAACCTCCCCTGGCACAACTTGAGGCCGTTCCCAGGTCCTATCACTGGTTACCTGTGAGAAGAGGCCGACCCCCAGCTCCCCACAGCTTCCTTTCAGGCAGTTGCAGAGAGCAATGAGGCCTCCCCTGAGCCTCCTCTTCTTCAGACCAAACGCCCCCAGCTCCCTCAGCTGCTCCTCACAGCACTTGTGTCCCAGGCCCTTCCCCAGCTTATGTCAATCATCAGTTTTAAGAGTTGTTTGCATTTATTTTCCTAAGAAGATGTTCTTAAAGAAGGCAACTTTTCCTTCAAGGTTGAAACAAAGTATGATGATTTTCTTTACTAATTATAAGCTTTTTCACTAAATCCTGTATTTCATTTTACTGATGGAAGTCGTCTATCAGTACAGTTTTATTTAAGCAATGCTGTGTCTCGCCATATATTTCAGTCTCCTTTTTTAAACTTTTATGTTGGTATAAGGTAAGTGGCAGATTTCCTATTTACCATATGAGTAATTTTTAAACACATGGTAGGTCAAGCTACACTTGGAACAAAATTGAATTCCAATTAAAAAGGCCCCAAAATAGAATTTTTAGAAGTGTTTTTAATCGTTAAATGGGTGTGCTGGATGCATACGGAAAATAATGATTATCCAAATATGCTTTACACTTCCAACAAGTCAATAATTTAACAAAGACAATATGGTCATCCCTGGTATTCCTGTCCTTTAAGGCTGTGGCTGTTGTTCGTATCTTGGGTTTTTCATAGGTTGGCAGGACATAGTTGGTTTCTGCCTTTGAGCTTGCAGTTGCTTTTTGGGTGAATTAGCCATAAAATTGATCAGAATAAAAATGAAGTGAAGAATATAATCTCTTTCCCACAGATATGAAATCACTTTGCTAAAACAGCTTGAGTGCAGTGAATTCCTGTCCCATCTGCACAGTGACACATCTCCATCCTTTCAGTGGCTTATCTTTATTCAGAGCATCGGCAACAAGTACATACAACCATAAGTAATACTTTATTTCACCTAAAGGCTTTCACTTTTTTAATAAAGTTACATATTTATAAGAAGTGCCCTCCCCTTGATCCAGAAAAGACAATAAAGCCCAGCTGGCTTACTGTTTGTACATAAATGTTCTGAGAATGTTGTCCCGTGGTGGAGCATCAGCAAGTGGCAATATTTATTATTTCCTTCTCACGGAGCGGTGTCCCACCTCTTGCTCTGGGGCTGTTCGTTTCTTGCATGGCAGAGGTGTGTTTTTGTGTTATGGCACTCAGCGGCAGGATACCATTGTGCAGAGACTGTCTTAGCCCCAAGGAGCCATTAGAAGCCAAAGTAAATTCGCTCTCCAGCTGACGTGCTGCTTTGTAGAGCCAGAAGCTCTCTCCTGGGACCTGCTTTCACCAGGGGAGGTATCATTCCCTTCAGAGAGATCATCTGTTGCTCTCCTGGGATTTAATAAGCCTCCCCCGTTCAGACTGCAGTACCTGTGCTATAGACAGCTCTGCAGGTCTTAGTAAGACGCTGTTCATCCAGTTCAGCCTTGGACCTTAAAAGATAAAGGGTGATGAGACAGAACCCTGCAGGATCTTCGCGTGGGGTGCAGGCAGAGGAGAGCAGCAGGGCCCGTGGGTGCTGGCATCCCCAGAGGGGACAGAGGTGGCATGCAGCTTGTCCCAGCCAGGTACAAACAATTGACAGAGCCTGCTGCTGCCCATGGGATGCAGCCACCTCCAGCAGGAACCTGGAGCAGGGAGGAGGAGTGCCTCAGCTGCACGCTGAGAAATCACATCCTAGCCAAGGAGCTGGAGGGGAAGCAGCTCCTGGGAGGGGGATTCGTTTCCTGCCTTTTGACTGTCAGGGGTCTGGATAAAGATATTGCAGTTTTCCAGAACGAGAATCATTTTAGATTAAAAATATTTATTTTTTTTCTCCATACTGTCATTGCAAACCACTGATTTTTGAGTTTCCTGCAAACGAGCTGGTCAGTGATTGTGCTAAGAGTTTGTGCTCCTCCAGACCCAGCAGCAAGTCATAGGATGGGAAACGCCACGGGCAGCCTTGGCGGATCTGGCTGTGTTCAAGAAGAGGAGGACTGAAATCCCTGTGGCTGGGAAGCCTGTGGTACTTCAGATGCCTCTGCCTGCGAACAGCATCTTGCACTACAGGCTGAAATAAGCTGCTACACTTCGGGGACCGGTTCTGTACTCAGTCCTCCTGCCCAAACCTCTGCCTTTCCCCACTGAGGTCAGGGCTGCCTCTGAGGAAGCCTCCCATGTCCTTGGAGAGCCCTCCTCCCTGGGCGGTGGGTAACTGGGATTGCATGGCTTAACATGTCTCAGATGTAAGTCCCAGTCAGCCAGATCCCTCTGCAAACCCAGAAGCCTAATGTCCCTTTCCCAGAACGATTTCACAGGGCTCCGCAGAAACAGGCCGTGCCTGCCTGAGGGAGCAGCCCGCCAGCAGGTCCCTCTGTGCTTCAACCAGCCTGGCTCAGCCGCAGACCCACCGACACCGCTCGGAGCCCGCTGCTCTCTTCCAGCACTGCTGCCTGTAAAGCTGGGGAGAGTTGTGCAAGGAAGTCGGGATTTGTTTGGGCAGATTCAGATGGAGCTGCATGGGGTGCACACGGTGTTGAACATCAGACCTTATGTTTCTCAGGTGGTGCTTTCCAGTATTTCTATCCTGTGTTACATTTAAATCACAAACCTTCAGAGATAAAAGCCTGTAGGTGTTCCGGATATAATAGAAATGGCGCAGGCAAACAGGTACTCGTCTCCCATACGTATCTGGTGGTTAAAATCAATTGAATAAGGTTTTCAAAGGATTGAAAATTGTACCAGCTGGAAATCACTGCGTCAGGTGGAAGGAGAAGGGAGTGTGTTGAACAGGCAGCAGTGGCTTGCAGTATTTTTCTCCAGAGGGAGAGGAGCGTGGCAGCCAGCCATCTAACCTCATCAGTCTTCCACTCATTTTAGTGTCTGGACAAAGGGGAGCACTGGGCAGGAACCCCAAGGCCTGCATCCTCCCAGGTGGCTGCAGCTCCTGTCCTCTGCTCTGGTTTCCCCGTGAACCGTGCTGCCTGCTGGGGCTGGGAGTCATCATTGCTGCTCGCAGGAGGTGCCGTGATGCTGGCTGCAGTGGGGCTGGGACTGACTGCTCCCCAATCAGCTGCCTCCGTTTGGGTTGCTCTAGCCTTCGTTTCTTTCCTTTTTTCTTTTTTTTTTTTTTTGAGTTTGCAAAATGGCCATTTGGCTGCTGGGCTGGCCTCGCTTCTGTCCTGAGCTGGGAAGAAGCCAGGCAGTCTGTCTGTCCTCAGGCTCAGCACCAGCTCTGGTCCACTGGAGCGCGAAGGGCACAGCTTTGGCACCAGTCTTTATCTTCCGCATCCCTCACCCTGTGCTGAGCTGATCGCAGCGAGGAAAAGCATGAGGGTCACTACCTGCAGGGTCATCTCTGCCCTGCTGCTGCACCCCAGCCCGACTGTTTGCTTTGGGATCCCTGAAAGAGTTTTTGGAAGCACGGTTGATGCATCTTGAGTGATGGACTTGGTGAAGCTCAGAACTCACCGTGCTCCATGGACTGATTGGTGTGCATTTGTGTAAGGGAGATAATGACTGAAGTGATTATACAATTCATTAGACTTCGAAAGAATCATATTTGTCAGCCCTGCAGCTGTTCCTTACAGAGTTTTATTCTAAAAGATGGGAAACCTTGGTTCATTTAACACACACCGAGGTGCTAATTATATCAGGACTGGCACAAATATGCTCAAGGCAGCTGCTGACCATGTGAAGGAGGGAGCCAAGGCTGCTCCTGCACAGGTGAGCTGGGTGCTTACAGCCCTGTGCACACAGCAGCCAGGCCCCAGTTTCCAGCTTGCACACCTGGAAACAGAACCCGCAGCACCCCCCTGCTTGTTTTGATCACAGTGCTCAAGAGTCCTTCCTTGGAAAGACTGAAAATGAAATGCTTCCCAGCTCGTAGTTGCCACGTTGCAGGCAGCCCCCGTCACGGAGCCAGGCGGCCACAGACCCGTCCTCCAGGTGCCCTTCGTGGAACAGAAGCGAGGGCCGTGGTTGCGTAGCGTGCTGCTGGGCTCTGCCACTGGCACGCTTGGCAGCACCTGCTCCCCTGCTCGCCATTTCTTTGTAGCTGCGTTTTTTCATGCTGACAACCTTATCCCAGCAGTACAATTCAGGCTGAGGGGTTTGGAGTAATTCGAGTGGCTCTGAACAACCTTCCCAGTGCACACAGCCAGATCTGTGAATTGAAGAGTTGACCTAATTTCTCTTAAATATTACTCCAGAATGTGTGTGGGGTTTGTTGTTGTTGTTGTTGTTGTTGTTGTTGTTGTTGTTGTTTCAGCTGGCAATAAAAAACTTCCCTTACTTCCATGGGTTGCCTTTAAAATACCCCTCAGGAAAGTGGGCAAGGGTGCCACAAACTCAGCTGCCCATGGAGCCGCCTGCCTTCAGCCCCTGAGGCCTCCTCCAAAGGACGGGGAGCAGAGCCCGCTCTGATCCCAGCCCCATGTCAGGAGCTGTTCTCGCAGTTTGTAAAACTACAGGTCGATGGGTGAGTTTTAAAAACATGCAGTGAACAAGAACAGCGGTAAACTTGCTGCGGAGGCATCCGGCTCTAGGTGCGTTCTCCCACTGGCTGTCAGGACATGCACCTGCCTCAGGTTTAGAAAGCTGCCTCTAAGCTGCTGGCTTTAAAGCATCGGTAGGTTTGGGAACCCAAGCTGCCCGATGTTGCTGGGTTCAATTGGTGTTTCTGGAGGTCAAAATGGCCATTCAGACAGTCAGATATTCTACCTGGAAAAACACACCTGTGAGTTAGTGCAGGCACTTTTTGTCATATATTTGACGTTTCTGGAGGTATTTTGTATTCTCCTCAACCATCCCCACGTCGTGTCAGAACAACAGCCTGGTGCTGCAGGTCCATGTGCCTGTGTGCGTACCTCAGACCTGTGCTGCTCCTGGGCAGAGAGGGCTGGGAAGGGACACGACAGGCTGGGACCTGATCCCACATGGTGAGCACCGACAGCACCCCGCTCTGCAGGGAGCTCCCTGGGGCAAAATGTTTCAAGGGGAGAGGGCCGAGAGAGCTACACCTCCGCCAGAGGCGTTATGGGCTGGCTTGGTCTTCTCCTTCCATCAGTCAACCTGCCTGCACCCACTGTATTTATCACCCAGGCCTCTCTTCATCCTCAGATCTCTCCCCCCTACCTGACCCTGGCTCCTGGGGAAGCAAGGCACAGATGGCTCCCAGCAGCCTGGGGCTGAACATGCAATGGGAGAGGGGGGTAGGAAAATAGCAGCAAGAGCTGCGCTTCATTTATTGGTGTTAAATACCTTTCAGATGTACTTAAAGGCCCTCGAAGGCCAAGGAGTCCCATCACATTGCAGCTCAGCTGCAGGTTCTCATTTGCTTCTAAGCCAGACTTCAAAAGGAGAAAGGATTTGGGTGGGGATTTTTGTTTGTTTTTGTTTTGCTTTTTTTTTTCTTTCCCTTGATTGAAGCCAACATTTCAAAAGCATCTGCAGCTTGGCCACAGGTTCTGGGTGCTGAAGAAGCTGCCTACCTCCTCATGGGCACACAAGGAGCTTTACCAGGGGCTGCAGGAGCAGCAGAGCTGGGCTCACCCCTTGCAGCTGGCCAGAGCCAGGCCTGCTCTGCTCGTGCTGGGGGTAGCAGCGTGACGCTGCCGCTGCTGAAGTGGCCTTCCAGGTGCCTGCAGCTTCCTTCAGCCTTTCTCCAGAACTCAGAAAGCTGGGGAGTGGGAGGGAGGATCAATGCTCGATCCAAAAATCCTGGATGTGATGATACAGAGCTTGTCCCGGCACCAGCACCTCGTTGTCACTTGTGCCCGGGGCCATCCGCTCTGCATCCCAAACTTCGTTCTTTGGTCTTTCCAGGCACCTTCACAGAAAATAATTGGCTTGCATAAAGAAATGTGTTTTGGATTGAAGGTGTAGCAGCTTTTAGCTAAAAAAGAAAGACTTTGTTAAAAAAAAAAAAAAAAAAAAAAAAAAGAAAGAAAGACATGGTAATGCATTAAAATTTAAGGCTTCTATCATTACTTCAACAGGCCCTTTTGTGAGGGTGTTACCCTCAAATATTTTCCAAGCCATAGGCATTAAGGTAACAGCAGAAAACACGGCTTTTCTTTGCATCTCTCTGTTCTTCTCTGTGACCTGTCCTATGAGGCTCCAGTTACTAAGGGTGAAAAAAACCTTCCACTGTGATAGTTTTAGAGCAGTCCAGTTCTGTGCCAGGAGGAATTGCGCCGTGCTTTCACACCCCGTGTAGCTTGCACCAAACCTTACACTGAGATATCTACAAACCAGGCGATGTTGTTTGGAAAATGAACAGATAGCCTGGGTGAGTGATTCACTGGGAAAAGAACAGGTGATGGTGGGGTTCCAAGAGGAGTATCCCATGGCTCTGTAAAACATGCTTTACATGTTTTGTAACATGTTTTTTACATATTTACATAGATGCTTTTAGTATCTATGAGCATGTGTATTTGTGCAAAGATGGGTGACTTGGACTGAACATGAAAAACACAAGTTTGAGCTGTTCTTTTAAGGCTCAGAGGAAGGATAAGAAGGCTTTTTCCTGTGCTCTGGAAAAATCTAGCCATTTCAGCCAGAGTGCTTCCCAGTTGTGCATCCCACAGAGACCAAGGCCTTGGCAGATCCAAGAGTTGTCTGCACTCAGGTGTTTTCGGTGCCTCCAGTGTTGATGCAGGAGAGCCTCACGTGGTTGAGCTCTTTCTCCCATTCTACAAGTAGTTTCGCCTCACCTGCGTCTTCCCTTCAAAAGTTTATCCTGGATGTATGTTTTAGGTAATAGTAAGGACAGCTCAGTTCTCCTTGAGCATGTCTCAGTGCCAGGAGACAGAGTAGGTGACTGCTCGTCCCTCAGCTCCCTGCATTTCTGTGATTCTCTGCCTTGAATCATAGAATCATAGAATCATAGAATATCCTGAGTTGGAAGGGACCCTTAAGGATCATCAAGTCCAACTCTTGACACCGCACAGGTCTACCCAAAAGTTCAGACCATGTGCCTAAGTTCACAGTCCAATCTCTTCTTAAATTCAGACAGGCTTGGTGCAGTGACCACTTCCCTGGGGAGCCTGTTCCAGTGTGCAACCACCCTCTCTGTGAAGAACCCCCTCCTGACGTCAAGAATAATGCCTTGGAAGCATATTAGTAAACTACCTGGCAGGGGCCTTTTTGGTCAGGAGCCTTCCAGGCTGAATGTTTTCTAAATTGTCTGTTGTGGTTGCAGGGAACCCAGCCTGGGACTAATCCCCCAGCCTATCCTCTCAACAAATTGCTTGCAAAAGTCATTAATTTTGCTGTAATTGATTTAAACATTGCTCAGGAGGAGGAAAAATGAGGGAAACAAATGCCACTTTGAATGCTGAGGACGACGTGTTCTCAATTTTCTGTCGTATTATCTCCACATGTGCTCATTCCCTGCTGGCTCTTCCGCAAGCGCCGGTGCCGAACAGTCGCGCGGTGAGTCCCAGCTCAGCGGCTGCGCCGTGCGGTGGTGCCACGAGCCGTGCAAACCCACGAGCTCCCCTCCCACCCCAGACATGATACGAGGGAGTCTGCGGAGATTTTTTGCTCTGGCGAAGTGCTTGCCTCCGGCAATTCACATCTGCTCGGGTGGCTCCATCTACCACGCATGGGAACATCAGGCTTTGGAAAGTAGCCATGGAAAAGCACAGAGCTGGGCTCTCGATGCGAGCCGCAGTCGCAGGATAATACCTGATGACAAGCTCCTTGAAATGTCAGTGCCGATGGTGAAACGGTGCTTTTTATGAAGCAGCCACCTGTTCCCGTCGCATTAGCTCATTGCTACTCAAATCAACTACTGTATCCCCAGCTGTAAAGTAGCTTTAATTAAAATGAGTCATTGCTCAATACCAAGTTGTCCCCCATTTTGGGTATTTCTTAGAAATTATATTAGTTTTTCCTTATCACTTCATCACTGGGCTTAGGCTTTCAGGGACTGCACCCACTGATGTCATTGGGATCAGAATACAGTACACAGATTTTAACTGAGCAATGACATAGGAAAAATGTATTTTTAAGTTGGGCTTAGCTTTGTTTGGCATATTTATTTATATCTCTGACAACTGAATGAGGAGTGCCCTGGCTCCAAGCCATATCTCTCAGTAATGTTCTTTTTTCAGATCCTTGGTAAATGGCTTCTCAAATGTATTGTGCATTTCTTCCTGACATCTTTATGCAGTTTCTAGGTCACTGACCTAAGACGGGACTATAGGTGCCACTGAAGCTAAAGGAGAGCCATGTCAGCATGGAGAAGCAAGGTTGTTACTGAGACCCTGCAGTTGGAAATCATGTCTGTGTAAGATGAGCTCTAATACGTGTATATCAAGATGTGCAGCATGTTTAGTAAACGCACTGGCATGAATCAGAAGATGCAGGAGATGGGATCCTGGCTGCCTGGGGCCGGCTGGGTGGACTGTCTTAAGCTGCTGTGGGTGGGCCTGGTTTCTGTGGAGGTGAACAGTTTGAGTAATGGCACCACAAAGACGTAAGACATTGGGCCTCTCAGCTGATTCTTGGTAGGAGTAGGTGGTCAACTTACACTTGCTTTTTGTTTGCAGGCATCATGTGTTTTAGCCAATTTATAAGCAGGTCTTTTAATTAGGCCTTCCCACCAGGAAACTTAAGGAAAACATCCACCACTGACACCGAAGAGTCCCTCTTTGATTCTTCTCTTAGATTCTAAGTCACACGGAGCAGGTCTGCACCAAGCAGCATCCTCTGCAGCTCTGTGCTGTGGCCAGGCAGGGAGCAGAGCCGTGCAGGCCCTTCTGCCAGCTGCGAGATGAGGGAGGGATGTCAGGGCTGGGCTTGCACTGAGGTGGCATTGCTGGTTTTCCTGCCTGACTTGCTAGCTGCTATTAGGGAAAGTTTGAGTCCTGACGACTTGGTGTTTCCCAAAGTGCCCTAATGAAAGCCCCCTTGTAGTGACAGCGGCCCTGGTGGGAGCTCAGTCAGGCACCCCCAGAAGTCACAGGCTGGGCCAGACCAATAGTACTCAGAGAAAGCAACTGCTGTCATGTCCTGTCATCACGCTGTGCCAGCTCATTAACGATGAACACACGATGTTAGCTTTCACTTCATCTGCAAGAGTTCGCACACTGCTGCTTCCAGGCCACCTGTGCTGCACAGAGGACGTCGCTGATTGATCCATCGGTTATTGCAGGGCTGGAAGGGCAGAGGGGCTCGGCAGCAGGTTGTTAGCTGCTGAGCAGGGGGGTGGTCAGAATGTTTTAGGGCCTTTTGAAGGCTTTAGGAAAAAAACAGAACAAGGGAGTGTCTTAGAGTATGAGGGTGTTGGTGGGTGGGGTCCTTTATTTTGGATTTTTTCCTCTTGTTGTGTTGGCTCCTTTGTCTGTGCTGCTCTGTAGCAGTTTCAGGGAAAGGTGAACGGGCTCTTGGTTAGGGCCAAGAGACAGAGAAGCACTTTGGACATCCTACACCAATGGGCTTTCCATTCTAGCTCTCCAAGAGCACATCAGCTGAACTAGCAATGCTCTGGTAGCAGTGGCCAAGGGAAATTAATACCCACCCTTCCCTGGGAAGGTCTCTATCAGGGCAGCTGTACTTGTGTCTGTTGTGGGTGAGGTGCTACCTGAAAAAAAAATGGGAGTTTACTTCAACAGGGACTAAAGAGCTGTGAAGGGCTCTATTCCAAAACATGCTCCAAGACCCACAGAGGGACGGTGCAGGGTCAGTGCCAGGAGGAGCTCTGGGAGCCCCATCCCCTCCCTCTCCTCTCCTCTGTGTGGAGCAAAAGTCCATGGGCTGGGCTGTGGGGAATGATGGGGAGCTGAGCTCCAGCCAAGCGAAACATGCTGAAAATGCTCTGAAATTCCTCCTTGTGCCCTCTCATCCCTTTGTTTTCAGTTCACCTCTGCAGTCCACCTATGAAAAAGGAGTGCTGCTGCAAACATAGGTGGCTTGAGTAATTCTTTGGAGAAAGGGCACGGAGCCCGGCCTCTTCCACCTGCGAAAATTGACACTTATCATTTCTGCCACGAGGTTAAGTTGAACACTTGGCCCCTGCCAGGTTCAGCAGAGCAGCAGTTGTGCAGACATGTGGCCTGTTTGGCCCAGGGGACAGGCTGCAGGGACAGAGCCACCTCTCCCAGGCACCACAGTGCCCCCATGCCTGGGGCAGTGCGGCCCTCCCCTGTCCTCCAGGAGGCAAAGCCACCTTGGGACAGTGACAGGCAGGCCCTTTGGATAATGGCAGGGCTCGGGTGACCCTGGTTAATTACTGTCCCTCCTGTGGCACTCACCAGTGGACGAGGTAGCGCTGCCCTCCAGTTGCAAAGGTCCTCTCTGTTTTGTTGGGAAAAAATAAATAATAAATAAATAAATACATACATACATAGATAAATAAATGAATAAAAGAGTAAATCCTGCAAGCAGAAATGCCAGTGAAAAGCCTGCTGGGTGCACTGCACACTTCGTTTCAGTACAGCCTCACTGCATTCACGTGAGTAGCACCAGTACAGCTGCTGGGTTTACACAGTGCTTTAAAGCCAAGCGTGGTGTAGATGCTTTTCTGAGCCACGATCTGTCACTTATCTCTGTCTCGGTCCCCCGTGGGATCTGGCCGGGCACTGAGTAGCTTTGTTTTCTAAATATTGGTGGCTTTCCTCTCCACTGCTGGACGGCCAGCCTTCACCTGCCCAGAGGGGAATCCTTGGTGGGCAGCGAGCAACCCCACTGTCCTGCTTCCAAGCCCAAGTGGGTCAGCCTCCTGCACATCACAAGGCCTCGCGGTGCCACCACTCACCCAGGACAGGCACGAACATGGCAGCATCCAACCCAGCCGGCCACCTCCCAAAGGTTTCCCATTGCCCCTGCTGACAGTCCCCATCTCATCTGGGTGCCCAGATGGGACATGGCAGGTCCCAGGGCACGCTTCGCCAGGCTGAGAGGGGGGTGCCTGTAAAACAGCGAGACAAAGTTGTCTTCAGGACATCTTCATGCTGCGGAGGGAGAGCTTGCAGCTCCTTTCCTAGCTGCACCTCCTGCTTTATATGTAAACATTCTGCTTTCGGAAGGTCTTCACCACTGAGTGTGTTAGCAGTCAGTGCATTCAGACCTGCTGCCTTTTTGGGTACTGTTCAGTCGCGGCTATTTACACCCCGAGCCAAGAACAGCCCTGAGGCTGTTCTGTTCGCCTGTCCCTCTGCCCGGCTGTCCCCACGCATCATGGGGCCCTGGTGCTGCCTCCTCCCTCAGTGCTGGCTGCGATGCGTGCGGCCCTGCTGGCTTCTGTGGGACGAAGCCTCCATCTCCTGGCGGCACGGCCACACCGCAGCCACCACCAGCTGCTGGTGGGAACTGGCCCAGAAACGCAGCAGAAAGCGCTCCCGGAAAGCAGAGCACGGCCTGGGCTCACTCGGTGTTTCCGTCAGGCCGCGCAGGAGGAGGGCTGTGTTCAGCCCAAAGCGTCTCAGGGTGCGTGCTGGTGGTGAAGTGTTCCGAGTGTGGGTTCTCTCTGCGAGACCCAGAAAGTCTTAGCCTGGTTCCCAAAAGGTCCCCACGAGGCTCTCTTAGTGCATTCCTGCCAGACAAAGCCCAGCACCGTGCCACCTCTCTCGTCTGAGGCTGGCTGGAGGTGAGGTGCTGCACCACAGGCAGCTGAGGGGAGGGGGAACTCTGCAGGGGTTTCTCTCTCAGCCTAGGAACTGGATTTTTCTTCCCAGAATTTCTTCTTCCAGAAGAAGCTTGAAAGGCTGTGTTTGAGTATCTGTCACAGTCAGTGAAGAGGTCAGGGGCTGTTCCCAGCCCTGCAGCAGCAGCCGCCCCCAGAGTTACCCCTGAAGAGCATCGGCTGCACGTGCGGGCTCTACAGACTGCTCACACCGTGTGCTGGCCCACTTCACTGGCTCCTGCAGCTCCTCAGATGCTTCCAGAGAGCAATCTCTCTCCAGTGTCAAGTGCTCTCAACAGCAGGCAGTTCCAGAATTCCCCATGGTTTTGCAATTGTTCAAATCTTTCTCCAACACCATCCTCCTTTCCAAAGATGCCAGCTGAGAACTTTTCACGTCCTGGCCCCTGCTGTGCTTCCACCGGGAGCCCGGAGCTGCGGTTTGTGGTGGGACACCTGCACCTGCAGCAGCATCCATCCTGCAGGGAGGGCACGGCTCACACTGGGCACGTGGCAGGGTCACACAGCCAGAGCCTGCGGTCACAGCACCGGGAGGGACGGGCTCAGTTAGCACAAGCCTGACCTCACCACCACAGTGCTCAGCCTTTAAACGTGGTGTGATGGCGTGCTGGGGCCCAGTGCTGCCGAGCCCCGTGTCCCTCAGCTGTGGTGATGAATCTGAAGGGGCTCTTTGGTTTCAGTCTTGTGCTTGTTCCCTTTTTGTCTGCTGGGGGGCAGGCCTGGCCTGGAAGGGGGATGGTGCCTAATTAACAGTTTTTTCCTGTTACAGTGAAAAATGATGGTGCCCACTTACAGTTTTTCCCTGTTTTTCCCCAGCAGGACTCTGAGGTCCCATCCCTCCAGTGAGGGGTGACACCGAGGGCGGGTGGGGGGAAGGAGAGGTGGTGAGAGGGGACTCAGCCTTCCCAGGGCCACACACCTGGGAAGCCACACTGCCTTTTGGAGCAACGCCTTCTCCCCCTCGCCTGCCAGTGTTTCTGACTGTGATTCGTCTCCCCCAGGTATCCCTCAGCCACGAGTGCACCCGCGCCATCATGAAGCTGATGTACTGCCCGCACTGCCGGGGCATGTCCAGCGTGAAGCCGTGCAACAACTACTGCCTGAACGTCGTGAAGGGCTGCCTGGCCAACCAGGCGGACCTCAACACCGAGTGGAAGTACCTGATGGGTAAGGAGGCCTTAGCCACAGCACAGCCACCTCTGGTGGCGCCTCTTGAACTCTCTGAGGTAGCGTTTGGCAAGTAAAGAAAGTGCCATTGGAAGCACTCAAGAAGGCTCTTACACTTCTGTTTCTCTGCCCATGATCCAAAGTCTAGAAGCTATTGCAGGACATTTTGCTGGGCTTTAAGACCATCAGAAAGTGACACTGGTATGGCTACCAAAGAGTTCAGGCATTTTCATCTTCTCTATCTTTGTTAGGGGTTGCCTACACACAGCATTCAACTAACTTGTCCTTCCCTCCCAAATAGTGAGGCTCAGGGACACGTCCTGCTGCCACACTGTCCAAGCTGCCTCCTCATCCATATGAGACCATTTCTGAGAGCACATGGGAAGCTCTGGGCAGCCCTCTTTGGGAGGTCATCTGGAAACGTGAAGCCATAAACTTTTTCCATGGGTGGAGAGCAAAGGGATCAGAATTACTGCTAAATGGAAAGAGGCCTCTTATGTGCATGGGAGGGAGGGACTAAGGTCACATGAGGAATGGGAAAATTAGACTTGTATTTTAAATGAGAAAAGAGCTCATTTCTCTTCTGTTTGGTCACACAGCTCAGTGGGTTGTATGTGTATAGAGGTGTCCATTTCATTGAGTTTAAAGGCAGAAATATCGCTGTGCTGCTGTGATCTGATCTCCCGTGCAACACAGACCAGAGAATTTCTACCAGGCATTTCCATAAAAAGTTCTGCATTGCCTGAACAAACTTGAGTGCCTCCTTCAAGAAGACCTTGCGTATCATTCAGCTGCTTTTCCAGAGGCTGTGGCCTCTGGTCTAAAAGTGAACAACTGTCAAGAGTGGCTTTGCAGAGCTGGAGTTTGTGGTTTAAGGCTGGCAAGGGTCTGCATTTAGAAAGTGGTGTGACGGTGTTACAGCACGTCCTTTCCCAGCTGCAGGCCATCAGGGAGGTTGTTTGCATTAGTAAAGCTCTCACTGCTCCTTGTGTGCCCAGGAAGCTCCCATTTCTCTCCCTGGTTATACATTCTGACCCAGAGTGATCTGAGACCAAGGGAGCCTTGGTGTGACGGTCTGGGCTCACAGTTTGCAGCAGCAGGGCAGATCAGCTTCAGGCTTGGCCTTTCCCCTTTTTGGTGCCCACTGCCAGGCCATTGGGACGCCAGCTCCAGCAGCCAGCTGCAACCCCGTGGGCGGGCTGGGGACTGAGGTGTGGTGGTGCTGACAGGGAGAGTCCCGCTGAAGCTCAAGGAGTGTCACCTACCTCCCCAGGGACACGGCACACTAAAGATCAAACTGCTGCAAACAGAGGCCAGGGCACTTACTGAGGGAGGTGCATTGGCCAGCTGCCTGCCCCCTGCTAGGGGCTAACGAACCAAAGGGCGATGCACTGCAGCTAATTGCTCGTGCTCCCCGTGAGAGCAGCTTGGGAGCCTGCTGTAAAAGAGGGGGAGGAATATTCCCTTCCCCTGGGGCTTTATACCAGGATTTTGATTAAGCTTTGGCCTTTTGGACCAGAGCAAGCCAGTTGTTACCTGTCAGTGCTCTCCTGGCAGGGTGACTGCCCATCTCCTGCAAGGTCAAGGTACCGCTCTCGCTGATGGACAGGGAGCCAATTCTGGGCGCGTTTTGCAATTATTGTGGGTTCCTCTTGCCCAAGAGACACCGGTCTTGTCAGGAGCTGATGGCTAGGAGGAAATTGGAGCTTCTTACAAATGGCAGCTGTACCTTTCAATGTCATAGTTTGATCAAAGACTGGAGCAAGACATGCAGGCAAAGGTAGAAGCTCACTGGCATTGTCCATTCTGCACCATTAGGCACTTCCACGTAGCTGGAGAGGACTTTGTTAACTAGATAGCGTTACTCCTTCAATTTGGCAAATTAGGGCCAGTCAAACTAAAGGAAGTCCTTACAGTATGTGGTCAAATATAATCTATCACTAATCTGAGGATGCAGCCTTTGATTTAAATGTCTGTATTTCAAGCTTAGCACATCTTCAGGCTAAAATTGTCTGAAAAAATATAGTCTTGAAGATGACACCACAAGTCCAGAGTGGCAGCAGAGTTAGACTGCAAGCTCTTTAATGGTGCAGGAGATGGTATTACCCAGCATACAAAAGACATTTCTGCCTTGTATGGCACATTTAGCTTTAGAAATCAGTACTGCCATAAGACTGTGTTGCAAGAAAAGAGAGTATATTAACTCAGGAACTCTGGCCCTTGTTTCCATTCTTACTCAAGCTAATGGGCAAAACCTTTTTTTTTTTTTTTTTAAGTGCTGAAAGTAAATACATACTGTTCCCAGTCTGTGCATGTTGTTAAATCCCACATTATGGACCTGAGCACAGGCTGTGAGCTCTGTGGGCATGATCTGGTATCTTCTGTGCATTTGTGCTGTCCTGTCTCTAGTACTTGCACAGTCTGGTCGTTCTCTGAGAGCTGTCAGGGTGCAAACATCAGACATGGAATAGCAAAGAGAAAATATTTGTGAGGATTGTGCATGCTGTTCCACTGGCAGCGCTGGGCTCAGGATCAGGCCTTCCTTGTTGGTATAATATTTCCAGGGTGGACCCAGTGCTTCTGCACAACATCACCTAGACCTCATGGAAGGTCACTTGGGGTTTTCTGGACAAGTCCTGCTGCCTTGCACAGGACAGTGACCGAACACTTTCCTAGCAAGTTTGAAGTGGTGTGTTGGTCCCTCTTAGTGGCCTGGCTGGCCAGACTCCTGCTCACAGGAAATCTGCTGTGCAGCCCAGAGGGAAGCCTCGGTGCTTCAAAGTGTTGTCATACGTGGCACCTACACACTGTGGGACGCTGTAGGATGAAGGACACATTTTACTGGTACGCTCTTGAACTGCTGGGTGTAATTCACCTGGTGGTCTCATTGCTTGTGGACAATATCAGCAGAATGGACTCGTGCTGAATAAGCTTTCTGCAGCATCACACCATCTGCAATGACAGCCTCATGCCAGGCTGATGGGTAAGGTATAAGGATTTAGGACAGAAAATTAATCACTCCTAATGAATGACTTCATTTACATACTACACAGTTCTCCAACGTAGACCCTGAGAATTGACCCTTTTTGTGCAGAAAAGAAAAATCAACATGAAGCTGTCACAGGTGTTTTTTCCATATGGAGAGGCCACAGGAACATGAAACACTTCCTTCTCTAAATGAGCATGGACCACCCCTGTGCTCTGCAAGATCCCTTGTCCTGCCAGGAAGCTTCTGGTGTCCCCTAGGGGATGCAGACCACACTGGAGCCATCGGAGGTCACAAGTAACTGAACGCCAGGTCCCTAAATCCTGATGAAGCTTATGCATGGTCTGGCCTCAGGGCTACTAAAGCAGACATGGTAGAAAACAGAGGCAGTAGCAGCTTAGCAGTGGCTTTCAGAATTAAATTTTTTGACTCACAAAGTTAGACCTGGTTAAGATCCTACTTCAGGTATCTAAAAACAATTTGGGTCCTGTCCTAAGGTCCTCTTTAACTCCTGCTGGACACCTTTGGCACTTTCTGTCGACTTAGCTGAAGACATGCTGTGAGTTAGGAGGGTTAGGTCCAAGTACAGCTATGTATTACTTTATAGTTCTGCATCAATTTTCCCTTTTTCCTTTCTGCAGCACCCCCAGAAATGTTTCTCACTTTGTATGAGCACAGGCTGGATTTGCCATTTTCAGGAGATGACTGCTGGTCCTCTGCTACTGAGGATGGCTCTACCTGCGTGCTGGGAAGCAGCGAGCCCCTCTGCGATCAGTCCTGTTCCAGAGCAAAAGGAGCATAGGCTTGGGCAGTAGTGAAAATGGAGAGATGGCTTCCAGCAAGCCTGCCAAGGGGCCTGCCCCACCCACAATGAGCATGAGCTTTAACTTGGTTTGTCTGAGAGAGGATGTCTCTGTCTTATTTCACTAGATTCCCTGGTCGTAGTGGCTGATCGGATTGATGGACCATACAACGTAGACACGGTAATAGGGACTATTCACATGAGGATCTCTGAAGCTATTTCTAACTTGCAAGAAAACAAAGATTCAATCACAGCCAAGGTAAGAGTGTGTGCCTGGGCCTGGCTGAGGATATACCATGTGTAACCGTCAGGACCAAATGTTTTTTGCACTCAGTGTTCAACTGAATTAAAGGAGATGAAGGATGAAAGAGAGAGATAAAATCCCTGCTCTTTTAATGATAGCAAACCACTGTCTTACACAGACAAAAACCTTCTCAGGTATTTCCAAATGCTGCTCCCTGCCGCAGCCAGCTGCCTTTAGGTACAGACGTGCAGGTGGGACTGCATATGCAAGGACTGTGGGAGGCATGGTGCATTTGCTCTCAGATGCATCTGTGTCTGAAGAGCCTTGAATTATTTTGGCTGAGCTGAGGCAGTTAGAGAAAGTGCACAGTCCTCCTTACGCTAGTGACAGAAGGCAGCTGCTTCAGCCTGCCTTGGGGTGATGTTGTGCAATAGAAACACTAGGCTATCAGGTTGGATCTGTGGGACAGAGCTGCAATCTGGCAGTCCATCTGGAGAATACAAAACAGGCTCTCCTGATGCTCACCTGGCTTTCAAGAAGCATATCGTGAAGCTTTCTTGTGTTGGTCTTCTATTTTTAGTATATTTATCCACTTAACCACAATCATTTTGATAGCTGCAGGTGAGAGAAGCTTTGGGAACAAAAACAGCCCTCCAGGGCTTCTGATTTTGCCCAGGCATTCCCCAGATCCTGCAGCTATCCCACAGTTAGGGCAAAGATGCAGATGAAAGGTGTGGGGCAGGCCCTAACTGGATCTTGGAGAAGGGAAGGGCCAAAAATATTGCTTAGCCAAGCAGGAATTCACTGGCACGCATCACAGACTAACAGGAGCATGCATCTAAGTGCTCATTTATGTTTCTTTTCTAACATGAAAGGCCATGTTCCTTCTCTCATTGTTAGGCGAGACTAAGGTTGTCCACATAAAAGCAAGTCCGTGATGACATCATCTGCAAATAAAGGTGTTTCCGAGGGACTTAGAGTAGATCTGATAAAATCGAAAGGGGGTAAGAATAGTCTAGCCTAACCAGAGCAACCAAACGTATTTGATAAACTTCTCAGTAAGATCTGGTGACCAGGGGAATGTGGCAGCCTTTGCTGGTGGCACTGGCAACAGAGCTCTGCAGCTGCAAGCTGCTGCAGCTGCGGGCTCTGGCTTTGAGTATGGCAAAATGATGATCAGATAAAGAGTATTGTCAGGTGAGCTCAGGGTTAGCCCAGGCTTCTGCTCTCCTTTGGCTACAAATGGTGACTGGGCTGGCATTAGGATGACAGGAAGTACCCGAAGTTAACAGATAAATCAGTCCATCATCCTCATTTGGCCTTGAAACATCCAGCCTGACAGATGTGGACACCTCCTCACACAGCGCTCTCCTGGTCTGAGGGGGTATCAGATCGCTGAAGTGTGCTCGCCTGTTGCAGGAGTCCTTGGGGTGGTCCCACCTCGGTCTGTATCCGGATCAGAGCAGCTCACGTGCTCTGCAGTCTTAAAGCTCACGCCACTGGTGTGAGCAACTCCCATCTTGTTCTTCTAAGACTTCCCAAAATTTTATTTGTAAATCATCATAGGAATAGATGAAATTGCTGGATGTAATTTAATATCAACATTAGTGACTCATCCAAAAACATGCTAGTTTTTGTTGTTTTTCTGAACATTTTGCCTGACTGTGGTAACTAAAAACAGTTACAGTGTGTTGAGAACAAGTCTTGGCACAAGAGTAACCTGACCAGAAACTAAACCAGAATCTTAGGGATCTTCCAAGTAGGAAAGATGATTATACTTTAATAATAATAATAATAATAATAATAATAATAATAATAATAATAATAATAATAATAATAATAATAATAATAATAATAAGTACTGTGGAGTGCTAATTAATTAAGTAAATAGTTTCAGAGCATGGAGTAGAGAGTTTGGTTTGTTTTTCAGGTTTTCCAAGGCTGTGGAAATCCCAAAATCAGCACAAAAGGCTCCAGCAGTGAGGACAAGAAAAGGCGGGGGAAGGTCGCATTAGAAGCAAAATCCTCTGCAGTAGCACTGGAGATGCTGGTGAGTTTGTCTTCCCCGCTGGTGTGTCAGGGTGGCCATGCTTGCAAGCTGCATCCAGCCTGGACTGCTGGACCACAGGGCCCTGGCTGTGTGGAGAGCAGTCCCTTTGTGTTTCTGGGACCCGAGGCTTTGTTGTTGTGAGAGCACCAACCGCTCTGTGGGGGATTTGGGTTCTGTGGGTGATGGGCTGTGTGAGCTGCTATGGTCCCACATTTCAGAGGCTCCTCCATCATAGACATCAGCACATCCCACCCTGGCAGACCTCAGCTGGCTGCCACTAAGGCTGCTTCTTGGCATTACCCTCGTGATCTAGAAAATGATCTTCTCCTGGTCAAGTCTGCAGTACCAGAACAGTCCTTGGCATGTAACCGTTGGTCCTGGGTGCTTGGGTTGAGGGCTGGTCTGTAGGGGAAAGTTGGTGACACTTCACTGTCAGCATAAAAACAGACTATGTGATGAAAAGACATCACTATGTGATGGCCATGTGGTAAGATGAAAACATAGCCAGAATCTTTGTCCTTCTAACAACCATGGGGCACTCCTGGCCTTGAGCATCCTCTTTCTTTATAGGTTTTAGATGCCAAAGGGAATCTGACAGCTCTCAAGTCGTACTGGGTCACCCTGCCCAGCGTCCTGTGCAGCAAAAGAGTAATGGCCAGCTCAGCATCGGATGACAAGTGTTGGAATGGGATGACCAAGGGCAGGTATGGAGAGGGTCAGGGTGCCAGAACAGCACTGGGAGACACAGGGTTTAAGGTTTATTTTGCTATGTGTTGAAGGGTTAAGCATCAAGATGCTTTTGCCAAAAAATGACTAAGTAGTTTTGTACTAATTGAGCAATTTTGCAATACTGCATGCAATTGTAAGACAGAAGGGCTGGATTTGCCTCCCAAACTCTAGGGCTGTTACTGAGAATTGCATGCAGGTCTTTAACCATGCCTGCTCTGCAATGCTGCCACCTCAGCAGAGGAGGCACCCAGGTGACATCCAGCAGCTGCAGAAACACCCCTCACCCATGACTGATGGTTAGGAATGGCTGCAAGGGAAGATGGGCAGCTGCTGCACCTCCCCATAGTCCTCATGGAGCAGGTCAGCACTGCAGGAGTGAGCAGCGCAGTGCTGTTTGCTGGCCAACAGTTTCCAGTTCTCTGAAGCCTCCCTGGGGACCTGTCTGGTCTTCGTGGGGCACAGGGATTCGGTCATCCCAGGTGCCAGTCATTTAACCAGAGCAGGCAGATGGCAGCAGAGCTTGGCCATCCCTAGAGCTGGCTGCATCGTCGTAAACATGAGAGCCTTCCTGCATGGACTTTACTCTCCATAGCCTTAGTGTGGCCAGATGCAGAGCCCCTCCTGCTCAGCTTGCAGCAGGCACAGGCATTCAGTCTCCTTCCCCTGCCTGAGGCTGTCAGACAAGCTGACGCCACTGACTGCAGCTTCTTTGTGCTTCAAAGAGGCTGCGTTATCACGGGTGTCTGTAGTGGGGAGAGCTGAGCTTAGCTGGGCGCAGACATCTAAACCTGTCACCTTCCTCCGCAGTTACCTGCCTGAAGTGATGGGGGACGGCTTAGCTAACCAGATTAACAACCCGGAGGTGGAGGTGGACATCACCAAGCCAGACATGACCATTCGCCAGCAAATCATGCAGCTAAAGATCATGACAAACCGTCTGGGCAACGCTAACATCGGGAATGACGTGGATTTCCAAGACGCGAGTGAGTAGCAGAACTGGACCAGGGCTGAGCAGTCCGTCCCGGCAGCCCGCAGCCCTCATGCACACCCGCAGCAGGGAGGTGTCACCGTGACCTGGCTTCTGGCTCCGGGCTGCAGAGGGTCTTGTCTGAGTGCATCCGACTTGCTGCAGGGTGGCCAGGGCTCTCAGCACCGTGCTGAAACCTTGGGTGCTCTCCCCAGGCTCAGCCTAGCCTCGCTGATGAGGCCACTGCTCCGATCTGCTCCAAAAGCTCTCTGAAGCTGTCCTTTGTCCCTGCTGTGGCCAGTGTCACTCTTTCGCTGTTTGGTGGGGTGGGACAAGTCCACAAGGGTTCGCTCCTTTCCATGTGGACAGCTTACACTAGCTCTTAGACACCACCTAGGCAGAGTGGCGCAGGGGCACAAGGAGGAGACAGGGCCATCACCAGCAGGAGGGCAGGCTGGGCTCACCCCCTTGTTGTCTCCCCACAGGTGATGACATGAGTGGCTCTGGCAGTGGTGACAGCTGTCCTGATGACGTCTGTGGCAAAAGACTTTCTAAGAGCCCCAGCACCAGGCAGCCAGAAACGCACGCTATTCCTAAGCAGTCTGGACACGGCATCAGTGGGGCCAGCAGCAGATCTTTGCCTTCTACCTTCCTCCTCTTCCTTTCAGTGGCTTTCATCGCTGTGCAGCACTTGTGGCGGTAACTCACTAGCACAGCCGGGAAAAAGACTGCGTCTGAGGGCTTCACTTTGCCAAAACCAACCAACCAACAAAAGGACATAATTAATTCACCTTGGCAAAAAAAAAAAAAAAAAAAGAAAAAAGAAAATGAAAAAAAAAAAAAAAGTGGGAGGAGAAAAAGGTTTCAGTTGTTTGCTATTTCTGGCAGTGCTCGAGCTATTTTCTTCTTTCTTGGTCTCTTCCCCAGTGCTGGGCCCTTCTTTCCATACCTCATTGTTTGAATTTTGTTATTGCCACAGACTGGCTCTTGGGGCTGAAACAAACCTTTGCAGAGGGGGCTCTTGGGGAAACCCAGCCAGCCCCTCAGAGGGCAGCTCTTTTGCTGCCCGCAGTGGAATATGCAATTTCCCTGATCTTGTTACCCAGCCGCTGGCCAGAGCACTGCTTAACACACTGCTGCATAAAGCACGCCGGGGGCTGAGAACATCACCGCTGCGTAACGCGGAGGGTCTGAGGTCACAGCACTGCTCAAGTGCTGCGTTCAGGGACTGTTTTGGGGTTTCCTTCTGTACTTCTGCAACAGGCAGAGGTGACCCTTCTCTTCCATCTGTGTACGCGGGAGTGTGAGCAGATGCAGTGGGTTGAACTGAAACAGTTTGGCAGTGGCTGTTGGACCCGAAAACGTAGATCTCCCTTTTACTTTGGAAAGGTCACAAATGGGTTTCTTGACTAGAGCTCGTAGCTGACGACATTTTTAAATGCCTACATCTAAGTAAGTGACTGGGACTGAGTGTTAGGGGTTGGGGTTTGGGGTATTTTTTCTTTGCATGCTAGTCGGAAAGCCATTTTTTTACCCAAGTAATAATGGTCCAATTTCTACTTGCAGTGCAGTACCGTAGTAGGTAACAGAGAGATGAAAAAAATGCACAGTAGGATTCTTTACTAGACAGACAGTTGTGCTGCCTCTTCCTCCTCTGGCCCCAGCCATGGATATGAATGCCCTTTTTTTTTTTTTTTTTGTGGTAGTAAGAAAGACCAGGGACTTTGTACTAATGAGAGCACTGTGACTGGTTGTGATAGCTCACGCCAGGCGCATGAGGGAGTGACCCCAAGCCTTAGGGCAGAGCAGAGCTGGTGGCAATTAGCCCGTGGCAGTGTCTCTGCCCAGAAGAATGACTCACAGGTAGCACCTGCTGAGAAAATGGGACGCTTTGTTGGAGATACTTTTTCTTTTGGTGTTCGTTCGTGTTGCATTGTCGGGTTTTAAGTGGCGTCCTGCTTTCCCTATCCCTTCCCCACCCTTCCACACACTTGTCCTACCTGCTGCAGGGACTGCATGAGAGGGCAGGTCAGATGCCCGCCCGTGGCCCTGTTACAGCTCAGGGAAGCACCCGGTCACCCTGCTGCTGCCCCGTCCCAGCAGCCTCTGGGTCATCCAGCACCAGGGTGCTCCAGGAGATATATAAGTATCCTCACGTGTCTGTAGGATTGTCTCTGTTGTAGGGCTGTGTCCTTTGGGGTGTCCAGAAGGCTCGTTTAACTCACGGGTACAGCAGGCATCTGCTGGAGATGTCGGTGTAGCAGATGCCATAGTTACAACACAGGCACCGTGTCTGGATGGGCTTCATCCTTATGGGGTTGGTTTTATTTCAGATGTCTTTGTTCTGTGAGAGAGAGGGAGGGCAGAGGAGTATCTATCATCTTCTGCGTCCTACCAAATACAGGAGTGGATAACTAAAAGTCATAGATTTATACAGATTTACTTCTGGAAATGTAGCAAGTTCCACATTACTTTTACTGGGCCAAAGAGTTCCTGTCTTCCCCCCCCCCCCCCCCTTTTTTTTTTTTTAATTTCTACCCAGTGGTAAAACCAATCCTGCAGAAACTTTAGATGCAAAAGCAAAAGGGGGAGGAGGGCATTAAAACACTGTATCCTCTTCAAAAAGCGGTTGGGTTGGAATGTTAAAAAAAATGGCTACTGAGGTCAATGTTTTGCTTTTCATAACAGGAAAGTCCTTGTTGTTTCCATTTCCATGCAGTTAAAGTTTGTTGTCAGCCTCTTACGCTACAAAGCTTCTTACAGGCACCGAGGAGCACACCTTAAATGTAAAGCAAAGAATTTACTGATTGTCCTGTTAATATTTCAACAATGTAATAG
The DNA here is from genome assembly GCF_009819795.1 of Aythya fuligula. NCBI lineage: Eukaryota > Metazoa > Chordata > Aves > Anseriformes > Anatidae > Aythya > Aythya fuligula. Next base: position 12,724,857 of record NC_045567.1, on the reverse strand, counting down.
CCCAAATCGTTGGTCCTGTTCCACTAATAAAACCTGACGGTCCAAAGTAACACAGAAGAGCCTGAAGAATACAGTGAGAACCGTTATGCAGACGAAACCCTTCCTGATGTCTTCCCCTGTTCGCTGGGGTTACGCTTACACCTCAGTGGCCCTCCGGGACCGCAGGTCAGGTGCATCGGTCTTCCTTGAGCAGAACTGGGGGTGACGGTGAGCGCCTGCACCCTGAGCTCTGCGCCAGGAGGGTGAGAGGCAGTGCCGGGGGCTTTTGCCCCTTGTTGCCAGGAGGTGCATGATGTTGACATTGACACTTCCTCGCTCCTTGCTCCCAGGTCTGCTCGTGTTACTTCGTGTACCTTTTCACACCGTCTGCTTACGCTGCTGCTTTTTGTTGGTTCCCCATTACTCACTTTCTCTGCTCTTTTCATTGTCGCCGAGTGGTTTCCCCGGCCCCTGCAATGACCAGTGGGGCTGGTAGCCAGGGCACAGCCCCACCACTGCAGCCTGGGGCTGCGCTCAGCGCCGGAGCCAGAAGGGCTGAGTCCACCCAGAGCATTGACTCGGTACGGCTCTGAACCCAGGCTGTGGCTACCTGACTGCAGACAGCTGCTGGCACAGCTCAAGGGAAAATCAGCCCAGGTCCAACAAGCCCCAAGACCTGCACTCGGGCAAGTGCAGAGCCTGTGGCCTTTTAAGTACTTACAAGCGACATTTCCTGGGCTCCTTCCCTTTCAATAACATTGTGACAAACGTCCCCAACCCTGTGGGAATCTCAGGGGCTCCAGCTTTGGATTTGTTGTTACTGGGGAGCTCTGGGGAGCAGGGGCGGCTGGGGAAGAAACATTTGCTTCAATGTTAGCAAGGTGGTGACTCACGATGGTTCGGGTTGAAAAGGTGTCTGCTTCACAGGAGTGTAGAGGAGGTTGGTGGGCTAGAAAAGGATGTTAACAACGGCTCCTGTCCACGGAAAAGGAAGAACCAGAAATAGCGGATTTCCAAGCGTCTCTGTCTTTCAGCCTGCTCTTTTGTGCCATAATGTGTATGTTTTAACTAAGGGTGAGGGTCTCAAAAGGCTTTGAGAGTGCAGCTACTTATCATTTACAAATGACAAACTGCCTGTTGTTTTCTGGTGGGCTTGGTAGGGGCTAAATTATAGCAAAATATCTAAAGTCCACCTTTGCTTTAAACAGATGCATTTTTATCTGCAGGAGTAAGAATTATTTCACTTATTGGCATAGCTGGACAGTTATCTATTTCTTTCTGTTACCAAGGTACTTGTAACTCTCTTGCACTGTTTATCTAAAGTTAAAATATGTTCTTTGAATCCTTGTATAAATAAAAAGGCTGGAGACTTAAATCTGTATTTACAGGGCAGTTTCATTTCTTCTCTGAGTTTGGAGTTTTCTTTATTTTTTCCCCTTTAAGGTATGGATAAACTCCAGTTCAGTAGTCCTGAGGAGTGAAACCTCGCTTTGAGCCACAACGTTCACCATGGGCTGAAGCAAATATGAGGAATGTTGGTTTGCCCTACAAGCAATCTTACATAATCTGGCAAAAACAAGTGCTCAGGTTTTATGGCTGCAAGGGATGTGAAAACAAGATGAAGGTAACTTGAGGTCATCAAAGCAAGTATTCCAAACATCCTCTTTCTCATGCAAAGGCAGAGAAAGTCATGGCATAATGGAATAAGAAATGCCCTTGGTATTTGTTACTGCACAGCGTTGTGCTATGTATGATGGCCTTGTGCTAGTGCAGCTGTTGGTTAACAAGTTAAGAGTTAACAAGTGAAGCAGAACATGGGCTGTGACACGGATATTTCATCGTCAGCGAGTGCCGGAGCCTGAAATGATGAGCAGAAAGGTTTGTGTTTTATCTCTGCACCTTCCACTTCCAGAAGCTGATGAATGTAGGGGTCAAGGCAATATGTCAAAAGCAGCTAATGACATATCAGAGTGAAACTTGCTAACTGGAAACTACTAAAAGTATATCTGCCTGGAAGCAAATATCACTTAAATTTAATAAATTGTGCGATACCCCTGACTGAGTAGGTATTCCCTTAGCTTACCGTCCTGCTGTTACAGCTATTTAGGTGCCATATGCTCAAATTTTATAAATACAAGCAAGCGTAGAAATATCACAAGTTGTTTGCAGAGCAGTCACCGCCTTTGTCTCCTCTGTGCCTAATTATGACCTTAAATAACAGTGACTTCCAGTCTGTGTGGATGAAAACTGTTTTGAAAACCTCTCTGTTGGTTTGTAAATATGCCGAATAACACATTTGCAAACTAACTGCTAAGAAATTACAAAAGAGGTAGTGCACGATGCAAGCTCCTCCTCTTCCCTGCAGTCACACAGAGAAGGGGAGGCCTCGGTGACCCCAATACCAACCACTTACCTGAGAGGATGTCACCAAGAAGACGGGTCCAGGCTCAACACAGATTATGGCAAGAGGATGAAAGACAGCAAGCACAGCAGGGGCTGTTTGCACCATGCCCCAATCACAGCCACACCAACACCAGAAGCCCCCCAGCAGCCCACAGCAGGAGCTGGGCTGAGGCACCAGGCCTCCAGCAGCTCCTTGGGGTTGCAATTCAAGCAGGGTGTTGGGAAGGATAACTTTTCTGGTGTGACAGACCTACACCAGGTCAGCTGCCAGCAGGTACCTGTTGGACATCTGGCAAACATGCACAGCCTCATGCTGAGGCATCACAGCTATCAGAAGCAGAGACAACTGATGCTGATGGAACAGACCAGTACTGCTGAAGGGTGGGGAACTGGTAAACCAGTCCCACCACAGGCACACCGTGCACACCAGGCAAACCCCAGAGCAATCGGCTGGGCTGCTGCTGCCCTTCAGCTCAGTGGAGAGTTCACACCCCACAAATAAAGACCACAGTTTGGGTAACAAGAGCGGCCGTGATGAGAAAAGAAACATCAGCAGTAACAAAGCTCATGCCCACGGCCCCACACACCAGTAGGCTGTGCCAAATAGGTCGCTGCTTAGTAGCTCAGCCCTACATTTGAGATTAAGAAGAGCAAAAGCTGGAAAACACCACTATTTTGTCTGTTTTTTACCATAAAGCAGGAGCAGTTTAGCTGTACAAACCAAGGCAATCACAGCTTTCACTTACAGGTGAGCTTTCCGAGTGATTGCCAGGTACCACGATGAAGTCTCCTGTCACCAAAGCCTGATGGCAGGCAAAGAGGCTGCAGCAGGAACTGCTGCCAGCTGCGTGCTCCCAGGGCACAGAGGTGAGAGGGGCACAGAGGTGAGAGGGGCACGGTGCCTCCCCGCACCAACGGGGACTGGGCCCTGCCAAGGCAACAAGAGGCCCCTGTTGCATCACAACAGGAGCAGGTGGGGGTGGCAGGGTGCTGCCCCCTCCCCGAGGTCCCCTGGGGCCTGGCTGCCCTCTCCGTGGGAAGCGCCTCGCCAGCGGGATGCGGCCCAGGATGGACTTCTGGGACACCGGCCGGGAGGGCCCCATGATGCCGCCTTTCACTGCTGTGGGTAAGGGCAGACACAGCTCCTGCAGCAGCACGGCCAGCACCCACCCTGAGCGCATCGCCCCCGTCAGGGTGAGCCGAAGGGCTGGGAGCTGGCAGAGGGTGACATGGCCTTCGCTTGCTTCCCAGTGAGAGCCGCCGTCTGGGACACCGTGGCTGGCTACGTCCACCAGCAGCTCCTGCTGCGCAAGGTGGGCTCACACCCTTCTCCCCTTCTGCCTGGGGGCTCCAAGGGCCTGACGCTTCCCTGGCCAGGAACTGCCATTAATCCGCCCCTCCCCAGAAGACAGGGACCTCCCCTTAGGAGACCTGGCTTGTACAGGAGAAATACAGCTTGTACAAAACTGCTGCTGGACACCCCTTGAAAGCCACGGGCCTGAGGATGCTGCTGGCTCCAGCACAGCTTTCATGGAGACCAAGCAGAGCTGGCAGCTTGTGTCCAGCACCCCAGCAGGGCAGCCTGTTTTCCCTCCTGCTCTCCTCACCCTCCTGCCTTGCTGGGTCCGTCTGCTGCTTGCAGGGTGTCCGCATCCCCACCCTTGGGTCCTTCGACACCATCCCTGAACGACTCCGGGTTCGGGCCAGGGAGCTGACGGTGCAGCGCCCTGTCTTCCGCCTGGCCAGGAACCTCGCCGATGCCCACCAGCTGACGGACGACAAGGCCTATCTGCCAGGTGAGCTGTCTGCCTACAGCCCTGGCAGCTCAGGGAGGTGCACATTCCCCCACCACATGGCCAAGGTGACCAAATGGCTCCCATACCTCTCCCAGGTCGGAGAGTTGCTGATGCTCCTCAAACACAAACTGCTTGCTGTGGAGCAGCTCTTACAACAGGCTCCTTGTGTGCCACAGCTGCAAGAGCCAGCAGCCCTGAGAAACTGCCTGGAGGGAAGCAGGCCCCTAGAACCTGCTCCGCTGCTGGCTCCAGACACAGCTCAGCACCGTGTCCCCTGCTGCAAGGCATCCCCAAGAGCCTGCTGGGGTGCGGGTGTAGCCTGTGTTACTGCCCCATCCCCAGCCCTCCTGTGTGGTTTTCCAGGTGACAAACTTCTGGAACCCCTGCGGTACGCTCAGATAGCTGCGGCCACCTTTGTGTCTGCAAAACGAGTGGTGGGGTGCATCCAGGCCACCATGTCCCTCTTCTCCCGCTGCATCAGGAAGGGAAGGAACGTCGCGCTTATCCTGAAGGACATCGGCATGCTCCTCATTGAGGGCACACGGGTGCAAATGAAATACTACCGTGACTTTCTGGAAATAATGACAGGGAAGGACACGCTGAAAGAAGCTCTGTTGAGGGTAAGCGTTTCTGTTCTCCACTGCTGCAGCACACCCTTTGCGATCCTGCTGCCACACGCCTGTTAGTGCTGCTCACTCCTGGATTGCCGTGGCCTGGGGAGCCCCCTGAGAACCTGGGCCTTCGTCTCAGCAAGGACTGGTCCCTGCAACAGCATCCCAGCTGCTGTGCTCACAAAAAGCCAGGCAGTTTATGATACAGCATCAGGGCTGCCTGCTCAGTAGGAGAACAGGCTATTGGGGACGAGCTGTGGGTGTTTCAGAGAGGCAATGTGATTGTCTAGCAGTGGGAAGCCAGCTGCCACAGTCATCTCCCCAGAATCACATCTCCTCAGCTCTGCACTCCTCTGTTGCAGGTCCCAGGGATGCTGGACTTGGTGATCCCTCGCACAGCAACTGCGGCGTCCCTGACCTGCTCTGGGCGCGTCATCATCTTCCCAGAGTGAGTGCGTGTGCCCGAAGCCCTGCGCTGGTTCTGCCGGGTGGGCACTCAGGGAAAAGCCTTGTGCAAAGATGCTCTCCCCACAACTGCCCTGGCTGCTTTTGCTTCTCACCCCTATGTGTGGCTTCACACAGGGCCCACAGGAGAGGGGCTGTTGCATGGCACAGCCATTGCCACCGGGCAGAGCTCAGAAGATGTACAGAGGAGCTGAGGAAACACTCCTAACTCAGGGCCTGCACTGCTCCGCTGGGGCCGTGCTGTGCTCTGCTGCGGGAAAGGCTGGCCAAAAGGGCTCTGATGAGAGCTGCCAAGGAGCTGTGGTGCCTTGAGTCACACCAGTGTCTTCTCCTCACATCCAGGTTCGAACTGGAGACTGCCCATGGCACACCGCTCAGGGACTACCACAACAAGCTCCTCAATGAATGCAGGCAAAAGAAAGCTGTGCTTTTGCGACCTCCCAGGCAGGACAAGAAGGGTAACGTAGCAGCTAGTGTCTTGCTATAGCGTGGGAAACCATTTGTTCCCATCTAATGAAGCAAACCCCGGTGCTGGTTGCAGAAAGGCTCCTAAGTGGTGCCAACACATTGTGCCCCGGGTACACCGGGGAGCAGAGCCTGGAGCCTGACTCCCTCAGCGGGAAACAACCTCCACCAGAAGAGACTCCAACAGGCAACCAGCACCCAGCCGGGAGCACAGCCCTGGGTAACAGCTCCAGGAGAAAGGTGGGTGGCACTGGGGAGGCCCCAGGGCTCCCAGAGCTCATGACTGCACAGCAAGCAGAACAGCCCTCCCTCCCGTCCCCAGGGCAGGCAGTGGCATGGCCACATGCTCCTGACAAGTCTTCTGCTCTCCAACACCAGGGACCCAGCCTGAAACGCACCTCCTTGGCCATGAAGGCCTTCCTCCAGCCAGGAGAAAGACGACGGGAGTGATGGGGCAGAGCTGCGTGCCTCTGGGCAGGTGAGGCTTGTGCCAAAAGGCAGGTGGGACACCAGGGCTTGTGCCTGCGTGAGAGCCGTTTCCCTCAGTGCTGGAGCTGGCTTCCCTCTGGCACGCCACTGTTGCGATGTGTGCAGGCAATTGTGTGCCGGCCAGCTTCGTGGATCTCCACTGTGAAATAAAAAAGCATCTTCATCCCACATGGCTGATTTCTTGCTGGCTTTGCTTTTCATGCTAGTTCAACTCGTCCATGTCCTTCCACTTTGATAGCCCAGGGGCATCTTTGTGTCATCAGCAAGTGCCGGTCAGGGACTCCTGATGCCTCATGGACAGGCAGGGAAGTGTTGAAGGAGGTGAGGGGCAGGCATGACCTGCAGGGATGCCTGCTGGTGCCTGTGCCCAGCCCTGCAGCACTCTCTGGCAGCAGCCCATGTGGCAGCCCCATTCCCAGGTCCCTGGCCTTGTCCTCCCTCTCTTGCCCCTTACAGCTTGAGCACTTGCCTGCACCCTCCCCAGAAGATAATCACTTCCAGGGCACCACGCCTGCAGCGTTACTGACGGCCAGCAAGAGTACTGCTGCTATATCTAGCTCTCTGCTGGAATATTTTCTGGGTAGGAGAAGCCACTTTTGCTACAACAAAAGCAAAGGGCAGGGTAAGCTGGCTCTCAGATCAATGTTGCATTGTTGCTGCTTGGCTTCCTGTTAGGGACGCTTCTGTCTTTTTGTAAGAAACAGCTACAGGAACAGGGGCTGCACAAATCTGATTGTTTTACAGTCGGATCCGGGGGCTCTGAGGTTGTTTTCAGCTTTTTAAACAGCGCTCTCACAAGCTAGCAGGCGCTAGGACCTGCCTGAATCCTTTACTGCCAAGCCTGCAGGGAGGGAATAAATATAGCCCAGGCAGCTGGATGAAGGACAGTGAGGCTGGCGCAGGTTACTGCTGGAGGCAAACTGCCCCCCGATACCCCAGGCAAGGCTGCTCGGCGGCAGCAGCCGGGGAGCTGTGCGGAGGGGTGCTGTTGCTGGTGGCACCGTGCCCTCAGCTTCCAATGCTCCAGCCGGGCAAGGTGACTGCCTCACTGCTCATCAGCAACGCCAGGACAGCCTGCGATGAGGACCTGCTCGCGCGAGAGGGGGTCACCTTCTGCGTCAATGTCACCAGGCAGCAGCCATTCCCCAGCCTCCAGCAGGTCCGAGGCATCCGTGTCCCTGTTTTTGATGATCCGGCAGAAGACCTGTACAGGTATTTCGAGCAGTGCAGCGATGCTATAGAAGAAGCTGTCCGGGGCGGTGGGAAGTGCCTAGTTTACTGTAAGAACGGCCGCAGCAGATCAGCTGCTATTTGCACTGCTTACCTGATGAGACACCAAAAACTCCCACTCAAGGATGCCTTTGAGGTATTGTACTTACACCCACAGTTCTGTTTAGACATCTTTTGGGCTCTAAATGCAACGTTTGTTATGAATAATGATGATTTCTTATGGAAAGACTTCTCCCAGCTGTTCTGGTGCTCTCACCTATTTAAGAACTGTTATTTGGGTATGCAACATTTGGATATAATTCCACTGTAATTTTTTTCACACCCCTACTCCCCACACACACTTGGACAAATAAGCCTTCAACGTAAGGTTTCTGGGACAAACATAATTACAAATGCAGATATGCTTTAACACTGGTAGCAAAGGACACATTCCAAGTTGGTTTGTTTGCTATCATTTCCCCTATCATTTCCTTATTTATGATAAGTGAACTTAAAGACAGAGATGTGAAGCAATTCAGTGAAAATAAAAGGAGTATTTGCAAAAGTTGTTTTCCAGGATTTGCTCTTAAAGCTGTCACATACATATCATCTGTGTGACATCTCAATGTAGCAAAGAAACATCTCTTAGGCCTGCTAAACAGTGAGAGGCTAGCTACAAATAATAGCACCTACCTTTTATAAGGATTCTTGTATAATAAACAGGACTTGTGCTCTACAGTCTGTTAGTCTTCACCCATTTGGGTGAATATATATGTATAATTTAGGTGTCTAATTTAGATAACTGCTTTGCCTGTACTACACACAGGCTTTCAGGTACATGGCAGAGATTCACATTTCCAGCAAATTCAACAGCTCCTTTTCATGTCTTATCCATGCTGTGACCAGGAACTTGGTGGTTTTACCAAGCACAGATTGAGGACATCAAAAATATCGATTTATTATTCCATCGCAAAATCAAAGCCAAAGCAAATCTCAAAAGTCTCAGAGGAAGAATCAGTTTGAATTATGACCTCCATTCCTTCTACAACATCTCTCCTTTTTTCTAGACGGTGAAGGCTGCCAGGCCAGTAGCAGAACCCAATGCAGGATTTTGGTCTCAGCTACAGAGATACGAAGAAGATTTGAAAATATCAAAGCAGTCTGATCTGCTGAACAAAGGACTTAACTCGCTTTAAAATATCTTCACAGATTGCTATTTTCAAGTGGCTTGCTACAGCTAAATTAGAAAAAAAAAATATCACTAACACTTCCCTTATCACCAAAACATAAAATGTCTTACTCCCCAGACTGAGTGGATGGTCCATTAAATTCATTCAGAGCATTGCTGTTGAAGAAAAAGGGGCAGATAAATAGGGGAAAACAGCAAAAACACAAAATTGTTGGAAGGGCTGTAAACAGATGAAAGACATGGTATCTGCAATGTTTACTTTCCCCAGAGTAACACTGAATATGAAGAACATGTATTGAATGAACGAATGAGTTACTACATGGGGATTTTTACTCATCTTTTGGTTTTCATTAAACTTCCCAGTGATGTCACTAGAAGATCCAATGCAAGACCAAGGAAGTTCTGAATTGCTCTCTCACCTACAGGATCATAATTCATCTTCATGAGCTGAAGTCTCTAGTGGGAAGCTGACAAAGGAACTGCTCTGCTTGAGACCTAAATTTTCCTTACTTTCAACCAGACTAAAGTACCATCACAAAATTACATAAAGGTCCAGAGGACAGAATATTCAGGTGATGGTAAGGTGTTCAGCTCCTGCCTTGCAAGTTAAGTGGCTTTTCTGCTTTTGAAATTATTCACCAATATACCAAAGGGATGATTTTAAGAAGAATAGTTCATAGTGGAGGGAAGAAGATGACACTGGCAACACGACAGTAATTATGACTCCTTTTAGCTTTATTTACTAAGTTTTAAAAGATCTTCAAGTGCCCAAATTCATGCTTTAATAGGTCAGTTTATAAGTCAGCTGTTCAGCTGTACTTGTATGCAAGCAACGTGGCTAAACTATTTTTTCTAAGAGTACTTGCAGATTGCACTGTGAAATTATCTATTTGGATAGACAAAGAAGGAAGGCTCAGGAGGATGGCGTGAAGCTTCTAAAGAAGAGTACTGCTATGTTTTGCCAAAAGTTGTTCAAAGCAGAAAGAAATACCCAAGTATTTTGTTGAACTGTATTAAAACATTTATAATTTAAGAGGGAAGTTATGAATACCAAGAACCTACAGAGTGAAATTCCATTCCACGTTGCTCAAAACATCAGTAGGAAGGAAAGTTAGTTCATCTTCAGCGTTGTAAGTGCTTACATAAGCCAAACATATGCTCCCAATAGTGGAGTAGTTTAAGGCAGAAATTCTAAAGCTGGAATCACGACAGAGAATAAAGCAACTGATGAATGAGGCAATTCAGATGCAGGAGAAGTTCCCAAAGTAAGAGATTGCTGGAAGTTAAAATAGAATTATTTTAAAACCTGAAAACATAGAAATAAAAATAAAAAATCAGGGCTGTCTTCTAGTTACAACAAGGCATATTCTGACCAAATGCTTTCTCCGCTCCCAGCTGTGTTTGGTTCATTCTTGTGTCATTTATCTTTCCTAGCTGCATTCCAACCAACAAGGCATTAGTTGTACATCTGCAGATACGGAAGCGAATGGATGTTTCTAAAGGATTTTCGAAGGTATCATAAATCTTGACTATATACATAATATGTATTTCAGTATACCATGAGACTTCAAGCCCTGGTACGCAGGCTGCATCTTCATTAATTGCCAGGATGCTTCTCATCAAAAAATCTGTTTCAGTCAGTCAGTGGAATAAAGCTTTACTGTCAAAAGCCAAAGCTGCTAAACATTAATGAAAATACAATACATTTCTAACAGTGAGCTATATTAACCAGCAGGCAGCTACAGCATATGAGTTCCACATTTTTTAGTTTTCTGAAATAGCAAAAGTTGGTCTTGATTATCAGGATGTACCACACTCTGTGATTCAATTTGACCAGGCTTCTCAGCATACAGACAATCTTCATGCTGCAGGATTTCATTCTCTGTAGAAACCTATTTCCACTTTAAAACCATTTCCAGGAGGAGGTGCTCAGATGTAAATCATCTCCAAATTAAGATGAAAGATAGCAACTTGGAACTGAAACACCGGAAGTAGTTCACTTTGCTAATTTAAATTCATAACCTACTAACATTACAAGTGATGTAAAAATATCAGTTTAGACATACTCCTTGGCACTTGCGACTGTCTCAGAGTTTTTGGTGTAAATTTGCTGCTGAAGGGCTGGCTGGCCTGCTGAATATCTGTATTTGCTGGCACTGTAAATTAAGAAAAAAAGATAAAAAAGAATAGGCATTACACTCACAGCCACAGTTTCAGATAATTAGGAAGATACTCGTTATGGTCTGTATCCAACGCAGTGATAGCACACGCTTCCCAAAGGTGCAGAAGTTTAAAGCTTATTGTTCTCATCAGTCTTGTAGTTAAGGGGAAAGAGACAGGCTCTTCGGCTTGTGGCACAACTGTCTCTCTGGTAGCTAGAAACAAACTCTGCATTCCTAACTAACGTGTGCCTTTCCTTGATCATTTTAGTCAAGCACCTAAAGCGGAAAAGAATCTAGACTTCAATGCCATTGTGCAAGCTGCAGTTCTTAATAAAGGAACTGAAATGATGAGAAAGGAAAACAGAACTATCTTCAGCCTAACCCCTTCATCTATCATTCATGTTGAACGTGTTTTGCCTTCCTTGGTTTTACCTGATTTTTCAAGATATTTCAGGGTATTTGGTACTTTGTATTAAAGCACAGTGAGTCAGATCTAAAATCCAACAGGGCTGATAAAATATTACCATAAAACTTCACTGGTTTCAGATTAGGCAACAGAGTATCAGAGGAACACTCTCACTTATTAGGTGTTTTGACATAACTTTCCTAAGATTAAATATAGTAGCAGTGATTGTGCTTCTTGCTTCTGTGTTATGATCCTCTCAGGCCTAGCCAGTACATCCTCCAAGCTATTTGAGTTCTTCTGGATTGACATGGACCTCTACTAGTTCTGGCAATTTCATCCCTCTCTTTGAGTAAAGGACTTTCCGTATGTATGAATAATTAAAGATTGGAAAAAAAAATCCAGGCAAGGTTAAATATGTAGGCCAGAAATCTTGATTTCTCTGATTTGATGCACACTAAAACATTCCACAAGAAACAAGAAGATATCATACATTTCTAACAATCAATTGGATACAAGTTGGGAGGAAAATGCCATTACATTTTCTTAAAATTAAATGTTGTTTGACTATTTTAATCATAGTGAGTATCACAGGAGAATTTAATTACAATACATTATATTCTTTGATATACTTTTCTTCGGGCAAAACATAGTTTGCTCTTTAACTGCACATTTTCATCACATAGATATTAGATGCATGATCAGAATTATCTAAGACTAGCTACAGGTGACTGCTGATTGCAGTCAATTATCAACAGGTAAAGCATTTGGGAGGTACAAGTATTCAGTACAGCATCACCCCCATCACAAGTCTGTGATATACCAGAGCACTGAATTAGTACGTAGAGTTTCCTGTTTATATGGGTGCAGATTTAAACCAGGGTGAAAGAGATAACAGTATGCAGACAGAAAATGGTACATAATCGACAGCTATTATTGTAACTGACAAATTCAAGATTACCTGTATTCCATTTTTTTCTTCCCTTTGCATGAGCAGGTTAGGAAGATACCACCAAGCATATAAAGAATAGATCCAGCCCAGCCTAAGTACAGAGCATCTCCTAGTTCATATCTGAAACATGAAAGATGTTATGGAAGCAGCATATAACAGGATCACAAAGCCATTACTTTACACTGAGCCATAAGCTACACAAAACATCCAAACAAACAAATTCCATGCTGGTAGAAGTCAGCTCATGAAAAGGTACTTCAGGAGATAACAGAGGAGAACAGACCTGTTTTTATGTCTGTTCAGTAAAACTCTTAGGTGTGTATTCAAGTGCTCTGCCAAATTGGTGACAGGACAGAAAGTACTGAGCAACATAAAGACAAGTAGCAATAAATAATTGCGTACATTCAATAAACTGTTGATAATAAAAGAGAGAAGTTGAATCTTAAAACAGAATCCGTATAAAGCAATTGGCATGAGTACTTTGAAAGGAAAAGAGGAAAATAAAAGTTGTATGCATACTCCTTTACACATGCTGAATTCCATATCAGTGGTCTGATTGTTACTCATCAACTGCCTTTTCTCCATCAGAGACCTGCCTCTTCGGTCCCCAGCAGAACGAAGCTACTAAAAGTCAAACAAGCACAAGGCTGCCCAAAGACTGAAGAAGTTCAGGACTTCTTCAAGATAGCATTTGGGCAGGGAGCATGCTGAGCATAAATAGATGTGACAGAAGCAGCCAAGAAAGAAATTTTGCCATACTTTCTCAGACCACAGAGATATACCTGTGTTGCACATATAGTCTTTGTTCATATATAAAAATGTGTTTTCCTCTTTTTGTGAAGCTCCTGCCAGACTTTACCAGGTTCAGTCAGGTCTAATCTTTGAGTTAACTTCACTATCTGTGAAATTCCTGGACTGGGAAATTTTCTGGAGTGTCTAGCTCTGTACAGTAAAACTGGGAACTGTTCTTTCTCATTCTGGGATTGTTCATAAATGTATTTCAGCCACAAAACCACAGAGAATGTTGAATATTCATTAGGATATGTAATTTTGTTATGAAACTATATAATAAAGAATCAGCCTTTCCTGGTTTCCCTACTAGAAAGGAACAACTAGTTCTATAAAAACAGCTACTTACAGGTGATCCAGTATCACGTCCATATAAAAACAATTCCTGTAGTTAGCTATTCCTCATGAAACAGACAGCAAGTAAGTAAGTAATCTTCCAGTTTCACTTACATTGGCAAGGCCAATATAAGGACGAAATAAGTGTCATGGACTGTGCAGAACATATACTGAAATCAGATTGTTTATATTCTTTCTATTTGAAAATACAAAGTCACTATGTAACAGTGTCAACGCTTCTAACTCCAGAACTAGCTGGTATCAGGTAGGTTTCTAAGGCTTACACACATTCACTGCTCTCTGTGTTCCCATCATACACTGGAGACCCAAGTAGAGCTCATGTCCCTGCTGCTTTAGGCAATATGCAAACACAGAACAGAGAGAGAATCGTTACCTAAAAAAAAAAAAAAAAAAAAAAAAAGGAAAAATTGCTGGAAGAATGTGGAGGAATACTAAGGAACAATCAGAGAGCACTAAGGAACAATCAGAGAGCACTGACTAGTGCATGCAATGGGCTCTGCTGACTAGTTGCCTGAAGACAGGAATGCTGTAGACATCATACCAAAGGGAAGTATAATAGGATGGATCCATGGAGGACTTAGGTTCCCTTCATAGTTGTATGAGAAATTCCTCTAAGAATTAATAGAGGTTAATATTACTAATTTGCTTCAGTCATAGAAAAACAAAACAAAACAAACAAACAAAAAAAAAGTAAACTGAAAAACAGATTTCCCAGTTTCTTAAGACTGAAGATCAATACTGCCCTGCAATTGAAATTAAACCCTTCTCACAGAGTCCAAGGATGACAAACTTCCTTAAAAGAACAGAGCATGTCCAGCTTTACCAATGATCAAAGTTATTTCACCAAGAACTGCTTAGCAAACTGATAGTCTTAGGCATGAAGTTTAGATACCAAAAAAAAAAAAAAATCTCTAGCTACTGAATACAAACAATCTAGTAACTGATTAACACACACTGATGTTGGAGCCCAACAGCTATAAACAGCTATAAAACTCGCCAGCTATTCTACAAACTGCAATTCCTTATCATCAGTCGTTTCAATCCTCTAACGTATTTATTACTCTTCATATAATTCTCTCAAGGGGACATAAAACAAAAAAGTCTTAGAAGTGCAATTTCTTTCTCAGTGCTTGTTTGGATACGCAAGGAAAACTTACAAACATCCAAGCAATTGCAGAAAGTACTTTGATTCATAACAAAGCACTTCACTTCTGACTCCCCTGAACTGATCCTCAAGGGGAAACCTGTAAAACACTTCAAATATAATCCTAGGAAATAAAGCTTTATAGTTTACTGAGCTAAAAACTATATACTTGGTAGAGGTGCTGGCAAATTATAAACCCTCCCTCTTCCTCAACCCACCTCTCTCATGTTCTGCAGACAATGTGTTACTTGTTTCACTCACCCTTCTTCCCTCTTTGAAGGAGACACCCTGTCACTTCCCTCTACCCTTGCTCTTCATTGATAAATCCGTTTGTCAAGATAAGCTATCCTAAACGGACGCTTAGTTTTGAAGATTGTTGCTTCTATATCAGATAAGAATAAGGGTTTTTATGCCTCAAAACTTGGCTGTGCGCAACTGTATGAGCTGATAGTCCCACAAACTTTGCGTCATTTTAATTCATAAGGAAATCCAACATTGAGCTGTTATCATATGGGGGGGATTGACTTCTTTAAGACAAGCAGGACACCTCAGTGGTATTCTTTATCTACCTGCAGGTCTCTAGCACTCAGTTCAGGCTGTTTTCTGTACTTTTGTTACATTTGCTTGTGAGATTCAATTAAGTCTACATCTCAGTGCTAAGAAAAATAAAAGGTAGAAGTTTTAATTTTCTGTATCATTTAGACAAAATATATCCATGGCTATTTGTATATCTGAGGCATCTGAACATCTTACTCTATTCCCAAAAGGGAGCAGCAGCACAGGTTAAAACACGAAAATACATGTTTGAAAAGTGAACAGACAGACAGTGAAGGCTGTTGGTACTGTGGCCTTCCCAGAAGCAGGCGTCAGCATTTGAACAAAGAGCAATGAATGATGGAGAAGGCAGACAGATCACGAAGGACATGAAAGGGAACAAATGCAGCACATATTTGATGCCAATGAAGGCATAGCCATGAAAAAACAAACATTTGAAGTGACAGCCAGGAACAACCCTGCTTCCAGCATTCATAACCAATAGTAGCACAGGAAACTATATTTGTCAAGGGTACATAATTAACAATTTCTGCAGTTACCATGCATGGTAAAGACTGGAATCAGATGAGAAATACATGAGCCTTAGCTTGTGATCGTCTAACCCTTATGTGGAAGTCTAGAGGGAAGATGCCTAACTTCTTAAGGCGGTTCACCAGGTCCCATCTGAAGCTGTAATAGACACAGTCAAGAAGTCTGTTGCTCTACTCACCACAGTTGGCATGTAGGTAAATAACTCAGATTGTTTGCCTAAACCTCAGATAGCTAAACTAAGGTGAAATTAATGCTTTCCTTAAAAACAACTGGGAGGTAAGGATCTAGCAGAAGTGCCACGAACATAATGTCCAAGATTATGAGCCAGTATGGCAGAAGAGTGATGCTGTACACAGAGAGGACAAAAGAGATGTATTCATTTATTTTTTGCACTGTACCCGAGGATTAAGAACAGTCTTTTTTCCACAAATGGAATTGGAGGGAAAAAAGCCATAAGGAAAGGAGATTTCATGTTAGCATAAGAAGGCTCTGAAAAAGGACAGTAGATCTACCATTGTTTACCAAATCTGTATTCCACTGTCCTCTGTAATATCAGAATACCTACACAGGGCAAACAGATAATCAGGGGACAGAGAGAGGCTCAGACAAAGATACAAACAAGAAGAAAGGAATCACTTTGGCTCAAGCACAACAGCAGATCAAAAAAAAAAAAAAAAAAAAAATCTTGCTGGGAACTTCAGCACTATTAAATTCAGTTCTGGGTTTTGCAAACTGCAGGAGATCACAATTTTCCAATACAAAGGAGCACTCTGTGCCAACAACCCGATACAAATTTGGGGTTGATACTCCCCACACATTCACTAAACCTTCCAGGGAGACCTCTCCTCCCTCCCCACCAACAGCAAACAGCTCTGAGGTGAAAAATTTTCCTGACAACAAATGTTTCCTTCTGTGGGGCTGCATATCAGGATCCAGGTTCTGAAACACTGGAGCAGCTGAGGTTAGTCCTGCTATTTAACACATGCCGAGGTTTGGTGTGACAGATCTATTAACTTACTTGGTTCCAGCGTACAGTGGGTCAAAAAACTGAGCAGTAATCATTGCAGCATACCAAGAAACAGCCACCATCGAAGAGAGACCTACCAGAAAAAGTTTTAAAAGCACATACTTGAGTGAGTCCTTTAACGTCTGTAACAGCTTTAAAACAAGAGTAAGTGTTCATTTCATTTAGTCTAGTTGTGACAGGAATGCAAAGTACTGATAGCATTCTCATTTCAGCTTTGGTATTACCTCCTAAAATAAAGAGAAATCCTCCCGTGACAGCAAACTTCATTTTTCCATCTTCATCGCTTATCCCAATGTTTGTGCATTTTAAACCAAGAAGTGAGAGCACTGCAGCTATAAATCCCAAAAGGATGGAAGCAATAATCAAGGCACGGCATGCCTGAATGTGGACTGAGTGAGAGAGAAAAAGAGAAAACAAATAAGTATTTATACAGAAATTAAATTAAGCCTATACTGCCAAAGTATAAAAGATAGAAACAGTGACAAAATTACCAGAAGCAATGAATCTTGTCCAACCTTAACTGAGGATTTTACTTCACAATTTGAAAGCTCAACTTTCTGCTGTCTTTATCTTAAAAATGAGCTTAATGAACAAGATAAAGTAAGTTAACTTTATTTATCAATATTAATTTTAAGAAATTATCCTAAGCCCTGACACTGAAGGAAACACATATGACACCTTAAAAAGAACATATATATAAATATATATATATATAAAGCATTTGGTAGCTGACTAATTGATTTATCAAATGTTTCATCTAGTTGTGACTAGATGTATAGTGCTAACTATACATAATTGCAGTGTTAATCTTCAGCAATACTGCTTTAAAAAAGGTCCCCAGTTCAAACATTTGTGACCTGGGCTAATGGTGTGCTGAAAAAGCTTTAAAAAAGCTTTTTTTTAAAAAAAAAAAAAAAAAAAAAGCTTTTTTTTTTTTTTTCAAAAGCTTTAAATCTGTTTCAAAAAAAAATAAGTCCGATATTTGCCATACACAAAACACACAAACAGACGTGTACAACAGAGCTCAGCTGCCAATAAGGAAGCCTTTACAGTAAATCTTTATGGTCCTTCTATTGAGACATCACCCCATGAACAAAGACACCTTTTTTTTTTTTTTTTTTTTTTTTAATCTGGCATCTTCTGCTGTAATAGTTTCAGATAAGTTTCTAAGCAGCAATTTGATACACACCTAAATTAACCATGATAACTTCACTCCACCTTGGCACATATCTGTGAGTGCTACAGGCATTTCTTGGAGGTCCCACTATTTGCTTAGCTCTCGTTGATCCCAGCCCAACTCTCTTCCTCTTTCCTGGTTTGCCTAGCTGTCCCCTCGACTCTTCCCACAGTTCTGTGTTTTCTAACTTGTTTATTTTTCAGTTGTTCTTTTATAAAACTTTTTCTTCTCACTTCTTCTTCTCAATTCTGCAAGCTGCTTTTTCCCTTCCCCTTTCCTCTGCCTACACCCCACAAGCACAGTGACATCTCCTTGACAGAGTGATCTCCTCTTCAGTGGATCACATCTTATCTCCACAAACTCACTTTCCGAGCCTGGCCTGTTAATTCACTTTCTGACTGCCCCCATTTTTCCTTCCTGCTAACTCCACGTTGTTATCAGCAGTTCTCCAGAAGCATTCCCACTGTCTGCCTTCCTTTCTCTTTTGCTTTACCACCTCCACTCACAATGTTCTTTCCTGCCTCCCTCAGATGGCTTTGAAACCCACTTTTTCACCAGCAGCTCCTGACCTGATGTGGCCCTGCTGCCCCTACCTACACAGGAGCAGCAGCACGGCACTCTCAGGGAGCCAGCACCTGTGTAAATAGCTCAGTGGCAAGATGCTGTGCAGAGTCTTGGGCCCTAAGTTAAGAATTGACCCATTAAGGGGGTTATAAACGAACCAAATGCATACTTGCATGAGCACCCTGCAGAGAAAAAAAAAAAACCTCATCCTGCTGGTGGCGATGCTTAGGAGTTTATGTAGGGTATCTGTTACGGTCCTATTAATACACACATGCATTTTAAAACCAGCTGTCGGGGAACAACTTGCTAGAAAGATTGTTAGGGAACTGTTAGAAGAAAGCAAAGAACAGATTATTCCCCCAGGATGGACACAGAGCTTCGCAGCATTGCCGGGCGAGTTCCAGAGCTGGTCAGTAACAGCAGGTTAGGTCAGACTGCGAAAGAGACTTCAGCCCCTCATGGCCACTAATGCTGTGGTAGATATTCTTCAGATTAGGAAGATTTCTAAGGAGGTTAGCCAACTCCTGGTGTAGATCCAACTAATTAGGAAGACATGTTTTATCCGGGATAAGTCTGAAGTATTCAAGATTAATAAAAACTAGCTTTACTACCTATAAACATGCTTATTATCTGCAAACTACTGCCTTAATGAACATCTGAGCACACGCCACAATTCTGGTGAATTTCCCGATATTTAGAACCACATCCAACAGGACATTAGTTAGTAACTTCTGACGGGTACGTTAAAACATATACTCATATACTCACTGTATTTGTTCCATTGTATGCAATTTTCAGTCTCAACATGGAAAAAACACTACTCACTTCTTAGGTAAGAAATAGTATTTATAGCCCCTTTATGAAAAAACTCCAGATAACATTGGCTATCAACCACTGCAAACGAATGCCCATACAATAATTCCATACAAATATGGAACTCCCACAAGATGTCTTAAAGATTACTTCTATTAATTCTTCCCATGCGATGCTAGAAGAGATTACACTATATTTAAAATGCCCACCAAATTAAATGCTCAATCAAGCAGCTTCATTTGCCTTATTTTAGAGCCCTTCCTAATGCGTTCCACACATTACATCATTTGAAGATTTTTATAACTTCAGTCTACAAAGTTTGTCTTGGCCAGAAAGCCAATGTTATTTTCCAGTACTATCAGATCACAAAACCAACAATCTTACTATTTTTTCCCCCAAAATTCTTAAGCAATATAAACAAGACTGCACAAAGTCACATACCAGGCAGAGCAAACATAGAGTCAAACACCCTGCAGTTGGATACTCCAGTGCTGTCTTCTGCACAGCTCTTCCAGAGGTTTTCATACAACGTAGATGTTGTGATCACACTACCATATATGCTGGAGACTTTCCAATAATTATGCGGCAAAGTAGCTCCAATAATTGCCCATCCAACCAAACACAAAAGAAAACCAGTAATTTCCAGTGCAGCAGACATGCTTGTGAATAGTAACAGTTAAGTATCCCTATAATTAGATTATCATCAAGTGAAGTATTTCAGAAGCCTCCTTGCTGCTTTACCTCTGGGTTTCACTCCAAAATGAGGCTACCTTTGCTCTTTGCTCAACCCCAGAGATAAGGCTTACAGTCTACGACAATAAGAAGTGGGAGTAGTTCATGATAAATATATTACTATTAAAAAAAATCTACCAACAATATTAATTACTTTTCTAGTGAGAAGTGTCAAATTGAGCCTAATCTTACCCTCAGCCTAGAAAGTCTAGCCAGTATTCCTAGAAAATATTTTGTAAAACTGATGATATTGGCAAATATTTTCTCTCTTTCCTTCTCTGCAATCAACTAAGGTGCACACATGACTAAACTTGCTTGTAATTTTGTTAATGATCTCAATTTTTTTTTTAAACAGCTTTTTTGTGTTATTTTCTTGGTGACAAAGAGCTTGAAAACGGGAATATTTTTTCTGTTGTTAGAAAATTTAGCACATTTTTGGAATTATGGTCATAAGTGATCCACAGCAACTGTACTGCCAGCTTCTTTCAGGAATGTTAAGTCTGTGGATGAATGGTTTTCATTAATATTTCACAGTCCATTGATCCATAGTTACACAGTGCTAAACAGTCCCACTGACACAGGAATACAACTGTGATAACATTCATGTGATATGCATTCCATAGAAATTAAATATAAGGGACAGAACGAACCAGTGCGACAGAACTATCTCAAAAGGAGTACAATGATGAAGCAAAATAGCTGTATGAGAATAATACATACCAGTTGATTGTGTCTGTTTGTCAGATTACTATAGCATTAAAAAATCTATTCTAGACAAAGTAGAAGTACGTTAAACTTCGTTTACTTGCTTCTGTGCTATTCACTAACAAAATCATAAACTCAATTCACATCATCCACTAACGTTAATACCTTAAACGGCCTCTGTATCCAAGCAAGGTTAACCATCTCTCATAGCGATAACCTGCTCTTATCTCCAGGAAACGGAGTCACAGTTTCTTCATAAAATCACTCTGCTATGACACAGCATGGTAGCAAAGTCACGACATTTACATAAATACTCCCAGAAGGATTAGTTGTTGTAAGAGCCACAACTAGCCTGACGCAGATATACCGTTTTTTCAAAATTCACTGGTCACTTTGAGCCAAAGCTCAATGGTTTTTCACAAAAGGTTACTACTACGCCACTGTGATGATTTTCCTCCCTTGGCAGCCAAGAGGTTCTTTGATTTAAGTAAGAACAGATTGGGCAGCGCAGCCAGAATGACCTTGAGCAGCACTGTACTTGCAGTCTTTCAAAGGAAATACACAGTGATGTGGTGAGAAGTGATCTTCTCATGTGGTTTTTCCTTTTGGTAAATCACTGCAATTTGAAAATGATGGCACAGTAAAATGAATACACTGTGGTGGTATATTGGAATATCTGCATCCCGTTAAAAACCCTTCAAAGAGTCTCAGATTCATTTATCCACACACAGATGTTACCCTGGCAACCTCAGTAATCACTTCTGGTTATATGACTTCCAAAGCTGAGTTGAGTTAGGAACTCGAATCAAGTTTCCCCAGATTTTACAATCCTGCCAAGGACTAAAAAATTATTTTAAAAAAGATCATTTAAGAAATTCTCTCTTCCTAAAGGCTATTAAGAAGGCTATTTCAACAGGCAATCATAAAGCACACGTATAAACAGAGCAGATTAAACTGTAGACCTGGAATGCACAAGTTTTTCTTATGTGTTACTAGGCAATTTAATCATTCCCTTAAGGAAGGCACTCTTCTTTAAAGGAAATAAAAATGCTGTAGAATATAGGATCGCTATTGCTTAAATTTCATGAACTATGGTTTGGTAAGCAAAGGGCTTGCCGGTGCCGCTGTGCAATAGCATCTGCATCATCAGAATAAAAAAGTTGGTGTTGATAGCTTCATGCCTACAACATCTACAACAGGAGCTTCATTTCAGCCTTGGTCCAGCTGGGTGGGTGAACTAAATGCCACCGGACGGCTGGCAGTCACGAGGTGCATTCCTTGAGACCTTTTCCCTACCTCATTTCAGCCAGGAGGGATCCAGTTCCTGCACTCCAAGGCCACTCCGCAATGCAAACAAATGCACTCCGTGTGCAACAGATGGGAACGATTGGAAAATGCTGCAAGTAAAATGCTAACGAAGACATACCGATATATAGGCAATATACAGCCAGAGACAAATTGCTACTCACCCCCTCTGATATTGTCAAAACAGGGCATATTATGGTTGCAGAGCATGCAATATGGCTGAGATAGGGCTTACAGGCAGAAATTGTACTCTTCTTTTTTTTTTCTTTCTTTCTTTTTTTTTTTTTTAATTAGATCAACCAATACAGGGAAGAAAGAAAAAATAAAAAAATAAAAAAAAAAAAAGGAATGAAAATATTAACAACTTAAATGTTTGGTCAACAGAAGCTTGTAACTTTTCAATCACTTCCGTGGATTTGCTTCAAGACCCAGGAATGCTGACTTAGCACTGTAAGAAGAGAAACTCCCTGCCAACAGACAGCGAGAACTCTCCAGACAGACACATGACATGTCTGTTGGTTGGCACGGGGAACCCCACGCTGCTTTTAGGTGACAAGCAGTTCTTTGGACAGCTAAAGTTGATCCACTGAGCCCTACCCACCAGGAGTCCTTGCCTATAGCTCTGTGAGGAAGAATGACAGAGGTGCCCTGGGGAAGGCAGCTGCTTTAGTGCACCAGGAACTCCTCTGTTCCTGTTAATTATTTTTTTTTCCTTGCTGGTTGCAATGAAACTGAATGAAAATAGAGGAGGCTGTGCCACATTGTCTCTGCTTGCCATTGTACGCATCCGTGCCAGCTTGCTGCTGCACATGAGAGCAGAAGGACTATTGGCCTCATCATTCTGCTTTCCAGAAATCAGATCTATGTTTCTAGATGAATTTTAGGCAACCTGTTATCTACATAAAGCAAGTCTTGGAGAGGAGCACTCTGACACTGGGTACCAGAAAGGCAGGAAAAGCTGATTTATCTCTGACTGAATGATCAGAGTTTTTAAAATCCTTGGAAGGATATGATTTGCTTTCTTAGGCTACAAATTCTGGCCTCATTACAGCATGCTGAATACTTAAGCTGGCACTATTGTTACAAATGCAAATGAGGTCACTGGATTTGGGGTCCTGCGGAAAACCCATGAATCTTGAGAGTTTTCAGGCAGTCCCATTTTAGAGATCTGTCTTACACAGTTAGGCGGTTGTGACTGCAGCAGAGTCCACGTCTTGTCAAGAAAACGACATTTTCGAAGTCTGTGAGATGTGGTATTTGTAAGACCTGCTTCCAGTCTTGAGCACTGTGTGTGAATAAATCAGCTGGAAAGAATCCAGAAAAACAGCAATGACAATAATCATGGATCCATAAAAAAGGGAACACCTGAAGAAATGATTCTGTAACATAACGCACAAAGTGGCTGCCCAATACTGAAAGCTGAAAACAAATACACGGGAAGCTCTGGAAGTTCTAAGACAAAATCTTCTGAGGAAAACTTAAATGTCAGTCCTTTCTGGTCCTTTTCTATATAAAAGGTGTTTACAGAAAAATATTTAAAAAAAAAAAAGAATACAAACAAATAATTTTCAGTTCTTAGAAAGACAATTTTTCTTTTTCTCTTCGCAGACAAACCACCACACTAGCACATTAATTCTACCTCAGAAAGCACAGAAGTACTACTAACACAAACACAGTTTATTTAAGCTAGCCACCTCTGAAAAATTCTAGAACAAATACACAGATTTATCACAAAGTCAAATGAGTTCTGGAATATCCAAGTCCTTTCCCAGACCAAAGCACAAACGCTGACACTTACTGACATACTGCCTGCTTGTAGTTAAGAATGAAACTGAGTAAAATAATACGATACAGCATCAAAGCTGTCGTACTTACTGACCTGGATTGTGCAGTAAAGCATATGGATTTCACTGGGGTCCTTTAACCTGCCTGCAAGTAATAAAGGACAAATCCTGTCCATACGAGAACCTCTGTGACAACTGCAGTACGTGCTGTCCAACTGCACTAAGATACTGTCCACGAAGAAGGAATAAAAGCATATCCCTGGATTTAATATGCATATATACACTTACTATCTGAACTCAACATGTAGAGAAACTTCTTGCACTGTGTTGATCCAAACTCAGTAACTGTGCATTCCATCCAAAGTCCTTCAGAAATCCTTTCTGCAGGAACTAGCACTGCTGTAGTGTCAGAAATTTTCCATCTGTTGGACATGGTAGTGACAAGCAAAATGGTGAATCCTGTCAAAGCCAGCAGCAATGCACAAATTTGTAAAGATGATGCCATTCCTCTGACAGAAGTTGTTTTCAGGGTAGCCTCCCAAAATTCCTGATATTATAAACCTGTTGAAACAGTTCATACACATACAGTAGGTGGACTTATCTTTACACAAGTCACAAGTCCTTAGGAAAACATCAGAAAGGTGTCAACCTACAAACTAATTTACTACACCAGAAAGATGTGGAACTGGAGCCTAAATCTCATGAAATAATTGGAATACTCGGATATTCCATGACACTTTAGTATTTGTTTGGGACACTTATTATCGGAGATGTTTACCCCATGAAATATCAACAAAGCAAAACCAGAAGATCAAAATGAGGAATTCTCTATTTTGAAATTGCAACGTGTCACCAGTTCTTTATTTGTTTGCTAACTCAATCTTTTTTTTTTTTTTTTTTTTAAATTAAAACTATCAAATGCTTTTATAAATTATTCACTCCCTGATTACAATGCCTGTTGATACAAATTAAAAGCAAAATGCATGTGATACTCACGTTTATGATATGTTTCTAGCCTCTATCATTTCCTGCCAGACAGTAATGTCAGCACTTTGTGAGGATCAGTTTGATCAAACAGAAGGGTAAGGTTTGTACTCTTTAGGACCTTTCCCCCCATTCTAAAAATCAAGGACCCAGGGCTATAGCACTGCCCAACTGTTGCACAAAGGCTCAGACATGGCCTTTTGCTACAGCAAAGTCTCAGTGAAATGGATGATTCAACCAAGAAAATTACAACAAAATTGTGCAAGTTACTAGCAAAACACTGAGATTAACCTGGTAATCACTGGCATATAACTTGCTTTGTCAGTGCCGCTGAGCTGCCCACGCACCATCAGATTCCAAGGAAATGCAGAAAAATACTGTTACAATTTTCATAATGAGCGTTTTACTTGAAGCTTTTGCTGCACCTGTCACCAAGATGCTGCTTTCATGAAAACCTGCATTTATTGTAAGACAGGCAAACAACAGAAGATGGGATTTGTTTTAGGATGGAGCCCACACTGCAATGGAATATACAAGTTTTCTGCATTAAGAAGAAGAAAAAAAAAAAATTCAAGCCTCCTCCCATAATCGTTCATTTTAAATGACTACAACACAGCGGGAATTCATTCACACAGGGGAAGCAGGATTACTTTTATTCCACTCCTAAAAGCATGTATATTCCACTATGAAAGTTTAATCTCCTGTTGAGAAGGGAGCACTTTTCTCTCAAGTGGTTGTGTAACCTCTTCAAAGCACACACAACTGTCAACTGAAAATATTTGAAATAAATGATAAATTTAAATTAAGCAATAAATTTAAGCAGACTTTGTACCACATGGGCAGACTGTTAATTCAAATGACTGTTTCTGTCTTACATTACGTTGGTATGACCCAGGCAATCACAATTCACTCCTAACAGTAAGGAAAATAAGGTAAAACTATAAGCCATCACTATGGGTAGGACATAGGTGTAAGCATAAACTTCTCATTAAAATACTGTAATTTGAAATATTACATGCTTCCAAGTGAGGAAGCTTAGAAGTTAGATTCCACAAAAATACAGATGAACAACCTTCCTCTACCCAGCATGCTTAAAATAACTGTCCAGTATTAATGTGTCAGCTAAAGGTAATATAACACAGAACCACAGAATCATCTAGGTTGGAAGAGACCTCAAGATCACCGAGTCCAACCTCTGACCTAACACTAACAGTCCTCCACTAAACCATATCCCTAAGCTCTACATCTAAACGCCTTTTAAAGACCTCCAGGGATGGTGACTCCACCACTTCCCTGGGCAGCCCATTCCAATGCCTCACAACCCTTTCAGTAAAGAAGTTCTTCCTAATATCCAACCTAAACCTCCCTGGCACAACTTTAGCCCATTCCCCCTCGTCCTGTCACCACGCACGTGGGAGAATAGACCATCCCCCACCTCGCTACAGCCTCCTGTACCGGAGCTTCCTTTACGGTACCAACAATAACACCCATGAGCTCCATACTGTGTGTAAATATTCCTCACAAGTAAAATGCAGAATGGGTCTGAAACTAGAAGGTGATATTTCAATTCAATTTACATGGCAATGTAAAGTGGGAGGATGACTAAACCCTGATGGCACGACATATGACAGATCAGCTGAAAAACATCTTATTTTCCAAACATGCCAAGAAAGCCTCTACTAGTTGGAAAGTGAAGCACACAGTGCTGGTATCTGAATCCTTAGGGGGCAGGCGGTGGGTCTGGTCTCTCAGCAGGGACTGGGAGCCTGGTGAGGCACTTATCGATAGGACATACAGGGCAGGAACAGATAGCCCCTCCTGAAATGCAAGTCTCCAGTGGGTAAAACAACAGCCAGAGGAAGAAACAGAGGGAAGCCATTAATTTGTTTAAACAAATCCACTTTCCTTACATTCTTTATATACTCCCAGCAGCATTTTCCCACTGGCAAAAGAAGCTTTCAAAAGCAGCTTCTTTCAACTACCACAATGTCTATCCCCCTCTTTCAACAAGTACTGCACACACCCGTTCAGGACTTGGTTTTACTAGGTGCTATAAACTTTCACTGTTTATAGAAATGAAATGATAGCACAACTAACAGCAAATATACTTTGCAACTATTCAAGTATAACTGACCACAAAACAATGTTTTATGTTTAAACAAATACGTAACGTGCCCAGAGCATCATCCCTTGCAAACTTCACCCATAGGCCATATACAACTAAGGTCTGTAATGTGATAAAAATAAGCCGTGGGGACCAAAAAGAACACCTTAGTCTGAAAAACAGCACAGCCAAACTGTATGGGGTTTGAACACAGGACGGGAAGAGTTAACAAAGAAAAATATTTAAGCCACTTAAACAAACAAAACACTCCTGATAAGGTCCCTGAAAAAAAAAAAAAAGTGATAAAAGACTCTAAGCTGCCAAGTTAAATCAAACATTTCTTTTTACTTCTTTTTAATTTTGTTGCATAGAAAAACAGGGAGCTGATTACCGCAGTTTTCATGTACCTATATATGTGTGTTTTTTAACACCAGCAACATATAGCTTTCAATCTGCTAAGCATTGCTTTATTCAAGCAAATCCCAAGGCTGACCCATGACCAACAGTGCAATTAGAAAGAGATAAAATACAGACTTAAATACAGTGCTATAGCACATAAGCAGCCCTCCATCACAAGCTTATAGAGGTTTCCTCAGGTCATGGCCTTGACTTAAGAAGGTAAAATCTTTCACGTGTTAAGAAAAAGGGAAAAGAGAAACAACCTCAACTGCTTTCCCCTCTACTTCCAAATGATTTGACTTTGTCACTGTATTCTTGAAGCAGATAAGCTTGCTAATGTTCTAATCAAGCCTGTAGTGACCAGTCACCTGAAGTTCCTAAAACATACAAATCTTCCCATCTTGCTATTAACTTTCCTTCCATACAATGAATTATAGAACTGAGGTTGGAGGGAACTTCAGCAGACAGCACTGTCCCACCTCGTGCTGCAGCACCGCCGCGCAGATGGGCCGGGTGGCTCGGGGCTTGTCCAGTCAAAACAAAACCGACTCCAAGGCTGCAGATTACACAACCGCTTTGCATGTGAAACGCTTCCCTCACACGCATGCGGGACCTTTCCTGCAGCAGCATGTGACTCCCTCCTGGTGCACACCTCAGATAACCCGCTGCCTGTTCAGCTGCTTCGTTTCGGCAGCTCCGCTCGCTCATGCCTGAGCCGTGCCTGGCACGCACCGCGCCCATGCCAACCGACGTAACCAGAAAGGCGCACACCGCTTCTTCAAACTCCATTAAGCAATTTACAAAGCGAACACTTTTATTTATTTATTTATTTATTTATTTATTTCGCTGTCGGTCTTCGTCAGCCCCGGTCCCGTTTTATTTATTTATTTATTTATTTATTTATTTATTTCGCTGTCGGTCTTCGTCAGCCCCGGTCCCGTCAGTCAAACCCCCGGGCGGCCCCTCCCTCACGCCCCTCCCAACATGGCGGCCCCTCCCTCACGCCCCTCCCAACATGGCGGCCCCTCCTTCCCGCCTCCCCTCCCAACATGGCGGCCCCTCCGGGGCGGGCTAGGCTGAGGCAGTTTCCCCCGGCCGCGCCCGCAAGATGGCGGCCGGCCGCCCCGGAAGCTCTCGGCGGGCGGGGAGGCGCCCAAGATGGCGTGGTGGTGCTGGGCCCGCGCCGCCGGCCCGCGGGCGCACAGGTACGGCCGGGCCGGGCCGGGGCGGGAGGGAACGGGCCGGGAGCGGGGGGTGCATCCCGGCTCCCCGCCCCACCGCTGTCTCCCCCCGCAGGCTGACGGTGCTGCTGGAGCCGCGCCGGGGGTTCCGGCGGGCGCGGCCGCGAACCGAGGAGCCCCCCCCCGCCGCCGCCGCCGAGCCGCCCGCCGCTGAGGCGCGCCCCGCACCGCCCCGCCGCAGCCTCTGCCCGCCGCCGCCCGCCCGCGCCGGCCGCCCCCCGGCCCGCCGCCTCGTCAGGCCGCTGCTGTTCGCCGTGGGGGTGAGTGGCTCGGCGGGCGGGGAGGGAGCCGGCGGAGGCCCGGCCTCGGGCCGCCGGCCCGGGCTGAGGCTGTCCCGCCGTTGCCCAGTTCACAGGCACCGCATTCGGGGCCGCTGCCATCTGGCAGTACGAGGCGCTCAAGGCCCGGGTCCAGACGTATTTCGAGGGAGCTCGGGCGGACTGGCTGGACAGAATCCGCCCGCAGAAGAGGGGCGACTTCAGAAAGCAGGTACGTGTGCCCGCACCGAGTATGGCTCAGGCTTGTAACGCCGAGAGGGGACAGGCGCCCAGCAAACTGCTCCTCATTCTAAGCAAATTACGTTACTTTGTTCCAGGAAAAATAATGGTAGAACCAGCGATAACAAACTAATTCACAGCATCACTGCGCAACCCACATAGCAGACAAATGCCACGTTCACCCTGAAATGTGTGGAGGAGAGGTCAGGAGTAGTCAGTAAATAGCTAAAGAATACACCTTTTGCTTCTTCACTATCAAAAACTTCAAATTGCCATTTTTAAGCCTTCTCAAAACCAAACTTGAGCTCCCAGAGGTGATGGAACTGGCTTAAATTCTGGACAATAAGCGTATTTCCTTGTTTTTGAATGAAACACATTCAGATTTTCAGACTTTACTGCACAAACCATCAGGGTTTGAGGGGCTTTTGTAATGAAAGACAAGGTTTCCATCCAGCTACTTCGCTTTGACATCTGGGCAGTAAGAACAACATAACTGCTGCAAGACTCGTACAGTTAGTTGGCATCCTGGAAGATACCAGTCATTCACTGTTCAGTTAAGCATATTTAAAACTAAAAAATACACGTGTGTTTCAAGGTTACTGCTGTAGCATGTGGCAGACCAGGCTTGTTCTGGTTGCTTTTTTGAGGGAGGTGGGGCCGCTGGAGGAACATGGTATCCTGGATGGCACATGGGAGCTGGTTTTGTAGCGCCAAGTGTGTGTGCTGTGGTACTTTTTTCCAAATGGGCATGCTTTCCTGCTCAGTTTATATGAAGTGCAGGTGAGAATGTGACTGCCCCTGAGTTATATGTCAAATAGTTTGGGTTTTGTACTTCTGGTTTCCTTCAAAACCTGAAGGAGAAGATTTGCTGACTAGCTATCCAGAAATAAAACCACCCTGTTGTTAATAGGCTTAAATTCCCAGCCCCTGTCTTCAGTAGGTAAGTTCTGGTTTTAGATTCAGGACCTCCCAATAGACTCTGAGAGCATTCTATTACTGTGTTATAGGAAAATCATCTTAGTTTATGGTCTTTCTGCTGGAGAAATTGGTAGGAGATACTGATATCTGTCCTGTGCCAGAGCATTAAACAAAAAATGCAGTGAAGCTGTTACACAGGTACCAGGTCGCACACAGGTAGTTTCATAGAGCATTATTTCTTCCTGCCTCCAGCCTATAACTGAGTTTTTGACGTTGCCCCAATTGATATAATTGGAAGGTCATGGAGCTAGCAAGAAAATACTTGTCCAAAATAATTCGGAAAGCTTAAAAAGGGAAAGCGGGGGATGGAATTTGCGTGTGGGCTGACTGCACTCAAAATAAACTTTTTCAGGGGTTTTAAACTTGAAGGAGGGCTGGGTGAGCTGGACGCAAGGGGGAATGGATTCCACATCTTGTGAGCCACCTCTGCAAAAGTGACCCTGGCACAAAAGTGGAATCTCTGAAAGGTGGGTGGTGTGATGTTAGATAGCATTAGGGTGAGGCTTAGTCGAGGCAAGGTCGATGCTATCTTTGGTAACCTGCTAAAGTAAGCATTATGGGCTATATCCTTCTTCAGTACAAGCAGAGGTAACCCTGCAAAAAGTTCTGCAAAATGATATAACCCCATTCTTTTTGAAGAAACTCTTGATCTACTCTTGGATATTAAATGAGAAGGAAAGTAGAACTACTCTTGAGTAAGGAAATGCTGACTTGAAAAGCTAAATCACTAAGAAAAATAACAAGTTTGAAGCTGATTTCCTTGACAGATTTCAAACAAATGCTTTTCTTAAAAAGGTAGACCTTTCTGTGACTATTTCTGAAATGGCAAATACCCCACAACGGCACTGATGAATACCAATTCTGTTTCAGGTTAACAGCTGGTGGAATAACCTGACTGAGGGTCAGCGGACTGTGACAGGTTTGTGTTAGCTTACAAGTATTAGACATTCACAGGAAGAGAAATATGGCAAACAGGTACAGTATGTTAAAACAGATGGCTTTCATACCACGTTTAGGTTGTTAGGCACCAAGCATGTGTAAACTTGTACCTGCACATATGTGGTTTCTGCTACACTTCTTTCTCAGAATGTATTTTTATGTGCATCAAAAATTCCTGTGCATCTGTGTGAGATTGGAGAGGATTAGCTAGAATCCTGCCCCTGGAATGTTTTTTTTCAGGAACCGCAGAAAAACAGAAAATACTTTTAGAAGTAACATGAGCTAGTTACGTGCTTTTTCCATGCAATTCTGTAAGCACTGTCTTGAAAGATTAAGTAATTGTGTGGTTTTTCTCACCCAACAAAGGTTGGCTGGAGTTGCGTACTCTGTTAAATAGTATGGCTGTGTTCACCACCACAGGGAGGAATATAACATTATGCTATGTTATTTATTTTTCTACATTGTACAATGACTTGAATTACTTTTCAACATCCAGTCAGGTCACAATACAAATAAGCGTTGCATTGGGTCTGGAGGGTGAAGACTCCTATTCTTTGGAGCATCTCTCAACATCTGGTTAATCTAATAAACTATCTAAATTCTAGCTGGTGTATCCTGAGCCATTGGGATACTTGCCCTTGACTGCCATCACAAGATTGGGCTTACTGTACTGAAACGGTTGATGCTTCTTTGACATCTTGCTGCAGCATACAAGGAAAATATTTCCTCTAACATCATGGAATAAGATAGAGTGTCAAGAGATGTATAGAAGTTTTGGTTCTAGGACTTACACATTGCAGTTTCTCACCATTCTTACGTTTTGTTACAAACTTCAAATAGAGAATCATTATGTGATATTTACTATTCTGTAAAGGAAGCACAATTTTCCCCTTAAATGTTTTTAGCTATTGTAAAATGCTGTAAATGGCTGTTCCTATAATAATAGAGGAGGCACCGTAAACAAGAAACAAATTTGCATCTCAGTATTTCTAATATTGTATACTCTCTTTTAAACTAAAATAAGACCACAGTAAACATCTGAAGTAAAAAATCATGTGTTTGCATCTCACAGGGATGACTATGCTTTAGCAATGCCAAGTCAACTTTTTACACTTCATATCTAACTGGTATTATAGAATCCCTTCAAACCCAAACCTGTCTGTAAAGTGGAAGGGATGTATACTGCATGTTTGTATGGTTCCCTTAGCCTTCTCTTCTCCGTGTGCAGTTAAGTGCAGCTGGTTGGTGGCATTTGGAAATAAGCAGCTAGAGGCAAGAAATGGACCTCTTTTAGTTGTTTTTTCCTTCATTGGCTCTATAGGGGAACGTAAGTTTGAAACCAGAGCTTGAATGTTTTCAGTGCAGATTTCCTGGATTGCTGCATTTGTTACATTGTACGTCAAAATAAAACAGTTGCAATTAAATGTTCTATTGCTAAGATTTCCATTATATAAGCTGAATTCCTGTATTTCTTTTTGCTTTTTCTAAACTCCATAAAGTTTATGGTATGATTTTTTGCAAGCGTACTTCTGAATGCCTGTTTACAGTAAGAATTTTGGCATGTTACATTCAAAATTTGTTTATACTTTTCCCTTTTACTAGGTATTATAGCTGCAAATGTCTTCGTATTCTGTTTATGGAGGCTGCCTGGTATGCGACGGATTATGTTTACATATTTCACCTCAGATCCATCCTCCAGTAAGTCAACAGTAATTTGGGTGAATTGTCTATGTTGGTGTATAATAGAGCCTTTGATCATACCGCAAAAGCTTGGGATGGTGTTTTGCTTGTGGGTGATGGAGCTGCAGGTAAGCTCAGTCATGCCCAAACACGTCATTTTGTCTAGATAGGAAACTCTTTGAATGGAGAAAAAATTAGAGGTAATGGATCCATTTTGTAGGTTTTTTGTTTCTGTTTTTTTTTTTTTTTTTTGGTTTTGTTTTTGTTTGTTTCTGTTTTTTTGTTTTGTTTTTTTTGAAGAAACCACCACCAGTACTTTTCTAAATACTGTAATATCAGAACTGTTGCCTGGCCTCTTACTGCATTCAGTGGGATGCAGTTCCTGCCTTCCTAAAGATGAAGAGGCACTTCTATTAGCGATATCAGCCCCAGCTGCTTTCCTGGACAGAACACTAATCATCCCAGTCTTCATAAAACGTTAGTCAGTATGCTATGTACAGGCACCTTTTTTCAAACTTTGGGTGGTCTTGTGTTCCCCCCTCCTGCCAAACAAACAAACTTGGCTTTCGCTACATGTGAAATATTTTGAAGAGGTTAACTTAGGGAAGTAAGTTACTAGTATTTAATAGCAGAACAATTAACTTTCATTTCCACAGTAGAGAAAAGAATTAAAAGAATGAGACAAATGTGCATGAGGAAAGTAGTTTCTGCCGAAATGGAAACTCAACCAATTCCCACACTCCAAAGCTAAAGCTAGTTATTATGCAAAGCAGTCATCCCAAACTCTCCTGCTTAAATAATGTTGACCTTTAAACCTGCTAATAGGCTTTTTTTTTTTTTTTTTTTTTTTTTTACATTTTCAAGGCTGCTGTTGCACAAAGAACTAGTTTTTCTTTTGAGAAGAAGAAAATTTTCCATTCTGAATCAGTCTTCCTAGTAAAATCATTTTATATAGTTTTTCCTATTAATATAATAAAAAGTTTTGCTGTGTACATTTATCAGAATCTTTCTCTCCAAAGCATAGAACAAGTGTTTTTAGATTGAAATTTTATGTGAAACATTTCCTAGTAGGTAATTGAAACTTTCTAAAGTAGCTGTTCATACAGCTTGCATATTTTTGGGGTGTACTATTTTTCAAGAGGTATTGCATGGAATTTGAAGCTTGTTACATTTTGGGGTTTATTACATAGTTTGTATTTGAGGATTCTAAATACAATTAGCTTATAGTATCTCTTAATGAATATCTATCTAGTCTGCATGAGATGTTCAAGTTAACCACTGACTTTTTTTCATGAATTTTTCTCTCTTGTAGGAGCCTTGTGTTCTCCGATGCTGCTCTCTACGTTTAGTCACTTCTCTCTTTTCCACATGGCAGCAAATATGTATGTTTTATGGAGTTTTTCCAGCAGCATTGTCTCTCTTCTGGGATGTGAGCAGTTCATTGCAGTGTATCTTTCTGCTGGTAATGTGAAATACATATATTTGCAACATATAAAAATATGTATTCATGCAAATAAAGTGTACATGGTTAATAAGCATATGATGACAGATAGCAATTATTCAGCCCCACACACTGCTCTATGCTAGCTGCAGTGCTTATTTGCTGTCACATGGAAGTCTGATGGCTTTAGGGTACTGGGCTTCAAAATACCATGAAAATCCAAGTATCTGGTTTTCAGTCATACTTAGTTACTGTACTGGGTTGGGCTGGGATGGAGTTAACTTTCCCTGCAGCAGCCCATACAGTGCTGTGCTCTGCACTTGTAGCTAGAACAGCACTGGTATCACACCAGTGTTGTCTCCTGCTGAGCAGTGCTGGCACAGCATCAGGACTCCCTCTAATCCCCCAGAGCCAGCAGGCTGGGGGTGGACAAGAGGGGAGGAGGGAACATTACCAGGGCAGCTGACCTAAACCAACCAAAGGGATATTCCATACCATATGTCACACTCAGCAATAAAAGGTGGAAAAAGGAAGAAGAGAGGAGGGGCAGGCTTTCATGAAAACGTCTGTCCTCCCGAACAATGGCTATGTGCATTGAGGCCCTGCTTCAAGGACGTGGTCAAGCATCACTCACTGGTGGGAAGTAGAGAGCAATTTCTTTCCTCTGCACTTCCGCACGGCCTTTACTTGTTTTTTCCCCTTTTCCCTTTAGCATTATTATTTAGTTCATACTAATTTGCCTGTGATAATCATTTTTCCTTTAATTAAATTATTCTTATCTCAACCCATGAGGTTTTTTTCCTTTTCTTCTTCCCTTCCTCTTCTGAGGGGGGGAGTGAGAGCGGTTGTGGTAGAGTTCAGGTGCCTAGCAAGGTAAAACCACCACAGTCACCAAAACAAAATAGCTCTTAGAGCAGACATACGGGAATTTCCTATGAAAAGTTTACAGTTTTTTTTTTTTTTTTTTAAACTTGAATAAAGCTTTAGCTTTTAGCTAATGGCTAAAGAAGCCATTAGCTTCTTTAGAATGTACCAATGACGTTTAGCTTTCTGATGCTTGCCTGCGTTGCAGATGTGGTTTCTAATTGTCACTTTACCTTTCTAGGTGTTGTCTCTACTTTTGTCAGCTACGTTGCTAAAATGGCCACTGGGAAGTTTGAACCATCCCTTGGAGCTGTGAGTATCTGGAATATAAGAGACGCTATATAATTTCTAATGTTAGTTTCATAGACTGCTGTCTTCTTGTCTTCTTTTACCTGCTTAAAATAATATATTCTGTATGATAGAAACAAGGAAGGGTTACTGAAACCAAGCAATCCAGCAGTTACTCCTGTGCAAGAACTTGGCTATTCTTCAAATATTTCAACTCTTGCAGTGACAGCCCAGAACTACCAGATGTTGTAGTGGGTTGTAAATGAGTGCTTAATGAGCAGGACCTTGCGTCACTGAGCAGAGAGTTCAGTTCTACAACTTATTTCAAAACTGTTACTATATAATTGTGTATAATTGTCTGCTCTGAAAACACTACTTTTGAAAGAAATCATGTAACCAGTCAGAGTCAGCATGGGATGCTAGTGGAAGCTATAGGGAATACTGTGCAGAAAGCAGCACTGCTGCCCAAAGTCTTACTACGTGAAGGGTACGAGGTAGGTTGAGGATGTGTTATGGTTATCTGTTCTTTACAGGTATTTTTAGTACTATAAGGTTTTAAAACACTGAACTTGCTATAAATTTGAAGTGAACCTAGCCATTTGCCAAGTTTTACAGTCTCCTCTTTTACTAAACATTTAGCTTTTAACAAAGTTTTTTGTTTTTCAATGGGAATGAGAAATGTTACCGGAAGTCTCTAAGAGTTTTGTTAATGCTGTCTTATTTTCCCTTTATTTTATGAATAAATTATATCTGGAGCAAGTCGCTTTCCATGTGACTTTCCACTTCTTTTACTGAGTTGAACTCACTGAAATTGACACGTTGCTTTAGTTTATGGTATTCACAGCCTTTCCATTGAGAATTTTCAAGAGATAGAAAAGCCTGCAGTCACTTCAGTACAGACCAGGGATTTGTTGTTTCATTAATGAAAGACTTCTTGTTCCTGTCCCTCTTACTTCCGTTGTTTTGTTTGGCACAAGCTTCAGACAGAATCCCTTCTGAAGTGTTTGGGTCTGATTTAATGCATATAAAAATTTCTATAGAGCTCGCTACAAAAAGCATGTTAACATTCGATATCTTAAGAATGGGATTTTTTTTTCTTGATTATTGGAGGCTAGGTAAGAGCATGAGTTTTTCCCAGTATTTGTAGTTTTTGACATTAAAGTCTTATTTTTATTCTCAACACTGCTGTGATACTTCATGACCTATCACAGGGCTGTGTTAGAAAAAATAATGAAAGCCAAAAGGAAAAAGGCTCACATTCAGAAAAATATTTTTACCCTTACGTAATATCTCGGCTTACTTCTAATATATTTTAATGTTTTTACAGTCAGGAGCTATAATGACTGTCCTTGCAGCTGTATGTACAAAGATGCCTGAAGCAAAACTAGCAATCATATTTCTTCCAATGTTCACATTTACAGCAGGAAGTGTAAGTACCTTTGAACTTCAAAAGAAATCCTACTCTTAAAACGTTTTTTTGTGTGCCTATCCCTTATCTTAAGGCATGTCCTCTTCATTTGAGTTTCTAAGCTGTTAAATTTGCTTTGAAAAAGACTACAAGGTCATGGAAGGCCTGGAGACTGATTCTGAGTTAACGCAGCCTGGCAGAGTCACTTACACAAGTGTGCAGTGATTTCAGAATTATCTTAAATTTCATCCTCTCCATGGGTGTGTTGCGAATCTGATACTAAGACGTGAAGGAAATTGGGAGTTCTTCTGTCTGAGGACTATGTGCATAAACTGTTCAGACATTAGAAAGATATAAGTCTTTCTGAAGGGCAATATTTTGCATAGCAATAGTTATTACAGACTAATATTTAGATTCTCTTTTTGAAGTAAGATTGGTCAAGACTGAGAAAACAGAGTCTTGCGTCTCAAGGGAAATAACATTCTAGCACTGGAAGAACACCTCCTGTTGATACTTGCGAGAACATTCTTGGGTTAGAAATAAACTGTTGAGACTTCCCTTTATGTGTACTACTAGCAGTCCATTTTTCATTAAATGCTTTGAGATGCGTTCATACACACGCCATTTAAGAAAAGCTTCTCATGTATATTTTGACTTGCTTGAATAAGTTAATTGCCTGTGGTCCACCACTTAACAGTTGCTTTCCTATGTTACCTAAGGCGGTTAATCTTTGTCATCCTAAGATGATGCAGTTTAATATTTTTTGTAAATACAGCTTACAAATTTCAACAATGTTCTCAAATACAGCCTTCATGTTTTTCTTGCCCTTCTGTTTGAGTTATGTGATATGTTATGGTGTTGTTAGTTTTTTGCATGCTAACCTTCAATTGTATCTTTCCTGAAAAGAAACCAGGGTGAAAATACTGTCAGAGCCACAGATAGCATTGCCATGAGGAAGCACTCATTACAACAGTAAATAAAGAACAACACTGGCTATTATGGTGTAAATCTCAGAATATTTTCTGATACAGCCTTTAAATGCTAGAAGTTCTTAGTAATTTCTAAACTTAATGTATTCCTATAGCCTACCTCATGTATACTGTAATGGGCTTTTAAAAGAAAAAAGCCAATATAGCAACATAGCTGCTATTTTAACACCTATGCTCAAGGAAAGAAATTCTACTTAAAGTAACACTTCATCCTAATGTTACTTCTGTCAGTCTCTTGAAATAATGCATTCAGTAAAACGTTGCATAATTACAACTATGGTGGTTTGTGTCTCCTGAGGATGTTAAACTATTGCTCATGTTTCTTGCCACAGAATTATTCACTGTCATCCTGATTTTCTTCCTTCTAACAGATGGGTCACTTAGGAAAGTGTGACGATCAATAGCTGTCAGAGGGGAAGACAGGGATGCTGCCCCACATTGTTCTGTCCAGTAGAAGGTTGTGTCATTCAGCTATGTCAGAATTAGTGAATGAGAATACTACTCTTTTTTATTTTATGGTGTCTTTTATGACTGTAATACTTCCCAGGTAGTTTTCTCTTTTTCTCTGACCTAAGTTTAGGAAATATACTGACCTAAGATTAAAATATACATAGTTGTAGAAATAAAGCTTTGAACAAATAGATTATTTGAGAAGACAACGTTCCTATCCACCATTATTCTGTGGTTGCTCATGACTGTATTTTGGCACTACAGTACAGCTAACAGACTGAGTCCATTTTTTGAATTTTTTTTATAGTGTTTGCATTGATAAAAAGTTTAAGGGATGCTTTTTGATCCAGAAGTTTGCTGTGTATAAAGCTTTGTTACCAGTGCTCGTTATATACTGTGTCTGATCCTTTCTGTTCTGTGTTCTCTTCCTTTCCAGGCTTTAAAAGCCATAATTGCATTTGACACTGCAGGGCTTGCTCTAGGCTGGAGATTTTTTGACCATGCTGCACATCTAGGGGGAGCTCTATTTGGAATGTAAGTCTGGTTTATATTTAAACTCTTCCTATTCACTTTCTGAATACTCACAAATTCGCTTTCTTCCTGCACTTACCTAACTTAGAAGCTGAACTGTCTTTAAATGACAGGTTAAACATTTGATTGTCCTGTCACTGTAGCCTGGACTGTCTTTCTCTGTCCTGCTCTCTCCCCAGAACACTGAAGAGAGTCACAGGACTGAGTAGATTCTCACAAAACACGGCATGGACAAATTAAAACATCTCTTGAGTTGAAGAGCTAACTAAATCCTCATGTATGAATGTTTGTTTCTAATTACCAGTTTAGAAAGAGCTGAATGAGAATGAGCTGAGGCCAAGTTCTTCAAACAGCCTCTACTGTTGTTTATCAGTGTTGCTGCTTTCATCTTTTTGTGAAGCCTAATTGGGAAGAACTACTACAAACTAGTTTCTAGCAAACAGTTCTGCATTGTTCATGTTTGAACTGTATTACCTAATGAGTTTTTCCCCTTTTCACACCGACTGTTGTCTTAACTTGCACACTTATTGCTAAGAGCATTTTTAAACATAGGTTAAAAGCCTACCCGAATTTTAACTAGGACTGATTAAAAAAATGAATTTAAAGCTTGATGCAGAAGTGTGCCCAGTGAGTTTATTCTGCAGCAAACTGATCAAGGAACTTAGGAACATTTGGAAATTTGCAGAATGCTGTTCCTTTGATC
The DNA here is from genome assembly GCF_009819795.1 of Aythya fuligula. Taxonomy (NCBI): domain Eukaryota; kingdom Metazoa; phylum Chordata; class Aves; order Anseriformes; family Anatidae; genus Aythya; species Aythya fuligula. The sequence goes on along the minus strand of NC_045567.1, from coordinate 12,685,755 downwards.
TTTTCATGAGATCAGACTGCACAGTGATTAACAATGTTTGTTCACACAGTGTGACTAGTCTGGAAGATATATTCTAGAAGTTGGAAAGTACTAATTTTGGTTTCCAGACTGGTTTGCCTGTGCTTGCTGTTTACTTTAGTGTAAGTTTTGCTCTGCACAGTCTGTTTTCCACCCTTTCTCTGACATCACAGAGGCAGTTGGTGTAGACTTACTAATTTGTAGCTACTTCCTACCTTGATGCAGCTATACCAGCTGCTCATTTCAATACAGACTTGTATATTATTAAAATATGATATCAGATGCAGTAAAGACAAGTTTTACAAGTAACTTTCATATATGTGTGCATATACTTTCTACTCAGTGATCATTTTGGCCACTTCATCCTTAAACAGGGCCACTAGCTCCCAGATTGAACTGCATGTTTTCTATACATTGCTTCACAGACAATTGTCAACATCTTTTTATGTTATTGCTTCCCTTTCCACTTCTCCCTCTCCTGTCCTCCATGACCTCCCCTGCTTAATCACTTATATCTATACAAAACTGTATGAAAATCAGTATAAATGGATTCAGAACACTTCAATAGATTAATTCTTCACTGAGTTGTTAATAGTGGAAAATTCACTTTAAAGGAGTGTGGCTGTTTATGTTTCTGTTGTCTTTACATGCAAGAAAAATACCTTTTATCTGGTGGGGGTAGTAAGGATTAGCACAAGCAACTGTACTCTTTTAACAGTGTTAAATGGAAGTAGGTTTTGTATCTTTTTAAATAGAATTCATGAGAGCATGAAATTGGAAGGTGTTCATGCCTTTTAATGCTCAGCACCAAAACAAGCAAGGACATAAAAGTTAAATGGAGTCAAGAGAACAAGTGGCTTAGCTAACATCACTGCTCTCCAAGAATGTTACTTGTGCCTCAGTTTAATCTTGTCCACTGTTACAAGCATCTAGCTGCCTTTAGTGATCAGTCTGTTCCTCAGGTGCTGAGAAAAGTTGCAGTTAAATTTAACTAGTACTTTCTTTCTCAGGTGGTATGTGACTTACGGTCATGAGCTCATATGGAAGAACAGAGAACCTCTGGTGAAAGCTTGGCATGAAATGAGGACAAAGAACACAGGAAAAGGAGGTGGAAGATCTAATTAACCCTAATCATGGAGGTTCCTTGTGCTGAAGTGGTATATTACTTGAAGACCTGGGATTGAATTGGTTTTGAAGGTGGTTGGTTTTTTTTGCTACTCCATATTAGAAACCTCAGCTCCTTAGAGGCCTAACATAAACTACAGTTACAGAAATGCATATCAATAGAAAATGAACTCTGACAAAGGTGGAACAATAAAGATTTTTATCCTATTTCCCTGCAGTAGCAGCCTGTGTTATATTTTTAAAAGATGCACAAAGCTTTCCAATAATACTTGCAAGGTATCTATTTGAAAAATTGAGGGAGTTACAGATCTGTATCCCCTGGTGTCCACCAGTCAACACTGGGTGCTTGTCTAGATTTAGACATAGCCTAACTGGACTCAGCATAATGCTACTATGATGAAGTTCAGTGGTCTTTATCATCAAAAATATTGGGTTAGTGAAAACAATGGTCCCTTCTGATCTAAACTTGAAATACACGAAGCAATACTGTCAGGCTTGTACAGGTAGACATAGCCTACATCCTGGTTAATGGTCCAGCTTTATTCCTCAGCTTATTCAATGTCTTAATGTCTGTGTGCTTCCAAGATGCTGGTGTGTATCTTGTTACACTTCACTAACAAGGTATCTGTTCATCTCTTTCATAATTATGTGAGTGGAAGAATTTCCTACACTGGGGTTTTAAACATTTTTACCTTAAGTTATACTGCTTTCTCTCTCTTCTACTGCATTAATCTTTAAGTTGTGCTCTCTTGGTAGATTTAATTGTTTTTGTAAGAATTTCAGAACAGTAACATTTGATTCAGAATCTGCTGTTAAAAAAGAAATAAGCAGCTTCAACAAAAGTGGAGGAGTCAGATCAATAATACTGTAATCAGAAGCCACTGCTAAATTAAGATTGCCACAGTACTGTGATCAATGTTCCTAATTATACAAATAAAAACACAAGTTGAATCTTGGGTCTGCTACCACTCTGTGCCTGTCCCTTGCAAGAGGCTGAGGAGTCTGCCCAGATACAAACTAGGGGAAACAAACCCTTAACTCCATGCTGTAGGTTAGATGAGTCATTCCAGATAGACCTTAAAGATACAGCATGTTCCTCAGCAGGTCAGTCCATTTGTTTGCACTATTTAAAAAAAAAAAGTTAAGCATAGTGCATTACAGAAATTACATTTTCTGCATGTGTAAACAACAGTGCTGAACAGCACCAGCTGTTGTGATTGAGTACAAACTCAGTGTGAGCTCACATACTGTCACAGACTAGTGCTCAGTCTGACACTTTACTTATCAAAACTTAAAGCATTTTTTTCCTGCCTTGGAAAATGAGACACTTCGATTTGTTCATTTAATTATCTGTTTACTTAAGTGCTTAAAATGAAAGAGTACCTACTGTACCTTTTGTTCAATGCCAGAAGCTTTCCAGCTTCATGTTTCTAATCCTTTTCCATTCTCCCTCCTTTTCTCCTCCCTTCTCTGATACTCAGGGCTAAGCATGCTGGTTTCTGGGGCTTTGGGCCCAGTGCAGTACTGCACACAGTAGAGGGCAGCCAGCTGTGCAGCAGGATGCACTGCTTCCAGCAGGAGCCAGTGCCTGCAGCAGCAGATGGCCATTAAAGAGGCTTATGACACAAAGGAATGCTTCATGCCAAAAGCAGCTCAAAAGCTGTAGCTCAGTGTTTCCCATGATGGTTTTGCTCATACTTTAAACTCTGGTGGTGTCTTTGACCACTTCCTCAAAGTTTGAAAGTCATGCCCCTGTATCGCTGGCACAGACTGCAATCCTACTCTTGCAGTCAGTTAGACCTGCGAGAGCAGCATGATATTTCTGTACCCTTTCAGCGTGCTGGAAGGTTGCACATGAGTACAAAGATATTTCAGGCTGATCCTTAAGAGGCAGTGCCTGCACTTCTGAAGGATTCTCAGAGTTGCGGGGGCTCAATGCTCCTGAAAAAAAAAAAGCACTCTGGAATGGCCAGAGAGGTTCAGAAGACACTGTTTGTTTCAGGCAGCAGCTGTGGTTAGGGGGTTTCATGCCAAAGTTCAGTTTACCTTAAGCTTAGAGTTCGCAGCATTCACCTTTCTAAAGGTTAGTCAATAGCTGAGTTTTCCACGCAAATGTTAAATACTTCTAGAAGTTTCACAAGCAAGGTGGTACATAAGCATTCATGTAGCCAAGCAGCAAGTGCCGTGTCACCTTGTACCTCAGCCTTCACACAGCACTACTTTGTCTACCAAGGTAGAAATGGTCTTCTCTGGACCAGAACAACTTTCAGACTGCAATAGGAAAGTCAGTACTCGGTTCAGGCAGATAAGGAATGGCCTGGAGTTAGAACAGCTCACGGCAGCAGATACCTCTCTGGCAAACAAGCGCTCTTCTTCCAAGACCTAGCATCAATATGTGCCAGCATCTCAGTATTCAGTCACATCTTTGAACGGCAAAGAAGTTACAAGAATGCAAGAGCACCACTATCACCAACAAAATCACAAACAATGGAAAAAAAAAAAAAAAAACACACATGCTAGCACGGAAAGGCTTCTTTCCCCTTTTTCAAAGAGCCTATTATTGTGACTAAAGATACAATGCGGTAATTATACAGATGCTTGGCAGCAACATCAGCTAGTGTTTGTGTTGGGGGGGGGGGGGGGAAGGGGGAAACAGTTGTAAGTATAAAGTCATGGTTAAACATGAATAAGCACAATTGTTCACCTTTTCAAGGGTTTTAAGAAAGTAGTGTGTCCCTGCCATGTTTAAGGAATATTTAAGGAATATTTTGCTCCAGAGTACTGATCAGCTCTCCTGAAGTTTCAGTTTAGCATTAGAAAAGGCTGGCTGAGCTTTCAGTCCCCATCCCTGACAGTAAAAGCTGTTTTGCTTTATGATTTACAGGCTTGTCTTTGTCTTATTGTTGCAGTATCCCCCCCGCCCCACTCCCCCTTTAATCATGATAAATCTCTTCTAAACGCAGCCTACTTTTTAATCTCATCCAGCTCCTCCTGGTTTTCCTGTCCGAGATACCCCCTTGTGCTAACCTCATCCTACACACTGGCGTGAGCAGCTACTCAAAGCCCTCCCAGATGCTGAAGGTGGGCTCTGAGATGTGCAGTGCCAGAGCAGTACCAAGAAGCGGCAGGCACAGTGGCAGCAGAGACATCCCATTTATTCCTTGATGTATTTTGCTCAATCAGGCCTAAGAACAAGGATCAGAGCACCATTTGTACTTTGCCAGTAATAACACAATCAAATGAATGTTCTGTCTTCGCCCAGACGGTAAAAACATTTTTCTTGACCAGGATAAAGTGTCTAAATGTTAAAAATAAATGGTATTTGGGAAAAATTACTACATAGAGCAGAACAGTTCTAGATACAATAAATAAAGAGCACCAGAAAATTAAGTGGTTCCTCACTTACTCCTAAAACTAGGGTACAGTCTGGAGTTTGGGGGCAACAAGTGAAACTGAGCATCTGATATCCCACATATTTAGGCAGGATTTCTCCATGGGACCAAAATTTTATCTCAAACTTCAGTCTCCTTGCCCTGACACACATAAAAATAAGTAATTAAAACAGCTAGTAGCGCCAGTAAGTGTCAAATCGTATGTTTTGGACAACACAATTATCTGTAAGGGATGTCTATCCATCCAAATAGCTGCTTCACAGAGAGGCCGGGCACTCAAGGAGAGGTCTGGTCATAGCCCATAGCCGGGTCTGTCCTTCCTTACCAGAATCAGGTCCCAACATCACCTAAGTTCGAGGTGCTAATGCACCACAGGTTCAATGGCTTAGCTGAAGGAGAGCAGTAGATCTCAGCCTTCTGAGTTTCACTGCACAATTACTTTGTTTTTTAGTCTTACCAGGTAACCATCCATCTGTAACTAGATTACTTTCTAAAATGAGGTACCCTCTAGCTTTTAAATAGATGGTTTTCTAATAGGTGGAGTCTGCTTATGCCTCACTTTTACAGCTCCGTATTTCACAGCTCAGAGACCTGCCAGGAGATTCAGAGTCCTCCCTAACACACCGAACGGGGAATTGCGGAGGAGCATCATGGCCCGCAGCCACTTCTTACATAAGATGTCCAATTTCAAAAGCCAGATTTATCCCCAGCGTAATCCTGTGGGCGTCAGCGATCGGCACCGGGACCCTTTGGCTTGAGCCCCCAGAGAAAACCTGCAAGCTCCGGTCCCCAGCAAGCGCTGCCATCCGCGGATCGCGCACGCAGCAGCACGCCCGAGGGGGGCTCGGCTTTGGGGCAGCAGGGAGCGCCTCCGAAGCGGAGCCGAGCCGCTCTGCCGGGGACTCGCACCGAGCCCCGGAGCGGGGAAGGGGCGGCGGGGGGGGGAGGACGGGAGGAGGAGGAGGAGGAGGAGCCGCCGATGAGGACCGGAGCCGGCTGCGGGCGCCGCGGCCATGGCCTGGCCCTGCATCAGCCGGGTGTGCTGCCTGGCGCGCTTCTGGAGCCAGCTGGACAAGTCGGACCTCTCCGTGCCGCTCACCATCCACAACTACTCGGCCATCGACGAACCCGACGAGGCGACCGGGGGACCCGAGAGCGGCGGCGCTTCCCCCCCGCCCCGGGGCTGCCGCCGCCCGCCCGCAGCCCCCCGCCCGCGAGCCGCCCCCGACCGGCCGGGGGGGCGCAGGAAGGGCCCTGCCGGGGAGCCCCCGGCGGCGGAGACGCAGTACCGCCGGGATTTCCGAGCCTGGCCGCTCCCGAGGCGGGCACCCTTCCCCTGGGGCGGCGGCAGGGCCGGGGCCGAGCCCCCCGCCGTGCCCGCGGCCGCCCCGAGCCGCGCTGCCTGCCCCCTGCCCGGCCCCGGCGGCCCCGAGCAGCTCCGGCCCCGCTCGCCTCCAGCCGGCGGCCACACCACGTCCTACAGGTAACGGGCGGCTCGGGGCGGGGGGCGCCGGCTTTCAGCAAGCCCCGGGGACTCAGCCCCGCCGCAGCCCCCTCGGGTCCCCGAGCGAGCGGCGGGGCCGGGCGGGAGGTGCCCGACTCGGGCTGCGGCTCCTTCGCACCGCCCGTCTCCTCCTCACGGGGCGCGGGGACCGTGGTGTGCTGCGAGAGGGATTAAGGGAGGAATTCATCCTATTCTGACAGAGCCACAAGTGTTCAGTCGCTGGTTGTGCCTCGGGTAGCCGTGCAGCGCTTCCTTCCCCCGCTAATTGCGGTCTGTGACATTTTGCAGCGCGGTGCCCTGCAGGAGCGCAGCCCCGATCCTGCGCCCCGCCACTCGCGGTCAGCACCGGCTGGAGAAGGCGCAGCCACTGCTCGCCCTGCCTCACCGCTGCTGCATCCCCCCGAGCGGTCACAGAGCTGGTCCTGATGAGCACTTTGAGATTTCAAAGCAGTGAAGGAATTACCGTGTCAAGGAAGCCTTCCTAACACACCAGCAGCCAGATTCAGCTTTCAGAAACGCAGCCGGCTCCAAATTGTTGCTCAAACACCCCCCATGCAGAGCGCATCCGAGCCACAGCCTCCCTGCCCAGCCACTTTGCACGCCTTTCCTCCCCGGCTCGGCTATTCCTACCCAGGGCTCCCTATGTAATAAAAGGGGAAAAAGTCTGCAGATCGCAGGACAATGTTGGCTGTGCGAGATACCTGGGAGCAAATCACAACAGAAATCATACAAGAAGTAAGGCTTGCAGGTAGCCAAGGAACCCACCCCAGCAGAGCAGTGCAGGCTGAGGCAGGAGCAGGGCAGCTGCCCCAGAGCAGGGCTCTCCATGAACCACATTTAAGCTGCCTGAAGGCTACCTGCAGACAGGCCCTATGCAAGTCAAACCACATTTGTCTTATTCCCAGTAATTCCCACAGCTTTGTTGAAGTACCACCTAGTGCAATACTGCAAGTATAAGAAATCCCCATAACACTGACAACAACTGACTGCACCCTAGGTGCATCACAGGAGCCACAACCAACAGCAAGAGAGAAGGCCACAACAGCCTTGCAGGCTGTGAAAATACCTTCTCACGCATTTCCTTCTCATGCTTTTCCTTTTTCAAGGGAGACTGAGCAGGAGGGGAGCACTTGGTACCTGGCTGCTATTTGCCCATTTCCAGTTCCATTTGGGGCACGGCTGTCTGCAGCACGTGCACTGTTTTCAGGCTGCACAACCACAAGTCCACCTTCACCAAGCACAGAGCAGGCCACTTTTCCTCTGCACCTTGTTGTCTTCCAAAGGCGGCAGCACGGTGCGTGAACACTTACCTGGAGGCAGCAGCCACGCAGCGCTGTTCGGTGTTGGTGCTCTTCATCTTCCCCTCTGGTGAAGGCCAGAGAGACTCCCCTTGTGCACACAGCAGCTCCTCGGTGGTCATACTCAAAATAAAAAATAAATAAAACAACATGGGGAGCAAAGGTGGAAAGCACACACGTTTTGGGGTGTGCCTTCATTTCCTTTTGAGGGAGAACCATGGTGTAAATTTCCCCTTTCCTGCTGTTGCTGTCTGTGGCTCCAGGCAGCCCTGAGGAGCAGCCTCTGTGTGTAGACCAGCTGTAGCCACTCAGGACAGGTGGCCATTTGATTTATATGCTCTGCAGGTACTTCAGCTGGGTCATCACAAGGGTGGACAAAACAAGCCCCAGCTGGGTTTGTTTTTATGTTAAAGAGATGAGCTCCTAAGGGAAGGACTGGTTTCAAAAGTGCAGAAAGTTGGCATTGGGACCTGGTCCACTCCAAGCTTTTAAGGGCATTGGTATTTTTTTGTTTAATTCAGTAAGCTGATGGGGTTTTTGTGTTTGGGGTTCTTGTTTGATTATTTTTAATTTGGGGGTTTTGGCGGCATGTTTCTACAACCTCCCAGTGCATGTTTGTTCTCATGGAGCATACAAGCGTAGCTGGGAATCCCCAGCACCATCCGGCATCGCTTGATCTGCTTTTGTGCATCAGTTCAATCCTTCGGTGAGACTTTCCTTCTGTACATTCCTGCTCCATCTTTCTCTCTGCACTCTTTTTTTAAGCACAGAAGGAAACCCAGCTGCATACAAACCCAGCTGTTTCCTTGCACATGGTGCAGCCAGGCAGATTTATGTTTAGCAGAACATCAGTGACTAAGCCCAAAAGAGCAGTCCCATTCCTTGGGACTTTGGAGGAGTCTTTCCAGAGCCAAATGAAAGATAAATGTAGAGGGGGCACTGGAAAAATTCCTTCCTCTCTCTGAGGAGGTAAATTTTTAATTATGAACTAACAACTCAGCACAAAGGGTAGGAGGGCACATGGCAGCCTGCTCTCCAGAACATTGCCCTGTGTCCTCAGGTCTCTGTGTGGATTTTATAGCTGGAGCTCTGCAGGCTCTGACTGAAGTCAAGGCCACTCCGGGCTCCACAGGGGGAGCTCAGGCACGCAGACCAAGGTGGATTGATAGGAGCTGCACTTGAAAGGCTAAAATGGGATGTGCTCCAACTGCAAAAAGATCCTGGGAACTGCTGCAGAGGGTTGCAGCAGATTGCATCAGGTGGACACAGGAGGAGGCAGAAGGAAGCACTGAGCCCCCCCTCCACACCTCCTTTGGGGTCATGGAAGGGGCTCCTGGCATTCAGCAGTGAGGCACAGGTGCTATGTAATTCTGACACAGCAGAGACTTGAGTGCCATTAATTGTAGCACTAGGTCCTGGATGAGGGGCTTACTTAGCTCCTTGCTTCAGTGGATGAGAGAAGCTGGTCCTATCAGCAACCCATCTCCAGCAGGTCCTGTTTGCTGGGCAGCACCCGTTTTTGCCTCGATGGAAGGCAATGGGACATGGGCACGACTGCTCTGCTGGAGCTGGTCCTAGTCCTGCTGACAGGAGAGCCCTGGTTGAGGCTCAGCTGTATGTGTTTGAGTTACTCGGCTTCCCCTTCCGTAACCTGCCAGCCTTGAGAAAGCGTTTCAAATGCATCCAGAGCTGTGACTGTTTTGTCTCTTCCCCCAGCCATCAGCTTTTCTTGGATTTGCGCTCAGGGAAGGGGGAGGACAGCTCTGAGTTTCTGCACACACGCCCAGTGCCAGCCCCCAGCAGCGCCTCATCGCTGAAGCTGGCGTTCCAGCACCATCAGTGGGTTGGGTGGGGGTGAGGGCTGAGAGCACCCGGCTTGTGTGTGGGTGTGGAGGCGCTGCAGCAAAGCAGCCCAAACTGGAGGCCTTGAAATCAGCAGGGCTTCCTGCTCGCAGGGACTGAGCAATTCTGGTCTAGTGCTTTGAGGAAAAGAAAACGTGCGAAGCGCTGGGGTTGCTCAGGGGTGAAGGCCTGGGGTGCCCTCATGAACGGTTTTGGAAACAGCAGGGTGGGGGATCCCGTGGTGAGCTGAGCTCCCACCTTCCTGTGCACGTGCTCAGCACTGTGACTGCAGAGCAGGGATCTCCCCACCAGAGGAGATACCACAGAACGAGGGGGAACGATCCTTCTTCCCCCTTGCTACAGATGCAGTCTCAGAGCACGTCACTTTGCTGCCTGTACTGCCTGCCTGCCTTCAACTACTGCTTCCACAGAAGGCCAAGGTGAGCTGCAGTCACTGCTGTCCAGTGAAAAGCATTTTATTTCAGAGGTGCAGAAAGAAAAAAAATACCTGCACTGAAGTTAAGAGCACACGTGAGCTGGCAGGGTTAGGAGTACTGTGTGCAAGAAGCTTCATCTGTGATCCAGCAAGATATTTAAACACACGCTTATCCTTCATAATAGGAGTAAATCTTCTATAATCAAGGCTTAATGTTATCTTTACATTCTTAAGCATTTTGCTGCTTGGGGAAATTAATACTGAAGCCCCGATTTTTATGGTACTTAAGAAGTAAGCTTGCTTGGTGCAGGCACTGGGATAGATCCAGAGAGACGTGCTCTGCAGAGCCTGGATGGGGGAAGGGGGACGGGGCCGTGGGAGGAGAGCACGAGGCGGGTGGAAAGGCGCAGGAGAAGCTGGCTGTGCTGCCAAGCAGGCTGCAGAACTGAAACGGGGAAGATTCAAAGCTGTTGCATAAAGTTCAGAGGAATTTCCTCCAGTCAAAGTGCACCCAAACCGACATTAGATGAAAAGGAGAAAGAAGGGGAAATGGGAAAAGGCAGAAACCAAGCCCCAAGGCCTGCCCTCAGCCCCCCTCCCATAGCTTTCTGCTAAGAGGATGGCAGCTGCCCATCCTCTCATCCCACCACAAGTGCCCCTTCCTTGAGGCTCCATTTGGGAACACCTTTTAACACCTAGGGTAGCAAAACAGTCACCGTCCCAGTGCTGCTTTGAGCACCCCAAAGTAAACTGAGAGCTGCTGTCTGGGGAGGAGGGAGAGGGGTAGTGCAGGAAGGATGAAGATGACCACCCTCCAGCAGCAGGCAGTGGCTCACGTTCATCCCCAGCAGCAGCTGGCTGTCAGACCATGTGGGGTTCTCCCCAACTCCACATCACTCCTGTAATTCCCCCTTCCCGTGATGTCGTTCTCTTGCAAGTAACTGCAATTCCTGGGATCTTGGACAAGGCACCTCCTGCATGTGGATACCTCAGAAGTCATTCTGTCTCTCCAGGCTGTGAGGAGAACAACTTGGCTTCCAGCCAAAATGAAGGTCCTGTGATCCAAAATAACTGGGGTTGGGGGCCTGCCAAATCAGCAAATGATCTGCTGCAGAGCACTGAGCCAGAGCTGGCTGCAGACAGTGGTTCCAGTTGTTCCCTGAAAGCTGGGGACACGCTCCCCTGCAGGGCAGTGCAGCAGGGGGGGCAGCTGTGGCAAGAATGAGTGGTTCAGAAGCGATGCCATCAGCATCCTTGGGGCTTTCTGGGGGATAGCAGGCTCAAGTGGCTGGAACTGCTGGGATGTAATTGATGGCTTTGTACCATCTTGCTGGTAGTTTGCCCAGCCAGCATCTTCCCTCTGGCTGTGCAGCAGAGAAGAGCTGGATTTAGCTCGGCATTCACACTTGTCTGGGATTCCCTGCTGAAAGGTTGCCTTCCTGGGGCACCACTTAGCCAAAATCACCTTTCTGCAGAGGTGCTTTCTTACCTGGAGGTGCTAAAGCCTCAGGGATTGCACCACTGCCAGCAGGAGAGCCACGCAGGCACTTACCTGCTGCCTGAGATAGCCTGAAAAGCCAGACGCTGAGAAGGCAAGAGGTGGCAGCTCAGAACAGCAGGAACAAACTGATTACATACAAGATTTGCAGGGCCCTTGGACAGCCCCAGCAGGGCCTGGTTGTGCTTTCCCGGGAGTGGGAAGCTCTCCTGTAGGGCAACATCTGTCACTAACTCTGAGTGCATTTAAGAACTCACCCTGCCAGTACACAAGCTGATGCCAGCCCCGGCTGTGGGCTCCAGGAGGGCAGCGCAGGCAGGAAATGAATAGCAACAACTCTTCAGAATTAACTTTGTTAGTTTGCAGGGTTGTCTCTAGGTTAGGTGTGCTCCAGGGTTGTACCTCACGTCTACACATCAACCAACAAGAGAGGCAGCATTTTAAGGTTGAAACTGCATTTAGAACTCAAGCACAATCCAGGCAGTGTGTATTCTAGTAATATATTAAAAAGATCAGAATCAAACTATGCATGCTAAACTACTACCCCATACTTATATACTTTAAATAAGATTTTTTAAAGAGGAGTTTGCAGCCACTATCAAAATAGCAAATAGCACGCTTGGGAAAAAAATGAAAATTAGAAGGGCTGTGGTCAAAGCTAGGCTCAGCATGTTACAAACAAAGCCAATTTTTCTAGCCTGGACATGGCTTAGGACTTGTGCCAGGGTCATGACTCAGGATCCTATCTACAACCATCAAGTGAAGTGCAGTTAAGTGCGGTTATTATCTGGGGTATACCAGCGTGTGAACATCAACTTGTCACAGCTTAGTTAGCCTCCTCTCCTTTTGCTACAGAAGCTGCCTAAACTGGTTGTCAGAGCTGCATATGCAGAGAGAGCAGACTTAGCCTGTTCTTCTCTGCGAGCACACAAGCCAGGTCAGCTGCCTGCCACTGCAGCATCTAAGAAGTCCTAATGAGGAAGGCATTAGTGAAGCCTGGCTGTGACGAGCCAAAAAGCAGAGGGAAGCTGCATGCTCTTCAGTGCTCTTAAAACATACGCCTCTTTCCAAGCGTGCCGTCTCTGTACCCGTTCCACAGATGCCACAGTTCCAATGATAAGGTATCCAAGTGCCTTATTCTCAGACATTATCGTGCAGAGTAAAAGCATTTGCCCCTGTTTGAAGGAAACCACTAGCTGAAGCATCTGGCAAGCGTGATGGTGTCTCCCTTCAGATGCATTTCAGCCTACATTGCTACCGAAGTGCAATACAGAACACACTGGCAAACATTCCTGGTGTCAAGAGAGCAAAAGGAAGGCAACATCTGCAGGTGGCCTCCCTCTGTGCACACGCAGACGGCACTCCCGGATCCCCAAACTACAATGGTTTACACTGCAAGTGACCAACGAGTCAGTGAATGCTAGCAAGCAAAAAGTGACCCTGACATTTTCTTATTCAGGAAGAAAGCACCGAGCACCTCCAAGACACAGCACGTACATGTGTTGCCAAGGATAAAAGAGAGAAGCCAGGGCAGCCAGGCAGACGGGTCTATGCCCTAATGCATCTTTCAGTTTGGGCTTTTTGAGAAAGTCAGGCCTCTAGGCTAAGTTCTTTTGTTCCCAGATTGCCTTATCTAAGTTCAATATCGTAAGCTGATTGTAACCCGACTTGCCTTCTGGGTTTGCAACCACTCTGAGCAGAAGTACCCTGTGAGTATGTTGTGGTTTATGGGTTCTTTTGTCTTGACAATCTCATTTCAGGCAAGAGTATCGCCCTTGGACTGGAGCAAAACCATCCAAGCCTATAAAGACAAAGCAAGGCTTCATTATCCCAGAAGACCATTTTGTTCAAGAGACAAGTTACAAGGCAGATTTTAAGGTAAAAAACATATATATTTTTTTAAATCCCAAAGTCAGTTGGGCTAAAACCCAAGGTACGCATCAGGAACTCCTCATTTGTTACCGGTGTGGTGTGTGTAGAGTATCGTTGTGTCCTGTCTGACTGCGGCAACCCTTTGCTTTCAGAAAACCATGCTAGAGGAAGCAATACCATGTCGTAATTCAGCCCGAGACCAAGATTTTAAATTGCCTGAAAGCCAGGAAGTCCAGGAATTGCCATTCCCACAATTGGGTGTGTTGTGTAGATGTAGATATATTGCCTCTCTCTGCGTAAGGCCCATCTCACATCCTCTGCTCTAGCTAGCAGCTGCTTGCCTGAGACCACTGTGGAGAAGGGCGCTTCGCAGCCTGTGGCCAAAGGCAAGGCAAGCAGCAAGTGGCTCAGGGAGCAGAGCCGGGGCTGAGCTCCCCAGCGCAGCGTGCGGTACCGTCAGACGGCAGCAGATCCTCCAGGGCCACATGTAAAAAGTAAATCTTTGCCTTGGAGGAGACGAGGAAGAAATGTTTAATCAGCAGACAGCAAAGTACCTCCTCCGCATAGGATTGCCGGTGTGCTGCTGCAACGAGGCACCCGATGGGTATATCCAGCTCCACTGAAAGTGGGACAGGCACCTCAGGCGAAAGAGAGAATTTGCAGAGCTCACCAAAGCTTCCTCCTCGCTCTGACGAGGCTGGGCTGCTCACTGAGCTGCAGCAACAAGGCCAGAAGGGGGGTTAACCCTTAAACCTTGTATTTTGACCCTTGTGTTTCAGGGTGTGTATTTTGGCCCTGGAGGGGCAAAAGACAGTGTCTTGGGTTCAGGCACCCTGAGACCTGTGCCCCTGCAGGAGGAGGAGGGAAAAAGAGCTGAGGGGAGGGGAGGAGTGGGAGACACACGTCAGGCAGTACTGCCCTGGGGTAGAACACGGCTCCTCAGCTGGCCAAGGGCGCAGCACTATGTGAAGACACACTGCCCTCCTGTGCTTCCAACCTGGCAGGCAGGATCCAAAGGAGCTGCTCTTAGAAGTACCCTCAGAGTCTTGCTCCCACATCCCGAGGAAGGGGAAGAGAAAACTGGAATCCCAGACATGAAAACAAAGCACCGAGGACACTGTGCCTTGGACCATGCAGAGGCCCTGGTTCTTGGAGCTTGTGGGTGCCACTGCAACCCCTCTGGCAGAGCCAGCACAGGCAAGGAATGGACAAGGTGCCAAAGAAACACCAGTTCAAACAGAAATGGGACTCCCCCTGGTTTACACATAGCCACTCAGACATTACCTCTTGCCTGAAGCCCATGGTTTCACTGGGCACATGAGCATCGGCTTTACATTGTGTTGTGACAGCTTGCCTGTAGGGCTCAGACTGCAGGTTGTACCCTGCTGCTGAGCTGTGGACAGGTCATTTTGGACATTCCTCTTGCTCCTTAGCATGTCAGATGCATCCCCAGAGGGATGGAAAGCACAGAACAATGCAACAACAACAACAAACAGATCAATACCTTTTTTCCTATACTTTTTCCCTGGGGCCTCACTCTTCTTTTTTGCTTGGATGGTGCTATCAGAATCCCAGTACCCAGCAAAGCTTCCCACCTGTTACGTTTTATGGCCAGATTCACTCAGTGTCCTGGGCTGAATGCACACCTAGGACCAGTCCTGTTTCAAATCCTTCAGGTTTTAACCATTAGGAAGGACACAAAGCACCCAGCTGTGCTTCAGTACAACCAACTTCATACACCAGTCCAACAGCTACATACGGGGTGAAAATCTGACTCCACAGACATGAGAGTTCTGATCACTTCTGTTATCTCCGCATTCTTCCAGAGCTGAGGAGTTTATATCCCTGCTAGAATTGTAGTTTCACAGACTGGCACAGCCAGTGGCCTCCCAGTTTTCTCCCTTTCTCTGCCAGGTACTCCAGGTCTGTGCTAGGTCTGTTCACAGCACAGTGGAATTGTGGCTCCTTAGAGCACTGCAGTGGAGCACTTTGACAGAACCATGATGGCAGTCTCCAAAAAGCTAAGGGGCCGGACACACGTCACTAAAACTCCCCTCATTTTAATCCAGCACCAGTCCAGCAGTGAATTTGTCATGATGCTAGTCGAGTACGTGTCAGGGGGGATTTGTGAAGAGGGCAGCTCTTTGTCTTGCAGAGATTGGCACAAGGCTCAAGACCCCTCAAGCTCTCTGGACAGTTGCACTGTGTCATACTAATATTTTTCTTCCCCCCTCACCCCACTAGATCCCAGAGGTGAAGACCAGGTTCTCCCCCAATCCTTCTGCTGTTTTCCAGGCACCATCACGGATCCTCAACATATGAACCTGGACCCTTCTCACACCCAGGCAGCTTAAATGTGTTTCTGATGAGATGTACCACTATGCAATTTTCATGAGGAGTGTTAAGATCAAAGCTCCGATATTATCAAAAGCAGCTCTAGTGATTAGCGATGTGCACGCAGTTACTCTGAACACGCAAAGCACTCAATTCAGAACTGGCAAAACACACTGCAAGGAACGACCTAGTTTTTCACAGCAGCGGGTTCGTTACCATGCCAGCTGGCGTCACACTGGGAGATTGACTTTGGGCAGCAAAGAGTATTGCGGACAACATCCCTATGCCGAACTGCACAGGGCAGGAGGGCAAACAATCACAATAAGCAGGACAGATGATTAAAACCAAAACAAGTCTTCTTTAGTAGCACCCTCTAAACAGGCCAGTGAAAGACAGGGAATGTCTGGCTGACTTCTCAGCTTCTTGAAGTTTTTTGGAAACTAGAAGACAAACCTCTCACACAGTCCTCAGATGGCATCACCAGAATTCACAGCATCAAAAGGGGCTGGTCTGAACTTCCAGGTTTGTTCTAGAAGCTGGAGGAAGCACAGGGGCAAGCCAGCATTCATGAACTTTGAATCCGGCATATGCAGTGACTTGGGGCTTTAAGGATGGAAAGCTGGGTATTTGCAAAATTGGAGGGCTGGCGGCAGAGCAAGAAGGGACTGAACTTCTGAAAACAGCCCTGGCCATGCACCAGCTTGGTTCGGAGAGGATTGCATGGACACCGAGTCAGCTAAACACATACCAGGCTCCCAAGGATTTAAATATGCGTGTAATTTGTATAGCTGTTGAGTGTAAATACTGTATATGGATTTTACCTAAAGCAATTTGTGATCCTTTAATGAAAAGGACATGCTAATAATTTTAATAAATGTTAACTCTTTGCATATGCAAGGTGGAAAATATTGCCTTGAAATTCCTAAATTACTGCCTGCATCTTGGTAATGCTAATGCTAGGAACAACCAGAAGTGAATGTTACTTATAAACTCTTAGAAATGTAACATAGAATGTAAGACATCCTTCATTTTTAAGATGAG
Source organism: Aythya fuligula (assembly GCF_009819795.1). NCBI lineage: Eukaryota > Metazoa > Chordata > Aves > Anseriformes > Anatidae > Aythya > Aythya fuligula. The sequence goes on along the minus strand of NC_045567.1, from coordinate 12,669,395 downwards.
CCATTTTAAGTGTCATTATTCTAAAGCTGATTTATTTATTTATTTATTAACATCGGCATGGATTTAACTTTTGCTGAAGTACATGTGAGGTACAAGAAACCATTTTCTTTAGCCTTTGTTCATTCAGACTGTAGTGGGTTTACAGTTTTTATCTCAAGGACTTATCCAATATAAGTAGTTTACTGCTTACTTTATGTTTTTACTGTTTTTTTCCGAGATATAAAAATCGTAAAACATTTACTTTATGTGTTTGAAACACACAAATGTGTTGGCAGAATGAAAAGAAACTCTGCCGACTCTAACAGTGATCAGATATTCATTCATCTGTAATGAAATGGACTTTAACACAGGGGATTCTTTCTTAACTTCCTCTCTAGCTGAAGTCAATGGCAAATTTAATGAACTTTGGGGACTCTGCAAACACATAACCATTGCTGAAAATTCCCATAAGAACAGTATTGAAAGTGTTGGCACGTGGATTACATCAGGAATTCATGCAGACATTGCCTTCTCACTGCATTATGTGTGAATTTAATATTGCACCTCTGCTGGTTGTACCAGTAGGACTGAATGCAACCACAAGAACAGGCAACATCTGCAGTGAGCTGCGTTTGGTTGGACATGGATGACACTTCTCCCACTCACTCTTGCTTTTGGACCCAGAGGAACGTACAGTAATACCAGTGCTTGCCAAAATCATTTTTCAGGAGACTCATTTTTCAAGGAATTAATTTGAAACATTCAAACCGTACTAAATGTGTTGCATGTTAGATGTTTATAAGAAAAAAAAAAAAAATCAATCTGCTTGATTAACCTCTTTATAATGTTTTTAACAGTTTTGTTCAAACAATTTCAGTCATTTCAATCCTGGGCTTTAACAGAAGAAAATAAAGTCTCTCCTCTTAATTCAGTGTATTTCTTAAAAAATCAACCCAGTTTTAAACAAACTGGAAATATAATGAGCTTGTATTTTATCAAATGGACTGGATTTAATTTAATAAATTAAAATGTATTTTGGCTATTGGTTCTTTCCCAGCATTTTTTTTTAATTGTAAAGCATAACCCTTGGATATTCAACCTCAGCAGCGCAATTTGTCACTGCATTTCTTTCTCACAGCTGCACCTGCAGGATAGCAGGGCACACTGGACACCAGGAAGATCCCTGACTGCATTCCCAGCCATCAGAGTCAATTCCTTATTCCTCAAGCTTATCTGCAGGTACAGCTCCCCCCAGTAACAATGGCTTGCAAAGCACATTTCAAGCTGTGACCTAAGTGCTGAGCTGAAAGCTGCAGAATTCATAATTACTTGTGGGATTTTTCCCAGACATTTTCAAAGGGAAAGCAAGCTATTCAGCATGCAGTTCACCAACACAGGGAAAAGGGGGCTGAACCACTGACACTGATTTGCTGTGTTCCACTACCAGACACACTAAGGCTACACCTATTCTAGTGCAGATACCATGCTCTCAGGACTCCCTGTTCAGTGGTGCGCACAGCACGTGCCCGGTTAACAGAAATGGACAAGCAACACACTGTTTGACCTTAGTTTCACTCACACACATCAGGGGAAAATGATATTAGCTTTCAATTTTAACATGGACCATAGCTTTGCAATTGTTCCTAAGAACATTTTATCGAGTAAGTAAGGAACATGCTGACTGTGCAACTAACTCCCCTGTCCACTGCAATGCCAGCTCCTCAAGTGATGCTTCAGGAGACTTCTGGAAGAAAGCCAAAGGCTCATGGTGCTGTTGCCTGACTTCAACTGTCAGGAAGAACAGAAGGAAAACCAAGCAGGTACTTACCTCTGCAAGGGACAGAGCGATGCAACTGGCTGCTGACATCTGCAACACATCTGCTTTTCCACAGGAAGTGCCCACCTTAGCAAAATCAAAAGGTATCAGCCCAAGTTCCTCTGACAAGGGCAGATCTACAGATTTTGCAGGCTCCAGGGAGTCACAATGCTGGGACGTCTTCCAACATCGCTTTCACACAAATATTTGTCTTCCCAGTTGCTTTAGGTTAACATACAAGTCTATCTCGTGTTTTCAAACTGCAAATCACACTGGAAATAGTGGTTATCGGATGCACAGAGAAACATCCTTTAAAAGGAAAGTCTTATACCTGAAGCTTTGTATTTACTACCTACAGCATGACACTGAACGTGCTTGTTTTGACTAGTCTTGCTGACAAGGGATAGCTAGCCTGTTGGGATGCTGAGAGAGTGATTTGTGCCTTGGTTATGCCAGGGAGCTGGGAACACCTGCACTGCTGCATGCTCAGGTGAAGCTCTGATGTGAAATACTGGATTACTCAGAACAGTTCTCATCACTTGCACTTGGAAAGCTCACAAGCAGCACATTAATGATTTTTCTGTGCATAGCATGATTTCCTTTTATAAACCGTGCATTTCTCTTCGCATTCCATGAAATTTCTTGGGGCATGAAATATCACATGTGAATTTTCTACCTCTGCCTTATTCATAGAGATCATCTCTGTATTGTCTGCCAATGTAATGCACAATCCTAAGGGCCAGTCTGCTTTACAGCAACTGACTGTTGGTATTGTTCACCCCAGAGAGGCTGTGTGCTTTCAGGGCAGAGGTGGCACAGAACGGACAGATGATCCCTTGCTCTGGGTGGTGCAGGCTCTCCTGTGCCAAGGACCTCACCTCCTTGAGCAGATGGTTCAGTTTCTTCTGGGCACCCCATTACAGGTCAGCCCGATGTTCTCAGGCCTTTGCCAGTGGGGAAGGACCAGAGCAGGATACACACACGCCTACGGATCAGAGCCTGATAGCTGCTGCTTGGCAGAGCCCCTTCTTGCTACATGGGCTGGCTGGTGGAGCACGAGGAAAGCAGGATGAATGCACACCTGCGGGAGGAGCTCTACATGATTACATTTCCACTTTCCATGTTGCCATTCTTTCGTGTAGGTTATGAACGCGAGGACAGGGCTGCCACGATGCACCAAGGGAGGCATCAGCTGGAGGATCCCAAAGGGGATCGGCGTCAAGGAGCCAGCCCACAGCGCTTTGTCAGCCTCTGTCGGCCGGTCCTGGCTCTGGCAGTGCAAAAGCCTACACTCACACTGAGGAGGCCGCTTGTATGGGATTTAGTACAAACAACAAGTTTTGCAGCATCCCGAAAGACAACTGAGTGTGAAGTCTACTCACAGTCAACCCCTGCAGTCTGAGGAAAACTGAGAAATCCCCTTGTCTTCCTTTTCTCCAGCCCTTTTTGTATGAGGTGGCGGCGCCCAGGCACCAGCAGGGGCTCTGTGAGGAGAGGGCGGCGCTGCCCTGACCTGGGTGGGGCTGGTTCGGGCCGGTTCTGGCCGGTTCTGCTGACAGGAGCAGCCCCAGCCGGGCTGCCATGAGGGGACAGTGAGGGCAGGAGAGGAGGGAAAGGAAGAGCAAGAAGTGTTCCCAGTGCCTGAACAGATTCCACCAGATGTTATCCAGAACTAAAGTATTAAACAAAACAACACTTATTTTTGTGAATTCTGAGGAACTTGCTTTGAGTGACAGGCGACAGTCAGACAATCCTATCACAGCTAATAAAAGGATTTATTGTAAACATACGTATCTTACACAATTATACAGTATAATACAGATAACACAAAGGATTTAAACACTCGGCGTTACAAAGAGGGGCAATATTTGTAAAGAGATCTGTAACTCGTATTAAGACTCTTTACAGAGAAATACACCGCAACGTTTCGGCACGCACCTGAGCAGGCGTGAGCAATTCCACCACCTCGCTCATTTCCAAGCCAATTCTCACAGGAACGTCTCGCTGACAGATTTTTCTCCCACCACTTAAAAAAAAAAATCAAAAGGATGCATTGCAAACATTTCCTACATCTGAAGGGCTATAACAAATGTGTTATTTTCTATCTGCTTTTAACAGATTTTATTTCTCTTCAGCAAACTTTATGTATTATTAATACAGCATCTCCTAGGAGAATAACCTGTGGTTGCTAGGAAATGTTATCAGCAGATCTCCACAAGAACACCATTAGGAACAACAGGCACCCACCTGCCTGCTTCAGGACTCCAATTCTGAAAAACCGTTCCTCATGGAAAAGCAGGACAGAATCACAGAACAGCCGAGGTTGGAAGGGACCTCTGGAGATCACCCAGTCCAAAACCCTGCCAAGCAGGGTCACCTAGAGCACATTGCTCAGAATGGCATCCAGGTGGGTTTTGATTATCTCCAGATGAGACTCCACAACCTGGACACAGGCAAGGAAGCCACAGCTTGCAAACGGATACCCAAATACATGTACAAGCTCCTGCATTCTGAAAAACTGCTCTGGGCACATTGAAATCCCAGAAACTCAGCCCACAAGAAGACGGGGGCTGAAAATGTGTATCATCACAGAAGATCCTAGCAGAACTGAGTTTGCCCAAAAGGCTGTTCCCACACAACCTGCAGGCTGTCATAGCAATAGTGACAGATAACTCAGAAATGGCCTCTTTTATAAAAGCTGCATACAGGGGGGTCTGAACGCACCATGTACTTGGAGCTTTCAACAGCCTGCAGACAGCGTGGGGCCAGCAGCTCCCCAGTTACCTGGATTCCTCCCTGCTGAACTGGGACATAATCCATGTTCAACTCCTCCATGCTGACCTCCACCTGAAAACTAACATCAGGGCTATGCTGTGCACTTTTCCTGTGCAGACAGTCCTGCCTCAGGCTCACTTGAAAAAGCCAGGATTATCTTTTGAATTCAGAGCATCTGAAACGCCCTGTATAGGGGGCATCTAAATCCTTCTCTGAATGTTCTTTGGATTTCATCCATCAGTCTCATTTCATAGATTCAAGGACCAGGTTCTGTCACTTGTATTAAATCTAACTGCAACACCCCGTCAGCTCTCATGAACTAAGAGGGGCTTATCTGCAGACCCTGGTTTTATTCCAGATGGAGAAGAAAGGCAGTATCTCATCTAAGGTACGCAGTATCTTCTGCAGATCAAGAACTGCATTCAGCTTAAGTCAGCTCTCCTTGAGGCTTTTAATCACCCTCTATGTGAACCATCTTCCACTGTTCCTGCACACAGCTAGAGTTATCATCACCTGTCTTCTAGCCCAAAAAAGCACCAAAAGATGACATTTTAAAGATTTCTGTTCCTATCCCAGACCAGGAAAGATAACTGCAGTTTAATGTTTATAAAAGGCTTCGTATTGCCAAAGCACGGCACCAACAAGAGTGAGAGGCCTCAGTACACCCCTGTGAGGTAGGTATCCTGCTCCCCATACTCAGAGATGGGGAAACTGAGGCACAGAGTGATTAAATCAAAGGCCATGCAGATCAGTGACCCAGCTGAGATCAGCACAATGGAGGCTCTGGCTATTTGACCCATGCTCCACCTGCTTGACAGAGCTGCCTCACATGCCTGAAAGCATGGAAGTCCAACAGGGGTCCCATCCGACTTTGCCATGGCTCATTTGCACTACTCGCAAGCACCCATGGGGCAGGACTGTGGGGTAGTAGAGGGGGTGGTGGTCAGGGTCTTGTTGTTGAAGCCTTCTTCAGAAACGTGTTGATAGCCAGACTACAGACATTTCTCCTACACCATCAATGTTCCCAAGACAGGTAAGCGCTGGGGTTAGTAGCAGAATTTCCTCCCGCAGTCAGGATATCAGAGGAGGTCACCACAAGCAACAAACCTCTGGGTTTTTTGATCCTATCAGGCCTCTGTGTGTTCAGCAGAACTTTAGCTGAAGTGGCACTTCCGAATCCAAAGTGATGATTAAGAGAATGCAGTTAAAACACTACGACTTGTACAACAGAGCTGGTCACTGGCCTTCCAGTGTAACACTCCAAAACTTCTGGCAGCCTAGAGAGGCACTTGTTGGGCAAACACAGGATTTCAGCCAGTCCGAGCCCACAGACACTGAATACTGTCCATGTTCTTCTCTTTTCTTGTGCAGAAGTGGCCAGACAACTCCTACAAAGCCCGACCACGGTTTACTTGTCTTGACTGAGCACATGCCAGTCTACCCATTCTGTGGTGACTGAGAAAGGTGAGATCTGACACCTCCTCGAAAGAAGGATCAGTAATTTGGTTAGGTTGCACGTAGCTGAATAACCAAACAAGCCTCCTTAGCTGTGTTCTCAGCCACATACATGACAATCAAACAGAACTGGCAGAATTTGGTGCAGCCAGCAACCTTCTGCTCCCCCGCACCCAAACCTGACCATCTACTCAACCCATCTACTCAAACAACCCACCTATAAAAACTGAATTTAAATTTTCTCATATTCTGAGTGCCAAAGCAACTGTTCTGCCCACTGCATGGAAAACCAAATGGTATGTAGACTGCATCAGAAAGCTTAATTTTGTTTCTAGGAAAATGTTCAATCTCATCAATACAGCTGTCATCAGGGGACCAGGACACTGGAGCCTCTTGTAGCTAGCAACTTGACACAAACTGACAATGTTTGTTCAGCCACTGAACATACACTTACCAAGTAAACACTGACATTTAACAACTTGATTTGGAACAGAGCATCATTTTGTTGCATTAAGGTGCATCTTTAATTGGAGGTAACAATCTAGTAGCCCAATGTTATAAACGTATGTAAGAGTGTCCTACAGAAATACTGGATTTGTCATCCCAGCTTCAGTTGTACATCCACCTTTCCTGTAGCATCTTCTCTGCTCTATTTCATTGTTCCTCATTTAGTATCTTCATATGCTTGTTTGTGAGGAAGTCAAGAAAGGGAATGTTACAGATGGCTTTGTGAATATTCATCACTGTGATCTCTCTTGGAGTCCTGCAGGGAATGCATCAGAGTGTTTTTATAACACAGAAAAAGACATGCCCATAAAGCAGCAAGTCATTCAATTTACTAACAGGGAGAAAAAATAATAAAAATCAAAAACAGGATAAAAGAGCATGTGGTTAGAGCAACACACACACCAAAAAAAAAAACAACCATTAAAACATCACAGCACAAAAGAACCACTCAGATGACTAGGGGAAACATTTTGGGTGCTGGCACAGTAAAACGAAGTGCTGAAGTATTAATTCTTCAGCTTCTGTAGCACAAACTCTGTGTGCACAGTTACATTATAGATCTTATATTTATATAGTGTATCTAGGTAATATTTAAACTGTCCATTTTCTCATGGTCTTACTTTTTTTCAATTTCATGTTGCCAAACACAAATCAAATGTGGTCCCATGGTTACCATTAAAATCACTCAGTATCTGAGCCAGAAGAGTGTATCAGTAAAATACAGAATATTGAGGTTGCTGAAGTACTGGTGGGCCACAAGTAAGTTGTCTACGTGGTGACCTGAACTGCATGAGAGACGGTCCTTCCAATAGGGCTCTGCTAAAACAAGTTATTTGCCTCTGAGCATGGCAACACCAGCAGTCCTGCCTCAGTTTTTAATGTCTGTGTTTCCACTAATTTGCTACTATGGAGCTAGTAGATGACAAACCCCTGTAGTTCACGCACACACACTACCCCATATCGTCTGGAAACCCCTTGCTCACATGGTCTGAACCCCACAAAAGTACTGAACCCCTCAACTACTTCAGCCCTTAGTGCTGGCATAAGTAGTTCGAGTGCTGTACCTGTTGTGAGGAGCTGTCTGGTACGCCACTGCCAGGGCTTGCCGTAGGATATCACTCATAAGCTGTTCAGTGGCCTGTGACAAAAGGCAACATTGGGTGACAGCATTATAAAAGAGGAAAGCAGCATGCTACTCACCAGATTATCAGTGTAACTGAGCATCTGGAAATCTGACTCACTTCAGTCCTGTATTAAATTAGCAGGGGGCAGGCAGTTCAAGATGCACAAGTGACTTTTATTAGCCCAGTGATAAAAACTGAGTATATATTTAACAGAAAGAGGCCTATGGATACACACAGCTCATGACTACAACTGCCCAGTCTGGTTTCTCTCTGGACCCGCAGAGCACATGTGCTGCAGGATGGATGGATGCAATATGCACCCATATGCACGTTGCAGGTGCATTTCCAAGAGCATTTTAAGGCCCAGCCTCACATGCTAGAGCTTGTTTGTAAGTGGCACATGCCAGATGCTCTCCTGGTACTTGGTATATGCTTGTTATCCAGGGCCCACCAGGTTTGCATCAAGACACACAAAAACTTCCCATCCTAGACAGCAGATGCACAGCAGCTGTATGCCCCACATGCTGGTTTAATCAAGGTTCAATTAAAAGTCAGTTAGGGCTCTCGGCTTTCTGAGCCTATATCAAAACTTCAGCAGAAGCTTCTGGGATTTTTTACTCAGGAAAGCTGGTAATACTCATCAATTATACTAGAGCAATCTGATGATTATAATCTGTATCTAAAACCAGATATAGATATATATGACTTCAACTACAGTAAGTGACAGTACAGGAGAAGCGTGCATGCAAGTATACATATAACCTGGAATTGATTAACTTTATAAAAATTATCTACAGCAGACTGTATAAACTGTAAAACAAACAAACAAACAAAAAACCCTGTTGCATAAACAACCTAAAAACCATCTTTGGCTTGAAATACAACAGAGCACTGCTAAAAATAATCTGTATTAGCCTTCAGTCCAAACTTGAGAACTCCAATTCCATGCTGTTCAAAGCTTTGGTAAGAAAGATTCTCTGCTTTTACAAAGCTGAATGACAGATGAATAATTTCTTACACAACAGAGAATTGCTACTGACTTCAGGAATTCAGCAGTCTCCCAGTAGAGACAACTCAGGCAGAAAGCAACTCAATGGTATTTATGGAAAAACAGTTAATCCTCCCATAAAATAATCAAGTCTTATTGACCTTTAGCAGATTTTCCCCCTACAATTCCAAAATGTAGGGCAAACAAGATGGTACTTTCTAAGTTAAAGAGGAGCCAGTATCTTACTGCAAGTCAGGACGTGCAAATCAGCACCCTGTGTTCAAGCCAACAAATGATTAAGAAGCTGGAACTACACACACAGAAATACACAACTCTCTGCATCCAGCTATATATCCTTCTATACACACATTATATTGACATCAGAATCTGCATCTCCTGATTTCATAAATGCATGTTACTATGGATAATACATCTTTTTTTTCCCCCTACCTTACAGGGTTAATACATTTGTAGAAAATTTTTTATTGTAAAGTGATTTCTTACCTTTAAAATCATATCTTCTATTACTGATGCATAAACATTCTTTTGTACCTCAGCAGGCTGAAAAGAAATCCCAATCTATAAAATAGAAGAGGGAAAAAGAACTAGTACGTCAAGTAGCACAACCCACGTTTTGCTACAGATGAGATGGCAATGGTATAATAGAAACAATCTATTATAAAGGGTATTTAAGAAACAAGCAAGCAGGCTGTGCAGAATTTTCAGGCAGTATAATCTCACGCCTCATTTAAAAGAATTCTGGAGAAAATGAAGCTTGAACATTACAGTAGCCTGCAGAAATGCCTCTCAAACAAAAACAAACAACAAAAAAAGCAGATTTTCATTTCTGTTGCAGGGAGTCCACAAAGAAAAAATTGTATTAGGTATTTTGGGTTACAAACAGAAGCTCCATTTTAAAACCGAAGATATATTCAGTCCATGTGTTCATAATCTTCCCTGCACTTATGACAACTGAAACAGCTTTAAACTATTTCTGGCACAAAATATCTGCATCGAAAGAATTTCATCCCCCAGTTCCACTCCCATCACGCCTGTGCCCTTGTCACACATGTAGGAAGAGACTGGATATACTGCAAACCAAAGTTTCATGCCTTGATATCAACATCTGAGGCGGACAGATATGCTTCTTTTTCCTCTCAGCTGCTGCAAGGAAACCCTCCTGCTGCTTCTCTCTCTCAGTGGAGAGCACCTTTTCCTACAACCTGAATAAGCCACCTCCTCTCTTTCCTTCCTGCTGCTGTGAAGGAAGACCACTCCCTCCCTTTCTTCTGCCCTAGTTTGAGTTGGTGGGTGCAGGGGAATGACCAAACAGTAGAGAAGTTTGCTGGGATCTTAACTTTAGTGCATCCCCCTTTCCAGGATCAGCATCAGTCCAGGCAACAAGCCCAGATCTTTCACAAGATAGGACAGGAGGCATTCCATGCCAGTGCTTCTTTTCCCTTACCTCCCCTTGCTTCTGGCTTTCCAGACCAATTTTTCTGGTGCTAAGCTTTGCCACACAGCTTCTCTGAAGTGATCTCCCAGCAACTGGCATGCACTTCTGCCAGCACTGGCCAGCTGAGCATCATGAACCAGAAGGTCAGATTTATCCAGGCCACTTATAGAAACCTTAATAAAGCATCCAGAGGCCCACACAGATGAAAGAAAGGCAACTAAATGAATGTAAGGCCACAACTGAGCAGCAACTCATACTAGCTTTATGATTCACTTATTACCTTCTCTGCTGTGTCCCTCACAAATTCTGATGCGGGCAAGGAAGACAAATAGAACTTCATCTCCTCTTGCTTCTCCTCCTGTTCTTTTTTAATGTTTATTTTTAATGGCTCACTAAAGTTGAGAACATCTACTTCCTCTTCATGTTCTGGTTCTCGTTTCAGAAATTGCTGTAGCTCCTCTAGTTTTCGGCACAGATCCTCACCACTGCTATAAGATGATGGGCATTCTAAAAAAGAAGCAATCAATTAAACAAATGATAGATTATGGAAAGCTGCTTACAAACAGATGCATACCCAAAACATGGCAAGAAATTGAGGTAATTGGAAGCTATTTTTGCAGTTCCTACCAAACATATGGATGAACAGAAACACTAAGAGTCACTGAGAGACTTCTAATTGTGTCTTTATTTATCTCATCTGCCCCTACACCAATCAAGAAGGCTGTACTCCAAACAAAACCAGGCTTCTAAACATTCTTACAGAAGTTTTTTGTCAACTGGCTATGCAAGGCAGTCTGATGCTCTTCAACTTGCTTGGAAATGTGAAGTTTTACTATGTAGGCACCATTTAACACTAACTCACCTTTTACGCTGTGATGAGTATTATATGAGTATTATGGTGTTTTTTTTTGGTTTTGTTTAAAAAAAAAAAAAAATCAGAAGACAGATTCCCAATAGAATTACAAAAGGGTAACCTCTTCTCTGCATGATCAGCATGAACCAGAAAAAACCTTTTATGAAAAGCTAAGCAGTAAATAGATTGTTTTCTTCAAAGATAAACACAAACCTAGTTATTTAGACAGAAAGATTAAAAGGTAGATATATGCTTCCTTGAACAACTACAGTGCAGGACCAGGCTTAGCAAAGACTAATCACAAACTTCTGTGAAATACAAGGACTTCAAGTACAATCAGGACAGAGTAACATTCAACTTTGGGAAAGGGATTATCTGAAGGTGAAACAAGGGAGCTTCACTGAAAAGAATGGATGAAACTAAAGATGAATGTTTAATATATTCTCCAATGGACTGTGGAGATCCCAGAGCTAAGCCTAGTGGACTAATGCAGCAGCTGTATTACCATATTACCACCACATGAAGCTTCATGTATGCCAATTCACTTCACTTCCGGAGGTAAGTTAACACCCAATGTGCTCCACGCTGTTGTTGCCAGACAATCTTTTGTACTTGAAGCTCATTCACACTGTTTGCACAGTAAGTCTTTGAACAGAGGGTAAGCTTACCCAGTAATGACTTTCTGTACCCACTTATAAATGATTGCATTGCAGATCTGGAATCATCTCTCATAACAAATACCTACACTGGGCCTCCAGGGGCCCCAAAGCACAATGAAACCCAGAAGAGGCCCCACAGAGCATCAGTATTTGTAGACACGAGAGACAGTTTCACTTGTATGCTTGCTCTTAGGGTCTTCAATATCTGTTATTCCAGACTGAACTAAGTAAAAAACAAAACAAAACAAAACAAAACAAAAAAACCTTTCCTAAAGAGGCAGCACATGGAGAAGCATACCCATTCTTGAGACAATTTAATCAACAGTGCCTTTGGCAAAAAGGAGTTTTCTGTCCCTGCTTGCTCACCTGGCTCGCTGTCTATCTGTGTCAGCACATCCTCAATCGAGTCTTCATCATTTCGCAAGGTCTCAGGGTCAGGTGGAGTGTAGCCATGGCATCGACACCACTGCACCACATGCTTTGTTTTCAGGGGCGTAATGTTGTGAAACCTGGGGTACTTCTCTATGATTTCTTGAAGGATCTTCTTCACTGTCATTGCTCGTTGCCACTGTGACAAACCAAAGAGAAAAAGCTCGTCACATTGGCTGAAGAGTTTAAGGCTAGATATGACCTAGAACAACAATGCAGGTTGCAAGGAAAACAAAAGAAACATGATTTTCTCAGAGGTCAGAATGACAAGGTAAAAAAAATAAAATAAAAACGTGGGAGATGGTCCTAATGCTGTTATCTTTGGCAATTCTGGGCAGATCATTTAAACTCTCTCTCAAGCAACGAAAACCTCAAGAAAGAGCAATATACAGGAGCCCAGGCACACTTGCCTTGACTTGAACTGTTTCCTCTTCCAAATAACATCTTAAGATGCAAAAAATCCACTAGAGCAAAAGATGCTTCTTAAAGTTTTGGCTAAAGTCTTTTTTCCACTTATGTTGGTGACAACAGATCTAATCAGTTTTACAATCTTCCTTGTAAAAGTCCATGGCAAGGTGATAAAATTGTTAAGAAACACAAGGAAATATAACAACCAGAACACAAAAAGATCCAGATTAACTGAATTATTTGTCTTTGGTGAACAGACAAGCTATGACATAGTATTTCAGTACAAGTACTCTGAATGTTCTTCCTACAGAAAACAGCCACAATCCTACAAAAACATGGACAAAGTATATTACAGAAAATTCACAAGACCATACAATGCCATAGAGGAATGATGAGGACCAAGTGTTAACAGGACAGTTTGCAAAAATTCTGATTTTTAAAATGTTCCAGAAGCATCTAACTTTGATTCAACTGAAAAGTGACCTTTAGAGTCCCTTCTGTCTGAGAAAGGCTCCAAACAATAAACTGGATCATTAGCTGAGCAGAAATTAGTGTGTCTTGTGGTAAGGAATGCTTCCATTTAAAATACAACAGGCTGCTTCAGAAAACAAGAACAACCAACAACAAGGCAGGTTCTGTAATTCAGAAACCTCTCTCATGTCCCTAATGACTGCTTATAAAACAAAGGAGAAGATTACCTCAGCTGCCCTCCTCTTCCCAATATTCCAACTGTAGTACTGTTCCACTGAACTGGCACAAAAAGAGCTCGCATCTTCACCTAGAAAACACAAAGACAAAAACAGTATTAAATTTTACTAGGTGAAATAAAATACATCCTGCTTACAATGTTGCCTAGTAAGGAGGAAGGAGGAAATGCATTTCTGCTTTTAGGTTCAAGGGCCACACAAATGTTGTGCTCACTCACTCGGAGAACACCACAGAGGTGTGCAGCACCCAATGTTCTTTGGATGCTCAAACAGCATCATTCTTGGTCAGGGTACCCAGACATCAGTGCCTATAGACTGTTTTAAGTTTTCTCTCCTGCCCCTGAACTGTAATGATGTAGATCTCTCAGTCTGTCTTATTGGTCAAACTCTCTTCCTTTGGAAGACAGACAGACAAATAGAGAGATAGACAGATATAAAAAAAAAATGCATTCCAATATTGAGCTGTTATCATATTTGCAAGTATCTCTGAAACCCAGGCATTAAAAAAATAGCACATCTACTAAGGAGAAAACCAGGGAAAATGAGGACCTACTCGCAACCATTATGCGAAGAAATACAATCTATTTGTAATTGAAAAAGTTAACTGCTTACAGCATACTTGGCTTTATTGGAAGGACCTAATTTTAAGTGTCTTTAGAATAACCCACAGAGTAAGCTCTCTAGGAGAATGGCTTCATTTCGTTCTGTTTTTCATTAATTTTTCAGCTACAGAGTATGCGAGGCATTCTGTTGATATATTGAAAATACAAAGCAAAGCCTTTTCATGCACTGCTTACTTTTTTCAGCAATTAATGGAACCTTCTTCACTATTGCTGTTAAGAGCTGCTGGATGTTCTCCAAATACTCGATGCTGCAAAGGATAAAGAGAACCACAATAAAGAATACTGTTGGAAGTAATAAATCAGATGCAAAAAGTTTCAAAATTGCTACATGGTTTAATGCCCCTAGATCCAAAGCATTACAGCAGTAATAGTGTGAGGATAAACCGTTATGCCCCAGTTTGGAGAAGGTATTTCAAGCAGCCCTTCCTCTTGCTGAAGCATCCACATGTGAAGCTGCATTTGTCAAGCTGAACAAACTGAAGACTGAAGGTTTTTTTGAGGGGTAAGAAGCACCTATTAGTGCAGGCTGTCCCAGAGTAGGAACATGGGATACTGCATGGGAAGCTTTATAGTCCCTGCTGCTGCTCATCAGCTGACTATCTCCTAAAATTCTGTAAGAAGGAGAGGTTCCTGTTATAGAGGAAGGTTGCACTCAGTGGCTCATTTGATGCCAGCACTTTTGCTTTAACATTAAAACTTGTGCTAATGGGAGTTGAGGTAAATCTCACTTAACCAATCGTACTGTTTAACTGATGGAAAGTACATTTCTGGCCATCTGCTTCATACAGTTGCAATGAAGACAATTTCCATTGTGTAGTGACTTGATATTTACTCCTGTCTGCTACACATACCTTCCATCAGGATAGTGTTTACAGGGATGTATCAAGACAACGCTTTTCAAAACATGGAGATAGGGAAATATGCCACTGAAGAATCAAGAGCAGAAGGACATCCTACACATTACAAGAAATTTCCAGACAAAAATTTGCAAACTGAGTTCTGGTGAAATACCACTGAAAAGTACTTCCAAGAGCATCACAAATAAGGCACTGGACTTCACAGAATCCAGTGAACAAATACTCCAATGATATTTATCATCTAATTCCAATTCTGAACTGAGAAGCTGTCATATTAAGTAATTACAGAAGTATATGTTCTTATGAAGACTAGAGAGGAAAGAAGAGAGACAGTTCAACTTATTTCAGATGCTCCCTTTTAAATC
The DNA here is from genome assembly GCF_009819795.1 of Aythya fuligula. Taxonomy (NCBI): domain Eukaryota; kingdom Metazoa; phylum Chordata; class Aves; order Anseriformes; family Anatidae; genus Aythya; species Aythya fuligula. The sequence goes on along the minus strand of NC_045567.1, from coordinate 12,654,394 downwards.
TGAATTTCACTGTGTACAGTTTGACCTCAGTAAAAACACACAGTGACAATGGGAATTGTCCAAGTGTTGGATATCTTAGCTGCTTGAGATTTTAGCAAACCCCAAAACAACTACAATTATTTATTTCCCCCTCTACCCCCCTCCCCTTTCCAGGAGCCCCGAATACAAATCCATTATGGAAGACTTGCAACACTGCCTGAAACAAACACCATCCAACAGGATTAGCACTGATACAAGGCTGTATGTAACAGAAGATTTTACATTGTATTTCTGAGTCAAACTTTTAACAGTGCTGCATACATCCCTAGAGTCCCCTCCAACTCCCCTGGAGTTTCAAAGACCAGAAATCTTTACAAAGAAATGAACAATTACTTGATAACGTAATTCCCAAGTTCTGAACTCTCTTCTGTTTTTACTGCTGCTTGACCTTCTTGAGTACCCACAGAGCTGCAGTTCTGTCCCGTTGAATCAGGCTCCATCTTAACTTCAAAGAAACAGAACACGTTTCAAAAGGAAGAGCACCCGTCAGCTTGATAAATAATGTCTTGAGTAAGACTCCAATAAGACTAAGTGTCTAACATATTAAATAACATCACTGAATTTATTGTTTGCATTCTCCTTTAAACGTGAACAAACCTGACCTTGTGAAGAACATAAGCTTCATCTATACTGCAGGAATGCCACCAGAACATGACCAGCTCCCCCTCCAAAGCTCATGATGATATCCCTTTTAGAAAATATATATGCACATCATCAATTGCCGATGTTTTGCATATAACTGCATGACCTAAACTGAACTGCTTAAAAACGTATGCTGGCCTTACTTTAAACGAAGAGCTGGACAGAAAGCTAATAACAATTTCAGCTACTAGTGGGATTTCAAATTGTCACCAGTGAGCTCTCACATCTAGGACAGAACTCTGCCAAGGCAGGAGCAGGAGATGTTCCCAGCTGAATGACCAGACAGCCAGGCAGGGGAGGGGAAAGACACATAGCAATTCTGCAAGAATTGGACTTTGTCACTATTTTGAGGACAGCAGTGACTGTGATTAAATACATGCTGCTCTGTCCTTTTCTGCAATGATGGATTGAAATGATGGATGTTTATAGTACTCAATAGTAATTTTTCAGAATATTCTCTTTCCTCTCTGTACTTGCCTATGCTTTTGGCTTTGTTGAGGGGGAAGTCACTGTAAATTTCCCAGTCCCCAGATGTCATTGTAAGTTAATTCAAACCCTGCTAACAACAGAAATAAAGGAACCCACAGTCACAAGGTCTAATTTCAGAGTCAGACCACTTGCATAAGGCAGCACTGGCATATTTCTAGTCCTTATCTTACAGAGAAATTTCTTGTTACCTTTAGTAACGGATGCTGTAGATGGACTCGGGACAACTGTACTTGCTGATGTGACAGCTGTAACAGCTGCAACTTTGCTGGTAGAAAGTGACTGTATCACTGGAGAGGAAATAAAAAGGACAACAAATTAAAAAAATAAAAAACAAACTTTGGCATATAACCATATTCAGAAGCAATAAAATGTTTGCAACACAAAGTTTAGGGATGAATTTCCTTGCTACATTTTCTTCTATCTCTAACCTTTGGACCAGGTATGCCAACAGTGACGAAGAGCTACCCTGTGTCAAAGGGGATTTTCAAACACCATCTGTCATCCTCCTCTGCCCTTTACCTTTGTTCATAGGCATGAGTATAGTCTGAACACCTCCAGAAGCTGTGTTTACACCGAGCTGTTTAAGCTGGCTGGGAACTGTCAGAACAGCCTGCTGTGGACTAGACTGATTTGAGTGGATTTTTAGCAACCCTGCAAGAAGAATGGAAGACAAAATGTTAAATAAAACACACCATTTTGTTTATCTCCAGTTATTTCTCTCCCTTTCTGACTGAAGTAGGATGGCACGTAAGCTACCACTGCGACCGTCTTACCAAGCCACAGTTCAGTGAACTGCCTGTTAAATTTTTACTGACATGGATGACTGCTGAAGTACTGAGATGCATTATATGCTGCACAGCACTCTGACGTTTGTGAAGCAAGTTCCCAATTACTTAAGTAATCTTAAGCAAAAGTTGATGGAAAACAAACCTCTCAAATGAAGAGTAAAACACTCTTAACAGAACAAGACAAAAGCACTTAGAGCATGACTCGCAGCTCTCCTCTCCTTTCCTCAAGCATCTGGTAAGCCAGTGAATGACAGCTGTCCTACTTACACAGCCCCTCTCACCTCTGCAGCTCAGCTTAGTAGCACCCACTGCAGTTAGCAGAGCAAAATCAACCATGCTTTAACTAAATGATGAACCCAAGCCTGTGCAGCCAGTCTGACAAAGAATATACCTGAGCTGAGTGTCCCATGTCTTTCTGTTACAAGCACTCAATGCATGCATCCATAAGGATGGCTGATCAAGCTATGAAGCACATTAAGGGGGGGACTGAGTTAAATAACTGATTTTAGTTAAGTCTAGAAGAACAGGCAGGACATTGTGATATTAACAACATTAACAGTGGAAGCACCCAGTGACTTTGGTGGAAGCCAATATGGCTCCAAGCTGAACCACAGGGCAGTGGGTGAGGAGCATTCATCTCCTGTTCCCCCAGCTCCCACCCCTACAGTGATGACATCCCAGACCACCAGAACCAGGACTCTAACATTGTGATATGGGACCAGGTTTATCATTTTTATTAGTAAACTGGCTATTTCCTATATAATTTTATTTAATGCTTTGACTGAATAAACTTTTATTCAGATTTTGTTTTAGAAAACTGCAAACAACGCACTTCTTAGTTTCGCAGTGGTAATTTTATACTCACAATTTGTTTCAAGAAAGTTTCTATTCCCCTTACAAGCCATTACTATTATTTAAGAAACAACTGCCTTCCAAGTACCAGACATGCAAGGTCTGATGAAAATGTCCCTTGGTTTTGAAAGGTATGTAACACTGGTCAGTTAGACAATGAACACTGGGCAAGAAGGCTAGCCTAGTTCATTTTTAAACATTATAGAACTTTATATTTAAGATCCATTAAAAAAAATACATTTTTAGAATTAAGTATCTGATGCCACACATTTTGGCAAAACCTCCTCTTCTGCCTCCAGCCTTCTCAAATGTGCAGCACCACAATGCTCAAGCTCAGTGGCTGCTGGCTTCCTCTTTGATGCACTGCCCCCAAACAGCTCTTCTAGGGATGTTAAACAGTAAACCAAAGCTCTCTTTGGGGACAGTCAGTCTTCAGCAAGTATTTAAGTGTTCAGGGCTTCACAAGTTTCCTTCCAGAACAGTTTCTCACACTTCAAGAAAGTGTTATCATTTATAAGTGTGGCTTAGGGGATGTCACAACTGTGTGATGCAAAGATGTCAGGACAGCATGGCAAAGGACCCAAACTGCAAGGAAAGTAGAAAGGGACATTTGCAACTATTCCTATTAGCCTGACAGGGAGGCAACACTACCCATTGCAAAACAACAGGAAGATTTGAGATTCTTTTCAAAAAGTTGCCTTTAAAAATACAGATCTCAAGAATTCTAACATAGTATTTCCCCCTCCAACACTGAAATAACATGTTTTATAGCAATTGCTTCTTTTGGGATCCTTGAATTTGCTTTTAATAATGAAGTCAGTGTCTCAGATTTAAAAAAATATCTAGATGATATTCTTATATATGGCAGCCTTAATCGGAAAGCTATTTGGAATGGTATATTTCTAACAAAAACTCTTGCTGCTTTGTTTGGAAAGAAGAAAATACTCAACTGCTTATTGCAGAATTGCAGCAGTCTTAACAGCTTGTGTTGTTTATTTTCAAGCTTTGGAAAACACAGTGTGATGAGGAAAGGATGAGTTTGGAACACTGTGTACAACGGCAATGAGAAGAGCTGCTTTAAAAAGAGACTGTTAGGTTGGCTCCATGTCACTTTACTTTCTCTTTTTCTTTTTTGTTTTGTTGCCACTTAGTAAGGAGCCATTTCAAATGAGTATGACATACCAGCAGGTAAATTAGAAGTCAAAATGAAGATGTCTAATGTTAACTCATGATACTAATATTAAACCTGCTATATTTGCTCTCTGTAATACAAAATATACTGGGAGACTATAAAACTGAATAAGGAAAACACCCCTCTACCTAGAGGCATTCCTCTTTATTGCTCTATCTTTATTAAGTTGAAAGATTCCAGATCAAATCCACTTTGCTGTACTCAACGGATTATGACTTTAAAATGTTCATTTTCCTTAAATCAAAACCTCTCTTTTTCCAAGCCAAAAAGAGCAGATGCAAAGTCTCAGAGCCAAATTCTGCTTATGCAACTTCTCCAACTTCACTAGCAGTTCACTTTCACAAACTGAATCAAGTTTATAGTACCTCTGATACCTTGAAGAGGCAGAATGCATCCTCTGCAGAGGATTTGGCATGAAAACCTAAAATCCCTCTCCAATACCAGTAGGCAACTTGCACTGTTACTTGTATCAGATGCAGTCAATGCACTGTATTAGGATGCCAAATTATTTACACATCTCTTTGGCTAAGCCAAAAGTTATCCTATTTTAGAAAGCATGACTCTACTTTCACCCGTTCACAAAGGCAGATGCTTCCACGTTCTTCCTTTCACAGTGAAGACATCTAAAGAACTTGTACACAATCTTAACTTTCTGTAGGAAAGGCATGAAGGGAGAATACCTGATACTGCAGCTTTTCCAGTCACAGGCGTTGGTGTAGTCACCAGAGAAGCAACACTTACAACAGTGGAAGTAGCAGTCTTATTCACTACTGATGAAGTAGACTGGCTCTGGTTTACACAGATTTGCTGTTGTCCAGACGTTTTTGCTGTAGGAGCTCCAGAAGATGATGAACTGGAACCTGCATTATCTATTTGCTGCATGAAAGAGGAAGACAGTGATAACAATTCTTTGTAATTTCACAGATGATTCAGCAATAAACACAGGATAGAATATCTAGAAATAGAAAAAGCAGGACTCTGTTTTTCTATCACTAAGAAGAAAGAAATTTACAAGCATTTATCAAAAAGCCCATATACAACGATATACAACAATATGATACACAGAGAATGGAGACTATTTAAAGCAGAAATAACATGAAATTGTGCACTCAGGAACCGCTACCACAACTGCTGCGATGGTACCTGGAGCTAGGTCCGTTAACTCCAGCAAGCAAAACTCCAGATGAGGTATCTCACAACGTTAGCCACAACCTCTTTGACACTCATCAGCTCAGTCCCCAGGCAGATCCTGGTGTCCTGGCTGCTGTGTGCCCTAGGCAGGGATAGGTAGGCCAACAGGGTGCTAATAACTGTCATTGGGAAGTCAGGTGATGGCGGTGATTTTGGGATAACGAGGTTGGATGGAAAATTGGAACCTCTGCAGCTTCACTGAGAGCTGTACAGAATAAGTAGCATTTAAAGCAAATTTCAGTATTTTCACCAATATGTGCTGTGTGTGCCAGGGTTCAGCTCTCTAAGGGAAGCACGGCCTCAACTCTCAACTTGTTTAAACCTTTGCCTCCCCATAGGGAAAAGCAGGAAGGTTGGGAAAGCCTCCCAGTGAACACACTTTCCTCTTCACTGCCTCATCCCCACCTGATGAACTCTATCTCCACTCCTGGTGGACAACCTGTACCAGCTGGACACATGGCTGCATGCCCCCCTCACTCCAGGAACACAAACGATTTACTTTCAACCTCACTTCATGGCAAAGCACCCCCATTCCTACGCTGCACTGTTAGGACTCCTCAGGGGTAGGGAGGAGTGACATCCGTTGAATACGGTCAGAACCAAAGGACCCTGAACCTTGGCCACCATGAAGCCTATTCACAACAGATTGGGCACTGAACATCGTTGAGTCTATGATCTCAGAGGAACAATCTACGCTCTAAGTACTGTTGGTTTTCACTGGCCTACTGGATGCAGATCTTCAGGCATTTTACATTCTTCTGCAAATTTTTGTGCTAGTGACAGATTTGGTGTTTAAAAGCCAGGTAGTCCAAAAATCTCATCTGTATGACTACAAAAGCTGTTTCAGATAAAGCTTTTCCTGCCTACCTGAATTTTAAAAGCTAAGAAGTGCAAGTTTTAAGTTTCCCTTCTTCCCTTGCTTCTTTACATAGTTTATGTAGAACAACAAGCAACTAATCTGCAAAGGAGTTAGTTTTGTACACAGAACCAGAAAACAACTAAAAAGCAGATAAACCAACAATGCTGACTGGAAGAAAAACCACTAACAGATTGTAAAGCAGAAGTCAACCTTTTTTGGGGATTATACTGGGTACGGTGCAAATATCATCTCCTAGTATGTTGGCAAGGTTGTTTCTCACCTGGGCCACCCCATTTGTGGGAAGGGCCACGGCAGGAGCAGCAGCAGCTGTGGTGATAACACCTCCTGATACTCTCAGCACAGTGGTACCAGGTTTGGAGAGCTGGGATGAGGCAGGCACTGATTTCAGAGACCCATCCGATATTTTCATCAGTGATGCCTGTCCACCAGGTGCAGCCTTGGAAAATAAATCCAGCATAGGATAAACGATATCAATACTGTATCTGTTGTTTTTTGTTTGCTTGTTTAAAAAACAAGATGAATGCTTCTTATATTACTGGGAAATATTTTAAAAATACTTTTTTCAGTGAAAGAGGTATTCCGGGACAAGGATAGTTGGAACACAATGACTACCTCAAATTCAAATTTATCGAGCTGTAGAGAGGGTTGTTTTTTTTGTTTGTTTGTTTGTTTTTTGTTTTGTGTTTTTTTTTAAAGCCTACTGATTTAGAATTTTGGACAGTTTTCTGGAACTGGAGTTTGAGTTTCACAGGGACTATTCAGAAAAGAAAGGTCTCTTGAGTGATCTCAAGATGACCAAGGCCAAAAATTTCTAAGAGATGTAACAGGTGATTCATTTCTAAGGTTCAAATATTTAAGCACATTTTTACATTTATCTGTATTCACTCCTTTAATACTCTATCGTTAAAAAATCCTGGAGCACATTTAAAAACTAGCAGCCTAAGCTTATAAATGACCCACTTTGAGAACACTGGAAAACGGTGGTCCAATATCTACATATAAAAGTACATCTTTGTATGCTTTCATAGTGCAGCCATAACTGTAACTGTACAAAGAAAAAACTGACTACGAAAGGGGAAGCTCTCATAACGTGCAATTGTGGTTCCTATACTTTATCTGTCAAAATGCTGACCAGTAAGAGAAACACATCATTTGCAAGGTACCTGTGTAAATAAAGCCGTTTTCTGTCCAGTTATCACTTTTAATGCTTGTCCTTGCGTGGAAGATGTTCCAACTCCGACATTGCCCTGAACAACAGATGCTGGCGTCAGCTGCTTCCCAGAACTTTGAGGAGACGGTTGGCCAACCAGAAAGGTGCCCTGCTCCAGAAATAAGTCAGGGAGGTCAGCGTTTGAAACCACAGTTAAGAGTCAACAGAAATCTAAGAGTGACAATACTGCTACAGCCTGCAGCTGTAGAGGAACAGCAACATCTGCAGGTATTCAGTGATGCAAAATAATACATTAAGCAGGCTTTTGACATTCTTTCTGTACTGCATAATCACAAACACTTGAATTAAAGAAGACAAAAAAAAATCTGAAGTCCTCATCTTTGGCAACACTACTGAAAGGAAGTCTCCTTCTCTGTCCACCTTCCAAGGGCAGAAAGCATGCCAGTGCCCCAAAACATTGTCTTCTAAAATTATTATTGTTAATTACTTTTACTTTTTTGTTAATTAGCTTTTATTGTTAATTAAATAATTGTTAATTACAATGGAGGATTCTGCACCCAGAGCTAGACATAGCTATCTCGGTGCAGAAAACTTTCGAACACAAAGGTAAAGGTGAAAAAGCTACGGTTCCCTATATACTCAGAGGCATCCACTAACAACCTACCATCTGAAGCCTTGCATCCCTTTCTATTTCACATCCTTATTTAGTTGTTGCTCTTTTCTCTTCATTCACCTACAGTCAAACACGGATCCCTTCACACAATCTTCTGTTTTATCATTTTTCTTCCTTTCTCAGCCTTGCTATTTCTCTCTAATAACTCTCCTTTATTCCCCTATCTATAAAGCTTTCCTAGAACTTCCATGTATCCTATTATGTAAGATGGATTTTCTACTATTATTAGTCTTATCACCTCTCCTAGTGTGGAGACCTTGCTCCCGTGCCATCATGGGCTCTTATTTCACCACCCACTACTTGCCCTGAGAAAGTGCTCCATGCTACTTTCTCAGCCCACAAGGCGCCAAGCCCTGAGGGAGTCCCACCCTGTAAGGGGAGGTAAGGTGCAGATATGTGCAAATAGCTATAAGCAAGTGGTAAAGCAGATACCTGGCAGAGGAGAAAAAGGCAAGGGTTGCTAGAGAGATCCACTGCAGCCTGAAAAACTGAACTGCTTCTATTAATATGCTTATGCTACTGACCTGGGGTGTCTGCTTCAGGATGTAGGATGTATAGGTGAGGTGCTGTGACAAGTTACTGCTTGTGCTTTGGGTTCCTCCTCCTCCACTATTTGTAGAAGAACCAGACTGGAGACCTGTAACCAGGACAAAAGGCTCTTTGGTAACCAGACAATGTCAGTTGCTGAAGTATCCCTGTGTACACAAATAATTGAGAACTGCTTGCAAGATGCTTGCTGTAACACATTATGTAACCGAGTAATATCCAGGCACAAACACCGTAATTTCCCAGTACAGCACAGTTCAGAAGCACTGCTGTGCCCTCTTATAGGTCAGCAAATACCATGAACAAAAGGAGAGATGGGGGGAGTAAGGACTGGTGGGCATGAAAAGCTCATTTCAGGCTGATGTGAAATTTCTATTGAAGAAAACACTGTCCAACAGGTAAACTGTTTCTAATCAGTCTTTTGCAGGTTATGAATCTGCAGCAGAAGCTCTGGAAATACTTCAAATACGAGCTATGCTGCTGGTATCTACCTTCTTATATATTAAGCTGAATAATCTCTCCTCCCCAGTGTCAGTATCAGAACTATGAGCAAACACCTTGCACCCAATCCATCTCCCATGTTAAAACCCAGCCCCAAAAACAGAGACATTCTGGGGAAGGCTCACAACAAATCTCTGTATCTACACAGTCCCAAACCTGCCGTATTCTTTTCCTATAGAATCATAAAGGTTGGAAAAGACCTCCAAAATCATCTGGTCCAACCATCCCCCTACCACCAGTATTACCTACTAAGCCATGTCCCACAACCAACCTTTTCTTAAGCTACACAATGCAAGAGCACACTGCAGAAAAAACACTGCTCATTTGAAGTATTTTTGCAGTGCTGTTCTCCAGGTATTTCACAGCAAGTTTGATTCATAAGCCCATTACCAACAAAGCGTTTCTGCTGGTGTCAACTTGGGGTCAAGCCTTTTTATCAATATTCAAATCTATTTCTTTCCATCATTCTAGATACAGTTAACTTGTCCTTTTCAAAGCTAGCTTATTACGTTTCTAGTTTTTCCAGGGTCTCTTTCCATTACTTATAAATAGATTTCACAACTGCATTCAAATCCAGCTCAGTTCTACATTATGAAAACGCAGTTGTCTCCCCGCAGAGAAAGCATCATTGTACAATGAAGGCAATCTTTCACTGTGAATTACGGGGAAAGTTAGTCTGCTTTCAGCACAAATAGTAAGACATGGGAGCCCTGAATGTAAAGCAGTTTCATCTAAGATGGAAGACACTTTTGACATCTCAGCTTTTTAGCTCCATGTACTGTGTTGTTGCGAACAAAGAACCCCCATCCCATTATTGACTTTCACAGTACCAGGATGCATTATAGCAAAAAACCCAAACATATTAATTACACAGTGATTACATTATTTAAGGCATTAGATTTCCCTGTAAGACTAACTAGCATTATTTGTGGCTCTCAGTATGGCTCCTTGGGGTATCAGAAGCAGTTTTCCTTTCCCAGAAGGATTCTTGCTGTTGGTGGTGAGGTACAGTTTGGTGCCCGGTGGCAAGTTTGCCAAGTTTGCCAGGTTGGTGGCTGGTAACTGCAGCGTAGCCATGACTAGAAAGAAGGAATAAAAAGAAAAAAATTACTGCTTGCAGAGGCCAGTACGCAATGAAGTCTGCACAGAATGAAAGTACTGGGAGTGATCTAGCCTTTGATAATCCATGCTTAGCTGGCCTAACTGAGATTAACTCCACCAGTGATGCACAAACACATTAAACAGGTCTGAAAAAAACCTCAGTGTGCAGTACTTATGGCTGCAGGCTAAAGAAGCACAGTGGTGGGGTTTGCAGGCTTGAGTCTAGAAGCCACACAGTACCCTTCAAACTGTCCAGGGTCTGAGCTGAGACGTGCAGCTAAAGCCAGCGGCGCACACAAGCAGGCTGGGGGCTTCTGCCCACATTCCCATAACTGTAAGCATAGGGGAAGATATAAAGATGCAGGAAGAACAGTTTGTCTTTTGTTTGTTGGGTTCAAGAGTTCCTTTGAACATCCAAAGACCACAATGCTGGTCAAAAGTACGAGACCTGGCTCCATGAAAGTCCACCAGGTGTCTAGCACATTCCCCAGCATACCCCGGTGATCTCCATGCCCCAGGACACCTCAAACACCCCCTACCAATGTAAGTGAGGGCCATCTGCAGGTCTGACCAAACTGTGTACTCTACTCAAAGAACACTGCGTGTTGTGAAGTACTTGTGCTCTCTTCCCTTACAGTTAATGAGTTCAGATTCTGTGATTATTACCACACTAGCCTCAGTCAGCCTGAATTTCCATAGAATTTCCTATTCATTGTCAAGCTTTACCATCAAACAATTATTTTAAAGTTGTAAGAATCATTATAGAGCCATCATGAGCCATTAACAAGGTATAAAATTACTCTACCTGATCCTTGAGATGTACTTTTCTGAGCACCTGTGGAAGCAACTTGCGCCTTTGTTACAGTCTGCACAGGCTGAGCAACAATTGTTCCTCCACCTCCACTCACGATGGCTTTGGCTACACCTTGAGTCACAACCTGTTTTGGACCAACAGCCTTTGCTACTGAAGAACTAGATTTTGCCACAAGTATCTGGCCACCACTGATAGCCACCGCCTGTTTCACTGTCGACTGTAAAGCAGAACCAACTGGAACGCCAACAACCTGCAACAAATAAGTATTGGGTGATGTGCTTCTTGCAAGAGGAACCACTTGAAATCTAGCTGGTATGCTACCTCCATCTCTAGACATTTCAGGATGCTTTCTACATGTCTACTCATGTATAAAGGCTATGCATTCTGAAACAAAATTAGATTGGCAAGAGGCCAGCTCCAGGTAAAAGGCAATAAACTGTTAAACACAGTCAGGATTTCAGAGTAACTACAGAAGACTGAGTACATTCAAATTACAGAGCAATTTCATTTTTCTCTGATATATAAACAGCAGATTTGTTCCAACTGAGGATAAGGCTTGCCTTGGTGAAATAAAGAAATCCAAAGATTTAGTTTCAACACATTCATAGGAACAGACTCCCTGGGAAAACTATGGCCTCAAATTAGAACCTGCCAAGTGCTTCAATTTTGTCTGTTGACAATATCCACAGGCAAACACAGAGTTTGCATACCTGCTCAAACAGTCAATGAACTGTTGAAAATGCAAATATGTATTTACTTATGCAAAATTCAGCCCTCCATATGTAGTCCCTTGTGCTCAGCACATGATTTCACCGTATCTATCACGCAAATAGGCAAGAAGGGAGAGAACTTCTGACATCACTAACATCTCCATCTCAGAAAGGAGACAGAACACGTTAAGGTTTCAAATACGTACATATTTTCCTGCTCAGAACATGCTATAAACCTCTGTCATCTTGTTACTGAACATTTTTGATGTCTTCTGAGATGCTGCGTCACCCGTCACGGCAGCACTGCAATCACTCAGGTAGGATTGCTTCCACCTTACACTGGCTCTATCCCAGCCCTGACCCCTACCCCTTATTTATCCTGCTCTTTTTTTTGTTGCAGGCATGATGTCCAAGGAAAGAATTCACCTCCTGTTACAGAGAGACCTGGATGAATTTCATCAAGAGCTGATGATGGCAGCCAACTTTCTGGGTTGTCAGGATCCAGTTCAAAACCACCTCCACCCCACTGTTGCAATGGGCTAGACAGAGATGGGAGATGTTTTCCCCGAACAACAAAATGCAATAGTGCCTGCTCACTCTGCTCCCTTCTCAAGGACAAAAGCTAAGCATGAGCCACTCTGTGCACAGGAGGAAACTAGCCAGTCGGGGTGCCCCTGCCTCTTTCTGAGATGGAACTAACCCCACGCCCCGAGGACAAGCACGAGGTGTTGCAATGAAACTACCCGACAGATGGCCTGCACCAACCCAAAGATGCCCAAGTGCCTCATACCTTAGACTGTACCGTCCCCTCGCCTGTGCTCACAACTGGCTTTTGCGGTGACAAGGCTAACATGTGGCTTCCTTTTACAGTGACATACTGCTGCACAGAGGTCTGCGGGGCTGTCGCTGTTGCTGGTAGCTGGGGTTGCTGGGGCAGCTCTCCTGGTTCCTGCTTTATTATCACCTTTTAGATATGAAGAAAAAAAATAAATAATGCCACCACAACAGAAAAAAAAAAAGTAACAAGCAACTCTAAATGACTGGGAGTCATTTCTGGAACAGCCTGTGTGCCCTTTCTTACAGACAACAGCCAGTAACTCAGATGTGGTTCTCACACACCATCAAGGGAACTCTAACTCACCTCCCAAACCTAACATGAGGGCTGCTCCCAGCACAAAAGTGTGCGGCGGGTCTGTACTTACAGAGCATTCCAAATTTGAAAGGCGCTTACAGAAATTAAAGAACCACAGACAGTGGTAATAATACTACAACTATTGGTTCTACTCACATACTAACATCACTAACATCTCCATCTCAGGAAGGAACCAGAACACTTTAAGGTTTCAAATACCTAAGTATTTTCCTGCTCAGAACATGTTATAAACCCCTTTTTTTTCCCCTCTATCTTGCAAAATTATAGCTAATATTATAGGTGTAGATATAACCAGATGTATATACTGTAACTGGTTAAAGACCATATTACTCTCTTGTGTGTAGCTTGACATGACAACGTATTTCTCTGGAACAGGCCCTAAATCTAAATCACCAAACCTAAAATCACTAAACCTAAATCACCAAAATCAGCAACTCAGGAAAGGCTGTTGATTTTTTTTTGTTTGTTTGCTTTTTTTTTTTTTTTTTTTTGGTAGACTGCTGTAGATACTGTAACTAGTAGGAAGCATTTTATTTTATTTATTTTATTTTTTTTTTTAACTTTTTAGCCGAATCACCAAATATTGCCTAAAGCCTTAAATTCAGTATGGTAACATTTAGGGAAATGTACACACACGGCAACATCTGACACTCAGAAATCACTAGAACATTTTGTTAGAAACTCCGACATATCTTCTACTGACTACTTTTCTGTATCCCACCAAAAAATAACTTTAAAAAACAGCCTCAATATGACAGTGATTCAAAGAAAAAACAAGAAAGGATGAAAGAGATGATGAAAAGAAAGACCCCAGGAACAGCAGAGCTACAGGAAAAGAAGTCAAAATACATCTTTTGAGAGGTGATAGAGAGCCCTCGGCAGCAAGACACATTGGTTCCAGTTAAGTTTTACATGCACTGGAAGTTATACAGTCTGTGGCAAAAGTTAGCATGAAATGCTAATACTGTGCTCCTTGTCCAGGCACAAAAGCCAAGAGGAATACCTTTGTAAAAGCTCCAAGTCCTCCAGTGACTGATTTGGGGCTTTGCACCTTGGAATGACTCCCAATGGGACAAAGGGGTGGCATGGTGGCAAACAGGGAATCCTCCTGCTGCAAATAGGAAGATGTGGCCAAAAAAAATTGGTGAAACATCCAACAAAAGAAAGAAAACAAGTCATTAGTAACAGAGGGTAGCATGGACAAGCTGGGCAATCCCAAATAATTACCTGTACAAATAAGCCATTTCCAAAAATCAGTCAACATTTATGTAACAAGAATATAATTTATTTAATACAATTTGCTTAATTAAAATTTGTTTTCTAGATTGTATCTCCAACAGCAGTAACTGTTTCTTACCATATCATACACAAATAAAAGAAATCAACATGTGTCCCCCAGCAGCTTTTTATACAAAGCATTTCAGAGCTGCAAAATTAAGGCAGGCTAATAATTGGCCTATTTTAGCCTTGAGACGGGAAGTCTGGGTGAGCATCTTATCGATGTGCAATAAATACCTGCGGGAGGGTGTGAAGATGACAGAGCTCAATAGTATGCAATGAAAGGACAAGAGTCAATGGGCATGAATTGAAATGCAAGAAATTCTGTTTAAACATAAGGAAAACCTCTTTCTTCCTGTCCCCCCGTCCCCCCCCCCCTTTTTTTTATGGTGATTGAACACTGGAACAGGCTGCTGAGAGAGGCTGTGGCCTCTCCAGCCTTGTAGATACTCAAAACCCAACTGGACACATTTGTGCATAACCTGGTCTAACTTAACCCTGCTCTGGGCAGAGAAGTCGCACTGCATGGTCTCCAGATGACCCTGTCTCCTCAACCACTCTGCCAATCTATGCCCGATCTCAGAAAGAGAAGAGTATCTGAGAAGAAACAAATTATGGAGAACAACAAAAAATATATATATCCAATTTAATCTGCAAGCAAAATTATCTCAGATACTGATGGCACAATCTTCTCAGGCAGAACTCATGAATTGGCACAAACAGTGAGGCTACCTACCTACATGGAATAAAAAAAAAACATTTCTACACCTGCAAAATGGTGCATCTGTCATTCCTCAATCTGAGGCTGGTTGAGGCATCACGTGCATCTGAGGAAGTCTGGCCTTATGTTTTGCTTAATTAAAATAATTGTACTCTTTTACAAGCAACGTGAACTCTGAGACCGGTTTCACAACTATTTAGTCCATCCTGGGGTTGGATCATGACCAAAAAGGCCTCGGACTCTAAACCAATGCTCCTACCATCTTCCTTGTGCTGACACACAGCTGAAAATAGGTTCTTTTTCAACCAGAGGAATTGTTTGCTCTGGTTCACCACATAGCTACACAACTGCTAGCAAACAGGAAAAGGTGTGAAGATAAGTTCAGAGGCACAACCAGACTTTTCAAGAGCAGCATGTATATTGGGCATTTTAAAGTGCCTAAAGGAACACAGGCGGAAGTAATTTTAACAACTACCAAGAACACTTCCACATAGCGAAGGGATGAAAAAGTGGTAAGTGAAGCGTAATCTCTTAACATCACATTGAACTATCACACATCCCAACCTCTATGAAGAAATTACCAAATTATCACTTTTCCACTAACCAGAAGGCATAAAATCAAGTCATGGACATAAATCAAGTATATTTCTGTTTACAGTTAGGATTATTATTTTTTAAAATACCTTCAGATTTTAACTGACATTGCCCTGGAAATACAGATTCCAACTTTTATTAATGATATGTGCCTACTTTGACTCTCTTAAAACCTTACAGAAAGAACTGTCCCAAATCAGTGAAAAATAAATCTTTTGTTTTTGTTTTTTTTTTTAACGTTAAGTGAAATCCTTAACATCCAGGCTCTTAAAAAGCAGAATAGCCAGCTGCACACCTGACATTTAAAATGCTACTCCAAAGTAATTGCTCCCGAGAGCAATTGTCAACACATTTTTCTTAACAGATGTAGGACGCATTTCAGCTCCAAATGTGAAACCATTTGCTCTCTGCAGGCTGACTGAAAAACCTCCACCCCTTCCCCACCATATCCAGGACTAACATTCTTGTGACTCAGAGACAGGGAAATGCTCCTGTTTTCAGCAGCACACCCACCAGATGCTTTCAGAAAGAACCTCACTGACGCCACTTGCCTGACAGAAATATCGTTCCTTGTGCAAGACGTGGGAGAGGTTTTATCTGAGATAATTCAGCTCCATACCTTTGGGGCTTTGCAGCTAGAAGCGTGAACCTTATTCATCACTGTTTGTTTATACATTCAGTTACTCTACTGTTTACATGAACGTTTTTCTAAATGTAGGCAGTTGTAAAGCCATTAAATGACCTATTTTCAGGCTGCTAGGAAAAGCTGCTGCACAAGATAATGAGCCAAGTGGAGGTTTTGAGGTAGGCACCTCTGGTTTAATCATATACTGTCACTAACAGAGTGAAAAAGATCAAAGTCAGTCAGAGAAGAGCTCTTTTGACAGATAAGACATTTTGCGAGCTATGCCCTTTACAGATTTCCTTGTAGAATAGCAAAAAAATGGTGCCTTTAAACAGAGGAGTAGGCAAGTTTAATTAGAGCTGCATGAATCAACACTATCATCTTGTATAACCACCACGTTCTCATGGGTACAGCTGTTTGAGTAAATCCTCATATGAAATGAGGACCAAAAGAGTTGCCTGAAATGTAGAATTTATAATACTAAAAAGCCCTACTGAGTAGGAAGCTGGGTTTTAAACAGAAAGTATACACCTAATAAGAACATTACCTTGACAGCTGAGGTTACAAAGCCGCTCCCATGGGTCTTTGATACAGGAGATCCAGTCCTGTGAGAAGCCTGACAAACATTTGTCAGTTTGCTGGTTGGGCTCCCTGTGCATCGGGAAATAAAGCAGATTTCAGGTAAGAGCCAAATCTATATTGCCCCTGAGGTACACATAACGAGGTCGGTACATCAGTGGGAGTTAGCATGGGCACAAAACAAATCAATTTTCATTACAAATGTATTAGGTCTTTGTCTCCATCACCTGTATGAAATGAAAAAGGAGACTGCAGTGTTTGTTAAGAGTTTCTCACTTGTACTTCCCCCCAGGTGGCTCTAAAACCCAACGTGGCTCCGTGATGCTCCTGCACAATTTTCACATACAGGATCCACACCCCAGACAACTCCCTGTCCACTCAGAGCTCTCTGCTGCAAAGGGTCAAGTAACTCCTGGATAAGTGAGCATAGCAGCTACTAGTGAGAATTCAGGCAGAATCTGCTGATGCAAACATAGCTCCCTCCACTGCCCAGAAACCCTCTGAACCTACGCTAGCCTTAAACACTGGTATTGGGAAGGTTTGAAGGAAACCGGGAGGAAAAAGGAAGGTCAGAAAAGGAGGGACACTGGGTGAGGAGTAACCAGAGGAATGGACAGAGCAAGGCAGGGAAGAGGAAGAACTAAAAACGAAGAACAAAGACAGGCTCCTGTGGCTAAAGAACGCTGCTCCTGGAAAATTGTGCCACAGCACTGCCCTCCTCCTGCACCTGAGATGGGTGGGGGAGTTCAGGCACAAAAGGTCAGCGCTGAACTGGCCCTGTATTATTAGGGTATGAATACAACCTGTTGCTACTTAGCAGCACTTTGGTTACTGCTGCAGGTTTGATTTTGTAGCTCCATTTGTTTAAGAGATGCCACAGCTCACACATGAAAACACAGTCATAGTCTCTCACACGGTTGTTTTACAAACTGCACTTACATTTAAAAGTAAACTGTGCAGCCATTTCTCAAAACAATGGGATTTATAAAGTCTGGCTTACACAAAACATGAAGTTTCAGACCTTAGTCCTTTTTTAGATATGATCAGCAGTTTTATCAAAAAACATCCAGGTGACTTTGTCCATACGCATTACCCTCAATCCCACCCAGCTCCCAAAGCCCAGTCCCACATTCCCCTTGTTCCACATGGGGTCTGGTGACGTGGCTATCCGACAACAAAACAGTTTGGGGAGGGGAAGGCATTAATTTCCTGCTCTGCTGCTGATCTGATTTGGCTGATGTAGGATAAAGGGAAGTGGCAGGACTACAAAGGGAAGGAGAGACAGCAGGCAGTTTCTTTCAGGCCAGTCTGTACTTAAATAACACTGATGTAGTGGGAAAGTGCACCTTTAGTGGCATTCAGACTTGCACGTCCAAACCACCTGGTACTTCTACAGATCTATCCTCTGTGCAAAAATCACTACTATGAGAATACGAAAGTTACCCAAACCATGACAAACTACGTATGCAGAATAGACAGTCAGGCTGAAGGTAAAGGAAGAAACAGAAGAAAAGCAAAATGAAAAGCCCTACTGGTAAAAGAGCTTCAGCATTACCAAGAAAGACCCAAAACACACTTAAAACATTCAGCTGTGCTTTCCCTCCTAAATCCCCCTGTGATGAAATTAAAATGTGCACAACATGGCAGCTGTGTTCCCTCACAGAAAAGGGAACATTACCAAGAGATCTATTTTTGCATTTTTACAGCCGTGCACAACAACCACTTTGTGTCACACGGACACTGCAGCTCAACACACAGCTCTGCAGAACCATTCTGAGATGCTGGTAAGCACACACATCCACAAACAAGTGTGCTCTTAGAAAGCCATTCTTGGCCACAAGTTGTAACACATAAATGGCTTTTGAGTGATTTTTCCTCCAGCACTTCCACACAGATTAGCAGTTGACTACCACAGCCATCACCCAGTCTCCTGGGGGTCAGTGCTCTTCCCCTCCTGGCCCTAGGCTTCTGTCCCCTTTCAATGCACCAAGGGAACCCAGTTAGAGGAATCCACACCGGCTGCATTCAGACCAGCTACAAGTTGAGAGCAGCAACAAAACTAACCTCTGTTCTCCTGGTAACCCGGCTCTATCAACCATTTCAACATGCTTACAGCACAGGACTTAGGACTAGACCCGTAAGTTGCTGCCAGCTCCCCATGCTCTTTGCCCATGCCCAAGACAGAGTCCTCACCCAAGCACCCACGTGCCATTTCTGTTTAAAACCTCCGTTCATCACAACCTCAACTCCCCTTCCCTTTTGGCTGTACAGATCAGGCTCTCTCTGAATAGAGATCTATGAATTCACTTCAGGCTTACACTACGTGCTGTTCCCTGAAGGGAGTCAGTCATGTTAAGCTCCACCATACCCTCAACCATGCTCCAGGACACTTAAGCAGCACCACCACTCTTCCTTTGCTGAGTACTCTTGTAACAGCACAGACTGAAACGCAGTTATTGCAGTCATCATTTAAAAGGGAGAGCAAATTGGATGGGTAAGACTAAGTCACTGCCTTCTTTGATCACACTACACACCTGTGCTTGTGGCTGCTGCTCCAACCATCTGTCCAGGCTTGTCCACAACAACATACGGGTTATTAATGACTGAACTAGCAGAGCCTTGCTTCATGTGCACCGGAGTGGAGGTTGGGGTACGAGGTAGCGGAGATGGACTAGGGGTCGATATTGGAGAACCTTCAGAAAAAAAGTCCAATGCTTCTATCTTGTAAATGTTGTGAGAACACAAAAATACAGCAATAGTACTTGTACAAATGGTTTAGAGAAGGAATATCTTTGAGGATGCATTTCCCAGCCTGAGACAGATGTTAGGATTTAGAGAAGAAAGGGTGAATAGAATGAAAGTTAAAAGGAGTGTAAAGCACTACGGCTCATACCTACCCCGGACATTCTCTGTCTGCCAGGACAAACAGGGTTCAAAGGGAACTTTAGAAGCTATCTAGTCCACCCCTGAATCCTGAGGTGGATTATCATCATGTAAATCATTCTCACTGCCAATGAGTCCACCCAATGAGAAGAAGAAAGAGAGCAGAGTTCCTTGATGTGTGCTCTCTTTCCCTCTTGGAGCCCATGCTGCAGGCACCCCAAGCCAAGAACCAAGCAGCTCACACAACAGGCTGTGTGATACAGCAGCTAGCAGGCAGGCCAGACCACTCTTGTCTCTTCATTGCTCTCATTACAGCAGAAGACCTTGAAAGCAAACAGTATAGAATGTGCATCTTCTGGTTAAGAGGACCAGGATAGAGAGAGAAAAACAGAAGAAAAAAGATGCACAAGGGGGTAAGAAAGAAATGCAGAGATAAGGACAGGCAAGAAAAGTCATCAGAGAAAGAAGGCAGCAAGCATGCTAAACTTCAAGTGCCTGTCAATCTGCTTTCTTGGCAGCAATTGACTACTAAAATGGAACATAAATGCTCATCAAATAAATTATTTTTCTTATAAGCTGCTCTAGAAATAGGAAAGGGGTGATTTTTCTCAGCAGACAGAGAGCCTTGGAAAATACTTTGCAGAGCAACATTTATATTGCAAAGAGCAACAAAGAATAGGATTTTAAGAAATAGGATTTTAACAAGGATTTTAAGAAAGAGAGGACGCACTATAATTATTGCTTTCTGGACAGCCTTGGAGAAAGATTAGGAGTAGAGCTTATTGGGAAAGAAGAAAACATTTGGCATAGGTTCAAATATAAATCACTAGCACTTTGAAGGTATCAAGGAGAAATATTGAAATTTTGAATAAAAAAAGCACACTTGAGGAAAATGAGCTGGGAGCAAGCTGACCATTAGAAATCACACACACTGATCACCTAAGGTGCTACATCCTCTGACCTGAACACCAGAAAATGAAGGAATGTAGCGGGTCATCTTTCAGCTTCATAATATCTGACACAGTGAGCTATACATTAAAACTTTTTGATGTAAAACATCATCCAATGGATGGCACCATGCCCAGGCAGGGAAGGGACTGTATGTAAAGTGAGTAAACAGCACCTTGACCGTGTTTGGCTGGGAAACTATCAAAAGAGCATCACATTGCTCACTGCAGTCAGCTGAAAAATTAATGCAGAGGCTGCATGTCTGGAAGAGGAAGACCGAAGTTGTTCCATCTGAGGAGATATCACAAGTATAAGAGGGACCATATGAGTGAACAAGGTTGAAAATAATTTGCCAAGTAATCAGAAAGGGATTTCTTCTTAATCCTTCCCCGTTGTCTGAAAGAGGGAGGGAGAAGAACGGCTTTTTCCCACATACAAACAGCCCGCATGGAAGTTGTGTCCTTGCCTGGGCCTTTCTGTGGGTAGCAGTCCAGTTAAGGACTATCATTTTCGCACCTAAAAGTATTCATGAAAAGGGAGAGCACAGCTCTCATCCCACTTTTGATCTCATGTGAAGTATTTCACACTTGCGTTTTTTTCCTTGACCATTAAGAAGTGTGTTCAGCTCCTTACTCTAGTTTCCTACTGCCTGATGTTCAAACATTCAGGCAATCAGGGGAAGGACACAAACCGAGTCCAGCTTGTTCCATCTCTTGCTTTCCAGGGTGAAGCACTCAGATAGGTAAACTAACATTCACCTGATACAATCTTGCAACTCATGGTGATAGGCTGGAAGGATTTTCCGGGTGACTCTGCAGGGCTTGGAATCTGACCTTGAGGCACTATTTTACAGCTAGCTGCAATGGGTTGGAAGGCTGAATTTCCATGAGAGCCAAAGGGAACTTTCTGGGTGGCTAATTTGGTGGGAGTCCGTTCTATCGAAGATGGCAGGGAATAAAACGTGGCATGTCTTTCGGTTTCAGCATTCCCAGGGAATCCTGATTAAAACAGGGAAAAGAAGAGAAATAGATCTTAGGCTGAGACATCTAATTCCTTACTGTGCTTCTCTACACAAACAAAACTAACGTATGACAAATGCCCTCTGGAAGGAAGGAAGGAGAAAGCAACTGGTGGGCAGTGCTCAACAGGGAGAAAAAGGTGTGAAGGGAGTTGCTTCTGCGCACATCTGTCAGGTTTGTCTCTGAACCAAAGAAAAAAAATGTGAACATACACAGCCTGTTCAGCTTTGGTAGGTCATCGGCCACTTCTTACACATTTTCTTTAAGAGACTCTTCCACTGACAGAAAGCCGTGGATAGTGTTGTGTCCACAGACAGGGTTTCACACAACTAATGCAGAATTTCCTTCACAAGAAATCTTGCAGTGCATTTTTTGGAGTAAGAGCACGAGGAAACCAACTGCTGCCTTATGACCCGGGCTAAGGAATCAGTCTTATCTGATGTAAAAGGAGGTTATTTAACCTTGACCTGATGAGAGAAGCCACTGCCATTTTGCCTAAGAAAGAGGCAGTTTTACCTCCTTTCTCCACCTGAAGGTGCTGCCCATTTTCATGTTTCAATAAAACGGTGTGCATTTAAAATTTGGCTTCATTTCCTCATTTTTAGCTGTGCTGCCATAAGAAAACACTGAACTTAAACAGCATTCTTCGTGCTAAGCCAGGACAATGCCCCTGGCATTGCACCACTGAGCAGAAAGCTCACCATGCAAGACCTGAGCATTACAGCCATTCCTTTAACACAGGAATTCAGGATAGATTACTAAAGGAATGAAACCGTGTTGCATGTGATCATATTTTGAAATACAGTTGCTGTTTCCAGCAAATTTCTCTCACTAAATTGTACAAACCATAAAGACCTCCTTGTTTCTCTGAGCAGTTAACTGAGATTTGTCCTAATATTATATATTACAGAAAAAAAAAAAAAAGAAACAAAAAAACAGTATCAGAGGCACAGTTTTTAATACTTCCCACAATCTAGAAATCAGAATAGCGTGCTGAAGTGGCCAGTACCTAGATTGCTTCAGGCAATTCCAATGATGCTACAGCATCAATTGCCAGCACATTGCAGTGGGCACTGCATTTCCAGATCTTACAGGTGGGAATGAGACCAACAAATATACACTAAGTCTTCCACTCTCTACTTTCACCATCACAGTTACACAAAAAGTTTTTCCTCAAACACATCACATGTTAGGAACCAACAAATATAACTGAACACATCACTACACTAATTCCTTAAATGTATACACAGTCCCCAAGACATCCAGAAACCTAAAAGCCCTCTGAAAAAAGTCTGCCAAGAACAAAACTACAAGTGCTATTCAACAACCTTTTTCCAACTACGCACACTGAACGAAACTCCACATTCACTAAGTTTAACAAAACAGAGCTCGCTCAACAAACTCAAAAAAAAAAGATTTAAAAAAATCAAATAAATGATAACAATTTCTAAATTATGTTTCCTAGTACAATAAGAAAATAATTGTCTGAGGTAAGCAAAAAGGACGTATCAACCTTTAAGCCAAAGGAACTATTAAGAGAAAGTACCCAGAAGCCATTCCAAGAATTCCAGTCGCAGCAATACCCATTTGCTTTACCTTTGTCTGCAGAAGCATCTGGGCTGGAGTCCCGCAGCTGTTTAATTGGCGAAGAAGCTTTGACTGGTGCTGGGATACTCAATGGCAGTGGTAAAGATGTAGGAACATCAGAAAGGTCGGACTCTGAAGACTGGGAAAAAAGATATTCCTCGCCGAGCGAATGCCTATGTAGCTCCACATCCACTACCTTCCAGAAACAGGTGAAAAGATGACATTAGTATCCAGTAGTTAGGTAAAGATTGTGAAAACAACTATGCCTTTTTAACTATTATTTTAAATGTCTGGAAACCTCTGCCCTTCCTCCCCCAAACTCCGCATAAAATTTCCATCCATTTCCATGAAGCTCCCCAGGGCTAAGACAAGAATCTTTCAACACTAAAGCACCATGGTAAAACAGAGCATCTCTCAGTCCCCGGGGAAAACTGAATAGCAAACACTGCAAGGAACACAAAGCCCAGGCTCCAGGTGAGCTCCTTAGGGACAGGCACAAAACTGTAGCTTGCCTTTTTGATAAGGTCCTCAGAAAAGCACCACTACATCATCTACTCTTCAAAAACGTACTTTCATCACCATAGCAATTTCATGTTAAAGTTTTCTCTAACGATTGAAAAGCTGAAGCAATGCTATTTCAGAATAAAAATTTCCATTCAGTACAGTCTAACAGGGGAAAAAATAATAAAAGAAACTTTAGGGATATAACAAACTGAGTAATTCATTCATTTCTTTTATTTAAAGTTTTCAGAGTTAATTTTCCATGAAGGTACTGAATGTTGACATGGGCAGACCTTTTCTTAATTTACTGAATATTTTCAGCAGAATAGCTAGCTTTAATTTAAAATTCTTGATGTCTGAGATCTGTAGCACATTAGAAAGCAAATCAAGACATTTGGTACCAAAGGCTCCAAAAAGAAACAAAGAACTGTAGTACAAGTTAAATTCTTTATGAAAGAGCTGGAAACAGTTTCCTCTGAACTAGAAAGGGAAAAATGATTGTTGTTGTGCACAGTGACAAGGTGTCATAATCGTTTCATTTAACAAGAGAGCAAAACCTACATTCCAGAAATTGTGAAATCAAATGGGTCTGACTCGGTGCTCAGTCCCTTCTATCTTTTTCTTTCTAAACATCTTTAAGGGAATCAAAGTACAACATCCATCCCGCAACCAGCTGGCTCACCGTTTCTGCGCCGAGTGTCTGCAGGCCTGTGTAAGTCCTGTCCAGCTGGATAAAGCAATAAGATATGTTTATATTAACCAATGCAGAGGCAGCACGTTAGCTAGAATTTACAGTACTACCTGTTTGAAAGGAGTTGAAACTACATCAGACAAGCAGCAGTGCATCAGGTTGGTTCTGAACCCATGGGGCCAGAAAAACGTGCACTATTAAGGACCCTCTTCTGCTAAGAAGCCAACCACAACCCAAAGCCCACACTGAAGTAGAAAGGAGCAAAAAAGCTGAAGGAAATGAGATTTGTTGGGGAGATACTATTTCGTCTAAGAATAGCCTTTGAGGAGTATCTTTTTTTGATTCCTGAGGTCTAAATAAAGAAATAAACAGCATGGATTTGCTGACTCAAGATCCTCACACTACTCTGCCAGGTATGAGCATCAGAGAGTCTTCTCACGAGTGCTTCTATTATGAAGCATGACAAGTAACATTTTCAGTTATTTTTATTCCATAGACTGGCTCCATTTTCCTCTGTAGGCTGCACAACACCCACCATGCTGTTCGCAATTTCTTCTGAAGTTCAGCAGAAGCTTGAGTCACGCAGCCACACGGAGGTGCAGTGCATCACAGGAGGTTCAGTGAAGGAAGCTAGCCCACACAGGAGGAATGGGACTCAAGCACGTAAAGCAAACTGCATCAGCTTATACACTTCAAGTGTTCAAAGGCACGTGTTTTTCTCCAAGCACATTTTTCTCATAGTCTACATTAAACGTTCCCAAGTTCCAAGGAAACATTTTCAATCTTCTCTACTGTCTCCATATGTGGTTACACCTCGGTATTTACATTAGTAGGAAAACCATAATTGCAGGTAGGGCTTAAATAAAACTAATCATGCTGCTCACATGAAAATAAACCAGCCCAGGACTTAATGCCTCTAATGCTAGGCACTGCTAATTAAAACAAAACCAACAGGATTGGCCTAGTTTACCAGGGCTGCTGCATGCTATAAATCCTATTGAATGTCACAGGGCAGGTGAATGATTTGAAAGAAGGCTCTGTTCAGAAGGAACGAGCGGCAATCTCAGCCTCTCCCTGCCCACTTTGCCATCAGAGATAATCTCTAGCTGGTACGTGCAGGTGCGGAAGGAAGACAACAGTTACAGCAATCACTGCCAGCGGAAAGACAGCCCTGCAGCAACCTGTCAAGCTACAGCCAGCGAGAGCATGCTAAAAATCTCATGCTGTAGGGGAACAATAGGTAAATGCTTTGCTTCTGCAAAGCTGGGCTCCTTGGCTACGGCATGGCCTTTAACACAGGCAACGTAAGGGACTTTCCTGGATCTTTTTTGATTCTTCATTTCAACTGTTCAAGTGTAAAAGAACGGCAGGGAAAAAATACAGAGACAGAAGCACACACATACAAGCGGATGCTCTTCTAGATCACGCAGAGAGATTATGGAGCGCTCATTTAATTGCCTTTCTCAAACATTCTATTCAAATACCTTCAGATTGTGTATGATATCAATCCTCTTGTTCTGGCTATCCTTAAAGTGTATCTGGACTCTCACAGGGAATTCTCCCCAGCCTCTCCTGGTCAGGTGGAATGGAGGTTCTCTGGAAACAAATGGTGATTCACATTTTGTATGCAGAACAGGTAGAGCTTTCACCTACCTCTTTTGTAGAAAGCCAAAAACTACTTGTCTAACTGACAACCAAAGCTAGCTTAAGGCCTACTATTCACGACAGAGAGGATGCAATCAAACCCACAAATTCTAATTTTGGGGACAGCTGAAAACTTGCTTTTATTTCACAGAAGTGGACAGAGAAGGAAATGGTGTAAGAGCAGGATGAAAGACTACAGGAAAAAACATAAAAAAAAAGACTATGTGTAATGATAAAAAATACTTGCTTTAAAAAGTCAGCACCTAGGACACTAGGCTCCAAGGTGAGTTTTCATTGCAACATTTTGCAGTCTTTCTGCTGTTCCCTGTCTAGTAGCAAAAAGGCATACGCTTCATGTAAGGCCAATGAAACAACATACAGACTACAAGGAAAAGCTAACTCAACCAATGTCATTCTCCAATCCGAAAAAGAAGGGCAGATTTATCTCTAGCATTTAGCATTATTTTTTTTTCCTTTAAGATTTTAGTTTGTTGTTGTAAATCCCAAATGCAGTTTTGCAATGAAACAAAACACTGACTTCTTAGTCCAGAACACAAATGTTCATGGGAATGACTAGAGCTGTATGACAAGAAGAAATCTATTAACTACAGGAAATTAAACAGAAGACAAACAGCACTGACATCAGATACAGTAAACTGAGAAAGGCACAAAAAGAAAGCAGTCAAGTCTAATTTAGTATGCTATACCCGAAATATAAAGGAGCTTGTTTTCATCCTGGTCGGCATCACCTTCTCAGAATCATTAGCTAGCACTAGCACTTCTTATCTCAGATACGCCTTTCTGGAGTTGCCCGTCAGCCAATTTAATTTTGCCAGAATTAAGTTGCCATTTTGTATGGAGGTGTTCTGCCCACTTCCCTCTAGGCAGGCAACTGAACCCTAAGAGAATAATTTCTTCAGGAAAACACGAAGCATTTTGGACTATCTTTTCCAAAGAACAAGAATGAAAAACTGACAGGGCACCTGCCTGCAGTAGCAAACACAGAACTGGGCCTGCTGATCACAACAGGGTCACAATTTTGACTACAGGTTAGGTGAGGACAGAGAAACTGCCTTGTTTCTGTAGCAGCAATAACATGATACTGATGGGAAATTAATTCCACAAACCATGAAGTCAATGCCACTGATCTCACTGCAGTACAGAAATACCTGGGAGAAAGATAAAACTTGCCCAAACATACATACACAATTAAAGCTACAGGTAAAACAGCTTTCTGAAACCTCTCTTTCTGTTCCACATACCACTGGGAAGAAGGAGGAGAACATCATCTTTCCAAATGCACCTTGCACAGCAGACAGTATAATGCATACAGATGTACAAACTCACAGGGATAACAGGGGAAATGCAATAGAGAACTTTCACCAGTACGGAAAAAATAAAAAAGTTTGGCACATTTGATACAAAAAATAATGTAATTATGCTGTTATTTTGAGAGTCTGTCAAGCCAAGCTGGAGGTTAAAGAAAGACATGAAACAGAAGACCAGGAGAAGAAGGTGCTAACTTCAAAAAAAAAAATTGGCACTGTAAGCCTGGCAAGCATAAATAGGAGAGTGACAACTGGAAATTACCTCACTTCTACCAGGTCATTAGGTTTGTAACTGGGATGTAAGAAGAACCAAACTTTCTTGACAAAATGATTTATACTGGGTTCTCTCCGAGAGCCTCGGACATACACCATCCATTTATGGGTTGACTGATCATTTTCTTCTCTCTTGTCAGGGGGAATGTACCTGGCAGAGAAATTAAAAAAAAAAAAAAAAAAAAAAAAGGATGGTAAAATGTCCACATGTAACTTATCCAATGTATACTTCTGCTAATTATTCTATATTCTGACAGTTCATCAAGATCTGCAGAAAAAAACTCCTCCAGAAACAGAAATCTCATAATTTACTCTATACTCCCAATATATTCCCTCATTCCAGTGCACAACTACCATAAGAAATTCATCCAGTTAAAAAATTGATTCTTAATCAGGAAGACTTAATTTTAATATTTTGTCAGCTTCAAATCCTTTTCCTCATCTTTTGTGAGACATCAAGAAGTCAAACTGCTCTAAAACACAGCGTCAGCAACTCTGCTACCATAAATCCAAAAAAAAAAAAAAAAAAAAGCAATTATTCTTATACATTTTAAAGAAGCTCTTAGTCAATAATTGGCTCTGGGTCTAGGATTAAGTAGATTTTCAAGACAATTCTAATACCGTAAGTCTCATCAGCTAACATTTGCTACTTTCTGTGCAAAAGAAAATTAACTTCAGTAGTACAGGGTAGAGAGTTAAAACCTTGACTTGTCCATAGCTTCCAAAAATGAACGCTTTTATTCGCTACTTTCTTCAAAGTTCAACAATTAGATAAATTAACCTGTCTTCAATTTTTTTGTGGAGGAAATATAAAAACCATAAAAAATTTCTTCAAACTATTCCACAGAGTTTTTCTCATAATTTCTCATTTGGGGTTGGTTTGTTTGGGGCAGGGGGAGAGTCAGGTGGTTGTCTTTTTTTTTTTTTTGTTAAACACATCCCTATGCACGCATCAAAATAGCAATTAGGACAAATTGCTTTTCAGCATTTTCGTGGGAAAACCTGGGATTTTATAATGGACAGAGAAGGCTTAATCACCTCAAAAGAAACAGACCTTAAAACCTCTATTTATACTACCTATTAAAACACCTCTTCCCCCAACAAAAGGTCTTGCAGATACTCAAGGAGGGAAGCCTTGGGTCCAGTACCAAGAGCAATACCTCCCACTGCAGCAGCCTAACAACTTTATCTCCTAATTTTAACCTCTTATTCCATTTGATTGTGAAGTAAAGGCCCATCACGGAGACTTTGGATACTAACTTGGAGACATTGCCAACCACAATCGTTTTCTTCACATACAGCCGTGAAGTCTCGTCGGTTGGCAGCCCGGCATTTCGTTGTCCTGGTTTCTGAGAGCTTGAAACACCTGAACTGTCCTGAGGGTAGGGGAAGAAAAAAAGGCAAACAAAAAAAAAACAAGCATTCTTCTTAAACATTACGTTGTTTGGCACTAGAAAAGTAAAGTGTTGTTAATAAAGAAAACCCACATAGTTAAAGGAGAGATCAACCCAGTGATGCCCCAAGCTGGAGCAAGGACAGTCACAGAAGCCTGGCATGGTGTCAGCTTCTATTCATCTTTCAGCCACCTCTGTGTTGGCCAAAGATGCCCCACCATGCTACAGCCAAGCAATCCAGCTGTTTCACCAAAGCCCCCCCTGCAGAAACTGTCTATACTGGGCTGGTGGTTTACGGTACAGGTACACGCTGTCTGCGTGCTTCTGCTGTGGACCCTAGGAAGGGTTTCAGCACACCGCAGGCCTGTTACCAAAGCTGCCACCCTGCTCACTGGATGCAGAAACAATGCTTTTTCTGCCACACCACATGGCAACTTGTCCGACTGCAGAATGCAGCCATATGCGGTGGTATACACATCTCTAGTTTGGGTCAGAGGCTCTTCTCCTCTGGCATGGCCGAGATGGAAGAAACTGAAACGAAACAGAAGTTTCCTCTCAGAGAGCATTCAGCATTTCACCTGCAGCCAGTGAGCATCTCCCTCGGGAAGCTACCTGCCTCTGGTAAGGGAAGCAGCTGGGGCAGAGGAGCAAGCTGGGATGCTCAGCAAGCTGCAGCTTCTCTGCAGGAGAAATCACTTATCTTCTGCAAAGCTTCTCTTCAGTTGTCTAATGGCCCCTGTGATTAAGAATGTGGCTCTTTTCTATTTCCTAGAGCAAGAGAGATGAAAATAAGGGAAGCTGGTGCTCGCTGCGAGATGTGGGCTATGTTTCAATCACATGGTACTGAGGACATGGCTTGAGAAGGACCTTTTGGGCAGCTGTATCTGTATCTAAGTGGGTTCTTAGCCACAACTGTACAATGATCTCTGCAGCTCCATCATGAGTCATGCAGGGAATGGATCCACGTCAAAAGTAACACAGAAAAAAGCTCATGGAAGTATGAAAGGAGGTATTTTTAACGTGGATCAGTCTGGTTCAGTTAAACAAATGGTAACACTAGTTCAAGAGCAAGCAGTGCCACTGAGAGAAAACCAGCACATAGTGCACCCCCAGGAGGGGCCGACCCACCCCCCACTAGGCTGAGCACACACTGCTGAGCAGCCCCAGCCCCAAAGGTTCAATCACTCAGAGCAACGCAGTCCCCAGGGGCACCCAGCAGCATCACTACGTGGAATATCACCAGCTCCCAGAGCACAGCACTGGGAATGACACTTCTTGCTCTTCCCTCCAGGCTCTACCCTTCCTGACACAACTTCCATCCGCACAGCAAAACCCTGTGCTCAAGCCGTGAAACAGCTCCTTCCCCAGAGGCTCCCAACCCAGACAGCAGCAGATCAGCAGTGCTACCATGAACGCTGTCACTGCTGCCTGGCTGACCTCTCTGCTGGGTAAGACTGAACGAAGAGGAGTTACCCAAGTTACATACGCTTCAGTTAGCCTCACAGCAAAGCCAGGCTGAGAGTGGAAGCAAGCGGTTGGAGAGGGTAAGAAACAGATCTTCAGCAAGGTGGGTGACAACATGAAGAGCTCCTGGTGCCAGCACCGAGTCCAGACAGAGCACACACCTCCAACAACTTGACCACCACTCGCGTTTTACTTTACCCGGCCAGTATTTCTGCTCTGTCTCTGGTCCAGGCTGTTTGTCAGCCGCTCGTCTGCGTCCAAGTTGCCATTGTCCTTGTCCAGGAGAAAGTCATTGTGCTGGGAGAGCGAGTCGCTCTCGGAGTGGTTGGCGGATGGAGTGTCTGAGCCCTGGTTAGCAGGGGACGAGGATCTGGAGGGCGATTCCAGGAACTTCTTGATTGAAGGGTGATTGAGAATTGTTGTGTCACACGTCCTGGTCCCCTGCAACAGAGGCCAGGCAGATACAGTAATTTATTTTCCCGCAGCCCAGATAAAACGAGGCTGTGCCAAAGGGGAAAATTCAACATGCAAATAACGAGCTAATATTTAATCAGCTGCCTTACAGAAAAAAAAAACACATATACCCCAGAAGAGAAAAGCTGACAATGGTTCTATAGAAGTAGGACCCCAGATCGAATCTGTTTCTTTAGAGCCTCTGATCCCCCAAATCTACCTAGCTTTGTAAAGGAGGGCTGCAGCACTGACACTTACAATGTCCCCTTGAAAATAACAGCATCCCCTCCTCTGCAGGCTTTCAGCGTACACAGAAAGACCACAGATGCCTGATTCTTGCAGGCAAGCAGGGTATGCAAATGTACGAGGCTCCTTAATTTTGCTACCAACTGGTGGTCTCGCCAATGCCCATGAGGCAAGATACATTTATTAGCAGCCTGCCTGCTGCCAAAGCTTAACAGAAGCTAAAGAGGAACATGCTTACGCACGCTTGCAAAATTTCATCAAAATGGATGTTTCAGAGCTAATGTTAGACCCTCCTGAACCTGCGAGGTTTAACATGCAGCCAGTACGGGCACCAGCACAGGGCAGAACTGCCCTCAGGAGGTGGCAGCAGCAGTGGAGCTGAATAGTCCCCCACCCTGGAGTTAAGGGCTCAGCTGAGAGCTTTCCTCCCAGCTGCCCGTGAGGCACATGACCTAAGCAACTGCCAACTCTCCCTGCTCAACAGTCCCTAGAAGAGTTTTGAAACCAAAATCCTGAACTTTGATATCTGGACAACACAAATCCTATTGGTTGTCTAAGCATTTGCAAGAGCTCTATGTGAAACGCACACACACACACACACACACATATATATAAAAATCTTTAAAACAAGAAAAATCCTAAGCTTCCTTGAAGCCTTTTCAAAATAGACATAAATCAATAAACAACCAACCCATTTTCTGTTTTTTCATCCAGTGAACTGACCAACACCTTGTCCACTTATTTGTAGTAAAAACAAACAACCCAACAAACAACTAGAATTGTACAGAACAGGAAGCCCCAAAACCCAGAAGCACCAGGCTGAAGAACTGTTTGTGAGAACAGATCAGGAATTTGCAAGTCATCTTCTTACAAGATCACAAACATTTACATATTAAGCACACTGAATTAAACTACAAAAATACACATTCCCTAAAGCAGACATAGAGGCAATCACTCCCTGCCAGCAGAATCGAGCACGTTAACCACACAACGAAAACAGACCAAAAAAATGAAACCAGCAACAAGTTCAAATTAAAAAGAGACCTGATTCAGCCAGCATGCAAAGCAGGACTTTTAGAAACAATACAAAATGAAATCAAAGGTACAGCTACATTAGACATAAGCTCGTAACAACTACAAGAAAAACACAGCAAGGTCACACCAGTACGAGTGTTACAAACACTCCAAAACAACATATAACGTTAGCATTTCTGCAAACTGTGAAACTCAGCAAGGGAAAAAAAAAACACCCTGCATGGCAAAACAAGTAAACGGGGCAGAACAAGCTCTTGCTGACATGTGACAACACTGTATAAAGTACTTTAAAAGATCAGAATCTAGCTCAAATTCCTCAGCCACCCACACAAAACCAAAAGCAGAGAAGAGATCTCCAAGCCTCCCATCATAATCTTTCTCAGCTCTAGTTGCTCAATTCAAGTTCAGTGGGAGGAAAAACAAGGTGGACCATTACTTCTTTTTTTTTTTTCTGTCCTCCACCAAGTCTTCTGGAAATCAAAATAGGAAAATAGGAATAACAATGAGAGCCCTTGCTTGGTAGAGAAACTCTTATGGCACTGGAGTGAAACCTCAGCTCTCAGCACACATTAACAGGTTTCAATATCAGTTTAGATTTTTCCTGGAAAACGGCTACCATTTTTCCAATTCAGGGAGTTAACTAAAATAGGTGAACTGGCAGGGAGCTACATGTCAGGAGCCTGCATTCAGCCTCAGTGTGAGCCTGGAACACCCCACAATTACCAGGCCATTAAAGAATCAGTGCTCAGAAGTGCTCAGGAGAGTTAACTTGCAGGGTTTCTGTTGTTTTATTTCTTAACCTCTTCGTGAATTTTTAATCTTTTGTGATAGCTCCTTGATTTACCTCATGCTTCACTGCTGCTATCAGCCTGGTTAACACACCATTAACAGAATGACTGCCTGGGTAAAGGAAGATTGTTTCACTGCCCAGGACTGAAGAAATGTGTGTGGGTTTTTTTTCTGACAAGTTTCTAAGCCCATCTACTTTCATTCCATTTGTGAGATGGGAAAATTTGGTCTTCACTCTCCAGTGCTTTGCAAGGATAACTGTGAGGTGTGGGAGAAGCCAGGTGCTCTGCTGCATGACAAAAAGTACCCAGTGTTTCAGGAGGCAGAACCAAGCGCTGCCCAGGGGCTTCTCACTTCAGTCAAGATGACTGACGTGGCCAAGGCCCAGCCAGTGACACCTACCAGGTCACCTCTCCCACTGCTCTCAGCGCAGGTTCAGATTCTTTTACTTCAGAAACTGCACCTCAAACCTCAACATTAGCTGTATAACCAGTGGGCTACACATCTCTTTTCACAAACACCCCTCAAAGCCTGTCTTTTCACAAAGTAATCTTTACCTCTCCAGCTTTAAGAAGACCAGCAGAAGCATAATAGTTAGCCACGATACAGGCACGCAGCTTATCCATCATCCTTCTTGCTTCAATCAGGCGCTATGAAAAGAAAAGAAGAGGTAACATATAGCAATGAATATATAACAATGAACAGATAACCACTACCCCAATCTCCAGAAGCAAATCACAGGACTTTAACTTTTTTTTTTTTTTAGTAAGAAAACCTTTATACCTGATCTATAACTTCAATTTCATGTTCTTTATTCTTCATCTCGACAGCAAACTGTTCTTTAATAATTGTCTCAATCTTCTGCACAGCAACATCTCGAGCTGCACAAGGCCACATATGAAAAAAAAAGAAGAAATATTTCAATCTCTGATGCTCCACTTGAAAAAAAACGAAGATAAATCATTAACAAGTGAGAAGTGATGTGATAATTTCAACATCAAAAAAAGTCAGGGATAACTTCTCTGCAAAAAAAGTAATTTGTCTTAACAAAAATCACATGCGTCTTTAAAAGCTGGCTTACGTGGAAGGCTATTTTTTTTCTTTTTAGGTCTGAGATGACAAACAACATATGACCAAACTGCTTACTTCTGTCCTACTGAAGCTGTAAACAGTAAAACAAAAAACAAAGAAACAAACGAAAAAATGTTATTGTCAAGTGCAGCTACCACTGCAATTGTGCAGAGTACCCTGGAATGCTATGTACATTTTTGTCTCTCCCTGGCCTAATTCATATCCAGGAAATTTACACTTCATGTAGCAATAATAATGCAAGCCAATATTTTATATGTTTAGCACTGGCATGGAGCACAGCCTGCTCTGGAGTGCCTACAAGCCTTTTATTGGCCACAAAAGGAACTATGCTGCTGAAAGCTGGTGTGCCTCCTACAAAATCCTCTTCCAGGAGGGCTGAATCAGAGCAATCCAAGCAACCTGTTCTTATCGGTTCTAAGGACTTGGAAGAGCAGTTGTACTTCTAGAAGAAAGCCTGAAAAAGGTCCTCCAGCTTGTGTCAGAAGCACAATGACCACACCACAAGGCAGAGGAGAGAAAAACCAGCCTGGGTTCCCTAGAAAAATTTTATGTTGTTTCTCAACAGAACAGGAGGCAACAACACTAAGGCTGTGTTTTGAGCTTCAGAGGAAGCATTTGCTTGACTAAAGGGCATTTATCTATTCAAAGAGGCTTCTAAGATCCTACATGGAAAGAGCAAAGAAATGAAAAGCAAGGCAAAAATTGCTGGTGTGTTCCAGCTATCAGGTAATTACTGTGACAAGGAATTTTACCGTCCGATTGGGTACCTACAATGTGAGTAACATAACCTAGGCTTGCATTTGCAAGAGGGTATCCTACAGGTATTTACTGGTTTCCATATACATATATATACACATACACTATCTAGAACTAGAATTAGTTCAAGCCCACATTAAAACTGAATTATGATAGAATTGGTAGGATAGGATGAGTAATGCAAAATTAAAAACCATCAGAATATAATTTCTCCCCAACCACGAACTTGTACATGAACCACGTACTTGGGAAATTTGCATGTAAGGCTACACTTAAACTAAACTTGAACACAGTAAGGCATGAAACATGCTGCTCAGACAAAGACAACTGCATCTCTTCCCAAGACTGAGGCCGTGCAATACCAGGATTAAGACAATTAAAGCACTTTAGAATTTGTGGTTACATTACAGAGGCTTTTAAGAACGCTTTATTTTCATATTTTGTCCTGCGTAGCATCAACCACAGTCCTCAGTTAAGACTGTTAGCGAAATTTGTATTCTTAAGGTATTCTTGTATGGAAAATGGGGGGATCTTCTAAGAGAGAAAGACAGAAGTCAATTTGGAAGAATCACCTGAATAACAAGTTCCCTTTGGCAAGGACAACGTCCCAAGGCCCTAAGTCTGCTAACCATTAAGATCTTCCAAAGAGTGGCTTCCAAAGCAGGCTACAAACACCTTTACAGTGACACATACACATGACCAGAGCGAGTGGCAGGTTCCAGCCAGCTCCAGCAATGCTCCCCTGCCAACCCCTTAACAGACCCGCCCAGAAAAACTGCAGGTCACCTTCCTCCAACTTGTCCACTTATACAGTGTCCTGCAAAGCATCCCCTGCAAAGCCACTCCCTGTCCCTCTCAAACCAGCAGCTGCAGCATCCTGCTGTCCCTGGATCTTCCCCAGGTCCTACAGCCAGCTGCATTTTTCTCAGCTCCCATTTCACAGAATCACAGAATTGTCTAGGTTGGAAGAGACCTCAAGATCGAGTCCAACCTCTGACCTAACACTAACAAGTCCTCCACTAAACCATATCGCTAAGTTCAACATCTAAACGTCTTTTAAAGACCTCCAGGGATGGTGACTCCACCACTTCCCTGGGCAGCCTGTTCCAATGCCTCACAACCCTTTTGGTAAAGAAGTTCTTCCCGATATCCGACCTAAAACTCCCCTAGTGCAACTTAAGCCCATTCCCCCTCATCCTGTCACCAGGCACGTGGGAGAACAGGCCAACCCCCACCTCGCTACAGCCTCCCTTGAGGTACCTATAGAGAGCAATAAGGTCGCCCCTGAGCCTCCTCTTCTCCAGGCTGAACAAACCCAGCTCCCTCAGCCGCTCCTCCTAGGACTAGTATTTTCTTCACTTCTTCAGCTCCTCCCATTGTTATCCTCTCTCACTGGCCCACTCCCTGTCCCTGGGGCAAGCAGCTCTACCCTCACCTGCCCAAAGTCTGCAACCTGCCCCAGGCACCCAGCCAGGGGGAGGGCTCCCAGGGCAGAGATTTCTGACAGCCCCAGCGCAAACCCACCCAGCAGCTACCTCCATCCCTCCTTCCCTCGCTCTTCCTCTCTTCCACCCTCCCAAGCACCTCTCTCCCTGCCTCACCCCTCACACTGCTGGGAAGGAGCATGTTGCACCCAGAGGAACCAGCACACACGGCCGGGGCCCTGGGGAGCTTGTGCTAACTGCTGACAGGACCAGGGGATGGCCTCAAGCTGTGCCAGGGGAGGTTCAGGTCGAAATGAGGAGACATTTCTGTCAGAAGGAGCAGTCAGGCACTGGGACGGGTTGCCCAGGGAGGTGGTGGAGTCACCGTCCCTGGGGGTGTTCAAGGAGAGGTTGGACGTGGTGCTTGGGGACAGGGTTTGGTGGTGACACTGGTGGTCGGGGGTGGCTGGAGCAGGGGTCTGGGAGCCGTTTCCCGGCCGTGCCAGCTCCCGTGCTCCATGCCCGTGCCGGGCACTGCCTCAGCCGTAGCCCCCTGTGCGCGACGCCCCCCCCAGGTGCCCGCGGCTCCCACCTGAGCGCTCGGCCGCGCGGTGCCGCTTGCTGGGCTGCGCGACGGCGATGTCCTCGTAGTCGGGGTCCTTCTCCGCCACCGCTCTCTTCATCCCGGACATGCTCCCGGCTGCCGCCACGAGGGGAGGGGCGGAGGCGTTACCGGCACCGGGCCAAGGGCTCCCCGCTCCCCGCCGAACCCCCCCTGAGGGGCCGGGGGGGGGGGGGGCGGTGCCCGCTCGGCCCCGTCCCACGTGCGCTGCTCCCCTCCCCTCCCCTCCCCTCCCCTCCCCTCCCCCGCTCACACAAAGCCGCCGCCGCCGCCGCTCCCGCCCCGCTCCCCCCCCTCCCTCTCCCGCTCCTTCCCCCTTTGCCCGCCGCTCACCCGCGCGGCGCCGCCCGGCCCCGGCCCCGGCCCCGGCTCCGGCCCCGCCGCCCGCGCTCAGCGCCGGCCCCGGCCCCGTTCCCGTCCCGCTGCCGCCTGCAGCGCCCCCGCCGCCGCCATGAGCGCAGCGCCGCGCGGCCCCTCAGCGCCGGGGCGGGGCCCGCGCAGGCGGACAGCGGCGGCGGGGCGGGGCCGGGCACAGCCCGCCCGGTTCCCCCCCACACACGGCTCCCTCCCCTCACAGGACAGCGGCAGGAGCCGGGAGCAGCCCAGGTGCAGGGGAACCATCGGTGTGCGAGGCTCCTGCCAAGCCGTGCTGCTCCTTCCCCGGCCACATACCTGCCGTTCCGTCCTCAGTGCCTGCCATTTTTGCCTTCAGAGCCCCTTCGCATCCTTTTGGCTTCCCGGTACCCAGCACCAACTGCCCTGTTACATTTGTCACTTCTCTGCCCCTTGGCAGTCTCTTTGTGTGGGAATCCAACACAAGACCTAAGGAAAACAGGAAGGAATTTCCTCCCTACACCACCAAGCCACCCCCTGGATCTCAGATCTAAAATAAAGCACAGCCAACTATTCAAAAGGCAAATGTTTATTAGGTACATTGAACTTAAAAAAAAAAAAAATACAACACAACTTTCAAAGAATTATGCAAGAAATACATTTAAACGTAACAGGTAAATGTTATTGCGATTGCACTACATGACAAAGTCGCTCTCCTGCTGTCAGCACAACCTGGGGATGTACACGCCGTGACTTGCACCGAGCCGTCTGCGCCGCTTCTCCAGGCATCATCTGTGCTGCACCAGATCGTCCTTGAAGGCGAGATCAGCTCCCAGCAGAGCTTAAACCTTTCCCGTTTCAGTTAATAAAGAAACTGGCAAGGAGAAACACGAACTGCTGTTTTCTTCAGTCAAATCGAAGCATGACTTCAAGTGAAGAGAAAAATATCATCTGGATAAAAGTTCAGGAGGTAAACTTTCTTTCCATGGCCAAGTAGTTCCTATTCATCCAAAGTGCTACAGGTACACCAAAAAGGGAACGACCCGCATAGGTCTAGCATTTACATAGATGAAATTAGTAATAGTATATTACATTCAAGTCTCTTGATTTCGCTTATTGCCGTGCTGCATCATATTACTGCTTTGTATGGTGTATATTGAACAAGACGCTCACAACTGACAAGTCAGCGTGTTCAGAAACATCAGAGAACTGTACATATTAAGGACAGGAAGTCAAAGACTGAACTCCAATCTTGTCACTAAGGAGTGCTGAAAACAGCAAAGAGAAAAAAAAAAACAAATTTCCCTAGATTCAGTCTGCCATAGCACTGCAATAATGAAAGCATTCTAAACAACAGGTTTAACCGTTCTTCTACCAAATGATTTATTTCTTTTAGAAGGACATCAACAGTCTAGACAGTAAGACCGATCCTAATAAACAAGAAGAATAATCCAAACTCTTTTTCACAACAGATAAAAATATAAGTGAATTCAAGGCACAGATAATTTTTCAATATTAACGCGCTATTTTCTTTGGAACTAATGACACAAAGGAAGCCATAATTACATTATCAACACGCTGTACAGAGGGCCTTTTTATATGCCTTACTCAGAACAGTATTATCATAAAACGATCAAGAAACTATTCACACATGGATGTGCACACAAACAGGAGTACAGACTGGAGCATTTCAGTAGAAAAAAGTTCCTGTACAGTTCTTAGTAATTTTATCAGGGCTATATACTTTGAGTAACAAATTTATGCATAGCATTAGTTATGGAGAAGCTGACACAAGGACATGGTGCATCTGGTTTGGGGCCAGGATGAGGCTGCTTATTGTTTTGTGGTAACACTCGCAGCGCTGACATGACCATGATAAACTAAACGACAGTGAGATGGATATTTATTAATGCCATATGAAATCATGGAACTTGTGGAAACTTGTATACTAGATACATAAATAAAAAAATCACTGTTTGGCCCCCAATCAGATTGCAAATCTTTGCATAAAAATCTCATCTGAAAAAGATTCTACTTTATAGAACCTTTATATATCAGATTTTTTAACCAGGCACAATGAAACATTTTATTTGTACTTTCTTGTATTCACAGGTCTACATTCAGACAAAAACATTCACGTTGCCTCACAGTGATCACATCTTAATGCTCTTGAATTGGCTTTTGCCATCTTCAGGCATGGAATAAAAGATATACTTGTCCAGTTAGGCAAGTAGGAGAAATGAACCATTGCATTTCCTGAACATTGCCTCTAGAAGCCCTTGACCAAGTATGCATCTTTATCTGAGTTAGGAGTCTCAATAAATGGTAAATATTTTTATTTTATTATTATTATTATTTTTTTTTTTTTTTTTACCAACTGAGTTTCAGCATCTGTAATTGCAAGCTGAACATCCTAAATGTCTTGGTTCAGCAAACCCAGAAAATGCACAATCCCTTGTTTTCTCTTGCTGTCATCCTCCCCTCAAGATTCTCTGTGATCTCTTTGGAGCTGGAGCAAGTTCACAGCTCTACCTACCCACCACAAGGTGCAGCTCCAGCACACCCCTGTGCCTTGCTTGGGAGGGAAACTGAAAGCGAGTGAGGCTGCTTTCTCTTGTCCTTGGCCATCAAATAAAACAAACACAGAATAAATTGAGCATTCATCTACAATAGGGTGGTAAGCTCAGCTATTTGAGGAAGAAGCTGGAGCAGCCAGCTGTGCCCCTGTTCTCAAGCAAAGTGACCATCAAGCACAGGTAATCAAAGCTTCCTCTGTGAGCCTGTCAAAGTGAGCACCTCCAGTTCCCGCATCAGCGGCCTCTGAGTCTTGCAGTGGTAAAAACCTCATTTATAAAGCTTGAATGAATTATCATAAAGGCCCATATCAGCATCATTTGCATTAAAGATACCCATGAAATGGGCAGCCTTTGATGAGAATTGCATGGGTAATTAATTAAAAACAAACAACTATGGATTCTTGCTGCTATAGCCTGGAAAGCACAGAGCTTAATTGACAAAATGTACATGAGGCCCATACTGTAAAATTAACTGTCTAGCAGTACAAATGGAAGAGATGCCACAAGTTATGCCTTTTTAGGCAGTACTAAGAGGGGAGCCTACAGCTAAGCCAAATGATTATCAGGCAACATTGTATGCTTGACAACTGAGAGACAAAGGGATGCAGTGGCTGTCCAGAAGCAGGTGGCCATGGGCTACGCTACAACACAATACTCAAGCTTTCCATACAGAGCCTTCTCAAAGCCAGGCCACAAGGCAAGATCACCTTTCTTCTCAGTTAACATCATACTGCTAAGAATAGAAGGATGTCTCATGAAGTTTCAAGCAGGAAGTAGTGGATAGCAAAATGGAGAAGGAAAAATTCACTCTGGTTTCTTTTTAAGAGTGAAGCACATAACATTTATCTGTTTAGTGGAGTGAGATACTAGCCAACTCTTGATTTTTGTTCTAGGTGTGACTTTGGAGACACCTGATCCCCTCTTCTTGTGCATGATTAAGCTGAAATTACATCTTAAGCAGGTGGCCCTGCTTTGGTGCCAACCTGTTACAATGCATGATGAAAGTCTTGATTATACCGAAAGATATTCAAAGTTTTCTCTCCTGGCTGAGAGGAAAACAATGAAACATGCAAACAACACAACTTACTGCTCAACCGCAAACTAATCAGCTAGAGAAGTCAGAGTTTTAATCTTTGAATCCATCTACACCTAAATGAAATACATCAGAGAACAGGTGACTCAGGAAAGCAATTTCCTGAATAAAGCATCCTTCTAGGAAAGCAGTACATTTTCATTAAACCAAAGTTGAATTGTTCAATTCTAGTAAATCTAAAAATACTGTTCTAAATAGAGCAGGTTACAAGTGAAAATTACTTACAGATTCAAACCAAAAGACTTGTTTGTTTGTTTTGAGGAAATCATAGTATGAGTAACTGCCCTTTCAGCAATACTCCACGCCTAACTGTTCAGCACTGAGTACAGGTTCAAGAACTGTAGCTGTAGAGGAAAACTTGTTTACATTTCTGCATTTACTGGTTCATTAAACACTTTCATTTTCAAAAATAGGTAGCGGTACATAATTAAGAAATTTCAGTTTATAGCTGTATTTTCAAAACCAGAAAAAGCTGTATTTACATAGTGCAGTATTATAACCAGGTTAAAAGATACCTATACATTAGATGACACTGAATCAAGAATGTTTAAAAACAGTTTAGCATGACAATCAACATCACACATCTTAATACAAACAAGAAGGAAATCAAAGGAAGGGAGAATACTTTTCAAACCGCATCTCTAATGAAGTGCTCCTATCATTTTTTACATTGTCATTTACAACAATAGCACAAACTATACAGTGTTAGTATATAACATCATTAATTGGGCAATTACTATTGCTATTGATGGACCTTATTCACAGGTACTGAAATAACCTTTTCAAAGTAACACTTGGCAAGCAGGCACAAGAAACTTAGAAAAGGATTAAATTTAAGTCTTACGTTACCAAATGGCTTCCTATTCTGGGCATTGTGAATGTGTTCTCAGGGACCCATTTCCTAATCACATCACTGACATGCAGAGATTTTATCAATATTCTTAACATATACAAAGCAGCGTTTGGTATTCAGCCCATAACTGTTATTTTCGTCCTTTCCTGAGGTTACAAGTTAATGCATCACAAAAGTGCAGCTCCTAGTGCTCTTTAAAAGTCATGACCATATGTTACTGAAAATGACGACTCCCAATTTGGCATAGCTTCACTGAGGGTCAGAATTTCCATCTCATGAAGAAATACTCTGGGAAAACAGATGGTGAAGAGAGTCCAGTGGAACAAACGACGTTCCAGAGATGGTGCTTGTTTTCACCCTCCTGAGCAAGCATGTAGACCAGAACCCTGAGGCCAGGGTGCTTCTGCAGGAGCCTTACGTTTTTCTCTGCCCTGGCACTGACCAATTTCACTACTGGCTGCTGTCCTCAGAATTCCTTTGAAACGGAGTTCCTGAGTTTTTTGGTGATTAATAGCAAACTGGTACATAGAAAGTACTATACATTTTGCAACTCTCAAGTGCTATCTCAGTTCTCAAGAATTTGTGCCTCAGTTGCATAACTATACTGGAACTATGAGACAGAGTACACAAATATAAGGAGGACTTTAAAGATTAAAGAAATACCTTTACTACAAAAAAAATCCGGGTTGAAATACAGGCACTTTCTAGGCTTCAAAATTAGCCAAACATGTTTTGTGGGAGTTACCCTCATATGGCTATGTGGTCAGCTCCACAGCTCTTTTTCTAGTGACATAAGGGACCTTTCAAGAATCTCTTCCATCTGTGGCCAAGCAGCTTATAATACAGTAGTCAAATTGAGCTAGAGTGATTGTCTGAAGGAAGGCCAGAAAATACTTGGTGGGTAACTCCACCATCTCTGCAGATGACAGATCTGGAAGACCAATTTGTAAGCTGTAGGGTACAACCTGAGTTCCTACCTCTTCTACCAGGTAATTTATAATGCAATTCAGAAAAGCGGTAGAATTGAGAGTTCTTTCCTTTATTCCTTGAGTAGTTCAGAGATGCTTCACATTGAGCAGAGAACAAACCCAGCAACTTCCAGGCTTTAGTCATATTATTCAGGAAGTTAAAAACCAGGATTCCAAATCTGCTTCACAGATGCATACCTGCACCCCAGTAGTCGCTAGTTTTTCATGTCATGTAGCCTTGTACTTCTGACAAGCATTTAGTAACACTATGAATAAGGTCCATAGTGTTAAGGTATGCAATCAGCACTGTAGTATGTTGCAGTGGCTCACAAAACCACCAAGATGTCACTGTTCTCCTTCAGAGAAAAGCATTTCTCAAGTATTCTAATATTTGTCCTATGTAGCTTAAATCATCCCACCGCCCCCTCCCCCCTTTTTATTTAAATCCCAAATCATGCATGATCTTAAATAAAAGATATTTGGTTAAGCCAAATAATCTGCTTGTAAGAATGCTTTGCATATGTATTGTAATTAGACAAGCTTTTTCTTAACTGTAATTATTACTAGATACTTTGAAAATTTATTTGCTACATATTTTTTCAATTAGCAGAACCTGAAACCTTGTAGGTATTGCTTCTTAGGACACAGGCACAACTGCTTGTGAAGGCACTTTCCCAAAAAGCTTCCAGGATTTTAACTACTTAACACACATAGGGCAACCTCTCTGATCACTAGTACAACATACTCTGGTAACTATACAGATTTGTAGACTAGTTTTAATTTAAATTAACCCCTGCTTTTTTTTTTTTTTTTAAAGGCACAGGATACAATTTTCATGACACTTAGGAAAGGGCATTTTCCCACTTCAGGATTTAAAAACCCGTCTTGCAGCAGACCACTGGATTCAATCCTGCCATTTCCTCCTCCCCCCCAAGAAAAAAAAAATTACAGTTTAAAGCCTTTTTCATTATATCTATGTATCGTCACACAGCCGTGATATGATACTGGCCTGGGCATAGCTGCTACTCCTGTGATAATGCCTGTTGCAGGATCATAGCAAAGAATAGTGTCTGTGGCTTCACCATTTTCTCGTCTTCCACCAAGGATATAGATTTTTCCATTACACACAGACATGCCACAATTCTCCTGTTTCAAAATATACAAGTGAATACATGATTATTGAAAAAAAAAAAAAAAAAAAAACAACAACAAGATCTCAATTCCTGCACGTCTACCCCAGTTGAAGGATAGCATAGTAACTGCCATTTGTAAGCAGACTGTTTTTTATTTCCTTCTAAAAAAAAAAAAAATAAGAGCAGAAAGCTCAGCAGTTGGAGAAAGCAGCAACACAATCCTACAGAAAGGGCTATTTCAGGTCCAAGCCTTCAATTTATGTAGCTCACTCAAGGGATACAGTGGGATACAGCTGAATATCATACTCAGAGATGACCATTTAAATAGGTGAGATAATGAAAGGGGAAAGATAACAAA
Organism: Aythya fuligula; assembly: GCF_009819795.1. Classification (NCBI taxonomy): domain Eukaryota; kingdom Metazoa; phylum Chordata; class Aves; order Anseriformes; family Anatidae; genus Aythya; species Aythya fuligula. Next base: position 12,610,392 of record NC_045567.1, on the reverse strand, counting down.
AGGTTTTCAGAAAAGGGACCACAGCAGGTACTATTGGTGCAAAAAAAAAAAAAAAAGCACCGTGGAGGAGTAACAGATAAAGAGGGATGTAAACAGGGGATAAGATAAAAACATGACTAAGAAAGAATGAGTAAGAGGTGACAACACTATGTCATATTTGAGACAAGAAAGTTAAGAGTTTTATTTTTTCCTTAAAAACAGTAAAACAGAGAACTGAGCAGAAAATATAGAAAAGAGAGGGAAAGAAAAAAAACATCTTTGTCAAGGTAGGAACAGCAGAGGTGATTGGCAGATATTAAAGAACATAGGGAAAACTCAACACACACACACTGTACTACTGAGGGGACACTTTTTTTTTTTTTTTAAGTGTAGCCAAGTATTCCATAAATTGAAGTGATACAGCTCTCACTGCTTAAGTCAGATATTTCATGCTAAATAGTATTTTTTTTCCCACACTGTAAACACATCCTTCAATGCTTTTTGTTGCATTGAAAGGCTTTAATCAACTAAAAGGAAATTACTATTTTCAATCTAAATTAAAAAAAACAACTTGTAATAGAGCTTGACAGAGATCAATTTCTAGACACTTAAATGTTATCCATCATACTGTTATAGTGTCATCCAACAGTAACTGCTCTCAAACAGATAGTGCTGGCTAACTGACATTCAGATGAAATACTACTAGTTTAGAAACTCTCTTCTGGGTGGTTTTGAATTAAATAGATGAAGTAGAATCAGAGATGCAATTTTGCCAGGGCTAAACAAGTCTCTATTCATTTCCTGTCAATATGTTCATGTAAGAAAAAATTACTTTTCAGGCGTCTACAACCTTTCAGTGTTTATTACCTGTCTGCTGAATGTATTCTGTACATGTATCCAGTAGTCTTCAACCGGATCGTAGCAGTATATTGCCTTGGTAAGACCACCAGCAACATAGATCAGATTGTTTAATGACACAGCTGTAATGCACCTTTTCGCAATAGGGATAGTTGCACGGAGCAACCAAGAATTAGTATCGGGATCATAAGACTGAACCTGAAAACAAACAGGCACATGGTATTAGAAGTCTAATTGAAATTATGACATGGAAGACCCACAGAGATTATAATGAGATTCAATAACTCAGCAACAGAATGAAGTCAGTATTAATTTAGGTCCATATATCAATAATGTCTTTATATGCACTATATTTAACACCATTTTCCCAACACTTTGATTTAAACATTCACACAGCTCACTTAATGCGTGAAGCCAGTGACAGTACCCATCACAGAGACCAAGTAATAGCACCCTAATGAGACCAAGTCACAGCATACTAGTTAATGTTTTCTACTACATTTTCATACTGTAATTCCATCCCCCACTCAAACTGATTAAAACAGATCTCAGCACGATGTATTTTTAAACCAGCATTTCCCTTTACTGTGGATAGAAGATACAAACCCAGTTAACCAACCTTGTCAGAGCACGTGTTGTCATCAGGACCACCCCCGATCACAAACAGTTTGCCAACGCAGCTCGTGACTGCTGGAGAGCTCACAGCTTCTTTAAGGGGAGCCACCTCTGTCCATCGATTGGAAAATGAATCGTAACACTCCACGCTGCTGAGGCGGTTTTGCCCATCATATCCTCCAACAACGTATACCTATGCAGAGTGGTGAAAAGTATCATTTCATTATTAGATTAGTTATCACATTTAAATATTCAATTAATGTAATGCTGCAGAAATCCTAATTTGTTATGTTAGTGAAGGGGTACTATTATAAAAAATATGGCCTATCAATTTTTTTATAATAGTTAAAAACTCCCAGGTGAGTTTCCATTCAGTCATACATGGAAGAAACAGACATCCAAAGCGTAGCATTATAATAAAACACAGAAGCTTGCTACTTGAATGGCACTTGGAAGAGAAGGCATTTCTCTGCATTTCACTTGTTAAAGATTACATTCAGCAACAGCAAAAAGTCCACCTGCACATCTTTGCTTTTCTCCTTCTTCACCCCCCTACCTTGCTTACAAAGATATTTGTTCTCAGTTCATAAGCCTCCTTTCTTTCCTGTTGCTTCTCTCATATTTAAGAAGCAGAGTTCGTTATCATGTGTCTACCTTCTTCCCTTCACTTGTTCCATTTCTAAAAAGAAATGTTCCAAGGGGCAACACACACACACACCTTCCCTAAGTTTCATTAATGGATTCAGTTGCTTTTAAAGGCATATATACCTTTAAAATACAGTAAAAATTTCTATCTTCTCGTAGTAAAATATTTAACTTTAGTATAAAATAGTAAATAAAAGAGCACAGAAATGGGTAACAGAAAGCAGTACTGCTTTAAATAACTACATAAACCATTAAACTTTGAAAGCATTTTTGGAATGGACAAATCCTGATATATGTTTGCCTGCAAAGAAGTTGCTTCTTGGAGATCAGACAGTTCAATGAAAAGATCAAAGAACTGTTGACAAGTAACATGATTTTCATATCCATGGATAGCATATGACTGATCAAGAGTACAGTTATTTAAAGCATTATTTTATTTGAAAATATGAAGTTATTTGATAGGGAGTGCAACAAGGTAAAACTAAATATGTACATGTATGTCTTTCTCCACTATTTTCTTATACATGTAGAATATCACAGCTAAAGAAATTATAAATATACTTCTCTTACTTTACCAAGAAGCACAGCCATTTTATGACGCCATCTGCCTTTATTTAAGGAGGCAACTCTGATCCAAATGTTAAGCTGAGAGTTATAAATCCAAACATCCCGACTATTGATTCTTCCGCCTTTAAAAACAAATATGTCAATCTGAATAAATTCATGCTTGAATGAGAACGGTCAACTCCCAACATGCCCCTCCACAGTGTGTAATAAAATTATATCCTGTTTCAGCAATACAGATCTTTATACTTGATTGGAAAAGTCAGTTTCAGTGGATTTAAAAAAAATAAAAAGATACAGTAAGCTATTTTATGAGGAGTGGCTGAAGGAGCTGGGGTTGTTTGGCTTGGAGAAGAGGCAGCCCAGGGAGATCTTACTGTATTTTACAATTACCTGAAACGAAGTTGTAGTGAGGTGTGGATTGAGCTCTTCTCCCAAGCATCAAGTGATAAGCTGAGGGGAAACGGCCTCAAGGGGAGGTTTAGATCAGATATTAGGAGAAACTTCTCTACTGAAAGGGTTGTGCAGCACTGGGATAGGCTGCTCAGGGAAGTGGCTGGTCACCATCCCCGGAGGTCTTCAAGAAACATGTAGATGTAGAACTTAATAGCATGGCTTAGTGGTGGACTTGTCAGCACTAGGTTAAAGGCTGGACTTGATGCTCTAGAGGTTCTTCCCAACCTGAATGATTCTGTGACTTTACTTCTGCGAACCATAACATGCTGATATCATACTAAAATGCATTCAAATCTCAAGAAATAATCTAATGGCTTTTTGCCCAGATTTCCTTCAGTATCACTACCTGGATGAGACACTCCCAACAGTTACCTTAAGGGTTCATGCCTCATGACACATTCTTAGCTGCTACCCTCTATTTGATCCATGCATCCACTTTCTTTGTGGAAGTTTTGCTCAAATGACAAAAGGGAGACAGATTCTTTGGTTAAACTAACATATGGTACTTAATACCTAAATTAGCAGCTGTACCATAATATCTACCCTTCCTAAAAGGCTGAATGAGAGGTGTCTTAAAACATTGCTCATTTTGCCATAAAGGCTGGCATAAATATATCCCCAACTCAGGTGCTAGAAGTCAAAACAGTCAAAATGATTATTCACCTGAAACAAGAATATCATTCCGTAGGGCGCACACTGCATACTCGGACTTGGTAAACTCTGGAAGTTTAGCCAGAGACTTCCACTCTCCTGTTACAGGATCGTAGCACTCGGTATATGGCAGGTTAAAGCCTCCAACTCGTTCACAGCCTCCAACAACAACTATCACCTCTGAATAACCAGTTGATCTAAAAAAGCAAAAACAGAAAACTAAGATGTTAGTTATTTATTAGAACATGAAAGTCAAACAGCACTGTCTACAAAAACTGCTTAAGTAGTAATAACCAGAAAGCTTATTATTTGCTCCTATACCATCCCTCTCCTCTAACCACTCCGCCCCCAAACAATGACAGGTTTTCATTGCTTCCTCTTGTCTCATTATATGAGATGTTAGCACACAGACTTTTTTTTTTGCATACATGGAGTCACACTGCAGAATAGTATAGTAAAGAAATCCCAAAAATTAAAAATACAGGAAGCCCATAGTCTAATAGATTTTGGGTGCATAGAGATATCAGAAAAATGTTCAAGGTCTTAGACAATTAGGTGAGTAATCTGTTGCAGAACTGTAATTATCTCTTCTTCACACTGAAACCAGTCCCCATTCCCATCAAATGTTATGAAATTTATAGCACTTCACATTGTTCAAGTATTACACAATTTGAAACACCTCTAAAATGTTTAGGTTATTTCCTGGAGAAGGAAAACTGAAGGCAGAGTCATCAAAATAAAGAGGAAAGAAAAAAATCCTAGAAACAATGCAGTTTAAAAAAAAGCACCACAAATATAGAAGAATAAGTGTAGTGACAGACTGAGACATTAAGGAATGCTAAAACAAAAATTCAATCCTAAAATGAGCACTAGAACTTGGTGAAAAGTTTAGCATTAGACAGTCTGCAGTACATACAAATAAGCTTTTTAAATTCTGTTTCATGCTCTTTTTCTCCAACTAGCCTGATCCTTCTGCATTATACATATTCCATGTTCACAGTAATAGAAACTCATTGTATTTTAATCCACATTTGGATGTACCAAACATCTTTTACATACAAATCAAATGACGACTCAATTTAATTGTTAAAACCTATAAGTTATTAGCATTTCTCAAAATCTACTCTTTTCAAGTTTTTTTTTTTTTTTTAAAGAATTCTGTGCTGATAGTTATTTCAAGGACTGTCGTCTACTAACCAAGTATAACAATGCAACACTGACTTGATTTTTAGTAAGCCTTTTTGTTGTCCTGTGTTTTCTTTTAACTTTGATCTTTTTAACTTTGATATCCAAATGAATAGAGAACTCATTTGTATCGTTGCTGCAAACTGCAGTCTTCTCTCAAAAAATCTCCTTTTGATTGTATTTGAGATAAATCTCATGATCTGTATCCAAATTTCCTATTATGTGGACTTACACACATGCTAGCTTATAAAACCCAATGACATTTTCCCCATTTTGAAGCATCAAGAACAAAACTAGCTCTTACTTTCCTTGTCACCACACATCACAAGATACATTTCACTTTCTTCTCCAAATATTTTACATAAAAACAATAAATGAAAATGCACTATAAGATTATGCAGTGGAGATCTGTAACAGAGGAAGCACACTTACGCACCTGAACTAGTCAGAAGAAACACTCTCTTCAGCTGCTCAGCTTTGAAGCGACACAGGTTCCTGGTTTCTATGTATTTACTGTTATTGTTTTTAAGAGGAACGACTCTGAAAAGAATCTCTCAAAGATTAAGGGAGGGGAACTTTCTGTGCCAGCAAAGCATTACCCAGAAAAAGAAAAGAGCTTTCTCAAGAGCAAGATATTTGTCTCAATTTGCCTAGAGGCAAGCCCAAACATATCAACTAACTGCACATACAGAAGATGTTTGTTCGTTGATTGCTTTTTAGACTAGAACCAAGGCTTTGACTTAATGAAAAGCTTACTGTGCTGGACTAGCAATCTTTATTTTAAAATTAAATGAAAAAACCTGGATTGGATAGGGCTCTTTATGAATTGCAATGAGAGTTTTGCTCTTTAAAGGAAATATTAGTTCAGTAGAATATTTTAAATCCACAGAAATAGTGTTTTCTCAAAATTTTATTACCTACATAGCCATATAATTACTTCAGTTAAAAAAAAAGTAAAATTTTTCTCTGTTACTTCTTAAAGGAGCCTTGTACTGCAGAGGTTTTAAAGTTAGATCAAAAGCCCTCTAGCAGGTGACAGAGGACACATCAATTAAAAAAGCAGAAGGGGGGAATACACACAAAGAACATACAGGCAACATCTAATGCCAGAAAAGAACTAATGCTGTAGATGAACACAGACTAGAAGCTGCCATTCCCAGAGAAGACATGATCTCAGCCAGCAGTACAAGAAGCCCTCCTTGTAGCACTCAAAGGTAACAGTGAGAGCAGAGTACCGGAGGTGAGCTAAAACAGGCACTTAGGAGATTCCAGGAGAGACCCTGTGGTTACTTAGAGGTCAGATAATGGAAGAGTGGAAGACAGATAACAGAATATCATAATCCAGGACATTACAAAAAGAGGTTTCCTGTATTTTTGTCTGCTGTATGCAGACTTTTAGCCTAGGTGACAATGCAAACCATCACTGTGTTAGCTGGAATGAAGAACTTTCAGTAATTTGAAGAGATTCCATTCGAAAACACTTTAAGCTCAGGAGATAAGTTACAAGGTTTTTAAGTTACATTTTCTCCTGTTAATTCACTTGTGTAGCAAATGGGATGACAAATGTGCAGTGAAATAAAGTCACCTCCTTGGGAGAAAAAGTAAGGAATTACATTAAAACTTTACTAAAAGCCAAAAAGAATGTGTTGAGATGTATAAAAGTAGTAACACCTAACCTGTTAAAGTGAACATTCACACCATCAGACATCTTTAAAGGAGCTGTGTGATTAAAGAACTCACGGATATGTGAAAATCTGAAGATAATTTGAGCCATGCAGATGTAAAAGCGTGCTTTGTTTTGTATATGGAAAATCATTGTTGCTCACTGCTTCACCTTGGCTTGGAGATTTGCTGTACAGCACAGCCAGCAGGGGACAAGAAAGACTTGAAAGGAGTGAGACAACCTCAAGATGTCACTGTCATTGCATAAATGTAACTGGAAAGAACTTCAGAAAGACCTTGTGTGTTTGTCAACAATGGCTAGTGGCATACAACATTAAAAGAGTGAGCAGATTACCCCGTATTTTAAACTTCTGTTTACTTCAGATTAACTCTTTAGTAGCTTAAAAAAAAAAAGAAAGTTAACCAAGAAATGCAATCTACACTGTTCTCCTAAAAAGAAACATGTAGAACCCACTCTACCCATAATTGCATATATACACATACAAGGAATCACGATTTCTGTAAGTTTCAGTAAAAGCATTGGTTTGGAAGCTTCTGATCCTGCAGTTTCATTTTAGAAAGGGTTCATATATTTAAAAAATATTTAGAGGAAGTCAAGAAAGAAAAAACCTTCCCAGTGTCCTTTCCTCCCTAAAATCACAAGAAACACCCAGAAAAGGTGTGATGAGAACATCAGCAAAGTGGGACCTGGTAACTGTTTTACAACAAGACCTCTTTTTGCTATAGGCAACCAAAACAAATAGGCAACAGAAACAAACGACAAAGAACTATTTCATGAATGTAATATAGAAAAGGGGGAAAAAATCCTGCTGGGAGGCCAGCCAGCTTCTCTTTGTAAATTACTTCTCTCATTCCTGCCTACTCAAATTCAGCAGGACTTATTAAGTCCAGCAGTGAAAACACAGACACCCACCCCAAGATCACCTGCATTAGACAAGGAATTGAATTTACAAATGGGAATGCCATGGTGAGTCTATTCAGAACCCCAGGTACCATGCACTCTGAGAAAGGTTTTGGGTCTAAGCAAAGGTGCTTTGTTGTTTATCAAAGTGAATAATAAACTTACAAACACCACACCAAATACCAGAAGATGCAGCCCTCTCTCCAATTCACAAAACAAGGTCTTTGGTCTAAGCTCTCAGATCACCACAGCTCCCCCCGCAGGTCCAAGCTCAGGGAAGGCTTCTGAGACTTGCCTTCGCCAGTTTCCAAACTGCAGTAAACCAAAAGCCTCGACCCTCCATGGCACTGTACAGCTTTGAAAGCCAGACAGCAGGGCTGCAAGGAGTTTAAGAGGAATTTCTTCTCTCACAGCAGGATTCAAGACTGGAAAGCCACTAATGGGACAAATGGTTTCCAAATGTCTTTTGCCCTATAGGAAGGCCTGTAACACATGCCAAAAAAATTAAGGTTTCCTGCACAGTCACCGCACAGCAACCACGTATGACTAAGAATAAGAATAAACAAAGAGGAGTAACTCCTAACACAATCTAACTGTTTGTCCAGACTAGAGCATTGCATCACCTCAGCACAGCACATGATTTTAAAACTGCAATTTAAATCAGCTGGAGTTAACAAACTGTCATGTCAACTACCAGGCAGAGGTAAAGCTCTTACTGGGAAAGTTCTCTTTGGGGCAGGGGGAGGATCATAGCCACCACTGACCATAAATGCCAGGTATGGTCTTCCTCTTGCAAATTCAGTCACCATTTGCATTTTTGTGACACATTATTAAGGAGCAGTAATACTGGATTATTCAAATGTCATGGAATAAGTATGAAGTATTTCAGGAACTGTTTTGTAATTCTTTAAAAATGAAAGATACGGTTTCTTTATTGTTCAGAACCTGTTGTTCTGTTGTCTACTGCAACTTTTTATACTACTCCATTCGTAAAGCATTCTGCAATGCAACGTGTTCTGTATACATATCCTCATCCATATCCTTTTTGGCACACTGTGCACTTAACTGTTATAAAAAGAAAGAAGGTTGGGAAATGGAATTGTTTACTTGCTACAGCATAGTAAGCTGTTTTCAAGATGTTACCACTGTATGAAATAAGATGTCAGCCAGCAAACATTAACCTTCAGAAAATATTTTACTTACAAGGTCAAATAGCTGAACTTACCCAAGTGGTCATTTACTCCATAGCAACGGAACGATCTATGCAAAAAACCTCCTTTATTTCTATTTTGTAGACATGTGTGGGCTTCATGTGTTGTGGGGAAGTACACAGGTGTAACTGTAGTGCTCCAGAACAGAGAATAAAATTGTCTGAAAAATATTTTTGTTCTGGGAGTGTATACCAAACATCTGTACATCAAACCTTCTCCTCCTATTACAGGAAGAAGTCAAAAAAATTATTTCCTCACCTGCGTGGCCTAGTCCTGGGAGACATCATCTCATTTCCAAGGATATGGTACCGCCGGGCTTCGTGCAGCAGCTGATAGCACTCTGGGGAGTTCTGAATCAGCTGGTCCACCTCTACAGTCTGAACAAAGTAGTTTGGGTGTAGTAGTGGGAGCCTGACATGTGTCAGCAGCTCATGCAACACTGGTCTTCGCAACTCAACTGCCCGGTACACCCAGCGCATGACAGCCTCAAACACCATCTCTTCCTTAGTGATCACCAGTTCATCACTGCAAATGTAATCAATAAGCTCATCTTTCCCCAGCTCAAGGAACTCTTCATGCTGGGACACGTCTTCAAATGTCTGCAGCGCGAAGTTCCTGCACTTGGTGAACAGTGTCTTGAGCGAGTGCGTATCGGCAAAGCGCTGGATTCCCAGGCAGTTACAGGGATCCAGCTGCTCCTCCAGGAACTTGGCACAGGCATCACGTAAAACACTAATCTGAAAGAGGCTGGATGTTTCAAAGAGATACTGCACGTTCTCTGTGGTGATTTTCACCTTGCCAGTGTACACATACTGCAGAAAGCAATCCATGGCTTCGGCTAAAATGCCGTTGATCTCCACCAACATCTCTCTGCTTTCTCTATGATCGTTGCAAAACATCGCTCTGAAGTAGCTGCTGCAGGCTGAGAGAACTGCTCGATGGCAGGGAAACTCCCGTCCTTCCACACAGATAATGACATCTGTGAACAACCGGCTGTCTCGGAATTCATTGAAGATCTGGAGAATGCTTTCAGCATGCGATGATCCCGAGGAGAAGTCAAAAAACTCAGGGCCTGACAACGATTTTGGGTCCATTTCAAAAACTTTCCGCTTGGTTGCAGGGGAATCTCGTATCCCACTATCCTCTCTATTCAGTCTGCGTCCCAATATTAGTACCATTGTTACATTAGTTGGCTATAGAGTCATTGAGAAAAGTTGTCTGAGTTTCTCCTTTGCAGTGCTACGGTCTGAAAAATTAAAACACTTCAGTATTCAGTTCGGTATATTCTACATCACAATAATTAGACAAGACACTTGTTTGGTCACTCTAATAATTGGCACAAGTTTTGACCTTTTCTAGAGGTGACAGAGTATTACAGGGCAAATGACCTTGTGCAGGGCAATGCAGCATCATCTGTTTTGTGTTAAATACACACCATACCCTATGCAGTGTACGTATATTACGCACAGGCATTATTGATGACAAATTCTGTCTGTCCCAGCACCGCAGGCATTGCCTTAGCATTCAAGATAAATAAAGTGAGGCCTCAGCTCTGGCAAATCACTTTACTGACAGAAACCAAGGGCCTTCCTGGATAAAGACTCAGAGCTTGGGCTTTTCTCATTCTTTCAGTGTAATCCTCATTTCAGCTGGAGCCTCCACTTAACACTATCAAAAGGTGAAAAAAAGAAGAATGAAATTTGCAACATAAAAATTCAGTTGAGATAATAATGAAAATAAAGGAGTGATTTATGTTGATCATAACACAGCTTTATGACACTAGTGTTTAACAACTTTCAGTTACCTCAATGAACAACTTGGACTGTAAGAACTGTTTTTACGTTTTTATTCCCTACACCTAGAAGTCAGTTCACTGATAAGATTTAATCAATTATGAGTGTAAACCACTAATGTGCAAAACAGAATGGAGAAAGGATTAAATTTACTTGCATAAATAAATACTGAAACTTGGCACCAAAGGGAATTTACTGAGTAAAGGCAGATTTTCTGTTTTCCAAAGTACAACTAGCAAAAAATTACTAGCAACATTTCTGCTCACCTTCCAGTTTCAAGAACATGGTGTACAACTTCCCCCAGCACACAAACACACAGTAATACTATCAGAGCACTGAAGTTGCAAAAATACTGTGTTAGTAAATGCCAAATCTCAAGTTTTCAGATAAAGAAAATGCAGCTGATTCTGCAGATACTGCATATTAGACGGAACATGATCAACCAATCAAGCAGCAACAGGGCTCTTTGCCTCTCCTGAACTTTAAAATGAACTCGATGACTGCCCACCAAAATATACTGAGGCAGCAAGAAGCTGGGCAGAACGCCCACATGGGGCTGACACAGATGCCACTCCAAACGCACTTCCAAGTCTAGAAAGACATATGCTGAATTATTTTAAAACTTACAGAAGTATTTATTCCCTAAATAATCCAAGAGGTTATGTTCAGTTTCCCTCATTCCCCACTTACAGCCAGTAAACATTAGCACCTAACTAATTTTCATTTCCTGACATGCCAGTGTCTTTCAGAGCTGCAATTACCCAATCCAAATCTGGCTGCACCATCGCTTAATATAGAATACCCAAAAAAAGAAGGCATTGTTCCTTAAAAAACAAACAAAAAAACCCACAGCACCTTTAAAAGATACTGTCTTTATAAAGACCAAGAATACATGCTATACATCTACTTGTTGAGAAAAGATGTTTCTGAATTCTCATTTTCCATAAAGAATTCCTCACACATATTTACGCAGCAGATTCTTGGTACGACTCATTTATTCTACAAAATACTTCCTTTAACTTGAATTAAAATGAGATCAAGTGTCACTTCACTGTCTGAAAAACACTGTTGTGATGAGCATATCTAGTAAGATCTCTGAGGCAATCAGTTAACAAGGCATAATTCCACAGCCTGATCTGCAACAGATACTCTATCCAAGATATTTCACAACTGTTCTACCCCATAATGACGCAGGCCACATAAAAACCGAGAACAACAACCACCACTGCTGCAGCCACCCTCTCAACGGCTCTGTTGTTAACACCCTAACCCTTACACAGGGCTCAATCTGCAGTTAACTCCACGCTACTCAGAGTGAGAAAGAGGGCAGAAACAAAGCACCAGCAGTAGAAAAGGGAAACAGACCTATGAAAACAAACACTAAAGGCTTGATTCTGGTGTCACAGTTTTAAGCCAGAATTTCACTGAAGTTAATGGAGCTTTTCCAAAGCAAAGCTAGCCTGGAATCGGAAACAAGACACTGGCATATTGCATGAGAGGGGGAAAAAAACATGTTCAAAAATCAATTATGTGAGCAGTTAAAAGTCTTAAAAGAACTGTATAACGCAATCACTACAAACAGAAATAAAGCCTCTGGGTAAAGACTGCTCACTGGAAGAAGCAACATCACCTTTATGCTGGGAACTTGGAATAAGACGAAATTGGTCAGCAAATGATGGTGGTTCTGTTTGTTTTTAAATGCCATAATGGGTTAAAGAGATGAGAGACCAAAAAATCCATAGAGCAAAAATTAAGCCGGGGATAAATACCACATCATCATGGATAAGAGACCAGAATGGAAGAGTTATATTCCACTACAGAAAGGACTGGTTTTGAATATACTAGGATTCGATTTCTACCCAGTTAATTACTTCTGTTGGTTTGCTTAAACTAAGTAATTATGTAAGACTATAACACTACCACATGTTCAGCTCCATCAGACATGCCTACAGTTCAGTTTTCTTGCAAATCTTGCTCTGGCAGTCTTAAAATGCCACTACTTCCAGCTGCCTGCCCCATCTTTCAGTCTCATAGCTGGCAGAGAAGAGGGGAATGCCTGATGCTGAGCTGTCTGACACACAAAGGGGGACAAAAGACATACCTGGCTGCATCTTCAGTGTATACAAAGGTGCACATGCCTGCAGACTCTGCATTAGAAAGCATTTTTTGGGTAACTTTCATAGTGAGATCTCTACAGTAAGTTTAGACAAAGCAGAAAAAAATCCCTAAAGGCAACTATTGGAAATTATTACAAGATATATTAAAAAACACAGAATGCATTGGGCTGCTTATCTGAGTAAGGGGCACCAAAAAAGAACCTTAAACAAATCAATGCTATCTATTCAAAAGAAATGGAAAGGAAAAAATAATTACACTTACATCAACAGGTTTTAAAAATGCTTTAACGACATGGCTCTTACATGAATATTACCTGCACACACATCTCTAGACTAAGCTGGGTTTACTGAAGATAAAGTTCTTCTACTTCCTTAAGGTCTACCTTGTTTGTGGGCTTATCTACAGAAGAGGTTCCTCAGAAATAACCTCAGGGTAGCTGTCATTCAGAGGTCAGTAAACCAGGTACACACAATGTTTGCCCTGACACCTTGTATCAGTAAACTGTTCCTGTACAAATTACTTTGTTACTCTGAACTCATCCTGCCCCCACAGCAACACCCCCATGTTTTTTTATCCCTCCCCTTTCCTCCACAGCTCTGTCAACAGCTAACCACGTGCTGGCTGATTCGGTTTTGCTTTTTATCGCAGAGCCAATTGGGCTCACAAGCAGAACTGACGGAGAGAAACAGGAGAAGTGTGCAGCCCACACAGAGGCGAGGCTGCTGACAAACAGCTCGTCAGCAGGCGTGCCTGAGCTCTCCCTCAAAGCTCGCCCTAAGGGTGCAGTTTCAGAGTACCTGAAGCTGAGCCTCTGCTGCTGCCAGGGGAGGTGGCTTCCACCACAGTGCTGGCACCCGCTGTTCTCTCAGGTCAACGCTGGTGCTTGTGTGGCATGGCAGGACCGGCAACCATCTGTTTGGGGAGAAAAAGGAGGTATTGGGTACACGTGGCTGCCCCAGGGAAGGGCAAGGACTGTCCCCAGGCCCCAGCACTGCCACAGAACATCACGCCTGCTGCTACCTGGCACGGTATTTTTAACAGCTCCCCTGAGGTAACACAACTGAAGTCAGAAAATGAAGTTTTCTCCCCTCTCCATCCCAAATCCCAGTAACTCCAGTGCAGCTCTGGCTAACAGCTTCAAACAGCTCGACCTGCACGCGTGCCTCGTCTCAGGTGTACGGACACCACGGACACCAGTCAGGGACTGTTATCCACTGCAACACGCTGCTAAACCCACATGTGCTGAAAGTTCTTAAAAAAAAAAAAAAAAAAAAAAAAAGACAGAAAAAAGCATAAGCTTTCCCTCCAGTAAACACAGCATTTCTTTTTCCTTCTCTGTGATGTATATAAAGAAAGACACTGGTTTTACGGGACTCATTTTTTACCATTATTTATTGTTTTGCAGGAGAAATTTAGTGCTTGGATGACACTCAAGTCTTCTACTACAATGTAAGTCACTACTATGGGTAAAAAAATATTCCGAATGCCGAGATTCAGTAATAAACAAGGTCATGACACATAAAAAGCTTAAGTGTCCTCAAAAATCATCAGGCAAAAACAGGAACTGATTTGGACATGAGACTATGATTAATTAAGTCCAAAAAAGCCACAAGCACAGGAAAAAAAAAAAAAAAAAAAAAAAAAAAAAAAAGGCAAGAAAGTCAGAACACCTTTATCAGGTGCAGATTTTAGGTAAGTTTTTGGTAAATGAGCGGGGTAAACGAGGGGCAGGCCACCACCATCCCCGCTCCCTCACGGGCGGCGCCGACCCGAGCACAAAATGGCGGCGCCCCCCCCCCCCCCCCCCCACAGGCGCATGCGCGCCGCCGCCGCCCGCTCCCCTCGCCCCCAGCCGCCGCGCGCACGCGCGCCCTCCAGCTCACCTTCACCCCGGGCCGCCCCAGCGACGGCCCCCCCGCGCCCCGACCAATCCGCGCCCAGCTCCGCGCCGCGGCCCCGCCTCCCCCCGCCCGCCCGACCAATCAGCGCCCGCGGGGGCTCCCCCCCCCTCCCCGCCGTCCGGGGGGCGCGGGGAGGCGGCAGCGGCGGAACGGCCGCGGGCACCGGGGGGCACCGGGGGGGGGTCCGGGAGCGCCCGGCCCCGCTCTCCGCCGCCCGGGCCCCGCGTGGGGGCCGAGACATCCCCCCCAACACACATACACACGGCATCCGGCACGGCACCGTCTCTCCGCCGCCGTGACGCCGTGCCACCGCCGCCCCGTGCCTAACGGGCCGCGCCGCGCCGCCCCCCGTCCGCCCCCGCCTCAGCGCAGCGCAGCGCCCGGTGCCCACCCCGCAGCTACCGGGAGCCCGGCGCTGCCAGCTGCCAACCGCCCCGCACTCACAGCCGAGCAGGGGCTTCGCCGGGCCGCGCCCCGCGGTGCTGCTGCCGGTGCCGGTGTTGCCGCGAGGCTCGGAGCCGGGCGCTCGGTGCGGTGCAGGTGCGGTGCAGGTGCGGTGCAGGAGCGGAGCGGAGCCGTGCGGGCCTCTCCCCGCGGCCGCCGCCGGTCGTGCTGCCAGCGCCGCTCAAAACAAAGGGGCTGGCGGGGCACGTGACCGGCGGGCGGCACCACGTGACCCGCGGGCGGCTCTGGGAGTTGTAGTCCCGTGAGGGTGGGGGGGCACTGCACGGCCCCGGCCCCGGCCCCGCAAAGCCCTGTGCTGGGCTCCCCCCGGGCACCCCCCGAGCACCCCTGGTACACACCAAGCACCAAGCAGGGGCCCTGCCCGAGCCCCAGCCCTGCCCGACCCGTATTTCACGCTCCCCAATGGCAAAGCCCCTCGCCCCCCTCCCGGGCACCGCACAGCGCCCAGGGTGGTGTGAGGGCGGGGGGCTGCAGGCAGGGAAGCCGGACCCCGTGCCACCGCTTCAAGGGCAGGTCGCAGCCTGTCCCGCAGCCCGAGCGCACTTCATAGCCAAACTATTTGGACAGCGGCCCGCGCTCCGGCACAGGCCGATGGAACATGCCTGGGAGTATGGAAATTTATTTTTGCTCTGCCCTTTAGCATAAGCAAACTCGCAAGTCCGCGGCACGGAGTAAGAAAGCGAGGGCAGGGACGTGCATGCTTAAATTAAGTTCATTACCGGGCACTAAATGAGCCTTATGCAACCCTGCGGAGCCAATGCCGGCAGGTAACGCTGCGTTTGGCTTCCTAGAAGGACGCCCTCTCCGTACTGCCACTTCTGGCTGAGGGAAAGGAAGAAATGTGGCATCTGTTAGGTGCCACCTTCTTCGCTCTCCTGAATTCTGGGCATCAATCACAAGCACAATGTACCTTTACCACAGGCCAGCCCTGCCAGTTCCTGCCTTCACCCTCCACCAGGAGTGCACGCCGTGTTGTGTCTTTGTGTTGCCTGACAGAGCTCCTCCACTGGGGAAATCACCTGGAGGAGCAGAACGTACTTGGGGTTCCCGGGTTGATCCGCACTGGAGCAAACCAGCCTCAGATTTTCATAGGCTGCATAAGCTCCGCTTTTCCCCCTAGTTGGGCAAATTGGAGCTTTGCAAAGCAGAATTAAAATCCCTAATTAAGAAGCTAAGTTTCTGAAAATAGACTGAAGATATCAATTGATTCTGGCATGTAAATCGTTTTCACTAAGATCTTTAAAAATAATGAAGCCTTCAACCATTTTCTGGCTGCGCTAAAGCTCAGAACTGCTTAGCACGTTTAATTATAGCTGAGACAGTTCAGTCAATTTTTTCATTTGCTGCAAGAACGACCCCAAACTAAACAGCAAACAAAATCAACAGACAGTTCACCTTGTTTAGTACATTTGCATTACAATAACTTTTTTCACATACTGAGGATAGAGAAATTAGTAACCTGAAGCGTTACTTATTACAAAGATATTAAGTCCAAAAAGTACATGGACTAAGAAGAATATTTTTACCTCACAGAACTTTTTACCTGATACATCCTTTTGTCTGCCCTAGTCCTCTGATTCTTTAACTCCTGGGGTTGTTACGACTGTGTACAGATCACTTCAGAAAACAGAAGAGGGATTAAAGGATGAGTCGTGGGAAGGAAAAAAAAAAGATATCAGTGAGTCAGCTTGAAGGAGCTATCTGCAGGGAGTGTGTTTACTCCAATCAAAGCTGCACGTGGCAAAAATACCTTGTGTGAAGAGGGTAAATGGGGCATTTAAAATGAAAATATTAATTAAAAATGCTCATTGAGCAATCAATTGTTTCATAATGTGCACATGTATGCATGCAGTCACATCCAGGCACTTCCAGTTCTGAAAGCCAACGTCACCGAAATTAGGGATAGCTGAGTTGCTATGACATCCTATTGGTCTTCATTCCTCTGCTAGCAGGGGCATTGGTTGTTGTTTTTCAAGCTGCGCTGAGCATTTCTCTCAAAATAAGCAGTTGTGTGCTGCGTGAGAAGATGAAGCCAATTATTAAAGATTACTCATTTCTATAAAGCTTTGTTAATACTTTTTTAACAATGTAAATGACTTGTAAAGCATTTAGGCCAATATTTTCAGAGGAGGTCAGGGATTTTGGAGATTTTGAGGTATCTACAGCTGGCCATTGGAAAGCTCTACACTAAAATTAGAAGCCTACTTGCACATTCTGGCACGCATCCAGTGCTGTTCATGTGTTTTTCTGGCGGTGTTGTATTTGAATACCACCGCCGTCAGGCACTTTTCACACACATTTCAACAATGCAGTCAGTGCGCCACCTAAACGGGTCAGTGCATTCCTCCGGATGAAGACGTTAACTATTTTAAGAAGTCCTGTGCCAGTATGGTCCTGAGAATTTTCCTCTGTTGTGGGGAGCGTCTGAACTCCTTATCAGGCTTTTCTAAAATTTAGCGAACCCCAATGGTCCTCAGGTAGTTTGTACACACAGAAAACAAAACCCAAGGACAATCCATGGTTTCTTTTAGTAGCTATTGACTGCTAATGGACACCTACCCTAAACAGTTCAAGGAAGGTCTCTGAGCTGAAGGAAGGAAGAGATGAAGGCGAGCCGTAGCCACCACAAGCTGAGTGCAGGAAGCTGGAGGAGAACATGCAGTGAGGTGACAACTGAACACCAAACCCCTTGCACTGATTGCTCAGCAGGGAGAACAGAGAGCAACAGAGACCACCTGGTAAGTGAGCAGCACTGAAAAGCCTCAGTGCAACACAGGGATTGCATCAGAGCAAGAAGAGAGTGAGAAGAGACAGAGTTGAAGGTAGAGAACGCAGGCAGGTAATGACTGACCCTGCCTAAGCAAAGGCAGGAATGTCCCGAAGAGCTGTGCAACACAACGAAGTGAACACCTCTCAGCTCCAGGAAGAATAGCTTCTCGTGTTGCTAGTAGTTTTAGTGGACAGAAAGCTTTGAAACGAAAGGTGTGTGAAGTGACGACATCCCTGTACGTCCTGACGCAAGCTGGCACAAAACCTAAAAGTAGCAACAGCAGCCATTCAGCAAGATTACAGGCAGTCAGCACTGAGCAAAAGGAAAGGTGACATTAACAGCAATTTGTGAGCAAAAGAGTGAGTTCAGTAACTGTTGAGGAATTTACTTTTTGAGTATGCCAGGAAAAAGGGCTGACTAAGTTGCAGTATGTGAAAATGAAGGAAACAGCATTGAAAGAGAGGCTGGATTTTGATGAGGATAAGGGGACAGCAGTCTCTTCCTGTGATAAAAGTCCTCTCAAAGGAGTACAGGGAATACAACAAACCTTGCTAAATTCTTTCCTTTGACTGTGAATAGCCTTTAACCATCATCCTGCCCAAATCTCTGTGGATTCCATAGGTCCCACTGACTGCTGTGGATAACCAGCAGGTACCTGCATTTCTGTGTGGAAGGAGGCTTTCCAGGACTGCTCACTGTCAGCCTCTCCTCCCATCACCTGTTTAAGACAGCAGCTGCACCAGGTAACACCATCTCATGCCAAATTGGCAGGATGAGCGCAGGCCGTGTCCCAAGGAGCAGAATGGGACATCCTCCATGGCCACATGCAGCACTCAGGGCTGGGGCTGGGGTGCAGTCCCACCACCCACATGCTCAGCAGCTGAATGCAGCAGAGAAGGGCCAACAGGCAGCACATACTGCAATGAAGGACGAGAGCCACTTGGCAAAACATCGGCGACGCATTTACCAGTTCAGCCCTGCCATCAGCACTGCGCATCCCCCTCTGCATGCCAGTCCTCACTGGGCAGCCCAGGCTCCAAGCCCATGCAAATCCTGCTCTTCCTGCTCATCCCAGCAGCCTTTCGCCACTGCACAAGCCTCAAAACAAGGTCCATGGGAATAGTCCTCCCATGCAGAGAGGAAGTGTCTACTTTTCCACCCAGTATCTCCCATCTCCCAAGCATGGGAGAAGACTGGGAGTGGAATTCCAAAGCTGAAAAGAACGAGTGTTGCATCACCGCTGCTATAAACACAGAACTATTTCCTTTTTATGGCCCTTACAGTACCAAGAGAACATGAAAACAGTGCCTAACCCAGCGAGAGAGGGACAGGATCTGCCGCTGTTTGTCTGGATCTTCTCTTCAGGGAGAAAAAAGAGGCAGAGAAACAAAAGTTGTTTGAGCTCTCATAGCCACACAGGCGAAGACTTGAAGGGAGCTGCTCTTGCAGAATGGCAGAGAGCTGACACCCGCAGTCACTGGCCTAGCACAAGATTGAGCGAGGTACCTGCAAAAACAGTTCCCTGAGCAGCAGAGAAAATGTTCCCACCCAGCCCCGTAACCACAAGCCCAACCACAGCTCCTTCATGTTCGCATTAAGGGCAATAGCATTTTTTCACTGATTCCTACACCACAAGCCTTCCCTTTATGCCACACTGTGGCAGAGCACTGCACAGCTCCAGCTCTGCCCTTCAGCCACACTTAATAGCTCTCTCCTCAAACCATCTGCCAATGCTGGGACCAATTAATAGGCACGAGCATTGCACCTCTTCATCTATAAGACCTTCAGGCATTTCTCAAGTTAAATAAATCCTTTCTCCAGTCCAAATGACTGTGAAAAGCTTTGTCTGCCAGCGAAGCAGAATATAAGGTAGGCTTCCTGAAAACAAGACTTCCAACTGATGTGCGCGTGCCACTGCGTCCCCAGTTTGGGAATCTCAGACTTGCAAAGCTACCAGTTGGTAGCATCTCCGGTGCTTGCAGATCCATGCCACCAGCTCCTTCTGGCTCACCTCCGGCAGCAGGGTGAGGCCCATACCCGTTTACCCACTGGTCAGCACGGACCCAGCAGTGGCCACGGGTCCCAAGCTGCCAGCTGCAGGAGCAGCCACCCCATGTGCTGAGCAGGTCCACACAGCGGTGATGCTGGGGCAAACCTCCAGATGGCCTTTGCCACCTTACAGTTTGGGATACGCCTTCACTTTGGTCCTTAACAAGGCCCAAAAGGTAAAGTTAATCCATGAAGAGTTAGTTCTGCAGGTGCTCCGTGATTTTTCCCTCCTCTCTTCGCAGCCATGTGTGCTGACTGGCGCTGCCCCTCCTTTCTACCGCACGCACAGCTGCCTTTTTCTCCATTAACAGCATTGCCATGCCAAGCAGTGTTTCTCCAAGATGAGTGACAGGACTTGACTCTCAAAAGGCAGATACCAGGACAACCGACAAGTTTGTTCTTAAATCCCAGGCTTACTGCCTCCAGCAGAGCAGCACAGAAAAAAGCCCCCTATTCTCCAGAAATTACTGGTGGGACTAACCGACCTGAGTTCCCAGCCCGTGCCCTTTGTCTAAAAGCAGGGGCTGCCCTGGGCATGAGCGGACAGGGAGCGATGTGGAAACAGCTGCTGTGTGGATGCAGCTGCTTTGGAAGGGCACACAAAATCCCTGCCCGGATCAATGCCCCGGTCACCGACTCCTTCATAAACAAGGTTTGGAGACTTGCTCTGAGGCCTAAAATGGGACTGCTCCCAAACCTGAAATAGCTCTAAAGGAAAGAGCTGTGTGCTTCTCTAAGACAGCTCAGCTCTGCTCAAAGTGCTAAGCCAGCCTGCAGCAACTGCTGATCGCTGGTCCTGGACAAAGGTTTGTCTTAGGAAGGCAATAAAGAAGAGGGCAGCCCATGTAATCCCAGGAAAAACACCCTTAATGAAGGTCTGCAGATTCCAGTGCAGTAGCCAAATCAACATACTGTTTTGCCAAGGAAACATTGTGAAATCTGTGGTTTACTCTTTGATCCTAAGCCTTCCCTACGCATCTATTCATAAGCAGTATCATTAGATGGAAACGATCATAAAAATAAGATTGGTCAGGTGGTGAGCTTCTGATAATAAACAGATTCTTTTCTCATGGCATGGCCAGCTATTAGACTTTTCTAGTATACATCAATCCAGTACTGAATCTTGAAGGAACAATGAAATATGTAAAGTACTGCATAGAGTATGACAGGTTTTCTTAGCCTTTTTCATTAACATTTTTATGTATGAGACAGTATTTTGTAATTTTAAAAGGAGAGGAGAAGTGAAACAAGGAACAGGTCATTACTGTAGACAGGAAGCAATAAAAAGGCAAATACATGTCTCATTTCTCTAGATACTTGTTATATTTATGTTATTTTTATATATTTTTCCTAAAATAAACCTATTAATATCAATCCTTTTTTTTTTTTTTTTTCCTCACACTGAAGCACACTGACAAGAGTATGAAATTTTGAAGCTCTTCCGTCTTTCCCTGGGACAGGTATCAAGGAAATGGAAAATGCATAACAAAAATTCTCCATTTTCTTTTTAATGGGAAAACTACATTTTTTTAAAAATCAGTATCAATTGGCAGAAAAATAGTAGTAGCATTTCCAGGGTTAAAATTCTAACATTAGAAGTGACAAACGTTTAAAAGTTACCTGCGTTCTCAAGCCTCTGATGATTTGGTCTCCTCTTTCTCCAATGCCATACCTCCAAAACCCACGCGCAGCCGGGCACACCTCGGCTCCCTCCCCGAAGCTCGGTGCCACTTAACGCAGCCGGCCGGCCGGGCTCCACCTCCTGGCCCTGACAGCAGCCAGCATAAGTATCTGTCATGGTTTCCAAACCAAAGCCTTGCAGCCTGCCCGAGCCGCTGGCCTGGCCTCGTGCAGCTGTCCCAATGCCCTACATTCCAGCGGCTTCCCTGGTGTGTCGCACAGCCCCGGATAGCTCTCGTAGCGTCTCCCGAGGCCCCAGCTCCTGCCAGCCCTCGAGGCCTGCAGCCGCCACGCGACAGGCTCGCTGGGTACGTGGGCCCTGCCAGCCAGCAGCCCGTGAGCTCCCACAGGCACACCTTGCCCCACACTTCTCCTGGCACGGGGGGACTGCTGGTTTGTGCCACACGGGGCCAGGAAATTGGGGTGCTCCTCTCTGGCCGCGCTGCCTGGAATGTGCTGTGCTCCCAGACAGAAGGCTGCGGCTAGTGACCTGGATTAAACCACGATCCGGATTAAACCCAGATCACTCGCACCGGCTTTAAAAACAACTAACAAATGTGCAGGCTGCTAAGTGTAGCACCGTCCAATCCAGCATGCAGGCAGCTGGATGCTCGGATAATTTCCTTTCCTTGTCAGGACATCCTACAACTTCTTCAGCACTTCTGCTTTGTGTGTTTTAGATCACTGTACTTCATGCAGCATCTATATTTGCATAAGGATATTAACAATTCACCTACACTGTTTCTAACTTTAGCTCATTCATAATTCCATTATGTAAAATGCAGTAACAATGTTTGCTACGGGTAATAATTACCTGGTTGTGCATTTCTATAGCAGAATCCCTGCTCAGGCTGCTATTTTTTTTCTGTCAGCTCAGCTACTCTACCGGCAGTCTGGCATCTCAGTTCCCTCACTGGCTGCAGGTAGCTGGGAAGGAATGAAGGGGGCTACAGAGCCCTCCTGTGCATAACTACTGCAGAATTGTCTTGAAAGCTGTCTGATAACACTGCCTGAAGACCAGTTTAACAGACATTGAGATTTCTTGCAAAAGAAATTGCAAAAAAAAAAAAAAATAAAAATAAAATAAAATAAAATAAAATAAAATAATTAACAGTATTTTAAAACTTGCTGAAATGAAACTTCAGCTGCTATAAGAGCGATGCGGAACTAGCTGAGTGCTGTAATTGATATTTTTGAGCTCATGTTCAAGTTCATCAAGCCTTCACCGTTTTTCTCACCATCAAGCTGAAAGTGTAAACCGCAACTGTAAGCTAAACAAAATAGCTCTGGGGTTAAAAAATAACTGGAAACAAGACGAATATATACACTGATTTTGTACAGGACAGCACATGTGGGGGTGCACTAAGTCAAATTGCACTTTGACCAACATTTATATATTTATCTATGGAAAATATGTAAATTTCTGCTTCTTTCAGCAAGTGGCTGCCAGGCAGCTGACTGATTCTGCCCTTCATTATGTCAGAAAATGAGACCCAAGAATTAATTACACAAATTTTGGTTTTCCAGTGAAAAACCCCTGTGTTCCAACAGTAGTAATAGTTGGCAACACCATCCGTATTTTTGGATAATGAGAGAAACTTGTAAGAGGCACCTCATCAGCCAGCAGCGGGAACCACCTTGGACATGGGTCAAAAGAAATGAATTCTGTGAGCTGCTGTGAGCATCACACAAAATGGCAGCTCCCTTTTGTAAGGTGTCCCGCACCCTTCCTCTGTTACTGTCTGTGGCAAAAAATCTCATTTGGCTTCATCACGTTTAGATCTGGCTTCACTTGAACACTGTTTTTTTGCTTTGGGTCCATAAGGGTTTCCAGTCTGCTATCCTTTTAGCCCTGCAGAGAGGTGAACAAAGCAGCGTGAGGCTAGGAAGGACAGGCTGCTTTTCTATGCCCACAGAGCACACAGACCAGCACACTGGCTTTTCCTCTTAAGATCTTCCCAAATAGTAGGTCGAGAGCTTTTACAACCTGAAGAAGAAATCTGTGGTACAAACATTGTGAAGAAGGTAAGGACCACACCGATTCTGGGGCCAGCACTTCTAAGCTTCGGGCAGTCATAAAACCAAAGCAAAATTCAGTCACAGCTCTGGAGCTTTGCTCCTTAGTGTGAACTCCAGTCCAGTGCGAACTCATCAGTTAGGTATGTGAGCACAAAACTGTCTGCGATAGACAAGCCTTAATGAAAAATAAAGCCAGCACTGCTTCAGACTTCAACAAAACCTGAAACTGGGTTTATTTCCCATGCTCTGGGGTCACACCTTCAGCATTTCACCAGGCCACTTCACATACTCTGTGAATGGACTCAAGAACTGCAGTTTCAGCCCAACCGATGTCCTTACCTCATCGACATCAAGCACACGCTGTAGCACAGCCCTCCATGTAACTCACTGTCAGTGGCAGTTTCGTGCATTTCCCAGCCCTTGCTATTCAGAACAGCTTCCCTTCATTTCAAGTGGTGCTGTTGTAATCATGTTTTTATCAAGCCGTGACACGAGTGCCTGAACCATAGCACTTTTTCTTCCTTCCAGGGCTGGGTTTCTTACCTGGGCACTCTGAACACCAGAGCCTGTCTGTAGCAGAAGATGGAGGTGCCCAAGGAATAGGAGATTGAAATGTCACTGAGCACCACAGGCCTCTACTTCTTCTCTAATGGGTACAGTCCCTTGTGACCACTTACAGAGAGCAAAGGTGTAATTTACTTAGAGGGAGAATTATTTGCGCATAAATGGCCATTAACTAATACTACAGAGAAGATGCTTTTAAATTCAAATGGGCAGCATAGCAGCCAGCATTAGACAAGTGACCCAAGCATCTTGTTACTTACATAAACTAAAGCAGGAGGGAGTTCAATGCTGATGACAAAACCTCTTTGTGAGTAATGCCGGCAAAATCTTTTCAAGAGCAATTCAGGACTAAGTTAAGAGCAAATGGGATATTTTCCTCTCTTTTAGTGAGAAACTAACTAGAAGAATCACATTTCTTTCCCTGTTTGCATAAAACAGGGAATGGAAATAATTGCTGCTTTTCTGTTTCAAAGACTAAATTCTTGAGAGTGAAAAGAGGAAGGGCTTTCCTGTTCTCATTAAAAACCTGTAGTAGTGTTAAGGTGTTGAGGAAAGACTATCCTTCTTCCATGGAGAAGGAAAAGACTATTGTGAATGGGGAAGGCTGGCAACAGCACTCATCAGCTCCCATAGCCCACACCTACAGCATTTCTTTTGAGTCTTACCCTCAGCCTCATTCCTAGTCTCCAGTCCTTCCAGTTTCATTTAGGTGCATCTCATCTTGGGCTGTAAGGTCTTAAAATACAGTGTTAAATGGTGTCTCAGCTTGTTCCGCCTGCAGCTTTGGGAGTGACCATACTGCACCCCCAGACCGCAGTTCAGCTTCTTCAAACAGAATAAGCACTTTATTTAATAGTAGTCTTCCTCTACCACTCCCTCAAAAGCCCGTGAGAAGGGGATAAAATATTTCTCAGGCTTTACTGGCCATCTATACATGAGGGTTAAGGACCTCTATAGCCAATAACACAAAGGGGAACAATATGATTAGGACAACAACCAGAGTAGTAAGTCCAAATGAACTGGCATTTTCTGTTTGGCTCTACTGGGACCTCTCCTCTATACAAGGTGATAGCACAGTTTGGTGTCACTCATCCTTAACACAATGCCTGTCCACCACACTGTTCCTAGGAAAACAAAAAATGGAGGCAGCAGTTCTTGCAGAAACATCCCGGTGACATAAAATACAAGGACGGTGTGCTAACTTGGAGCAACTGCACATGCCCAGAGGCAGGGATATGAGAAGGCTCAAAGAGGGGGTTTTGAAATGGAAGGTGATGCTGGTGCAGAAGAGGGAGGACAACTGTGATCAAAACAAAGATGCCAGCTTGCAGTTTATAGAAAATTAGGTCCACAAATTTTGGATGTATATTAAAAAAAAATCACATTTATTTCCTAATAGCTAAAATAAGGATGTTATTTTAAGGTAGTGAGCATTATCCCAATGTATTGGAAATACAAACAAAGAATCCAGCAACTTTCCAGGGTTGATAAGATTATCTCAGGCCTGGGCGATCTTACTTTGCACTGTGCTGGAAAATAGGGCCTGGTTAGATGAACCCTGGCATGTGTGCAGTTCTCATCTCTGCTTCCACAAACAGGAACCACCTCTGCATTAAGCAGTCAGTATTCCCAATGGCTCTGTGCGCCCAGAAGGGTCCTGTGCATTGTAGGCTTTTTCTGTGGTATTTATTGGGCAGCACAGTGGAAGTGATTACAGTGCTGGGACTTCAGATAGGACTCTCCAACTTCCCAAGACTCCTCTCCTGCTCATGTTGGAGGCTCGTATCTTTCAACGGGCAACCTCAGACGAAAGAATGCTCCCTCCCACATCGATTAGGAAGTATGCTAAGATCTGAAGATGCAGCTGCCAATATGTTGCTGGGTGGCATTGAGGCATGTGCCTCTTTCCTCTTGGTCCCTCTCAGGCTTGCTAAGTTCATCAAGTCTCTGTACAGGGACTGTGAGAAGCAAAACACATAGCAAGAATTGTCAGGAAGCTGCTTCTTTGTTTCTGCCTTTGCTTTAAGAGTGTCTCAGCTCCTTGTTGTTGATTCATTCATGGTGAGTGTCCCAGATGTGACTTCTGTCTCTCTTTTTAATCATAGCCCCATGTAGATCCTTACAGAAATGCCTCTTCCCAGGGACTCCCTGAGTCTTTCACTTTCCAAGATGGGAACCAGGATTCCTGGCCAGTCTAGGCAGATACACCTGGCACAGTCCAGCTTTACAGTACTGAAATGCCACAGCGATGAGATGCTGCTTTCAGCAGACAGCTGAATTCTGCCTGGTGTTGGCTGCAGGTCAACATTTAAGCAAAAAGCATGATCAATGGGCAACAGAGAATGCAAAGGTAAGAAGATCAGCACAGGACACAAAGTAGTCTCTGCATATAGCTGGTGAAGCATGTACAAAAACCAGACACATACACACCAGCAGTAATCTGTGATGTTACATCGCTCTGTAAACTTACTATGCAAAAGAAGTCATGAGTATGTTATCTAGCCAGTAATTCCAACCAGTTTTCTCAAGCTGGCATAGAATCAACACAGGTAATTCAATATGTGTAAACCAAAGACAATAGACAAACACCTCAAGAACAGACAAGCCTTCAGCTCTTACCACATTAGGTGGTTCTTTTAGCTAGCAGGTAATTATTTAATGAAAATAGTAGGAGTGCAGCCAGAACAAGTTTCTAAAGGCCAAAAAGAAGCATGTTTTTGGAAGCTGCTACCAAGAAGTAACAACCTGGATTTGCCCCAGGACTAAATAACATGTTGCTGCTGCGGACTTGTGTGATGGAACGGCTCGGGCAAGCAGCTCCCGGATGATGTGTTCTCTTCTACTTGCAAAAACACAACTTCACCTCAGTGCTGCCCTGGTTCTTGTCCAAATACTGAAACAAGCTCCTACGTTTGCAGATTAATCCCTGAGCAAGGGATTCTGTAAACACCAGGCAGCCCTATAAAAACAAACAGAAAAAGGAAGGAGGGGAGGTGCTTGGCAGAAAAACCAACAACAACAGAATTTTAAGGGTTAAAAATAGATCACTTGGTTGGCAACACACAGGAGACAGACTGCAGATAGTGATCAGTGCTAGTACTAGTCAACACTTGCTTAAAGAACCAAGAAGCCTTTCCACAGTGCAGTTAATGAGCAGCATGCTGACAATACCACAGCTATCGACCGACCTATTTACTGCAAGGTTTCCGTTCCCAGTACTCACACCTAACACAATCTTACTGTAACTTTTGCAACTTTTAATGCTTTGTTTAAAGCTTCAGCAACTGGAATCAAGTGATTGCTGCTGAATCTCAGCTTTCACTTAAACTGATAAAGAAAATATGAAGTTTCGCACCCGCAGAGAAAGGCCTGATAAGATGAATTCCCTAAGGTCAAAAGTCATGATGATAAACAATGAGAACCTAACCCAAGACAGGGTTAAAATATTGTGACTTCAAAACCACACCTGTTATTTCTCAGAGGCCTTGTTCACTGCCTTATTGTATTCCCGGATCAGTATTTGGAGGGAAGATGGGAGTAGCTTAAAAAAGGATGCATTCATTACCAGCAGTTAGCACGAAAGGCAGCAGGAACACATTTACATCAGCTGGGAAAGACAAATGCCAAAGCTATGCATTGACTACACAAAATGAAGAAAAACATATTACAAGGAAATAGGGTAAGGCTGGCAGGAGATTTCTCACTTTCCTTCCTCTTGATCACACACAAAAACTGCCTGAATCCAGCCCTCTCTGACTGCTGCTTTCACCTCCCTCTTCTATGCTGAGCTCCCCCTAACACTGTTAGTTCAGCTATACAAACTGGAAGACAAAAGAGGAAACCAAACACACAATTAAAACCTGAGGACAGGCCAAACCAGGATTCCTAGAAGTGAGTATCACAAAGGCAAGGTCTGCTGGCACTCAGGCTAGCAGGGTTAGAGGTTAGCCCTGTATTCCTCTTTGCGGGGGTGATTTTCTAACCCTCTGGTGTGA
Organism: Aythya fuligula; assembly: GCF_009819795.1. Lineage (NCBI taxonomy): Eukaryota > Metazoa > Chordata > Aves > Anseriformes > Anatidae > Aythya > Aythya fuligula. The sequence continues at coordinate 12,582,290 of NC_045567.1, read as the reverse complement.
GAGCTTCCCGAGCTTGCCAAGGGATTTACCCTGTTACTTTCAATAGGCTGTGTGGCTTATTATTTCAGTCAGCTTGTGTTTATGGGTCAGCTTAGTTAGGTGACGTCTGATCCAATTCAGTCTTATGTTGAAGGGAAAACTTGAGCCATGTTCTCATGGGTTAACCCTGGCGCTCCCCTGTGGCATCCCCACAGCCAAGTGCTTGCCCTGCGGTCCCCCCACCACCCACCTTCATCCTGGGGGCTGCGAGTTCAATACAGATGTGACTCCAGCTGCCTCTAGCAGCGGGGACGATGGGGATGAGCACATCCACTGCTCCCTGGGTTCTCCCCTTTAGCTTCCACTGCTACCCAGAACTGGTGGCATGGCACTGGCTGCACAGACCCACGAGAGACATCACTGTGCCTGGCAGCATGGCCTGAAGACCCTCAGCTGGGAGCTTTTTGATACTGCTTCGTGTTCTGCAGAGAGTTACACTGATTTTACCTTAAAGAAGTTATCTGATGTTTGTCAGCTAGCATGTCATGATGGACAGAAACAGCCACCTGGAAGGCTTATCTGAATATGTGACCATATAATAAAACAACAACAACAACAAAATAAAACAAACAGCTCCATGATTAGTTACCACATACCTGGAAAAAATAAATTTCAAATAATACCCTCTTCCCCTCAGCTGCCCAGGCTGCCAGAGGTGACCTGATAGCCATGTGGTGCACCTATCGCTGCAACCAGCCAGCCTGGATAAGAGCAAAGGGCTGGTTTCAGGGTGGGAAGCAGGCCCTCCCTGTCACTTGTAATCTTCTCACATGCAGAGGCATCTTAAGTCCTTTCTAAACACGTTGATACCGCCTGAAATTCACAAAGAAAGAAAGAAAAAAAAAAAGTCTTTGTTTGTGTTAACAGGATGAGAAAGTGCAAGGCTTCCTGTTATGTGTGTGTGACAGCTACAGATAAGCGGAGAGCTCTGGACAGGAAATCCGCCTAACTTCTGCAGTGTGACTCGTCTGAAGCTCAGCGACTCTTTTTAGATCGAAGCCCCAGCAGAATGCGCCGGTGCTGGCCAGAAAATGGGCGACACGCTGGAGAAGAGCTCTGAGGAGCCCGCGCTCGCTTTGGACAATGAGTGTGCTACGAAAATGGGGGACCTGGTGGAAGTCTCGAATGGTGAAAAGGTCAAGTTTGACGATACAGGACTCTCCCTGGTGCTCCAGAACGGCCTGGAGAACCTTCGGCTTGAAAACTCCCTCACAGACGTCATTCTGTGTGTGGACAGCAGGGAATTCTCTTGTCACCGAGTGGTCCTGGCCGCAGCAAGCAATTATTTCAGGTAAGGCATGTTAAGAACCAAACCGAGAAACTTAATTTGTGTCTTACGTTTGAACTGTAGATCTCCAAGGAGGGTAAACTGGGCAGTAAGCTCTGCAGCTTTGAGCAAGTTTGTGGTTCCTGATACCTTTTGGCTCTTTTTAAAGTTAAAGACTTAAAAAAGGCAGGTGTGAAACTGGATTTGCTGGGGTTCTGGTACCAGCACCCAACACGTCTGCTTGAGGAATGTAGAGAAATGAATGGTTGGCAGACAAGTGGAAGATGGTGTTTTAACCAAATATCTGGAACCATAGTCCCCTTATATTATCCTTTTGAGACCCAAACGAAGAGGAATTTTTGTTCAGATTGTATTTTCACTGTGATAGACGTGGTGTTGTAATACTGTGATATCGTTCTGTGGGAAAAATACATGTCACATAAAATCGTTGAGGAAGAAAGAGTTGGAATTTTTCACTTTTCCTAGTGTTACTGAAAATCAGCTGCAATGGAAAATATCAACTTGAAAGCAATTTTACCATTTCACCTCCTTTTCCTGGTCATCCTGAATTATGCATTCTTTCGCTACTACAGCATATCTAAGCAAGAACAAATTTTAGACACACAGAGGGACTTGGTATCAGTTTTAACACAGATTTTCCACTATCGTTTAGACAATCACATTTGCATGGCTGGGATTTTTTTTTTTTTTTTTTTTTACCGCTGAAGTGGTCAGATGACTGAAGAGCTACAGAGGAAACATGCAAAAAAAGAACCTGTGACCACTTGTGACATGAGCAGAAAGCTAATTTTAATGGATTTAGTAAGCTGTGCTGGCACCGCCTGGAAGAACAGTTCTGGTTTTGTCATCTCATAACAGAGATGGTGTCTGTGAATATATGGTGATAGGTGTTATTTCTGCAGATGGACTACAGATATAGTGTGAAAACTATGGATATATGTGAAAATATGCAACTAAAAGCAGAGATGCCCACATATGTCTTACCAGCACTGTATGCAGGAAGGACAGCAGATGCACAGCTTAAAGTAAGAATGACAATTTTACTTTGAAAAATGGCAATTGGAAAAAGGTCTCTTGGAAAGGTGTTGCAATCAGAAGGGACCTCAACAGTTAAAAACAGCCAAGACAGTTTTCTGCTATCTACTGTCAGTCAACTTTGCATTCAGCCCATGGGATGGGCCATCCCATCTCATTGCACTCGCACATGTGTGCAGGGATTGCCCCCCTGGTTGTTAGTGCTTGGTCTGGCTTCCTGGGGAGCTAGGACTCCTTATAGCATGTTGTCTGCCTGTCTGTCAGTGCCTTTTGTCATAAGTCTTCGGGTAACTTTTGACCAAACTTGGCAAAGGGGCAGAAATCTTAAAACTGTGAATTTCCCCCACGTCTGATGGAAATCAGCAGTGAGGTGAGGTGGGATGCTGGGGCTGGGCCCCCGTGGTGCTCAGCTGTGCAACCAGCACTGCATCTGGGCCAGCCACCACTTGGGTGCTTGGAAGTAACCAAGGCACACGCTGCGTTTGCTCAGTCAGATATGGGGTAGCGAAATGCCTGCGAGCAGAGTAATGAGAGAGAATGGAGGACTTGAGGAGGGGAAGCTGAGGTTCCTATGGAGGGGGAAAGGAGGACAGAAGTCTGTAGGGGACTGAACTTCAGTGGTTCTGCGCCTCACAAAGCGGCTTGTTCATTGTGCCATCATTCACCGGGAGCTGCATGGGCTGAAAGAAAGAAACTCTTGAACCACACCATTCCTGTGAGCCCTTACCATGCAATTATAGGGCCTGTAAGAACCATGCACAGGAGCAAAACAAAGGGACCCTGTTTGCCATGGGCTGTCCCCTGCAGCAGTGTATTACACAACCCCCTTCCTGACCGTTGGGTGCCGTAACGTAAGCAATGCATAGCAGCTGATATAAGCACAGTTAAACAAAGTTAACAACTTCTACTTCTTCCTTCAGCACTTCTTGAGAGCAGGTAGGCTAGTATTTCTGACATATCCTGCATCTGTGAACATAAAAGAATTAACTCTCTCACTTCTCCCGTGCGAAGGTACCAAAGCAGAGAAGAGCAGCCCCAGCTGGCCACGGTGGAGTAGGTGCTCTTCCCTCCTGCATCACCCAAGGCAGTGGGAGAACAGGGCTAGGAGAGGCTGGAGCAATATTTTCCAGAGCATCCTCAACCTCCAGCACAGTTGTTTAAAGTCAGATTCATAATTCCAAGCGCAAGCATTCCAGCATGGGTGGATGCTTAAAATGCGCTTCACGAACTGTAACCCTTAATTTATTTCATTGAGATTTCTCCCTTTCTCCCTGTTTTTTTTTTTTTTTTTTTTTTTTTTTGTTAGTTTACCCATTTTTAGGCATCTAAATTTGGCCCTGAGCTCCTCACTTCAGATATGCCTTTCTTAAAATAAACATTGGTTCAAAGGCCTAGCTTAGAATTACACAGGGAACGGGAACCACGGAAACAGACAAAATTGGTAGCCACATCTGAAGGGTTTAGAGCCTTGGAGAAAATAATGACAAACCTCTCCGGGTAAGCACAGGCAAACCAAGAAGACCAGAGGCAGCACGTTTGTCCCCAGAAGCATGGTGTCAGGGTCTTTCCCCCCGTCAGCTCACAGGGTGAAGGTGCTCGCAGGCAGTACTGATGGCTATCCCCAGCTGACAGCTACCAAGCACTCCCGCTTTGGGGAACAGAAGTGAAAGCTTTGCCTTCCCTCCCTGACAGAGAAGATTCAATACAAGATGGGAGCCACCAGTTTAAGAGATAAAAGGAACAAGAGCAGGCAGCACCTGCACCCTCTGACAGCCCATTTCTTGTTCAGACAAAGTTTCTGGTGCCTGTCAGCTCCGAGCAATTGAAGGAGCAGTTTTGTACAAAGCTCCCTTTCCACACTGAAATCCCATTCCCCTGGTGAAGTGGGCACCAAGTGCTTTTGTCTTCCAATAGCCACCTGCCTCCATGCCCCTGACTTACACACAACACTCAACACCACCACAAGTGGGACAAGCTGAAGAGGAGCCCACTCTTGCGCCCACTGAGGTTAAGGAGCATTTTGTTTTCGTGCTTTTCAAACACACAGACTTCAGGGGTAACAGCAACCGGCCATGGATTGGAGGCAGTGCCCCAAAAATCTCTTGTGAGCTGAGATGAGTGAAAGGAAAATGAGACTTTTGGCTGAACACCTTTTGCAACTAACTTCTCTCCCCAACTATTCTGCTCAAAAGATAGGTCTCTTTACCAAAATGCAGCCTTATACACCAGTATTTCTCTTGCTATAAGATCTCTTCTGAGACGAGGGGTGGGGAGCAATTAGAGCAGAGCAGTTGATACCTTCCATCCATTTGCCAATCACCTGCCTAACTGCTTTGCAAGAAAACCTGTTAACATTTGGGCTCCTGTAAGATGTGTCAGTCAGACAGCTCGCTTGCTGTAAACCCGGGACCACTTTTCCAAGAAGACCTTTGACCTCCAGACATCTCCCGGGTTGCAGTGTCCTGTCAACATTTTATGTGACTAACAAAGAAGGGCATGCAGTGCAAAGACCACTAATTACACTTCAGCTCTGCCTGGTTTCCCCAGTGCAGATACAAGAGGGCTCATGTGCTTCTCATCTGTTGAGCCAGGTTCCAAGTGATGTGAAATCTCACCCTGAATGCAGTGAGCAAGACTGGACTGATCGACCTGGTAAATAAAATCAAAAGCATTGCAAGAAACACTTAGAACTATGGATTGAAAATGCAGATGAAGTTGTGTTTGCCTTGCATCTTCCACAAGGCAAGGAGGATTTAAATAGCTCTTAGAGAATCTTCTTATTATATCTCGCATGAAAAATCTGACTAGTGTCAAACTTGTATGTGTCTGTTGCCTTTCCAATTCAGCATTAGCCATCGAAGGAGAGGTGTTACCACTATGCATGAAAACACTGGGCTTTCAGGCTAACACTGGTTCCTATTCACGGTTATCTAGACGCTCCTCTGGGCCAGAGGTACTGACTCTGCAGTCCTACCAGAAGCTCCCAAAATTTAGCAGAGGAAAAAGTCAGCCTCTTAATTAGAAGCAAATCACTAAGTCATTCCCTCCTGGCCTATCCCTGGTATTAATGGGGTCAGAGATAAGTCTGGAAGCTGAGAGGTGAGGCTGTCAGACACACAGATCTGGCCTGGACCTCAGGCTTCAGTCTGAGCAGCAGTTTGCATCTCTGAAGCCCCGGGGTGTTGACCTTGCCAGGGTTATAAAATACACGTGCTACGGGTTAATGAAGTATGGAGAATGCCAGTGGCTTGGAGGCTTGGGCTTAATGAACTGTGCCTGTACTAGAAATGTGAGGGCATCTGTAAGAGTCCAGTAGATGAGACATCGGTGTGGGCACATCCGCTGTGCAGCATCAGCCCAGATACAGAGCACTTCCCAGGGCTGCCTTTTGCTGCCACGGAGCTCCAGGTCTGCTGCAAAGTCCAGCTCTGGGGTATCAACAATTTGTGTGCACCTTATCAAATGAGTAAAAAGATATGAAGACAACAAAAGGATTTTCCTTATTACTTTGCTATAGGGCTAATTGCATAGAATATGAAGCAATCAGAGTATTTTGTTTTGAAATCTATCTAATCAAATGTTTTCAGAATGCCTCATCCTGTCTGGGCTGCAGTAAAAGACAAATGTCTTTCTTTCCAGGGCCATGTTCTGTAATGATTTAAGAGAGAAATACGAAGAGAAGATTATACTCAAAGGAGTTGATGCAGAAACCATGAATATACTCTTGGACTATACCTACACCAGCAAAATGCTCATCACAAAGCAAAATGTACAGAAAGTTTTGGAAGCCGCCAGCCTCTTTCAGGTACAGATAATCCCAATGCACTATTCCAGTCCTGTCACTCTGGCAACACCATGCCATACCCAGTTACAACACTGCATGCTTCTCCGATTTCATGCCTTCCAGGGGCTTTTGCCTTCATAGGCACCTACACTGGGGTAAAAATTGGCTGTCCCATCCTTGGTCTGGGGTGCACAAACAGGCAGCCGGCTGGGCTCTGCCTGCGGGAGCTGCCCCCGTGGGTGCTCGCCATGCAGCAGGCCAGGGCTGCAGCTCTGCAGGGCCCCACAAAGGCTGGTTGCTGCCCAGCCCAGCCAAGTCAGTGGAGCAGGAAGCCAGCTTCATCCCTCTCCATCGCCTAGGCTCACCAGATAACATCAGCATCCTCCTTTGTAGGACTCGTGATGTAAAGGGTTTTAATCCTGGCTGGGGACTGGTGGGAAGTCAGACTTGCACAGCCTCACTCAGCCTTTGATCCACGAGGAATTCACGTGTCCTGTAAATCACCTGTGAGGTCTAGCAAATTGCAGTCCATGGTACCAAGCTGCAAATTGCTAACCCATTGCAACCAGCATAACCTGCCAAGTGCCAATGTGTGTATGCGTGTCCGGTCTGTGCCTCCAGGAAGGTCAGAACACCCGACTCCATAGTCACCAGGGTTCATTATGCACTTAGGATTCTTGAATCTTACACACATGGCACATATTACTCCGAGATGAGCCTGTGGCCTTTGGGGTAAATGACCTGTGGCGCTTGGTGTGGGGAGAGAAGGGCAAGTTATCTCAAGGTGCTCCCTAAGGTAGCAAGGAAAAGGTGGTGCAGCTTTAATGGTGCCTGGGGCAGGAGTACAGTAGCTTGTTGAAGTTTTCAGCAGCAGACCAATACTGCAAACTGGCAGCACTCAGAGATTGTTTTTGGCTCATTTTCAGGACACTTTCCTAAGTTTTTTATTGTTCATTTATTTATGTATGTATGTATTTATTTATTTTTCTGAACCTTTTTTCCTTAGGATCATTCCTCAGGCTCTTCTTTTTCCTTTTCTTTTTCTTTTTCCTTTTCTTTTTCCTTTTCTTTTTCCTTTTCTTTTTCCTTTTCTTTTTCCTTTTCCTTTTCCTTTTTCTTTTTCTTTTTCTTTTTCTTTTTCTTTTTCTTTTTCTTTTTCTTTTTCTTTTTCTTTTTCTTTTTCTTTTTCTTTTTCTTTTTCTTTTTTCCCTGTAACTATTGAGAGCATACACTTACGTTTTTTCTTCTCTTTACCCTATTTTTCTTGAAAATTATGACTAAATTTGATTGCCAGAGCTGGTGCTTTAAGAAAACTATTAACCAGTGTAATAGTAATGGTAAAATCATGAGTGCCATGAGGAAGAAAAGCAAACTACAAAAACCTGGAAAACTAGGAATGTTTTACTGAAAGCAGTGATTCCAAGCCTTAATGCAACTGTCTTGGATACTGTGATTTATAAGGCCTCAAAGCCTCACATTAAAGAAGGGTGAGGTTTTTGGCTGAAAATGTGTTTTGTGTAAAAAAGATTTAGTAACTATGAGCATTTGCCAGTTTGCTTCTCCGATTTATGCTGAAGAAAAAAAAAAAAAAAAGAGTCAAATGTTTTGTTTCAATATATTAGCAGCTCAAAAGATTAATGCTTCAATTTATTGTAACTGGGGAAGAGAGAGATTTATTTCCTTTCCACTTAATGATGTGACAAAACTGATTTCCAAACAGAACTTTTTTACCCAACTAGTAACAGTTTTTGGCAGTGCTTCTCTTCGATCTCCGTGACTTGACCGAGAACCAGAAAAGGAGTAACTTGCCCAGCTCTCGAGGTTCCAATAGAGACACTCCACTTTTCTCTAGAAACTATATTTGCCTGGTTTCCTACAGGAAATAGTTTTACATAATTATGCCTTCTCTTAGGCCCTTCTAATAACTTTTAGCCAGACGCAGCCAAAACTGACAGCAGGGAGAGGTGGCAGGCTGTGCGGAGGGCAGGAGGCCACGCTGTCAGTGTGCTCTGTGCACACACATTGCCTTCTGGGGTAAAGAGGTGAAGGGTTTTGAGCAGGGAGCAGCCGAACAGCTAAGCCTCACCCTGAAGTGACCCCGAGGAATGTTTCCACCTAGAGCACAGTTGCAATGTGTGAACTCACATTGGCAGCCGCCTCCTCTGCTGTGTCTGTCCTGCCACCGCATCTGCCCTGGCTGGTACCACCTCAGCCCCATGCAGTGCCCGCTGCCGTGCAGAGCAGCAAGCAGCACAGCTCACCTGCTCACCTTCAGTGCCAGCATCTCAGCTGCTTCTCTGGGCTGTTAGATCTGATGAAATTTCACAACAACCCTCACACCTGCCTCCCTTCCTCATGGCCCCTGGCGCCTGTCTCCTACCCCGCTGCCTCAGCATGGCGTGTGTGAGGCGGGCACCTGAGCTGCATTGCTGGAAACGAAGAGGTTGTGGGAAGAAAGTAGGCTCCTGCTCCTCCTTGGCAGTTATCTGAGGAGCTCCTTGTAGCCACGTAGCAGTGAACAGCGAGGGTGGTTGTGGCTGGGCTGTGGTAGTTACACTGAGCTGCTGCACAGCACCAGACCAGAAGGCCTGCTTTGCCAGTGAAGGGCTCCTCGGCAGTGCTGGCTCACGGGAGAAAGGGCTCAGAAGGCTGCCAGTCCCCAGAGAGCTGCCCTGCAAGGGTCACCGTGTCCCTTTGCTCCCTGCCCTGGGCCCCTGGGGGATGCAGGTGTCAGTGACGAGACAGGGTGTGCGGGGACAGAGCAGCTGCAGGGTGCAGGAGCTGACCCCAGAGCATGCTGCACACAGCAGGATTATGAACGTGGGCTTTCAGCCACCACTCCCCTGCCTTTCTGGGGGTCAGAGCAGGGGCAGGGCTACTGGCACTGCTTACACTAGAAGGGCTGGATCAACACTGGGACAAGCAAGGACTTAAACTGGGAGCACAAGGTTTTATTATTCAGAGAGAAGGCCAAGTGGAGATCAAGCAAGCATATGGGATGTCTCCAGCAAGTAAGAATCTGCATTCAAAAGGGTATTAAAAGAAGGACCCCATTACTGGGAAAACTGTTCTCAGGGAAGAGAACTTTCAAAGAGGCTTTTAAAATGCCCAGGTCACATGAGGAGGGATACTCTCGGGAGAAAATGATGGAAATGTTGAGTGCCAGAAGCATAAGGAAAGCAAACGTTTGGGGGACTTTTGGGGGGAGTTTTGTCTCTACATGGGGAGACAGAGCAGCACGGAGGTGAGGTGCAGCAGCCGGGGGAAGTCCTAACTTGATACACTCCTGGTCTCAGGCTAAGCTCCTGGCAGGGGCCGTTTCTCACACCCACGCCTCGCAGTTCCTCATTCGTCTGGCTGCACGTGCAGTGACCCGGGGCGCTCAGAGGTGCCTACGTGGCTGTTACACCAGCACTGCCTGGGAGAAAACCTCCGGTGTCACCTGATGAGTATTGCTCTGAACAAGCCATGTGTCAGTAATCAGAGCACTGTACCATGGCTGGGCCATATGGTGTCAACGTCACACTAGGGTCTGTTCCCAGACTCGTGAATGACTTCACGGGTGACCTTGGCAAATCCCACCTATTTTTGTTCTTGCATCTCATTACTGCCAACTTTGAAAGAGCTAATGCTTAACCTTCCTCAGGGCTGTGAACTGCCTGGTGTTGGTAAAATCCTTCCAGGTCCTCAGGGAAATGCACTGGTGGTTTCTTAGCACGGGCCTCTTGCTAGCCCAGAGAACAGCCAACGTGAGCATAGCCAGCACTGAGGGGCTGCCGAGCTCTGCTGCGGTCCTGTGGCGTGCTGCTGGCGTGTTCAACACATATGGCAGCAACATATTATGAGACCATGCGTAGCTTCGTTCATCAGTCAGTTGCATTTCTCTAAACTCTTGACCACATCTAAATGTAAAACAGGAACCAGGTAGTCTGCGCCCAGCGTCTGCGATCGCTCAGCTCTGGTAAACAGTCTAAATGTGTCAACACAACGTTGTGGGTCTAGAAGATTCTACCCTAATTACTGAAACAAATCTAAATAGTGCTCAAAAGTGCATTTCCTTTGTTTCACTTCCTCTTTCCCCTTGAATTACTGTTGTGCAACTTTCCCCCGTGGGACAGAATGAGTTAAAACGGTCTGCTTGATGACGTTGGATGGAAAAAGGACCCAAAAGGCATGGGCAGAAATGCACAGCAATGGTCCTGACCCATCTTTCTGGATGTTACTATTTGCACTGCTCACTGCCAAAACCAATACAAAATACTGATGTCCTGTCCACATCCAAAACCACAGAGGCAAAGGAAAGCCCAGGACAAAAACTTATAACCTTCCTACACAAAACAGGTTCCCAATTCCTGAATAATCACCAGCAACCCAGCTCACTTTGTAGTTCACGGCAAACGCCCCACTGATGCTCCAGGATCTGCACATTTGGGATCCTCAGGTGGGGCTGTTGTGCCAAGCAAATTAATGACGATAGTTTTGATGCCCTATAAAACACAAACATGGGAAATTCTTTGATTAAGACGACTCTGGTTAAGAAGGCACATCTATGTTTTTTGAAGGAAAACAAAGATCACTAAGATGTCCAAAGGTCTCCCCCACAACACACCTTAGCCAGAAATCCCTGGCTGTCCAGCAACTCAAAAATTTGCTGGTGTTGAATCTCTTGCTGCCACATCCCCCAGCAGAACAGCATGGCTCTGGGGAGGGCAAAGCTTTGGTCCAAACCTTGCACACCTCAGCACTCATTTTCCACCACCCTTGCAAGGCCTCAGATACACTCAAAGTTTGGATGGTGGGAGGATCAATGCAGACAGTGTTTGGAGCCACCTGCACTCCAAAACCAGAGTCTCTTCTGTTTGATCTGAGCTGTCATTCAAGATGAAGGAGGGTAAGCACATCTGAACCCTGAGGATCTTATCTGTGCTTTGTAACTCCATGGTTGTTACTGCTTTCAGATCTCATGGAGGGAAGAATGGTAGAAATACTTTTACTTTTGTGAAACAGTTTGAACTCATGACTGTCACAGGTTGTCTGTGTCCAGCAAGAAGGAGCAATATGGATGCAGAGGAAAAACAAAACCAAAACAGCAGGAAGAGGAAAATTTTATTTCAGACTGCAGATTCTTGGACACACCTTGTCCTTGGATTACTGGTTTCTTGTCTCTCCCAGCTCCTTGCTGTACTGTGCATGGTTGGTGCAGAGCTGCTAAGCTCCCCTGTGCTGTAGCCGTACAAGTAACTGCTCTGTGCTACGTATGCTTTTTCTGTCCACAGTTCCTTCGCATGGTAGATGCTTGTGCCAGTTTTCTCACCGAAGCCCTTCAGCCAGACAACTGCGTCGGCATCCTGAGGCTGGCTGATGCCCACTCCCTGAGCAGCCTGAAACAACAAGTGCAGAACTACATCATCCAGAATTTCACCCAGGTCCTGCACTATGAGGAGTTCCTGGAGCTCCCAGCCGATGTCCTCTGCAGCACACTGAAGAGTGACGACCTTTATGTCACAGAAGAAGCACAGGTGTTTGAAACCGTAATGAGCTGGGTACGTTACAAGGAGTCGGAAAGGTTTCCTCTCTTGCCCTATGTGCTGGAGAATGTCCGTCTGCCTCTTTTGGACCCTTGGTATTTTGTTGAGACTGTTGAAGCTGATCAACTCATTAGACAGTGTCCAGACGTCTTTCCTTTGCTCCAGGAAGCAAGAATGTACCATCTGTCAGGCAATGAGGTGAGTAAAAAGGAAGGTATTTGCTGCTCCTTTGAAATGCCTCATGCTTCTGCTCAAAAATCCCATGGGAAGGAAGCACTACTATGCAGCAGAAAAAAAGGTATTCACACTGACCTTTCACTAATTGGTACTACTGAGAAGTCAAGGTTGGCCTCACCAGTTATCCTGACGATTTAGAAAGCATGGAAGCTTTTGGTAGCCTGTTTTAATATCAAAGCATACAGTTTCCTGTTTGTGAACATCTGGGCTCAAACCTTCATACAGACTTGAGGAGCTGAACAAAAAACCCAGATGACTTCCCTAGTGAAAACGCAAAGCAAATTATGCTGCTCCTCACACCTCACCACCTTAGCTAATATTTCAATCCCAAGAAAGGAAAAATAATTTCCACACTAAACTCTGTCACAAGTTGCAATGACCCTTTCACATCTGAGTATAGAACACCTCCATCTATTACACATGGGCAGAAACCTTTCAGAAGGAGGGGAGGAGGATGGTCTCTCCCCAGAGGAGAGATGTGTCCATCTTCCTCACTTCACAGCTCTCCACATTCAGAGAGACAGGCTCATCCTGACATCCAGTTGAGTTCTGTCCTGCCTGCTCAAGTGAGGCTGTGGTAAATCTCCAGTTCCTCAACTGCCCATCCTCTCTGGAAAGTTAGGTATCAGTCATATCTCCTGGACCAAAATGTGGGGTAGAGGGGAGAGCAACCAGAGGTTGGATTTCATAACCGGAGCAAAGGCATGTGAGAGTGTGAGGAAATGTGTGTGCCTCCCCAGTCAGAGAGCCAGAAGAAGGTAGGAGGCCTCAGGGAAGGTGTTGTGGATCCATCGATAGCAGTGGGTGTGAGCCACTGGAGGGGAAGAAGGCCAAGGGTGAGCTGGGTGCTGGTGGCTGGGTTAGACGGTTCCCAGCCACGCAGGGGAAGGCCGGCTGGCCTGGTGGGAACTCCCCGAGGAGGCATTGCCCCACGCGCCCACAGACTGGGGCCTGCTCTTCAGTGCCAGCGGTGCCTCAGGTCGGTGCGGGACAGATAAAAGAAGTGTTGCTCAGGGCTGAACACTCATTACACTCACCTTCAAAGGGGCAGCCGTGGTAAGAGGCAGTCCTGCCAGCTATCCTGCCTGAGGCTAACGCCTGGAAATGGTGACAGATGGCTTAAAAAGAGAATTATGAAAGCCAGAAAGGTCTGAGATGTCTAAAAAAACTTGCCTAATGGTTTGTTAAGCATAGGGAGAATAAAAGGTCTATGTCTGTGTAAATAATCTTTGTAAATATAGATACATTATCCCATTTTATAGAAACATATTACAAGTAGTTTAAAACTGTAAGAATGCTGCTTTTTGCCACAGTGTTTAACCTGGGGTTCATGGTCTGCTTCTCTGGGGCACGCAGAAGGGAACAATTGCAACTTGATTCTCACCAGCCGTGCTCTCCCAGCACACTTCGAGGGTCTGCAGGTTGGCAGATGCCCCGTTACATGGCAGAAGCAGAGGAACAGCTTTATGTGTTCCCCTTGCCTTTGAGACCACATTTCTTCCATTATGAATTACTGAGGGGGATGAAGGCAATTATTCCTTCTGTCCTTCAGCAAGCACAGAGCTGGCATACCTTGGGACACAGTAACACACTCATCTGCACTTGCCTGCAAGTATTTCCTCCAAGCAGAGCAGAAGTTTCCAAGCACCCCCTGCATTCTTTGCTCCTGGTGAACATCTACCTGGGAGGTGACTTTTTCCAGGGTCTCTGAAACAAAGATCTAGTTTGATGGAGTGAGCCAACAGGCAGTAAATTACAACTAACCACGTTTCAGAATCTGGTGCTGGTTTTACGTAAATCTTCATGTTTTGGCTTACAATTAAAGCTTATAAACAAAGAAACATTTTTTTTTTAAATACATTAGAGAATTACTACTGCTTTGACACTTTAACGTATGTCTTCAGGACAAATAATGAGTGTTTAATTTCTAACATTTCTAGTTTAATTGCTAGCACTCCCAGCAGTCTTGCTCTCTCCAGGCTCCCCAAGGCAGGCACAAACCCTGTGGCCCTCCTTCTACCTTGTCCTCACTCTGCCAGCCCCAAGGAAACCCCTCCTCATCAGCTACTCACATGCAGCCTTGTCACTCCTGCTCTCACTGTAATGGTTCTCGGTGCCACACTGGGAGCTCCCAGGAGGGTGCTGGGATCTGAAAGGAGCCTTGCAGGTAATCAGAAATGACCAAGTCTAGTGCTGGAGAAATCCTGAAAGCAACCTCTATTGCAATGCTTCTGGGATGTTTTCTAGGCTTTCAGCTCATAGACCATTTGATAACTGGTTCGGCTGATTGTAAGCCAGTTAGGATTTGCAAAATAGGTAATCGAAAAATAGGTAAGCAGATCTTTCTGTAATTGTAGGTGTAAGTGCCCTGTGTACTCACTTTGTCTTACTTGCATTTTTGCTTGCATTTAGATTATTACAGAGAGAACCAAGCCCAGGATGCACGAGTTCCAGTCTGAGGTGTTTATGATCATAGGGGGCTGTACTAAAGATGAGAAATTTGTAGCAGAAGTGACTTGCCTGGATCCCTTGAGGCGAAGCCGCCTGGAAGTAGCCAAATTACCAATCACAGAGCAGGAGACGGACAATGAGAATAAAAAATGGGTGGAGTTTGCATGCATTACGCTAAAAAATGAAGTCTACATATCGGGTAAGGAACAAGACCTGGGGAGTGGATGGGGGGCGCACACGGTTCTCACAATCAGTTCCAGCTTTTATTGAGAGCATGCTTGAGGCTGCTTTAGAAGAATTAAGCACTGCAGGTATTGCTAACACTTTGGCTTTCAGCAGGCTGGACGAGGACACTGCCTGACCCTGGCAAGAGTTTTAGCACAGGATTCCTTTTCAAACAATACTCATCCATATGCAGGTCTACTTGTGTGCAGCACCCTAAACACCCAGTGACCATGGCCACAGAAAGGTCCCCAGAAACCTGTTTACCAGACATCAAATGAAGAATGCTTGCTCCAGCATCTTCTTATAAGAAGTCCACTAGCCACTCTGCAGGCATAGAAATAATCTGCCAGAATCTAACTCACTCCGCAAGGATAAGTCCAGAATTTGCAGAGAACTGTCACCACTGCTTGGCTGCTACCTGAAAACTGCACTTTTGGGAGCACTTTTGCAGCTTCACTTCAGCAGTCCAGTCCAGGACTCTCGAAGAGCCCACCTGCCAGAGGCACTATTAGAAACCCAGTGGTTCAGACACACAGCACGGGTCCATTTACAGGCCCTCATCCTGAGAGCTTCAGGAGGTGTGTTTACCTTCCCACACTGCTACAGTTGAGCTCCATGTAAGAGGCTGATCTTGGAGCTACGGAGTTTTTACTTTGATGATCAGAAAAGTTAAACTCAAGCTTGTTAATCATTACAGTTTGACAGCTCGTTTTGATGGTCTGTCAAAAACAAGTTTGGTGTTCTTGATCTGCTTTCCAGAGGAAAAAAAAAAAAAAAAAAAAGATAGCAATCGTTTAATTATTGTCACATTACAGAACATAATACAGAACAGTGCCTCCATGGGTAGGAAACCTTTTCCTGCACAATCATCCACCAAATGCTATTCTTGCTTAAAACAGGAAAGTAGAAAGGATGTGTGAATACAGGAGGGAGGGCTAAAGTATGAATGCTTTGTTTAAGTATGATTTGCCTTCATTCAAATACTTTCCATTGCTTTTTCTCTTTTGGGAATCCAGATTTTTATTACTTCATTCCAATTTAAAGTTTATTCAATTTTTATCCTCAGATAAGAATTAGACTATTCCTTCCCTACTTATGAATAAAGGAGTTTTTTTCTTTCAGCCAGCCACAGGGAGTTTCTTCTTACTTTGGTGGCAGACCCTGTATTAAAGGTTAGCTCTGGAGAGGAACCTAAGTCAAACACCCTGACTAGGGAACATCCCTCACACCTTCACACCCTTGAGTGCTGAGGTCTCTTTTCTATTTGCCTTTAATCTCTTACCCGTTCCTCTTTCTCAAGGTCACAGGCTTTTTGCTTTCTCCTATTCCTGTCATCTTTTCCAGTGACTCTTCGCTTTTCCTTTATGTTCTATCCAGGCTACCTCCAGGCCAGGCTAACACAGCCCCCGTTGCGGTGAGTATCAGCTGGCTTTCCTCCTGTTGCCAGTCTCACAGGTCCTCTGTCCTCCTTCTCTGCATTGCCTCATGTCTTTCACTCCCTCCCTCTCTCCCTCCATTCCCTCTTTCTTTATTATACCTGCTTTTCAGCCTTTCCATTCAAATAAAGGGTGGGCCAAAGTCCTCAGCAGTATCCTTCCAGCTAAACCAAATTATTCACACTTTGTTCCCTTTTAAACATCTGCCTCCTTCCACTCTGCTTGCTTTCTTCTAGCTCCTGTGGCTTGGTTCTTTTCTAATTTGACTTACATCGTTCCTAACATGATCTCCCCTCCCACAAGCTCATTTCCCTCTGTATATTGTTTGGAGTCTTCCCTGCTCTTTTAGCTTCTGAACAATAGGAAAGTCCTCTGCACAATGCATTACTACTTTTAGATCACTATTTCCCTGAGCAGTTTGAATGGTTTGACTAGATGGATAGAAACATGTCAAGTGTAACTAAAAATGCCAGGTACTGTCCTCACCATTCTGTTACTTTCACTAATGTAGCTACATTTTTTCCTGAACTTAGAAAGAACTGTGGTCTAGAGAAAGAACAGAAACAAAATAAATCTCCAGTTCTCTCAAAAATCTCTTCCCGCTCCCTGATGTACAGCAAATTCGTCCCCCTGGTCCAGCTCAGGCTCCTGCCAGAGCTTTCAGCCTGTGCAGGGAAGCACAAACTCATGGAAATGGAGGATTTCAGGGGGGGTAAGGGGAACACCTGCAGCCTCTCAGCCCTATTGTACGCATGAATGCTGCATTCAGGCCCTTCAGCCACTTGAGCTATTTGAGTGCAAATAAAATTCGACACATACATGTGAAAAATACTTAGACAAAAGCATTACAAACGGCCTCTTTCTAGCATGCTAATTATCTCCTATTCAATCTGCTATTTGGCCCCGAGATGAGCCCATCACTTTGCAGTGATCTGGCTGCTGTACAGAATACCAATGAAGGCAGACACTTTCTCAATGGAATATGAAATCTCTTTTCAGTATATTCATCAGTGAAGCGAATATTTAATCTGATGACAGAGCAAGCTACTCATCTGTTCATGGGGTTTTGGGCTTAACTAGTTCTGTTTGTATTCCAATTACATCTAAAATGATATGTAACCAAAAGAACTGGTTAAAACATTACTCTCTGCTTTAGAATGAGAAAGATTTACTTGCAAGCCAGCTTTAGGATGAATTTACAGGGTCCAATTCTGATCTTCAAGTATTAAATTAATCCATGTCAGCAGAGAAAGAGACCAGAAGGAGAGGTATGAAAATGGGATCCCGGACATATGGCCCCAAGGCTGACTAGGGAAACTTCTAACACTCATGCAGGACTACTATGGACTGGGGGTTCAGGCAGGTCTTCTCCATTTACCGTATAAAGCACTAGCCTGGCTGGGTAGATCTGCCCTGCACAAACTGGCAATTCCCCAGAGCAGGCCTGCCTTCAAGGGATTTGGCACTTCTGACTGCAGCAGTCGCCACTATCTCATTTAAAGCACGTTTGCTTATTTGCCAGCTCTCGGCATCCTGCAGAGCCCCTGCAGTGCACAAAGATCTCCTGCATATTACCATGCCCTGTGCGGTTGGCATTGCACTCGGTGTTAAAATGGAAGTGCCAAAGTGGCAAAGAAAAGGTTGTGGTGCACGGAAGTGAGGAACAGTGATTTCTATTTCCTGAATATTTGCTGCAGAAATTGTTCAGTTTCCTTCACTAGCAAATAAACTATAAATGAAGAAATTTTCTCCTTGTGTAACAGGGCCAGGCCAGTGGTGTAGGAAACTTAAGAAGCTAACAGTAAGGACCAATGACTTCTTTATGAGCAAGCCTTATTAAAATTTAAACATACTGAAGATTTTGAGGAAATACAAGCTACGGTATCATATTTACATGTGTCATGGTGTCATGTACACTGCAGGTGGCAAAGAAACACAGCATGATGTCTGGAAATACAACGCCTCCATCAACAAATGGATACAGATTGAGTATCTGAATATTGGGCGGTGGAGGCACAAAATGGCTGTGTTGGGTGGCAAAGTGTATGCCATTGGAGGGTTTGATGGCCTGCAGAGAATCAACAGCATGGAGGCATACGATCCATTTCATAACTGCTGGTCAGAGGTAAGAGACTGCATCATACAACTTCTGACTTACTAGGAACATCTGAATCAGAAAACTTTAAGGTACCGAAAAATAAAACTGAAGAAGACAGACCTAGTATAGTTCTTTTAAAACACTTCTGGTTGGTGAGCACCCTAACCATTTTCTCTCTAGAAATGGACATCCTTCTGGAACCAGAAATCACAGGATTACCTGACAAATTGTGAGACATCTAATGCCTAACTTTCCTTTTCTTAGTTGGCTTTTCAAGCACCAAGCAAGAACACAGTATGTATGAACCAGAGTACAGGTTCCAAACTATCCCTCTGATATATAAGATACAAAAGTGATATATCAACCTGTGCATTATATATGCCATGGGTTGCACATTTGTGTTGAAAGTGCAGGTTTCAAGGTAAACAGGATGGAGAAAAAATAGTTCTAACTACTTCACATGCTCAGAGTATTAGACAGCCAATAATCCATGAAATTAGTGAGATTAGGCATCATAAAAGAAGATAAATCCTAGTTTTCAGATGATGCAAAGCACTGCAGAGAAATCTAACAATTGCAGCTTCAAGCAGAAAGACCAAAGATCACTATGAAAAACTTTCTTGGGTTTTCTTTTTGTTTGTTTTTGATGTACAGAAGTATGTAAAGAGATCTGGGGCAATTCTGACATTTCCTAGCTTTTGAATTGCTGACAATATAATTTTAATAACAGCTTTTGAACTCAGCATATTTTTATTAAGGGATTTATGGTCTTAAAAAAAAATACTTCTCCCTTATTCTTAAATATATGTTATTCTCATTACCCTACTGATCACCTTAAAAAGGATGTGTGACTTAATATTCAGCAGGCTGTCACCCTATAGGTGTCAGTTTCACAACCCGAAATCAAAACAGCCACTAATCATTTGTTATGGTCACACAGGCTGCTCCCCTCATGGTCAATGTAAGCTCCTTTGCAGCAGCGAGCTACAAGAAGAAGCTCTATGTGATCGGGGGAGGACCCAACGGGAAGCTGGCGACGGACAAGACTCAGTGCTACGACCCTGCAAACAACACGTGGAGCCTGAAAGCTCCCATGCCAGTAGAAGCCAAATGCATCAATGCTGCGAGTTTCCGTGATCACATTTATGTTGTGGGTAGGTGGAGCATTAATGTTCTGTCTTGTCCGGACACACCAGGGCTTGTTTCTGCGTGTTGGCTTTACCCACAAACCCTATGGAGTGTAATCAAACGGTCAGATGACCTCCCACTAAGCCTACCGAGGATGGGAATCTGGTACATTTACAAACAGTAGTGAGGAGTCACCAAGTCAAACCCCCTGACAGCGTGGTAGCTATCTTGGAAAGCTGGAGATTGCTCAGAGAGAACTTAAAGCCGTCCAAAGGTGGGTGTGTAGAGGCAAGGGCATGAGCTTGTGGCTGTGTTGTGTCTCCCTCTCCTCCCCAGGAGCATTACACAGCCCAATGCACATGGGATTTATGCAGGGAAATGAGTACTAGGAGCACTTATTGGGAGCAAAGCCACTGATGCCCACCTCTTCACTAGATCATGGCCGGGGCTAACTCTGTCAACTACCAGAACTGGAAGCAAAGACAGGATTACAGTGGTGAGCTGTACTGTGGAGGGAGGAAGGAGCCTGTGCACATCTCCAGATGATGCCTGCCAAAAGGATGAGGACCATTTGTTTCAAAAACCTGAGCCCTGAAAAACTCCCTTCCCCTCTCTCAGCCTTGGTGCAGAAATTTTGTCTCGTACAGTGTCATCAATACGGTGCTGAGTGCTGGCATAGAGAAGGAGAATCACCAAATAGTAAGTGGTGTGCTGAAGGCAGATCTATAGTGTGCATGTGTGTCACAGTGGCTGGACCATCCCTCCAGTACTGGACTAGTATTGTCCAAAGCAACTTTTAGTACAATACAACAGATAAATGCTTACTTTGGCAACAGGTAGGATCCCAGGCTTCGTAGCATCAATAACTCATCAATAAGACCATGGCTTCTAGGTTTCCTTGGCCCTACTCAATACAGGTGAAGTAGAAAACACACCCAGTCTGTGCAAATTTCAGAATAGGAACCATTCAGCTGTTAGTACTCTCAGGAGGAAATAAATTTCCAGAGCTTTTCTTGGGTACTGAAGCATTGACTTTTTTTTTTTTTTCAAAAGAAAAGGACCTGGTAAAATCGGGAAAGGGGTACAAAACGTTTCAAGAATGACTGGAAAACATGGAGAAAATGAAGGTCACTCTCTGTTTAGCTTACCCATAAGAAGTGTACAAGCTTAGTTTAACAAACCCCTAAAAAGAGGAAGGGGCTTCTGAAAACAGCCAGATTCAGGCTGAAGGTAGTTTAATGGGAAGGTGGACACTGCCTTTAGAGGAGTCAGTGCAGAAATCACATATCCATTTCTAATCATGACAGCTTACCACACACAGTCCCTCATGATCTGAGCTCTTTTAGACAAGTTTGTATTTTTCTAAAGTCATGTCCTTAGCTGAAACAGCAGATATGACAAAGGTCCATTGCTGGGTGCACTGTGGTCCTGCTGCATGTCCTGGCCTTAAATTCCACAGCCTTGTGAACAATAAGTGACCTTCTGTGAATCGGGCTGTCAAAACAATAAAGTATCCTGTGACCTTGTTTTTTCTTAGCTTTGGGCTGTAAATCATTCTTACAAATGTCAGGAATGGAGCCTCGCAGAAGTGGGCTGTTTAGCTAAAATCTCTCACAAGAATGGCTGGTGCAAACTGATATCCATTTCCTCTCCAGGTGGGGCGATGAAAGCACTCTACTCGTACAGCCCCCAGGAAGATACGTGGTGCCTCGTGACTCAGTTCACCCATGAGAGAGCCAGTTGTGGGATTTCTCCTTGCAACAACAAGCTGTTTATCACTGGGGGCCGAGATGAAAAGAACGAAGTTATTGCGACAGTGCTGTGCTGGGACCCTGAAACTCAGAAGCTGACTGAAGAGTGTGTCCTGCCTCGGGGGGTGTCTCATCACGGGAGCGTTACCCTCAGGAAGTCTTACACACACATCCGTAGGATTGTGCCCGGGGCAGTTTCTGTCTGACCGCAGGAAAACTGCACGGAAACCCAATACCTCAGTGCCCCGGTGGCACAGACTGCAACGATGATGTTTTTTAGCTGTAGGTAGCAATGGATGGCAATACAGCCACTAGGGTCGTCTGGGGAATATCTGTATATATGCTCAGCCCTTGCATTTCCTCTGTACAGTACATCCTTAAATTATCTTAATTCCTTCCCTCCAGAAAAAAAGAAAGGGACCAGCTGTAGTTTACTTCTGCCAATAAAGTACCTCCCATCAGGCAAAGAAATGTGATACGAAGGTGGGAAGTTTACTTCCCTGCTACATCTGCCCTGAGACATGCTTGAACTGGCTCAGCTTGGCCCTGAAGTTTATTCAACTATTTATTGTGACTAGTTGGATTTGCAGCACCTACTAGTGAAACAGAGAAGATGCTTTTTGGAATGAAAGGTTTGTAACTTTGGTAGAACTCAATGCTGTTTCCTCCAAAGCTGTGCTTTTTCTTAGTGATTGGCACATCAGCTTAAGTTAAAACTGTTTTGTTTGTTTGTTCACTTGAAGACACTTTGTTAGGTTTTCAGTTCTGAGTGATGAAAAAAAAAAAAAAAATCCATCTCAATTTGCAAGCCTTGCTGTCAATCCCCGGAAGGAGACAATGCAGGCTGCAAATGTAAACGAACGCTAAACGAACGCTAACCTCGTTCCAGCGAACGTTCGTTGTTGCTGTTTTCTAATAAAGCAGACCAAAACCTAGCTTCCCCTTTGTTCTGTTATGGTGTGCTTTACTCTTCGGTCTGAAAGGCTTTCTCCTCTCTCTAGCGAGGTACACGAGTGAAAAAAGCAGTGTCCCCGGGCTGCTCACATCTCTGCCTGCGTCCCCGCTGGGTGGCAGTGCTCTCCCAGGCTTTTCCTCGTGGGTTTTGACTTCCTGGAATGCAAATGGACAGAACAGTATGCTTGAAAGAAAAACAGTTCCAGGTACTGTACCCAGTCTTATCCCTGGGACCATGACATGCTGTACCAGAAGAGGCCAGGAGGGCTGGAGTCTCAAGTCTCAGCATCTGGGTCAGTTGTAGAGAAAGAAAAATAAACACTGAAGAGGTCATGCCTGGGACACTGGGACACTTGTGGCCAAAGTCTGGGAACATATTCCCATCCCTCCTCCCCTGCCTAGCTGCTTGAAAGAGCCAACCCACCATTAAATCAAAACCAGAGAACACTTCACAAAACAAATCTCTTCAAGCAGAGAGCACCAACTCCTTCCAGCTTCCCTCCCTCTCTGCAATGTCTCATTTTGCCTTATACAGTATTAAAAATCTTCTCTCTCTCATGCTGCTCTGAGATAAAAATGTTTCTTCCTGAATTTCAGCACACTAGTTCCAGAGTGCTCGGTGGTACCATGGGGCCCCCGTCCACACCGATGAGCCTGTCACAACTCTGTGGGGCTGTGCAGGACAGGCACAGAGTGTGGGGCAGGTGCATGCCCCTCAGGGGGGCTCCACTGTGTTCTTCCCCCATAAAACCCACTAGAAATCGTGTCTCTTCAATTTACCCCATTCCTCCAAACTCAGTTCTGTAATGCCAGCTCATCCCCACATTTCTGTATTTTAAATCTTCCTATAGACCTTCAATATTCAGCTATTTTTATCTTGTTTCTCTTCCTTTATGCCCTTGTTCTGCAGGGTGCAGCACTTCTTGTACTCCCACACAGGTCCAGACTGATCTGCTTTTCAGAGGGCGTGAAGAAATGCCCTCTAAAAAAACTACTTATTTTCAACAGGTTTTCATGAACAAGGCACCAGCTTTGACCTGGCTAGCATTACTGGCAAGTGTGCAGAAAGCAGGTGGGTAGGAGAGTCTCCCGTTACTCCTTGAGGATCTGCACTTCCCTACCTTCACCTGGTGCCTAAACTAATGATAGCTGCCATCAAAGCTGACCAGTTCCTCCTACTGGGAATCATACTGAAAACCAGTAGCCCTCAGGATTTTCTCCCTGCAACATCAGCAGCCTTTTTTTTTTTTTTTTTTTCTTGAGAAAAACAATCCACTGTGTTGGAAAAAGTTGTCCTAATAAACTTCAGCACACAAAATCCGTAGCTCTGCTTAGCAGAG
The DNA here is from genome assembly GCF_009819795.1 of Aythya fuligula. Classification (NCBI taxonomy): domain Eukaryota; kingdom Metazoa; phylum Chordata; class Aves; order Anseriformes; family Anatidae; genus Aythya; species Aythya fuligula. Next base: position 12,558,996 of record NC_045567.1, on the reverse strand, counting down.
ACAGAAAACATCTTGTCTGATCTGTGCTGGCTCCCCAGACAAACCTGCAGAGCTTGGACAAGCACTTGCAAGACCATCCCTCGCTGACAGCCATCAGACCACAGAACCATAGCTTGGCTCCTTTTCCTCTCCTAGCTCCTGATATTCCCCTGGAAACTTGGATGTTTTGTTAGCAGTTCATGAAGAGTTGGTCTTATTTGCCTTTCAGATTGGTACCTTCTGTCCATATTGTACCTCGCTGATTTATGTTGCAATCGGAAGGACTAGGAGCATGCTGAAAAACAAAAACACTCAGCATCTGTGGTTTCATGAAGACGCCAAAAATCATCACGAGGCTTGTGAAAAAATGGCAACAACTCACAGTGCTGTGCCCTCAGCTACCAGCAGTGAGGCGAGGGTGGAGACCGCACACAGCAGAGACCAAGTTTCAAGGAAACTTGTCATTTCCTTTTCCTATCAGGTGTTCTCTCTCCTTTGTCACACACACCCGCCTCCCACAGGGAATGGCCACAAGCACGGTTTCTGTCTGAAGGGTGCACGGTGTCTCAGAGTACAACAAGAGTGATGAGCAAGGCCAAGAGCTGAGTGGGACCCGTCTCAGGGCAGCTGCTGAAAGGCAGCACTGGCTTCTCAGGGCTCCCTCCAGTGCAACCAGGCAATTGCTGGTTCCCTTCTGACCTCCTGCTGTACCAAAGTTCCCTTTGAAAATGCCAAGGTAAACTGATGGAGCAGGAGTAGGCACTCTGATATCAATTACTAAAACTGCAGGAGGCTAATCAGTTTTACTGAATAATTACTGAAATTGTAGCAAATGAAGGGAAATCTAAATTCTAAGCTGTAGGATCGTTTACCTGCCTGGGGACTCTGTTTCTCCTGACACTGAAACCGCTCTAATTTGGGGCGCTGATCTAAGCACAGAATTAGCGATTTTTCCAGCGCTGCAAGGCACAGAGCCAGCTCCTGGAACACAGGTCAGACTCCCTCTGCTCTGCAGGTTACAGGCAGAATGCAGCTGCCCTGTGAATCCACCTTAAAGAGGGAAGAGAGACGCGGTGAGCTCAGTGACAATGTCAGCACAAGAAAAGAGGGGAGGAACTGACCAGGGGTGCAACACATTTAGGCTACAAATTGGAAGACTTTTCATGACTCATGCTATAGCAATTTGTTAAAGGATTACTGCCCCCAGCTGCTAAATCACATGTTAGAGTCAACTGCTCTCCATTTCACTTTAAATTAAAATGCTGGGCAGACACCCTGACATCCAATAAGTTCCCTTATGTGACCTTGGAGAGGCTGATAGCTGGGCTGTGGTAAATAATCTCAACCTGAATTTCCAGAGCTTATCTGGGGACACCCTTAGAAGGCTGCTAATCACTACTGCCCTGAAGCTCTGGGAAGTGAAGAGGCCTGACTATTTTTAAGATGAAATTCAAGACATTTATGAGAAGAATTATAGGAACCTCGTGCCTGTGATTCTGCCCTGGTGATACCTTTGGTCCTATTCATATACACAGGCGAAACCCCCAGAGGTAAATGATTCAGGTATACGGTGTATTTCTCATATGCATGCTGGTACGTGCTACTTTTGTATCAAACAGCACAGGAGTACATTATGGGAAGAAGTTATCTACAAGCAGTCACTTGGAAAATTTTGCTTATCTAATGTTAAACCACCTTAAAATGAGTAATAAAATAGCATCAGCTCTCCACGTGGATGCCTTTTTTAGAATTCAGTTCAACTTAACTAATTTCACTTCAACTAAACTCTTTTAGGCAAACACCTGTTCTAGGAAGGAGTTCAAGGACACATGTAAGATGACTGCATTCATCTTTCTTAGGTCATTTCCACAAAACTGTTTTGTTTGCTTATGATAACACTGTAGACAAATTTCCTATGTACATAAACTTGCCATGATCACCAAATTCCTTCTTTCAGTGTCTGTCTTTATGATACCAAACTTGTTGTTGCCTCGAAACACACCGTTGGGATGTATATATTAAGAAAGAGTTACAGAACTAGCATTTTACTCTTGTCTGAGTCTGTCCTGCAGGTTAACTTTATAACTGACAGAGGCTGGCTGGGAAATCAAGCACTGTTAACCTGCAGCTATACAGAGTCAGCTACAGCCATATGTACAACCACCTTCCTTTGCACCATTTACACAGGATTCTTCACTATTCAGCACAACAATTTACAATACAGACAAACTTTGGGCAATAAAGCTTGAAAAAATCTTCCATGGAGAAACCATCCTGTAAGTTACCAGCCTTTCTGCCAACAGGCAGAGGTGTAGAGATTTGCCCCAAGATATGAGCAGCCTGGGGAGGCACTGGTATATCTTCCATATCTGATCATACTGCATGTTAAAGAAATTCAGCAGAAAGCACCTATCTGCTGGACAGGTATTTTCCCCATCCTTACTGTGGTATGGGAGACCCTTGTTTGAGGCTGAAACTGAAGGTTTATACAAACATAACTTGTGTGGAAGATGTCTACAGGACATTCATCTTGGAGAAAAATAAAAGCAGACAGTAAAAAGCAATTGTCAGGTCCTATTTTTTTATTGAAGAGGATGAAGAATTTTTTCCTGGAAAACAAAGCAATTACTCAGTAATTTAATGTTCCTTTGGGTAAAAATAGGGGAAGCACAGAACCATGCTTAAAGCAAATATGCACAAATATATATCTTTTTCACTTGCAACAACTTTAGCTTAAAGATGCTCTTACACAAGAAGTGTCCCTTCACAGCAAAGCCCCCAAGGTGCCTCACCTCTGACATGAAATTTGTCACCCCCTCAGTTGTGCTGACACAGATGTTTGCAGAACATGCTAATAAACAGATCCCTGGGATAATCTTGGTTAAGATGAAAACAACACCACTTCTCTTCAGAGGGATATTTTTAGCCTGCAACCCCATGAGCAGTTGCATTAGCAGACTGGGGAGATCAGCAAACCGTGGAGTGAGGAGAGTAACCAGCACCTGGGGAATGAGGGGAATGAGGGAGAGAAGCTGGAACCTCTCAAACAGGCTGCATTGCCAAAAACACCTTGTGCAACCAGACACTGATCTCCTCCTGGCTCCCGCTTAGTGCCGTTCTTCAGATGAGTGTGAAACACCCCAAACACACAAACAGCACTTTTGGGATATTGCTTTAAGTACAGAGAAGGCAGAGAGAGTCTGCGACCTGGCAGCACTGGCAGGGACCCGGCAGGGTTCCTGGCTCTGCGCTGAGCCTGGCACCCCGCGGCAGGCACTGCCTGCTTGCCCCTTTACCACCCGCTGCTCCTGCTCGTCTTCCCTCACTGAGCTGCCCGACAGACACTGATCAAAGATGACTTCCCATCAAACTGAGATTTTACAAAACCACACTGTTTTGCACATTGTCAGACAGAATCCATAAGGCAGATAGTACTCTAGCACACTGCCTGAGGTGAAGCACAGTGTTTCACTGAGTATGGCAGTTTCCAGAGGCATCTCATGACATGTTACAGAACAGAACAGTGGCTACCAACCTTGCACAAGTACACCATGAATGAAAAAAATAGCTGCTCTGCTCACAGTACGTTTGTTTGGTTAAGAATCCTGTCTCCTGTAGGCAGTGCTGTCAAGAGACCTGCGGTTACCCCCTTTGCCCTGCACCCGTGTGCTTTGCACCATCTATTTTTCATTTTCTATTTTCCAGGAAGACATCTGCCATGGATGGATAGAAATGATCCTGACTCACCATGTCCTCCAAAATACGCTGCCCTCCCACATTACAACAAAACGTAGCATTTTGTCCACGGCAGCATCTGCTGTAATCCCAACTGTGATGTGATGAAAGACTTGTGCCCTTCTGGCACCAAGGAGGCAGAGTGATCAGCCCACATCTTGCAAAAGAAGCTGAGTGATTTCCACCAGGCTTGCATGCAAACAAGTTAAGGACAACTCTTCTGTTGTAGCTGTCCTCTGCGTTGCCTCAGGATGGTGATGGAGCAGGTGACACCAGGTGAAGATGCTTCATTCTGACGATGGATTTGAGAGATGCTGAGATCTCTCTGTATCGAAGTCCATACAGAAAAGGGAACAAAACTTTAGGTAGAATCATCAGGACATTGCAGATTGTCAGGGAGACCCAGATTCCTGTCTCCAGTCCAATGACAATGTTAACATACAAGAATGATTCTACAAAAAGAACCAAGAGTGGAGAGAAATAAAAGAACAACACAGTGTTGTGCATTAAGAATGTCACACTGGCTCTGGAACAGATGCTCTCCCATATACCTGATTGCCTGGTTTTAAAATAAAGAATAGCATAGCAACAAAATATTAGAGAAAGGAAGAGAAAGATAACCATAGCAGACAGCCAGAAACAGAGCTTCACAGCATCAGTCCCACTCAGAGTTAATATTATTATTAGTGGAATCGAGCACATTTCCAGGACGCAGGGCACAAAGTTGTGAGTGCTGGATAGCACCAAGAAGAAAATCCCCGGGAGAGCCCCCGAACAGATCCACAGACATACAATCACTTTTTTTGTTCGTGAAGAAGGCAAAATAGTAACGTAGCGCAAAGGAAACAAAATCGCTATGTACGTGTCCACCACTATGGCAGCAGCTGTGAACAGTCCTCCGCAGTAAGCCACTGCCAGCAGAAATAACTGGAGAACACAGGCTTCCTTTGGGAGACTTACATGTGCTGCACTGAGAGCAGCTGACAGCGTGTAGAACAAAAGGTATATCAGATCACACAGCAAAGCATTCCCCAGCAGCATGTACCTCGTTTCCTTTCGGATGCTAAAGCTCGAGAAGATCACAAACAAGATGGAAGGAATAATGAGGACACCTGCCACGAGGCAGACAACTGGAGGAATTAAAAACATCTTCATGTTTGTGTCTTGTGGGTTGAGAGCCCATTCCTCCAGCAAGTAGTACAAAGAAGCTTCGCTCACATTTGAGGAGCTGTTGGACTTGGCCTCCCGGAGGAGGTGTGCAGTTGCATTCATTCTTGTCGTCGAACCACAGAGAAAGAAGTTCATTTCCTTAGGATTCGGGGATGATTGTCCAACTTGGAGAAAAGCAAAATCTTCTATGCTGAGTCCTTAAACAGGCAAATGAAGCAGACGATGCAAATGCCTTTGGAAGCAAAGTGTTTTCCTTAGCCAATTTGACCAGCTCTTCTCAAGGACAAGCTGAAACTTGTAAGCAAATTCTGTGGTCCCAAAAGACGTTTTTGCCTGAAGTGGAGACTTTCTTTTCTTTCGGCAAAATCTAATGTTTATAGGAGAATGAAGCCTTGTGGGCTTTAGAAAAAAAAAAAATCAAGTCCCTCAGCTAGCTCTTTGATGAGAAATGAACGAGTTGCTCATTATCAGTAATTTGAGTTTGAGCTCATCACATTATCACTCCAATGAAGCAGATGGACTATTAGCTCGATTAAACAGATGTGAAATGATACAGAACAACATTCCAAGCGTACCGAAGTAGGAGAGTCATAAACGGGATCAGATGATGTTTTGCACCAATTTGTGTCAAACACCACAATTGATTTGTAGTCATCAATAAAAATGGCTTTCAGTCCTGTTGTAAAATTGTGTCACAATGGCTCCAGTGAATTAAATGATCCTATTTATGGATGACAAACATTTTTGCTTCAGTGAATCAAAACATCTTATTTACAGACGATAAACCTTCCCCTGCCTTTATTAATGCATGATACACAAATACTGAATTCTCATCTATTGCTGCCCTACAGTCAATTTGTAAATTGTCCAGGCTGAATGTCATGCACTGTAACATACCAGCATACCCTACAGCACACTTGGCATTTCCAACTTCCATTTGGATACTTTTTCTTGGCTTGCTGGCAAGCACACTGCTGCCGTGCTGTGCTGCGCTGCTCTGACCATCAGACCTCAGTGTCAGAGCAGGGGATGCAATGAGAGAATGGGAAGATTCTCTGTTGTAGAGAAGGAACTCTTCATATTCTTCCAGGAGTGGTCTGTTCAGAAGAAAAGTTGATTTTTTTTTTTCATAGGCTCCACATTGGCTAATAATGTTTCAGTCTTAACTAGTCAAAAAAGACTGTATTAACACAATTGTTCATCATCTTGTGAGATGCAAAGTAAGCAACATTGCTTGCATGTTGTGGAGAACACAGAAAGGAAGGTATGTGTATGTTGGTATTATGTGTTATACAGAAAAAACACTGGTGGATTTTAAGTAGTCATAAAAAAGCATCCATAGTAGGCTATAAAAGACCAAGCTGTGGTTTGGGCAAAGGAACTATTCTTGAAAAAAGAATGAGTAAATTTGTTACAACTCTCGTGTCTTGACACTTACTGTTTACTGCAGTCACTTACCTCTGGGTGAGCACCGCACACAGCCACACATTGCTGCTACGACATCACGGTACTTTGCTGTTTACACAGAACACAAGCAACACAGACAAGAGATTTGTCACCTCCCAGCTCTAGGTGCTCTTCTCACCAGGGGTGCAAGGGTATCCAGAAGCTTTTTAAGTAACATCAAACATCAAAGGATTACTCCCATTATTTGAAAACTAGCGTGCACGCAAGCCAAGCGTCTAATACTACAGTCAAAATAGTCAGTGAAATCTGCTGGCTGCTCAGCTCGTTTAAGTTACATTATTCATTTAGGTGCCTAAAATAAAACTGTCTAAGTTCAGACAACTGTTTTGGCAGTCTTGACAAGTCCAACATAACCTCCCACATTCACCTGCATGGCCAAGTCTAACTATTGTTTTAACTATGACTTTCCTTCTCTTCTCAGGCAACACAGAATGATTATTTCCCCAGAGCCCCCAGCATGCTTGAACACTTTGCCAGCATACAGTAATCAGTGGGGCTCTGTCCATGGGTGACAGTGCATAGTCTCACCTCAGAGAAAGACATGCTGTGCCCTGGACATACTGTCTCAGGGCATGCCAAGTATCAAAGCAGACAGCTTACGAAACTCAGCATCAGTCATCAAACCCTGTGTACAATGCATCTCTTACACACCAATAGCTGGCATCCATGGATCTGCATGTCAGTACAGTTTGATGGGTGGCACCATATGGAACAAAGGGATAGGAAGAAAAAACAATGGTTGTTTTAAGAGTAGCCTTTCAGTTGCTATGGTGCCTGGGAAGGCAAAACAGAAAGTGACTATTTTTTCTTTCTCAGTCCTGCATCCACTGGAAAGTATGGGAACAATAATGATGCAATTATACATTTGGCCTCGGGATCATGTCCTGCACCCCAAAATCCTAACTGTTGAATTATAGTACTCTTGCCAAATGGAAAGGAAGCAAAGAAAACTCAAGCGTGTGTGAATCACCTCTGGCTATAATTCTATAGCCAGACCTCTATTAACAGTGGAAGTCTCCTCTGCCTCCCAACATTCCCAGGATGTCGTATTACTGAGCAGACTGTCTTGTTTCTGTGTAAAATCACACCTGTATTTTCCACCAGCTGGTCAGAATTAAATGTGAACAAACAAAAAATCTCATTGGCATCTCAGCTGAACACTTCTGGGTGATGGTAAAAATAAATGCAAATACAACATATGATCTGTTGGCATTTACAGGATTAATGCAGTCAAGTATTTTGCAGACTGATGTTACACAGCAGTGTAGGTTCAGCAAATATATACCTCAAGGACTTTTTGTTTGCATAGAGTTTTTCTGCTAACAAATAATTACTGTGTTTTTATCTAACAGTTTTTATCCTGAGGCCTGAAAACAACCTCCTTATAGCAGAGTTATTCCTTCCTCTTGTGCAGAAGAGCTAGTTATCATGGAAAAGCTGGCTATATCTGGGAGAGCAATAAGCACTGACATCCTCACTACCAAAAAGTACAAAGCAAAAGTGGAAACTCCAGCAAACCTTCCCCTGAACCACCTAGCTAATCACCATGGAGAGCAATAACTAAAGTTCAAACAGCAGGATTATGCAGAGAGCTTTAGTTCTGGTACAGCTGTGGCATTTGTGTAAATTTTATCAAAAGAGTAATTTTTTACCACTTTTAAAAGTCCACATCTATGGCCAAAAAAGCATCAGCAGGTAAATAATGTGAAGTGTTAGCAAAGGTATGAACTTGCAAATCATTCTGCAGTAGCTGGCTGCAGGTCCACTCTGAGCCCGGGGATCCCCATGGCAAGTGGGAAATGCTCGGTTCTCTCATTTAGCCTTCATGCAGAGCACCACAGTGCCCAGGAGATATCCGAAGTTCACAGCCTTGCACATCCTGTGCTCAGCTAATCATCCTCTACAGCCTAAGGATGGTAATGTAAGCCCTAAGGCTTCCCTTGTTTGACTTTAGTTGTACTCCTGTAAAAGCCTTAGGAGTGCACGTAGGCTTTAGTTTTACAGAAATGGAAAATACAAATAACTGGAAGACAAAGTAAACCTCATCAGACCTGGCCATGTCCACCCAGAGCCATTCCCCTCAGATTTCCATGTGAGTCTTGTAATTGTTGAGTACAGTTCTGCTAGACTTAATCCAAAAGATCAGTGCCTTGGTACGCTGAAACAGAGACAGAATAGGTGGCTCTGGGGAATATCTGGTTGTTGTTTCTTTTAATTTTCTTGAGCTTAGGAGGAATTCCACATCTGGACTGCTTGCAAGGAGATGGTGAACTTGAAGATCACTCCAGAGGATATTGACCTTGGGCAGCTGCCTTGCCATTATGTTCAATGTTTTGTGGTACCAACCAGAATGGTTCTCCTGCAATTTCCTGTAAATCTGGCCTTAATGCTCTATTGATTTTTTTAAATGTTGTCTGGTGAATTTATGTTAGATGGATTTACTTTTTACATATCTTGCTGATCCAGACCTATAGTATTAGCAATCTTTCTTCTGGGTCTTATTTTACAGTTTATCGATTTTAAAACTGAATAGTACACTGTTAATTACTTTACTCATTTCTGCTTCAACCAACATCTCAGTGAAAGCTTAGCTATCTTATCTGTTGAGTTTGGGGATCTAAGAAAGCACACATTCAGCCAGACTGAGCACTACCAATCCAGCAAAGGCTATACTTTATTATAGCTTGGTACTGACTATAAACAGATATTGCTAAATCGAAAAAAAGAAAGGTCAGAAATATTACCTCTTACAGAAGTTGCTATGGATTTAACTGTGTGCACACAGGGAAGCCTCCTGTTTCACGAAGAGATTAGTGTAACCAATTCAACAGGTCGAAAACCACACTGCTGCCATGACATTATCCGGGAAGAACTGTACAAGAGAAGGGTTATTGTTCCATGGTGGTATTTACAGACAGGTTTAGTAACAGCATTTTGATCTCAGGAGCATTCACATGCTATTGCAGTTTCTTCAATTTCCTTCAATTTCTTCAATTTTCTTCAATTTTTCTTCAACTGGGCTTATCGAGGTCCAGAAGGCACCTTACCTGCTGGTGAAGCTCTCCCAGCTGTGAACAGCTGAGTGCCTATGAGCAGGTCAGCTCTCCCCACAGGGCAGGGAGAACCAGCTGTAATTCCTTCCTGTCTATATCCATATTCTCACGATGGGGAAATGACTGCCAGTGAAAAACAAGTAATCAGAACAGTTTACCTACACTGTTTTCTGGTCTAGCTTTTTCATTTTATTCTCCTTTTAATAGGAAGTCAGTTAAAATACAATTTTTTTGTAAACCTTCAAGATTCCCTGTAAGCTTTTCTGCAAGTCTTCAGGGTCGGGAGCCCCAGGTGGAGAAGTACAGCTTGACTGTCCTCATCTTATTTCCAGTTATCTTCATGTTTCAGCTATCTGTCTCCACTTGGCTCCAGAATTATTGAAATCTGTTCAGTGTCTTGCCTGTTATTTGCTGTAGATAAGAAGCACACACATTGCTCTTGTAACTGTACAAAGTTCACAAATCAGGTATATCAAATATTAAAGTTAAAGAAGTAAAGAAATGGGTGCGAAAACAAAACTCAGATTGCAATGATTTTAAAGGTCAAATGAAACCTGATTTTCCCAAAGAAAAGAGAGGGCACTGAGAGACGGGGAAGGCTCAACATGAAATCCCTCAATCACTTTTTCTAATTCCAAATACCATCAGGCCATCGTGATCACAAAGCCAAGGCAGATTTTATACCAAACTCGCCTTTCAGGTGTAATATAGAGAATTAAGCTGGAAGTCAGAAGAACAGGATTTTGGAATACATGACCAATATTTCAATTAAAGGGTGAAGAAATTATACAACCTGAGAAAAAGAAGCAAACCCAGATGGGTTTTCTTCTTCTGCCACAGTGATTCTTTTGTACTGAAAGGATCTGTATGATTCATCCTTTACTGTGTTTTCATGTGATGAGCTGCAGATATGACCAGGGATTTATGGTAACACCTGCATGGTCATTTATGGACAGATCCATAGAAGACAAAGAGAAGCATCCTAGGCTGTTTCTGAGATTGAAAGTTCTCTCCTGCCTACCTTCTTTACAACAATGCATTTGCAAAACAGCAGAAACACCTTACTAAATAAGGCCTGCATTTAAAATACCAGTCTGCTTTCCTAAAGCAGTTTAGTTCATATAGAAGAAACTTCATCAGTCTAATATTTCTAAAATAATTTACAACACCATACAACATTGGCACTAATGGGAATTACTTGCATAAAAATAAAGCCTTGGGTGAAGAACAATACCATAGCACTCTTACCCAAAGATTTATTGGCTGTCAGATAAACACCATATTCAAGATCACATGGAGTCATGAGCAGAACAAGAAATATATGTCTGAATTTGCGGCTCTCTGTCCTTTAAGTCAGGGAGAAAATTCCTTCTTCTGAAGGAAAGCTTCTCAAACAAGGAAGCTACTTATATCCACCAACCTCCTAAGATCACCAAGCTTCTTTCATCTCAGGCTTTCTGGTTATGGCTGGCAACCAAATTCTTCTGTCTGTGTCTCACACATGGTATTTCCTTTAATGGTGATTTGATGAGAAGGGAGACAGATGTCTGGAGAGCATAAAGTGGAAGATAAAATGAAATACCCAAAGAGAGATGGAAGGAAAAAGGGTAGAAAAGACAGGTTTGCATATAGAGGCAGACAGGCAGGGGATTTGGTGGGGATTCAGCAGCTGGGAGGACCCCAGCCACAGCTGAGTGCTGCCTCGCTTCCTCCCTCCCAGCCAGGCAGCGTTTGCCTGCACTATATGAGCTGGGGGCGAAGAGAATACAGGAAGCAACATGGAAGGAAACGTGGTAGAATTGGAGTAGAAACAGAAAAAAAAGGAGGAGAAAAGCAGCGCGAAAGCAAATACATCTGTTATCTCTTCCTATTTGTGCCTTTAGATGACAGACTGTGAATGAAGGGGTGTAATCTGTGTGGGGCACGGGTCAGCACGAGGCTCGGTGCCATCCTGGGCTGGAAGGAGCCTCAGTGCCAAGGCCAGGACGCTCTCTTCCAGCTCCCCGCACTGCACCTAGGAGCGGCAGCGCTTCCCGGCTGCCAGAGATGCTGAAGCAACATTGATTCTCCGAAATACCTGTGTCTGCAGGGAGACGCTGACCTTATCTCACACGGAAGAAGCAGGTGCCAGGCACGGCCACCATATGGCAGGGAGATTAACTGCCAGCATGTGCCCAGTGAGAGGCACCATCTCTTATTAGCCGAGTGGGGGGGTTGCCGTGGGTCACATACACAGCGCCATTCACAAGCTCTGTCATCCCTTCCCAGCAGTTCTTTTGTTACCTATCCAGCACAGGTGCTTGAAATTAAATTTCTCTCCATGAGGCCTCGCTCTGCCTTGTCCTCATCACAGCGGCTTTGAACTGCTCCCGCTCCTTCCCACAGCAGTGTGTTGTCCTCACCTCATGCAGGAGATTTGGAGCTCTCTGCAGGGAAGCAGCATTAGGAAGGGAGGAGGCCAGCTGGACATGTGCTCCAGGTCCATAAAGAAAACCAAGATTTTGTTTGTGAAATACCAATGTTTGGGCTACATCAGTCCACACCAGACTGACTCTTCTGGGCACCACCAGAGGCTCGAGGCAGGGGGCAGTCGCCTGCTGTGTGCCCCGAACTTCTCGCCCAGCTGGCGGGGCTGCACCCACCGCAGGCAGAAACAAAAGCTTGGAGAGAACATTGCTGAAGGCAGCCCACAAGCTCAGATCTCCACTAAACGTGATCAAGTTCATTTCCAGTTTAGTTATTTGTTTCTTTAATCTCCATCCAAGTTCCAGCTCATTCAAGTGTGTGCATGAGGAGCGCTGGGGAAAACGTGCCCTTTTTCCCTTTGCTGTCCTTAGCAGCACCAAGAGCCAGCAAAGGCCCTGTGAACAATGGTGTGATGCTACCTGATGAAGAACTGAGGCCAGGGGCACATTCACTAATTTAACACAAATCATACTGACAAGCAGCAGCAGATCCAGGAATTATAATTTCATCTGCTGAGTTCTTGCTGGGTGCTGATATATCTTACTGCCTTTCCAACCTCTCTGTGCTTGCAACCTACTGGCATGGCCACCAGCTCCAAAATACCTCCTGGGAGCTCAGGCACAGCTCAGCTATCCACTGGCAAATGCTCATCTTGTAAGAGTTCTTGATATTTATAGCTACAGGGGGCAACTAGAAAACAAACAACTTTTCTAACCCATTCTCGACATTTTCCTGGGAATTCCTATGCTCCTGTAGTTGGGCTGCTTTTTCCTCCCCTGGAGCAGCAGTTTCTCGCTCCAAATAAAAGAGCTGCGTGCCAGCCCAGCACAACAGACAGCAATGAACGATGCAAGGTGTACGAAACTGTTGTACAAGATCACAGGAGCTGCAGGATGATGTATACAGGACAAAAACAAATGAATTACCAACCCAGATACGAATGTGCACCATTTTAATGAGCTGCGAGTTGAACCGATTCAGAGCCACACTGGTCCTCCAGCTGAAGCTCCTCCGTGATGTCTGGGGCAGTTCAGGGGCACCCCCCGGTGCAGCTGCTGTTCTGGGAGCACTGCCACCATCGATGTTTGAATGGTCACCTCAGTACCAGCCCCTTCCCTCTCAGGTCTCTTCCCTTCATGCCAAGTATCATGTCAACTCCTTCAGCTGAGAGCTCTGAGCTCTCAGACATCTCCCTGCTTACTGCTTATTTCCCTCTCCTGTCCTCTAGAGATTGCACATCTCATTTTCATTATCGCTTCAACACCGCTTTTCACGTCAGCTACCTGACCTCAAAGCCTCTCTCGCTGTGGACCTGTGAACTGCTTCAGCTCCTGCGAATGCCCTCTGTGAGCCGGTTTCTGATACGTGTCCCCGTGCCCCTCTTCTAGTCACGGCCAACACACATCTGTGGCTGCTTCTGCTGCTGGCAGCCCCCAGGGCTGAGCAGTTGGCCTAAGGGGCAGCCCCTCGGCACCGGGAGCTTCAGACTGGCACAGGCAGTAGCACACAGGGTTTCCACACCAACCAAATGTTCTTGAACTCGTGCTGTTTGCTTGGGCTGATGGCGGGGCTGCCCATTGTGAGGTCTGCAGTTGGTTTCCCAGCAAACGCCTCGTCTTGACATCTGCTAAAAACATTGCAGCAGCGGTGACCTCAGCCACAAAGTGAGAGAGTAAGAACAGGCCAGAGGAAAGTAAAGGCCCTCAAGTTGTTTACTGGCAACATTCCCAGGCCCACCCTTCCTGTTCCCAAAATAGAGAGCGCCCTGTCTTGTGAGCAGCCCTCGGCAAACACCAGCCCCGTGCCTTTCCCCCACCGAGCAGAGCCTTTCAGCCTCTGCGTGAGCAGCTGCAGCAGGACAGCTCCCTGTTTGCCAGGCTCCAGACAGGGTCCTCGGAGTCTTACAGCGTGTCTGCAGTGACACAGAACTAGAAAAATGGACTTGTGTTTGTAAATGAACTGAGAGAGGGCCAGTTCCTCCTGCCCACCCTTTACACTGTCCTTTTCTGGTTTTAGCGTGCTGTAAATGACCAGCAGCTCTGACAATCTGTGCATAACCAGGACTGATTTCCAGCCAGAGGTCCAGCAAAACCAGCTCCTAACTACTGTTACTTTATTTGTGTTGAGGTAACACAGTAGCCTAGGAACAAGCAGCCTGCTTTGTTTAGGCACAGGAAGATCTCTAACCTGACAGAGATCTTGGTCTGAAGTTAGGCAGCATCTAGTCTGTTCAAGGTGGGAAGAAACATGTTCCTACACTCATGCACTGTATTTTTCTCAGGACTTCTCCTAATCTGGATTTTTTCTCCATTTTCATTTACTCTGGAACTTCCTTCTGCCTCTGTGTAATGTTTTCCTCTTCCCAGTGAAACATCAAGCCTACGCCGAGCTTTTCTTTTCTGGGTGTGGGAGAAGGGGGAAGGAAGGTCAGGGCTCTTGTGTACAAACCCAGACCTAGAAGCTGATCAGCTCAGGCCTCCTGCATCTCCATGGAGTTCCACTGAAGACACCAACAAATGCAGTCAGCAGATGTACCATGCTTCTGAAACCCACGTAGGAATTAAGCCCGTGTGAGAGGATGCACAGCAGAGGAGGAGAGATGACGACAGGACTCTCTGGCCGAACAAGTATGGTCAGTGCTTTCATCTGATCCACTGACATTTCTGCACTATGATCTCTTGCAAGGACTCGACCTTAGAGGATTGTGGTTGATGCAAGCAGTGCAGAAGAACCACTGGAGCCTCAGCCTGTGACATGCATTTTCTCCTGCTGGGTTAGGGCAGACAGGTTCTTGCTACCAGAGCCCAGGAGAGTTGTGAGTGGTAACTCCACAACTCACAAGGTTGTTTGGGGGAGTGCCTCTGACTACCTCTGCCTTGTACTGACTGCTGAAAAGGATGGGCCAGCCTGGCTTGGACTAGGAACAGTTTGGCTCAGGATGATCTTTTGTTACTCTGCTCTGGCCTGGGCCTGTCTCTGCTACAGCATGAAGTTAATTTTTAGGCCAACTTACCGTGATGATCCATGACCATGTATAAGCACCCTTTTTCCCAGACTCTACTCCCATAACTGTGAAGCAGTTGGGTTCACACTAAAGCTTGCCTTTTCCTTCACAAATACACACTGCTGGTGACCCTTTTAGAGTTGTCTTTTCTGCAGTCCACATGTCTACATCTCTTCTTGGATGCTGGTTCCAGCCTTGAGGTTGTTCAGACTGTCCCTTTGTCTGTTGAAGACCTCTGCACTAACCATGCTAATCCACAGCAAGCAATCAAATCTGCCCATCTGTGCTTTTACTATTCCCCTTGGCAGCAGTAGGACTTATTTTAAGTCCTACTTAAAATAAGTAGGACTTTATTTTAATTAACGAGAGCTGGATGCCTTGTCAAGACTTACCTGCTCTGATTTCTCCTTAAGTTATCGTAATACCATTTAGCAACATCACCCTTCTCAGCAAGAGAAACCAATTCCAGTCCCTTGAAGGCAGTAGGGCAAAACAAAGAGAATTCACCAGGGCCCACAGCAATATTCAGCTGCATTCTTGTTAACCTGCTGCACTTCCTTCCCAGTGAATATACCAGTTCTTGCCTACTCACAAAAGTATGTTTAAAAATGCATTTTTTTTGATAGTCATAATCATTTAGTTTCAACTTTTTAATCCCTCTGTGCGTTGCTTGGTGAATGCCTCCTTCACATACTCAGTTTGTGACTTATTTACTTATTCCAGCATCAGTTATTAGTACCACTGTTTGCCCTTTTCCAGCCACACAACCCATTTCAAATTGTACTGAGCCTATTTCAGGTTTTGCATCAGTCTAAGACCCAAAGTCCAAATGTCACAACATGAGAAGGAAGATGTTTGCTTTTGTTTCAGTACAGACATTTCCAACCTGCTTAGCTGGAGTACCCCAGTTAGCTGCAGTGACTGAGAGGACAGCAATAGCTCCCAGCTCTGCAACGGGCTATGTGCACTGCACTGGGGAAGGATGCAAAATTCTTCTATTCCATCTTTTTACTGCAGTCTGCAACACACAAACCTAGTCTCCAACCCCTTCCTTACCACCAACCTAAAATACACCCAGCCTCAGCAACACCTTACCCTTGGTCTCATGCTCTTCCTCAGGCTTGTTTCCATCTCTTAAATTGGTGTGTGGTTTCTGCAGGTGCTGTGAGTTGCAATTTGTGCATACAACATCAAGTTAGCACCAGTGATGTTTTGCATTAACTTCTGATCAGCTCTTTGGTGAAATTCCCTTTGTAACCACCTGCAAAGCAGCCGAATTGGACAGTCTCTGCTACACATCCCCCAGGCCCATTTATAAAGCTCTGGAGGGGCTGTGTAGCACTGCAATGTGTGAGCTGTCCTCTGGGAATAAGCAGCACTGGAAAGAGCAGTGTGTACAAGGAGTTTACCTACACGGAGCTCATGGCAGGAAGATGAGACTTGTGTCAAGCATCCTGCAATTTAACAGTAGGCAGCAGCAGTAAAATGTAAGAAACACAGGAAGGCGTTGTTTGGACAAACAGCTGTGACCTGGAGCAACAAATACAAGGAAGTATTCTCTGCTCCACTCCAAGAAAGAGACCTCCAAAAATAGCCTCCTGTTGATTTGTCATGGGCAGATTATCAGAGTGGAACTCTCAGTATTTCTCAACCAAAGCCAAAGCTGAGGTTGAATAATGTAACTCTTTAAATGTGAATAATGTCAGTTTACATCCTCTGAAAGTTTAGTGTTTCTTTTTCTTTTTCTTTTTCTTTTTTTTTTTTTCCCTTAGAAAACCTTGTCAGATGTAAAAATGGTAAGCAGATAGGTGCTGCATGGCAAATAACAAGACTGTGACACCAATGCTTTCTTTGTGCTCATGAACACACACAACCTCACCACCTGAAGTCCTAGATCCCAATTTGTTTTATGTAGATAACAAGAACAATTAAAAGCCACTTATATTTATAACTCTGTTGATAGCTCCCATATAAAACTGGCAGGATTTTAAGAATACATATTGAGTATAGGTTGACAGTAAAAAACACAGGGTATTTTAATGTAGGTATAGGGTTGTAGGAATAGGGCCGCCCAGTTTCAGGACTGGGGAAGGCTGGAGTTTGGCCTATACGAGTCACGGGATGGAAAGTTTGGATCTCCTCGGACCTCTTGTTGACAAAGCTTAATTTGAAATTCAAAGCCAAGAAACTGCAGTTTACAAGCTGTATTCAGTGCTTGATGTAGAGAGCCATCTAGTGGAAAGTCTCTGCGTTTGCAACAACAGCCTGAACTACATGTCGTGTTTTGCAGCACAGTCTGAACAAAGGCATTCTTGTTTGTTAGCATCTTGCAAATGAATTTATGAGCTTCCCTTTTCAGGCGGAAGGCTCCCCTGTTGAGCCCCTACAACATCCACAGAAGAGCCTTTGAAACGAAAAATCAAGCCTGTCTTACTGCAGGACCATTTGCAATAAAACGTGCATTTCCTAAAATTAATTCCCCTTGGCAAATCACTTCAGGAAGCTTTCCCGAAAACAAAACCAAAACCAAACCATCACCAGCAAGCAAACTAAAGACCCCAAACTAAAACCAACCTAGTTTCAATTTTTGTTAGTAATACACGTTCAAAAAGTCTCAGCAAAACTATCAGGCAGCATACTGGGATAGTGCAGAAAGGCATTAGTATGTATGTGCTGCTGCAACCTTGGTATTTGACTGAAATTGGTTGGCTACTCAGCATTTTCCACAGAAATATTGAGTGTTCTGAGCAAGATTCTCTGGTTAAAGGACTGTAATAACCCAGAAAATACTGGAACAATTTCAGAGAGGTTCAGATTCATCCTTCCACCCGCCCATCTGGGCAGAGAGGAAGGTGAGGTTGGTAGTGCAGCAGTTGTAAGGTTGCCTGTACATATATGTTCCACAAATCTGAAAAATACCTAGGATTTCTGAAAGCCTGGAGAAATCTTGTATATTTAGGTTTTTACCATTTTCTCATACTTTAACTACTATTGCATTAAAGCTTATAAACAATTGATGCTTCACAGATTTTTATTTTATTTTTTTCCCCACTGATATCCATATAACGTAAATAGTTCAGGCACTATAACAAAACCTTTCTGGGATTCTGCAATGTGTTATTGATTAACTGCTTTTGGTACCCAAGATGTTCATCTACCTGCAATGCTTTTTTTTTTCTTCTTTTTTTTTTTTTTTTTCTTTCGAGACTTTTTTTCCCAGTGGAGGCAATTACATGGCCCCTCTCTGCTAGCTTGCCACCTGATTTCATGAAACTGAAAAAAGGTATTTTTTTAAGAGCTCTGTCGGTTAGCCCTTCATTTAGGAAAAACCTGGTTAATAGAAGCAGTTATTCAAAGTTATTCAAAGACAGGGACAAGCAGGCAGGTATAAAACTTCAAGAATCTGACAGATCTGGAAATTTAAGCTAAAAAAAAAATATACAATACTGATATAAATTTTCCTGTTAAAAACTCTGTAAGAGGGTGCAACCAGTTGCTTCATTCAATTAAAGATGATTTGGGATACTTACTTCTTCTGTAGTACAAAGGAAATTCAGACACAGTTATATTAAATATATTAAATAAGAACATGCAAAGCCTAAGAGTATAGTTTGGACTGTTCTCTAACCAACCAAATAAAATGCAATAATTAATTTATGATACAAATTATGCCAAATTCAACCAGCAAAAGAAAAAAGAAAAAAACAACCCCACAATAAAGAATTAATAGCAGCAATAATCCACAAATTTCCCTAAATATTTTTTCTGTGTAGGAATATTTCAAATGCTTATTAAACCAGGGCTATTCTTCCTGGCTTGCTTTGACTCCCCTTTTCTTCTCCTCTCTTATTGTACAGGGTCACTATGCACGCACTGCCCCTGAAGCAGCGAGACACTGGAGCCCCCGGTGCTGCTCGGTGCCCTCTTGCAGCCCTCCTGCCATAGCAGCAATGCTGGCAGCTCGTGCACACGCTGTGGAGGCAGCAGCCATATGTGCAGCAACCCTGATTCCCTTGCCCTGTCCCCTGTCCTCAGCCATGTCACTGCACAGCCAGGCTGTCACTGAGCCTGTTACCCCAGTGCTGGAGGGGGGCCAGAGCACAAAGATAACCTAGTGCTGAGGTGCTAAAATGCAGCATCATTAAGCCTACCTGCTTCAGCAGTGGATCCGGTCTCCCTCTCCTTCCAGACAGTGCTGATGATTGCCCTAGTCTGACAGGTGATCACCTCCACAGAAGGCTTCTGCCCAACCTGCGAGGTTGAAAAAAGAATTGAAGGTGAGAACTCTGAAATAAAACACTGCTCTGCCCAGCCCAGCCCCTTGCATGCTGAAGGGACGTGAGAGGCTAGCACCTTAACGACCAGAAACAAGTCAGACATTTCAGGTGGAGACAGCAGCACACAGCGGGTAGAATAGCCCAAAAAAATCACAACTTCACATTCACGTGTAGGTCATGATGAAGACCTCGATGGGACGGGGAAAGGACGAGCTGCTGTGGGTGCACTCACCTGGGAGCTGCTCGGACGAAAGAGGCGACTCCAGCCTGCGTCCCCTGCCGTGGCAGGCCGAGGCCTGTGGCAGCTGCAGCTTGCCTCCTTGCTGACTGATGTTTCTAGCTAGGGATCTCAGCACCTTGTTATTTTAAGTAATTTCTAATTACTGGAGCAATACTTCCCAAGCTGGGGCAGGCTAACCTGGGTTTGATCCACGTTAGCATTAGGGAAAATGCCTGTAATAGGATCGAGCTCAAGGTAGAGAAGACTGCCTGACTCAAGCTCCAGCCAGCAGCAATGGCTCCTGCGACTGCCCTGCAGGGTGTGAGGAGATGCAGCAACGATTCTTCTACTCAGCACTTCAGGCTGAAGGAACAAATGATGAAATCAAGGTCCCCGTCCCTCTGCCATTCACATACCATTTCTGTGACGACACACGTACCTGCGTGTCAACCCAGACTCCACTCTTGGCTGGGTAACCCAGTCAGTGGGCTGAGGAAGAAGTGAACTCATTTTGTGGCTGGCTTCTGTCCCTTGTGGCTTGCCACTCGCAGTTAGGTCTGAGTGCACCAGGCTCTTTGAAATCCTGTCAGACCCCACATGATGCCTATGGAGCTGAGAGTGCAGGCTGTGTAGCTGTCACAATGTGGTCAGCAGCAGTCTCCTCTCCGTACATTTTCATGCACCTTTTTACCTAGGCTCTGTGCATTCATCAATCTTCTGCTTTTTTTTTTTTTTTTTTTGCTTTTTTTTTTTTCTTTTTTCTTTTTTCCCTACAGTAAATCCCAGTAAGTACAGAGTTTTGGAACACCTTAAGGTGTCTGATTTTTAGGAAGAGTTGAACTCCCTATAAGATGTCTCAAACCAGGAATCCAGGAACAGACTTGTTAAAAAATAAATGAAAAAATCTAGTTCTCTTTAGAAGTATACATTGTAGTAGCACTTCTGCAGGGCAAGAAAATGCCATCCCTGTATTTAAAGCTCAAGAATGATTTCTGAATTGCTTTTCCCAAATAAACGTGTCCTGTTTCACAGGTTTGGCACACCTGCCAACACACAGGAACACAGAATGTAGCACCCACCCTACCACAACACAGTGCCAGCCAGCCGAGCCCCAGCTTGCACTTGTCTCCCAGTCTCCTGTCCATGAGCATGTCGCTCCTGTCTTCCAGTCACCACACCATCCTGGCTTGCACTGCCACTTTGCTACTGGTTGGAAAATGGCTACTGCACATTTGTAAGAGAAATATGTAACAGTTTAATATGCTTGAGTACTGCCTAGGTGTATCAGCTGGTTTAGAAACTTTAATAACCCCTCTGTGAAAAATCAAACAGCTGGGAGAGATC
The DNA here is from genome assembly GCF_009819795.1 of Aythya fuligula. NCBI lineage: Eukaryota > Metazoa > Chordata > Aves > Anseriformes > Anatidae > Aythya > Aythya fuligula. Next base: position 12,538,281 of record NC_045567.1, on the reverse strand, counting down.
GTTCCGTTCCAGAGCTACGGAAGTGCCAATGCCATGAAAGCATAAAGCCCAAAGAATAGCTCTTGACAAATCACCCCTCTCTAAATGGCCTGACAGATAGAGGACCCATAACATATCGTATTTTAAAACCTTACGGTAATTAGTGTGGCTCCAAACCAAACAATGACCTTGGCATTGTCAATACTCATGTTACGTTATTGAAGCATTCCATCAGAAGCTAGGTCCTTTCAGTGTTACTGTTTTGTTTACTGCAGCTGAAAAAATATATTAATAGTCATGTTTCACTACCATAAAAGCTTTACTTGGAATGCCATACTCCTACCACAAATGTCATTTAAAGACTTCAAGGACCATGCTCAGAAGTTTCACCTTCCAACTGCAAAGGCAGCTGAGGCAGCAGCAGGCAGCCAGCTTCTAGTGTTGGCCATTCCTGAACCCACAGCAGGTGAGAAAACAAAACAGATGCATATCATCAAACATTTTTCTAGGTCTGCTAGCAAACAGCAGTTCAAAGCCAGTATTTTATTCTAAGACGTACCTCTTGCCACTTCAAAATAAAATTTCTCTCTGACATATTAATTACCACCGCCAGTACAAATCCAACACACAGATCTGTTTCCAAAATGTGTGTTTGATCAAGTAATCAGCCATAAGCATTTGTAACTGCATTACTACCAGCTGTACTGCTGGTGATTTCAAAGGCTTCATTTTCCATCTATCTTTCAAATTTTCTTTTGTTTGCTTGTTGTTAGACACTGATTGGCAGACAATTGGGACGGCATGTAAAGCAGAGGTCTCCTTGTAGCAATTAGCATCTGTAGTGCTCATTTTCCTTGAGGTCCCACCAAACACACATTCAGCCCAGAGGTTTCTTCTTTCAGGACAGACATTGTAATTTGCCCTACAGCCCTCATACAACCCGTGAGGACTCATTTGCAAGACCTGTGAAAAGAACAGTATCTGCAGTGTGACCAAGCCAGAGTCTCTGTGCAACATGATTTATTTTTTTCACAGATATAAAATAAAAGCCTACAGACAATGAAAGGCAGAAATGGGAGCAGCAGCCTGTGTCGCTCCCTGTTCAGTATCCCCATCTGTGCATGCAGATCTCAGCCTGCTGTGTTTCTGCACTTAGCCTCAGAAACTTTATGTAATGGCTAATTTCTTTCTTATTGAGGCCTTTTTGGTTCTCGCCCTCCTTTGATCCCCGCTTTGGCCTTTGAAAGACGATTCCGTTAGAGCCGTTGAAACAGCTTCTCCCTTACTGACAGCCTGTCTCTGTCATTTAAAGCTGTGTATCTATGTCTACTTCGTCCGTATCTTTGTTTTTGGTTTCCCGATTGAGCATTTAACGAAGCCTTCAGAGCACTTAATTATATGTGCTCTAGCAAAGAGCAATACAAAATCAAGCAGGGAAACCAAGTCCCACAAAACAGTCATTAAAATTTTCCTATAATCTTCCCTCAAGTCATCACACCAGCATCTTCTTCAACAGAAAATTTTGCTTATAGGTTTTACTGGGATGCCTGTGGAGTGCATTTTGCCATCCCCCATGCTCGATGCTGAATGATTATTTTGCATTTGAGACAGCAAGTGTCTATTAATGTCAGTAGAAGATCAATAAAACAGAGCTATTTTTGCCTCGTCTAGACAGATATCTATGATACAAAGGCATATCTGGAATGGAGAAACTTTTGAACATGTGCATTGGATATTTGCATTTAACCATTTCTGTAGTCATGTCCTCAAGGTGTTATGTCCCTCCTAGGTGTTGTTTTTGTTCTCTAGAGCCTTGGCATTCTTCATGGTTTGGTGAAACAACTCTTCTGGAGTATTCTCTACTGCATTTAATGCAATAAATTTTTCTTATGCTGACTGCACAAGTAAGCATTTATTGCCTGAGAGCTTTTTGTTTAAAGCAAAAAGTTTAATGGCAGCCACTGTTTTAATATGAGCACCTGGTGAAATGTCCTCCTTCCCCCCCCCCCCGCCCCCGCCCCCCCCACTAAAAATCGTTTTTCATTCTCCTTTAAGGCAATAAGCAATTTGCAGTCAGTCATCCATACTGCCCAGAATGGCAACACTGCGAATGTGAGCAGTCCCACCTGGAGGCACTCCTTTGTGTTCTTACTGGTGTCCTTACTGCCACTCCAAGGGCTGGCAGGCTGGCTGAGCTCTTTAATACTGGTACCGAAAGAGGCACTCACAGCCCTACCCACTCCATCTCATCCTCTTGGCAGCAATTATGGCAACAACACTGCCTCACAGGAAAGACAGACAGGAGATGGTGAGGTCGAATACACTTGCAGAAACCTGTGGATAAAAATGCTTCTATTTTCTTGTTAAGTATTGATGTTGCTAATAACAATCCTAAATTTTGCAGCAGACAGTGGTTCACCAAATAACTGAGAAGGGAGTAGCAATTAATCTAAGCCCTGGAAAACAGTCAGATCAGTTGCAAAGATTGTTTGTTTCAACCTATGAGAGTCTTCTCCAATGAACTAGAGAGAAAAACCTACATAGCCCATTACCAATTCTCTACAACACGCAAAACTAATAAATACTGTTAGGAGTCCATGAATAATTAAATTTAAGCTGACATTAGCAGAAAATTCAACTAGACTCTTCACTGGCTCACTGGCAGGAAAAAGCCTGGGTCAAATTCATTCTGAAGTAATTCATTGGAAACAAGTACAGCTGTCCAGCAAACAACTTTTTCCTGAGTCTCTGCAGGTTTAAAGAATCAGTTACATTCTTTCATGAAAGAAGGTTCTAAAACAGTATAATTTGCTTTTTGTGAGTTTCTCATGCTAGTAGTTGTCCTCAATCACTTGATGCAACCATTTGCTTCCCACACGGAGGAGATGCAGGCCTCCAAGCTCCGGCAGGCTGAGCTTGCTTCACCTAAAGACTCCCTCATTGTCTTTCCATACCTGCCCTCATGTGGATTTTCCTCCTCCTTTCCCCAGTCCTCCTCACTGGACACCAGGGATCTCTGCTGCCCTCCTGGCACGCCAGGGACTGTATGCTCCTTGGTCCCTCTTCTCTCAAGGACCCTTTTCTTACTCCTTGTGCCAAAGGCTGTGTGCTTCTGCTAAACAGATGGCAGCTGTTCCACATGCCCCTCATTTGCAGTTTTCTGATTTCCCGTCTCTTTTATTCCCAACATGTTCAAAACAATTCTGAACAGACTGAATTAATCAGAGAGGATTAGATTCTCCAAGAAATAACCTTTTGAACCAAGCTGATCAATAACCAGAGTGAAAGAGCCTGAAATGAAGTGACAGCAGAAAGGCATAGATCATGGAACTATAAGTTGAGAACTATTTAGGAAGAAAAAAAGCTCCACTGCAACATATAAAGGCTACCATGGCTCAGCTGCCAGTTGATGCACTGCATATTTGCTGACACATGCAATGAGATTGTGATTTAGGCTTTTCAGGGCTGAGGCTATGGACTACTAAGGCCACGGACGGCTAAGGCCATGGATAGCTATCGCTACATATGGCAATAGCGATGGATTATGCCGTTTTCATTGCAGAAGACAAATAAACAGTTTCAGAAGATGGAAATGTTTGTCCAGGGGGACATCGTAAAATATACAAACATCCTAAATTATGGAGTTCTTTCATCACAGGAGCTGCTTTACCTGAGTCACCGTGAACAGATTTGGGTATCTGATCCATGTCTAGAGTGATCTCCTCTAAGAGGCCCAGCAAAGTGGCAACAGGTACTACTTGTCAGAAGCAAGAACACCTATCTAAGAGCTATCCCAGTCTCTGAGGAGCAGTGATACACCGTCCTACAGCCAGCAGGTCCAGCACCTGCCTGAAATGCAACTGGGGCTAAGAATTTCTCCCTGTCCAGATTCTTTTCTCTAGATATTTAAGGCTTGTCTTACCGAGCTTGAACTGAATATAATTAGACCTCACCTCCAATTATAAGTGCTTGCTGTTGTCTATCTCCCTCTCCATGTGGCACATTTAGGTATGCCTTTTCTGATGCACCTTTAACTTTAGTGACTACAATTCAGAGTTCAGAAACCGAGCTCACAGATAATGTGCATGCATAATTTTCAGGTCAAAATTCTAAAACTATGGTTTTAGGTTTCACCCTTGTAGGTTTAGGGTTCACCCACTACTTTTTCCCTCCTCCCTCCAGTCTTCCGGTGAACATACTCAAGGACTTTCTACTTTCTGCAAGTTGGACTTACCCTGGGGCCTTTTCCAAGATGTAACTTTGCAGCCTCTACCATCACTTGAGGCTTACTGATGGGCATTCAGAGCAGGAGCACTCTGGTCTGCCTCCTTTAATGTTCACTGGCCAAGTTTTTAGCTTTGGAGGCTTAGACAGCACAATATTTTAAGCTCCTTCCTTTCCCTGTTTCCAAAATTCAGCTAAAACATACTGTAGAAACAGAAGATGAGTGTTGTCAGCATTATTCTTGTCCTAAAATCCAAAACACAGCATCGTACCAACTACTAAAAATAAAACTGACTGTATCCCAGCCCAAACCAGGAGAACAGGTAACAGGTTAAGTAATGCTTTTGTCCCCTTTCTGCTGTCATATGGGGGACAGCTATGAACAGTGCACCCTCTCCAGTTTCTAAGGGAACACTCACCTTTGGTTCTTAGGGAGATGGAGGATTTGATAAATGCCTGCCCAGATCTGGCTTGTCTGAAGTTGCTCTGTTTCACTCAGTCCCCTGAGAGCTGTACAGTCATTACCAACAGTGATGCCAGCCCCTGTACTGGGTGGGTATGCTGCCCACGGGTACACCAGTCTGTACACAAACTACTGCAGGATCCCAGAGCACAGCTCTGAAACTCCAGCTCGAAGGAGAGCTACTGCAGTGGATTAAGCCAGCGCTTTGTAACATACACTTTTGCTTTTAAGAGGCTGTCTATCACACCCCCAGATATGTTTTAACAAACAGGAAGGAGAAGGCAAGGGATTTGAAGAGAGTTAATTGAGGGGGACAATCAAGATGTGATCAGGTTGGGAGCCCTTCATAGAGGGAAGGCTGGGGCAAGGATGGCAGCATTATACTTTTGTGAAATTAAAGCTGTGGTGTTTGTGATGACATCATTCTTTGTTATGGACGTAAATTTATTGTCATCACATCACTGCACACTCAAGCAGAAGTTAGACTGTAAGGAGAACTTGATAAATGATGGTCAGCAAAGGCACTACGAGGCTAACACCAGGCATTCTGGCTGTGGGCAGCTGAGATACTTATTCTCTCCCCTTATGCCACTTTGCTCCCGCATAAAATCCCATTTGACTTCAGCATTAACAAAAGCCTTATTAACCACTTCTTCAAAGTGTGGCACAGTCCAATAATCTGCATCTTACTCACCTAGAAACATGTTATGACTGCTTTTCCTGAATTCTATCAGAAAGAAAAATCTTTGTGAGAAATGAAATTGATTTGGATGTATTCCTCCCCATTTAATAAGCTGTCATATAGAGAGGAACCAAAACGCTGGCTCAGAACTCCCAGGCTTATCTTCTGGGTTTTTATTCCTTAACAAGGGAAGCATTTCTGTGACACCAAGCAGATGGCTGAAATAAGCGTCTTTCCTAAATCAAGCTACATGTGGAAGCCTAGAATCTATGTAAGGTATGAAAAAGCTGCTAGCAGGAGGAATGAGGGGGTGGGGATGAAGGAAGAAGGAGGAGGAAAAGACGGGGGGTGGAGAGTAACACTGGAGAGCAGCAGTGATCCAGCCCCTCTGAATCTGAAAAGCATCACCGGAGCCTTTGGATAAAGACCAGCTTCAGTAGCAAAGCTAGGAGGGAGAGGATTTCTGCTCAGTGATAAAACATGGTGAGTAGGATTTCTGTGATCTGCCTTGTTGTTTGCTCTGGTGCAATGGCACTTTGCTCTGACAGAGACTCCAAGGGACTATTATTTGGGGATGACTGCTTGATTTTGAAGCATCACTTTTTAATTATTTTTTCCATACATCTGACAAGTGTATGCCTGTGTTTATATGAATGTACACCTCCTTTTTTAAGTAATAAATTACTGAAAATGGCCAAAGCTGACAGGGTTAACACTTTGCTGTCTGGTACAACAGGCTGCTGGCCAGGGCAAGTAAAGATGCTCTGTTTCTCTTTCAGGTACACAGCAGAAATTTCTGCTCAGCTGCCTTCTCCTAGCAATAGACTGATGATTCAATAGGTCCCTGTGCCTGTTTATGGTGCCTTTTATATGGTGTGTTTAAGAATGTTTTGAGCAGTTACATTTCTTTCAGCTTCAGGTGCAGAAGAAAACTGAAGGAGAGGTGCTGAGGTTTTGTCAGAGAAGGAGCCTCCTTTTGTCATGGTCTCACCCTCATTCTTCATGCCTCACTCGGGGCTGGGGAGCCAGTGGGTGCTGTTGTACCCCAGGGATCCCTCCTGTCAGCATATAACAGGATACTATGTTGGGAGTAGAAATGTGGTTAATTTTACTATGCTAAAGCCTGAGCTTTACAGAACAGTTGGCAGGGCTTAAAAGAAGGTTCAGACTTCCCTACAGTACATAGCTAATAAGATTAAACGTTTAACTACACATCCTTCTGGTATTCTGCTGGGGAGTATAAGATTTTACTTTGTGGGCTCAGTGGAATTAAGATTTAAGAAAAACAAAAAACAAAACACAATGTGCTTTTTCCTGGTTCTTGTGAGAAAGCCACCGCCTGACCTAAATGTATATGCAAATAATTAGGCATCCTGGGTTACCCTAGAGAGAAAAATGATTAAGAGGAAGGATAAGATACAGCCAGAAACAAGGAATACTCCTAACAAGAAGCATGATCTCAGTGCAGGTTTGTGTGTCACACAGGTTTCTTTCAAAATAAACATTCCTCTGCATTGTGAATCAAGACTCTCCTGATTACATCCTCCATCCCTCCCACCCTGGTTCCACCCTGTTCTGCTCTGTTATCTGATGGAGATGAGATACTACCAAGAGTAATCAGTTCAAGTGAGAAGATGAACACTGCTTTAAAATCCTCTTTGGTTTTCACAGTAGGAACTGTTATGCTTATTTGCTCACTGGAAACAGTGTACAATGACTGCAGACAGGATATCACCACCCATCAGCAAGCATTGTATTGATTTATAATTAAAAATGCAATTAACAGAATGGAATGTATGCTCATTATTTTTAGCATGTATTTCCATTATTAACATTCATCTTTGGAGCTAGAGCTAAGGTTTTTCAACAGTAAATAAATGATCTTATTCAAAAAATAAGCCCCGCTTTACTGGGAGCACAAGCTCTTCATGCATTGCTAATTGATTGGATCCTAAGCATTAAAAATGAGTATCAGCCACGGACTGACTGTAAAGGTGGCTGTGGTTTTCAGCTCCCCAGGCTTATTTGTTGATGCATTTTAGGACTTCCAACTGGTGCCCAGCAAAAATCCTCTCGAGGTTAACTAGCCACAGGAAGTGAGAGCCTGCCAGAGCGCTCAGCTCTTTTCCCTCTCCCTTTGCACAATATGTCAAGAAATATTCTAAAATAAATTTCATTTTTAAGCGCACCCATTTCAAAGCATAATACATGTCCAAATGCCTAAAGCAGATAAATGTTGCCAGGAAATTTAATTATATTACCATTTTCATTTGAAAAGCAGGAGTAACATTTTCAGAGGTAACTGATACTCAGGATCTTCAGTCTCATTGATATGAAGCCACTTGTGAAAAAGGGATTTTGGACTCATTCCAGACTTTTATCATAAAACACAAAAGCAGTGCAACTACACTTTTCCTCATATTTTTAAATAATATTAAAGAAAAAAAACAAACAGCAACAACAACAACAAACTAGAGGAGTATGCAAGGATTATCAAATCTTCTATTTAATAAAGGGAAATGCTTGAAGGGGGGTGAAATTAGACCCCAAGTGGAAAGCAGAATTCTGCTCAGCAAGGCCGTGAGGCACCACCTCCACAGCTTGCCAGTTTTTATGAATTAACTGCTTGTAAAAAAGTGGAAAGGGCACTCCTATCTACTCTGAAAAACGTCATCTGTATTCTGAATTTTGCTAATTTCTAGTCTCCAAGAGAGACAATTATATATAAATTACACATCAAACAAGCAAGTGAGAGTGTCCAAGGCAGACAGCTGAAAAGATTTTAGAATAAATGAACCTCAATTATACTTTTCCCTGCTTAAAGCAAAAGTAATTTTGAGCCAAACTTGCTGAAGCCAGAGAGTTCATCTAAATTTCCTCTTCATATTCCTATTATTTCTATCTGTGCACTCAATGAAGCAAATATTCCTAGTTTCCCATTAGGCTGGTCTTCCTCGAATTACATCCAAGAGGACTGGTATTTTAGGTACTGACATATTAAAGCACAATCTGTTTTACCATTTCTGAGAAGACAACTTAACCTAACCTTTCCATTGACAGATAAGCTGTTGAAGTATAAGATAATAACTTGGACACCAGCCCAAAAGTCAAAATCAGTCTTCCCCCATTCCTCCAGAGGGGGGAGATCCCAGGAAATTCCAATGTCTCAGCCTGGCTGAAGGCTTTGGGGTCCATGGACAGAGGCAAACGTGGCCCATCTCTTCTCCACTCTCCATGCTGGAAGTAATATTCAGACAGTTTGAATCCTGTCCCCACTCATTTGCCTCCTGCTTCCTAATGAATCTCCAGACCAGGCATCCCACGCTCCTCTCTAGTCTCCTCGTCTGTTGACCTGCACTGAGGTTGAATTTAGGCCATCTGAAGATGGGTCATATTAACCAGAACACTTACCTAATTCAGTCTAGTCCTTTAACCCAGGACTATTTGCAATTGCTTTGACTGCCCTAAAAACAAGTCTCCTCAGCCCACACACGTATTTACCTCCTCATTCTAAAACTTCAATTCACTTTTAGGTGCATCACAGACACAGTAAAACCCTTCTGTGTTTATGAGAAGGCTGTCAGACACCCTGCACAGATGGTATACATCTGAGCACAAAGTATCTGTGTTCTATGAGCAACATTATCCAAATTTAAAGAAAATCCTTATTTCCATATAAGCCCAACATTCGGATCTAATTGCATGCTTAAAAACTTGTAAAATCCTAAAGGTGAGCAGCTAGTATGACCAAGACAGACAGAAGTACAGGTTATGGTAGATTGGAAGCCTCAGCACTGCTGTACCTAACACCTCTGCAAATGACAATTGATCTGCAGCCCAATAGAAGATTCAAGGATGCCTTCTATCCAAATGTGTTCCATAAGTAATTACATGCATGTAATTCCACGGAAAAGAGACCAAGAACCACTAAGGAAGAAAACATCCAGAGTGTGTTGAAAACTGAACAAACCAGCCCTAGTAAACTGACCGCTGGTTTCCACAGGTTTCTGTTCTTTGTAGCGATTTTTAATTGCAAAATATATTTCTATTGCAAAAGTGGAAGTCAATCCCTCATATACTCTTGATCCCTGTGGAAGAAGAGAGATAATGCAAGCTATGTCCAAGAGGAGAATAATTAAAAAGGAACATAGGCAGTAGTGTGGCTGAGTGCACATGTCAAGAAGTCCCAGAGGTGTACCACCTTTAAATGAGTAATTTTTCATAGTATTTTGTTGAGCTTTACCTAACCACTGGAGGGTAACTTTTTTTTACACTGATTCTAACTTCACTGGTACAACTTCTGGGGTTACAATTTGCATCCCTATGGAAAGAAAAAAAAATATGTATTGTGGTATAGCCCATTACAGTCAAAAGTGCTAAAAGCATTAATAAGTATGGGAATAGAGTGGCAATGCATAAATATTTTTGTTCTATATTTGAAAAGAAGCAAATCAATAATTTATGTCATGAGGCTGCAGAGGAACTCATAGTAGCGGAAGTTGCAAAACAACACCTGGGGTGAATACTCAGAAAAATCTGCAGGTTCTGGTAGTTTGCACTCCTTTTTTGAAGCTCATTTTTAACATTTTAACGGGGAAGATTCCCAAAGATGTACCGGTGTTCAAATAGGGTAAGCAGGATGACACAATGAACTAAATACTAATCTGGCATGAATCCCAGGGGAAATGAGAAAAAGAATACATGGAATTAAATAGAGACATTAAACAATCATAGTGCAAAGATGATGATTAAATGCATAGCAGATCATTTAAAATATATATTTTTTTCTCATCAGAAGAAACTGAAAATTAAACCCAAAGATCTCTCAAAAATGTTTGCCTTTCTGCCTTATGACTTTCTCACTAAAAACTGATGCCACGTGATAGTGAAGGATGGCCCTGGCAAAATCCCTGGCAGCACAGGCATGCTATATGTATTCTCAGTGCAGATGTTATTCAGGACATTTGGGATTTCATGTTACAGTTGTCCACCTAATCTATAAAAAAGGAAAGAAAAACAAGAGTTGAAGTTTCTACACCCAGCTACCAAACCAGTAGTCCATTGTTTCTCTTATCAAGGAGATACAATCCAGATCAAAGTTTTCTTTTCTCAAAAGATTATTGACCAACATACTGAATTCTTCGCTTTAACAACTGTCGTACTTGACAATAAAACAAAGCCACCTCTAAAAAGCCTTTTAAGACAGGAACAAAGTATTTATTCAGAAATATTCAGTTTCCTACAAAAATTACCCTTGCTTAACACACAGAATGGGTAAAGACAGCTGCAGGACACTTAAAGAGCCCTTCTAAGTATAACATTCCTATAATGCTGGCATTTGACAAGTCACAGGCCTCTAAGGAAATTCTCAGCAGCAGGGCTTCCCACAGGAACACAGCACCTGCTTCTACCGTTGCAAGGAACTGAAATGTCAGACACTTTATTTCTGGGTTATTATTAATTGGCCTTGTGTCGGCTGTTTCTGGTTATTTTCACAACTCTGTTGGAGTTCTGTGCTCTGAATTTCTTCTCAATTGCACCTTGCTTTTCAGACAAGGAGTGTAATCGTGTCCCAGTGACCTATTTCTGAATATGCAAACCAGGTTTACTGCAGCACCAGTGAACTCCAGCTAACTGACAGCGTAGTAAAATGTTTACTGGCTTTCATTAAGAACACTCTGCAATCCTCACATGCAGCCCAAATTCAAGTAAATATTCCAACATCCCAGTCATACTGACAGACCCCCCATTACACCACCCACCACATTTTCCATAGCATTCACGCTCTGCTGATGTAGAATATTCCCACCCTACCCTTATGTTTCCTACCTGTTGTCAGTGACCTACATTTAGTTGTAAATATCGCTGATCGCCTGCCAGTTTGCAGCTTGGATGAGAAGCCGGCTGTCACTCATCGGCCTGTTGGAGAAGTGCTGGGGGGGACAGAGCTGGCAGATACACAGACCTGTATCCTGTGAGGTGTTGGTCACAGTATTACTGCTCCCAGCAAACCCTGGCAATTGGTAAGCCTCTGGAGGCTACAGACAGCTGCTGAAGATCAAGGAAGCCTAAAGACAGCTTTAACTTTTACTCTAGGAGTATGCGAAAGCTTGTCTTGGTGCTGAATTTAAAATTTCCCTTGCTTACTTCATACTGGGTTCAAGGATCTTATATGAGATTTTTCTCTAGTGGGTATTAGCGATTTTCATTTCATCAGAGCTGATACACATGGTTTGTCCAGGACTGATAGGTATAGCACTGTTTTGTTTGTGCGCATTTCAGGGTTCAAGGCTCCAGGCAGTTTTAGTTATGTCTAAACAATTTAAAACAAGATAAAGCTTTGACTGAGGTTTCATTAAGGAAAGTTCCAAGCAGACTTTTTGAAGAACAGGACTTAGAATTTTTGTTCTGCTTCCCATCCAGTAAAAAACAGTTTCTCTAAAATCTTTCAGGAAGTATTTGTTGTTATTGTCTTACTCACAATTCAAATTGACTTAAGGCAGGAAAGAATCAGCTGTCTCTATGAAATAACTGCTGCAAAACGGAAAGGTCAGAGCTAGCAAAATTAATAATTAGATGTATGAAAACATGAAACAGGTTCAATATTACACCATATAGGTAGAGACCAAACTTGACGATACAAGTAACAGTAAGTTTAGAAAGAGCTAAGCAATGCGCAGTGCAGATTCACCTTTCCAATGCCCACAGTCCTAATCCTAAATCCAAATACCCCTTCTTTCTAATGAACAAAATGTTCTTGGGGCCTCACCTCCCAACACGCAGCATGTTCTGTCTTCTCCCTGCGGGATCTTCCTGCCTCTACAAACTCAACTTTCACTTGCTCTGTTTCTCATGCAATACCAGCGATGGGAATTTCAGGTGGCAAACAACAACAATTATATAATGCTATAACACTTAATATCTGCTCCTCTATTCCCCAGTTACAGATGAGCACCTGTTCCAGCTGGTCTCTTCAGAGACTTTTAGCTGACTGCTCAGTGCCAGCCATCAACCTAACAGTACTCTTGTTCTGCTGGTTCCTTTACAGAAACAGATGTGAGAAAACAGCATGGAGCTCAAGAGAGGAAAAACCTTCATCAAATCCAGTGTGCAACACGAGAAAGTGCCACCAGAGCACACAGCTTCTACAAACAAAAATGATATAGGGAAAGACAAAAAGGCAGCCCTGGAGGGAAACCAAAGTGTAGCTGAAGTGCAGCTGGCATACCTGGCCGCACACAAGAACTACAGATTCTCCACCAGAGCAGCAAGGAATGGTGCTGGTGACAACAGCCTGGACAAATCATCTGGGTCCTCCTACAAACTTGTAAGGAAGAGTAAAACCCATGACTGTGTTAGTGAAGCAGATAAAACAGAGCAGTGCAGCCCTAGCAATAGGGCTTGTGAGGAAGGTTTTTCTGGAAAGGGGAAAGGGCGACTTGTCAACAGCATCAGCTTTTCGGGGATGTCCAGTTCCAGCAGTAAGAAAGAGTGTGTAGTAAGCCCCAGTCAGTCTGCCTGCAGCAGTCAGATGATTGATTACAGGAACTTTGTGCCACAGATGCCTTTTGTACCAGCTGTTGCAAAAACCATCCCCAGGAAGAGGATATCCCTCAAGAGATCAAAGAAAGGGCTCAGAGATATATTTCATATTAAAAAAAATAAACCAGAGAGCCTCGCATTCCTGGTTGAGAAGGACAAGAAACTGTCCTCTCCAGGCTGCAAGAGTGAGTTGCCTGGGCGTCTCGCAAAGGACCTTTTCAAAACTGGAGAACCATTTGCAGCCGACTGCTTGTCACAAGACTGCTCAGACAGTGAACTGCAGTCTGACTCTTCCTATGACTACTGCAACCCTCTGTGTGAAGATGTTGCATCGCTGAAGAGCTTTGACTCCCTCACTGGCTGTGGGGAAATCTTTGCTGATGAGAGCTCTGCCCACCTGGAGCTGGAGAACAGCAAAGAAGTTCTGCTGAGAAGAAGCAAGCACAAAGAGAGCCCCATCATGGGCTCCTACCAAGGGGGTGTGGAGCAGCTGGCCTCTCCGGGCCAGAATGAGACTGTTGAATTTGGGAAGTTTTGGGACAACATTAACAAATCAGTGAGGCTACATCAGAGCATGCTGTTTGATAAGAAGTTACTGACGATGCCTGGTTCTGACATGGGCAAGGCTGGAAGCCAAGCTGCTGCATCTGCGACAGACCCCCAGATGTCACCTGATAAAGACGGTGACAATTCCAAAGAGAGCTCCACAGAAACAGAAACACCAAAAAGTGACAACCAGGAATCTATATCCACAAGTGACGAAGGCTACTACGATTCATTCTCTCCTGGACAAGATGACGAAGTGAAGGAAGCTCAGACCCCTGGGGTCCCAGGCAGATTTCCAAGAGACAGCTACAGTGGAGATGCCCTTTATGAGCTCTTCTATGACTCAAATGAAGTCAAAATAAACCCAGTCCTAGATGATGACTTGTGTACATCTGAAAGCATTTCAGAACAAGCCATTGAAATCCCTTTGTCCATCTACAGCTTTCATGTTGGAGCTGAGGAAAACACGGCTTCCCAACCAGCTGTAGACATCATCAGCCAGGGTTTTTTCCACAGCACATGGAAAGGCAAAGAATGTTTGCTAAAGCTCTGTGATACTGAGCTTTCACTAACCATGGGGATAATAAACTGGCTGCGAAAACACTCGGGGCTTGTTTCCTCCCCAGACTCTCTTCAGAGCCCTCAGCCACAGCCAGAAAAGGGTAATCATTCACCAATCCCTCCCAGCCCTGGTCCCGAGCACAACGTGAGCACAGCACAGCGGGAGAAACAAAGCAAGGAAGATTCATTTAACCGAAGGGTGTCTGTGGACAAAAGCAAAGATGCAACCCAGGCCTCTTCAGTAAATGTCGCTGAAAGAGACTCTTGCACTAATACATCTGATTTGGATTTCCGAGGAAGGGAAGGTAATCACCATGAGCATTCATCTACAGTGCCTGGGACTGCGGAAACCACTGGTGCATCAAATTATGCACCACAATCACAGGCGAATGGAGACAATCTGCAGACATCTTCAACTGAGAAGGCGACAAGTTCAGAAGGATACGAGACATCTGAAGATAGAATTCCACTGGCAGAGAGCTTGAACAGACAGAGTGGCTCACAGAGCTCTGAAAGCCTTTTGTTAAATGACAATCATGAAGTAGAATCATGTTACTCCTATAAGACTGCTGCGACCTCACCTCCGGATGCCCTTGACAGGGAGGACAGAAATAAAACAATGTATCACTCTCTGTCTGGTTGCTGTGACAAACCACCGCAGCCTCTTACTCTCAGAGGCTTCCAGAGCTACATCAGCCCCACACCAAGGGAGAGCAGCACTAACATCGTGCAGCTCTTAGAGCGATGCGTAACGCAAGTGGCATCACTAAAACTTGGCTATGAAAACAAGCACCTGGAAGACAAATACATTGGGAATGAAATGAACAATATTATTTGTAAGATGTCTCAGTACAAAAACAAGCTACTGCTGCAAAATGAATGCAATTGTGTTGCTCAAAAGCCAGAATACTCCAGTATTGCTTGCACAAACCAATACAATTATGAAACAAGTTTCCAAGCCAGCAGTCTATATCATTTGAAACAAAATGGGGAGCAAATTTGCTCCGAGGACCAGAAAGGTAGAGCAAAAATCCTAGATGAAGTTGCTAGAGACAAGATCAGTTTTGAATATGCCCAGCTAAATAATCAAGCGTTCTCCTATTTACAAGACTTCACATTTGGAAGCAATTCTGCTCCTGCTACAATGCTCAGCAGGCCAACATTTTTACCTCTCTTTAACTCTGTCTGCTTAGACATACCTGCTACTGTTTCATCAGCTCCCTATGGCACTTCCATCCCTCCAGCTGAGTCACTGCAGCACAAGGAGGCCGAGCAGGGCAGCCCAGGGCCCTGGCATTATGCAGAGTCCCCTTGCAGATGCCTGACAGGGTTAACAGCTCTGTCCCCTCACCCAGAGGCAGCAGCCCCGGACACAGCAGTGGTGGGGAGGAACCAGCAATAACACTCCTGTGTAGAGAAGGTGAGTGCTTACGGGAAGTCTGAAATAAATGTGAAATGTGAATGACAAACATATAATACACAATAAATGTGAAAAAATAAATGTCACATTAGTGTGGTTGGTAAGAGTGATCAGAATTTCAATTACACAGTTCTCCATACCAGAGGCCAGGTACAGAAGGTATCACGTTCACTGAATCTTATGAATGTCATGCAAAGGCTGAAGCCCAATCTTCCTCCTCAGTGCAGCAGTTTTTACACAAGTTGAAGCAGGGAAACTTTCTCCTTTTCCTTCTCCAGGATCTGCCGTGTTTGGAACAAAACTGGGGACGCGGCTGCCAGGCCACAGACTGCAGAAAGCATTCAGCCTGATTTTCACCACATCATGACATGCTCTTGCTGCATAATGACAGCTTCAAAATTATGCCCTGCTTCCCCTCCTTGGTGACAACTGGACATCAGACAGCTCTCTGCTGGAGTCCTTATGCGTGAGCTGCTGCACAGGGGGATCACTTGAGAAAGCCAAGCACTGACAGTGTTGTCACAGGCAGTCAGACATACCCTGTCCGGCAGATGTGTGCATGTGGTGCACCCTCAGCACAAGGGAAAGCCCACAACAGTCCTCTGCTGCTGCTGAGATTACTGAAAGAATGCTCTTCCCAGCAGGGTTTCGGGCTGGAAGGCTCTCCCCAGAAAGTGCAGCTGGTCTCAGGCAGTGTGGAAGCTGGGGCTAAGACAACCTCATGGTTGGCAAGCACAACTTGACAGGCTGTGCAGGAGTGGGATTACAGGGTCTGCACTGCACCTCTAGCTTTTGAAAGTCTTTGCACCACACTTATAGAGCAGAGGGACATCCAGCAACTGGTCTCTGACATGGTGTATGAAACACCTCTGCGGTACAACAGGCAGATCAAGCACACAGCCTCTGTGCTCGTTTGGATTTGTCCATCACACAAGGCTTTAGGCCAGAGCAGACTCTATTTATAGTGCTCTAACTCTACTCCAGCTGAGAAATCCTCTGACCTCCAGCTGCTGAGAGGAATCTGTCCTAAGAAGGAAGCCTTTGGAGGTGGTGGAAGGTGGAGAAGAGGCTGTAGTAAGGGACAGGACAGAGAATTAAGGAACAGCTCATTATTGAATAGAGGGGCCCAGACAGCACAGCACTTCCCTGGCTCTTATTGCTCACAGCACTGTGACTGCTTCCTGGTGATCTCTAAAGGCTTCCCAAGAAGCACAAAATAAAAAGAACAGTGTTTCTCTCTGTGTGTGAGCACAAAGCATCCTTACAATTTCAAGTCCTGGGAGGTTCAGCCACCCACTTTGCTATCCACATCTTCATGAAAGTGCCCTTCACCACTAACAAGTCTTCCAATGCATGGGAGAGGTGTTTTTCAGGGGCGTCTGTGAAGTTAAGAGCCAGAGACTGTCAGTCTTCAATACCCTTTACTAATATATTATCCATTTATAACCTGTTCAGCAGGTTGTGGTCATAGATCATATATGCAAGATACCAGTGCTCAGCACAGCTTTTTGGGTTAGAACAGCAGATCAGTGTATGTATTGGCCCAATATTTTCAGTTCATTGTGGATATTAATCCACAGGTACTGCCAAGAATATCCCAGCATTTGCAGGCTAGGAATTCACAGAGAGATTCTAATTTTGAGAATTCACTTGCTTATTGGTAGAAATGGAGAATGGAGCCATAGCTGCTGTGACTGTCAGACGTGGCAACTGGCTGTGTCCTTGCTCTGCACAAGACACCGTATGGGAGTAGACATCACTGCACCCGGGGCACTTTCTAATGCCTTGTATCAAATGGCAGCTGCTGGCTGTCACCGCCTGTCAGCACTCATGCTTGTGGTGTCAGAAATGTGACACATCTCATGCCCTGTTACCTGTATGCCAGAGTGATAACGCAGGCTTTTTTTCCAAAAGGGGCCTGCCAATTTCTGATAGAGGTTTTCTAACAGTAAAATGAATGGCATTTTGAAATATAGATGGGATTTGAGCGACTTTGAGAAAAGGTCTCATCTAGAGGAATCATTTCACTACAGGGTTGCTGTTGGTTACAAATTTCTTACAGAAAATGAATTTACATAATAATTAAAATGGCATTTAACATTATTAGAAGAAATGGCTATGGTGACACATATAAACATTGCCATATGACTGAGTTTTCCTACCCAATGTCTTCTTGCCTGCCCACATTAACAGATGGCTTAAAGGTTTGCTGCAAATCTTATTTTTTTTGGAATATGGCTCAGGAGCTTTACCTTAACCATGGGGGTGGTGGTGTATGAGGCAAGATACAAACATGGTACCAACTCTGAATCCATGGAGACAGACATCATCAAGAAACACTCCTACTTCAGACATGCCTGTGTAAACCCCAGGAGCTTATACACAAAGAATGCTCTAAGGTTCACTGCTTTAAAATGGCAGACTTGGGAGCTGTGAGAAGTGACAGAGACAGAGCCAGCTCCCTGCTTTGTCCCTTAAAACAAATGTTGCATGAGCAGCTCCAGTGCAGCCCCTGCTTCTCCCATGGACTCTTATGGTGGGGAAGGAAGTCAACTTTCTTATCATTTATCACAGGCTGAGGAAAAGCTGATGGAAAAAGCCATTTAAGTCTCCATCCATTGCCACCCTCTCCACATGTCCCCATGCATACAGGAACACATGAACCCATCCCCTCTGCTGCAACTAGTGCGCGGTGTTTCCCTGAGCCACACCTGGCCTCCTGGGTTTCTAAACATAGATGTTAAACATAGATGCACAGCTTCAGTGATGAATAGTGCAAGAAGTGGCAGTCCCAGTTCCTCTTCTGTTTCTCTCTTCCCTGGTGTTTTCGACAAAAATTTGCAAATGTCTCATATTTGAACTCAACAGGACTTTGAACCCTGATAGTAAACAGCACCCTTGTATGGGGGTACAGAAGGGCTATGCAGACATTGGAAATCCCCAGCTAGTTGTCTTCAAGCAGGAAACTCTTCAGTCTCAACAAGGGACCCCTGTCCTAAAGCAGTGTGTTGGGATCTCTTCTCCTGGCTGTGAAAATCTCTGGATTGGGCAGAACATGCAGACTATACTGCATGTCACAGCACCTGACTCAGGCAGACCAAAGGCATCTCTGCAGACAGCAGCATTTCAGACCACTGAGCTATTTCTACCACTTAAGGCAGTTTGAACTGCATCTTCCATTGACTGGTAAACGTGGTGGAGTGACAAAAACCACACGTGCTCCCACCAATACGTGCTCATTTCGTTCGAATGCTGAGCAGCCACATTATGCACCAGTTGATGCTTTTGGCTGTGTTTTAGCGATAGCACTAAAAGGAGTGCATTGGAATAAGCTTGCCCTCAGGTCAGAAAAGAATAGATAACTGTCTATCAAAGAGGGGATGTCATAATATATAGGGCAGCTGTAGATGAAAGAAGACAGCATGGCATATGTGATTGCTGTTATCAAGGAACTGAGATTCAGAGGCTGATAAAATACAGCCCAGACACTGTGAAGTGACACAGGATTGTGTATCTGATCTTTACCAACAGCAGGGCTACATGCAGTCTAGGCAATTTCTGTAATGTTTTTTAATTGCCTCCTTGTTCAATTTTATCCCCTTTGTCTAAAATAAAGCTGCATTTCTGCCAGGCAGGTATTTCTCTATCAGCCAGACATAGGAAAGGAAGAGACTGCAGGACTTAAGTTAGACAAAAAGGCAGTGCAGAATGTGCCTCATATGTATATAGGCAAATGTTTGACAGACTACAGTATTACTTCTCAAAATGGTCACAGAGATGCCTCAATAGGTGAAAAAATAAAGGCAGAATCCCTCTGAAATGGACACATCAGAGAAAGAGCAGGGTAACATATTCAAAACCTGGAGTAATAAATCCATATATTCCTCCTATGCTTTCTCCATGGCATAGCAAAGAGGTCCTCTCCCAAGTCTCACATAATAAAATGTAAAAACAATAAAATGCACAGACAGCCAGCACATGCACTGCCTTGGAAATGCCCCTGGCTCTGAAACATACACCTTTATAACGTGATTTGCCCAGATTGTCCTGCACTGAACCAGATACTGAAATCTCACCTGACAGTCCACCAGCCACACACACACACACGTGCCAGCACATACACACGCACTCCCATTCCGAGGAAAGCGTTGTAGTGTACAAATGTCCTGTTTGTCACATACGGTACCACATAACCAAGGAGCATGGAGACAGAGGTGACAGGTCATTGCCTCTGCTAAAACATTCAAGTGTTAGTCACCATGTGCCCAGATACTTGGGCTAAATGCTAAATTAAACAATTTTCTCCTCCACTGAACACTCTTGCTGCTGGACTTGGCTCTGTCTCATCGTACTGTCTTCATGGGACCTTGTCATCAATGCTTATTCTACCCCAAATCAGAATTCTATCAGAATGAAGGAAGGTTCTTGCCAGCTTATTTGCTAGAGAAAGGTTTTTCAACAGAGTTATCAGCACAGATGATTTCTTACATGGCAGATGCACTGTAATGCTGTTAAATGGGTTTCATTTTAAAATTGAAGAGATTGATTTGCTGCTTTACTTGCTATTGCAGTAGGATGGTTTCCATGGATACAGTCTTATAGGGACTCTATTTTTCCCCTGCTGACAACAGTACAGAAAGCTACATTCTCTTCTTCTCTGCACCACTATGAATGTGGAGCCAGGGGAATGATTCCCAGATTTAAAACTGAGCAGAATTTGTCTCCCAGTCTCTGCAGCCTTGCATCTGAGATCTTGAGGGGGGTGGCAATGGAGGAAAGGAAAAAAAAGAACAGTTTCTTTGGGCAGCCATATGGGGTGAGGGATGGGACATAGTGTACAAAAACAGCACCTCTGTATGAGACATGGGGAGAAACTAAGGCAGAATGCAAACAAACTAACTGTTTATTTGGGGGTGTGACACAACTGCAAAAATACAAATCAGGCTTTGGTTATGGAAGTTTATGACATTATAGTATCTGCATGGAATTTAGCTGAATATCGTCCCATTTGTTTCAATGAGAGGATGAATCAGTTTCTGCTATCCTGAATAAAACCTGCTTCCATTCTGTTTTGCTGTGATGCACAGGAAGACATAAGGGTGGGAAGAAAAGCAAAAAAATTGACCATCACAGTGAAAGGCATGAAGCTCTGCTGTTGTGAGTCAGTTCTAATGAACAGTAGCACAGGGAGCCTGCACAATGAACTGCATTTGGAAGGACTCTTCTAAGGAAATATCCCAAATGAGCACAGTTTCCTACTGGGTCTCGTGGAAGGCTGTTTTGTTTAAGCAGCTCTCCTTCTCAGTTCTTCAAGAAAGGCTAGACTGCATACATCTGGTGTGGCAAATTTCTCGTTTCGTTCAAAGCATAGGGACTGCATCTCATTTACACCACTTGAAAGTGAGAAAGAAGTTCACAGTTCTTGGACAGCAATGCTGCTCAGGGTAAGAAGGAGCGAAAAGGTGCTGCATGTTAGATTCTTCCAGCTGAGTAAGGTGTTAAATTTAAACCTCTCTCTCCAAGCACCGTGGGAGGCCTATTCAGGTAAAGCTCACTTAGTGCCAGTGGCAGCCAGTGATGACAATTGCTCAGATGACACCATCAGATGGCAGCAGGTCAGGGTAAGGAGGTTATTTGAGATCTGAGAAAAGGGAAGGCCCTCTTTGTCCCTATATCAAATTGAAATATTCTCATTTCACAACAGAGAACAAAGTAGGAGGATGCAGATTTTAATGGCCTATCTCCCTATTATTGATCTTCTCTAACTGTGTTAATTTTCCTTCCCAAATTTACCCCTTTTCCATTCAGGACAACATTGACTCCAAGTTGCCTCGCACAGGTTCATCTCTTTCCTTTCACATTCTGTACATTCCTTTTGCTCCCTCCTGGTCGACACAACCTCCTTCACCCCCCTTCCCTCTTCCCACCTGCCTGCCAAGCCTGCACCTCCTGGCAGCCCAGTATCCCTCCCAGACAGCTCTTCCCACCAAGAGCCTGGAAACCTTACTCAGGCAGACATAGCCTGCTCCCTGGGCTCATAAGATCCCTGCATCCCCACCTCACTGGCTGAGCCTGGAGAGGTGGGGAAGCCCTGGGAAAGCAATTGCACACAGAAGAAGCAAAGCCATCATTTAGAAGCAGCCCTTTGCTCCAGCAAGGCTGCACTACTGTGGGCTCCCCTCTCCTCCCTCTTTAATTCCGAAAAAGAGACGTGCTGACTCTACAGAATCCCAATCTGCAGCATGTTATAAATTGTTATGCACAAAATGAAATCGAGTGCTCAGCACACTACGAGAACAACCAGGTTTGCACAGCACCTGCAGTGCCATTCCTGCAAAAGCTCTGTTTAACTCCAACAGCAGCCTCAAAACTGAGCCTTGGGTTCTGTGCTTTGGCCACATTGGCAGAGGTGCAGGTGGTACACAGTGACTGAAGGTGGCAGGGAGGGAAGGATCACAACCTGAGACGACACTGGAGTAAGTATTTTTGTTCCACCACTCACCTTTGTTATGTTTTTCCATCTCACAGCCAATAAAGAGAAAAAAAATCAAGCTACGGAGGCTTCTGGGCTGTAATACACAACCACAGAGATGTTTACAGATGAATCAATAGAAGAATATATATTTTTAAAAAACATCTGACTTCAGTAAAGACAAAGAGGGAGTCTCCTTTATGGCAGTAGAAACTCTGGGCAAGACACTGTATTGTAAATTTGCAGAGCTCCATCTTTTTAAGGGAGATTGTGCCCTCTGTTTTCAGCTGCACGTTTAGGAATTAATCAGTTAGGTGTTATCCTTAAGTAACCCTGGTGCAGTTGCATTTCTAAAACCACATAAGGCTGTATTTTATAAAAACAGCAAAGGGGTTTGTCAGTGGTGGAAAAAATGCTGAGGAAATGCAGCAGCTCTCCCACATACATCCTTGGCACAGGGGATGCTGCAAATTGCGGCTCAGGGAAATGCAAACTCAATCTCCCTCCCTCAGCCATTCTGCCTTCCTTCAAACATAACGGCAAATTGGGTTTTCCTCTGCAAAAAGCACTAAATAGACTGTTGCTATAGCAACCAACTCCTTCAAATCCATTTATAATTAAGATGATGATCTAACCACCTACAGGATAAATATTGCAAAAAAAAAAAAAAAAAAAAAAAACAACCAACAACACACACAACAAAAAAAAAAATAAAATGAGTTTACAGCTTCGACTCTATCAGGGCAAGGTTGGTTAGGCTAGTTTGTAAGAGAGATTAGCTATTTGGAAGTAGCTTGCTATACGCAACTCAGAAAAGATGGCAGGAAAAAGCAGGGTTGAAATTCAAGGATATATATATATATATATATTTTTTTTTTTGCTAGCTTCCTCAAAGCCTCAGTTAATAATGTGACAGTTCTTGAATCAACTCAGCTCTCAAAAGTGCTCTTCAACTACAATCTATAAAAAACTGGAACACCTAGTGAATCATACTTACAGATACAAAAATGCCCTTCACTTCTTTTCACAATTCAAAAGTCATTTGACGTAAAAATCATGTAATAAAGCTAATTTAAAAAAAAATATGTTAAAAAAGGGTATGTTAGTTTTTCCTTCAGTGTTTATTAAATGGGATGACAGCTACACTGTATGATTAAGTGCTATCGTTGAAACACAAATTAAGCACAGATGAGATTCGTTTAAAAAGGACAGTTACTGTTGATTGAGAGCTGTATGATGACAGCAATAGAAATGTGAAGAATTTATGTTAAGAGATTTTATACAGATATACATATGTACAGACACTTAAAAGGAAGAAAAAGGCAGTATTTGCATTCAAGAAATGTTGGTTTGACATTCTTACTTCTCCAGGCTAAAATGCACCCACAGACTGACCTCAGAATTGGAATTTAGGTGTATGATTTTGAAGTTCAGAAGGAATTTTAAGAATTAGGCATGTACATGTCCCACTATACTCCTTTTTCTCTTCCTTCTTCCTCCAGAAAGTTCTAGGCAAATCTCTTTGAAGTGCTGATAAAGCATCCCCAATTAAATGGACCTATTTGATTACTCTGTCAAACAAAAGGACTTTTAACATTCCCAGTAATATTGTACATAGCCTCATGCCCTTAAGGGAAATTTTTCTAGTACTTCTTTGCTGGGACTAATCTATAAAAACAAGATAGAGATTCATGTTAACCAAGAGCTTGCACAAATCAAATAAATAACAGAGAGAACGACTCTAAGTACAAA
This sequence comes from Aythya fuligula, assembly GCF_009819795.1. NCBI lineage: Eukaryota > Metazoa > Chordata > Aves > Anseriformes > Anatidae > Aythya > Aythya fuligula. The sequence continues at coordinate 12,514,640 of NC_045567.1, read as the reverse complement.
TATTACTGCCTACTGTAGATTACATTTTGGAACCCAAAAGTTATCTCTGTTCTAATATTTTACAGACTGGTAGTAACCCCAGAACCCCAAGCTATAAACTGCTGCTCTGGAGTGTTTTTCTGAGCCCTCCAAAAAGTCTAGATTTCACAACCAGAAAAGGGAGGTTCCACCTTTCTAGTCAGCTTCCAATAAAAGCTTTTTCCTTCCAGCTTAGCTATAGTCCTTATCAGTCACCACTGTATACCATAACCCTTCCCATCCTGCTTTTCCTCTCTATGCTTTAATCATGTTTTAGGGAAGCTGTGTTTTTGCAGTGCCAAATCCTATATTTCATTTTCAGTCTAACAACCGGTAAACTGATAGCATACTACTCCTAAAACCTGCAGGATTTCCTCAGAAATCAGTGTCACAAATCCTCATCATGTGTACTCTCATGTGAACCATGCTTCACTGAGCTGTGCCCTATCTCTTCAGATCAGCAGGGTAGGATTCTTCCCTGAACTGAATAGTCATATGTCTAGAGGTATGCTATTTTCCTTTATTAGCTAAAGAAATAAAGAAAAAGTCTACAATAGTGTTGGATGGTAATGGCTATTGACCTAATCCTGAGTAGCAGAGGGACCTCAGCTGCTTTTGGCTTGTCTTCAGGGAGGTCATTTTAAGTCTAAGCTGCCCACATTGTCAGGCAGTACTGGCAAAAATAAACAAAGAAACTAATAAACAGTTCCTACATTTCTTTAGCTAATGTTACACCTTACAGTCTACCAAAAGAAATGGAAAATCAAGCAATTCAAATGAATGTACCTGGATGGATGTAGACTACAATTAAGATTTTTCATCTAGCAAACATCGAAATCTTTATGCTAAAAGTCAACAATAAATAATAAATTGGCATGTATTATGGTAATGTATTTTAGGCTTTAGAGACATCTTCTTGAGAGGCAATACCAGTCTCCTGGAGGAATACACTCTAAAACTGCTTACTTTTCTATTACCACCCAGAAAAGGCCTAGGAGATTACAGCAGAAGACAAATAGAGCAGCTGGATTACTCTTCAGCTGTACTAAGAAGCAAGCAAGCCAGGAACACAATCCTCTATAATCCAATGCCACTTGGCTTGGGCAGGATGGATGTTGTACACCAGATGGACTTGGCAATCCAGGAAGCCACTGGAACAGTTCCAAAATGGAGGTGGTGTCCAGACCTCCTGCATTGTGCTAGAGTTACTGTAGCTGTGTTAACTCCGAAGAAGGAAGTTAATGGAATTAAAACATTCTGTATAACCTTCAAAAGAGCAACCAAAATTATTATTACATACCAGCACCTTGAAAATCTGCTAGTGAAACATTGGCAATAACCTAAGCAGCACAATTTAGCTATCCCACAGGCACTCTTGTTGTTATACTTTTAAAATCATATACCCCTTTCCTGCAGATGCCCAGGATACACAGGCAGTGAGGAAGGACAGTTGTTTCTCCACAATCAACCCAACAGCTGTTTCTGTGTTCCTGAGGAACAGATTTCTTCAAGTGCTGACAGATCTCCACTCTTTGGAGTCTTCAGGGGGCTGGGAAGACCTGGATAGTGGAAAAATATAGATAATAAGGACTCTCAGGAGGGCACAGCAGTGGGACAAAGTGTTTTTTTTTTATTTTATTTTTTTATGGAACAGCTTCCATTTGGCCTGACCTGCTGTAGGGGCTCAGAAACCCAGATAAACCTGCGTTCTGGGAGAGCAGATCAGGTACACCATGCTTCCACGCACTTGCATCGTGAGGCACCTTAGCCAGCCCTGCACGCACAGCCTGCTTAATCAACTTTTGGAGTGACTGCCCATGGATCATGGAGCATTAACTGTAATTGCAAATCTACTGGTCACCTCTGACTCTATGCACTGATTTACTGAAAAGCACCCTCCCTACAGTGCACATGCTATATACCATCCTTTCACATCTCCTTTTCACAATCTGCTTCACAGCCCAGCCATTACATAGTTTCTTTATGCTAGTGTGTCTGTGAAACAGGCAATGACTTTGGCCCAAGAACTGCAGTGCTCCAATAAGCTGACTTGTTTAGTTTGTGAAGCCAGTTCTATCAATAAATGCACTGTTAGACACTGGGATTTCTGATGGGATGCTACATGCATTGAAAGGATGAATGCTTCATGTAGCTTCCAATTAGCTTGGAGATGTTTTCTGGTTCTTTGCCTAGAAGGACTCAGACAACAGTAGCATTGTTAGCAAGGAACTACCACCTCTTAATGCAGAGTTACAAGAATTACTGGCTAAGTAAATTACCACTGACCTTCTCTTATTAGTTTGTTTTAAATTATTCATGAAGCTTTTGGAAAAGGCTATAGAGAAGATATTTTAAATTAGGAGAGCTTGTATTTAGAATAGATGAGTGTTTACAGCCCTGTTGTACCAAACTATTGTTCAGAGGAAAAAGACTGGATTCCTAAAGGATCCTAGACTGGCTTCCTTACTGGTCCAGAAAAAAAAAAAAAAAATCAGCAAAACAGTCCTTTTAAAGAAAACTGCCTTTTGGCAATTTCATATCCTGAGCACTCTCCGTAAGGACAGGATGCCAGATTTTATTTCTAATCTTCAGACACAGCCTCTCACAATACTGCATTACTGCCCTGGTTCTGCTGCCTCTTTCACTTAGCACCAATTCCTTTCTGCAGGGGGGAAGAGATGCAGACCAGAAGATAACATCACTAGAAGCATTATCTTGATGTGGTAGCCCCAGGAAAGTGGCTGCAGAGAGAGCAGTTCCTTATCCACCTCCCTCTATCTTTTCTTGTATGTTGTTTGGACACAAAGCTTCAGGACTTCCAGGAATGGACTTCCAGACTCTACTCAAAGCAGAGAGAACAACTTACCCTTAACCTGACTGCAGGCATGTGATATCGTCTCAGTCCTCATTTTATTTAATTAACCTAGGAAATCTGTAAAAAGTATTGATTTCTAATAAGGTAATCATCCACAGAATATAAATCAATAAACTTCACCTAACACGACTTTATCACTCATTGCATCACTCAGCAATCCATTTAGTATAACAATGAAATGGAAGATAAGAAATTTAAAGTGGGGACAACTGAATTATGAATAGAAGCCCAATAGAAAACATTTCACAGTGGAAAACAAATCCTACCATAAAGGGAATTTTCTCTAGTATACAGGAAAAAAATCTTGAATTTGATTAAGGACTTGACTATTATCAAGTCAAGTTTGGTGAATGGTGAAAACCTTGATTTACAATGCTTTGAGACAGGAGATTCACAACATTTTACAGGAAATAGTTTCTTAGTTTCTTGGACATGAGTCTATGATAATATAAATACTCTCAAACCAGCATAACCAATTGGCAATTTTTCTAAAAAGTTATAGATCTGTACATAGTATATTTCCTCATGTTTTTCATTTCTTTCTTCACTTCTCTACCTGTCCAGTTTCCATGCTGGGAATAGGAACACTTCACCAATTTTTCAGGTATGTTTTCAAATCTCCAGTCTGCAAGCTGGAGAACCCAGTCATTTTCCCAGCTGCAACTGAATTGCTCGTCAGACTGTAGTCTGACGGGCAATGTCATTACACCTGCCTTTTCAAGAAAACTCGGTTCCAGTTTCCTGTGACTATTGTTTTATTTCTCTTCACCTAGTTTTCCACATTTAAAGTTATTAATGGTATTGGGCTAACCTCCTTTCTACTGAACAGTGCTAAAGATCAATCCAAAGTTAGGCAACAGCATAAACCAACCAAGAATGGATAGCAATGGATCTGATTTTGCTTGAAGGGCTGAAGTCCTTCAAAGACAATCTCTTAAGATGGGGAGGGATCACTAGCAGGACTGATTTCCTTCTGTTTTGTACACTACTGTCAAGCACCTTCCAAAGTCAAAACTCTGAACTCTCCTTTAATTTATAAGTTAGTATTATTTCATAACTGTATTTCCACAAGCATAAATACCTAAGAGTACAAGGTGCAATGGATGATATCCTTCACTATTTTCTGGAAGCCTTGTGCTTTTTATACCCTGGCAGATAACAGAAAATGAACAAAAAATCTTTGCGTTTTCATCTAAATTGCAAATCTGGAAAAGCACTGCTCAGCTCAGCTGTAGTATCAATGAGGTTCACTTCAATGGGTATCACAAGTGAGCTAGGCATGAAGGCCTAGATTAAATTTGTAACAAAATATTGCAATGGAAATAAGATTCTTGAACTTCTGTGCAATATTTCACAAAGCTGAACTCACACCTTCCATAATTCAACAGTCTACCGGAGGAATTCTGTACTCATGAGTGACAGAAGAAGAGACACAGTGAGTTCTGACACGCAGACAGCTGCAGCAGACAGAAATAGACAGATTTTTAGGATGGATACTTTTATTAATAGATTTGACACTAAGCATTTGCATTTATATGAATATGCAAAACTTGCATATTGGAACAGATGAAAGCTCCATTTATCTTTTCCCTGGTAGTGACCAGGAAAGAACGCTTAAGAAAGAGAATAAAAGTTGGGCAAATGAAAAATAATCCACATTCTCTTGTGTTTCTCACTGTCTGGCAATCAGTGGCATTAAGCTATTTTAACTAGAGGCAAACAACATTCATGCCGCTGTATATAATAAATAGATCTATCTCCCACTAGCTATTTAATCTCATTTTGAACCAATACACACTTCGGCTTCCATGATATTTTGTGTTACTAAATTCTACTTTACCACTACTGCCTGAACAGTGTTTGGGAGCTTATTAAGCCCTGTATTCTATGACAAAAAGAATCATTCCCTTTTCACCATTTATGTACCATTTATGTGTTATTTTCACATTTCTAGCAATCACCTTTCCAATATACAGAATAATACAGAAACATGTATACAACTGAAATATTAACTATTCTCCTTGAAATTACAGAAGCCAAGATTATACAAATTTCTTAACATTTTTCATCAGGTGATGAAAGCTCAGCAGTATGCTGTGTATTAGCAGGACTGAGGGGTCATATGATACTGCTCTCTTCATTTTCTATTCTACAATTTTTTATTACAAATTTTACCCACGAAATTTAGAAAAACCCTGACTACTGTGTCCCACTAACCTTCTAAGTGACTTTCTTAAGGCAGTGGAAATAAAAACTTGAAAAGACAACAAAATCTTCATTTAGGATGTCTAAGTTGCCACTTTTCATCTTTTAAATAAACAGGATGTCCATATACTGTGTAGATAATGCTGTATAGGTGTAATGACCTTTTAATTGATTCATCTGCCAGAACACAAATAATTACCATACAGAAATGCTAACTGTGTTAGTCAGCTGCTTTTATCAATTGGTGCTTCCTTTCCCCAGAAGGAGAAAAAAAAAAAAAAAGCCACGTTCAGCTGATCTTATTGCAGTGGGGAACCCCTGGACTTAATTTCCCATAGACTCCACCCATACTATATTCACATCATTTGAAGTACATGCAAGTTTACAATAGGCTGTGTCCTAATTTTGGACAATGTTGGGGAGAGGCAACAAAACAGTCTGCGCTGCAGTTATGAGATGAAAATAGGTCAGTGATTCAATGTTCTCTGACAAAGTGGTGGGTGAGCAACCCTAATAGGCAGTCAAGAAGACGGTAAATCACAGGCCATAACCTTAGGTTTGATGAAGGACTGTAAATCCAGTGGTTCCTTTCTCCAAAGAGTGCCTTTGTGGAAAGGGACTAGCTGAATGGCTAAGAAAAAACAAACAAACAAACAAACAAACAAACAAAAACCTTTCAACAATATTATCATATTATCAAAAATCAGCAACACTTCTGGGTCACACATTCATACTGGCTAATCTGTTGGCAGAGCAACTCTCTAGGATCTCTAAGATCTGAAACAAGAGCATCAGAAGAGCCTTCATAGATAACTGAAGCAGAGGAATGGAAAGATAACACAAAATTATTCTCTTCACCCATCAATGCAGTGCTGGTATAGCTCGTGCTACTGCAGGAAACTTAGCTGCATTTGTGCTTTTTTGTTTGCATTTACCTCTATGTTGCGATTGCTTTTAGAGCAAGTTCAGTAACACAGGTATTATCTTCTGTGTTTGCCGTCATTATCTAAGCAGATCTGCCTGGATGCAACATTTGTGGCTCACTCTACCTGGCTCATGGTGATAACCAACAACAGAAAGACCTGTCAGTCTTCACAGAGGAATACCACGTTTAATATTTAATATTAGAAAAAAAGAATAGCGTCTGGAAAGAAGTATGTTATGTTTTAACAGTGTTTGCACAATATCTAACGTAATGTGGAGGTTTTCACCATTAGAAAACCCAGATGGCTCAACATAGTACTTACTCTAATGGAGTCTGTAGGAGAGACTCATTTTCCTTCAATGGATCTCCCTCAACTCCCAGTATAATATCCCCTTCTTAGTTCACAGCACTTGTAACCTATTGTACCCATCACTGGGCAATGTAAGCTATTTACCTTGGCAGAAACCTAGGAAGTTATATGCTCAAAGGAAATAATTTAGGCATTTGCCATTTGCCTACCCTGAAGTGTTTACCAAGATGTGTCCTGGACTGACTCACTTCTTTGTCTTCCTGTTTTTCTAAGAGGCTACTATTAAGTTAAACCCAAATAGTCATACAGACAGTTTCTAAATAACAAGGTTGTAATACTTAAAGAACTTATGACAGTCCAGACATATTGCTGTTTTACATCATAAACACTGCTAAACATAGCACAAGAAAACTTCTTTCTCCCTTCTCCCTATGCTATGCATGGCTGACAGTTACATTTATCAGATTCCCAGCCCTGACAGTTAAAAAAAAACACAAGAAGGTAGCTTCCAAAATTAAAACATTCTTCTTCAGCAATATGAATGGAGTCATTTATACGAGCTAAGATGTACCTCTACATTCAAATCTCTAGCTACCTGCATGACATATACCAAACTCAAAAGTAAGTCTTGAAAATATCTTAAAAAAAAAAAAAAAGTTTTTAGAATAACATCTTAGTTTTGTTGGGATCTAATCTTCCTTTTTTAGGTTGTTGGAGGCAACTGAGTTTCTTTAACAGTGATAAACATAGTTGATTGCTGGAGTTTGTATTTAAGAAACAAAAATACAACTCCAATACTTCAGAATTCTGCAGAAACTGTCTTAAATTAAATCTATTGCTAAAAGCAATTGGTTCTAAACTGCAAAAAACACAAGACTCTAGCATTATCAGCATTTTTCCTTATAGTCCCTATCACATTAGTCAGACTAAAATTTACAGTCTTGCATGTCTAAATTTAGATTTCAAAAGCAGATCCAAAATTCTGACTCAGCCTGTACGTATTTCATTGGGTGAAAATGTCAGACTCTAAAACAGGGACATTCTAATTACATTAGTCCAGAAATGAAAGAAAGTTAAAATCACCCTGACACTGAGCTAGCTGCACACAACAAAGGGGGCATTAAGTAGATCAGCTCATCAATAATGGAATATGAAGACTTCCAACACTAAGTAGGTCAGTGGTACATATTTCCATTTCACCACTAGTCACTGAGCAGCCTACTCACATTGAACTCAGACTGGCTGCTTTCTCCTCTCACCAGACAGACTTCAGCATCACAAAACCTAGCAACTTTTGCCATCCCTGTTGAGAACTTGTCATCTGAACATGCATGGAGATTGAAGCGGGGTAGTTTGAAGGCTGAGTCATCCAGAAGGTTGTGTCAATAAGTGCATTGATACTGCTTATTCCATGTCAGCTGGGGGAGTACAAGGAAACAAGTCTGTGTGACTACTAAAAGGTACAAATCTGTATAAATTTGATCCCAATTTGCTGCATTAAATGGAAAGCCTCCCATCCACAGATACTCTAAAGAATCACAAATCCCTGCAGATCTTTCAAGCAACTTGAGGGGAGTCTAAATCAATACATAGCATGACTGAAATATAACATTTTGAGATACTTACATGAAGCAATACTGATAGCTGTTACTTTTGGTTCTTTTACTGAGAAAATACCAACACAAGAATGGAAGCACGCTATTCTGGAAGTCCCAATTTTCCATAGTGGCTGCAACGAATGTGTTTGAATAATTTCATTTAAAGGAAACTTGCTTCCTCTTTCTCTTTTTAAAATTGTTGCCACAGGGATATAAGCAGAAAGCTGCCCGGGCAGCCTAACAGATACTTGCTGAGACTGTGCTGAAAAAAAGTTCAAGGCTGATAGAAAAGGAGCTGTCCGGTTCAAAGTCAACATCACCCAGCCCTGCAGAAGAGTAGAACAAGTGGAAATGTAGAGGCAACTGTCTATTCACAATTCAGGGCAACCATGACATCTAATACCTGCAGTAAGAATGCTGCTGATTAACAGAAATCTGCAACAGGACTCTTGCTGGGTACATCAATGACTAGACAGGAGATCTAATAGCCAAAGGCAGTCTAGTAAGCCAAACAGTATTAATCCCTGGAAACTCTTACATAAGGGTTATTTTTGCTGCAGTCAGGCTAAATAGGAAAAACAAAATCAAACAAACTTAATACATCTCTATGGCTATGTAGATGGTGACCTCTCAGTGTGTCTTGCTGTACAGAGCAAGAATGAGGGATTCAAAAACATAACAATTATAAAGACCAGATATGCAGGAATGAATCAGTCTGGTAATTTTAACTGCTAAATAACATATTTTATTTGGGTTAGCATGTGCACCCACTAATACAGAATACATCGTTTTTTTCTCTATTGATAAACTTCATCGATAGTATCACAGTTACACTCAGGGAAAACAAATTGTATACATAAATCCTAAATTATAGAAAACATTCCCTAATTTATCTGTTAAATCAAAACATTTATTGGAAAATAGGTCCAAAATGAATATATGCTCTAGAACATAACATTTTAAAGCCAAATCTATTTGCCACCCCAGGGCACTTTTCATTTGTTCTCCTCATTCTTTTTAACTGAACAAATTATTTATGTGAGTAATGAAAATAATCTTATTGTGCAGCTTTTAATCTATTATTCAATAGCTAAAAGAAAAGTATAAATCGCCCATTCTATCAATAATTCAGGTCCACCGTAGCTTTAGTGCTAATGTAGCCATTCAGCTGTCCCCCCTTTACTAGCCTTATACATTTTTAATGCTTAGGTTTTTTGTTAGGAGGTCAATGTGTGGATTGTGATTAGAAACGCAGTTATCAGGTGTGGGAAGGTCAAATGAAGAAAATATTCCTGCTGCCAACAAGACAAACTAGAGTTTAGGAATGGAAAGGAAGACCGCACCATAGGGTCCTCAATGCCTGATTTTGATGGAGACCAGAAAGAAAAGGTTCAGAGAATCCTAAGGTGCCTGTGCTGTGGTGGCAGTCCTAGATCTTGGCATTTATGGCTGTATGGCCGTAGCTTTAGCTTTATGGTTTGAGGGGCATTTGAAGAAAATTGCTCTTTAAATACCAGAATAGTTTTTAAAGCCCTAGAAGTATGGATGGCTTCCTCATTCTACTTTTCCTGTAATACGTAAATCAGATAATTGCAAGCTAAACAATAAATTACTACCAAAAATAGTATCAGAGCACTGCGGTAACTGGCAGGATAGCGGGCTATGCCCAGAAAAAGAAGAGGAGTTGGCTTAGGAAAATTATTTGTAAACATACTTTGTACAGTTTAGTACCTGCCACAATGATTGCGAGGGGCTTTTTCAGTGATCTTCACTTAAGGGAATCAGCAAGCATACTGCAGAGCTGCAAGGCAAATATGATATAGGATTCACTGTGATCCACGCCGACTGTGCCCTGCAGACACAGCTAGCTTGTTCTTAACAGTCGATGAGCCAGATGCAATTGTAACACTGCTAACTGCCTGTAAGTGTATTTGTGAAAAACTGAACAATTTGGGAGGCCGTACTTGCCTTCATTACCATTTCAATCAACAGCCGCAAAATGCAGCACTGACAAGATTTGAATGAGTATTCAGTATAAATAATCTGAAAGGCTCATGATAGCTAGGGGAAGAGATTATTTACAGGCAATTTTATTACAGGCCTCCTATTTGGCAAAGATTTTGCACATGTGAACTTGTCCCAATGCATCAGATATAGGTCTGTGCAGGCAGCTCTTTAGTAAAGAGAGATAAGAAAAGAAATAAGGTTGAGGAAGGTGCAGTGGAGGCAAATTGATTTTCAGACTGCCTATGACCTTGACTCAGAGGTTGAATGTGAGCTGTGAAGCAGACAATGAGGATGGGAACAAGCTGCAGACAGCAAAACTGCAGACTTCATTTGGAACCACAGATTACAGACACAAATTCTGACAGCCTGATCCTGCCCATGAAATCATGTGCACTAAGCATGTGACAATACTTTAATTTACAGGGATATTTGGGTACCTACATGTATGAAAGCACAACTGAGTTCAGACACTATTCCTCCCAGGAATAACACTTTACAAGGATGTCACTTGAGTCACTTGTGGTAAAAAAAGGGATGGTATGGGGGGGTAGGAGGGGTTGGGGAAGGTAGGAGGGACACAGACAGACAGATGGACAGAGATTTCTAAGCAATATATCAATTACATTATCACATTGTGATAAACACATTTGGTTACATGCTCATGGAATACTTCTACTAATTCACCTTCTGGTCTGAAATTTTTTAGGATGTGTTTGCAGAAAAGAAAAGGTTCAAAGGAGGAATACAGTCATGAAGGTAGAGAAAATTACTGACCTCAGGGAAACTACATGTGATAGAGTTAAGAAAGGCAGGGAAAATGAAGAGTGGCTGCTTAACATTTGAAGTCTGTCACTGACTTCTGGGGACAGATATAAATTGACCTGATTCCCAGCAGCACAACCAGGGACCACATTACTACTACATTACTATGTTTCTCCAACAAGAAACAGTTAAAAAGGCTGTTGGTTTTGTTTGTTTGTTTGTTTGTTTTCTTTTTTCCTTTCTGTGCCTTTTCTGTTGTGTAGCTTGGGGAACAGGAAGCTGCTCCTAGCAGGTTAGGTTAGGTCCAGACTGGCAGTGCTTTGTCAGCACAGGTATTATGCTTTATAATATGCAGTGTATTATGCTGGCACAGCATTCTCAGGCAGACGAGCTTGTAACAGCAGAAAATGTTTTTACAATATAGCTTCTTGATTCCTTGGGAGTGACAGATAAGCTTTCTTACAAAGGTGGCTTCTGGCAACACTACTGACAGGTCACACCCCAGTGTGTTGATCTCTGCCCAACTGTGTCATGGCAAAATCTGTAGTACAGTCCTGGCCTTTGAGCTATAGATGAATTACTCTCCTACCTAGAAAACACTTTTTAAGACCCCTGGAGGAACATATTAAAGGTTGGAGAAAGAAAGGGAGCAGAGCTTGAGCTCTATTTCTTGCCTGCCATAAAGCTCATTCTAACTCAAGTTGAGAATTTGAGGTCTACAAGGAAACAAAAATGCACAGTGTTCAGCGTTATAACATTATATAAAAGATTGATTGACATCATCAATATCTCTAGACTCTTATGCAGAGTTCCTCTTAACTCATGGGGTGCCAGAATAGCTGTGGGCTGTTTCTATTTGGATGGTGAGTCTTCAGCAGGACTGAAATCCAACCTAGTATTACCAATAGTATTGGAAGTTTCCTACAAAATGTGCTTCTGAATAGAAATCACTGTACTTATTTTTGTTATTGTTCAATAGTGTGCACAAGGTACTATTCAGAAATGATGCATGCCCAGAGAAACAGAGATGAGTGGGAGATGAAAGTTTTTCCTGAAAAAAATGGGCCAGTTTGTGATTACAATATTTTAAAACCATCTTTCATTGAAGAGGAGCTTCTGAATATCTCCATGGCAGTCTGTTGGAATAGTTTCTCTGTGTGATTTGGATCTGCTGCTTTTGATCAATTCTGTACTATTAATGGGCAAGTGATTCTAGGCATTCCAGGCAATTCTAGGCAATGATGCATTTTTCAGGTTTTCCTGGAACGATTTTTTTTTGTTGTTGTTCTAGTAAATCTGAATTTCACAAAATTCAAAACTTTTGAAAAGTAATACATTCTCCATCTGCAAATCATTCCACCAAAAACATTCCCAGCTAACTTCTAATCTACATAACCAGCTGGAGCAATGAGCTCTGTGTGATAATGCTAAAGCAGAGCTATTAAATAACCTTGACATCAAGGTTATGGAAATTCAAATGGCAAGGCTAGACAGAGAGTGCTTCAGGGCATTCCCTCGTGGTAGAAACAACTCCTGCAAAGGGTCTGCTTCAATTTCCCTTTCCAAGCATCTACTTAAATTAAGTTCATCAGCTTTTTTTTTTTTTTTAAGGGTTGGGGGGAGGCATTGGGGTCTCAACTGATCTCTTAACTGATTCTGTTATTAGCATTCCACTCCTGACGTTGATTTAGAATCTCACCCTCCTGTTCCCCTTCAACTATTATCAGCGGGCTTTTCTCCTAGCTTGGGGAGTACACATTAGCCCAATCTTCCTTCAGGTATCTGGTTAACTCTTCACTCATCTAACCACTCTGAGTTCTGAGGCTCATAATGCTGGCATATCTTTGTCCCAGACGAGAAAAAGAGAAACTTTATATTGCCCTATTACAAAATTCTTAATTCTATGCCCTTAAGGGGTCAATGACCCTCCAGTCTAACTTGCCTTGACATTAATAGCTCCCAAGACACTCTTCTCTCTATCAAAGGATACATCACATGTTTTTTAAACAGAATTGCTTAGGCACATGAACAACCAATCTTGCAAAACATCCCCTCTGGCCTTAAAGGGCCAGTATTCTGCTGCATTAAACAAAAGATTAGAACATGTTATGTTTCTTAGCAAACCTCTAGAAAACTATATGATGCGAAAAGAAAAATAATTGCAAAAATCCAAGTACATACAGTGAGGCTTAGAAATTTGACTGAATTTCTAAGAAATCACGAGAGAATTAAGAAAAAAAATTCAAATCTGCTTGTTGGAGGCAAGACTGAGAGTCAGGACATCACTGGGACTATCCCACAGTTTTAATTTGCTGATACAGCTGAGATATCACAAAACCTGCAACTTTGTGTTGCAGGGGAGTTGCAGGGGGAATTGCTAAGACGAGCTGATTAATTAGGTACCAATAAAGGCTGGGCTGATATTTACCCATAACTCTAGGGAATGTGCATCTGCAGATGAAATGACTAAGAACTTTAAGAAGGGAACATTAAGAAGCCAACACTGTGACACAGAGCTGGACTTAGCCTCGGAGATGGCAGGCTGCAGAGCACTCCTGCACTGCCAGGCTGCGGCCGGGACCTGAACACCCAGCTTGTCGGATCTGCTCACCCGGCTGGGATTCCTGCTCTGCTGTGCCACCGTGTGCTCGCCAGCTGCCAATACATTGCTTCACGGAATGAGTTAGCTGCCCGATATGATCATTACAGGCCTTCTGGCTTAAACCTGGAGTCAATAACAATGCATAAGCCAGTCTGTGCCATATGACGCACCTATAAACAGGAAACATGAGCACTGGAATGCTGTACCAGCAACATCCTTTCTGTATTCTTGTGAAGGTCAAGATCTCCATGGATGTTTTCAGATTTTTTCAGCGCTTACTGGCATAGTTTTGAGTTCATTGCTAGTCAAATCATCAAGTAAAATCTGCACGGTGGACATTTCTCACTATTGCTACTAGAGGCTTTGTATTATTCTCTGTCCTCACCTTCTGGCCTTTCAAGAAGCATGTTGCAGCAGGGGACACACATTAAGAACTCCCCAATCCCATTAACAAATCTGAGGCTGACTTGCAGTATTTAGAATAAGCACACCACCACCATGAGGCTTACATACCTCACTGCAAAATGGATATGACATTTATTTCACCAGGGCAACAGGGCTTTGGTGAGATTTTTCAGAGCAGACGACGCTTCTGAGATCTGCAAACCACACTACTTGCAAACTGCCAGAAACACTTTCCTGAAGACAGTCCATGCACTGGGAGCCCAGCAGAGTACATTTAACCAAAAGAAATTGCAGGAATCCAAACAGATGAAGAATGCCTTTGCATTTAGTAGCTTTTCAGATCAGTTTTACAGACACATGCTAAACCTCCCTATTGTTCAGGGACTGCCAATATTCAGGTTACATGAGGATTTTCAAGTGCCAAAACCCTCTCATCCTTGGCAAGCACTCTGAATGTTTGAGACATAGAAAAGGAAATGTACTTGTTAGCAAAAATCTTAGGAGTGATAGAACCTGGGAGGCTACCCCATAAATTCCTAGCTGCAGCCAATCTGGCCTCATCAATCTGGGCATAGGAAGCCCAAAAGTTGAAACATGTTCATTATGTAAAAAATGTGCAGCAAGGGCCCCTCTGCTTGAGGCTGCTACAGCAGACAGACACACAGAGATTACATCCCAGGGTATTGAAGCTAAAAGATCAGCCACTAGGTGTCAGGGCTGTATTGCACAGTGCTAGGTAAGAAATTGGTTCATCGGTCACTTAAACCATGGAAAAAGAGCCCCTGGGTCAAGGAAAATAAACTGCAGAAAGCTTATGAATATCCCAAATTCCTGTGCTGGCCAGCCAAATCAAAGCAAAACAACAACAACGACAACAACGACAACAACAAAAACAGCTGGGAGGGACTTCACTGGTATACAGAGACTTAGGAGCTCCTGAAGCTGTGGCTCGCAGTATTGCTGCACTCTCAGTTCCCTGGACTTTTTTATATTAGTGCCTTTGAACCCATGAAGCAAGTCACTTTGCTGAGCCTTTGCAAAGGACTCTGCTAAGCTGGCCCTGGCTTTCTGAAAGAAGACACATGAATGACTCCAGAGGAAAACAGCTGGATCCATCCAAGCCTATTTGATGTGGTTTAGCGTCACTACCGTGAAACCCAACAGCAGAGACAGTGATGTGACATTTTGAATTATTCCCATTTTTATTTATGTTTCTTTGTTCATTCTTTCAACAATATATTGTTAAATAAGAAATCACACATAAATGTGAACTTAGGCTATTTTTGTTTATATTGCAGGTGCAATGCTGAAGAATCCACTTCTAGACCTGGATGCTGCCCTCCTTCCACACATTATATCGCATGACAGGGTACCACAACGCTACATTGATGTCAGACTCAGCAAGGATTTCTCTCCAGAGGTCCCACTTGAGGGGTCACAGAAGCAGATCATGCCAGCCTGTCCAACCAACCAATACAGTTAGGAGTTCCTGACAACTTCACACACTTGAAACCATATTTGCAGATGAGTGGTAACTAATATTCATTTTAAAACAAAATTCAGGAGAAGAAAAGTCACTTTGTTCCATATAGCAAAGGAAACAGTATGACAAAGGAGACTATTATTCCTCCTACCTTACAGAGGCACAGGACAAAAAAAAAAGATTTGTCTAACATTTTTTCTCCCTGAAATTGGTGTCTTCTTTTCTCTGCTCTTCTCCTTGCAAGTCCTGATCATCTGTTGGAGCTTCCCAATCCCTGCTGCTGCTCATGTTAAAAGTACCCATATCTCCTCTCTTGTGATCTCTGCCCTTACTGCAGAGGGAAGTGAGTGCTTCTCACTTTAAAGCTGGGCTGTGTGGCACAGTCAATGCTCGACCACTGATCCCTTGTGATATTACAAGTGCAGACAGGAAAAATGGGCTTTTCTTCCTCTTATATCCCAGCCTTTAAGTTTCTGGGCACATCCAGCTGTAGCAGAAAGCATATTGTACTCTGAAATTTAAAGATCCTGGGTTCGGTGCATGCTGCCAAATGAACAACTGTGGAACTGCATTATATACCATGGAAAAAAAAAATGCCTGTGGGTAGTCTATTCTAATTCTCCCCACAGAGCTGCATGAATGCCAGTGCAATGTTGGGGGAAAGCACAAAATCTTCATGGCTTAATCATTCTCCAGTTGAAGAACAAACAGAAAATCTACTTCCTTGAGATCATATTGAACCGTGTGTTCACTGAGATTGGCTGCAAACTACTTTAAAGTAAGATGAACATCATCTTCTCAGGAAAGAAAGCGATGCTGGTGAAATGAACCCATAAATGTGAATATTCAATTTCATATATGGGGTGTAGCTGTTAGAACAAGTTCCCTCAGCCTGCTTAAGAGCCTAACATAGTACTGTTCCCCATTCAGAATTAGAAGTCTTAAAAAGTACTTAAAACCTTAAAATAGATAATACAGAAAATTAAGATAAATGATGAAAAAACGTGCACAGACTTGTAACTACAGAATTTCAGATAAGTTTCTATGAAACTGCTCGTCTGTTTCCTGTCCTATTTTTACATGAATTGAAGTAGTGAATAGTTAAGTGCACAAGTAAGACCAGAAAAATAATTAAAACCAAAACCAAAACCAAAAACAAAACTATGTGCTAAGGACAACCTTGAAAGAGGAAAAGAGGGTTTTTCCCTCTCATGGATCACTAAAATGTAGAAAAATGTTCTGAAAAAGATTATTTTGAAAAAGCTTTTTTCTGTTAAGGACATCAAGCTTTGACATTCCTTCTTTTAATGCAGCGTTCATTTGAGTTTCAGAGATGTTTTGGGAACTTCCAGCACATAGACCTAAATTTCAGATATGAAGTATCAGGTAACTGAGTACCCTTAATAAAACACTACCTACTGATGTGACGGGACAGAACACTTACCACTTTAGAGAACCAGAGTGTAAATAATCTTATACAGGTAAAAACGTCCAGAAAAAATGTATGAAGAAATATCACACATACATGCACTGTCAGGTAAGTAAGGGTTCCTTCCAAAAGCAGAGTACTAAAATGAAGTTTGGGTATTCCAGTCAAAGATGAGTGATGTGAAATTAACAGAAAGTTCAAGATTCATTTTTTTTTTTTGCTTCACTTAAAATGTTACATTCTCCTAACTAAGTTAGAGTGTTTGGTGGCAAGATATTGTAAATCCTTACACTGTGCAGGAAAGGCACAAGAAGCACAATAAAGCTGTAGGTAAACTAAGGGATTTTCAGGAGAGAACAATGTTGCATATTCTGACTTTTACTCAATTAAAAGGATATAGACCTGTGGTACTCTTGGAGGTTGAAATATGCATGCATACTGTATGTATATACACACCTAAATAGAGGGTTCATGCAAACTTGCTGAGTTCAAGAATAGGGAAGACATAAGAAGCATGTACCATTTAAAAAAATCCAACTAGCAAATTAATAAAATTTACCATATACATATTATTTATTATGTAATTATGATACTTACATGCATTTATATGTTATGTTTAACATATTTTGTTAACTATTTTTCATATATGTCACATTTGATGTATATATGCTTTATGTATTATATTTTAGTTACCATATTCTACATTATGTATTAAAGTCACTTGAATTCTATGTTACATTTGGTCTCTAATCAACATAATTGCATTGTTTTACATGACATTAATGAATTGCTATTTTACAGCACAGAAAAATCATCACTTAGAAAAAAAATCTACTGCTTATGAAGAGTTTATACCTTTTTTTAAATCCCTAGCCTATAACAGAGGCTTATGGAGGCACTATCCCTCTAATTCTTCTCCTCTGTACAGAATAACCTGGCATATTAGTCAATCAGCATTGGTAGAATCAGAACACTGAGATCAGAATACTATGTACTCTAATCTTATCCTGAGGAAGTCATTTGGAAAGTGGATTAGTTTCTATACTTAGCCAGTTACTGCTTTAAGAATAGCCATGTTTAAGAGGAATGGAAGTTCTGGTCACTCTGAGAAATTACTCCTGATCTAACTATTTAACAAAGAATCACCTTTACCTTCTATGACATGCTTTACAAATTAGTTGGTTGACTCCTTGAAGGAACTACTTATTTCCAGGTGCATCTTTAAGTGTCCCATCTTCGTAAGTCTTAACTGTCTGAAGAAACAAGGAAAATAAATTAAGGGTTAAATCTGTCACAACAGAGCACAGACTGGAGTTTAAAACTTAACACAAACTAAGTATATATGCATGCTATATTTACTTGTCTTTCTAACTGTGGGAAAGCATTTAAGGTAAAGTATATTTACAAACACTTCAGAATTTCAGCAAGTTGAAGATGCCTCATTTTGTTAAGCTGAAAAACTGTTTTTATCAGTTTAATTTCTGTAGTAGTACATCTGTACAACTCATACTTTCTAAATACTTCAGAACAATACAATGAGAGCTAGCAGACACATTTCTTTCATTGTTACTGCAAACAGATTATTTAAAATAAAATTGTTACACTACTATTAAATTATTGTCAATCTATATCCCACCCTAGTTTCAGATTCATTTACACCTCGACACACATTGTGCAGGTGCTGTCTGAACTTCCATAGCATTTGCTGATTCGAACTACATGTGTATTTGCTAACCAGGGAACTCCAAACTGGCTGTGTGGTGCTGAGCACCACGTTTCCCCTTGAAGTTGGTGAGTACTCAGGATGCTAAGAAGGTTGGTCCCTGAATACTCACTTGTCTCATATTGAGTATTAAAATGGATTTAGACACAAGCACCTGTCATTCATTTACAAGGGCTTTTTGAAGCAACAATTTGCTTAACGCTAACATAATTAGAGCCATGTATTAATTCTAATATGAAGAAAATTGCAGAAAGGGAAGGAAGAAGCTCATCTTGCTATGATGGAACACCAATACAACAAAAGCTGCTATAACTTGAAACACCGAAGTAATCAAACAAATCTAGAAAGTATCAAACCACATATTCCTATAGGTGGGCCTTCAGTAGAAGCAGAGAACCCTTATCAAAAACAAAGTAATGACAGGCACGATTAACACCAGGGAGTGACACAATCTCGGGCACACACTTAGCTTCTTAAAATACAAGCAAACGAAAAGCCTCAAATATTTTCAGTCACCTTGTGCCTCTGATTTTAGTGTTTGTCACTGTACAGGTAACTATTAAGTGGCTCTCTGGCAGGCCTTGCCCTGGTTTGGTGTAAACCTTGATGCTGGAGGCTTATCACCAAGCTGTGGAGAACGACACCACGGCCTCAATGTCTGTGGACAGCTGTGTGGCAGGGACACCCCCCAAGGCCTCAGGGTTTCCTCATGGTGGCTCTGCACAAAAATGAGGGCAAAATGGTGACTGCATCCCCTTGGCTGGTGTGGGGCTGTGAGAGTGCCTGAGGGCACTGACCTGCTCTTTGTGCCCAGCCCTGAGGGGAGGCTGCAGCCCCGAAATGGAGGTGTCATGGAGGCCGCAGCCGAGCAGTTCAGCCTCCTGTCATGCTGAGGAGAAGCAGGCCCCGGTGGCCACCCCTTTGGAGGGGAGAATTGGGCATCTGCTGGGAGACCCCTCTGGGGGTGCCAGGAAGGCCCGGGGGGATCCTTCTAGAAGGTATGTGGAGGGTGCAGCAGCCAGGCTGGGGTAAGGTGCTAGGGTTCAAGTGGTATGAGCAGGGCATGGCTTTTCAGAGGCCTGGGGAGCTGATGGCACCCTGTGGGGCCCTGCTCCGTCATGCCCAGGGTCAGGGAGGGAAGGCTACGTGGTGCAGCCCGGGGTGCTGCAGGCTGGGAGATCTCTGAGGTAAAAAGGGGGGCGAGGCTTTTGGGCAAAGCCTCAGCAGTGTGTGTGGGAGCCTGAATGCTTTTCCCCTTTCTCCTGGGATATTGCAGAGATTCAGAAACAGAGAACAAAACATGCATTTACTGCCACTCCTCCGCACCGAATCCCAGGGCACTTCTAATAAGCTATGAGTAAAGATGAGTGCTCAAGCAGGTGGCCAGAGCTTTCCCAACGAAGAATAACGCTTGCACAAGGTGTTTACATCCTGCTATAAACTACAAGTTTATTTCATGCCAGACCACAAGCTGCTGGTTGAAACCTCAGCTGAACTTCTTTGCTGATCAGAGGAGCTCCATTAACTTTGGAAACAGACAGTTTTCACTTTCACACCTTTCCAGCTGGCTGGGACAAGAACCAGATGTACCAGAATAGAGCAAGCTCATGTTCCTGGGACACTGCTGACCCAATCCCAAGCAGCAAGTATCAGAGAGTATGTTAAAAAAGGATGCTTTCTCTCAAAAGATTTATTGGTTTTGTTTTCTGAGGCTCGGGTGCTCTGTGGGGTTCATATAAACACTACGTTTTTTGGCTTTCTACGTTTAGCTAAACCAAGTCCTGAATTCTTTCAAATCTAAGCACTTATGTGAGAAAGCCTCATATTTTTCATATGATCCGGTTTCATGCCTTAATATGAGGTAAAATGCTGATTCACCAAGCACAAAGGCTGCATATCACCCAGAAGATGGTGTGTAGAGATCTACACATTCCGTCTTTCCTGTTACTGATGTGGAGTTCACTTCATGACTAGATTAATTCCAAAGCTCCTCTTTTTTTTTTTTTTTTTTTTTTCTTCTGTAAAATCTATGCTGAAATAGTGTTACTGTTATTGGTGCACAAACCAGTTAAATAACACTAGTCTGGGAGCATTCACTGCCTTATGTCCTCCATCAGGAGGAAACAGATTCATGTTCTGTTTCAGATCTTGAGTTGTCTCATCCTGGAAGGATTTACTCCTGTCTTTCCCTGTACACCTACCACAGCAATTAAATCAAAAGCTTCTTCTGTTTTTTTGAACAAACAAACAAAGCAAAACAGTAGAAAATGACCATTGTGCTGTCATGGAGTAACTAGAGGTAGCATGATTTAACCAGTTATTTTTTGTGAACATTCTAGGTACCATTAGTATTAGTGCCAGTTTACAAGTATCTTTACTACTGTCACTGCTAGAACTAAGTCTGATAAAAGAAGTGATCAGTCCTAATAGAACTGAAACGGGCTATACATCATTTCAGGATTTCATTTATATAGATTATCAACATTTTGTAGGAGTTTAAAATGCTCTTTATTGCCATTTCAGTGGACCATTCGTCTGTGCATTACTAGAGCCTGTGACCATCAACTGTTCATCTAAAACCTGATTATATCAGCTGCATACAAATTTACACTACTTAACTTATGTATATACTCAGATTGTACTTTGTATGCAACTAGACATTTGGTAGAAACCTCTCGGAACTGGAGCTTTAATTTGATACATAATGACAGGATACCTAATTTAGCTATATAAGCCTTCTGGGAAAATATCAGGGTTGAGCAGTCTTATTGTTCAAGTCAAGGTTAACTACATTCCTGGGGCTTTACGTTTAGTTAGATAAAGTTGTTGGAGTCTTTGAGCTAAGAGTTCTCCATGCTTCAGAAAGGCATCAATGTAGAATCTGGCAAGCAAAGAGTGAGATTTAAACTGCTCCATTCACTCATTGTATGAGATCAGTTTATCTCACCACCTAATTTAAGTCATCACAGTAGTGTTGCCAATATGTCCTTCCTAACTGGAACAGCTTCTCAACTGCCTTATGTCTCATTATCTTGTCTCTGTAAATTCTTTGTCATTATCTGGTATTTTAGTTTATTAGCTCCTAGCTGCTTGCCCTTCAAAAATCCCATTCCTCTGAAATTTCTTGTCTTCCTCTATACAGCTTTTAGTGACTTTTGAGAATGGACATGCAATAGTTGTGATGTCAAACATTGGTCACCTCTTAAATACCTCAGAGCTACTTAATGTTATTAACAGGTCGGGGATGGATTGTCTAAGGATACCAGAAAAATACTGATTTGAAGAATATCAGCTACTTGCTGATTCCAATTTGCAGAAAGTCTTCTTACAATACGCTTAGAAACGCATGAAAAATGAGGTGGAGGGGAGGGTAATTGAAATAAAAACTGTTTTTATTTTTTAAATCTTGGGATTGGGAAGCATAGTCCTCTTATCTAGAGCTCTTGTAAGCAGCTGTACTTCAGACTGGGCAGAACTGAACAGGGAACTGGGAGCTGGATATGACCTGCCAGGAGCTTACATACACCCTTCTGGAGTGTAACATCATGCTTCGGCTTTGAATCATTTTTAATTTTAAAAACAAATCTGCATCCACTATTGTAATTTCAAGCTCAGTTGTCAGTGTGTGCTGAAATTTGAAAGCTAGCTTAACTATTTGATTCTTGACATTTCTTTGGTTTGACTTCTTTCCTGTCATATTCTGTCAAGGGTGCCTTAACTATGTGTAAAATTGGCAGCAGTGGAGATACAGGCTTTTGGCACAACCACAATTACTTTCAAACAAAGATAATAGACTATTCACCTCTAGAGACAAGCAAGCAAGCAAAGTTGTGAAACTTTCCTCTGCATGAACTAGTCTGCTCTCACAATCAGGGGAGAGGAGCGCTAGCTTGCTGTGCAGAGAAGACTACCACAAAGGCTGTGGTCGCTGCCTGCTGACATCTGTAGCTCCATGAGCAGTACCCCAAGCAGATGCAGGTAGGAAAAGATAGAGACTGCTGTTGAAGATGTTTCAAATGTTGTGTTATATCTGAGTGAGCATCATGTGGGAATTGCAGGCACGTGTTGTTGGCAGCATAGGGATATGGCTAGGAGGAGTGAAGGCTCGGATGCTATCCAACTCCTCCGTGGTTGCTAGAACCAGCTCGCCTTCAACATCTGTACTGTGGGAGTAGAAATGGTGTTCTGCATTGTAACAGCAAGCAACCACAGCAAGGTTTGGCTCTGGAATTCAGTGTATTTTCTCTTTCTCAAATTGGTGTGAATATGAAGAGAAAGGGAAATAGTGGCAGCTGAACCCATCAGGGGAACCAGGTGAGCTGGATACCTCACAGAATGTCTCAGACAGGAGATATGTGTTAGGTTTTCTGCATTTCATTTGCCATTCATTATGGACACACTGTATATGGGTGTGTAGTAACTGTCTTTACCTTTTATATTCTGAAACACCCATTCTAATGTTAAAACAATGTAAAAATCACAGGTAGTCCTGTAAAAATCATTGAGATTAGATTAAGGTTGTATTTAATATGATTGAAGGCTATAAAAGTTGGTATTAAGTATTAATAATTGCTATGTCTGTTGCTTAGGAATGGTTCAAGGCAATGGAAGCTTTGGGTATCTGATCTTCAATATGTTAGAGGGCTATGTTCCTAGATACCAGGGCACTTGACTAGTTTTTCTGCAAACCACAATGATTCCTTCCTTTATTTGAATAGTGCTCACACAGTGCCAAAAAAAAAAAAAAAAAAAAAAAGTTGGCAGAAAGCATAGTTTGCTACATGAAATTATCTGGAAAATTAATGTTGTTGATTAAAATGAAGTACTTAGTTGTTGATGCTGTTGAATTCTCAAAACTGATACAATTAAGCTGAAATCTGAAGATCTTTTCTATTTGTCACCAAGAGTGGGCTAGAATTGTTCTTCACATACAAATTCGAGCTGCCACAAAGCACAAATGAGCTGCTTAATGTTTAGCTAAAAAATTGCTTAGTTGATCTCTTGCATATTTTCTTCATATTTTGGCCTTTGGAAGGGCTATTTGTTATTTCAAAATGTTTTGGCCGTAGTATATCTGCAAGACCTCATTTATCCTTTTGAAATTTGTAGCCTTCACAAGCTTGGCATCTACAGCATCACAAACAATGAACTACTGTGACTAGAAGCCTCTAGGATTAAAGAAAAAGAAAGAAAGAAAACCCTCTTCCATAAGAACTTTTTTTTAACAGAATTGGAATTTGTTGAGCACATTTTTTTGCCACAGTTGGCAAAAACAAACAAACAAACAAACAAACAAAAAATCACAGATTTTTCATCTTCCCACCTCCCATCCCAAATGAATGAGGAAGTACTGGTGCTATGGACTTGCTCTTTAAATAAATGGAATCTTTCTTTTCTCTCTTGGCAACAGCAGGAGTATTCTTGTGCTGTATGACAAGGCTAGCTGGTGCTATATTTATCTTGCAGCTGTATGCAGGCTTGCAGGAGATTGTTCAATAAGAGAAGGGCAAAGAGTCAATGCAGTGTAAAGAAACTTTGTTCTACCATAGGCTAACTTTTTGGATTGGCTTAAAGACAGGGCTACGTAGTTTCAGAGGAGTGAGGAATATTGTTACTTATAGGAGATAAAAACTTTACTGAGATGTGTCTGGAAAGATCAGGGCTTTGCTAGAAGGGGGAAAAACATTCTTAAAATGGAATTCAATAGATGTTTGGGTGCATCAGCAGCAGCAGAAGAAGGAAGAACAGAGGGTGGGGACGATAATATTAACAATGCTGGCAGTAGTGTTGCCCATGAAGAGCTGGATTTGGTACAAATGTACCTTACCTTTCTGCCTGAAAGATACATGAAAGCAAAATTCACCGGGACAGCATACTCGATGTGCTGGTTATTGCTGAAACTCTACAAGGTAAGAGATTTTAGTGCAAATGCATGATATTTTAGTTAACTGTGTATGTGCTTAAAAGGCAGAGTGAGCAAAATCTCTGTTAAAGTATTAGTTTGTTAGATAGTTTGTTAGATTAGTTTGTTAGATAGTTTGTTAATACGAACCATACAGTTTTGACAACTGTACCACACAGTTGTCTTCACTCATTATTGTAAAAGGAGCACTGTAAATATTGACGCTGTACCCAGAAATAGGTCAGCCAACAAGGGAAAACTTGCAGGGACTACTAGTGGAGTAGTATACAAAGCAATACACTAGTAACTGCTAAGCAGGTTCTCTCTGTATTCTGTTACTTACTTGCAGAGGACTTGATATTAATTTAGCTTATTTTCTAAGTGCATTTTTCTAAGTGTAAATTTCTTGTGGTGATCTTCATTGGCTTACATTCATCTCTTGTTTTGAATAAGCAGCAGAACATATTTCAGGCCTGAAAATCTAAGCGGTATAAAAGTCAAAAAATGGGGGTTTGGAATATTTTGTCAATTATAGTGGAGAATTAGTGTAGAGACTGTGGTGGCACTTATTTTAAATGTGATCTGAGCACATCTAATTAAAATGCTTTTGCTTATTGTGTTACTAAGGAAAAAATCAGGCATCAAACCAATTATAAATGCTATAGTTCAGGCTGTTTCACTTTGCAGAAAGCTGCTCGGATTTGCAGACCTACATATGAAACATTCAGTCCTACCCACATGATAGGTTTAAGGTTTTAGATTAAATCAGAGAAGGACTTTACACTTGAGCATAGCACGTTGGTGTTTTTATGTGTAGCAATGCTATTTGAATACATTTGGAATGTGTATTATTTCTTCCTTTGTCTTCTGTGTTGTTGCATTCAAAACTTTCTTTTGTAGGTATTTAGTCAATGGGAAGCTCACCTGATAGGCCAAAATAAATGTCAAAGCAATCTTTCCTGTTTTTTTTTTTTTTTTTTTTTTTTTTTTGTTGGTTTGTTTGTTTTTTCAGAAGTGTGTGGCAGACAGGAAATACATGATGATGATGTGCCACAGACCGCAGGTGTGGGGCCACATGGTGCCTCAGCAGCAGCAAACCCCCTCCTATGGGCTCCTCTCCATGTGTGGCAGTTTTGTGTCAGTAGCTGCATCATTTTTTTCCAGCGTAGCTATGCAAAAATGTTATAAAATGTAAACTGAACAGTGCTAACAGTTTTATCTGTTAGATTGTTAGATAACTTTGCTTCCATATGTGTTCCATATTTGTAGTGCCTGTGCCTGTTGGTAGGGTTTACCACATCCTTGCTTTAGGGGGCAGATACAGACACTTTCCTCCACTTGACTTTTCCTTGTAATTTTTCTGCTTGCTTATTGCAGTCATCTTTTGTGAGATTGACTGAGAGGGGTCGGAATCCATTGAGTTATATGGTGGGGGGGGAATGAATAGCCCCCGGGGCAGATGCCAGAGCAACAAGTCAGGGCCATTATGTGGGCAGATGCCCAATGCTGGGGAAATGCAGGTGCTCTCCAGGTGTTTTGGCAGAGTGCTGATCCCGGGAGGGGAAGACTGCCCCTTGTCTGGAAAGTTGCAAATTTATTTTGTTGTTTTTGTCGTGACTTGACCCCTTTGCAACCAGACATTTGAATCTGTAGGTTTTAAGAGCCATAACTGTTGCAGAATGAGACAAAGCTAGTGGGCTTACATCCAATGGTCAATCTGGGTGCATACGGCAAGTTTAATACCTTGGACTCATTGCCAATGCATAGATTTTTGGGGCATTAAATATGTGCATAAATATGTGCATAAAACTTTAAGTGGCATGCATACAACAGTCTTGTGCGCATGTTATCCATTAGTACAAATGGTTGTTTTTACACCTGACAAGTGGCAAACAAAACGGGGTAAAAGCTAGTGCTTGATGCAAGGAAAAGCATGAGATGTCAGTACCATGCAGGGCAGCAGGAATGCACAATCTAGCCAAGGAAGCCTGATGTCCTTTCACCTCCCTTCTTCATGTAAGCCTGTAACTACACAAAGATCTCCATGTGGACTGGGCTGTAAATTACACGGTGTCATTTAGTACTTTGTACAGATGCTTATGACTGGAGTGTTCTCTGGTTGCTCCATCACTGAGAGGATATTATTTTGTAAATAACAGGAAGTGCTATTAAAACACACAAGCTAGGAAAGATGCTCCTGCCTGCGATTGTATCTGCTTGCATGTAACATTATATTTGCACAGTGCATATTAGTCCTTCAGTTCAGGAAGAAACAATTCATACTATGTGAAAGAGCGAGGAGAGCTTCTGTTAAAATCACAGGCTTTTTTAGAAAGCTTTCTGAGAACCTTAAAATGCCCTGACTAAGCTGAGAAGATAACTAAACTTCTTTATTATAGCAACGTTTAGTTTATTAATGCTTCTTTCTTGCTGAGCTTTCTTAAAGACTGCTCAGATTTGATACTCCATTTTCTTATTTCCTGATGCTCTTCCATGACTTCAGTCTCTTCCAAGTCCTAGCTGACATTAAGAGTGAGTTGTTTTCTCCTTCCCACTCACAGGAACAAAATCAGCACAGTGTTCTGTAGCTTAGCAGGGTCCAGCAAGCCTGCCCCAAGGTGAGGCTGACAGGAGTGAAATGGTGCTGGTGTGTACAGAGCCACCTTCATTTCATGGCCTGTCTGCATACCCTGCAACTCAAAACCAATCCAGTTCTTGGCTACACACAGGGCTCTGTGTGCTCATGGCCTGGAAATATATCAGGGGCTGCCTATGACTCGTTATCAGTGCTATCCCTGGAGGGGAAATAGAATTGTGTGGCCTATCTTTGAGTGTAAGTGGTGTAAGGAGCCACATAACCTGCTCAGTCTTCTGCAGGCTGCTACCTGGGAAACCCCTCTGTCACCTGTCTGAAAGTAGGCTTCAAATCACCACAATTTGTGAGGATGAGAGAGACGACTTGAATCTTTCTCAGTGTTCCATATGCCACAAAGATTATTCTTCCATCCCTTCAGCTGGTTCTCCTTTTCAAGCCCCATGTGTGAACACTGAAGTGTTGTAAAGAAGGAATTCCTATGCACTCATTTATAGATGCACAAGAACAAATAAAGCTTTTTGCTTCTATCCAAAGATTCATTTGGCTGGACAGCACAGCTTGTCAATAGGTGGGGCCTTTCTAATTTCCCAGATACTATCAAAATTAGTTGTTGAGGTTCTCATCTTGGGCTGCAGGTTTTGCAACCAGTAGTCTGAATTGTAATGCAATCTGTTGGATCTGTAAGGTTGAGTTGAAAACCTTGTGAGAGCCGGTCTGGTGCTGGATCTCAGACTTGGGCAGTGCTTCTCTCACTTTGTAATTGCATTTGTTGCTGTTGCACAGGGGTAGACTTTGATTATTTTGGAACAACTTTTCTTGTGTCAAACTGCATGAGTGTGCACACAAATTGGTGTCTGTTTTCACACTTGCTAAGCACAGCCTGTCTTCATTCTGCTAGTGGTCCTTTGCATCATAAATAATCCCTTCATTTTCCAGTTCTTGCCTGCTTACTGTGTTGTATCCCAAGGTACTTGCTCACAAAGAAGCAAACAGCTTTATAAACTTTAGAAAAGTTTTAGAAACAAATGATAAAATTGTCATAGCCCCCTATGGGCAATTCCCTTGTTGTATATAAGAATGGTTTATATTGGTTTAAATAAGCTGATTCCTTTCTAGCTTAAATTAAATGGTCAAAATAATCAGTTCTGAAACACTAAGACAAAAGGAAGGTAGTCACAAAGGAGAGGGGGTGGATGTCCTGTTCTATTCAGAATTCAGGTCAGAATATCTTTTCAAAACCTCACAATAATAGCAGGCTTTAATTAAGATTTAACACAATTTTAGTTTCTGTTTCAACAATTCAGTAACATCTAGTACCGCTGTATATCAAAACCAGTTGATTAGTTCACGTGATATCCCTGTTAATTATTATACCTTAAGAATTTCCTGTCAGCTCAGCTGGTGTTCCTTAACAGCCCAAAATCTATATAAAAGGCAAAATAAATGGTCAGGCAGATCTGTAATCAAATTTCTTGTCTGTATGCATCCTTTTGAGTTCGTGGTACTAAGGAACTTCCAATTACTGTTGCTGCATAACAACTTGAACACTAGGAGCTGTGACATGCTACATGAACCTACCAGAAGGAATCCCAAATGAAAGATAGAAGTGCTTAAATCACTGTCCTGTGGTTTAAAGCATAAGGGCTTAATTCTCAGCTGTACAATGGATTCATTACTCTGCAATCATAGTCTCACTGCCCATTGCTCAGCTCATTGCCTGTCAAGGGGAAAACACATTTGTTGTTTTTTTTTTTTTTTTTTAGTTTGATTTTTAGTTCAGGTTATAAACATTGTAGGACTGGATTATCTTTCTGTATGTCTGTAGCACTGGTAAAGGCAGCCTGTTCAAGAACATGGGATGAATCCCCTTTGAGAAGTAAGAGCAGTCTGGTTTTCAGATATTGTATATAAATCCTCTAACCATTAGGCTTTGGTCACAAGGAGGTTTGGTGGCACTACCTGCATTCGTTTGCCTTCCATTTGAGGGGAAAAAAAAAAACAAAACAGAAAGATGCAGATACCAAGTTCTAGTCTTATGTTATTTGCTGACTTCTGAAAGATCTTCAGTGAAATTGTGGCCTCTTTTGGAGCAGTCAGTTACGTTTTGTATACCTTATTTCTCATTCCAGGATCTACATACATCAGACTGGAAGCTAGAGATGTTGGTGATTTCTTGAGGAGAGAGGTCTGTCTGTGGATTGCAAAAAACAACCCCTAAGAAAGCTGTCTAGTGAAGGGGGAAAGGGACTTCAGACTGATCTTCTCTTCATTATTTTATAGTGATCAGATATAATTGTTGCCTGCTGTTACTCTGTCTTTAACACACTTCATGTACTCTGCTGAGAATACTTGTATGTTTTAAGAAAAACAGGAAGTTGGCTCTGGAAAACCCAATTTGAGCTAGCTAGCTTTCTTTCTTTCTTTCTTTCTTTCTTTCTTTCTTTCTTTCTTTCTTTCTTTCTTTTTTTTCTTCTATATTTTCTTAATTTGGTTCAAATGTAGCTTACTCAGGTCACAGAAAGCTTTTGGCAGAGCAGGGAGATGAATCTTGAGCTACAGAGTGCGAGACAAGGGCTTAGCCAGTGGACCGTGTTTCCTGCCCTGTGCTGGTAGGTTGCGGTCTGATATCAAAAAATGAAAACACTGCAGTGGGACCGGGCTGAGGCCCTTCACAGTTATTTTCCGACTGTTTTAACATAAGTGTTTGTTGGAAACAGTAAGATTTTTTTTTTAGTTATTTAATGGTTTACATGAACTTGCTGTGTCTGTAACTCCTTTAACTTTTGAGTAGTGGCCAATTTCAGCAAAATTTGAGTGAGGCAGAAGCTGCAGAGTTCATATCAGGGATGCAGAAGTAGGTAGGCAGGGATTGGAAGCAGAGACTTAACTAATGCCCCTCCTGAGGGAAAGGTAAATGATTCCATTTCCACTGTGGAGAACACAGAAAACCAGACTGTGTTGGTTCAGCTGCTTGCAGAAATATGTGTTTTCCCTATAAAATGTTTTTTTTATTTGGCTATTAATGGAACTCCACTGAAGCTTACTGTTAGCCTTCAGCCCTCAGAGTGAAAGCCAAGTGTTTCAAGAAGTGCAACTTGAGACAACTGAAGAGGGATATATTTCAGGAAGCCCTAAACATTCTCTCTGACCCCCTTGGAATGCTGGTTTGTTAAGCTCTCTCAGAGGTGTCAGTGAGAATGCTCAATCTCCTTTCAGTTATTTGATCAAAATTGCCAATATTTTATTTAGGGTCACAGGCTGTTAGAGTGAGCAGTCTGATCAGATACACTCTTAACTCCTAAAACATCATGAGTAGTTCTATGGGACTGTTCAAGGGAAATATTTCTGACCTTCTTTGATGCAGTTTTCCTTTCATTTATGCCCAAATATTCAGGGTTCATTTGGGCTAGCAATATTAAAACAGCCTGTCTTATCCTGAAACGGTATGTGCAGTGCTGGGTGGGACCCAGTGCTGTAGAAAGACAAAGCAATGAAATGGAAAACAGTGGAGGAACCCATGGCAGGGGGTTAGAGCTGAACGATCTTTGAGGTCCCAATCAACCCAGGACATTCTATGAAAGTTTTCTTGCTCAATTATTACTTTCTAATTATGTAAGAAAAAATGACTGAAATCCTGAGTGTCTAGTATAGTACACAAGGCAGACTGTGAACAAGTGATTTCTTCCTGTGCATGCTGAAATGTTTTAAGCTCTTCCTAGAAAGTTTCTCATGATTACAGTCATCTAAGAAGGTGCTGTTTTTTTTTTTTTTTTTTCTTTTTTTTTTTTCTTTTTTCTCTCCTCCTGGTATTTTCTGCTGGAATAAAAGCAGAGCTGGTGTTGGACAAAACAAAACAAAAAAGACTTCAAGTACAGTGCTCCAAAAGCTCTATTATAAACTTACAGAACTGGATGAAAATTGTCAAAGATTGCAGAATTGGAGGTGTGACAACTGCACAATAAAAGCAAGCCCTGAACGAGATGTTGCCAGATAGCACAATATCTAGGTAACCACAAAATTGCTCGGGCAGGACAGCATTAAAAGTTAGCTAGATCACTCTACCATTTTGTAACAAGGAGCAAAATCAAATTTGAACTTCTAAATATCTGCAAGTGTATCCTTTCCACACACTCCTCTCTGATTTATTTGGAAACTTGCATTTGCGCTGAGGAAGAATGTATTTCAGTGTGGAAAAGCTCCTTTTTTAAGGCTATCTGACCTTCAAACACACTTCCTCACTCCTGTAAAAATAATGTACACTAATATGGATAATTTAAAACAAAACAACAACAAACAATCAATCAAACAAATACAAGCTGTTCCTTTGCTTTGAGTTTTACTAGATATGGCCATTTCTTTCCTCAGAGAAAAACAGGTTTTTAAGTCTCCCTTAAGTCTCAGCTTTGTTTTTGAATGGAATCAGTGAATTTATTCACAGATCAGAGAAAATTGTGTAATCCTGATAGTGCTCACTACATGTGGACCATTATTTTGATTCTAGAAAAAGAAAAGGATGGGATAAACCTTAGTAACTACTTGTGCACCAGATGTGATCGTAGTGTTGGTGTTCAGAGAACTTCCTGGTAGCAGAGGAATTGAGGCAGTAACATTTCTTAGTACAGGTGCAAATTCTGGGCAGAGAGGTAGGTTCACAGGCAGATTTCCAAGAGGTATCTGTGTAGGTTTACCACTCCGAATTCTCCTGTCGACACTCTGCCAGAGGATACTGCCCCTGCTGCAGGGGCAATGTAGTAGGATGTGAACCTGCCACCTGAACCAGTTTCCAGCATCACTGCTTTCTTTAAGCATTACTGCTAACTCTCTGTGTTAATGTAAGTGAAACTCTCTAAATCAAACAAGGTCAGTATTGCATCCCCTTATATTATGCAGGTGATATGAATCTGTCACTTGGACATCATCTGGAAAAATGTGATACTATGTTGTGTTGCAGTCTTAGCTACTAAAATCTTATATATTGCTTAGTGACACACTATGGTGGCATTGTATGAGACATTGAACAGCATAAAAGATACGGCTTTATTTACAGTTTCTCCTGTATTTACTTTATCTTTTCCTTGTAATTGTGATATTCTCCAAAAAGGAATAGAAATGCCCTACATTAATTACACAAGAGAGAATGACATAGCCTTTGTTCTACTTCTTGTCTGTATTTTCCTGCAGAACTAAAAAAAAAAAAAAAAGAATGCAGAAAAAAACCCACCTCCTAGTATTTGGAAACATTTGAAAATGTTTCTTTGCTGCCAAAGCAGACAGATAGTTTTTGTGTGCAGGCAGAAAGTTATGGGGTGGGGCAGGCAAAAGGGATTAATGCTGTTTCCATATTTTTTTTCTTTTATTAAGGGGTATTATTTGCTATAATCCTATTAGCAAAATGAGCAACCCCAGCGCAGTGTGGTAGCCAGTCTCTCCCTGCCTAAAAAGAGAGAAGGCCCTTAAGGTGTGGTGAGAAGCGTGGGGGAGATAGACTGGAATGTGCAATAAATATTATTAATGGCAATACTCGGGAGAAAATAGCTTTCATAATGTTGGCAGGAAAAGTTTTCAAACTAGAATTTTTTCCCTGAAAGTCCCAACTCTTGGAAGCAAGTAACTGAATGGGGGGGGAGGTCATAAAAAAAAAAAGAATAAAGTGTTATAACTGCAGAGGAAAACTGAACTATTAGTTTACAATGGAAAGTTATCAAGCTATGAATATTTCATGCTTGGAAATGTCAGTCATCTTGCAAGTGTTTTAGAGCTTGGATTGGCTTGTAACAAATGCTGATTATAATAGCTGCTGGATTGACTTTTATGCTTTGCTTAGCCCAGATAAAAATTGTAAATGGCATAAGTACTGCAAGTGTTCATTTGAAAAGTGCAGCCTTTCATTTCCCAGCCCACATAAATAACCGGCTAGGATGCCCAGCAGTGAGTGTAGGGGGACTGACATCAGCAAAATGCATTGGAAGCATGGAAAATTTCCTAGGGAAAAAAAAAATAGAAAAAAGAAAAAAAAAGAACTTAAGCTGCTGCTGGAAACAGGCAAAGGCTGCACTAAAGACATCCTGGGAACTTTGGCAGTCATAAATGGTAGAATGTTTCACATTGTCCAGAAGTCCTGGATACACCTCTCTCTCCTGGGGAGAGGACAGCTGCCTACTGAATCGCCCCTTTTTCTTACAGCACACCAATGCACTTCAGAAAATGTCCTGGCTTGAGTACCTCTTTGTTAGAGAGGTAGGGGAGACAGCACGTGGAAAAAACAATAAAAGAAAGTGATCTCAATGTGATCTCATGACATTTCTGATCTTGCTGAAACTAGGGCTCCGCAAACATCTTGTTTTTTTGTGGACATGTGCTCAATTTCGTCCAGCTTTCTTCAAGGTATCTGCCAGCCCAGGCACCTCTGACTTGCTTGTCATGTGCCTGGAGATCTTGTTGGGTGTGATGTTTGCTTGTGTTGGAGACCACTTATGTGGATCCCCAGGGACACAGCAGCCTGGCTGGAACCAGTGTGTGTGCAAACCTTGTTCTCCAGAGCCCTGCACTGGTGGTCCACACACATCCCAACAGCACTGTATTTCTGGATGTGCTCAAACCAGCTTTAAACTTCCAGTATGGTGGATTTCATTCTTCGCAGTCTGAGAAATTTGCTCAACACTCTGCAAAAGCACTGAAGATCTCTGTTCATTCTTATTTCTGCTTGAAGCTTCCTATAGGGCCTTGGAGAAACACTTCATCTCTGCGTCAGCTCTTTATCTTAGAGGAAATACTGGCATATTCCCAGCAGGAAGTATATGGCTGTTCTGGAGAAAGGATGTTGGCTTGCTGGCTAGCAAGTCTCCAGTTTGGAAAGTGGCTGGTAACTATCACTGCAGTATGGACAAATAGAAGATGAAGAGGAGGATTACTTGCTAGCTGGAAAGAAGAACTGAAATTTGAATGACATCTACAACTTGTATGTTAAAAAGCATTAGAAGTTATAGGAATATTTTGGGTTTTCAGGTTTATTTTAGAGCTACATGTATATAATAAAAAATGGTAGAACATTCTAAGAAGCTTTCACAACTGTCTTAGGCTTTTAAAGTTTTTTGGTTTTCACACTATCAGTGAAATTATCTCAAAAAAGAGCTGACAATTAGAACAGGTTAAAAATGAGCATGGAGGAAAAATGGGTAGTTTTAAAGGCTATTCTAGGAGAAGTTTTAGTACGCTTTGTTGTTCAAGGATAAGCTGATTTTGCTTTAGATGGAATGCTATTTATTTAAACAGTTGGAGCTTCGAGACTTGTATATATGGACAGATGGTTCACTCTCCCTTCTCTTCTTAACGAACTGCTTTGCAGTTTATCTGAAAGTTCCCCAGGTCTGCAGTGTTCATTTCAAGACAGAGATTTTAAGTGCATATTTAAAAAATGGATGTTACAAGGGAAGGGAAGTACCTGATCAAGAAGAACATGAATTCATCCAGAAAAACAGTGGGGCACTTGCTACTGAAAAGATTCGGAGCCACCATAACTTACAGTGGGTAGCAAAGGGCTTTACGTACAACAGGGTAATAAATAAAGACATGTAACTGTGTGAATCACAAAAAATTCACAGACTGTGTGAATTCACAATCTGTGAATCTGATCTTAGAGGTACTACCACTGACAGGACCAAGATCAATTTGCAAAGTTCTTCTATATTATTTTAGGAGTGTTTTTTTTTTTTTTTTTTTAATAAAACAACTTTTCATTTGATTTTTGGAATGCCATTAAGCATGTGTTATCGTTACTTACCTAAGGTTTTTTGGGATGGAGGGAGTGAAAAAAATATGCATAGCCTACTGTGTTTCTGTAACTGTTGATCTTTTTTGTCTTAAAGAACATAGTTTCTGTGAAGCTGATGAGTGCCTGGAGTCCTTAGACATACAGGAAAAATATCTGGGAAAACATATATAAGGAACAGGGTTTGGGATCACTGTTTAGAACAGAATACCATTTTTCTTTAAGGTATCAGCATTGGCAAAATGTCAAAAAAAAAAAAAAAAAAAAAAAAAAAAGCAAAACCTTCAACTTGAGAGCTTTATTTTGCTTTTTCATTTCCAATGCAAAGTTCAGGGCAAGTGCAGTAAAGTTTGTGAACCCTTCAGCAGCAGCTGGATAGGTTTCAAACAAGCCTGAAATGGTATATGGTTTTGGGTGCAAATCAGGATGGTTTTGATCCCCAGCCACTTGAAACACAGCACTTTTGGCTGTGTGCAGCTTTGTATTTCAGTCTTCATTGCAGTCCAGACCCAGAGCTGCCCAGAATGAAGCTTTTGCTTAAAGCCCTGTGAGCGGAGCCCGCTGTGCTCCTTGCTGCTTTAGCACTTGCAGAATACATCCCCAGCTGAGCTGGATGGTCACCATGGACACATCCATACGTCTAAACATTGATACTGATGAGGCGATGTGTGGGTCTCATCCAGCTTTCCATGGGTAGTTTTATTCAGAACTCACCCCTGGTGCTACACTAAGGCTGGGGAGAAAGGTCTATGACAGACTGAGCTGCTTCCAGATGGTGTGCATTGCACTCTTCCTAAGCATTGCTTCAGATTTAATTAATCAAAAGGAATTTTCAAGGACTTTATCCCTTACATGCTTTCTGGCACTATGGGAGTAGATTTCTCCACATATGTCTGACAGGTTTCTCAGTTCTGCTCTGCATAGTGTGTATGGCCAGGGGAAGTTTCTTGAAGAAGCCACATGTTGGCTCCTGCAGCCCTGAGATGTCTTTGTGCCAGCAGTCACCGTAAAGCCACGTGCCATGATGGCAGGGTTGCATCTTAGGTAATGCAAAGTGAGCAAATCATGGGCCTTTCTATGTAAAAGGCCTTGACATTTGTTGAGTTAAAGAGCTAAACAGGATGTTATTAATTAATAATTATTAATGTAATAATTATTCTAAATGATAGGAAGACTTTTACAAAAGCTGTTAAGGAGTGACTTTTTTGCTGTAAAGTAGTAGTAGTAATAGTAGTAATATATTATTATTTTACTACATTGGGTATCCTGCCTTCTTTGTTGCACCTGTATTGCACAGCTTTGAAACTCCAGCTGAGTAAACCTGCGGCTTTTCTGAATTTGCATAGGATAATTATGCCTTGGCTGGGAGGTTTCTGACATGGTAATTTTTGTTCACGTCCTTTGCTGGCTTGCTTTCTTGTCTGTGAAGGTCAGGCCTGTAAATAAGATGACTGGGAAGTAAATGCAAGAACCTGTTAAGTTGCAGCACTAGGAGTAAGTCTACAGCTCTTCTGGCAAGGGCTTAAAGCGATGTCATATAATCACTTCCTTCCGAGCCAGCTCCTGTTAGAGAATTCCTGGGATATGCTCTCTGCGTAGAATGCTAAACCCTGGGGCCCAGGTGAGGCAGTTTTTAGCTCTGCTTTCTTATTTTATTTTATTTTATTTTATTTTATTTTATTTTATTTTATTTTATTTTATTTTATTTTATTTTATTTTATTTTATTTTATTTTATTTTATTTTATTTTATTTTACTTTATTTTATTTTATTTTATTTTTTGAAATGGGGTTGCACAGCAATCTTTCAGATTGTTGTAAAACTATACAGAACTGCTGCCTTGATGTATGCATTTTGAACTTCTTTTGTTCTATACTCCACAATCAAATCTAGCATTAAAAACGGTTTAACATTGTGGAGCACCACTTTTTAGTATATTTCGACACAGGTCACATTCTGTAATCTCTTTTCACTTTGAATAGTGCCTTTTACTAGTACTGTAACCCAAAGAATTATTTCTACTAAAGAACAGACAACCTGGGCTTGTGATTTTGCAGCAGAGCAGGCTGTGTGTGCCTGCAGGTAATACAAGGGAAAATTTGCCACTAAAATCTGTGTTCCCACCAACCCTTGTCTTCATCCTACCTCTGTTTGTACTTCTCTTCCCAGACCAATCTCAGCTTCTAGCTGTCAAATGCCTCCCTCCCCATCCCATCTGGGTGTTGCTTAATCTAAGGATTTTTTCCAAGTTTTTTTCAAACACAAATACTTCTAAAAAGGGCGTCGATTATACACATGAATCCAGAGGCGGATTCTGAACCTGTGAAAGCAAAGCTCTTACAAGAAGCTCTATATTTCCACAAGGCTTTATTACATCCAAACTAAGAGTATTAGTGGGAACATTAAATGTTTGCAGGATAACAGAATTTCTTCACAGAGGCAAAACAATTGCACCATACACTTCCAATAACTCTAAACTAATCTGCAAAACATTAAAGAATTTAGGATTCACTTCTAATCTCACTCTATTTTTTTTTTCTAATGCTGGTTTCAAATAAGGGAGTTATGCCTGACTTAAATTACTCCAAAATCAGGGAATAGTTGGGACATTTTGGGATGTTCCTGCATGAATCTGCTGAAGTTTGTGTACTTTATGGTTATATAAAATTTGCCTCAGAGAGCTTCCAAAATGAACTTCTTGTGTTACAAAAATTCTTTTGAGTCCCCATCCAGACTGAGGTTTTGATGTGGTAGCACCGTATAAACATGATTGTTCTTTTAGAGGGCTCATAATCTTAAAGAGAAAGGGTAAGTGAATGGCTTATAACATGCAAATTAACTGGGCAAGGGACTTGTAGTGTCTTTTTGTAGCATGTGTCTAAAAAGCCTCCACTCCTCCCTCTTACGCTGAGCTCCTCTCTAGGTAACTGCTCGACTTCCTTTTTCTAACTGCTCGCTTTTCCCCCTCTTCATTTAACCCACCCACCCGGAGAGTCCTGAATACATAAAAAGCTTTTGCAATGTGCCCTGAAGCATGTATACTGATGAAGCACATACAATGTAATTATGGATAGCACAATGCAACATCATGAAGCGCCTTTATTTACAGCTTCTCTATCATGAGAGTATAATGAACAGATTCAGTAAGGAAATGCAAAAGCAGATGCCTTTGGCTGGCTCCTCTTGTTCTCTTTTTGGCAAAGACAGAGGGACGAGTCTACCCTGGGACAGCCCTGCTGAAGTCAGATGAGTTACACCAGGCAGGAACTGGAACTTTTTTCTTTTCTCCTTTTTCTCCTTTTTTAGAGAATACAGTTGCCAGATCTCTTTCCCCTGACTGTCACAATTTCTCTTTCCACAGAAAGCCTGTGAGAAAAGACTCTCTGCTTCTGAAAAGGTAGGATAACCTTTTAGTCACTAATAGCTAATTTGCTGAGCAGTAAACGGTGTGTACCTACCAATGCCTATAATCAAAAAATTAATATCTAACTACATATAGAAAAATAAGAGATACTAAAATCCTAAAATCTAATTTTTGAGTGGGACAGGAACAAAAAAAAGCACTGTGAGAGGGTTGGAGTACTAACACACAGCTGTGCTGCTCCAAAGGTATGAAATCTGCTTAGAGCTGGCTTAGGTATCGGCATATAGTATTAATTTTAAAATGTATAAATACACCCTGCATGTGCTCAGGTGTAACATTGGACAGAATTTCTAGGGGGTGTCTAAGGAAGCACCCTGTTTCCTAGAAACTTTAGGGAAGAGGAACCTGTGGCAACTCATAGGATCAGCCATATTTGCAAGTGGTGATCTTTAAAACAAGTTTATTAGGGCACACCTGGGAATGCACTTCATAGAACAGTGTAGTAACAGAAGTTACAAGGACTGCTGATGCTTTGGGCTTGCTAGTGCTGTGGCCATACTTCTTGTTTTTTTCCCTCTACTGAGGGCCTGAATGGTGCCTCTCATATAAAACGTGCCATTTACAATTTGCCTTTTGCTGAGGCCTCCTTTGTGTTCACACAAGGCAGCTGGCAGGAGTGCTGACTCCCCAGAGCAGAGCCTTGCCAGCACTGGCTAATCAATATTCAGCAGATTCCGCTGCTCATTACAGAGCCATTGATTATCTCTTGAAGGTTACTCCCCCTGTGTGAGTGTCATTTTTCAGTCCCTTCCCTTTACCCCCCTTCCCCCAAGCTCTCATGAGGACAGAGTACTGGGATGGAAATGAGGTTCCATTTCAGGATCTGAATAGTTTGTCCTCAGCTGTCAAAAGAGCCCTTGGGAAGTAGGTAATTTCCCCACTGCTGTGTTGGTTTTTGTTTGTTTGCTTTTAAATTTATTTATATCAGCTTTGTACTTTTAATTTCTGGGACATATCTAACGATTGCAAGTTGTAACACTTGTGTTTGTTGTATTTGATGTAGGCAGGTTGTATTAGTTGAGACTTGGTGTCCCGTGATGAGAGGAAAAACCCACATCTTTTACACAGCTGTAGCTAACCTTTCTGAACTCTGGCACTGCAGGGAAGAGCCATGGATTCATATTCATGCTATTCACAAGTGAATGGACAGGGAGGCTCATGGAGAAATAAAAACATAATGCAACCTCTCATCTGCTGACATGCTACACTCTGATTATACCTACATGCACTACACAGCAAATTCCCCGTCTCTAATGCAAGAGGAGAGGCAGTGAGCAGGTTTGTGCGGGACAACACCTGTTCATCACCCTGCAGTCAGTCTTGCAAAAATCATAACTAGGTCTCTTTTTAAATGTGAGTTCTCCACTTAAGGGTGTATTAAGTTATCAGTAGAGAACTGAGAGATAAATATGCAAGTCTAAACACTTGAATTTATTCCAGGTGATAGAGTAGATGCCAGACTTACTGGAACAAATGTTTTGAGTTCCTCACTTCGATTGTAAATGTGGCATTAACAATCACAGCAGAGATTACAAATGAAAAGTCTGGGGTCTCAAAGGAGGGGAGCAGGCAGCTGGAGTTAAGATACTGATGGGACTCCAGTGGAGGACAGCAATTTTAACTGTAGATAAAACACGTAGCAGAACATAGACCATGCCTTGCTGGTCAGCACCTTGCAGTAGTGCACCTTGGTGCATCTCAAAGAGAGGATTGTGGTTTGTCAGGTGCTGGTGATTTAGCTCCTGTCTCTCAGGGCAAGTTCAGAAACCAGCTCTGTGACCATTGCCAGCAATCCCATCCAGTCATTAGCACATACCAGAGAGATGATGACAGGGATTTGAAAAATGGCAAGCTGGCATTAACTGGGCTTTGTTTAGCCAGGGGGGCTTCCTGACAACTCCCTGTCTTCCTGATGGAGACATGGGACACAATGGACCTGACTGACAGAGAAAGTTTGGTGAAGCATAAATCAGGAGTTAAAGTGACAGTG
This sequence comes from Aythya fuligula, assembly GCF_009819795.1. Taxonomy (NCBI): domain Eukaryota; kingdom Metazoa; phylum Chordata; class Aves; order Anseriformes; family Anatidae; genus Aythya; species Aythya fuligula. Next base: position 12,474,619 of record NC_045567.1, on the reverse strand, counting down.
GACAATGGAGAGAGAACTCAGCTGTCTGAGGGAGTTGTCCCTGGCACGGGAGAAGAGTGGCTCCCTGTGCCATCCTGTTTGTCAGGAAGCGTTCTCTTTCCTGTTTCAGTTGTCAGCCCACTGGCATTAATTAATGTTTTGGTAAATTTTTTGCAAAGAGGCTGTGTTGCTACTCAAGGGAGAGGATCCCTGAGATATGGTTTCGTAATAAGCTCAGAGCAGATATCATTCTGAGCTTACTTGTACATCCAATTTGGCTTTCAGTTTTCTTTTACGCACCTAAGATGTATTCAAAGGATGAGGTGAAGGACTAATACTCTGCCTTGGCTGGAGAACATTACAAAGTAAATCTTAACAGAGAGCGCACTGTTCCTATTCCTCTATTAGGCAGAACTCTTTCTGTCCCATGTATACTGACATTACCCTGTAGTAATCATGTCAATGAAAAGTCCTATAGGGAAATACTGAACTGAATATTTGTAGCGATTGCAGCAGATAAAATAAAGTTAGCATGCTTGAACCAAACAGCTCACACTATTCACCAGCAAATCTGTCTAAGCAACACAAACATCTGAATTCTGTACTTCCTTTTCTTAGCGTTCATACCACCAGTGCTTTGGGGATATATAGTAAGTTGTTAGGGATGCAAAGAGCTTTCAGGGATGCAGTGACAGCCAGTGGGTTAAAGAGCAGTAAACTCTTTGTGAAATTCTATACGAAAAACCTCCAAAGATATAGGAATTTCCCTGAAGACCTCTTATATGTCTGGCAAGTGACATTCAACCAGAGCAGACTCACATTTTTCCATCAATTTTTTATTGTGCATATTATGCCTTCTTGCTGCAAAATGACATTTAAAGTATGAGAAAATAAATATCTCATGAATAACGTGTTAAATATACTGCAATTTTGTAGCACAATGCAAATCCACACAGTTTCAGCTATAGACTCTCCTAATGTTCAATGAATGCAATGAAGTCTTCAGCACCATTGATTATGTTGATAATCTGCTGATGGAATTTGTATCAGACATAATCAGATTCATTAGACCTCATTATCAGGAGGAACTTTGAATTTTAAGATATATTTGTCTTACAGAGAGACCTGAATTACCGGTCAGTATTGGCAGTTCACTTGGCTAGGCTTATCTTGACTAATACTGGGTAAACCCATCTAGTCTAAATTCCTGCCTAAGCTTATTCCAGTACAGTCTAGATATACTCCTTCAGGCCAAACTAAACTATTATCAGAATTTATAGTAAAAGAAATTAAAAAAAAAAAAACAACTACATGAAATTACAATAAAATCAATATTAAAGAAGCATGATTTGATGTACATGCAAGACAGAAAGATGTCCTGTGCATGTGTTTTATTGAATGTGAGATGTCTGCGTTTGTTTTGAGCACGTTTTTAGTGGAGAAAGATTATGTACTCCTGTCTCAGCAGCAGACGTGGAAGGAGAGTTACAGAAATTGTGCAAACTGTGTGAAGTTTTTTTTACATGTCAATTTGGTCGTGCAGTAAAAATAATTATAGGACTTACTTCCAGGAATGGCAGGCGCAGAGTAGGAGTTCCTGTATTTGCAGTGTGGCAAATGAAATGTCTTTTGGGATTCATGACTGCAGAATAAAGTCTTGAAAGATAAAGACGGCTTTTGTTGAGAATGTTATTCTTGCATTTCTGAAAGTATTTCCCTTAAGGAACATAGATGTGAACTAATCGCCTATATTTTGGGCTGTGTGGCTTCTCAGAATTACTGCATATGTCAGTGTGGCTAACAGCCTACAGACTTTTCAGACTAATTTGGTCTGAACCTGTGAGTCTGTTTACACCGGAGACAGCAATGGTCACTGAACACATATGGACCCCATTTTATTAGGGGGCTTTGTGAACACTTAATATACCACTGTCTGGAAGTAATAAAACTCCAGCATCCAGAATTGTGTGGGAGGCCATGAAGCCTTTAGTGGCAGGTGTGCAAGTTCAGACACCTCTGTGTACTTATCTGTGAAATACTAGGCCAGAAAGTATTTTCAGTAATCCAGCTGCTTTGTGCTTGTTCCCAAGCAGAGGGTTTCGTGAGCTCTTTGTGCTAACGTCAGCATTTCACATTACAAACAAAAGTAGATTTCTGTTAGATAGAGGTGAGCTCTTACCCTGCATCATCAAGTAGCATTTTCTAGTGTTGTTTTGATCTCTGATTAAATATCAGTGAAATACTTGCCAAGTAATCTGTCTTGGGTGTTCATTACCTGAAGGTAAAGGTGCTAGAGTTCTCTCTTGCTTTCCATGCTGAAATTGTGCCAAGCATTTTCGCCTGAACAGATGAAGTGTAACGCTGGTTGTTCTGTTTGCTGTCAGTGCAAACTCTGAAAGGAAAGATAAAATCTGGATTAATTTGTCTACAGTTAGAACTTGCTTGCATCCTGGCACTTCAGAGGCTGATGTAGGAAGTGGCTGATGTACAGTGGTGACTGGTTTGTTAGTACATGCCAGCTGAGTCTGTCACGTGCAATGAATAAACTTCTCAGATTCTTGCTCTATCATTAGCTTTCTGGTAACTTGTGTTAATTTCTAACATAAAGGAAAAGAGTGAAAGAAGACTGAGGTGAAACCTTGGAAGTTTTCAATTGACATTTGCATGTTTGTAGTAAGACTGCCGCAGCTACCGTCTGTGCAACTTTTAGTCTATGCTGTAAAGCAAATAGGGAATCTTGTTGCTTTCCACAGCATGAGATAATTCAGTAAACCAGGCTTAATCATCACCATGCAGCCATCCAGCCCGCTTTTAACCCAGCACAGAGCATACCTGTCCAAGCCATGGGCTGCCAGCTTCTCCAGGAGAATACTGTGGGAGACTGTGTCAAAAGCCTTGCTGAAGTCTAGGCAGACTGTGACAACCTTTCCCTCATCCACCAGGCAGGTCACCTGGTCATAGAAGGGGATGAGTTTGGTCAGGCAGGACTTGCCTTTCATGAACCCACGCTGACTGGGCCTGATCCCCTGGTGGTCCCACATACATTGTGTGATTGCATTCAAGGTGACCTGTTCCATCACCTCTCCTGGCACTGAGGTCAGGCTGACAGACCTGTAGTTCCCCAGGTCCTCCTTACAACCCTTCTTATAGATGGGCATCAAATTAGCAAGTCTGCAGTCATCCAGGACCTCTCTGGATGACCAAGACCACTGATAGATGATGGAAAGCAGCCCAGCCATCTGCCAACTCCCTCAGCACCCTCAGGTGGATCCCATCTGGCCCCATGGACAGGTGGAGCAGCAGGTCTTTAACTGTTTCCACCTGAACTGTGTATGTGGGGTTTCTTCTGCTTCTTGTCCCAGACTTTCAGGTTGGGTGGCTGAGCATCCCAAGGATGAGTGCTCTGGCTAGTGAAGACAGACACAAAGAAGGCATTAAGAACCTCAGCTCTCTCCTTATCCTCTGTAGTCACGTTCCTCCCCGTGTCCAGTAACGGACGGAGATTCTCCTTGGCCTTCCTCTTGCCGTTAGTAGATTTATAAAAACATTTTTTGCTATCCTTAGCCATAGTGGTTAAGCATTTATGTAATGACAGGCCAGTGTAAGGAGTATAGAGGGGAACATAGCTAATGTGATGAGTAGAGGGTGTATTAGGGGACAAAAATCTGTAGGAAAGCAGGCTTCTTCAGTTCTGCCTCATGGAGAACAAGCTGTTGTTTAGCAGAGGACAGAGATCCTGCACTGATGCAAAGCCTCAGTTACAGTTTAGCTTTTATCTTTCAGCAACAGAATATAATGTGTGAAGACTCTTTCAACATTTGGATAGTGGAGCTGAACAAAAAAGAGACCATTATCTACACCATCTGTCAAAACTGAAGAATGCTCTGTGCTAGCCTGCCAAATGCAGGATTTGTTCACTGGAGGATTATCTATTTGTTTAGTCCAAAAGGGAAAATGATCTAATTTCTTTGGTTCAATTTGTTTATTGTGACAAGTTATTGGAGGCTGATTACGACCTCTCAGCAAGTAAAGCAAAGCTACTTTTTGCTTGTTTTACTTTTCAAGTCTGCAAATTAAATAGTTTTAAGATGTAGTAATTTGACTGACAGAAGGAGGAGTCTCTGTTCTTGTGCTGAATTTTGCTTTGAGAGTAATGTTTTGCGACAGTGGCTAGAGAGTGATTTCACAGCATAACCATCTTGTTTCAGATTTATGGGAGAGAGGGCAACAATAGAGCATGGTAGGAATGTTCTGGGGGATTAAATTCATGTGATTCAGTCAGATGTAGGAAAACTGGACACACCACACCCTGAATTATTGTATTAAGTTTTGGGCACCTCACTACAAGAAGAATAATGAGTTGCTTGCATGTGTATAGAGAAGAGCAATGAAGCTGGTGAAGGGACTAGAAAACAAGACTTCTGAGGAGCGGCTGAGGGAACTGGGGCTGTTTAGTGGGAGAAGAGGAGGCTAAGGAGAGACCTTACAGCTCTCTACAACTCCTTGTGATAGGATGTGAGCAAGAAGTCTCAAGCATTGGAATGGGCTGCCTAGGGAAGTGGAGGAATCTGCATCCCTACAGGTATTTAAGGGATGTGTGGGTGTGGCATGTTGGACATGATGGATGCACTCGATGCTCTTTTCCAACCTAAATGATTCCCTGGTTCTATGAAATATCTGAGAAGGAGGAGACCCTGACACAGCAAATGTTCAACTTCACGTGCTGGGCAATCTTGAAGACATTCAGCAATGCAGCAAAGTGATGGGCCAGCTTCAGCCCCGAGGTCTGCAGACTACCACAACAGCAGACTGTCACGAGTGATCCTCACCCCCAAGCTGGAGCTTCCAGAGGTGATTTCCTGGCAAAGCCTCACGTCAGCACCAGCACCACCATGCTGTGGGTTGTGGCTCAGCACAAAAACCTCTTGGGCCTCGCAGAGAGGACACAGATCTCCTCAAAGTGTTATGTCTGAAGGTCTTATTGTTACCCTTTACCTGCAAGTCTTGGTGACTTAGTTTAGAAATATTTAAAATGAGGTTTGAAACTCATTTTGTCCCCCAGTTAATGGACTGCATGGATTGAAATAGGGTCACTCTTTGGAGAGACTCTTCATGTCTGGCTCATCTTTCAGTTCTTCCTAGCCAGCACCAGCTTGCTACTGCCTCTCCCTTACCCCAGGTCAGTGCAAAGATGCGTTTCCTGAGCTGTGGTAGAGGAAACTGGGAAGCAGGCAGCAGTGGGAAGAGGATCGGCGGGGCTGGAGGCAGCCCCCTGGCGGCCGCGGGGCTGTGCAGAGCGGACCTCCCGATCTCTGCAGGGCCAGCAGCTTCCTGAGCTGCCTCGGGGATCGGGCCGATTCTGTAGGTGTCCCGGCCACCAGACCTGAAAGGGTGGCCGCATAAAAGTTCCTTCTCTAAGCGCTTGCCGGAGGGCACTCAGTTTTCTGCCTACAAAGCAACGTGCGCAGTAGCACAGTCGTCCTCAGACTTGAACCATCAGGTGTCAGCCTTGCTCTGTCTCACGGGCTTTCAGTGCTGCATTGTACCAGCTGTCTTCCTCTTACAAGCTCCCTCTCTCTGCCCTGTCATAGGCACAAAACAGTCAGATTCTCCCAGTTAAGTCCACGGAAACGTCATCTTCCAGCAGAGTGAACAAATAAAGGGGTGGATGCACAAGGCAGGAAGGGACAGAACTGCTTTTTGCATGCTGGAGTGTGCTGCTCTCTTTTATGAGCAGATATGGTATATAGGAATGCTGTGCTTTCCTTCTGCTTCCTTTTCAAGTCAGAGGGAAGGGCAATAAGGGCAACACAGTCCCTCCCAGAGCTCTGTTGTGCACTGGGGGTTACATACACCTTGTGTTCATGTATGCAAGCCTGTCCACCCTACAGCTCCTCCCTTCCTTGTGAATTGGTTCTTCAGCCACCCTGAATTTGTTTTGCCATGTCCTTCTGTCAAAAAGAAAGATGTTTCCATAAGCCTTATTTGTTATGTTTTGATGTTAATCCTGACATTCTTTACCTAAATCCAAAGAACGTGCATTGATGTCCTTTACAAATCTAAAGGAAAATTACTTATCTTGGATCCTAAATGTTTAATTGCATCTGATTAAATAAAGCCTTCTTAAAATAGGCCCCAAAAGGAAAAGATCCAATTGTCAGCCTGTTAAATACTAAAGAAAAACAAATCACTGAGGAAATGAATGGGTACCAGTCAATGGTGTTACTGTTGCTTAGGGACTGATAGTAAGAAAAGTGGCATGTGTCCAGGAGAGGCCCGGAGCAAAGAGAGGAAACCTCTGTCTCACATTCGGAAAGAGGAAAGGCAGCTCAGAAACTGATTTATATGTGCAAGTGAAATTTAAGTGACAAGTGTGTATACACTTTATAGTTCGAAGACTATTCATGAAATAATATGAAAGAAAGTGGAGAAGAAGGTAACTATGATGACAAGAAACAACTCAAAACACTGCTGTTTTTTTCCCTAGCTTCCTGAAGACTGCAGGTCTTTGTTTTCAGTGCATGAGCTACTGTTTGGCAGGTTTCCTGAACCACTTTGTCTATTCACTTCTTGCTAATGTGAAAGTGCCCAGACTCCCTGGAAAGGGAGCTTTGTTGGAAACCTTTCATTATCAAGGATTAGCTGTTTGGTAAACCTGTGTCCCCTTTAATAGTCTGCCGGGAAGTGCTGGCTAATGAAGGGCTCATTGTGGTGATGCTGTGAGTGTGGGACTTGAATCCATTTTATTGCTCAGATTTCAAGCCAGGATTTTTAGTGCTCCAAAGGACTGAAGGGAAACTGAGTCCTACCCTTTGGTTTTGCCACAAATTTGTTGAAAAATCTGCTTTCCTTTCTCAGTATTCTTGCTGAGTTTGTGGCATAAACACTTTACATAGCAGGAATTTTGCTTACTATGTGTTGATATGTTAAAATTATTCATATAGACTTAAAAAGTGTTGTGTCAATGACTGGAGACAGCTTGCTTGAAACATTTCCATATAACACCAACAAAAGACTTGAAATAATAAAAGCCATTAAGTATAAGCCATTCAATCATAAAGTAGTTGTAAAGCTCTTGGCAGAACCAAGTTTGAACATCCTCATTCCACCTCCAGTCAGGTAGAACACATGGCAGGCAAGTGTAGGTTTTACTTCTTCCCTGGTAAACTTCCATGTTTGTTTTAAATCTCAGGAGATCTAAAGTTACCAAAGGTGTTGGTTTGTTTGTTTAATCACAGTAATTTACTAGAAGTCCATTCTACATGAAAAAATACTTAAATACAACGTAGATCATGAAGAAATTGCAGACCAATCTGTGACATTAAACAGTATTCTTTTGTCTCAGTAATAAATCTCTCTTACTGAAACTCCAAAGCCACGGTTACATTGCACCAGTTAAACAATCCACTCCTATGAATGTGTATGTGGATTTGTTTTGCTCATTGCTTCACAAATTTGATGCTCTTGGCCACTATCCAACTGTCTGTCATGCTATCCTTCTTAAACGTGCAGTCAGAATCATGATTACCCCAAATCAGACCGCAGAGGAGACACACGGTGCAGTGAAGGCCCATCAGGACCACCTGAGGTCAGCTGAAAGGCACTGTTGGACCCCAGTGAGGGGCTGTAACGGGCTGCAGTGACCCAGAGGAATTGATGCGTACTAAAAATGTAAGTCAGTGCAGTTCCACATGAGCCAGAGAGTCTGAATTTCCAGCCATGATCTTAGGTTATTCATGCTTAATGTATGGGAAGAGCCAGTGTCTGAGAGGAGCAAGAGTTTGTAAAATAGCCTAATTATGAAGTCCTGACACATGCTCTCACGTGGGAGAGTCTGCACATGGATCAGTGCTCATTGCTGTGACTATTCAGCAGAGGCATCAGCATCAGATTTATATGTTTTTGCTGCGCTGTGTTACCATTAAGTTGAGAGGTGATGGATGGAGACCCCATGGGACCGATGGTCTCGCTGTTTATCTGTAGTTGATTCCTTGCATAGATAGGAACTTCTGAATTTAACCAAACCTTCCTCTGTGTCAGTGGAGAAACAGAGGTCAGTATGGAAACATTTGGAACGAAAGGGCTAATTTACATTCATTCCCATGGCACATGAAGGAAGCTGTGTGAGCTCACGATTTATAGTAATCCTCGCAGTAAGCGTGTGCCTCCTTCTGGGTTGCGTGCAGTGCAGCGAGGCTGCATCTCTGGGCTGCCTGGAGGCTGCGAGTGCAGTGAGCCTCCTGTGCTGAGCACTGTGTAAGATCTGACAGTTCAACTAGACGATCTTGGAGGTCTTCTCCAACCTTAATGATGCTAGGATTGGTGCTACAGCCTCAGAGGGTGCCTTTGCAGGGCAGCTGGTTCCTAGGGCTGTGCACAGCACCACGCCGAGTGGCCAGGGCTGCACAACTGTGCAGTTGGCAGTGTGCAGGAGTTTTCCACCCACCTGCAAAGCATTGTATAAACACCTCGGGTCTTCATTGGTACGCCTCCAAGTGTGGCACCATCCATCCCATCCAGGGGAAGTCAGTTTTTCTGCTGGGAAACTGATTGGCACCTAAATATAGATAGATGTGTGTGTGATGCTTGCCCAGAGTATCTTCTGCTGCCCCCTTCTTCTTCTTTTTTTTTTTTTGTTGGTAACTCTTCTAAGGTGCCTAGGGATGCAATAAGTATGTATTTAAATATCCTAGATCTTTCTAACATTTAGAATATCATTAAATATAATTTTGCCAGTCAAACATATTTTAGATGAGTGACTTTCAAAACTATTTTAATTATTTAGTTGTACCCCCTTTGTAACATAAGTTTTCACTCAAAAATATGTGGCAAAACAACAGAATGACATCAAATTGGGATTTGCATAGTTGTAGTAATGTAGACTCCATGAAATCTTTGCTGAACTTCCTGTGTTTATGTTATCTAGTACCTTTAAAAAAAAAATCTTATGTAATTTTTCTCTTCTTAAGGGATTTTGCTATCCAGTTAAAGAACATCTTTCATATCAAGTCAGACTAGAATAAGGTATTTTTAGGTAAGAGGCTTGATCTGAAGTTAAAGCCTGCTTGATTCTGAAGTTTTAGAAATAAAATTGAAAAATAATTCTTATCCCATGTAGAAATGTCAAATACTCTATCTGGTCAAAGCAGATTTTGATTTAGGGACAACAAAAGCAGAAGAAATATCTCTTGTTATAAATACATGAGAGAGGCCTTTGTTCCCTGCTGACTTCCATTGTTGCTTGTAGGACTTTTCTGCAAAAATGATTTTCCTCTCATGAGTAATTTTTGGAACAAATTTTTTGTTCTACCGGAGGGTTTTCTCAGAAGCCTTTCTCTGTAAGCCCAGCATTAAGACTCACTGAAATTTGCACAAAATGGCAGCTAATCTTCAACTCTGTAGTTTCAGGTCTTTGAAGACATCCAGTCTTTCTCAGACTCATCGTTTTTTCTTCATCCTTGAAGAGCTCCAAGCACTTTATATGAACAGTTGTGTTTTGCTGGTTTACCAGTGCTAGCCAGAGTCTGATTTGTAATTGAAGTAACAGTAGCTCTCTAATCATTCTTAGTGTCATTGTGTTCCCTTGGAAACATGAAGTTCTGAGACTTCCAGCATCTCAGAAAACAATTTTTTGTCATACTTGGCAGTTGTTTGTCTCCCATCCCAGCCTCCAGCTCCTTGCTCTGCAACTGGAAAAGCTCTGCCAAGAAGACCTCATCTTTGCTGGCAGATCCTGATCAAAAACCTAGGCTGGTAATCAATATACAGTTGTGAGGGATCCTGTGAAATAAGTGAGAACTCTGTTATTGTCAAGTTGATATATGAACTTATAAACTCACATAACTAGCATGGAAACTTTTCTATCACTAAAAGAAAAAAATGTTTTTCTCTTGCAAGCTATACCTGGAGATAGCACCTGAATAAACAACAGGTGTAGATAGTGCCATTTTTCCATACATGAGACTAACAGGAATATTTAATTCACCAGTTAAATGTGAGTGCTGAAATTAGCATGAATTACAAGGTTCATAACACAGAGTATCAGTTTCAGCTGTGTTCCAGCCCTCAAGCACAGTCCAGAAAGCAGAAAAGGAGTTCCGAGATAGTGATAAAATGGAAGACATGGAAAGAAAGATATGTACTTTCAAGATACTGTACAATGATTAGGGGATGAAAGAAATTGTTAAAATACAGAGCCATGTATCAGAGTCAGGATAACAAAAGAGTCTGCATGATGAAATGACCTGTTAAGTATCTCTGCCATATAGATGCTGCAAATGCATTACCAGAAGACAGTCTTCTTGAAGATAGTTCATAGTCTCTTTAGGTTCCAGTTTCTACCAGTTCAACAGGAGAAAGCTCAGTTCCCCAGCCCTAAGTTACCTCCTGCCTGCTCTGCTGTCCCCCAGCAGAGTTCTCCTTGCAGACCCACATGCAAGTTGATGTGGGTAGTGCACAAGTAGATTCTCCCACGACCTCCATGTCGCAGAATTTCCAGCTAGGCAGACCCAGCTGTATTTACAGATAATGCTTGCAATATAACTAGACAAGTCATCTCCTTATCTTCACTAGAAGAAAATATAGAATTTTGACTAATATAGTGGCATTCTTTCACCCAAAGCCTGTCTACATTTGAAAATATCATGTATTTTCCAAGGTAACAGTGAATGATAACCTGAGTCCCTAGGATGATAATTACAGCTTAACTGTTTAAATGAATTCATGAGTGGCATAAAATATTTTAAAACTTATTCTCTGTGTTTTTTGTTTTGTTTTGTTTTGTTTTGTTTTTTAATCAATTGGAATCTTATGCTATAATCATAATTTAAAGGATGGAATATACAGAGGAGATTTTGATGTAAGTCTTTGAAATCTTTTTGAAGAAGTCTTTTCAAGATATCTCCTTAAAATTTAGTCTGTATCACAAACCTTATTTTATTGTGTTTTGATCTCACATATTTGTGCATCAGATCCAACTTTGATTGGTAATGGTAGGTTTCATGAAGTCATATATTAAGTAGCATAGAAATACTTACGCTACAAATGCCTTTCCTTTTCATATGTTAATCTTTCTGTCTGTGAATATCCTCATTGTCCTTGCCTAATAAATTGTGTTCTTTGTAAGCATGCTTTGCTTGTGGTTCTATGCTTTAGACATTTCCTTTCTCCTTATTTACTCTATTACTCTACTTAAGATGAATGTCAGGCATATGTATTCAATATAGTATAGGCTCTCTTAGTTGTCTGGACTTTCCCATGTCTTTTCAAAAATGTTTGTGACTACATTGAAATTATCTTTTTGTCTTCTAACACCCAGGGATAAATGAAATTAAGCCAACAAATGGGTAGCCAAGTTTCTTCCAATTTCTATATCAGTTCTTTATAAATAGCTACTCAGAAGGCTGTTTTAACTTCATAATCATGATTACTTCTTGCTGAAACAAGGCCTTCAGTCTCTGCCATTTCACAGTTGCTAATTTCATCAGTTTCCATCTCTTAATGATTCAGCTTTCTCTTTTGCATTTTTATTACCTGTGTAATAAAAGATGCCCTCTTTCCCCAGGTTCTCTGGCTCTTATGTAAGCCTCTGACTTACTCTGCCTTAGTGAAGTATTTATTTTTTCTCACTGCCTTCCTTTTTGTCATTTGTAGTTCAGCTTTATTCTCAGTAGGCGCATTTTAAGTCATACTGAACTTTTCTCACACTTTCAAATATGCTTCAACAGAAAAACTGCATTCTGTTGAAAATTAAGTATTATAAGTGCATTTCCCACCATGTCTAGACTACGTTACTGGCTACTTTTTGCCTTGGAATATTCCCAGGTTTTAATTCTTGGTTATTTAAAAAAAATTCAATTGTTACACTTAGGAATTATTTGAACTCAGTCCTGACATGGAAAAAAATAATCAGACGCTGCATTCAGCATAGTTATTTAGGTCTATGTGATCATTATTATATCGTCTAATACTCAGGTCCTACATACTTACGTTGTCCTTCATTTCCTTTATGTGAGTCAATATTTTTTGCCTAGGTTCTTCAGGGAAACAAGTTGAGACTGTACAGTTTGGAATGAAATATCTTATAATACCAAGAAGTTACGAAAATTTTTATTATCTTGTATTTCTTATAAAAGAGGAGTTAGAAGTGTGACATCTAGGGAACTGCAACTCCTGGACAATGCTTAAGGGTCAGGATCAAAGCTGCTCATATAGCTTTTTTTTTTCTCTGACTACCTCAATTACAAAAATATTTTCAAATTGTCTGATGATGTTCACATGCTTTTGAGATGGAATATCATCCAGATATCCGTCTGCTGGCAAGATGAGTTAATACAGTAAGTATTACAAACACTACAGGACAGCTAAAAAATTGGTCTCTCTGAAGATGAAATAGTACCAGCATACAGCCAGACTCAACAGAGAAGGCAGTAAGAAGAAATCAAAGCTCTTACAGTTCAATGTTTGCAACTAGAGTGCGCCTTTCTGATTAACACGGAGACCTTGCTTTAAAGCATTGCAAGCATTGCTTCTTCTCAGAGTTTTAGAAGACCTGGACACAAATGCAGCAAGTGCTGTCTACCCACTTTTCAAAACTGGGCGACCACATAAAGAGGTGCTATGCTACAGGGCTGTCCTCTATCACTCAACCTCAGCCTGGCAAGGCTCTCCTGCCTCTGGGCTGGGGATACCTGCTCAGGGTCAGTTCCTTTTAGTTTAGTCCCTCCTGGCTTACTCGCAAGTGGCCCATCTGTAACCAAAGTCTGGCTTTCCAGTGAAGTAAGGCAGAAATGTGGAACACACCTGTGGCCTTCACCTGGCCTCCGCACAGCATGAGAGTTTCCCCATTTGGCTGTTCTGCAGAACCTCCTTCCACCAGAGGGCAGATGGCAAAAGGAGTGTGATAGCCTGGCCTGGCTCAAGATGAGACAACACATAATTTGATGTCAATTCTTCTGGTTTTAATATCCTCCCTAACCAGATGCAAGCCCCTTTAGACATCTCCAATGGCTTATGGAATGCTTCCCACAATAAAGTGAGGGCAGTGTTGTTTCCCAATTCCCCACAAGATCCATTCTCATGTTTACACAGTCCAATTAGTTAATGATATTCCTGAGTTATCAAAAGACTAAGCTTTAAAAATCCACTAATGCACCAGAAATATGAATTTGCAATGAGTGGATCCCTGAGTTCCATTCCATTCTTTGCAGATCTCGCACATTTTTTGTAGCCTAAGGTGGGATGAGCAGAGGAAGGTAGCAGCTACTTACAGAGTGGTCAGCACTGCATCTCCTCCCTTTGTGGATGGTATGGAGCCACTTCAGCATCTAGACATAGAGCCTATGGTGAAAACTAGTGTAGGATCACAAGTGAAAATAAGTGACATCTGCTCCCTACTGTAGTAGTACATGAATATAGGGAATGAAGAAAAAATACACGTGCTAAGTACTTATCCTGGCTTTCCTCATGATAAAAGAAGGTGTAGGAGGAAATCAGTTCCCAGAAGTGGGATCCATCTGCGCTAGTGTATCTCATGCTCCCTGTTGTGATGTGTTTTTATTACAAGTTTCAGATAAGCACCTAAGACTGAAATAAGAGTTCAGTGTTTTTAAACAGAAGTAGCAGCTCCAACCATCCCATAGTGACTAACCTCAGTCTAGTTGTGTTTCTTGCTTTTTGTCTTTTTTTCTCTTTCATAGTTTCTTTCACTTTCTCTTATGTATACCGTTAGTTGCTCTGGGGAGAGAGATTTGCTCCTCTAACTTGTGTTGAGGCTGAATTCAGCCAGAGTCACTAAGGCACTAACAGTAATGCTTCCTGTGGAAATAAATGGGACTTCAGGGGAGCTGGAGCTTGATGATGCTTGCAATTGAAATTTTAATTTAATGTTTTCCTGTTTAATGTTGTAAACAGTCATATTGTATAAACAAACCAAGTGAGACATCTCCACAATACAAGCCTAGGTGATGAGAACACAAATCTATGACTTTCAACCTCATCAGATGCTCACAGAAGTCATTTTCCATGATAGACCAGACATTCAGACTTTCTCCTTCAGCCAGATGAAGCCACCTGCTGTATTCATCTCCCACAATAAATAGCAAAACATTACTTATTATCTCTTTCTCTCCCTCCAGAGATGCCACTAATGTCAAAGCTGAATGCTTATAGTTATTTCCAAAGTTTTAATTAAGACTGCATCAAACTGAGTGGGGGATGTTCTCTTGGAGCTAAAGGCATTCTGCCACTTGTTACTTTCTTTTCAGGGTCTGACTGGGAACTTCACATTTATATACCCTTGATCCTTCACTTGTGACTACAGGCTGAGGACAGATGGGATATTGAAAGAGTAGGGGGATAAAATAAGAGAAGGACTGCATGCTCGAAGGCATGCAGGGGAATGCCTGCACTAGTATGGAAGTGAGTTCCTCTCAGTCACCAGAGCTGTAAACAGCAGAAACCTCTGTCTTTCTGGATACCCTTAGTGGTGCCCTAAAGAAGCCACAATTTATGCAATGGCTGGCTGCTGGCATGGGAGCAAGGTCTGTGCTTTTCTTTCCTGCCAGCATGCCTCCAGTTTTCCATAACACACAAGGCTATGGAGACATTTTGGTGCCTAACATAGTTCTTCCATCTACTTAGTACACTGAACAATGATGATAAAGCTAAGTGCCTGAATACTAAGTGAGATTTATCCGTTCCTTTGTTGAATGCAGCTTGGAACTTGTGGAAAACCCTTTAAGTTACATTATTAAAGACTGTACTGTAAAACTTAAGAGAACTGCTTTAGGGTCACACAGGTAATCTTAATTCGGGTAATTCTTAATGTTTGAAAGCTTGATCTTGCAACCAGAGTGATCTTCCTTTAACACTATTTCATATACATTATTTTATTTTATTTTATTTTATTTTATTTTATTTTGTGGGCAGGTGAATTGAAAAGCAACTGTGCTGATAGCTCCTTGTTTCCTAAAGCTGAAATGCCAATTGACTTTTTTCTTCTTCCTTCCCAACATCTCTGCATAGGAGTGTCATGGAAGTGCTGTAATAAGGACTGCTGGAGAAGCAGAAGAGAGTACTTCTGAGACAAGGCAGCTCCACATCCAGGTGCAGAGTCCCTTCATGTATTTGGGCTAGGAACATGCTTTCTCATTCATGGTGTAGTCAGAGACCCTTTTATCTACAGGGACTGGAACTAACGAACTCTGTTCTACCAGGTTAAAACAAAATCCAGCTTCCTTTATTGGGGGGGGGGGGGGGGAGGGACGGGAGAGGGGGAAATTATTGCAAAAAAATGCGCTGAAAAAAACAACAACACATCTATTTCAACACAGTCTTGTAGTGGTCTTACCCTGCAGGGCAGCTAAACTCTACCACAGTTGCTGTCTCACTCCTCCTCCTCAAAGGAAAAGGGGTACATGTGACAAGTGATCTCCCTGTCTGTATCTCAACGCCTGAACCCTTTCCTCAGAACTTCTGCTCAGTTACTGTACAGCTGTTACTGTACAGCTGGGAGAACTCAGTAAGTTCCCCAGTTCCTCAGTATATAGTGGAACTTGAAAACAAGTAATTTCCTCTGTTCATCTCACCTGAGCTGCTTTATCTGGTCAATATATTTATGAGTGTGGGCTCTGGATACAGTGAAAGGCAAGTGATATTGGTTTCACCCTTCTGCAGTAGCTCAGTAGAATATTCAGTCAGGACACAGATGCTGACCTTTCAGTTATTTCCTTCCTGTGAGTACTAAAACCCTTATTTCTCACTCTTTGGAAGAATACTCTCACCCCTCATAGCTCAACCATATGTTGAACAGCTGGTAGGAATATTCTTGTGCCTTCCCATTGGAACTGTTCTACTCTACATGTTGTAATAAAGGATCAGCTGAGATGAGAAAGATCACAAGAGAACATTACTCTTCAGTGGTTAAGACCTTGAGGGTAGAGGTGGGAGGGAGGTGGAATAGCTGCAATACAGCTTGTGTCTGCTGTCATTTTGCACAGTTCCTCTACTCAAAAGCTTATTATAGAGTCTACCATCTTGCATCTTCTCTGTTTCTTATTACATCTGCATTCTTCCCAAAGTCTTAAACTACCTCAATTTCCATATGTACATCTTTTCTGCTTCCTCTAATCTGGCTTTTGTCTATCTGCTGCCAAAAGCATTTTATATAAACTTGAGCCAGGCTTCCTAGCTATAAAAGTGATTTACAAGAACATATTAATATATTGTTCTTCTAATTTAAAATAAGTGAACTTTATGGAAAAAAAAAGCAATAAAAGTGGTGATGCAAGTGAGACTGTGAAAGCATCTGGCCAGTGAAATTCCTTTCTGGGAGGTTCCCTTCCTTCCCAAACTAGTACATGGAGCAGTTCACACATCATGCTGTTGCACGTTTCCTCTGTAACTAAAATTGCCTCATTATGTAAGGGAAATTGCTCTGTGTGCTTGTGAGTGGTTCTGTGTGGCAGTCTTGAGGAGAGATGTAAGTTGATGAGAAGCCCAAATTAGAACACATTTAAAAATGAAAAATAAACCTAACTGCTTAATTCCAAGTAACGTTAAGAGGAAAGTTTGCAAGTCACTTCTATCTGCGGCTTGTTTGCAGCTTATGGCCTTTTCTAGCAGGTACCTATGTAAAGTGATTAAAATGCAGTCTCTTAATTTGTGTGAGATTTAAACAGCATGCAATTTTCTCTGGCTGTTTAATATGTGTGAAATAATCTGCCACTCCAATCCCTGGAATTTCATGCTACAGATACATAAATCTATCCCCTTCCCTGTGTTCTTCTAAGAAGAACATCAGACAACACCCTGTACATGCTTGCCTTTGAAAAGACAGAATGGTAAAACTGGTTTCATGGAGTTCCTGTCTGAGAGAATACCATTCTTCAGACATCCTGGATATTAAATGTTTCTGCTTGCTCCCTAGAAAATTAAGTAGTAAAACAAGCTTGTGTGTATGTGAAACCAGTTATAGAAGGCTTCCAGCTGAAAGTGAGTTGTCTGCTTATGCGCAGTCTTGAAAATGTGATTTTTTCACATAATGAAGTCTTCTCTGTTTTTAACATGGGAGCCTATTGGAAAAGTATAGCAACTGTTTGGGAAGATGTGGACCACCATTTTCTACAGCATCTGAACAGCTGCAGCTCACTTCCTTTACTGGTTCAGAAAGGTGACTGACTTAAAAGCAAGTTCATGTCTTGCAAACAGCATTGAGAATCCTTTGAGCTCAAAAGGAATGTTTGATACTTCTGATATCCAAAGAATGCAGTGTTTCTGATAAGAGCTGCACATCATGTTTAAATTCTAAACATTTTATGAGTTCTGGCCCCTGTTTGAAAATAGGGTACCGTAGACAAACTGTGAAGTGACAGATGAAATGTTCAGCCTCTTGGTATAGATTTAAAAGCCTGTACTTAGTATTTGTGTTTGAAAATTTTGGCTGATACTTTTAGTCTCTACAGGTTCCTCTCCTCACAACAAGACATTAGGTATTAACTCCAACCTACCCTGGATATTTATGGTTTATGAAAATTAGGACTTATATAGAAACTATGCCTTCCTTTATATTTAGGGCTCTCTAAGCAAGCAAGTTTTCCTGCGGTAATGCTTATTATCAGTGGAAGCATACAAAATTTTGTTTGCTGAAACCATAAAAGATAGCCTGATATCCCTTTCATTGATTTGCAGGAAACACGAGGCATGGGCTTCAGGAAATAGCTGCTGACAAGGATGAGATTTACCACATAGGCTCATGTGATACAGAAGAGGTTGTGGAGGAAGTTAAATAGTTTTTCAATCCTCATTTTCTTACTGGTTGTGTTCAAGTGGATATTAATTACAAAACATGGGATCCCTGGAAGTAGAAGCACAAGTTCCCTTACTTGAGATAAGGCTAGCACAGATTTTAAATGGAGGCAAATCATTCTTCTGTGTGGTTTGAACTACAGTTAGGAAAATAAAAAGCTTAGAATAAGCTATGTTGTGGTATAGAAATATTTAATACAGACAGCTTTACTGCTGCTCTAACACTGCCTATGTTAGAAAATAGGTGCATTGAGTTACTTACTTAGAGATATCATCTAAGTGAAGATGTAGTTGCTTGAAGTTTCCAAACAAGTTAGCAGATTTAGAACGAGGAAAAAGTTGTCCACAGCTAAAATGGGTTTGTTTTGTTGAGGATGGTATCCGAGTATTATATGATTTATGATATCTGGTAGTTAATTTAATGACAGTTAGGTAACACTGCTGTTTTTCTAGGTGTATGACCTTGGTCAATTTGCAACCACAATCAATTTTTCAGTTGAAATGGATGTATCTAGAATTCATTTAATCCTCAGTGAGTGAGGTCAATCATATGAAAGATTTTATTTTTTACTGTACAGTAGTTCAGCATGATGGTTGGTAGAAGAACTTTTAAGTACACCTTTAATAAAATAATACTTTAATAGTTGGCATAGTATTGTCAAGACATGAAGCAGCATGCTGCTTTCCTGATGTACCAACACTGCAGAAGCTTTATGCTCTAGTGAACTTCAATTTGTAGAAAAGATTGTTGGGGTGAGATTTACCTAACAAACAGCACATAGCAGTAAGAAAAAAGTGAGGAAATTCTGTTAACATAAGATTTGCATTAAAGAAAAGATGGCAAATGGAGAATATGGCAAAAAGGAACTTGGCTTCTTTCCATGACAGTCTATGGGTTTCACTGTCCTGGAGCTGTGAAACTGGTTTTGTGTGCATGGGGCAGATGGGATATGACAGGCTTAATCTTGTTTTTCTTGTTGTTGGTGACTCACCTGAGCTTTAGTACATGTGATTTGAAGCTCAGTGATTAAACAGCAAGGACTGAAAGGGCATAAGGAATGACATTTCCTGTAAGTCAGAGGGAGTGCTGTTTCCATCATGGTTTGGTATATAGCTGGGAGCCTGAGCAAACCAGGTCTTCTGATTTGGTATTTTCTGCAAGCATGTGTGTTTTCTGAGAACCTTTTTTAGACTATATCATACTTTGTAGGAAAGAAACGGTTTGTGGAGAACCAAAGAGAGCCCATTAAACTAGCTAACCTTTAATGACTCATAAGAATGGTTTGTGTCCTGCCCTGATTTACTGCAAAATCAGAGACAATCAAGCTGGCTTTCAGTCGAATTACTAATGCCAGGCATACACAACAACATTAAGATTGGGTTGCAGTGACTTCTTTCTAGCTTGGAACATTTCCATTTCTTGCTTGAACTGCAACTTTTGGGGCAGCATTTTCTCATCTTCATCTTTCCTCCTGTGGAAAGCTGATTGGAAAGAGACTTTCGCGTGATTCTCTTACAGGATAGACCAGGTGCGGTCAACACAAGCAGAAGTAGTGTTTGGCAAAAGTAAAATTCAACAAATCTTCTAAACTTGGCTCATTTTAGTTTATGGATTTGCCATATCTTCAGCTTTTTTTTTTTTTTTTTTTTTTTCCCTAACAAATTTCTGTTGTTTGGGATGTTTAGCTTGAGGGCCTCATCACACAGTATTTTTACGGGCATTTGTGTCTGGGTTCTTTGGGCTGTACTCACAAAGTACCCTGGCACTTGTTAGTTCATTCAAGTTTATAAGGCTCTGCATCTTTGACTTTCTCCATTGCTTAGATCATCCAAATCCAGTTTTCCTCTCTAAAGACAAATAACTATTTTACTTTTATCTCACTGTCAGCTTTTCACAGATTTTCCATTTCTTGTCATGAAAAATTGCTCTAAGAAGGTCTTAGAATTACAATGTAATTATTGCAGTTCTTTCGGGAAGCTGAAAAAGAAGGGTTTTATTGGAAAATAAATTTATTTATTTATTTATTTGTCTTTATTGTTACAATCTTTTCCCTGAGTTATTCCTGAGGTCTTCAAACACAAGTTGCATTTTTTTTTTTCTCTCCTTCTGTGCTGGAATACACCCTTATTGTAGATCTGTTTAACTCAAAGAACAGATACAGTAGTTACTTGAATCCCTCCTCAATTCATCCTTGTTTTAAACAAAATTATGGCACCTCTTGGTAAGCATACCAGTGGCTGCATTTTGTTGGAGGACCTTGGTGTGATTTAAAGTGAGCTGGCTTGACTGGTTGCTTTTCTTTTGCAAAAACTGGATGTTTACTGAAGTTGTGAGGAATGGTGTAATGGGGAAGCAAGGCTGGTAAAGTGTTTCAGCTGGTAAGACTGGATCTGACCTATCTTTGTTCCATTCTTTTATTGGGATCTAGTAACTTTCCTTTGCTGTCCTTAGTGTTCAAATTGTACCTAAGAGAAGCTTTGGTCAGCTGGCTCAAAGCAGCAACATGTTGGCGTCTGGGCTTTTCTGGTGAGGTTATTCAATGTGGTGGCAACAGAACATAATAGTGAACATGAATCATGTCTAATTCTGTCTTGCCATTAAAGTGTGAGCAAACAGTTGGAATTGTGTAGTATCCAGAAGGATGAACCAATGTTTCTGGCTCTCTAGGTGTAAGAAGTGTATCTGTTCAAAGTGGTGAGGAAAGCTTTAAAAGCTTTCAAGTTTTGGAGGGGAGGTTAAAATTGTAATTAGTCAGGTTTGTACCTGTATGCATCTATCAGTGAACGTTTTATTTCCTGGCAGTTGTGCTTCCTTTGGCAGGATTTCATTCTTCTCTTAAAGTCAGTGTGACAAGCCTGGGTATTTGGCCAGTGTCTGAGAGGTAGAACTTGATCCATGATGAATGTGAAAAGTTTCTGTCCCAAATACGTCAGATGCATGCAAGAAGAGATCTTACTGTGAGTAGACAGGGAGTGCTACATCATAGGCATCCCTTTTCTGTTCATCCAAACCTAACAATACCTTACCAAATGGGAAATAATCCACGTAACACTCAACAATGGGAATAACTGGAAGGGCAGCAAGTGCCAGATGCCAGTCAGGAATGTCATTTGGTGCTTGGCATTTAACAAGTGCAAATATCTGTTGGACCTCAGTGGGCAGAATTAAGAATACAATGACAATTTACAATCTGAGTAAAATGCAAAGGACAATAACAGAAGGCAATACTAACAAAATTCCTGAAGTGCAAAAACTGAATATATAATGACATTGTGTGACAGATATTCTGGGGCAACTACATACTCAGTGGGCAGATTAGCAATTTAGGATTGTGTGATAGTTTTCTCACTGTGATGATGCCACTCTGAAATCTGAGCAACAACGAATGTATCTGTTTTCAAGTGACTCTGCTTGTCCAAGTTCAGTCCATAAACGTGAGCTTGTAGCTCATAATGCACCTGGAAACATTACATGGTCAGTGCACATCTCTCCATATTCATTCTTGGATCTAACAGTGGGTAGGAAGCAGGCCTTTGTTGAACTCACTGGGACTCCTGATAAAGCCTTGCATGTTCTCAGAGAGCATAGCCTGAATGAGGGGGAATGGCTATCTGTGACTCTTGCCATCTCTGGAAAGCAGCACACATTGAACGAACCCTTCTAACGTATGAAGAAATGTGAAGAATGACAAAACTTGACAAGACTTACAGTTCTTAAACTCCTAGCCAATAGAATGGGATTGTGCGAAGAACTTTAAATTTTCACTTTGGAAAGCGTTTTTGCTCCTTACTGTTGTCCAGAGCAGAGAAAGGCCAAATGTTAGAATTAGAAAGGTAACTAGAACAAAACTGTATTTCACTTCTTATACTACTGGGACCAGACTAATAGTCTTTGGGTAGAAGTTAGCAACTGTATATGTCTTTGCTGTTTCCATAAGTCTAACTGCCACAATAACTCTCAGCTCGTTTTAATTTGTACATGCCCTGGCTTTTCTTGAAAACTAGAACCATATCAATATCCCCACGCTGTACATTTTGTGGAGATTATTCTAAGGACCTGTATGCTTTGCAGCTATAGCAGACCTTGAGTTACTAAAATAATGGCCATGAAAGTGCAGCTGCCTGATATCATCCTGAGTTCCTCAGCAGACTGCTACAGGTTGTGCTGAAATGCACGTAGTCTTTATTATTATTACAGCATCAATATAGCCTCATAATTAGTGCAACTCTACTGGCTTGTGAAGCAGGCCAGTATTATAAAGGTTGAGTAGAGGTCTAAGTATTTGATTTGGTATCTTTAACAAATACGCCCAGTTTTCCAAGATTCATCCAACTTGGATACATCATAGAGAAGAAGTAGAGAAAGAGAAAAATTCCTGTTGGGATGAAAGAGTAGTAGTGCTTACACGGTTACAAATAGTCTCTTTTCATTCCATGCTTACACTGCTTGACAACACTCCAAGTTCAACAGGAACTTCTGCAGTCCCCAGCCATATTACTCCAGTGGATACACAAACGCCTTAGAACACAGCAAGCTGAAAAACAGCATGTAAAATGTACCTTCAGTACCAGTTGTGTCTGCTATCAAGAAATGTATTACAAGTCTTGCGGTACTGATCAGTGGAAAAGGTTGAATTCTAAGACATGAATTTAATTAATACCAGCAGCAGAGTTAATACACACACAGTTATTTCTTGGATCACATACTAAATGTGCGACAGTGACTTGGAACAGCTCAAAGATGAATAGGTTTTGTTGCCTGAGAAAGAGGTCCCAACAGATGGTCTAGTGCAGTATCAGCTCTGCAGCTGTAACTGCATTAATGCAATCACTAACAGAGCTTTATTTTTGTTTCACAAATTTGTTTCTTTGATCTTGAATGCAGACCTGAAGAAATGATGGCAACAGGAGCAAGTTAGGCTGGTAGTCTATGAACTTCATCCTCCCTTCTCCCTGCGCATGGCAGTTCCAGCCTGCAGCAGCTTCTGTTCCAGTTCTCATCTTCCTTTCTCCTATCTTGGTCATTTGCAGTGAACCAGGTGCATTGCAGTTGTGCAAGCAACTGGTGAGGCTTGCTTTAGACTGTTCTCCTGTGTGACTAATTCAGGATTCCAAAATATTCAAGTTAAAGTGATTCTGGGGGCTTTTGACACCTGTCCATTAAGGTGTTACTATTTGCCGTCTGTATTATGACTCAAGTACAAGGTCACAACATGCATAACAGCTACTAGGAAGTTGCCAAGAGGAATTAATGCTAGTAACTGTGTGTCTTTTACTCCTGTCAAGTGCTGTGCCTTGCTAGGAAAGAGATGCATACCTTCTTATTTTAATTTGATTCTTTCTCATCTTTGTTTGACCACTTATGTATGGGGAGTTTCAAGAAAAAGCTGTTCATAAAAGCAGAGCAACACATGGGATTTCCAGTGGTGACTAAGTCTATGTGTATTGTGTAGCCATTGTCTATGTATACACAATCTAATTATTTCTGCTACAAGTGAAAGCATACAATGCTAACACCTTGGTTGAAGACATATTGGTTAACAAGAACAACATTTTTATGCTAATCAAAGGAGTAATTTTACAACGAGTACAAGTACTTTGTTTTTCTTGGTTTTGATGTGGTTATTGACTGAAGAACTAGCCCCATCTCAGATAACTAACCTTGTGATGTCACCTGCTTGGGAGGAAAGCTGTCAAATTTCTCACTCCCCAGTGATCAGCTGTGGGATCTCATCGGAGAGGGACACAGTAGTTTATGGAAATTTCTCTGCTGTGTGTGCACTGTCCATTTCTGGAATCATTTCCAGAGCTTCTGCTCCAGACGAACTTCCCCATAAGGTACTCTGCCTCTGCCACACACAATAAACTTATGAGATTAGAAATCTGAATGCCACAAGCCCTTGAAACAGTATCATTGTCCTAACCAGCAACTATCAACTAATTAAAAAGCATTATCGTATTCCCTTTCTTATCAGATCTCCCCAAAGGCCTGTTTTTTCTTGATTCCAGTAGAGTCAGGCCCTTACAGCGGGATTGCATACTAGACAAGGACTCTAACCTGAAAACAGTCTTTTAAAAGCCTTGATATTGGCTGTTTTCATTTTCAGTCTCTCATCAGACTGAGAGTACAGAGTGCTGGTTTATGTCTCTATATGTCTGGGTTTCTATTGGCTTGGCACTATAGCATTAGCTCTTCATCTGGCATCACTGTATCTCAACCTGCTGTGGGTGCCGGCAGTTTCTGTGTATTTGGGGCTGATACAAAGTTAGGAAAATGGATTTTATATCCAGTGTAGGGTACGTTAAGAAGGATGGTCTGGATTCTCATGTGCACCACTGTAATGTTTCCAGCCATGTAGGGGAGGTATTAACAGCAAACTTGAATCCGAGATAATGGTTATAACTTTGAAACAGTTGTCTAAAACCATACCAATAGCTCCCTATTGGACTAAGTTACCAGGCATCCAATTCCAAGTTACCTATGCTTCTAGTTTAGAAGAGTATCTTGGAGATCTAACAAGCTCTACATTGACTTTGTGAGATTCATAGCAAGTCTGCTTTTTTTCACAATCTGTGCACAGTCTTGAATAGAAGTGTCAAACTGGAGCAAAACTACCTTCATCTGCCTATGGGACTGAGCATGTGTTGACAGCAGTGACATTTCTTCTGGCTGTGGCATCACCAGCAACTCCCAGTGCATGTGGTGAGACAATCAGTGCTGGGTGCCTTTACTGAACACATTTGTAGCTTCCTTTTAGGGTTAGATACATGGCTGTTGCTGCTCAGATTTTATTATTTTTCTGTAGAAGCTCACAATTAAAACAAGCTCTTCATCTGTCCTGTCATGTAAACTATAGCCCGAGAAGTTCTTAGTTGCTGTTTGCTGATGTGTGTCATCAATGGGATTTTCTTGGGTGATGGTGGCCAGTGTTGATACATGGAGATTTCTGGCTTAGCAGTCCAAATATTTACTGAGCTGAGAGGTGAGGCTGTGGTAAAGCACAGAAATAACCATCTCAGCTCCCCAGAGTGCAGTTTCTCATTTTAAGTCCTGAATCTCTCACCTTCTATGAAGACAGAAAACTTACATTACAGGAGGGAAATTCAGGAGGATTCGAAGAGTACTTGAACCAACATGTTAGGCTGCATCAAGAGGTATAGTTTTATGATAATGGGAACCAAATGAAGTGCCTAAGGGCAAATAAGTAATTACACAGTAGATGAAAGTGTCTGACATGATCATTCAGAAATTAGAAGACCTGTTTGGTCGCATAAGTCATCTTGCTCAGGCAGTTAGTGATGGCTGCCTGCAGTATATGTCCTTTACCTCCCAGGTCAATGTGACAGGTAAAGTCTTCATTGCTCGAGCTTGTTGTTTCCAACTGCAGCATTTCAGAATATGAGTCTGGGGATATGAGTGATGATTTCACTAAGCCATATTAAATGTCCTTTTTAGTAGAGGATATTTGTCTTTACTGACATGAGAACATTAACATCTCTAAACTTTGTATTCTAAGGGGAAGGCAACATACAGCAAAAATTGCTGTTGTGTAACTAATTACCATCCTGAACTACGGCCCGCTTCCTCAAAACACAGAAGTTGCTCCTTGGAGCAAATGATGCTCTCAGAAAAGGCAAGAAGACAGGTCCAGTCCCCATCCTCACTTTATGCTATGCATTATGCACATAAGACTTCTTGTGTTTGACCCTTGCAGCTATTAAGCTGGAATGACTATCAGCATATTTTCTAACATTTTGTTGTTTTGGAAGCCAACATGATAGAATTTACATAATATCCATCTATGTTAAACTAACCCTAGTGAAAGGTAAATGAAGTAGTCAAATATTTGAAATCATGTGAAGAAAAGTGTTCGACCAGTACAGTAGTGGAGTTTCAGTGTCACTTGCCTGTCTTTAGAGAATCCCAGTCTCAATGCTCCACAGGGTTTTGGTACCTAATATTAGGCAGATGTCTGTGTTTAAGACATCCCATACTGCCTGATCTGCTGGAAGCAGTGTCTCTATGTTTGGGTCCATGTCTTTTTTTCTTGTATTTATTTATTTATTGGTTTTAGTGCCAGTTTAAACAGTAATCTGTGTCTGTGGCAGCAAATGGCAAAATGGATTTTTTTTTGTTTTGTGATTCTGTGACAGTTTTCAGCTGCTGTTCTTTAAAAAGCAGAAAGAGCATGCAGATTTAGGTAACGTTATCACTAAGATACACTATCTTAACTATAAGCAACAGTGACTGGAAATGGGCACTTGGGGATTAACAGCTATATGCCTGTGCTGACAGGAATACATCCCCATTGAGCAAATGAAACATCAGGATCATGCACTAAAAAATAATCGCTGTGATTGTCAAGGGACATGTCCCTTACGTCAAGGGACAAACTCCTCACTCTGAAAATAGACTCCATAATAGCGAATGGGCTCTGTAATAGTGAACACCTGGGAACCCATGGTTTGCTTTTAAGCAGGGGGTAGGGAGAGAGGTGGGCAGTGAGAAACCATGAAAGGTTAGCTACAAAAAAACAGTGTACTGGCAGCAGGCTGACGTTCTAGAAAATGCACAATTTTAGGCATTTTTTTTATACATTTACAAATCAAAGTTACTGTCATTAGTAACTTTGTTCATTAGATGTAGAATAAAGGGGGAAGGGAGACCTTTTAGTCATTTGCACGTATCCTAACACAGATTAATCCAGGCTGCAGCTTCTCTTGGTTATGCTAGGTCTGCCGGTTGTTGCAGAGCCAGACACCCACCCAGCTGCTCTCTCACTCCTCAGCGGGACAGGGGAGAAATAAAATGATGAAAAAGCTCCTGGGTTGAGATAAAGGCAAAATTACCACCATGGGCAAAGCAGACTCAACTTCAGGAAAGTTAATTTATCACCAGTTAAAACAGCGTTGTATGGAGAGAAACACAAACTGAGAGACCTTCCCCGCACCGCTCCCCGGCGGAACCTTCTGGAACCATCTGGAGCAGGCTGGAACCAGCCGGAACCAGCTGTGTCTGGCGTGAGGCAGCCCCGGCCTCTCCTCACAGAGCCCCTGAAGCCACCTGGGCACGGGTGCCGCATTTAACCTGTATTGTTCGGGTAGGTGAAGAGGCTAACATAGCCAATAATGCTGGGCTGAGATGCAGGTTTGCAAAGGGCTGATTTCTAGGAAGTTTCTTGCAATTTTTGTGAAGTTTTGGACAGCAGGCTTCCCATAATAGCACTGTTGTCTTTAAAGAGTGGCAGGATTAGGGGAGTGAGTACAGTCTGCACATCCTATTTGGTGAAGCAGAATGAAGTAAACTAGTCCAAGAAATGTAGCAGTCTCTGAAGAAAAGATCTCATGATTTACTGGAATCTGGTGAAAAGGTCAAATATCCTTATTTCCAGCCCCAAACAAGTAAAGTATGGGTGAATAGGGTGGGAGATAAGCATTTCAGAACCTGAAACGGGAGTCAAGAGCTGTGGCAGCCCCCCGGACAGAGGCAATGTCCTGCTTTTGGGGCGCTGTTTGCAGCGAAGGAGGCTCTCTAGGAAGTAGAAATACTTCACGCATGTAAGTTGCTTTTTTACTAAAACAACTTCACACACAAATATGGCTTCATTTTCCCTTTCATTTGTGAAAAATAAATGCCAAGGTGGCTCAGAGGTGGGCTACTCTTAGTGGCCATCTCCTTCTGCTGCCAGCCTGAGCTCAGCTTCGGCTTCAGCTGCGCCTGGGCTGCGAAGCTCCCTGGGCCAGCAGGCAGGAAGGGTGAGTGCCTGACAGATCTCCAATAAGTGGAGCATAAATGAAAGATGGTAACTTCAGAATTAATTGTGAAAAGTCATCTTCAATTTCAACTTCAGAATTAACAAATAAAAGCATTGAAAATACTCCATCTGGGCCCACTCACTTCTTAGGACATTTTAAAATGTCCATTTAAAAAAAATGGATTTTTAATTGTTGTTGGGTTTTGAGACTTTTTAGGATTTAGGTCTGTTGTTTACCTCCCAATTTCTTATCTAAATTCTACTTAAAAATATTGCTACATATATATATTATTGATGAGTTTATCTTTTAAAATTGAGATTTAAGGGAAAGCCCTTCTTTAATCCATGAAATCCTGTGAGATAGCAGGACTGATTTCATTGAAGAAATACTGCCGTTTGGCAAATCAAACCACTGACTTTATTGTATTTCCAGCCTTATGTTGCAATTTAGAAATTACTGGTCCGGTTTCTAACAAGTTAGGTGTGTCCTTCCTTATGACTGGGTATACTTAACTTACGCCGTTCCCACAATGGCAGAAAAAATGTGTATATGTTAAAATATGGCTTCCTGCTCTAAAGTATTTGATTTATGCATAAAAGTCTCATTTGCATGTCCTACCAAAACAAAAATATTTCTATTTAAAATAGAGCAGCAAGAAGAATGGCTGCTGGAAGCTACAGAGGGGTTTGCGGTATTGCAAATCCAAGGCATGTGGGGGACGTGGTTGCTGGTGGGCGGTGACACAGAGATCCTCCATTGCACAGGGTGGATCAGAGAGTGTGTTTCATGTTAGAGTGGGTGTTCCTCTCTGCGGGTGTTCTGGGACGTCAGCTGTGGTGTCGGATTTTCTCCCTCCTCCTGCATTGATGTGCTGGATGCACAGCACATCTGTCTGCTTAGCCTAATTTCTCTCCTGTAGCCAGCAGCACAGAGTATCAGGAACTACTCTGGAACAGGTCCCTCAAACATCTCTTCTTGGTGTGAAGATTTTAGTGTCAGGTATTTTGAATAGTTCAAATATAAGCCATGGATCAATTAAAAATAAACGAAAGCATGCAATAACAGTCTGGGTCTGACAGTTGTTGAGGTGTAGAGTGATCCTGCTCTGAGAACTTGTCTGCAGTGTGTATTTCCTGTCTTCAATGCCAGTCTCAGTAGACTACCTGTAACTCTCAGTCCTGGCAATTTAATGTTGAAAGATTTTTTTTACTACATGGCATAAATTGTACCTCTGTGTTGTTGAATGTTACTGAAACACAGATAGTCTTTAAGATACATTACTGTAAAGTGAGAGAGAAGAAGAAACTGAAAAATGTCTGTACTCTTCTGCATTTCAAAAGACTTGTTCTGCAATTTGCCCTCACCTTTAAAAGCAGTAGCTAGAAAGCTCATACTGTGGGAGCCTTTGCTTTTAAATGCTGCAGCATGCATAATGCTCACTGATTGAACTTTAAGTTGGCAAAAAGGGAAAGCTGGGGGGGATGTAAGGGAACATGTGCTGTCCTTTGTAGTTCCAGTTCTTTTAGAAGCACTCACAAATAGCTTTAGTTTCTTTAGCAAATACAATGGCATCATTCTGGGCATGCCTAGTAGAAGTGTTCTGGGGCTAGTAAACTGTGAACAAACCTGTTTGCATTGCTGTACTGTACAGCACAGCACAGATAAGCCCTAATTGTTATGCAACTCCTTAGCATAAGCTCCTGGCATGGCTCACATGCTTCTCTTGTACTAAGACCGTCCAAAATAGCAACAAGAAAGCATGTAACTAAAGACACAGCAGGAGTGGAGGAATTCACCCAGGCCTTGGATGTTCTAAAGATTGAACAATTCCTCATTTTAAACCTTCCAAAATGTTAAGCATAATGTATTTTCTTCGGAGCTTCTTCAAGGTAAGCAATTTCAAACTTTTCCTAAGTGTGGGAGTTTGTTTGGTTTAGTTTTGTTTTGAGAGACTTAGATCTGAAGTCGTTCTAAGGGAATGTAGAAAGTAGTTGTCTTGAGAACTGATGCCCACTAAGTGAGTGCGTTCACCAAGTTTGCAACTTGCTTTGCTGTGTTAACATTTGATTTGTTGTAGAAAGTGGTTATTTTCTGTTAGAATAAAGAGGAAATGCTTTTTTTTGGCTGTATGTTGGGAGATTCTTATATGATGAAAACCATAACATTTATGGTGCAAGCCACATCCGTAAACAGGGAGTTGTAGTGGCAGCAAATGCATTTTATGAGGCAAAAACAAATTATAATTTGTTTTTATTACATTTTCCTGAAGTGTTTTTTGTATTTTAAGCATGCTAGATTGACTGATTGAATGCTACTATCATTGAAAACATTTTAGGTACAAAATAAATTACAAAATGTTGCACAGAAGTGTAAATTTATCTTTCATATTATTAAAACCAGATCAAAAAATCGAAGCCTCAGTGATGGGTATGTAACTCTCTGGGGACAGTTTCATTCCTGTGAATCTAACAACCTCAGCAGTGCTGTGACTGAGGACGTGCTGCTGGCTGCTGTTGGGCTGAGGTGGCTGTTTCACGCGGAGCACCGGCTGTGGCATTCATCCTGTTCAGAGTGACAGCTTGGTGCTGGCTGGAGCGCGTGTTGCAGGTTTCGCTGGAAGCGTGCACTGTGAAATGCCTAGATGATTTGGGGAAGTGTGGGTCAAGGGAAATGGAAGTTTAATTGGATTAGCAAATATTGGATTATTCTGTGATCTAAAATGTTAGAATTTGAAGAGTGATAGAGAATTATGCTGACTTAGAAGGAACACACTTAAGGAACAGAGCAATTGTAATGAGCTGAATTCCCACTTGCCATTATGTTCTCACTGACACATTTTCACATCAAACTATTTCTTGGTAAAGTATGCTTCAGGATTGTAGCCACTCATGTAAAGTCAGCAGTAAACCTCAGAGCAGGGTGGCTCTGTGGAAACCAACTGCTGTTTGCTGGAACAGTGAGAAAAAGTTTAATTTTTCTACCTAAAAATGTGTAGAAAAATCACCCTGCCCGCTCTGCCCTGCAACTGCCTGCTCATTCATAAAAAACCTGTAACACTTCTAAGTGGAAGGTAGGCCTCATTTTGGCAACCTTTGATAGGGAGATTGTGTGGAGCTTGTCTTGAAAATTATCTACATTTGCATTGAGAATATCAACGTACCTTTTTCTGAATTACTGTGTTACTGTAAGCACTGCATTCTTTGGGAAGGAAAAGCGAGGGACAGGAAAAATACAATAGGAAGGTTTTTCTCCAGTACTGGGATACAGCTATTGTCTCATCATACTTGTATTGCTGTTTCATCACATGACAAGCCTACAACTTCAAAAATTAACTTCATAAAACATGTTGCTTAGGTGTATTTAAATATCTTTAAGGTGACAGTGCTTCTCACTACTTAAGAGCATTTATTTATTTATTACGAAAACACCAGACATCTACAGTAATGTTAAGACACTAGTTCTTGAGAAAAACGGGACCAAGTAAAAGTGGTAGCTGTCATCTGTATTATGTTGATAACTGGACCCATTCTGAAAATTATCATTTGAATTTGTAGCAGCTTTGTGCCATCGCTATTGGTTTCAGATTGAAATATTGACAGGTCAGTTAATATCTAGTGGTTTCATTTTGTGTTTATTGTCTTAAATCTAAGTTGGCTAAGTCTGACAGACTTTTTCCAAATTGGAAGGTAATTTAAGTGTATTGTAATTACAGTTTCATCTTTTTGTTTGTTTGTTTATGAATTTTTCTTGGAACAGAGAGCTCTTAACTGAAAGCTGACCTGGAGGCAATGTGTAGCTGTCTTTTGCTGCTCCTGTGCACCATGCTGCACTATGACATTCTTGTGATTTGGGTCATATTAAAATGACCCAAAAAAAAAAAATAGCTTGAAAAGCAAATTTGAGGTCTTAACCATATTTCTCAGTCAGATTTTATTTCTTAACATCTCCATATTTGCAGCTGGGCACTTGAAAAGTATCACCCTCTCCTGACTGAAAGGCCAAACAGCTAATAAGCCTGCCCTTGGCTTTGAGGTAAATGCTGCTAACCCTAAGGTCACTGTGGTGCTCCTTGCCCTCCTCTGGAAGTCACATCAGCTGCTGCTGCTGCTGGGAGAAGCAGGAGGAAGTGGAGCTGGCATGAGCCTGCTCTTGCAGCTGCAGGAGGGAGCTGCAGCCCCCAGAATGCCCCCATCTGTTTCTAGTCAGAGGGATTGCATAGCAGCTGTGGCTCTAAAAGCCCTAGGAGTCTTCAGCAGCTTGGTAGGGCCGCCTTCTAGCATGACTGTTTTCTGGGAGAGCCAGGGATCTGGAATAAGGCTGGACACTGAAGAGACACCATCATTAGCTATTAACCCAACTCTCCATCCTAACTTTTCATTCTTGCCCTTTCTAGATGTGAAATACTTGGAACTATATCTCGAAGGCACAGGACACTGGGTAATCAGAGCTAGTGACTATCCCATTCTGCCCCAATTTCACTGTCCCAGGCTATTTAAAGTGTTGCATCCTTGCTTTTAGACATATAGGCACCTGCATGATATTAGAAGTGTACAGAGCTTGTGTTTATGTTAGGCCCACGACAGCTTCATGCAGCTGGGATTTTACTATGTGTAACGGTGTGCCAGCATCACAGGTCCTTTCACTGCCTGGTCAAAGTAGACACAAAATTGCTAGTGCATCTGATCTTCTGAAGATGTATCAGCAGCGACGTGCTGATATATCTTAGCCAATCAAGATTTTTATCTCCTGTAAGAATCCATTTAAAGGCTTAATATGTTTATTTTTGGTTCTGCCAAGATAAGTAGAAAAAGATATTGATGTTGTTACAGATGCAGTACTGCATTGTTTTCAGCTGCTGGTTTTTTTTTTTTTTTTTTCTCATTAATTTAAATAACCCTTTCTTTGAAATATTCTGTATATCTGTCCACTTGATGTGAAAATATTAAGTTTTCACAGAAACGTACAGAAATCAAAATGTAACTCCTTATTGAATGAAAATCAGAACTGGCTCAGATGATCCATAATTGGTCAGTTTTTGTGAGGTGCAATACCAAAGTTCTAAGGTATAGTTTACTGTTTACTTTAACTTCAAAACCAGAAAATGCTGGTTAGTACTGCTGTATTTCATGATAGCCATAATAATAATCTTGTTTTCACTGTTGGCGTGGAGCATTTCTAAACAAGCAGCCTGTTGCAGTTATTTTCAATTCCTGTCTAATACCATTGGTACAGCTGTAAACAAGGCACGGATGCAGATTTGCCACTAATACCTTTAAAGCCTCTAAAATAGTATGGCTATTGTTCTCTCTGAACCAAAGCTCCAGGCCACTAATACCAGCTAAACAATTCCTGGCCACTTTAAAAGGCCAGTCTATGCCTGAGCAGCCAGGCGCAGGCAGAGCTTTTAGGAGCCCTGCTGCTGCTCTCATAATAGCTGTCAGAGCACTGCACTGGCATTTCTGCTCAGCATTGTCAGAGGCAAATGGCAAGGTTACGGCAGCATCCCGTTTTCTGATGTAGTGTATCTTAGGCAGTCCCACCAGGTGAATAGAGACAATGCTGGTAGAGCCCCTTGTTCTGGGTACTGGTGATAGAGCTGTGGGCTTGCACATTGTAGGATTTAAAGGAGTGCCTTGTTGTGCATTCCTTGAAGACTAGTTGTTGCAATAAGAGCTTTTCCTAGCTTAATCAGAAAGGATAAAAAAGGCTCTGGGGGAACAATACCTAGGCAGAAGATCGTGTTTACATTTTTACAAATGGTTTGAGATTGCAGCTCTTGCTCATATCTCTGAACTATTCCCTATAAATTCAGTGTGTTCCAGTGTGCTCTTCAGTTTAAGAGCAAATCAGCAGATTTGCTCTTAAAGCAACAGGTTTAACTAAATTTGGAATATTTTACCACAGCATACAATGATCTTCTTAAAGCAGTCTTGCACAGCTTTAGAACATCCTAAATTCATGTTGGATTCAGTTTTCAAAGTATTTCATGCATTTCTCTGTCTCAATGGCCACAACTTTCTTTTAATTCTGGTCAGAAATCTGTGCGCCTTCTGCTCAGTTAGTTTTTGCAGCCTATTCAGCTTAGACTTTGGATCTGAACCTGGATTTGCTGATTCTTTCTTTGAACAGTATGCAAAGCTCAGATTTACATGCATCAGACTGAAGAGTTGGTCCACAATATATGTGTTTCTCTGAGGGATTTTTGTTCTGGTTTAAGAAATCAAATATGATATATGTAGAAGTTTTAGGTCTTGCATCTGTCTCATTAGAGATTCACTTATCCTGAAAAGTTAGGTGTCTGTCCACACCTTGTGTTTTATTTTTTTATGACTTATAAAATGACTGTCATTATTATGACTATCAGTCTTTTACCTGGGCTAGTCTTTGTCAGTTTCAGCCTTGGCACCTCTAAAATACCTGTAAAATGGACAGTAAAATAATGTCTGGTTATTCTGCTCTTCAGGTCAGCCTCTTATTCCCTACCAGTGAAACTATAGCAGAGATTTTTAAACAAGGAGTTCTCCTTTCAGGTGGACCTGTACCACTTTCATAGAGGCAGAGACCCTGCTGTGTACCCTTGCAGAAGTCAGAATCTTGTACTGATGAAAATGTGCCTTGTCATCTGCAGGTGTGTTGGTTCTATTATAAGCTGTAACATTGCTGTTACATGTCTTGTCTTGGATGTACCATATTTAATTGAAAAATGGCTGTGGATGTTGCCACAACCTTTGCCTAAAAGTAAGGCATGACTGTTACATACAGCTGTTTTAAAAATGTGTTTATCAGTTGTTCATCATCTTATCTAGACAGTGTGGTGTGTGGTATACTACTGCGATCTTTGAGCATGCTCAATTATCTGGCACAATGGTGTAGATATCTTAATGGTGTATTGACCTTTCGCATCCAGTGAGCGTGTAGAATCTCAGGTTTCAGACTTCTAGGTGTCCAGGTGATCCTGTACAGTTGGATTTTCCATATACCAATGCTCCAGCTTTCTGAATAGCACCAAAAACTATAAAGAGACAAATGCACCATCTCAGTGTTGGGTGGGAACTGCCTTATTGCAAAACGGACTGAAAAAGACTGTCAGTGTTTAGCTAATGAACTTCTAGTATAAATTAAACCAAGCCAATATAGAGCTGGAGCTGAAATGACAATCTGACAATGTCAGTTTAGATCCTATAGTAACATCTATAGCAACTCATATTACCTGACTAACAACTCTACAGGTAAGACCAGAATACACACCTGTTCATTAAAATCTTAGAGGGCTGCTAATGTCTCATTTAATAAGCAAAACAACAAATTTGTATGATTGCACATATGGTTGCAAGAACCCCTGGGTTATATATACATTAGAATGAATATCACAGTCAGTGCTGTGAATGTTTAATCTTTCAAAATGTTAAAAGAGTCTTGTGTTTTTAAATGTCTTTAAAACACAGCTAAATGCCTCTATGAAGGTCTTACTTTCATAGGAACTGAAGTAGATGTAGGTGAATGTTCTTCAACTTGAGATAACTACAGCCTCTTAATTTTGTCCATAGAAAGTAAAATGTTTTTGTTAAAGTGCATTTTTCACTGACACAATGAGTACGATGGCCAGAGTTAAATTTTCTAATAAGTTTGGATACCAAGGAAGGGTGAGAATTTATATATTTTACTTCTGCAATGGCTTCCATCTAAAAAGCAGTAAGTTGTCTTCTGATGGTGAATTAAGCCATAGAGTATATGGCAAATCATCAGGATTGAGAATTTCTTACCTCAGACAGTTTTGTAACATTGTGTAATACCAATGTACCTTCTTAAACCAAAAGTACGGCATAGTGCATAAAAAGGAGCAGTCTGTATGGGGAAAAATTGCTGCAGTATGTGAAAGAATGTGATACCAGATGAGAATACAGAACCTATATATTTCTGTATCAGAAGCAAATAAATTGGAGGGATTAAGCTAAGAGCTCATTCACAGAACAGATTAGCCTGAAAATACTATTGACTGAAAAATGAAATGAATATTTAGATCATTCTTAGCTGTTGTGTCAGTGAAGATATGTTATTAAGGAAGTGAAGTGTCAACTGAAGTCTCACTATTTCTAAGTGAAAAAGAGAGTGCATTTTGCCTCAGAGGGACTTAAGGAGAAATAAAGGAAAAGGTAGAACTGTTTAGCATGCAAAAGTGTCTCTGAAAAATAAATGAGTCTTTGACAGTAATGGAAACTGGAATTAATGGCAGCCAGGTAATTCCTGATTAACCTGCCTGTATGTATGTAAATTAACAGGGGTGATAGACACGCACAGAGGCACCATCTGAAATCTTCAATACCAGAGTGCTATTATTAGTCCAGGAGGGTGGAAGCAAATCCTGCATTCAAGCCATTGACAATTGGGATTAATACTTATTTCAATAAATAGTAATGCCTGTCGATTTTATTGCAAGACAGACTGATCCATGGCTTACACTGTAGAGGATGTCCACTGAAGAATGGCTATAACAGCCAGTGCAATTAAAATGCATTCACTGATGGGACTTAACAAATACATCCATTTGCTCAGCCTTTGCTTGAGAGAAGATAATACAGATTACGTTTGTGGAATTACTTGGACTTCTTTGCCTCTAGGATTATTTATAAATTTAGTTTTGATACGTGACAAATTGTAAGCTATATGTGTTCCAACAAAAGTAGGAATTTATTTCTTAGAAAAGAGAACTTTGCAGATTAAAGGAGTACATGTGAAAGGTAACATCCAGGGCTGAAGAATGGTGTGTTTACAGGCAAAAGTGTGGGAAACCTCCTGAAGATCTTCGTCAGCTTTTGCGTAATCATGTAATCAAAGCTCATATTATGTTCAGATCCAGATTTCCTGCAGAGTGATCATTGGTATCTTGTCAGCAGCCAGCAAAGGGACAATTCTGGTGATAAGGCAGGATGTGTTGCAAAGAAGTCCAGCTGCTTGGGAGTCACAGTTTCTTTTTCTCTTCAGAGATGGAATCCTACAAAGCAAGAGTAGGGCTTGCTGCTGAGAAACTTTCCGTAATGTTATTGAGGTCATACAGATGAGCATTTACGTAGATTAAACAGAATTTCAATTAACGTGATTGCAGTCTAGTAGCACTTAAACAATGTTCCTTAAGAAAAGGTTTCACCCTGTACACAACATATAAATGAAGAATGAAAATCTGTGTGATTAAACCACACCACAAAGTTAAAAATTACCAAGACCTATACATAGCCTTAGGTTTAACTTTTGACCCCACGAGAATTGTTGCCTGAATAAAAATCCCAGGAGACAAGACAAGAGTTTGCATGAGATTAATTGTCAATGACAACATTTTTGTGGTTTAATGCAATATGCAAGACGAAGATTAAAATAATGAACACCTTGCAACACACAAGCACTGCTGGTATAGGACAACCTTGTTACAGGCACTTCAACCAGCTGGGTCTGGAGCCACTGGAGGTATTTTATACATATAGCTGAAACGCTTCTCAGCTGGAACATCACCTTTCATATCACAGAGGTAAAAAATAAAGGTGAAATACTGATGTAGTCTTCAAAGGATGAGGTATGCTAAGATTACAGGTGGAATTTCATGCAGTGCTTGCTCCAGCAATGGATGGCTCCTTATGAACAATTCTTCATTTCAACTACCTTCCACTAAGCCAATTTTCTAAAATGATGCTTAATAGGTGGGGGCTAACAAACAATCTGATGCTCTTGGATATTTCCCATGGTAGGTTTGCCTGATATTCAGTGCCCATGTGCCAACAGTGACAAATTGAGAATAACATTTATGTTTGAGTGAAATGCTACTTCATATATACAACCTTTCTGAAATAAACAAGACAGTTGCTTTTCCTCTTCAGTGGGGTCTCATAAGCATCTTTGCTTCTCTATTACAAAAAAAATATCTCTTTTTATAAACAGTGATGTGGTCGTGGAGGGCCTTGGATAAGCCTTGTTTGCAGAGCCTGGCTCTCGCTACTAGCTGAAGCTCAGCATTTTGAATAGACAACTCTGATCAAACTTACAATTCGACCTTTTCAGTCTTAGTACAACTTCAGCAAATCTGTTTACAGCAGGTAAGCATCAAATCCTGTGTATTCTGTGAGTTTTAAAAAGTGGTTGAGTATAATAATTTAAGATGCAAATAACCATCTGTATGAAGGAACCAAAGTTTATGTAAAGCAACAAACAACAGTTTCATGGCTGTCACCTGAGCCTTCAAAGGTGAGCAAAGTGAGGATGGGCTAACAATTGTAATTTCTGCAATTCTGGAAAGAAAAAAAACATCTTTCAGTTTATAGTGTGTCCTTATTAATGGAGATAAACTTACACAGTTTACACAAGGAGTGAATTATTGTCCATCTCAAATTCTAGTTTATACATATTCCAGTGCTTAGTGACTGGAATATAAATGAGAATATATGTCATTAAACAGTATGTGGGATAAACTTCATTCATTTTTCATTGGAATTGAGATGCATGAGATGAAGGTCCTAGGGATCTCTGTGATAGAGAAGGTAAAAATGATGGGAAGATAACCGTGACTAGGATAGTTAGAACTGACTGTAAAGGAGATTGTATCTTTTGAAAGTGAACCTTAACATTGTCTAATAAATGTGACCTCTCTGTTTTCAACTGACACTGTGCCTTCAGTAGATTTAGCTCAGACCACATTGCTAGATTGATTGCTCTGGCCAGTTAGGTCTAATACTGATGGTTAGTGTGCAGGTGGCTTTCAAGTGGTGAAAAGAACTGGAATGTACTTGAAAGCACCAGCAGGCAAAAGTAATCATGACCAGATGGATAAGATGATAAACTTTCATACTGTTATGAAAGTTATTCTAGGGTACCTGTGGTTGGTACAGTGCATGAGCTGGTATCAGATACTATACTGCTACTAATTATAATAGTTTTTTATCACACAGTTTCTGTAATGCATGCTGGAAGGTGATAGTAGTAGTATGCATGAAGGTAATTTTAAAGCTCTCTTTCTGTGTAGATTCCTGCAGTTTGAAGCTTAACATCCCAAGGTAAAGATTGATCCCACCTTCAGGAGGCTGTTTTGAAACATAAAGGTTTAAATATTTACCATCAATGACAATGATGACAACTATTTCTTCAGAGGGAATGGGTATTCAGGAACTGCAGGTCATGCCATAACACCTCGGCTACCTCGTTTGCTGATGGTGAAGTAACATGGGAAAGACAGGGACTGATGTCACAGCAAAATCTGCTTCAATGTCTGGGTAAACAAGCAAACCTTGAGTTTGCATAGAGCCACTTCTGTCATGCCTGTGCTCTCTCTCACCTGTTTGCCAACTCCTGTTTTGGCACATCTACCACTGTTGCAACAAATGTTGGTCTGAATTTTGAAATGATCACCTCCCAAATCAGCTGTGGGGGTGTTTTTTTGTTTTTGTTTTTGTTTGAGAAATGCTATCTGATTTATATGAGGAGACGTGAATGCTACCTTATTCTAATTTTGGCCATCTTCAAAAGAATCAAGCTATTTGATTGCCCTTCATTTGTTTATGAAATGAAAGTTTCTGATCCAAAATAAAACGTTTAGTAATCCCAGAGGTAATATCATGTGTTTCCTGAACAAAAATGGAAGTAATCTATAGAATTACTTCTAAAAATTAATCTCAAAGACAGCCATTTTACACTGCTATATCAGTTTACATATGATAAGATATGTATATACATACTATGCATTATATACATCCTACATTGCTGTATTTCACCATTTCAGCAAAAGAAAGTTCAAAGGACATTCCAATTTATGTATTTGAGTGGAAAAGCCAGAAATGCGGTGTTGCAGTAAGAGAACAGATGACTATTGCTGCAGGGGCATGCAGTTATGGTCGTAATGTAGTCCACAGTTATTTTCAGTTACAGAATTTACTCCAGAATTATATGGCTGATATCACCATGTAAAAAGAATCAACTGGAAGCCTAAAAAGTCTTGTGCCTCTCCCTGTTCTCTTCTTTTCTTCATTTGCTCCCCAAATACAACAGAAAATAGACAAATATCCCTGTATTTAAACAAATAAACAAACAAACAAACAAAAAAAAAACAATAACAAAAAACCTGCTTCCTCAGCTTTTTTCATCTTTCTGTCAAGAGCTCAGCTCTGCCCATTGCATTCTGCCGGCTCGGCAGGTTCAGCTGGATGCTGCCAGCTCTGTGCTGTCGCTCTGTTTTGTTCAGCTCCATTCTGCCGATGAAGCAGCTGTGTCTCAGTGCTGGGGGAAATCAGTCTTGTGTATCTTTTTTTTTTCTCTCTGGGGTATGAGGTTTAAAATCCTGGAAAAGTATGATCTACACATACAGTTCTTAAAAGAGGAAAGGAAGCCAAAGTCAGCTTGAATAATGTGCTCCCAGAAGTCCTCTTTTCTGTGAAGAAATAATTTAGAACTCTTGCTAAGATCCTTGGCCTTCTACCATCACACCTGGCCTCTCTCTGTTAAATGCATCATCCAGCAGGCGGTAAGAGCATGGGCCTTCACACCTTGTTTCTGGACTGCTGTTTCTTGCTGGCTTGATATTTTCAGTTGTTCATCATTCAGGCACCAGTAGCTAATGTCACGGGTCTTTGCCAGAAAGCCTGAAGGAATTGTAATAATTGTGATTTGCAATGTCTTTTATTCTAATTAATTAATAATTTTTTCCATTTTGAACCCTTGTAGTGTTTGTCTTTCTGTGAGACTTCTCAAAATAGGCAAACTTTTGCCTGATTATCCAAATCATGATGCAGGCATTTGCTAAAAGTAATATGGTTTTGATCTTGATGTACCATTCATAGCTTTCCCAAAGCTGAGAGTTCCTATGGCAACTAATTAATAAAGATTAGCTTTTCTTATGGAGTTTAAGACTCAAGTACATCTTGTTTTGTGATGTAGATAATCTCCCCATCTCCGTCTGCTTTTGGAGACTGGGTCTAGTCAAAGAGGTGGCACAGATTGTCACAGGCAATCTGTTCTGATTTATAGCCAGACTCGGAAGACCATTAGGGGTGAAATCTTTTTGATGGCTTATACTTTCCTAGTTCTTACGTTTGTCCACTTGCTTGTTTGTGAGTAGGTAAGTTTCTAAGCCCCTTTAGGTTTGAAGCACACAGAAGTAAACCACGCTCCTTAACTTTTGCTATCTTTTTAAAATTAGCCAAAGAACAACCTGGGTCTACAGTCATCTAGGTTGTATTAAAAGAAAGGTATGCAGGTGAAATGCATTGAAAAGAGTATCACTAGAACTTCTTCAACAAGCTGGATGTTGCCTTGTCAAATTATTTTCTGTACTAAGAAACAAATACTTGATTTCATAATTAATCTTTTTGCAACTTCATGGTTGCTAACAATGCTGTTATTGTCTATTCATGGGAAAAAGGAAGACACAAATATAAAAACTCTCTTATTCTTATGTACTTTGAATTTCAGCTCTACATGAGAAACATCTGCTGTATGTTTCAACCATGCTTGGGTGCATAATTTGACTTGAATATCTGACCAACTTAAAACTCATTTTGTTTGCTAAAACAAAGGGATTTAGATGAAAGAATTTTTAGATTAAATCAAAGGTGGTGACTTTTTACAGCCTGAGAATACAGATTTTGTATCCATGCATTTCTTGTCTTTCTGTATAAAAAAAAAATGAATGGCAGTCTATCTCAAGTTTTGTTTTTTATCTCCCTTTCTATCTGCGCCTTTCTCTTTTGAATCAGTGAAGTTGTGCCTGGCAGTTTTTGAGGCTACTTCAGTCCTGTGTTAAGCTATGAGAAAATTCTCCCAGTAATAACGGTTTAGAGCTGCGTAAGAGTGGTAGCACTCTATTGACTACTTTAGAATTACAATTCAGCAAAATGCTTTGTTTTGCCTTGACTTGTGTACCTTCTTACTGTGTAAAGCATTTTTTGCAAGTGAAATCCTTTCTAATGCTTACATTTTATAGGCTTGTTGGGTCTTTCAGCTAGCAACCAGTTACCATAAGCTTTCTGATGTACTGTCAGTGGAGTGAACTCTGCTTTGTCTGTCATAAACCTTTTGATAAAAAGGTAGTCTAATATGATCTCAGAAATTATCTCCTGAATATGTTGCTTTTATCCTTCCTTTAGTACAGCAGCTTCTTTCACTAGGCTTGCAATGCAATAAGCAAGGCTTGACTGACAAAACAATTTTCTATAAGGTATCTCAGTAGCCGTTCAGTGCCACACCCTATTTACATGAACTGTGCCAAGTGCTTTTGGTGCCCTGGGAATGAGGACCACACTCTTGAAAGTTGAGACGTAAGCCAAGACCACCCACAGCTAGAAGGAGGCATGCACTTGCCAACTAAAAATGTTCTGATGTGACATCCAGCATCACGGCAGTGTGCATTGGGCAGAATGGCAGTAATAGGCAATAATGTGGAAGCTGAAAGGCAGTAATGAATTAGACTGTCACATGTCTGTGGAAAGGCATGTTGCTAAGTGTAGCACAAAGGTCTGACTGTTGCCAAATTCTGAGCGGCTGTTTTTCAACATTTCTAATGCAGTCACTTCATCCCCACATCAGTATTTAGAGTCAACCAGAGAGCAACGGAGGAGTAGCCTGAGTTGTGTTTCTGCAGATGTGCACAGCTGGACAGTGCCCTACAGGGCTAGGAGTGGAGAAGCTCCCCTCCAGGGCCTGTTCCAGCCTGGGGCTCTATTTCCCCTGCCAGCTGCAGAGAGGGGCCTGGTTCTTTTCCAGGGGATATCATCATGGAGTCTTTGAGCCAGCAGGGAGGATGTCTGCAGTGCTGGTGAGAGAGCTGGGCTAATCTGTACCCCAACCCATACCCCAGCCTATATCAGGATAGGGCAACAACTTTAACTAACCAACTGCAGCTTGGATGAGCTGTGGTCCAAAGCCTGGCTCGTTCCTTGTTGTTTCTTGTTGCCTGATCAATACCTCTAAAATCCCTTAAATGATATTCTAAAATCTTACATTTACATGTGTTGCCAAAAACGAATGAGATGTCAAAGTAGAACACAGTTACCCTGGAGACTATTTAATTCCTCGTATCTGAAACCACACTTGTGGAACACTGCTGCAATTAGTGGCATATGGGTCTGTGTCAAGGAATCATATTTGTTCTGCATTTCTGGCACTGGAACTGGGATGATAGTTTGTAAGGATGTCGTATGGAAATACACAAAATCTGCTTTTGCTTCACAAAGCATGTGATTGTCATCGTCTTATTCCTCTCATAATTTCTGTTTCCATTTTGACACATCTATGCTATTTGAAGAACAAATTTTCCCCACATTGTTAACACTGAGGGTTCAGTGTTTCAAAGAAAAGGACACTGCTGCTTCTTGAAAAGAACCATCTGAACTGGGATATCTGCAAATGCAGAGGTTAATGCAAAGGCAGCTGCCTTCACAAGTAAGAAACATGTGCAGGAAGTATTTTCATTGGAAAGCCTAATTCCACTACTGGGCTGAATAGATCATCCCCTCTGTTTTGTACTGAAAATTTTACAGGGTAAGAAGTTTGGCATCAAATTGTTTGAAAAAGAAAGTTTTTCTTG
The DNA here is from genome assembly GCF_009819795.1 of Aythya fuligula. Classification (NCBI taxonomy): domain Eukaryota; kingdom Metazoa; phylum Chordata; class Aves; order Anseriformes; family Anatidae; genus Aythya; species Aythya fuligula. Next base: position 12,431,523 of record NC_045567.1, on the reverse strand, counting down.
TTTTGTAGATGGGTAAGAATATTTATTCTGCCTTTTCTACAATCAGAAATAATTTCCTCGCTTTTACTCAGTTTTGGCCTGTAGAAAAGGAATGTATGTGGCCTCTTTACAGGGGTAATTTTTTTCAATCAGATCAGCATCTTAGACAAAGATAAAGACAGATTTGAGCTTGAGGGGCTAAAGCTATGTTGAAATAAATAAAGCATTTGTAAGCACAAGGCACTTTCTGGAGAGATGAATATGCTGGTCTGAAAGCTGGCCAAAACATGTTAAGAAGGAACAGTTTCTCCTGCTGACATGTTTGGACAATTTACATATGATTTTCAAAAGAGACTGTTTTCAGCAGTGGGGGGTTAATAGGCTACATTTCTATGCTCAGTTCATCCTCAGCTTGAATTTACGAACAGTATAGAAATGAGTTAGACATCAAAAACTGGGACATTAACTGTGACACAACAGAAAAACTAAAGAAATTCTGACCACTCAGTATTAGTGTGAATTACTGTTGCATCTATCTGACACTACAGATACCACCTCACCCTTCAGAATAACTTGTGCTTGAAAACAAGTTCTCAGGTAATCTGGATCCTCAGGTAACACCCTCCTCCCTCGGGACAAGGAGGAATGAGAGGCAGTAGGCTGTGGTGTTCATGGGCAAAGGGACCAACCAAGGCATGGGAGCAGATGTGAAGCAGGGGCTGTTGGACAAAGGGGTCTTTAGAGTCAATCCTCTTCTTATTATCCATGAGTGCACAGCATTGCTAAATTTGAGTGATCTTTTTATCTATTCTTAAACATGTATTTATCATATTCAAAATGACAAGTTTTTTTTGCATGTTTTTGTAAGTAATATGTGGAAAAGTTTTACATAAACAACAAAATTTCTGTCTCAGTGTTTTTTTTCTGAAAGAAACCTTTAATTATGGAAGTAGAATAACCTTTGCTCTCTGAGAACAGTATTCATCCTATTCCAGTCATTCTCATAAATGAGGCTTTCAAGAGAGAAAAAATAAGACTTTTATTTTTGTATCAAGCCCCAGAAGTAAGGGGAACAGAACACAAGGCTGTATTCTTGTGAGAAGGATATTATAAAGCCCCACTAAAGCAAGAATTCAGCCTTGCAAATAAGTGAACCTTTTGAGATCTTGCTGTTAGTCACTCTTAGTCTTTGATACAGAGATATAACATTATTTTAAAATTATTCATAAATGTTTGAGGCTTGTTGTACAACTGGCACATTGTACAACATGGACATTGTCAATTACAGCTGATGCCAAGGGAGCTACTTTACCACATTCTTTGAGAACAAGGCCCCAGACCCTGGAAAGGAAAACTTTAAGCCATAATAGTCTATGGGAGGAATCTGAAAATGGCATTTAGCTGCTTCAAATCAGAACTGTGTGTTTCCTTGTGCTGAGTGTGATTCTGTGATTCTGTGTGAGTTGTGTATGTTGTACAATGTTGTTGTCAGGTTTATTGGTGTCCATCTCCCCGTGAGGAAGAAGTCACCCTGACAGAGAAAGTAAACTGTGATGTTGGTACCTTGCCCCTTTGGGATTTTCATTTTAAGCTTGCAAACATGAACTGGATGAGTTCACACTCCTTGAGCAGCTCTTTCTCCTTGGTAACTCCAAAGGGAGGAACGATGTTGGGAATGCCTTTACAAACAGCAAGCTAAAATAGAAAAGAATAGTTCGTTGGAGGGGACCTGCAAAGATCACAAGGTCCAACTGCCTGACCACTACAGGGCTAACCAAAAGTTAGCGTGTTATTGAGGGCACTGTCCCAGCACCTCTTGAACACCGACAGGCCCAGGGCACCAACCTCCTCTCTGGGAAGCCTGTCCCAGTGTTTGGCCGCCCTCACAGTGAAGGGGTTTCCCCCAGTGTCCAGCCTGAGCCTCCCCTAGTGCAGCTCTGGGCCATCGGCAGCTGGGGAGCAGAGCCTGGCACCTGTCTCTGGCTCCCCTCCTCGGGGAGCTGCAGGGAGACCCTCAGCCTCCTCTCCTCCAGTGGGGGAGCTCGGGGAGTTCATCAGTTCATCACCCAAAGTAGCATGAACCTGTTTATCCTACAAATGGACAATTTGTCCAGAAGGATGCTGGGAGGGACAGTATCAAAGGCCTTACTAAAATGGTAAATTGTTGGGAGGTGTCCAGCTATAACATCCACTAACTCCCTCCATACTCTGGGGTGAATGCTGTCAAGCCCCATGGACTTGGCCCCATGAAATATTCAGTTGATACAACCGGTTCCTTACAATTTCAATGAGCACAGGTCACTGTTCCCCCAGGCATGGTCCTCCAAGTCTGAGGACTGGGCAGCCCAAGATCCGTTAGTGCTATTAAAGACTAAAACAAAAAAGGCATTAAGTGCCTCCACCTTTTCCTCATCCTTATTTGTTAGGTGACCATCTGCATCAAGTAGCAGTCCAGTATTTTTCTCTAAACTCCTCTTGCTGTTGACATACATGAAAAAGCGTTTTTTTTGTCTGACACCACACTGACCTGCATCAACTCAAGCTGAGCTTTGGCTTTTCTTGTTTCCTCCCTGCAGATGCGACCGACAGTTCTGTGCTCTGTTCCAGTTCTGTATCTCTGGAAGCAGACCTTACTTCCAGAGATACATTTTCTTTTTCTGCCCTAGTTCTGGTCTTCTGTCCCTCTTGCTTGACTTGTGGCACAGTAGAATTGCCTGCTCCTGGGCTTTTACAAGGTGGTTCTTGAAAAGAAGCCAGCTGTCACTGACCCCCTAAATCCTCTAGAGCAGATTCCCAGAGCATACTGCTAACTAGCTCTCTGAGGAGCTTAAAAGTCCAGGGTGGCAACTCTGCTGACCATTTTTCTCCTTATACCAAAAATTGTGAACTCAACTATTTCATGATTGCTGTGGCCAAGACAGCCTCCTGCTATCACCTCTCCCCCAAGGCCTTCCCTATTCTCAACCAGCAAGCACCTTTCCTCTTTGCCTCACAAAGTACTCATGAGAGGAAATTATCTTCAGTATGCTTTAGGAATTTCCCAGCCTTGCTTCTCACAGCAGTAGGATATTCCCAGCCTGTGTCTGGGAAGTTGAAATCTCCTGTAAGGACAAGGGCAACTGATTCAGAAAGTTCTCCTAATTGCCTATAGAGTAGCTCACCTGTCCCACTGCAGAGCTGCTCTACCTTTGCGTGTACTCCTGCCAGTGAGTGCCACCTTAGAGTGAGCCTGCTGGCCCTGCTCTTGCTGACTCATAGCATGGGCCTTGCTACTTCAGACAGCATTTTCAGACACAGATACAAATTACTGCACCAGTTGTGGCTGTTGATCATTACTAAAATGATTCTAAATAGTATAAATGTGAAATAGCCGGCCACATTTTGAACAGCAGAGGCCACTGAATCTACTTGTTGTTTCTCAAGAATATGAAGAGACTGCAGATATTTCGTAAACTGGATGTTTCAGGAGCAGATCATAGTCATCTCTCTTCAGTTCTCTCTTCATAGCCAAATACAGATTTATATCAAAGACATCTTTTGCATGCTGCTTGTTATTAGCCATGTCCCCACAGGAGGTGCCAGTAAAGCACTTTCATCTATGTGAAGTCCTTACGACTTAAAACTTAAGCTTAGACTTAAAAGACTTAAAACACAGAAGGGCTGTTAAATGGATTCTTCTTGAAATGCAACAGTTGTATTGTTTATGTCTAGGTAATTGCCCAAAGCGAGAAGCTCCAATATGCTGTCAGTGGCTTTTGTTAGCTTGAAAAAATGTGTTCCTCCTTTGACTTTCTGAGCCCCACTTACTTCTTCCAAGAACAGTGTATTAAATTGATGGCTCCTAATCCAAATAATTTAGAGATAGTCCTTAGAGGACATGGTGTACATGTGCTGGAGTTTGATGTGCTGTTTTGGATGTCCAGATTATGTTTTGCAAAGTTGTACAGACAACCTTGTGCTCAATTTTCTTGATCTCTGAGCATATGACCTATTTACATCAGAGAACCTTCTCAGCCACGTTACTATAAAGCTGCACTTGAACAAGTGTGTCCTGACTTGTCATGCTGATGGGTCATGCACAGCTCTCTGCCCCCACCCAGATGGATGTGAACCAACTGCCGTGCTTGGTGCCAGAAATGTAAACTAACAGGAAGCACTGATAAAAGTGATAAAACCTGGCTGCCAGAGGGAAACAATCAGTGTGAGGTGGTATCCCATGTATCAGCAGACTGTGTCCTCTGAGTAGAATTGTTAGTTTTGTCCTTCTGTAGCCCTTTTCCTTGCACCAGTATGGTTATATGGAAATATTTTGGGCAGGATATCAGAGCTTTGCAGCAAGGTGTTCTCAGTTTGTCCCTTCTTTTACAGCCAACTCAGTATGTTCATTTGGGCTGGGGTGTGAAGTGAGGGAGCACGAGGATTGAAGAGTGGGCATAAGACCCAATACAATGGGTTTTTATCTGATGGTGATGTGATCAGTAACAACAAAATTCAACAAAATTTAATAGTTTCAGTATTGCCTTAATAGTAAATATTGGATGGGGAATGACCATTGATGTTGCTGCAAAGAGCTTCCCTTTGATTACGTAAAGTTACCAGGGTGTATGGGAGTCATCTGCAGACTGCAGCAACTGAAGCATCATGGTCTGTGCTTGCAAAGGGAGCAGATTTCCAATAAAAAAGTATTGCAGAAGTATGTAGGAAAACTGAATATTTAGTGTTATAGAAGTGTCTGACCTTTCAACAAAGGACAGGCTGGACTCCATATATAGTCTTACAGGGTGTTTGTGTTTAAAATATACAGTTGAGAAGACAGGCAAATGCTGCCTTTCTACTTCATAAATAAGGTAAAAACAGATAGAGCAGGACAAGTGCATTAATAACACCATGGCAAACCTGTACTTCTAGCTCTCTGTGCACTTCTGTATAGCAAAGCCACCAGGTGTTAAACTTCATGAGCATGCCACTTCTGCCAGTCCATGCAGTAGGCAGAAATCCTGCCTGAAATCCTGACGGAACAAGGTCCTGTATGTCAGCTGTCTAGTCATGGTTAATCAAATTAATAATCATCACCATGATGACGATCAGAACTTGATTTGCAACAGAGCACTAGGCTAAAATTTTGGGACTGATCTCAGAGTTTAGAGAAGCAGTGAAAAGGACAAAAAGAGAATAGTTTGCAGGTGAGACAGGAGGCCCTGGCTTTAGCTGCTCTGGTTTGACTCCAGAGGGGGAGGTACTGTTACACTACCTTCCTGGTGAGACGTGGCGGCAGTTTGAGACAGGCTGGTGAGCCTGTTCCTGAGAAAAGTATTGAGAGGTTTGTTTGGACTTTTGATTACCTAAGCAAGAAAAAGGATAACCAACAAATAAATAAATAAATAAATAGATAAAAATGGAGTGACGAAACGTGCTGGCTTTGGCTTCAGAGGAGTTCTTTGGGTTGTGAGTGTGTAGTTTGTCTTGGAGCTCCGAACTCCCTCAGGATCCCTGAGGAAGTGTTTCTGTTACTTTATGACTTATTCCTGCCACCCACAGCCATACCACTGGTACAACGGACCTAGTGCAAGAAAGAGCAAGGTTTCATTTGGCTATGAACACATTGTAGTTTCAGACTTTTCTCTAATAATAGAGAAAATTCCTTTTTACTGATAGAAGTTGGGAGACTAAGGACTATGTTAACTGCTCAGGATTGCTTTTAATGGGAGACCCACAAAATAAGTGAATCCATCAGAGAAATTGAGGAAGTGTGTTCTGGAGTACTGTTGTATAATCCTGAGTGTTTTTACATGCTGTATTTTTATTTATACTGTGCTTTAAAGGATTATTGCCCTGTGTTGATTTTGCACTTCAGGCGCAATGCATTTCACCTGAAGTTGAATGTTTGCGCAAGTGAAATTCTGCCAAACCACTTGTGACTTGTGCAGTCACTCCAAAGCTGTTTCCCTCCTGCCAAGACCTGTACTGTGCCTTCTAATATGTCAGAAAATCCAACCTTTTCTCTTTTGGAATGAGCCAAGGTTCAGACAGAGAGTTTTTAACTTTTGTTAAAACAGCCATGTATTTGGGGAAAAAACAGGTACTCAGCCCCTCTGGTGGAGGAGGTCTGGCTGCAGCTTTCCTTTGGCATCTGTCTATTCTCCAGGATGCGATAATGTGCATTGGGATCTCCCACTTAAGAGCAGTGCGACTGTGGGGGGTATGCATGTGCCCTGAAAGGAGAGCTGTGTGGCATCTGTTTGGGGCAAGCTGACTGACTACCTAGCTTGGACCCTTCTTGGGGTCTGAGTTAGTATCTCCATGCAGCAGCCTGTTCAGGGCCTCCTAATCTAATGTTAGACTGTATGGGGTAGATGTATTCCCTGTGAAGAGCTCCTTTAGAGATCTTTTTGACATCTCTTTTGCAGGGAAGTATTACAGTCCTGTCCCGTAAGGTTTGAAGATTTGTCAGCAGATACATGAAGTTACTGACTTCCTCTGTCTGGTCTCCTTGGCCAGCCAAGCTAATTTTTTTGCCATTTGGGATGACTGTTCCCTTGTGCCGCACTTCCAGCGTGAGCCTTTCTGTGCATAGAGGAAGATCCTACCTGCTTGGGCAGTGGGGTACAGAGCTTTGGTTTTGCTCTCTAGAATCTACTGTGGGCTTCTCAAAAACATGCTTTGGCCAGGGCTTTCAGAGTAGTTTATTCTTCTATTTATGCGTACAGGTATGTGTGTGTATTTCTGATTGATACTGTTCTAAAACTGACAAAACCTAAGCCTCAATAGTTGAGGCAGAAAAAGCAGAACAGAAAAAGTTCAGGTACGTGAATTACCTGACTGCTTTGCAGGCTGGGAGCCCTAATGTCTCTGTACGAGCCTTTCAGGCCTCCCAGTTGCAATGCAAAGCTGACACTCAGTATTCACACACTGTGGGATCACTTGCCCACAAAAGAAGCTTGTCTTCCTAGGGATAGCAGCTGAGCATGGACTGACGGGTAACTTGCTTCTCTACAGAAGGGGAGCAAGAAAGCCCAAGATGTCCTAGTATGAGACAGGACAGGAATAAAGAAAGTAGGGGAGTTTGGGGTGATCAGGTCAGACTAGGTCCAGAGAGCTTAGACTAGCTGCAAGGCTAAAAGGAAGCTGTGGGAGAGTAGGATACAGAAAGGCTTGAATACTTGTCATGTTCAAGGCTAACTTCCTTCAGAGTATTTTCTTGTACCCTAGAGAGCTGCTCTGCCTGTATGGGTGGAAGTCTTGTTTTAGAAAGCGTGTTCTTTCCAGTGGAAAAGAAGGAAATAACAGGTTGAAATTCCTCAAATAGCCTAAGGAAGCAGGCTTTCCACAGGCTGAGGCTCAGCTTCACTGAGAGCAACAAGTCAGAGTACCCTGGTCTTAAGCTTTTCCACCCATCGGCATGCTTTGCCAGGCAGGAGTGGAGGAGTCCTCGTGTGCCACAGCTTTGGTAGAGACCCCAGCCTAGGCACATCTTAGTTTTTGGATAGGGTGGGACAGTTAATGACTGACTGCACCCTTGAGACCTGCCTGACATAACTGAGCTCTTGTTCAGCCACTCAGTTTGTTTGTGGTTTATGTTGTTAATTTTGTTTAATCTCCAGCATGATGGATGATGGCTCCCAAGCACGAATTGTCTTCCCTCTGACAGACAAGTGAAGAGTAAGTGTACTCTGCTGTGCAGTGCTGGAGGAAAACAAGGAAAACCAGCAACACCAACCCTCTGATGAGCCCCAGTATTTTAATAGCAGAAACAGAATTGTACTCCTCTGTGTTGCTCTCCATGCTCCAGACACTGCTTACTTTGCCTTAATCAGTTTTGCAAACTTTCTGGACAGGCAGTGCTAATAAAGGAAGGACTAGCAGATTCAATGGAAGTACTCTCAAATAACAGGAGGTTGTCAGGAATGAAAGTCAGGCTTGGTCTGAGCAGTGCATGAGAGATACAAATCCTTTTCATATTAAATGTTGGCTTTTTGTTGTAGAGCTTAGGTAGGGATGAGGAGATCTCTTGGGAGGGTAAAGTAGCATGCATCATGCTAGGCCTGGCAAGATTTCCAAAGGTTTAGATTCCACTTTTATAAAGTTCAAATGTATATCCAGATGCTTGTCCAAGCAGCCTGAACTTTGTATGTCTAAATTGTTGTGCTGGAGTCGTGCAACATAGTTGAACATGGGAGTGAGATTTCTGGTATGTCTTTGGCTAGCTATACCAAAGCAGGGAGCCACATATCCCCGGAAACTGCACTCAGTGCGCTCAGTGCATATTCCTCTGGTTTCCTTCAGACCATCTGGGAAAGGAGTTTTTAAAAGTTTACGAATGTGGATTATTAAAAAGTGAGGGGACTTTTTTTTTTTTTTTTTTTTCATTTTTTTTTTTTTTTCAGGTACTACACAGCTCTAGGACAAGTGAGTGTATTTTTACTGTGCCAGAAAAATCCAGTTCTCAACTTCTGCCTGTCATAAGTCAGCTAGGCAGATAGATGAACGAAGATGAAAGAGTGCAACTTCTGAGAGGAGAGCGTTATAGCTGGGCTCCACCTGCTGCCGGCTGGGACTCTCTGCACTGGGCTGCTGCTACCAGCCACAGCCATGGGCAGAGATAGAACAGAAACACCAGTGACTTGTGGTCACAGCTTTCTTTTTATCTACTCTCTTGTGCAAAAAAATAAAATAAAGCCAGAAAGGACAGTTGGGTCCTTCCCGTCCCCAAGCTTTAAATTTCACTCGTGCTGTTGATGTAAATGCACAGCAGTTTCTAATGTTCAGTTGTGACCTGTGGCTGTTGCAATTTGTACATAGTGTAGTACCTGCTCCTGGAAACTGCCTGAGCTTTGGTCATCTGTCAGTCATCTGAATTAAATCTTTGAGGTTTCTCCCTCTGAGCATGGAAAGATTAGTAAAGCTGAGTTCTGTGTATTTTGCAGTAGCAGCCAGTGCATTTCATTATTGCTCTTAAGTAACTTTGTCTAAATAGTGCTGTAGTTAAGTATGTTTCCTTTTAGTAAATGCTCATAGTATATGTGGTGCTACACATGAAACAGAAAAAGAGGAAAACAAGGAAAAATTCATAATTCTTGTGCTAGTGTGCTTTTGTCAAAAAGAGAAACTGTCCTTAAACGTTCACTAGTATTTACACATTGAATAGTTTTAGGGAACTGGATGAGTCAATATTTGCTGCTTGGATTACCATCCAGGCTTTCTACCTCTTTGTATGTGATGATCTTTCCACTTTTTTTCTTATCAATTCTTTCTTTTTCTGCCATTTCTGAGTAGAGCATCATGACTCAGGCTGGATTATGAGAGTCTGGACGCTGTGCAAACTAGATTGATATACTGAGCAACAAATACTGTTTAAAACCACTAAGTGGCAGCATAAGCATTTTAGTTCCCCTCCTCCCTTGTTCAGTTTTCTGTATTACACTGCACTGTGCTTTTAATCATAGCAGAACAATTAATAGTAGCAGACTGTGCTGTATACATAGCAGGTGCTGCCTGGATTGCCCGTACCCTGTTCAGGACTGAAACATTCTGAAGGCACCCACGCTTGCTCTTCCTGTTTTAGGACTTGTTTGGGCAGACATTTCTGCTTCAGTGCAGTGCTAGGTTGCTTTTTTTTCATGGCTACTAGTGAATGGGATGAAATGCCCACACTTCTTTCCTTGAGACAGACTTGGGCTATGAATCCAGCTGTTAAAGGAAAAGTTAACACATTAACTCTGAAGTACACAACATCCTCATACACTGTTTTTGAGGAGTGTTCCCAAAACAGAACAGTTCCACTGTTCCCAAAACAGAATGAATAGAATATATGCAAAGGGGGAAAGGTAGGACATGTCTATCAATGTCAATGACTTGCAATCTTTAAGAGTAGCGAGTATCCCATTTTCATGGTCTTTTGTACCAACCAACTAAGCACATTCCAATTTTGAGAATTAGAATTTGGGAGGCATAATGGAAAACCATTAATGGTCTTGTTCTCTTACTGCTTTCTGTGCCCAGTCCTGTTTTTTTCTGCTTTTGAAAGTATGAGCTCTGTGTTCCTAGTTCAAGGACTTTTTCTCTGCCACATACATGTATGCTATTGTAGTGCTTTCTAGAGCCAGTCTCTGCAGTGACTAGGTGCCACGGTGGAAGCATCCACTGGAGCTGAGGAAAGACTCAAGATGCCTGAGGAGAGTTCTCAGCGTGAAGCTGATGCCTCCCAGCCCTAAGCTTTACACATTATTTTGTGCTGAGAATCTTCTTTTCTTTCTTTTTTCTCTTGATGTTTCAGCATATCCTCTTTAGACCTTCTCATTATCTTGTTAAGCCTTTCTGCATTGAGACAGGTAATCTTACTGATCCACCTTCCCAAGTGAAATGGAGACTCTGTCCCAGCCTGAACACCACAGTACCCTGCTGGGACTGCTGGTGCAGCTGACCAAACAACTGCACATCAAAAGGAATTTAGTTTTCTTTCCTGCTGTACAAATCTTTAATTTCAATATCTAACTTTTGACCAATACCATTTATTTTATACTTCCCAAACTGATCAAATATTCCAAATTCAAGTGGCTTAATAAGGTTGTTGTTTTTTTTTTTTTTTTTGCCTGGGTAGATGACTATGGGCAATTCATTATTATTATTTTTAACAAATCGTAGTTGACACTGGGATTGCTTCTTGTCCTTTTGACCAGCAAAGCTCTATGTCTATACGTTTTGAGAGCATGCCAATGTAATTTTCTTACCTAAGGAAGCCTAACTTTTAGAAGTCTACCCTGGCATAAAGAAGTTTTGTAAACAGCTTTGCAATAAACACGGTGGGAGTTTATTAAATATGGAAATGACAAGCTGTTGCTGTATTGGCATATAATCTCGATTTTTTGATGTTTCCAAAGCTCTAGTCAAACATCTGTGGATGCATACCTGCTATCTAGTGACTGACATAGGCAGAAAAGATTTTTTGGAGCAGGACGGTAGGGTTTGGTAGTGACTGAGCCTCTGAGTACTGCTTAGTAAGTTTCCATTTGTTTTATTGCTTAAGCTGCAGAATCATGCAGTAAAATATGGCAACCATAAGCTGATATTTCTGATTCAACCTGGTTTTGGCTCCATTGTGCAAACATGTTGTGATCCTCAATGATCATGCAATTAAGTGTTACCTTCTCCATGGGATATCTGCCTCTGCCTGTACCTAGAATGGACCCCACAGGCAGAATTATAAATGTGTGGATGGTTTGTGTTAAAAGTCACAGAGAATTTGTTATTTGTTTAGGGTTGTGGGAAGCTCTGCATTTTATCCTATGTTGGCATCACATACATCATAACATTATCACCATAAAACTCTTATAGAGCAGAGCATTTCTGAGGTTATAGGGATATGGGATGAAGAACTTGTAAGGAAAAGGATTATTTTTTGTTGGGTCAAAATATATATTTAGGGTAAAAAGGACAAAAAAAGTCTCCCTTCTTTTCTAGCTTGAAGAAATGAGATTATTTAATTCTTCCCTCACTGTATTAGTGTGTTGTCAAGGGCAGGAGATGATCCTTCTTAAAGCAGAAACCCAAACAGGAGATACTTTTACTGGTGGTGTGATGGTGACCATAATATTTAAGGATAGATCTGCCTGTCCTGTTCATTTTCTCCTCCTTATGAATCTCCTATTGACTGTTGGAGCTAAGATGCTGGGCTAGAAGAACCATTAGTCTGATCAGGTGGGTTCTTTTTATCTTAGATGTGGGGGAAAGGAAATATGATAGACTGAAACTCATTTTATTGCGGTCCATGCAAAATCTTGAAAATATGAAGCAAAAGCAGGTGGCCTATGGTCATTTAACAAGTCTCAGGCAGAGCTTCTTTTAGTTCATGACCTTTAATTTATGTCATTGCTTGGTTAGAGGAAACTTATTCCAGTTGAAAAGTAGGTCCTGTGATTAGCTGCATTCAGAGCAAAATTGTCATCTAGATTATTAGGACTAAAAAAGGCTTCAGAGGAAAGGATTGAAGAGCTTTACTCCTTAGAGCTTCTTAGTGCAAACAATAGGGGAGATGCACAGGCTGCAAGCACGAGATGGGACTTCACCGCAGCCCCAGAGTAAAGCCACATCTGTGCTGGCTCAGAGAGCTGAACATCTCTCGGGCTGGAGGATAAGCACTGAAGGATGGCTCCCAGACACCAGCTGGCTGAGCTTTGTTTTATTTAGTTTCCACTTGTGCACATAAATGTGTCCAAGAGAAAGCAATAACAAATGGAGTAGTCCTCTTAAACGTGGAGAGGACAGTGCCCTTCTTCACACTCACACTGAGAACTTGAAAAAGCCCCATTTGGAGACAAGCTTTCCATGGAAACTGCTGTTTTAAATACAGCAGCTTACTCTTGTGTTTCTTATATGCATATTAAGCATGAGTAAGCCAAGCTGTGCATCAATATTAGCCTTACTTGTTGAGTTGGTTGACGTGGATCTGGTCTGTGGGCAAGGTTCTCCAAGGGCAGTGAATAGTTGCTGACAGGCTGTGTTTCTCAGGGATGGGGAGGTCCCATGTGCAGTCACTACGGGTGTGCACTCTGACAGGCCCTGCGGTGTAAATTAGGCGTGAGTTCAGAGCATGTCACCTCCTCTCTGGTGCCAAGTGATGAGTCTGTGTCTGGGCAGTTTCCTCTGTTTCATCGCTGCTTTTTTGGTATAGGCTAAAGATAGTCCTTCATATCAAAGTCTCAATTTGGAGAGTAAAAAGTTGTTTTCTTTTCTCTCTGATTGCTGTTGAGCTGCTGCAATCTAGCAATCTTCACTAGCTGCTGACTTCCTCTCCTTTACCCAGCCATATCACTTTCCTCCTTGCCTTCTCTGAAAGGTTCCTTTGTGAGAGATTCCCTTAATGTCCTAGTGCAGATTACATGGTTCTGTCACTGAAAAACCTCACCCCATAAATCTTGTATGTAATTTAAGATTCCTATGGGGCAACCCCCTGCATGTAAACGTGAAGTGTACATTTGTAGAATTCTTTTAACATCAAATGTTCCATTAATCACAAGTCCTCCTGTGATGAATCCCTGATGCAAGGACTCTGTAGTTTTTGACTGAAAATTGCATGCTGAAACTCCTGAATCACTTGCTGAAACTTCCTGTGCTTCAGGGCTACTTGTGTAAGTAACTTAGAGGCAGAGATCTGGGGGAAAAAAGTTTGTGGAAACCATGCAGTTGTGTATTGTTTGTAAGGAACGGTTGGGCTTGCATTTGCATTGTGAATAAAGCTGCTTAGAAGTGATAGGCTGCACTCTACCTTTGGATCTTTAGAGTTTTAGAGAACTGTGCTAATTTGAAACAGCAAAAATATGGCCTAATGTGCTTTATTTGAAGTGGTGGCATCAAGAATATAGGAGCTATTTTAAGGGTAGTAGTGTTTCCGAGACTGATGCAGTGTGTGCCTTCCCCGTTTGTGTTAAGAATCAGACTTTGTGGCTGACATTCCATGAAACATATGTCTATGACAACTTGGTATTGTGTCTGAAGACAGTTAAAAAGCTGGTGTTCTCTAGTTTATGAAGTAAGGGTAAGTCAATATTCTAGGAAAAAACAAATGAAGATATAATAAATGTATGCAGTATTCATTGTGTGGTGATGCTATCAAAATAGGAAAGTATGGTCTACATCACAGAATCCATCCTGGGAAGTCTGATGGATAAGGACTTTATACAAAAAAATCCAGGGAGAGCTATAGCAGGGTCTTACTGAGTGTCCTTTGGAAAAGAAAAAAGTAATTCTTTTTTTTTTTTTTTGACAGTGGTTTAATGTTAACATACAGCTTGGTATGCATTACTTTTGAGAAAGATTGAGGATTAACTGTGCAATGCCAAAAATAATATGACTGTGAACCCATTCTTAAGTAAATATGTATGTTGTTTTAAGTAAATTTATACAAATTTATATGTCTAACCATATAGTATGGTATGATTTATAAAATTTGTTATATTTGGTTAGTACTGGATTTAGTATGGTAACTCTAGTTGGATTATTATCCAACTGTTCCATAAATAAGACATACTTCCCTCAGTGAGCCATCCTGATTAATTATTATGAGAGCACTAATTGGTTTGGCAATATTCCTTGCTATTGCTGAGTGCTATCCAAATTTTTCCTGTGTTTTCATTATTGTGGCTTATAATGTGTATGACATAATTAAATGCTAAGTCAGCACATTTTTATTCTGTCTAAATAATGTGGTGCCAGGCTTTTTTTCCTCTAAGAGAAAAAAAATAATAGTTACACAGTTACCTCATAGAGGCGGGAAGGCTTTCACACGGGTGATTCTCAAGGGCACGCACAGCTTAAAGCTCAGCACTGTCTCCCAGTACTGAATTTGGTGGAGTTTTCAAGACTGCCTGAGGAAGGTAACTTCCTTCTGCACCCACTGCATGAGGGTCCATTTGTCTCCTCTTCCAGGAGCTTGCCCTCCCCAGCAAGCAGTTCAGTGGTTACCAGGATACCCGCTGAGCTTTTCTGTAAGACACAGTCTTCAGTCTTCTCAATGCTCCAGAAATAGCGATTGTTCATCATGAAGATAGAAAGTAAAGGTATTGGGCTATGATCACTGTGCAGACACAGATCCCCATGGACACATTCATCATCAGCCTTCTCCAAGCCTGAAAATTGCCTTTGGTCTCTGATGTCTGCTGTATTGGGAATAAAAGCAATGTACTCAGAGTTGTTGCAGCACATGAAATATGTTTTCTGTCTCCAACAGTTGGCTTGGTGTACAGTTAGGATTTTTTTCTCAAATGAAAAAGAAATCCCAAAGCACTGTACATTTCAGTATGTGAAACATCAGAGACCTGAGCTTTAGAAAGAAATGTTGCACGATACATCCCATCATCTTCTGAGAACTCTAACAAGAAAGCTAGACACAAGGCCTCATTCAGAAACCCAGCATCTGTGGAAACTTAATGCTTTCAGTTTTATCTTAATTCCCCGTGCTTGTTTTACACCACAGCAGATAAGTTAACAGCACAAATCCTGCACTCACATTGTAAGGCTGAAAGTGAGAGCTAAATGTATACTTGATCAGACAGATACCAGAACTGGTCCTACTGTGGTCAGGTGCTTTGGTTTTGGCATTGAACTTGACAATCTTAATATGTATCTTACCATCTTTTGTCAGTTAAGTGCTGTTTCTCACACTATAACCTTGAGAATATTACATGGCTATCTTCCTTTCCCTTCCTTTTTTCCTGTCTCTCATCTCCCCTCTTCTCTTTCATATTTTCTTTCATTCCTTTTTTTTTTTTTTTTTTTTTTTTTTTTGGTGCAGCTTTTTCTCCCTGGAAATAAATAAAATAAAATGTTGGACTGTAGGGTGTGAAACCAAGAATGATTCCTCTATGTCTGCTTTTCTATAATGGGCTACTCATTAAGGCTAAAAAAAGGAAGCTCTTCTCTCTTTACTTCACCTCATGGAAGATAAATAAATAAATAAATAAAACACAGAGGAAGACCTTCAGGTTTCTCCCCAAACATTTGACATTCATCAAAATATCAGCAAAAGCACCCCTTAGATTTTTCCATCTCTGTGCAGCTTTTGACATTGGAATGTTACAACTTTATCCCTTAGTATTTCAGTGTTACAGTCTCATAATTCCAGCTGCTATGAGGCTGGCACTACCAAGGCTTCATGGTCAGATTTTTTTCTCAGTTTTCGAACACTGAAAGTGGTGTGGGAGAAGAAAGTACATGTGTAAGTACATAGGTACAATGAAAAAAAGAGGCAGAGAGGTACTTACTAATACCCCAGGAAACCCTGGAAATACATGCAGCAATAGCTAGATCTTTAAAACAAATAGACAAATAAAAATCCACCACCACCAAAACCAGAAACAAACAAACAAACCTGTTCTCTCTTTTATCCTGTTATGTCAAATGACAGTGAATACCAGTGGGTTCAGATTCACTTTGTGTTCATGTTACAGAGAGAAGCATTATGGAATAACATGAAGCAAGCCAAAGTAATGCTGGAAGTCTGGCAAAGTCCAACTGAATTCATGTACGTTAAATTGTCTGGTGTCCCAGAGGGGAGGTTAAATCAGAACATTGTTTATCTCAGCTTGGTACATACTGTTGAGCAGTGAAGCAGCCAGTGCATTCTGCCTTGGAAAGAAGCCATCTATTCCAGTGAGTAATGAAAACAAAAGAGGGCAGGGGTGAAAATGGCAGTTAGGACATGGGAAAATGCGCATCTTATTTTAGAGTGCAAGTCGTCACTTGTACCAAGTTCAGTGTTGCACACGTTGTGTGAATTGCACTGTACAGTAACAGTTCTGAATGTTTGCCTCACCTGAAAAGTGATCCTATTCCTAACATCATAAAAAATTTAATTCGACATCTTCTTAAAATTGTACAAGGTTCACTAATAAAAAGAGACCCCAAACAATTATCTTATGATTCTGCTCTTTTTTTCTTTTTAAAGAAGTAACAGAAAGGGCTTCTGTTGCAACCCAGCAGGTCTTTCAGCTATTCCTGGTTCTGCTGAATCACACTTTTTGTAAGAAGTAGTTATTTCAGAAACTGAAGTGCATGATGAGTAATGCACAGGATTTTCTAAAAGCTTCTAGGTAGGACTATTGAAGCCACAATCTGTCTGCCTCATCAGAGAGCCTTTCTAGTGAGCAGCATGTTTATTGTGATAGCTCAGGGAAACACAGCCGCTGAAAAGAGTAGTGATTCGCTAGGGCAGTCATTTGCATCAAGCTCACCATACTGTGTCTGTCTCTCTGACGTGTTTAATGATCAGTTGGCACTCTGGGTCCAGCAGCCACTGAAGAACTCGATCAGTAATCTTCTTTATCTACAGAGGTAGGTAGGAATTGGACTAATACAACTCTACCTGAGCAGCTGTTACTGGCATGAGTTCTTATATTCTCTGGCCCAATCCATTAGTTTCTTACTCTTACTAAGGGGCAAGAGAAAGCCTTGTGAAGGCTTGTTGCTGCCACCTTTGTTCGATGCAGTGATATCATACCGAGAAACTCCATGAAGTAGCTGAACCACTTTACCAGATGCAGGTCTTTGTGGCAGTGTAACACTCCTGGGGATCTAGCCCCACATATTTCCAGTCTTGAAACTGCTGGAATCTGTGTAATTGTAAAATTGTTGATACAGGTTTTGAGTTCAGACTACTGAACTGATGTGGTAATGTAGGGGCTCCGGGACTTACAGTAATCCAGGAGTTTCTGGACTGTAACCAACTGAACTGCCTCCTTTCATGCTGTCAATATGGGAAGAGCTGCTGTTCCCAGGACGTTCAGGTTGTTAATATTAAATGCTTTGACATCTGGTATGAGAAGTTCTGTGGGTCTGAAGAAATGCATCATACTGCGACTTCTGTGTTCTTCTTAGTGGTATTACTTCTCTAGTGAATATAACAATCATCCTGTCTGTCATGTAACCCTAGGGTTAACAGCTCTCCTTAAATGCACTATTTATGTTCTAAATGGGAAATATAGATGTATACATTACTATGTGTGTTAGTCTCTGTGTATAATTACTGTCAGTCCTGCCAGCGCCTCCTTCTTTAAATAGCATTGCTTGCCACAGGAGCTAATTGTTTTGCCCCTAGTGAGCTGTTGTCACCAGTGCAAGGAATTTGTGAAATGCCAACTGGAAAGTCAGACTTTATGAGCTTGCAAGGTGCTGTTGCAGCTCCCAATGTTAACTGGGATCCAAATGTAATGCCAGCCTTCTACAAATCTGATCTTGTTAATTTTATAGAAACCAAAACTTATTTTTAAACTCATTATCCTAATTTCACACCCCAATGTTGATGTGATTCTGCAGTGAAAATTTTAATAGTATATTTGCCTATGCTGGGGAAAGTGCCACTTGAAATTTTTCTGCCTTTCCTGATGTTGATGCTCAGTGAGGTTTGTGATGGGAAAAAGTCCTTTCAGCTGATCCTATGGGACCTGTCTCAGTACTATAGGGTGTTTATTGTATCGTCTTCCTTCACATGCATACATGTGTGCAGAAAGGGCAAATCAAGCTGCTGAGAGGACAAATGAACTGCTTTGCAATATTTGTTATGTTTACTTAAATGAACTGAAAGACATTATTGCAGTATCTCTCTTTCCACACACCACTCTGCAATGAAAAATTTAGGCTTTCTGGGCAAGCTAGACAGTTGTCACTGGAGGAAACCTGTAAAGAAATCCATACAGCATCTAGTTCTTTTCATTTACTGGATACTTTGAGATATTTATTTCCTTCTCCATGGGGCCCTAGATGGCCCTTCTCTGTTTCATCAGGCATTCCTTCCTTTCTTCCAAAATCTCATTTTTTTTCTTCAGAGAGACAGGCATCAAAGGACAGAAGGTAGTGCAGAACTTATCCCCCTGCTACTGTGGTCTCTCCCCCTCCCTTTTCATTTGGTCCCAGGTAGGCTTCTACATCAGCTGCAGTAGATAGTGCTGTGGCAGAGGCAGCCTCCCTGCTCTAAGGTGATCTTTCTGTGCCTGGACACGTTTTTGCCAGGTTAAACTGAGGGTCCTGTTCTGAGCACCTTTCATGTTAGTATTTCTCCTAAAAATATAGATATTTTCATGCTAAAAGACATATATGGAAAAAGGGAGCAGTGTTTTTGTTATCATTTTGTTTACTAAAGTCTTTAAATTCAGTTCTGGATTAAGAAGTGGATTGCTGATTGCAGCAAGCCATATGGCAGTCACATTCTTATCTCAAATTCTGAATTCTCTCTGTGCTGCCTCCTTTCTTGCATGTGATGGGAAAGTTGGATGCCATTGTTCTGTGCTATGAGATGCTCACTTCACATTTTTCAAGGTCCATGTCCAGCTAGATTCAACCAAGGTGGTGTCAGTATGTGAACTCGTGGTTGCAACAACCTTCTGTTTCATTTACTGAAATAGGTGTGGCATGTTGTATGTCTGCATCCCTTTCACTAAAAGGCTGTGGCTGAGCAGCAAGGGAGGAGTTCTACATTTTTTATCATCAATCATCCCTGAGGCTACCTGCCTCAGTTCAGAGGAGCAGAGACAATTGTTTTAAAACAGGCTTAGCCATTGTGAAAACCCTGTACTCCCATCTTTAATTATTGAGTATTTAATGCAGTAAGCTGAGATGGGCAGTCTCAGAAACTTTGATGTCTTGGTGCTGTCCTGCAGAAGACAAAAGGCCAGGAGATGTGGTCAGGATTATTTCAGTGGTGTATTTCTAAGCCATTGAGATCCAAATGACTTTCATTAGCTCTCAAGGTGAAGAGCGTGCTTCACAGCAAACCTGCCTGAAGGACAGAGTTCCACAGTCCTGGGAGTACTGGGGTAGAACTGGAGAAATGCTGCTCACATTAGAGCCAGCCTATGGAAACGTGCAGTTTACAACTACAGGGAATAAGGATAAATCTGTGGCAAACTCCCTATGGCATTCAAATACAGCTCCTAAAATAAATTTACTGAAATGGGAAAGGCAGGGAAAATGAAGAGGCTGGTGAATGAGGAGAGATGACACCAATTTTTAAAAGTGCAGATTCATTAGTGAAACATGCAATTATAAACATATTTTGAGTATTTCTATGCCCGCAAAGCCATGTAGACGCATAAGCTAATATATGGTTTTCAGCCAATAGGCCTCACAGAGACAATCTGGATATCTTGCCCTTTCCTGTTCATATTGCACTCATGGGCCTTATCTTCTATAACCAGGCAGCACACAATTTAATATCTGTTAAAGAAAAGGTTTTGTTCCTCAATTTCCCATGATAACCTTATAAAATTAGAGCACTTTATTTACAGGGAGTGCAAATAAACTGCAGTGCTCTTGGTTTTAATCAGTGGCATCAAGTATTACAAGCAAAGCACTGTTCCGTGTTTCTGGTATTCCTAATTCCAGCGGGATACCTCCTGGTACGTGAGCAGTGTGCAGTCCCTCCTCTGAGCAGCAACACAGAAGTGAGTGGGCATTGACAGAGAGAATGCCTCTTCTGCAAGGCAGCTGTAATCAGTGCTGAAAACTTATATTCAGTCACACTAACGTGGAGAAAAGTACTAGTTACAAAACAGAAGGGCTTGATGAAAACATCATATTTTCCATTGAAGCTGCTATTTTTCTTCTTTGCAATGTGATAGGGTTGTTTATATTCCCAAGTCAGCAGAATTTCAAGTATGATGGAGAGCAGAAATATCTGATCTGCCTGCTCTGGTTTGTCTTGTGGTATGTGTTTGTAGACAAGAAGTTTTAGGTGATGCTTCAGAATGATATTTATGCATCATTTTAAATATGATCCACAGTTTATTTGCATATTTCTGTCCCACTGGTGTTCTTATCATAATAGGGCTTAATCATGTCTTAACAGTGATGCCAGAGTAAATGGAAGCTTAGGGTGCAGCCAGCTCTTTCTAGTTTGTCAGGGTTGCACTGCTAATGAGGAGAGCCTAGGTAAGTGTCCTGAACGCTAATGCCATTTGTCTAGACAGCATTGCTCCTGTCGCTGAGAGTTGTTGGCAGTGATGTCTGTGTGAATCTGGGGAGTGTTATCACTTGTATCAATAGGATTAATGATTTCCTGTTTCAGTGGCATCCTGCCCACACAGGTGAACACCGAGCACTGAACACAGAGCTCTCCTTTCTGCTGCCAATCACTTCCTCTATGACATGGAGCAGAACGTGCACAGCGGTGACTGTGCCCTACTGACATACCTTGCCTGCCTTATAGGCAGAACGCTTGTAAGGAGGGTTTTCTGAAGGAGATCTCTGTAATTTGGATGAATACATCTTCTCTCCTTCTTGCCAGTAAATCTCCAGGGCAGCCACTCTTTTGGGGCTCATGGAAAGGTCTTCTTCCCCTATTCGGTCACCTCTTTCTCTTCACTGAACTTTTGTCTAAACAAGAAGCAGTCACACATGCTTGTCTGTTTTCTCCTAAGTTAGATAGCAGGTGGGGCACTCTGCTTTTCCTCAGCAATTATCCTGGCATTCCCGCAGACTTTGAATGCAGAACTCTGAGGAGGATAATTACAACCTCGAAAAGGAGCAAACTTCCTAACAGCTTAGTAGTAACAAAATGCTCTACTAGGCATTTTGGGTGTCTTCATGAGAAAATATGTATACTTTATAGTTAATCTGCATAAATGCTTTCATTTGGGAATGGTTCATAATTAAAGCAAAGAAACAGAAACAACAAAAAAGCACTGGGTGTGTCTGAGTACAGAGTGTGTATCAGACCTGCTGGCTCAATTCACCTGGGACCCAGTTGTCCAACTGCTGTCACCATTCTGTTCCCAAGCAGGTTTTCTGTTCCTTCTCAGTCAGTTGGTGGGTTTCACCTGGTGGCTCCTGGGAAAGGGGATGGCAAGGAGCAAACTACTTTCACAAAAGTTTTCACAAAAGATGTTGTCAACTGTCTCATTCATGGATAGCAGTGATCTCCTGGAGGGTCACTCAGTCATGGTTAAGGAGCCCTATATGCTCTGTGGGTGCGAGATAGGCTTTCTGGACATCTCCAGTAAGTCCAATTATTTGTAGTCATATTAGAGCAAGGTCAGATGGCTTGGATTAGACCCACTACCTTGCAGAGATCAAGACCTCTTGATTTGAAAAGACGTTACAATTTCAATTGAAATACACAAAGCCACTCTGCAGTGTATTTACACTTAACCCAACCTGATTACTTTGTTTGACTTTCCCTACTACACAACAAAAGTCTTTGAATAGTGATTTTTTAAGGCAGCTTTTCTAAAGAAGACATCAAGAATAAGGTCTCTGTTTAAAAATCCGTCTTGAAATTTCATGAAGGAGGTAACTTTTTTTGACATCATCCTATTTGAATTTGTTTCCTTTTTTGTGAAATGAGGCAATAAAAATGGCCACAGTGGCCAGATGGGTCTGTAGTCTGCTCCATTTAGCCCAACATCCTGTGTCAGTCAGCGATCAGTAGATCAGTAGGATAAAAATACACCAAGCATATTGTGAGGCTTCTACAGAGCGTGCTGTCAGCTGCCACAAGCTTGTAGCTCAGGGTCCTCAGGCAGATAACTCTTTTCAAATAGGGTTTTCTTTAAATGGGGTTGGTTGTTATCAAGAGCTGGGATGGTGACATCTTGTGACTACCTGCAGTATGATTCCATAAGTAGAGCTGCAGGAGGAATACAGGGTTAAATGAGCAGTTGAATAAAGTGAACTGGGACACTGAAGCCCTAACTGCTTCTTCTGGCTTTGACTCATTTATTGTCAAGAGCAAAACATGTAACGTCTCTGAGTTCCCTTTCTTTATGTGACTACGGACCTGGGGATGGAATGAAATGTGGTGTGAAAAGGATATGTTAAAGGATCTCATTTGGTCCAGAAATAGATTTGGAATATTGGGATTCAGAGTTTCTCTGCATCCCTTCAGCACAGTTATTCTTCTGGGTCATCTAATCTTTTAGGAAAGGAAATATTTCTTCATATACCTCAGATGTGCTTGAATAGCAACTTGCACTTAAGAAAATACTTTAAAAGCTGCTTATGCTGCTGAAACTTCACAGTCTATTAACATTACCTGATACCATCAGTGTATTTCACTGGTAGTTTTGTGGAGCTTCAGTAAAGAACTGCTAAGAGTTTTAACCTCATAGGAATTCAGACAAAAGGCTCTGCAATTACATCTATTCTTTTCTTGCCCATCTGTGCACTAATTGAAATGACTATCATTGTTTTTTTTAATGTAAACTACAATCCATCTCCTCTCGTGTCTTTTTTGTTTACTAGCTTTTGGCAACATTCACTTTTTAATTAGAGTTCCATTAATTAAGAAGTAGAAGTAAGGACGTGAAGGAAGTAAACCAGCATAATGGGTACTGATGGATAATTTAAACCCATGTTCCAGTATGTTAGACCCATATCCTACCCAGGTTAGTTCTCCAGTTGAGCTTCTTCAGTTGCCTTCAGGCTTTGTTTTTTTAGTTAAATGGATTGTTCCTACCAGGTGAGAGTCTTTCCATTTCATCTTCTTGTTTCCTTCCCATGTCCATTCAGTTTTCTCCACCCATGCTCTCTTCCCCCCAGTCTCTCTGCCTGCATGGGAGGAGCACTGTATTTCCTGCCCAGCTGGACATCTCGTGCTGGAAGGCAGGAGTCTTTTACATGACAAGGAGTATCTTCCTTGTGACATGAGTCAAAGCATTTGTGATGTGCCTCCATGCTCTTGTTCAGAGGTAGTGGGAATACCTTGGACCTATACGGTGGTGGCAGTGAAGACTGAGGAGCTCCAGTTGCATGTTGTGGCTGGATTATAGCACACAAATTGCAAACTGTGAAATCTCTTAGGCCCTGATGTCATTGGCTGATCAGGAGATTTGGCTGATATATTAAACTGATGAGTGAAACCTGAAGACTCCATAAGGACTACATGTATTCTCCAGTCTTTGGATGTGAAAGATCAGAAGGTTTTTACAACCCTGATTTCAGCTGTCTCCTTCAAAGAAACAATCCAGGTAGAGTGTGGAATTACAGAGGTTTCAGTTCAGACAGCGGACACAACAGTAAGGTGAGACTTTCATGACCTTTTGATTTGGCACTGCAAGAATTGGCATCAGCCTGTGCTTTTGGCTGTTGGCAGGATGAGCTGATCCTGGATCAGCTAATTGACAAAGCAGCGGACTGGTGAATTCGGGAGAAACTCTTGATGTAATTTCCTACCTTGACTCTGGCCTGGGCAATGGAGCTGGGATCGCAGATGGAGAGAGTGTTGCAGAAAACTCACCCAGGTTTTACTTCTGTACTGACAAAGGAGTGGGAGAATTGGAGTGGCAGTAGTAAAATCTGGCAGATGAGAAATGATAATTGCTGTAAACTATGGTACTACTGGGGACAGAAAAAATTCCCAGACCTCACAACAAAATATCACCAAGAGAAGCAAAATCAATTCATCCTTTCTTATCACAGTCCAATGTCATCTGCAGCAGTTATGGAGAGGCAACACTTGGGCTGGCAACTGAGTCCTTCCACTTCAAATACAAACCATAGGAGCGTCAGGAGCTACAAGGTAGGCTGTTGGTTATAAAGTGGCTGGAGAAGAGTGACAGAAAACTAAACAAGGGCACCTTGTCTTTTGCAAGACTGAAATACTGCAGAAAGGCTTTTCGTGAGGTCTTAACAATTGTGAAAGCAGTGTCTGCACTGTTCCTGGTGTATTGCTGTGTTGGCTGGAGGCTTTTACTAGAAGTTGGCAGAGAAAGTTGGCAGAGTTAGTGCTAGTAACAGAGTTTTGAATTTGTACTAGACAAGGCTGTCTACTGCCTTAAAAAATCTTAGCTATTCATAACCTGTAGGAAAATAATTAATTTCTGTAAGAGCTAAGATTTGTGGAAACCATCATTCCATAGCCAGTGTGATTTAGAATATAATATTTGTGTGATGAAGCATCAGATTTATGCAGCTATCTGTAAAGAAAGAGCATAATTAATAACACATAGGGAGGGGACAGGCCAATGAGCATCATAGATTGGAGTCCATATCTAACTGAGATACCTATGAAATAAGGTTGTCATTTAAGTTGCGCTGTAACATATCTATCCACAGTATTCTGCTCTACTTTAGTCTCAGCTTCTTATATGTAGCGTCAGAAGACAGGAGGATCAGCTCCTCCCTCCCTCCCTCGCTCCCTCCCTCCCTCCTTCTTCCCTATCTTTTTCATTAGAAAACATTATTTCAGCAAGGTCTGTGACAACCACGCTCTGCTTGATCTCTCTCTGGCAGATACGTGGAACTAGCCATTTGTATAATGTGATATAATAACAGGGTTGGGAAGAATGGAAACAGTGATAATGCTTCTGTAGAAAACTTGGTGGAGACAGATCTGAGGAGAGGACAGCTGTTAGCAGAAGTGACAGTAAAATAAAAGAAGCCAAGGCACAGTGTATGTGGAACTGGCACTGCACTGATGCAAGCTGAAGGAGTCTCTCTTTAAAAACCCAAGAGGAAATAGGATTTGTGCATGGTTTTTAGGAGTATCTCACTGTGCTGTTTGTTTTGTCATCGCTGAATTCCATGCTGTGAGCTGAACAGGCAAGCTGCATCCCCTTGCAGCTGCCCTGTCTTCCCCAAGGCAATTATCTGTGATAAGCTACCATAATGTAATTAA
Source organism: Aythya fuligula (assembly GCF_009819795.1). NCBI lineage: Eukaryota > Metazoa > Chordata > Aves > Anseriformes > Anatidae > Aythya > Aythya fuligula. The sequence goes on along the minus strand of NC_045567.1, from coordinate 12,406,445 downwards.
ATGTTTAGGTTGACCTGAACAATTGAATATTGTACCTCTAACACAACCATAATGTAATAATGCCTGTTGTTAGTACTATTACTGACAGGTAATGAAAAAATGATTGAGGCTAAAGATGCCTGCTGCTCTTTGCATGCTCAGCATTGAAACAAGTGAAAAGGCTGACTAAAGAGAAATGAACTGTACTGAGAAGTATTCTGACCTGGAACAATGACAGCAGGATCTTGAAAGACTTGAAAATGTATGATTTGCATCTTTTTGTTTCCTTTTAAATGTCACGTGATCTTTGTGGTTAAAAACAAAGTTGAGGTCTGTTTTGTTAACTGAAGTTTACAGCTTTTTGGATGTTCATGAAATCTGTGTGCCATTTTTCTTGAAATGATCTTAAGATATTGTCAAATGAGACACGACTTTTACAAGGTTTTGGTTTTTTTTGGCCTGGTGATGATTCTGAATCAGTGCTGTGCCAAGCAGAATCATCAGGGAGGAGGCTATAGTTACTACATTCCTGATTCTTCAGGGCTGAAAGCTGGATTTTGGCTTAAGCAGAACACCTCTGTGGCTAAGCTTCCAAATCTTTCTATGTGTTAAAGCTAGTGCTGGATAGGTGACGGATTGCAGTATGGATCGAGTGATTGGATCTTGGTCACCTGTGGCTGTGTATTCCCTGCCACATGGAGTGGCTTTTTGCCAACATGCAGCTTGGAATACAGGGCGGCGGGGGAGCCTGGGAACAGCTGAGGAAGGAAAGGCTTGATAGAACCACACCCAGCCCTGCCTTCGGCTCACAGTTCTGCTGCCCTGGATTCTCTTCTGCAAGACCTTTTTCTTTTCTGCACATTGCCCAGTTTGAGAAATTGGGTGTGATGAATTAGTGTAGTTTGCCTCACCTCCTTGAGTCCTCTCTCTAACCTTACAATGCTGAAAAACAACTCCTTTTCACTGAGCTAATGAGTAACATGTACATGAAGGTAACATTTTTCTGGGGCACCATTTCTATTCAGTTTCTACTCTTTCCATTAGAAAACAAAAACAAAACAAAACAAACAAACAAACAAAAAAACACCACAGTGTCTAAAAGCACCTAAAGTTTAAGGAAGCCAAAATAAACACTTTAGCTGCGATCCTGGAATCTCCCTTGGTAATAAATAGGTATGATGGACCAAGGAGCAGTTCCTCCACCTGAAAACCCAGACATACAATTTGTGATCTTAGTCAGGGATATATAATTCTCTCTGCTGGTGGAAGAGAGCCACCATACTAGCCATTCTCCCAGGAGATAAAGGCAAAACTCAGATTGTAGGGCAGATGTGCCAAAACAGAGTTTTACTGTGCTAAAGGACCTAAGATACTGATGACAATTTCTATCCCTTCTTCTGTCTTTGCCATATTGCAGTTCAGAGGCATGATTGAAAAAAACAAAGTTGTAAGGGTTGGGTGGTACATGCCATTTTGCAGTGTGAGATCTGTTGTAGGCTAAATAGTGGGTCTGGTTCTTACAGTCTTTTCTTGCAAGTCATGCTTTCTAGACCTCTCCTCTCTTCAGTGGACATTCTTGGGCCATTCCTGAGCTCTGCAACTAATATGTGGTTGCCTACAGTTGCATGGCAGCCCCGGTTACTGTAGGTCTGAATTGCTAAAGGAGTCTTTGCATATGACTGCTCTTCTGTGTCACTTCAGTGTTACAATGGCATATTCCCCTGGGCCTGTGTATTGCAGTAAAATAACAGAATGATCACCCTCAAATTAGTAATTACCGAATTAGAGGACTATGAGGAGCCAAAATAGGTCTTCTCATCTCTCCTTCCACTGGAGATCAGCTCTACCAGTGTCATTCCTCTCAGATGTGTATCTAATCTGTACTTAAAGGCAGAAAGTGTTGGCTACTCCATGCTGCCCCCAGACAATCCACTGCTGTTTTTTTATTATCTGTACTTTTTCTGTATTTTTTTTTTTTTTGGTGTGTGTGTGTGTGTGTGTGTGTCTGTTTGTTGTTGTTGTTATTGTTGTTGTTGTTGTTTTGGTTTGTTTTGTTTTTAAACTTTTATCTAACTTAAAGCTACTCTGCTTCAAGTCCCTTAGGTCATGTTTTATCCATCTTGTTGTATACATTTGGAGAGATTACTACTTTGTAGCAGCAGTTAAAGACAGTTTTCACATTGTATTATCTGTCTAGATTACCAGTGTTCTTTCAATCTTTGCCAATGGCTTATTCAGCCTAGATCATTCTTGTTCTTTTGACTACTGCCAGTTGTTCTGCGTATGCTGATGTAGGATACACATCAAGCCTTTTTTGAAGGGCTACAACTGAGGCCTCTCCCTTGTCAAGCGGAAGTTTCCCATGCCACTATAATTACTGTTTCTATTGTTTAAGCCATGTGTAATGTTGGGAATGTCAGAAAATCCCTCGAAGCCATTGACATGAATGAGACGGGAGTCTTGTGGCACAAGTTCAGCTGATAGTTATACTAATTCACGCATGTAGTGAGATAGTATAAATTATCAAAGTCAAATCAAATGACATCAAATTAAGTCATCATTGTGATAAAAGGTTTCTGAGAATGGGCAGGATCTCACAGGATGTCAAGAGAAAGGGGCATTTTGGTCATACAGAATCATACAACCCTTGTGGATCTTGAAAAATAAGGCAGGGCTTATGTGACCTCAATTCATCTCATGAATCAGGAGATTTCATTCTCCTGTGTACAGTCACTTAAACCTATATTTACAAATACAGTTCTGAGGTAGGGAGGTGTTACCATTGTTTTACAGAGGTGAAATCAGATACCCAAGGTCAAAGGAGAAGTAAGGCATTATTCTGGGTACTGAGCAGCTACGCAAAAAAAAAGGCACTTGAGTCATTTCCTGAATCCCAAGAGCTGAAATGCATGTGCCCACGTGCTGTAGCATGCAGTACACCTCAGCTTCAGTCCATCTGAAACCACGGCAAACACTCAACAGCAAAAGTTTGCTTTGCTTCTCTCACTGTGCTATGTGGATGTAGAAAAGGTTTGAGTTTGAGGAGGAGCAGTGCCCTCTGATCACACGTTTCAGCTGCAGATCAGGCCTAGAGCAGATGTGGTTTCATTGCCTCCAGTGAAGTGTGCTAGGCACATTTTAGTTCTGTCAGCCCTGTGAGTACATGGCTGATATATACACACACGTTTTACTCATGTTTCTTTCCTTGTTGCCCTTGAAATTTTCTTCTCTGTTTATGTAGTAGTCTATGTGAGAGGGCCTCAAGCCTCAGAGTGGCATTAGACTCAACTGAGAAATGGAAAGTTAAAAATAATGAGCTAAGATGGTTGAATTCCTGGCTCTGGAGCAGATGCCCTGGTATGTCCTGAGAGAGTAATTTACTCTGAATCTATAAAATGAAGACAGTGCTTCCTCCCTACCCCTATTTCCCTCCCTTTATCTTAGTTATACACACTGAGGCATAGACTCTCAGCATGTTTATCAAGCACTTAACTCAGTTAGGTCATGGGCTTTGTAGCACCCAGCAACCCAGAGGCAAAACATGTCAGAAGAAGGGGGTTTGGTGTGATAATATTGCAACAGGCCTGATCAAAAGGAGTAGCATGACAACAGAAATAGTAGTTCAAAAGCAAAACAATGTAATCAAGAGGGAAATGTGGTGGCTGAGTGAAATGGGAAATCTCTGATGGTGTTTCCATCATGAGGAGGTCAAGACAGACGAGGAGATCAAGAAATGCAGGACTTTGTATCAATCGTTGCCTTGTGTCTCTCAGGTTTCACAAAGGCTCTTTCCATCAAAGTGCTCTTTTAATTAACAGTCTGATTTATAACTGTCTGTAGACTGATTTTCTTGATTAAACAAAGAAAACCTAAGTTTCTGAAAGTGGGGTGAGTGGTTAGATTAATTTGTAAGATAAACAAGCCATGTATCTCATCACTTTGCACTTGACCTCCAACTTCATTGCTTGGGCACTGAATTGCTGGTCATTGAGAAAACGTTATCTGATATCTTGTGGCTACATTTGCACACATACACTTAGGATTTTTTGGACCACACCTTGTATTTAATGGAGTCCTTTTTCAGTAGCTTTCTTCTTCAGAGGAGATTGCCCTGTCTTTAAAATATTTGTTGTCTTTCTACTCCTTAAATTCAGCATCCGTTGTATAATTTCTCAATGGCACTCAAGAAAACAGAAAGGCTTAAAAAAAAAAAAAAAAAGTAAATATGTTTAAATGTACTCAAAAAAAAAAAAAAAAAAAAAAAAAGGTGATTGCAGCAAGTTTACAGAAAGAAGTTACAGAAATACAAGTCAGCACAGCACACACTGCTTGGTCTGCTAGACCCAAGTCTCCATTTGTTTCACCAAGAATCCTAAAGTTCCTACTCAGCAAACTGTTCAAGCATGTTCTTAAATGCTCTGAAGTAAAAATAACTGTGCTGTGTTCATCTAACAGGGAACAGGAGGCCAGGATCCCCTTTTTAAGAGTATACAGGTTTCTGTTAGTAGACGGGTGTTAGTACTTGAAAGTTGTCTAGCCACACAGCTCAAGAGTTCAGCATGAACTCTGTCTTTGGAGAAGGATTCACATAAATTTTGGGCAGGAATTTTGGTCTGCACAGAGCTAAGTGTTGTTTCTACCAAAGAGCTTAAACCTCATGCAAGAGCATCTATCCTTAGAGAAAGGTTAATGGTAAAATTTAGATAAAAGCACGTGTAGATGTAGATGTGAACATAGCAACTTTTTTTGTGTGTGTGTGTCTGTTCTTGTTGTTTTTGTTTTGTTTTCTTCTGAGACAGTCCCGAGCTCTTTTCTATTTAAAGAAATGGAGGGAGGGTAGTAGAATATTTACTTGGTGTTGTAAGACAAGCAAAAAATACTCATTTCATGGAAAGATAATCAAATCCAGCAATGTAGGCCTTTCATGTGTTGAAGGCAGACGTGCAATGAAGCAGTTTTCGCTTTCACATTAGCCAGCAGAGGGAGTATTGCAACGCCATGAAAGTAGATAGCTTCAAAGTGCAGGGAAGCTGCTTTTGAGTCTGAATTTTTTGCTGTTCATGTCCAAATTTTATTTGCCCTATTATATTCTTTGATTGACCAAGAAATGATTTTTTAATATATTTTAGAACAGTTACATTATTAATTATTGATATATTTTATTATTTTACATTTCAAGAGTGAACCTATGTAGTTAGTGCTTTTGCTAAAATCCAGTATTTCTTTTGATGCAAACAGGCTGTCAGTTTTGGATGTACTTGTGAGAATATATCTACAAATATTTTCTTAGTAATTATGTCTGTTATTGCTACATCAATAAAAATGTACTTCTGGCACAAACTGCAGTTCTTGCATATTATCTTCTACTTTTACTTCAATAAATCTTTGTGCCTCTTTGCTGCCTCATCATTTCATCTGCTGGGCATCCCTCTGGCTGAAGCTAAAGCAGTTCTGAGGGATTTGTTGGTGAGATGCTTGACCTGCAGCACAGTAAGAGACTGGAATGCAGCTTGCATTTATTAAAAGAAGTATGTATTTGCGCAAGCTGAGTCTGACCAGGCTCTTTATTGCAGCCTCTAGATGGCACCCAGACGATGCAGTTGGTAGAAACTACTACTACACCTCAGCCAACATGTTTTGGCTAAGATTTCTGCTAAGCAGTATGCTGTAGTAGAAGTGTTAATGTCGAAGCAGGGAGGTAATGGTTTTGGCTTTGGGTTACAACAGTGTTTTCATGTTGGAACTGGCTTGCTGAAAGGAATCAGAGAAGCTGTGTGGAGTGCAGCAGGCCACCTGCTTGTGGCATTTTTTGCTGATGTAGTCCTCTACTAACCAATTATCATTGGGGGGGTCCAGATTTATCTCTGGAACCAGGTTGCTGGGCTGTAATGTTGAAGCACTCACTGAACAGAAGTGGAATGCTTCACTCGAGCTGACAGGAGGGGAAATGTACTGAGTTTTTGCCAACTGCTGTTAAAATATTTTGATATTCCACTGGTTCTGCACAATTTTGTGGCCTTTGCTTGCAACCCCATCTCCCTCTTGCCTTCATCTGGCACTACCACCTTGAGCAGTGGTAGCTGCCAGAGCCTTATGCAATTGCTTGCATAGTCCTACTGATTTTGGAATTGCTTAGCTTTTTGGAGGCTTTCTAGTGGAGGCATTAAATAAAACTAGAGCAGGACACTTACACAAAGGACATCTGAAAGTTGTTTCCTCGTGCCACTGTTAGCGTAGTGCAAGTTCTCACAAATACTGGCTTTGAGATTTTCTTTTTCAGCAAAAAGTAAGTGCATTGTCTGGGAGAAATAACAAGCTGCCACGTCTCTTGCAGAAGAGGGAGATGTATTGTTTTAGTGACTTTATGAATCACACAGAATCACAGGGTGGTTGAGGTTGGAAGCCTGTTCCAGTGCTCTGTCACCTGAACCATAAAGAAGTTCTCCTTCATATGATGACGAAACCTCCTGTGGTTCAATTTAACTTGGACTGCAAGAGATCTATGCCCTATTTTTTTTTAAATGTAATTCATAATTATCCTTGGGGACAGTTGGGCATCTTCATTACTTTGTTCCTACTTGTCTGAACAGTTCTTATCTTAGTTTATTGCCATCTGTAAATTTGTGCTCAGCACACTGTGGGAGAGGCAGTGCTGTTACTGCTGAACAGCTGCTGCTGTACTCACTGCTGTGTGAGCCAACTGCTCACGGTTCGTGCTGCTCAATCATTATGTGAAATGCTAGTCTGTGCTGCCTTAATGCTGCTCATATCTGTCCTGGTGGTAGTGGGACTTGACTTTACTCAAGGACCTCCATTATGTGTATCACTGACTGCATAAAGTAAAGGACAAGTTGCTCTATTGGTTACCTGACTCATGCTGCAGTTATGTTGCAATATGGTCAGGTTTAGTTGTGTGGACTTGGAAGTGTTGAATCCTGCTCTCTTTCCTCCATTCAGTTAATATTTTCCTTCTTCTGTCAAGAGAAAATACCAGTCTTCTCACTGAGGCTTATCAGAGATGTCTTGAGTGTTCAAAACTGGACGAGGAAGAAAAAATATTTTTTTTTTCTTTTTTTTTTTTTTCTTTTTCCAGAACTGACAGATCTCCCTTCTCTCTCCAATTTTTCATCTATTTCAAATCTATCCTGTTTCCTTGGCTTACCACAACTCCCACTTGGAAATAACCCAATTTTCCTAGTGACTTACCTTTTCCAATTTACCCTGAGTGTTTTGGATTCTATAATTGTAAACTCTGTGACATGCCCTTTGCTGTGATTTGGAATTTGACTTCACATAAATGTGAGGTCTCCTCTGTGATGAAACACCCTGATGAAGGTGACATGTGACTGAGGCCAAGGGACCTTGTGTTCTAATTTGGTGGCTGCTGCATATTTGTGTGGGTGTGTGTTTTTAGAAAAGTCTTTCACTGTTCATTACTTTTTCTTTTTTTTTTTTTTTTTTTTTTTTTTTAATTTGGTACATCTGGAGAACTTCTGACAATAGTTGTACCTGAAGCTGACAGAGAGCAAGTACTATTTTTACCTCAAGAAATCTTGTTGTGATTTCATTTTCTGCTTTATATTTGAGAAATAAATACCTGGGTTTCTTTCTGATGGTTAAAGACGAAGATTGACATGATCCCATGATGCAAAAAAGACATTTCCTAATGTTGATAGTATGGTTTTGATCTTTTTGCTTTCAGTCACTGATTTGGATGTGCTCTGATAACTGAAATATGTAGTGCTCCTGGTATAAGCCTTCTGCAAAATGACATCAAGTATAACTTCTGAAGATATCAGTGTGTGTTAAATCCATTGTGTTTTTAAGTTCCTTTTCTAATAAATCATTGTTAAATAATTCTTTGCTGTTTATTCATAGACCCCAGAGCCAGTTGACAACTACATCAGTGAAGGCGAGTTTGAAGATGATCTGAGTTCTTCTACTCCAAGCACAATAGAGTTGGAGATACGAGGATCCAGCCAAGACACAGATGAAGATTATTTTGAGACCCTGTCACATCAGAGTGGATCTTTGTCAGATGTAAAAACTGAACCTTACGAGAGTGCATCAGAGACAGAATCTGTTGCCAGTGATGTAACTGGAGAAACTTGTTTGGATTCAAACTGCCTTTTTACAGAAAAACCAAATCTGTGCTGTAGTCTTCCTAAAGCAAAGGCAGAAACAACCTTCCATGAACTTAAGTGCTCAAGGCGAACAGAATTTAGCTGGCAGGTGCAGTTAGAAGCATCTTCCAAAATAAAAATAGCACCAAGTAAACATGAATTACAAACTACAAAGTCAGAAGGTGAAGTGGGTGTTGAAGATTTAACATTAACTAGCAGTATTTCCAACACAGAGAACCAAGTGAGTGAAGAGGGCATTTTATCACAGACAGACAGAAAGTTTGTAGTGGAATTGCTGAATAAAACAGATTTTGAAAGCACTGAAGTGCAGTCCTATCCCAATTCCTTACCTACAGAAGCTGCTGTTACAAGACAGGAGGAACAATCTGCAGTAGTAAGCATTACTTGTTTCAAAGCTAACTCAGGAAGTTGTTTGATTTTTCCTGAGGTACAGCAACTTTCCTTCCAGACAGATGCAGCATCAAGCTGTAGTTTGCCTAATCTTCATTTTGAAACAAATGGACCTTACCATGAAAGTTGCACTGAGATATCTGACTATAGATGTGGACTAGATTCCATGTCCAGTATAAAATGCAACAGGAATAACTCAGCTGACAGTGAGAAAACTACAGGTAACAGGATAAAACATGGAAGTACAGAAACCATGTTGACATCACATTCATTCTTCTACCAGCGCCACTTCAAATCAAAATCTCCACCTTGTGGGTCACTACACACAAGGCCAGAGGTTACAGGAAGTAAAACATGGCACAGTGTGCCTGAAAATATCAGTGCTCAAAGAAAAGCGGAATACTTTGGGAACTGTATTCATCCAACAGACAAATTGAGTTGGTCATGTTCCAGAATACATCATCAAGGGCTTGATTTTGAATATGCTTGGAAAAACTTAGCAAGGTTACCTGTTGGCCCTGAAAAGGCAATAAAAATAGAGGACAGATTTGACATAAAACAATTCCTTCTTAATACTGACATAGACTTGAATGAGGGTCAGCTTTCTCAACCAGCAGGCTCCCCACAGTGTGTTGATTTTTATTTGAATTCTAAACCAGAGGCATGTGGCCTTAGCCCAGAAGCAGGAAATACATGTGCTGGTAGCTTATCTTCAACCCAGACAGATGCATGTGACTGTAATCCAAAACAAAAGGAGACATCATCTGCCCTGGACTGTGAACCAGGGATCATAAATGCTGAAGAACTTCTAAAAAGTACTCAGTACAATGCTGAAAGAGGTCTGAAAGCGGATCAATTCCCTTGTGATACTAATGTTGAATTTGGCAATTTTGACACTGAAAACCTAGCAGCTTGTTGTGTAGGTTTTCCTGCTGTTGTGGAAAACAGAGATTGTAATTGTTCTATAAACTGTGTTTCCTCTAGTAGAACGCAGAAGAAAAGTTTGAAGGAAAATGTCCTGGAATCTGAACTATCACATGTGGAAGTCGTGGCAGGAGGAAGACAAGTAGACAATCCTTCTAACCTTGACTTCGATTGGAAAGTCCCGGAAACTGCGTTACCAGGCGGCAGTAACACAGAGGCGGAGCACAGAGATTCAGTGCATCAAAATACAAATTGCAAAACTGGTGCCTTAAGGAGTCAGTCTGAACCAGTAGCAAATGAACATCCTATTCATCAAGGAAAGGACGAGGACAGTTTCTTTGCTGTGGAAATGACTCCCAAATCAGATCATGTAAGCCAGGAAAGGCACTTAATGAAGCTTCCAGAGCTAAAGCCTGCCCTGGTTATAATATCTGTGGAACGGAAAGGATTACAGTCCAAGACACTGACTGATGACCTTCATACTGAAAGGGTAACTGGAACACTGAGAAACACAGTGAGCAAGGACTCAGTGTCTCCTCATACTTCCAGCAAAGATCATGATGAGCCAGAGAGAGTTCTGAGTGAGTGCTGTAACTGTGAAGAACAAATTTTGGCCACCCACACCTTTGTTGGTAGTGCAGAGCTACTCCCTGTTGGGGATACGGCTGAAGGAAAAACAGAAATTTCACAAGAGCAAAGCGAGAAAACAGTTTCATCCTTAGTGCTCACCTGTAGCAATTCCACAGTAACAAGTAAGAAGGTAGAATTCAGCAGTGTTGCTGCTCCACTGGGCAATGATGTACTTACTGCAGAAAACACAGCAGATAAATGTGAAGAAGTGCTCTCAGAATCACACAGTAGATGTGGTATCTTTGAGACTGAGGCACACAGAACAAAGACTGATTTTGCTTTAGAGACAGAAGAGTTCAGAAAGCCGTGGGCTGAAACAAAAAATGACCAGGTCACTAAGGAAGAGGAATTCAAAGCACATCAGAGCAGAGAGGAGGAAGGTTATATAACTAGAGCAGTAGCAGTGGAAATGTGCAGCATAAGCAATCTGTGTCAGGGAGATGGTGCTGATGATGATCTTCAAGGACCCAGCATCATCACCTCTGAGCAAGCAGTAGGCAGGGAAGGAGCTGAAGGCTGTAATGGGTCAAAGGAACAAATAGGTATTTGTGAGGAACCGTCTCCTAGGGAAGAAAAGGAGGCCTCTCCTGCAGAAAACACAGCTACCTCTAGCAAAAACAGTGCATTGAATCTTGATGTGTGTGATGTCTTTAACTATTCTGTGAAAAGAGAGACCCACAATGCTTGTGCGGTTGGCCTAGATAATATAAGTACCTGCAGCACTAACAGTGAGGAAATGGATGAGAACTCACTCCACGGCCTGGGAAGTAACAGCAGTCTCCATAAAGCTGTGCAAAAGCCAACAAAGAATGGGAATAGCGGGAAAGCTTCCAGGTTTTTGGTTTTCTCAAAAATGACATCTTTCAGGAAAACTAAGCCTGCCACAGCAGAAAATCATGGAAGCAGTAGCTTCTTTGGCAGCAAGGCAAAGACAGAAGAAATGGATGTTGGGAAAGAAGATGAAGACACTGAAAGTTTACAGTCTTTCAAAAGTTGTTCATCTGGTTCTGCCTTCCACAGGAAGGAAAGCTATGCCTCAGAGTATTCCGATGATGATGATTTATTCTATGAGAGACCTGCAGGATTATTTAATAGAATGAGCCTGAGGAAGGCTTCTGGCTCTGGTCGGATCCTGATGGAAGATACGGATGCAAATTCAACTTCTCTCACACTGGCTGCTGTCAGATATGCAGACGGACTAGGTTCAGGTTCATCTGAAAACAATGACAGTGAATCGGTGGAATACCCTGGGATTAGGAAATCCTTCCCTGAAAATGAATACAAAAGAAACAAAAATCCAGAGGGCAAGAAGTTCAGGGCAAGGTTGGCCTTGGCACACAAATCACTCTCAAGCTTATTTGAATCCAAAACTCTAGAAAAAGAAAACACTGAGCAAAGTTCTAAAGTATCACTGAAAAATGAAAAGGAGAAAGCCAAACTTCGCCAGAGCACCTGGAAAGCTTTTCTAAAAAGCAAGGAAGCAGATGGACTTAAAAGGCCTGTCCTGGCAAATTTATCACCAACGCAGGAGAGTGTTAACACAACTAGAGGCCAACTGATGAGAACAACATCAGTAGAGCAGCAGGACAGTTCCAATGGGCACACGTTTTTGAAAACAGAAACATCTAATGGTTCGTCAACAGACACCAACTATTTTGACACCTCTGTGGAGCCTGTTGATGTTTCTTCACCTGCAGGTACGTGGAGAAAACGAACACAGTCCCATGACTTGGGCATCAGATGCTCACAAAGTTCAGACTGTGATGAACACCAGGATGGCAACAATTTAAATACCTCTCTAGAGGAATACTGGATGAAATCTCCATTTAGTCCCACTGACATGCAGTTACCATTTAGTCAGTCAAGTCCATCATGTCCCCAGCTCTCAAATTCTGAAGGTAAAGATATGCCCTGTAGGCCCATGAGCCCCAAACCACAGAGTCCACGATCTGCTTCTCAACGCAAGAGCTTCCGATACCCCGGAAGAATATGTGCCACATCAATGATCTCTCTTGGGAACAGCTCTGCAGCTGACAGCAGTTTGGAGGCTCCTGAGAGACCAAAGACACTGAAACCCAGAGGTAGTCTCTTACTTTCTGTACACTCATTGGACAACGAATACCAGAAGGATGACAGTGGGATAAGCAGTCAATCCCAGATCAGCTTAAACACAGCTTCTTCTATTAGTGACATTCTCAGAGATGAGGTGAGTTGTTGTCTGGGAATGATCAGGTGGTGTCTTGTCCTTCGTTTTAATGTGGTTATGAGTTCTAGTGAAACTCTTTAATGGCTGAGTGAACACCTTGGTTAGATTGGTGCATAAATATTCCTCTTTGTCTAAGGTAGGTGGCACTACTTAGTCTTTGAATTTCTGCTTCTGTTCATGACTATGTAAATTGATGCTCTCTTTTAGGAAGGATTTATCACAGAAATCTAAATGAATAGAGTCATCACAACACTGCTAATGCATAATGTTCCTCAGAAAGGCTATGTAGGTTCCACCCTGTATTTAGCTGGATTTTACCCCTCTGGGATAAGGTAGAATCAAGCCTTGTGACTAGTGTATAGCAAATAAGTTTCTCAAAGTGATTGGCAATGTAGAAATCAATTTCCATTGCTAGCAGTCACTTTTTAAGAAGAAAAACCTTTTTTTTTTCTTTAGAGAGTGAGCAGCTGTCTTTCAGAGTACCACAAGCCTTTTGCAGTCACCCTTCCCCTTTAAGTGCCACTAGGAATCATGTTCTGCCCTTTCTACAGCAAACAGGAAAAAAAATATGGATTCTGTCTGGCTCTCCTTTTGGTGCTGCATTATATTCTAATCCCAGTAACAAATTAATTTTCTTGTGATAGACCAGTTCTCACGGAAAAGAGTATGTCTTCAATAGAGATTTCTCAATTGCTTCAGGCCTTTTTAAAAGCAGAGACTTCCTCTTGTAATCCCAGACAGTATTTTCTAAATTGTAAGTGGCCAGGAATCTCTTTTGGTGACTAAGCACAAATCACCAGAGAGACTGAGATTGATCTGTTAGCTGAGATCCCAGAACCTGGATCAGTCATGCTACTTCTTTAATATTACTGCTGATGAGTTTTGACATTAGGAAGTAGCAACATTATTTTTCTGAGTAGATTTTCAATGGCATTCAAGTGAGGGTATGAGATTTTCAGTCTCTTGCCACACCCCAGCCAGACACTTTTCAGAGAGCTCATGAATCTGGAACTGCTTGATCAGTTCTGCACCTGAGAGCTGGTTGTGCTCAACTCTAATGAACCCTTGCACAGCATTTGCTAAAGATGCTCCCCTTGGTCTCTCACATCCCAGGTTATATTAAATATGTAAGATACCCTTCAGAATGGTCTTACCATATAATTACTCCTACTTGAAGTTTTGTGTAAAACAAACAGAAAAAGATAGGTTGAAAAAGACACAGGAGGTCATCAAATCCCATCTCCTTCTTTAGACAGGACTAGTAGCAACAACAGATAGATAAAACTGTGACTTTGTCTAACCAAGTCTTAAAAATATTTAATGCTGGAGATTTTACCATCTCTCTGGGAAAGGTTCCTGATGAAAATTTTCTTCCTATTTCCCAACTAGGACTTTCCGAACTACAGTTTCCAGGTTTTGTCTTGTTAGATTATCTGACATTATGAAAGTGTTTGGATCCATTATCCGTATAACTACAAAATTAATGTAGACCACTCTTATATTGCCTTTAGTGTTCCCTTATCAGCTTGAATAAAACTAGTTCCCTCAACCACTCCTCACATACTCCCAGTGAAAGTTTTTTACTTGATTGTTTGGGTTTTCCTTTTTAGCTTATGCTGTCTGGATTCTAAAGAAGCATGTGGGTGGCAGTTTGAGCAGTGAGGGCTGTAGTACTGGAATTGCTGGGAATAGAATTTGCCTTATTCCCTTCTGTCCTCTCTACTTGAAAATCTTTTGTTTTCATGGGTACCAACCTAACTTACAAACTTAACACCACGTACTGAAGAGACCTGCAGCTTTACAGCAGCCTAGCAAAATACAAGATAGTCAGAGTATGGAAGGTACTCTTAATACATTGCCAAGAGATGAAGCCTGTCAGAGGATGAATAAAATCATCGACCTGTAAATTGTAGCTCAAAAAAGCACCTAGAAAAGAATGGAGAGATGGGGCATATATAAAGCCTTTAAAAGGCAAGCCCACATTCTGGAATGTAGCCATGAGGAGCAAATGAATAATTACTTAAATCGATTGCTAGATTACAGAATTTAAAGAAAACTGGGAAAAAATTAAATGGTATCTAAGCCATATAAAAACTGTTTAATTTTACTGATTCTTCTGGAGGCTGCATAATAGGTATCTCAAAATGGATAAATGTAGCTGGAGCCTAGAAATTGAAGCAAATGTCCCAACATCTAATCTATTCAAGCAGACAGGGGGTTTGTTTATTTCCATTTTCATGACATTGTGAAATTAAGTAGAACTACATTCTGTTCCATGGCCCGTGGGTTTTGGTAATTGAAGCTGTTTTTTTCAGGTGTCTCTGGAAAATACAGCAGAGACAATTAAATCTATGTTGGAAAGACTTTATGCCACAAATACACTTATTATCTAAACACTAAACACATTCCTTATATATGTTGCTAAGTAAAAAAGTCGTAAAAATAAGCTTAATGGTGGCATTAAAGAAAAGTCCCTTTCTGTCCCACATCAATAAAGGCATTATTGCCAGACAAATGAACAGTTGTGAAGTTCCTTGAAGCTTTATTCATGTTATAATTGCTGTACCAGACCGCAACTAGCTCACCCCTGAGGTCTCTGGCTACCACATGGGTAAGTCACCCTTCTGAGCCTGATGGAACACACCACAGCCCCTCTCTCATTACTTGCTAATGGCTACCATTCTCCAGATTATAGACAATACAAAGATCTTATGTTGAAAATAGGAGGATAGAATAACTCTACACAATTACCAATATGCCCATGTGGCAAGGTCTTCATTACATGTTTGCAACATGATTTTACTTACATAATCGTGATACTTAGGAGGCAAGAGTGAACCATCCTAATATATCCCATGTTTGGGGTCTGTGCAAGTTCCTCTTGTTTGTCTCCAATATGTTGGGGTTAGGCACAGAATAACAGCAGGACATGCTTTCCTTTCTGCTTAGCATCTAGTAGATAAGAAGCATTTCTAGACTGTGGCATCTTTTGCCAGTGGCAATGAAAAATTGATCTAGGATTGTTGTTCAGTTGAGAATAGATAGAAAATGCCTGCAGTCGTTTAAGGATTTCATTGTTTGGGTTCTTCAAACTTACTGGAAAGAAATTGGAGAGATACTATTGTCAGGACACGACATTTCCTTGACAAGAAAGGAGATTCCTAAGATCATTCGTTCCTTGATATTTTTATCTCCCACCTTAAATGTTACTGATTCTGACTTCGCTACCTGGCATAGCAGTTAGATGCCTCAGGGCACCTAAAGTTGTTCCACTATAAAAGCTGTAATTTTGTGCAACCACATAGTAAAAGCACGTGGGAGCGAAGGGCAAAACTGCAATTCCTTTCTCTCAGCCCAACATCAAGCAAATAAAACGGATAGCATTAAGAGCACCATAAGAAAGCACAGGGCTTAATATTATCAGAGCTGCAGCCATTTAGGAAGCATTTTCACCTTGTATAACTGAAGTACAGTGGCAAAAACAGACAGACAAGACTGGCCTTTATGCTATTTTCAGAGACACTATCTTTGCAAATAATACATGTATACAGACAGCGTGACCTACATCCCAGTAGTAACGTTATTGTAATATGCCATCTAGAATGAGGGTGAAAAGGACATTGTCCTGTGCAGAGAGAGCATATACTTCGCTGTCTCAAAGGGTAGCAAAACTGCTGTTTCAGGGTGGAGTGCCCCTAATGCTATGGAAAAGGTTGAATGAGTAGGCAGGCTGGCTTCAGCCAGCCAGCACTCTTGGGGAAACATTTTCCTCTGAACAGTTCTGTGCCTAGATAACTGAGTTTTGCCATCTTCTGTTCAAACTGATTTGAAGCAAACAAAATTTCCAATGAACAAACTGTGTGTTTTCGCCCGCTGTTTGTAAAACAGGAGTCCAAACAGCAATGTCAAACACCACCTGAAAAGAGTCCAAATGAGAAAGGGGTTCCCCATCGCAAAAGGAGGCCTCTCCTGGTTCCACCATCCCCACGCCCTATCTCCACCCTTGAGAACAAAGCCTGGAGGCTTTCCTTCCTTGCTCCAGATGAAAAAGACAAGGAGATTCCAGAAAGGAGGAGGAGGAAGAGACCTAAATCCCTTTATAAGTGCTTCAGCTTCGATGATGTTTGGATGGAGAGGAACCAGAAAAGGAATCTAGAGAAAGAGAGACAGCCAGAGAGAGGGATTCAAGTGCAACACCTACCAGAGGACCAGTTAAAAGTAAGAAACCGTACACTGTCCTCATCTGGTACTGTCTTCCTCTCTCTGCTCTGGCTTCATCTTTCTACTGTCATCATATTCCTGTCCTTCTACTTTGTCTGGTACCAGTTCTCTCTGCTTCTCTTTGCATCTGTTAGTCTGCGGAGACTGATTATTTAAACACTAAACTTACCCGTAAGTGGTGATTTAGAGGCGGTGGATGTTTCAGTTGCTGTCCTGCCCTGTGCCGTGCTGGACAATAGGATGCAAAAGCACCAGATTGCTCTGTGGGCTGAAAGATAGGGAGCACAGGGATGAAATCAAAGTTGCCTTAAATCAGTATAAATTAAGCTGATGAAATCTCTTTCAGTGCCCCGTGGCATTGCTGTATAGCTTTAAAAAGGGACTTATAAATTAGATTTCCCTTGCATCTGAGGCCAACTCCATGCTTTTACTGAGGCAACTTCACACTGTGAAGTGCCTAAGAGAATACTGCCCTTGGAGTTTTAGCTACCAGTAGTCTCCTCTCCACTGGGATACACTTTAAGGTTAGCGTTGTGATTTTTTTATGACAAAATTTGTGACTGTTGTGACTCACACTGATGGCATCTGTTACTCTTGGATCCAGAGCTAAGGTCTGTTCCCTCCAGGGAGAGCCATGAATCTGTATCCAAGAGCCAAATTTAGTCTTCACACATGAAAAAAAAAAAAAAAAATCCAAGTAAAAAGGACATGAGATCAGAGGGACACCCCATGCACCTTCTGCTGACAATACTGAGGAAGCTTCTGAAAATGCCTGAAATTAGTCATAGATATTCAAATAAAAGCTTTCCTTGGGGGTTTCTGTTTTGGTCTGTTTTCTGTTTCCCTTTCTCTCTGTTGTATCTGTTGTCCTGTTTCTGGATTGTTTTGCATCAAAATGACAATGTTTGAGGAGAGCTGCTGCCACAATCCTGTCACCACCACTTCAGGATGTGCCTGAGCTTATGTGCACAAATAGTTCTGTGGTGATGAGGGGGAAACACTGACTGGACACAGCTAAGTTTGTGTGCTAGGGCTTGCAGGGTGAACCTCCTGCCACGTACCCGTCTTCCTGGGAGAGCCTCCTATTGAAGCCGATGGACACCTGGGACAGAAAGCCAGGCCAATCCCATAAACTGGGTTTCAGAAGAACTGCCCACTGTTCTCTCCTGCTCAGACAAGGGACTAAAATCCGTGCTGTTTTGTATTTGGATGTTTTCAAAAGAAAACATTGCCAGTTAAGGCTTGGGTGAGTGCTGGGTATGATTCTGTGATATGATGCCCGCTCTCTGTTCAGTGAGGATGCTTTCCTGACTCAGCCCCACTACTACCTATGTGTTGAAGATAATGAATAATGCTCCCAAGGCAAGTGTATATTATGATTTCTTAAAAGTAGAAATTGTGTTATTTTTGTACTATGCTCAGAGTTCTGAGAGACTGCTTAGTGCTGTATGGGCACAAAACGAGCCAGGGAAAATGCATCACCGGCTTTGTTAGGCTCACTGGTAAACAGAAGCCAGTAAAACATGCTAAAAATATTCCTTATCCATGCTTGACAAGCATGGATATTGATGGAAATATAGCCCATGCTGCAGGGTATGTTGGCTAGCACTGAGACCATTAGTGCTTCTAAGAGGAGCGAAGGGTTACCCCAATAGCTTCCCCTAGAGCCATCAGCTTACACAGCTTGAATGCTGATTGACTGCACATTCTGGTGCTGCCAAAACCCAACTTCTTTAGGCATTTCCACCCTTATTTTCTGGTGCAAACATACCTCTAAATTGTGATCAGCTGTGTAATGGGTAGCAGCTGCCCCAGTTCCCATTGAGGTATCCTCACTTACCATCTTTTTTTTGTTGTTGTTTTTTTTGGGATGGTGGGGGGCTGAGTTGCCTTTCTGGTTTATTCTTCTTTGTGTAGCAGAGGTGAATAGAAACAGAACAAGGTTCTGAATACAAAATACCTAGCAGTATAAAGCTGTTTTATTATTACTATTATTTGCTATTTCTGTTGATTTGAGTGTGTTGTGTATGTTATTGATACTTTCTGTGGGAAGGCCAAATTTGACTGAAACAAGTGTAGGGATTCAAGGGCTATTTCCAGTATGCCCATGCGAATGCATTCTTTAGCCTGTAGTTTTTACTCACAATAGTCACCATGTAGCTTCTTTTTCGTATTTTTTATAGGAAAATTTTCCTTTTTTTATTCTTTTTAATGCTCTATTCCTGTAATAGTGTTGTCTTATTCATACCATCATATACGGTGGGAGTGCTGTCACAAGCTGCAGTGTTTGGGGGCAGTTTTAGAAGGATGCTAAAATCCTTCTAATAAGGAGAAATAAATTATCACAAAAAGAAGCTTTGTAAAATTTTCATTGTCTGTTGTGCTTTTGCAACTGAAAGAAGGTAACTGGAGCTTTAGATCTGAAATTGCAAATCTGATGTTTCCTGACACATGGCTGTCTTGGGATGTGTGGCTTCAGTTCTGTTAATTCATATTGGGTTAAGTGAGGCTCAGGTCAGCATACAAGGTGATGTAATGCCATAGTGTTGTGGAAATAAGTGAATAGGGCACACCAGGGATGAACAGAGGCAAATTCTTAACTTTCAGTGCTGACTTCTGCTACTACTCTGTTGTTCAGGTCCATGTACACAAATTAGTTTAGTGGCTATATGAAGTTATCCTAAAGGCTAGCAGGATTCAGATGCAGACAAGCAAGAAACTAGCTTTAGACTAAAAAATAACCACTGCAATGGCAATGCTAAATAATTCTATGTACTGGGCTTTGTTTTGCTCAGGCCCAGTGGGTTGCTGATTCTGCTTCAAATGGAAACAATCTGTGTAAATCCCTGGAGTCAAACTCAAAGCTTAACCCAGCTGTCCCTTATAATGAAATGCTACCAGTAACAAGCTGAGCAGCCTCTAATGTTCTACTTTAAAGTGTTAACGTTTAGCAGGTTGTGGTAAACCTCTGAAGGTTGCATCTTCCAAAGTGGAATAAGAGAAACTCACGTGGTTATTCATGTGTCTGCTTTCTTTTGCTTGGCCGTTGGTTTTGCCTTTCACGTGATGAAGAGTTTTGCAATGTAGCCTGGTATGCTTTTCCTTTTTACTTTTTTTTTTTTTTTACTCATTTATTTTTCAAAAAGCTTTAGAAACTCCCTAGCTGGAACAGACACAATGCCCCAAACAACTAATGCATGTAATGGTGATAGACTTTGGTTTGGAATTTATTTTTGCAATTGATTTAGTGACATCTCCTAACTGCCTGTCTGCTACCATTCTTCAATTTTCTATCTTAAGAAAAAGTTAAAACCTGACTTAAGCTTGAGGCCTCTCTAGTGTATAGTAATAAAACACAGACGTGGCTTCTACATGCATTTGTTAAAACACAGTTTCTGCACTGCCAAATTAGAGAGATTCCTAAAAGACTCACTGGGGACTAAGCCCAGGGGAGTATAGTGCAGCAAAGCTCTGTCATCTATTTTGAAAGAGAAATGAGAAGCAGTGAAAAATAGATCTTCAGCTTATTGTCCTGAGTATGGCTCCTGGAAACCTGATTTTACCCTATCTGAAATAAGAGAAAATGAAGTTTTGCTGTGCACTCCTATGGTTATGAGCATTATGGCCACCTCAGATACACTTCAAGAGGGTAATGAAGATGCTTTGGAAAGGGGATTGAATGAAGTAAGTCTCCTCCTTGACAAATACAGGAACGCAACAGAGGGAAATGCCTCTGCCAGGGACTGAACTGCTGCTCATGAAAGCATAGAAATAATCCCATTGAATCTATAGCAGAAAATGTAGAAGAGGGATTTTTACTATATTCTTGTCCCTCCTTTCCCTTTCCTTCCTTTGTGGGATGGGGAAAACCCTGCCCACATTTGCTGTCATCTCTGGAACTGCTTCTTCTCCTGCCTTTGGGTTGTACAGACCAGACTTCCCTGCAGTAGAAACCATATGATGTCCAAACCTGAAACCTGTTCTGATGTCCAGGGGAGTAGTAAGAATAAACCCTGCAGTTTTTAACTGTAACAGATCCCTGATGCGTATGCTGCTTCCTAGTCTTAAACAGAATAATATTTTTTTCTGTCACCTTTCATGTAACTAATCTAGACCCTTGGTATTTTCAGAGTTATAGCTCAGTATTCTCCCTGTTTTGCTTGATTTTGTTGTCTCTGGAATAGCGTGTGCTCCCTCTGGGGCTTTGCTGTGATCTTCTAGACAAGCAGGCACGGCTCAGGTTAATTTGAACAGGGTTTGTGCTGTCCCTCTGGAGATGGTGATTTGCGACAAAATATTGGCTGTGTTATGTTTCTGGAAAGTAAGTCTAGGAAGAATAAAACAAACCAGGCACAGAGCAGCAGCGTTCTCAGCTGCTTGGGCAGTATGTGGCTATTCAGTAGGCTGTTTGCTGTTTCATTTTGGAAGGATGTTTTGGCTAATAGCCATCTTCTAAAGAAGAGACTAGCATCTAGGCTACTCAATGGACTTTATGCTGATGTGGTATGGTGTGGGCTGGCAGGGAGGAGGAAGGATCATAGATAAACTGTTGCATCTCAATATCCTGAGCTCTCCCTTCTGTGAAGGGTGATGATGTAACTGAATGTCACAGGAGCAGAAGGAAAGGGCAGTAGCCACGCAGAGGTGAAAGATGGCTATGCCCATGGAACCAATGCTTGCTGATCTGCTGCTTTTCAGTTGGTCTCCCAGTCGCTTGCAGTCACTGATGTTTGTTTTCTGTGTGTGCCAGCCATAGGAAGGGTATGGGTTGGAGAAAAGAGAGGGAAGAAAAAAGTAAGAAAAGCGTATCTGCATTATGTACCGCAAGCTTCAGTGACTTTGATTGCAGTCTCTATCACTCATTGTCAGATGATCTACAATCTTATAGTGTCTTGCTCATTTTTAAGTGATTTCTTGATGACATACCAGGGGAATGTTGGTCTCATTTCCCTTTATCGATGAACCATTGTCTCTTGGTGTGGCGGAATTGTCAGAAAATGTTGGTTTTGACACAGAAAAAGTATAACAGCCTTGCTTACATTTTGGATTTTGTTGCCGTATTTCTTAAAGTTTTTGAAATGAACATCTGCATGACAGAGTCGGTTAGTCTGGGTGGTCGGAATATTTTTATGACAGTAAAATTTATTAAAAAAAAATTATTAAAAAACAAACAAACAAAACTAACAACAGGTAGAGGTGAGAGAGATCGTATTTGTACCTTTAACTGAAAGGTAGAATGTAGTGTTGCCTGCATCCTTTATGGCTATGTACTATTACTAAGAAATCTCTGAAAGGGAAAGGCTTATTTACTCTTTAAATACCAAACCAGCAATTATGAGACATAAAGTTGTAGGAAGCAAAGGTTAATTAGTTCTGTAGGTGGTGGTAGGAGGACTTCTTGTGGTGATGTCCTTCATAGGAAGGAATGTGACTTTCTGTGAATGTAGGTACGCATGGTAGTATGCGAACATGAATCCAGTACCTGGTTATCCTCTTTCTCCTGTTATTACCTTGTAGCTTTCCCTGCATTCTTGCTGTTTTCTGTCCTCTCTAGCCACCCACATGTATCTACTAATGGACTACTTACATGAGCAGGCATGAGATGGGGAAAGAGTTGCTCTGTGATGAATGCTGTATTTTGTCCTCCAAGGTATGTAAGTTTAATGTCTGATGTCTTTGTTTTCTATCTCTTGTTGCAGGCTGGAATGAGTGCATCCATCACATCTGCTGGTGCTCTTGACATCCTACCACTGAAACTGCATCCATTTTCCCAGAGCACTCCAACAGGCTTGGACTGCGTGGGCTGGAAACGGCGCATCTCTGCTCCTGGTGTGTACACTTTGACATGAACTGCAAGACAATTAAATTCTGCTTTATTGATTATGGAAACTGAATGATAAGCACTAACCTATTTTCACTGAGTGTTCCATCCATATCTGAGTAGAAATCTACTTGAAGGCAGTGGTTAGCTTTAGAGTAAAGAAAAGCTCACTAAAGGCAATGATAGTGCGGCTTGGTGTAAAAACACTTGTGTTGTCCCCTAAGAATTCTATCTTACCTGGGATGATGTCATATATATCACACTTTTGAATTAGGTTTCTGTAGACAAATCAGACTCCCTGCTGTATATTTGCTGGAGAGCACTACAGTAGTTACAGTGAGATTCTTCTCAGGTTGCTAATTAGGCACTAAAGTAACTAAATGATCCTCTAGAGATAGAATTTCCTGTACTTTAAACAAATCATCTTAAAGAACAAGTATGCTCTATTTTTACAAGGAATGCACATGAAGTATGGTGTCTGCTTCATTTTCAGTGATTGACACTTTTTTCAGTGTTAAAATGTAAGACGTTATTAAACAGTGAGATGTATTTTTGCTAGGTTTTTAAGTTCTTCATCTGACAGTGCTGACTCAAACGCTGCAGATATCTCTATTATAGAACCTTGGGGTGGGATAAGAAAAACAGGCTACAGAGGAGTTGTTTGGTAGCTAGGAATCTAGGCAGGAAACACCAACTGCAGTTGGGTGCCAAGCTGCCGTTTCTGCCTCGAAAGTCTCTTTGTACCATTCATTAAGCACTACTGGAATTACCTAATTAGGGAACCATAACTCTGCTAATTACGTCAGAGTCGAATGGTCAGAATATCTTGTCAAGCAAAACTGTTTTGCTTTCTCATACATAGTACAACTTGTGCAGAGAATCAGGAGGTTTTGTCTGGAAATAAGAAAAAAAAAATTACTTATCATGGTGTCAGGAGCCCTGCCTCTGCTCTCTCAGCACTGAGAGCTTTGATCATTTGCTGTCACAGGCATTTGGTGTTGCCCCCAACACTTAGGACCAGCTCTCTGGCTGAATTTTAAAAGCTGCCACATCAGCTTGTGGAAATCCCAGATGGAAACCTGTCATTGTCAAGTTGTCTGTATGTCTCTGATATTAGCTGAAATCCCTAAGTGCCACTGTCATAGAAGTAACTTCTGAGTCACAGCTGATACAAATCTCGTGATAATTCCCAACTGGGACCTGGGAGAGTTAATATAATGTATGTATATTTATGTATATGTTGTGTGTGTATATATACACACATATATATGAGTGTTGGGGGGAAGGAGGGGAAGAAAAGGAGATGTATATGGACTAATTGGTAGTCCTGTAGCTGTCTATATGCTATCTAGAAATGGGACACTTGGTTTTTCACAGTCCCCTCTAGTTCTTCAGGTATAAAAAGATAGCTGACATGATCCCAGCCCAAAAGGTGGCACGCATGTCTGTGAAACTTCTGTCATGCATCTACTTATCTACTTATTACCTGAGCACAAGAGTACAGCTGGGTACAAACTTACTAATTTAGGTGAGACCACCTGCTCCCAACTAAAATATATCATGAGTGCTGGGAGAAGGGCTTGATTTTTTTAATGCCATATCTGCTGTATTCATTAGATTCCAAGACCAGTCACTGGCACTAGGGCACTGAGACATTGTTCTTTCTACCTTTATGTCAAATTGGGAGAAGTGAGATGGGCTCAGACTTGTCATATGGATATTCCAGCAGTTAGAATCAGCCATGCTGTGGTGCTCTTGATCTCTAATCAAGTTTTGCAGACTACCTTCCTGTTACCACTTCTGTCTAGGGCAGCCACTTGAGAAAACTGTAAGAAACCAGTAGATGGCTCTAACATCTGTGAAATAAAGAGCAGCTGAGGTGTTACTAATCTCTATTTAGCAAAGATTGACAGAGTCTTGAGCCTCCCCCAGAGAAACACAGAGGTTAAGCACACACACAGGTTAGCAAAAACAAGCAAACAAAAAAACAGCAAACAAACACACAGAAAAATGTGCTTAATCAGGAATGTTTAAACATTTTGGAGGGCCCTTCTTGGCTTTACCACATGCTTTGGTAGGTACTATTGTTGAGTATCATGCATCTTTTCCCTGTAGTTGTCTTGTTATGCCCGTCTTCAACTTGCACCTTGCGGGATATATCTGTCCCTTACTGCCTGACTTACCATGCTATTTGAATAAGCTAGAGTGAAAGACCAGTCTAGGACACAAGCCACTTTCTAATGTAGATATTGGAATACTTTTCTACCTTTTGGGCAGCCTCTGAAATCTTGAGACCATTTTACCCAGGACCCACCAGGAAAGGGCTGATAGAGAGGGCCCACAATTACAGGAGGGAGCAATAATAGGGTAACAAGGCTTTGGGTTTTAAAGCAGTGGATCAGCATGTTTGTCCTTTGGCTGTTTTACGTATTCTGTCCTTCCCTATCTCTCGACCAAGTCCAATATCTGTTTATTTGCAACATGAAGACATTGCCTAAGATTGGGTTGTGTTGCTGGGAAGCTGTTTGATGGATGTAGCTGAGACTGGGCCCAAGCTAGGGGATGGGCAGTTTGGGGATGAGAGCTACTAGCCCACAGGTCCAGAGCAGAGGGAGGTGCCATTTCCAAGCTTCTTCATCAGGACTTACCAGCTGGAGACTGTCACAAGTTGACAGATACACGGAATTATCGAAGACTTGGATTTGTAGTTTCTAGAAGTCCCATCTCTTACTGCTTCCTGTGCTTCTTAGCTAGAGACATTTCTTACCTTGTACCTGTCCTTGTTACCTTCTAACAGAAGTTTTACCCTTGCTACCTCTAAGAGAATCTGTGAAACTTTTGGATAGGGTCACATATGACCCTTAAACCTTCAAGATCTGTTGTCTCCCATAATAAGAGGAACTCATAATTAATGTATTACAAGGTCTTATTTGTCTCATGCAGCTTTGCTACAACAGACCTTAAGCCTGTATTATTTTAAATCATTATTTAAATGCAGGCTGAATCTTTCTAGCAATTTTCCCTGTGTCTTTAAACAGCCAAAGATCTTTAACTTTCCTGCTATCATATATCTACAGATGCCCTGGTGCTCTACTGCTGTGGTGGTGTTGGTTATACCATCCTGAGATGCATACATTTGTTCTGGCTGGCCTGTACTAATGAACATACTAAGGGCCTTGGAAATCTTACATGAGCAGTAACAATAGGCAAGCCAAGTTCTCAAAGTCTTCTGTTGAGAGCCTGGAAAACAGTGACCACTTAATGATTCTGAGTTATCCTCTGGCCTGATTGGTATAACGGAAAGTTTTTCTCAGAGGCAAAAGGACTGTTTGTTTACTTAACATCATGTGGCCAACTTTCATCTTATTTTCCCAGCTATAGATGGGCTGTTAAGCTCACACTTGGCAACAGTTAACGTGAAGAAGTTTGACAACCAGTGGAGAAATCTATTCAAGAGGGAAAATATTAGCTTCAATAACAGGACTTCATTATGTTTCATAAATATTTAGCAATCCTGTTGTTCAGAAAAAATAATAAGCAGAACTATTTATTCCCATTTTAGTTCTTGAAGGGACACAAAAGAGCGGTGTGCAAATATGCAGAAATGTATCATTGCAGCTGTGGCATGAAGTGTCAATACCATTCTAATATTAACCCATGGAAGTACCATTGAATTTAAGTGGCTAAAAAGCAATCGCTTTGTCTATTGTATTTTTCACTCTCTCTCTGAATCACAGATATCTTAGACCTGCTATGTCAGCCTTGATTCTGTTTAATCACAGCCACAAATATTTACACTCTGTGAGGTCTCTGATAATGTGTGCTCACTCATATTTTCATCCAACATAAAAATCTGGGCCAAGAAGTGATGGCCGAGTTCCTGAAAATTTGTCATAGCAGGTTGAGTGGGATTGTATATGTTAGCTATTGAGGTAAAAGATTTAGCATATCGATAAAAACTTTTTCTGGAGTAAAGAGTGAAAAAGTAGATCCTAGCAAATCCTGAATGATCCTGGCAATTGCTGTTCAGAAGGTAAGAGATGATAGAGTCTAAAGCATCCAGCAGATATTAAGGATCAGGCTGTCCAAGGCTGGGGCTACCTTGACTAGCTTGATCAGGCTGCACAGTGAGATCCCTGATCTGTAATTGGAGACAGTTGCTGCTACGGCAACTTTAATGGTACTGTCTTCTCTATCAAATTTCACAGCAAAAAGTCAATGTAGGTTTAAAAAAAAAAAAAGGCTATGAGGTCTGTACTGAGGTGGAACTCCTCTGTAGTGGGTTGTAGTTTTAAAACTGATTTAAAATTGTTATTTCCAAAGCTTGGCCTTGTAGTGTTTTTCCTTTGCACTAGAAAATGCCCTTCCAGTGCATATGCATACTGCAGTAGTACCTTCTGCTAGGATTACAGCACCATTGTCTCTGGCCCTGAATAATCTTTTGGTCTTTGCCAAGCGTATTCAGTTCAGAGAGTGGGAGGGTTAGCGGAAGAACAGATAGTGTCCGAAGCAGGTTGGGGGCAGAGCAAGGGCAGTTGCTACAGGGTCTCTGTGAATACTGTCTGGTTTTGTAGTTCAGCCAAGAATTGGTAAAGCTACTTGGAGTTTTCTTCATGTATCAAGCATAGATTTGAAGGAGCAGAAGTAGGGTAGCTGGTACTGAATTGTAGCATCTTAGTGCCTCTCATGTCTAGGGACCTGCACTGTCCCTTCCTCTTCTCTATGTTCTAAATCCACCAGACAGCTGCGTTCACCTCTGTTGTTTACGCTTTACTTACCTTCTCCCCTGTTATTATAATCAGGCAGTGTTTCTCTCAATTTGTACTTTAATGCAGGCAGTTCTAAAGGCCCTGAGAGGACTAGATCAATAGAGAAGAGTGGTTCTACTGCAGTCAAATGGAGAACACATTTCCACTTCTGTA
The DNA here is from genome assembly GCF_009819795.1 of Aythya fuligula. NCBI lineage: Eukaryota > Metazoa > Chordata > Aves > Anseriformes > Anatidae > Aythya > Aythya fuligula. The sequence continues at coordinate 12,379,208 of NC_045567.1, read as the reverse complement.
TTGGGAGGCATTAGGGGAAGATTTGGTGCAAGTGGATAAGATACATTCTGATAGTTATATGTTATGATAACTGAAGGATTTTTACTTATATATTTATTTATTGCTAACAGTCAACTGGAGAGAGATTATTTTATTTGTTGCTGTTACTGTGGAGACCCTTGTAAGGTTCCTGTAAGGAGTAGCTGAAATGTTTAAGGACTCAAAAGCTCAAAAGTTGTCTTAGTATGGTTGGATGCTTGATAGTAAACTTCAGTGATGGAGGGCAAAGGATGTCTCTTTCAGTAAATAATCAGTAAGACAACAGTCTGCTGACCTAAAGTACTCCCTGCTATTGCATAGATAAAGGGATCTCACTGTTGGAGCTGGCTTTGGCCATGTTAATAATGTATTAACATTATTACACTCAGCTGTGCTTGTGGTGCTGAGCTGCTTGTTCACTTCAGTCCAAACCCTTCTGAGTAGTTACTGAATCTCACCTGGCCACCACTGAGCTGACCTGGATAAGTTCACAATGAAGCAATCTAGTTCTGATCTATTAATCAAAACACGCATTCTGGTGACAAGCACATTATAAAGTTTTTTTTGCCATACATGGTACGAACTATGTGGCTACTCTTAAATTATTTTTGATAGTGTCCAACAAATCTACCATTGCAAGGCAGGTATTTATATACCTCTAGCAGAGTGGTGATCTGGAAATGTCCTTTACCATAAAACCTTTGTGGTGTTTCAAAGCACTTAAATGGTATAATTATTTCTCCATTCTTGGGAAACTACCATTGTTTCAGAATCCTTTTTACAGGGGCATACTGCATCACATGCTAGGTAATGAGAAATAGAACCATCTAATTAAAAATAGCGATGCTGTTTCAAGTGGGACTGAGGTCTAACAAAGATCCCACATTGAAATAGAGACCAACCCAAGTCTATAGTCTGTGAGTGGATATTAAATGACTTTTCAAAATTCCCAGCTGCAACCTCCCCAGATCTCAATCTGTGTTTTTCTGGCTTTGATTTCTTTTTTTTTTTTTTTTCTTTTTTTTTTTTTCTGAGGACTTACAAAAATAGTTTTTTAATAGCAGCAGCAGCCACAGCCAGTTCTAAACATGATTAGTTTATATGTTAAGTCCTTTCCGAGTTCTCAGGGGAAGCAGATAACACAAGGTCTCTCTCACTTGGGCATTTTTAAAAAGCATGAAATCCTACTATTTCCACTTACTTATTTTTAATCTGACAGCTCTGTTAAATTATGAGGAAAGATCTCTGTTCCACTCTTGCTTTTTTAATGCCTTGAAATTGGTTGTAATAAAAATCAGCTGTTAGAAGCTGCAGCTGAGAGCAGTTGAAATGCCACAGAGGGAGCCTCCTTAGTGGACCCCTATGATGTCAGGATGCATCGAGACAAGCAGAGAGGAGGATAGGAATCCAGCTCAGTCCTCAGACAGCGCTACCAGGTACCACTGCCCTGGGAGCAGCTACAGAGTGCTCAGCCCATTTTCTCCCCTGGCACAGCAGAGCCCCTGGCTCTCCCTCTTACCTGCCTGCATGAGGACCCAGCAGTGCCCCAGTGAGTCCAGTGGGGCACACAGTGGAGAAAACTGCAGTAGCAGTGGAAGCTCTGGGCTCTCACCGGGTTCAGATTCAGACAGCAGTGGGGTGGTGTGCGGCGGTGGTACTGGGATGAGAGGTGTCCTGTCCAGATACTGGAGCTTGGAGAGCCTTCACTCTGCCACAGGTAAGGGACTTTTATTTTTTTTAAATTGCTCTATGATATTGCACTGACCTTGAGATACCAAATGAAACCTGAAAAAGAGTATGTCACTGGGAAATGCAGTCTCTTAGTCATGAGAAGTATCCAAAAAAATTGTTTGCTAGCTGATCCCTCTGCAGATTTATAACGGAGGCAGAACAACACAGACTATTAAAATATGTCTTAGGTCAGAAGGCAAGAAATAGGTTCTTAATGGTTTTGGAAACAGTGCTTGGGAAGCACTGAAAACCTGATAAAAGCTGTCCTTTCATTTTAGCATTTCTTATTTCAGCTGAAATATATAGAGAACCCAAACTCAGAGCTGGCATTTCTGTGTAAGTGCCTGTGTATAGTATTGTTGCCTTCAGAAAATATCCAAGCGAGGTGCTGTGCAGCAGAAGAGACCTAAGTGGGTTTGCACTACTGTGTATTGAAAGAAGGAAAGGCAGTTCCCTGAGCCTACTGTTCCAGTTCGGTTTCTATTTTCCTGTCCTTGGCTTAATTCCTTTTTGTACCAGAGATTTTGGAGGTATGTTTACACAGCCCACTTCTGTTCGGCTTGCCATGCCTGGATCCGGCATTCTAGTTTTTAATCACTGATGTGCCTGTTTAGAGCTTGGATGTTTGAACTGCAAGCATGGGAAGGAAGCTTTCTCATTCCCAACTGATACTAGCAAAGGAGCCTGGCAATGATTTCAGTGGCCAGAGATCGCTAAGCTGTTCAGTTTGTTGCTTGATTGTTGCTGTCTCTAGAGAGATTTTCAGCAGACCTGCAACAAATGAGTTCTTCTCTCAGATAAATTCAGACAAGGCCACCAGTGACTGCCATTTCCTTCATAAAATTACTTGATGCTTTCAGCTAGAGGCAAGCCTTAGGAAGAATTCTAGGTGTAGTTCTGTGAGATCTTCTTTAGCTGCACATGCTTCTAATCAGATGGTCTTAACTCCGTCTACTACTGTAGATTTGGGGCTGTTTAATGAAATCTCCACTGCTGCTTTGGAGTCCTCAGCCAAAGTGGGAGAAGAGGCACTGTTGTACAGTGAGAGATTACAGCAGGGTGGCCAGCCTATCTGACTTTGTAACCCACACACCAGACCTTCCAGGGGGCCAAGAAACAGAATACCTACCGCGTGTCCTGAGAGTCCAAGGGCAGGAAGAAAAAGATCAGGGTGAGATCAGGCTGTTGGCCCTCTGTTGCTGGGAATACAAGCTACTGAGATGCAGAATTGTATCCACATCTGCTGGCTCATTTTCTCCTGTACCTGGGAATGTAAATAATTCCCAGAATAGCTCTGACACTGTCATAAAGTAGCCCTGGCACTGGAACCTTTTTCAAAGTACTCAAGAGCTCCAGGCAGGGTAGTGACTGTAGTTTCAGTCACCTCTGTGTTAGAGGATTTGCTGTCAGCTGTCCTCTGTGGATGTAAGCTTGAGCTTAATCAGGTCAGTTGATATAAATGATGTACAGTGATATCAAAGATGCAAGGTTGATAACAGAACCAAACTTTGAAGTTAAGCTTCTTTTTCTAAATGCCCTTTCATTTCCACCAAGTTCTGGTTAAGGGGGGAAATGCTGTCATTTTTTGGGTGCATGCATTTAGCAGGTAATGTAGAGATAAGAGAAAATATAATAGAAAATTGTATGGAAGTAGACTGTGGACAGGGAGAAATCAAATCAAGTTTCATTAATACAGTATTGCTATATCAATATAATAATAAAAGATCACTAATTCAGGCTCTTTGCTGCCTCAAAAATGCTATTGTTGGTAAGTGTCTTATGGGCAGAGATGTCTCAGCAGGTTACCCCTAGTAACTAACAAAATTTAGGTCAGAGTTAAGATTAAGCCTTAAAAGCAATGCATCTCCCCAAAGAACTTACTTTGTTTTGGTTCTGCGCTCCCTGTATTCTTCTCTGTATTGAACTGAGGCAGCCATGGTAAGGAGCTGCTCCTTGCCATCAACACCAATTATCGAGCAGAGCAACAAGGCAGGATTTCTTTAAGTACATGCTAAATAAGGTTTTTGAATGGAAAATGTAATGTACTGCTTAAAGAGAAAAAGAAAAACAGCAGCAGCAATAGCAGCTGGCAGTGTGTGTGAAAGCAGCGATAACTGAAATGCGTAGTGGTGTCCAAGAAAGATTTCACCTCACCTAAGCTGGTGAAGCATGGCAGTCTTCAGCACATTGGGGTGTCATGTCAGGAAGTCAGGGGAAAAATCAGTACAAACTGTGTGCAGACACCATGAACTACCCAATGGTGCATTTTAAAAGGCTGGAAGATGAGTCAATTTCTTTCCCTGATTTCAATTTATTAATAAGTGGTTCTGGGTTTCCAGAAGTGGCCTTAAGGCTGGATAGGTGGACTTGGCAGACATTTGGTTTTGGTGTTTTTTTTTTTTCCTTCCAGTGTGAACACAAAATTTTCTATAGGGATCTTCATACTGAGTTTGTTCTTCTCTGAGACCTCAGAGAAAGAGGCTAGATTTAAGTGATTGAAATGTAGAGGTGAAAAGGAGGTGAGAGATCTTCAGTACAACTGGAATGCAGCAGTTCAAGGTTTTTACATAATTCAGATTTCAAGAGTGTAAAGATGGATGTATGTTTATACATGTATAGAGCTGAGAATGCGTGACCTCAGAAATGCAGACATCTACACAGAAAAGATAGTGTTCTCCCAAATTTGCAAGGGGGAAAAGCAGTTTTCAATTTAAATTCTTCCTCTGCATTCAGTAATCAAGTACAGTTCCTTTTGTTTTGGAGCTGACTTTCCTGTATTGATCAAAAGGGAAGTTGTATACGTGATAAAGAAATGAAAGAGAAAAGACCAATTTCTACAGTGCAAACTGCTTTGCAAATGTCATCTGGAAAAAAAAATGTAAAAAGATTGACTTTATATAAATTGAAAAATTCTACTTTTGTAATGTCAGTCAATGGCATTTTTGGTCTAAATGTCAATATACGTTGTTACATGAGAGAGCCCCTCTCCCTGAGGCTAAATATAAACATGAAAAGAGGGAATGCTGTGCAGTTCTACTTAGCTCTCCGTTTGAGGATGCCAGAGGACTTTGTAAGCATTAATAACCCTTGCACAGGGCCTGTGAGGCTTTCAGAGTTGATTTAGGATAAAAAAGAGATGTATATGTAGTTTCATACTCAGAATAGTAGCCTTGCTGTTTAGATACCTATTTTTAAATACTTGCAAGCAATTTCCAAATGTTTGGCCTCTGCAGTACTCCAGTGAGAAAATGAGTGGGAGCTAGGGTTGCTCAGCAATTCTAAAAATCAGGCTTTATGTATCTCAGTGGGACAAAAAGACATGAGGCATCCAAATTAAAGGTCAGCTGTGACACTGCTCCAGCAAGTGATTCAGTGGCACTACGGGCACTCTAACCCCAGTTTCCTAGGCAAGACATATCCCAGGCTCATGCTGCCTATATCTCATTCACCACTGTTTTACAGCTCTACTGAAAAGTTCGTTTCCTTTAGCATATTTCCAGAATCTAGTTTGTGAATAGGTCTCTGCTTTTCCAGTTCCTTTGTTGCTAATCCAATCCCGACCTCATTAATAGTCTGTGTATTCTTTTGCTTGTCTAAATTGAGAAGGACTAAAACAGGGGGTTGCCACTTGGTAAACTAGGTTGATGTAATTTCCCAAAGAGGTCTGTGTATTTGTGAATATGTAGCAATTGTACAGACTACACTTCAGTGCACCACTGCACAGTTTCTATATACTGAAATGCTCATCTACTTGTCTTGGGAATGTAGCCTCGAAACAATGAGAAAACATGGATTAGGAACTTATTTTCATTTAGACCTAAAAAAAAAAAAAAAAAAAAAAAGGCAACAAAACAGTATTTTGAAGTCATTTGTTGCATTATCATGGCTTATGAAGGTGCCAGTAATAGAGCTGTGGCAAATAGTTTGCATCTTTCGTGTTTGGCAACAGGTTTTATTTTGAACTCTTTATTTTTCCTTTTTCTTGCCCTAGCTCTACCTTTTTGGTACTGAGGTCTGCAACTGTGTTCATGGACTGCAGTGCATTATTTCACTGACCCTTCTTTCTCCAGGGTCACCTAGTCAGCAGGAGTTAAAGAGGTCACACAACAGGAGATTGATTTGAGGTTCAAAGTGTTTCAGAATGCTTCTGAAGAAAAAAAAAAAAAAAAAGTGCTTCAAAGCATGCACTATAGGATGCTGATGTTATGTTTCACCCTTGATTTGGCAAATTGTAAGCTCAGAGACTTCAGCTGGATTCATTGCTTGCATTGTAGCATGTCCTATGTGTTCCACTCCACCCAATATATTTCCTGTGTCATCTGCCAGAACAACTTCCACTCATCTTCTGAACAATTCATTAATGATTTTTAAAAAAACAAATACAACAATCCTAAAAACAACAATCCATGCTAAATTGACTGATTTTTCTCTCTGTGAGGATTCATTTGTAATGAATTTTTTAATGAATTTTTTAATGAGATATTTTTATTTTGCATTAAAAGGAGTAAATGCTTATTTTCATCATGTTCCAGTGAGGCTTCCATTGCTGTACATCATCACCTTGATTTAAAGATAAAAAAATTTTTTGCTTGCCTGCTTTCAAAACATCTCCTAGGAAGAATGTTTGGACTGTGAGTAATACTGCCCTTTCTAAGGAATGTGGCATTTTCTAAGGCTGTATTTCCTCAAAGACTCAGTTGCATTTAAAGTAGCCCTTCAGATCAGCACTTGATTTCAGGTTAATCCAAGTTGCTCCTGTTTTGTCAGGTAGAATTGAAACAGTTCAATGCCACCTAATCTGGGGACTACCAGCATTTTGCATCAGGAAACTCACCTGGTCCAAAGGGGAACAAGGTGGTACTGTGAAGCCTCCCTGACCCTCCTTTCTCATACCTTCGGGTGGACATGCAGAGGCTTGAAGTAACTGTTGCATGTGCTGGCTCATCTGGACCTACTTCTGGACTTGCTTTTTTTTTTTTTTTTTTTTTTTTTAACAAAAGCAGTAGAAAAAATGTGTAATAACATGTGCTGGCAAATAGTGTACATGCTCAATTGCCGTGAAGGCTGTATATAATTCCCTATACGTGATGCATTTTTACTAATATTGCTTAGTCGTTAGATTAAGCAATAATAATTAACAGTAATTTCTGTAGTTTGCCACAGGGGCGTACCCTTTAACTTGTTAAACTTGTGTCCAACTAAGCTTATTCCCCACCAACATCCTATCCTCCAATTCTTCTGTATCATAATAAGTATTTTTGAAGGATTAGAGAAACATAATGGTCTTCTGAGGGTCAGTAACTATCCATGGAGATTTCTAATTACAGTCCTGCCTCATCTCAAAATCCTTTGTAGTCAGAGGTTTGTTAAAACCAACCTACTGGTTCCCTAGGTTGCCTAAAAATACCAGGAACAAGCTGGGTGCACTAGGCTGCATGGGGTGCTCCTGTTCTGCTGTGCAGTCCCAAAGCTGTCTTTGTAAGCATGAATACTAATTAATGTTAGGTGGCTGTGCCATTGCCACCAAAACTGCAGGTAAAGGCGGTGCGTATGTGCATGAAGCAAGACATTAGCTTGGGTGTGAGCTGATGGGGCCATAGCTTGCTACTAGTTAGCTGCCTTCAATCGCATTTTTATTAAAGTCTGTCCTTGCAGACGTAGGCAAAAGATGTGATGGGAAGCCTGGTATTAGCACAAAATGATTAGTTTAAATGGGCAGGAAGGATTATGCTGTTTAAGGTTTCCATGCCAGGTATTAAAAGCCCTCAGCTAAGTATGAACCAAGATCACTACTCAAATGCACATGCAGAAAGACGTACGTGGCATGTAGAAAGTGTAGCTCATAGATTGCTTCAAAAAGAAAAGATTACATAGATTGCATGTGCACTAATTGGACATAGCTCCCTGTTCTTGGAAGTATAACTGAGGTTCTTTTCAGTGATTTTGAGAAAATTCATGGCATAAACAAGTTTAGAGGAGGTAGAACTGTCTGTATGTGATTACTGAATTAAAAAAAACAAAAACAAAACAAAACAAAAAAAAACACTATATGGGAATAAAAGCTGTAGCAGTAAGACTGAGTCTAATCCAAGGAACAGGTGCCATCCCAAGACTGCTGGAGCTGCTTCTGTTGTGTGACTTCTGTTCATGTCTTTCAGCTAACTTACCATTACATTCTCTTGCACTGGAGCGCGCTGCAGCTGTAAGGCTCATGGAAGTAAGCATGGAGTCCAGCCCTGCTCTGCACTCTGTTCAGAAGTGGTCACTTCAGAGGTCATGTAAAAAACTTACCCCTGCAGTGTTCAGGCCTAACATCAGCTTAGGTTGTGAAGTGGTTGCAATGGAGAAGTTACAGCAGGATGCTGAAGGCGGGAGCATGGTCCAAGGACAAGGCACACTGAGCTCCAGGCCTGCAGCAGGGGGACCTGCTTACGTGGTTCATCTGCAGATTTTGTTGTGTGATCTCGCAATGTAAAGAGTAGTGTCAATTCTGGAGCTTTCATTTGAAGCAACAAAGATGTGGCTTAAATGGTGCACTGGCAAGAGCCACTCTGAGCAGTCCCTGAGCTGAGCAGAGCTGCACGGCAACTTGAGGTCACTGCTCTACATGCTGCTCAAGGCAAAACCCTACCCTGTATGCCCAAAAGAAGCTTTGACAGTAAACCTTTTAAGAGAGTTTATTACAATCAGACAGTGTTACTAATATCTTGAAAATGATGGATTTGAAATGTGGCACTCTTATCAGCTTTAAAAGCATGAATAAATTAAAAATATGCAGAAACCATCTGTACTGAAACTTGTTGATTGCATCTACTGTCTTTGGAAAGAGCAAAATATCTTTTGGCCTATTCTGAGCTTCACCGCAATTCCTATTTCATGCTACTTTAATGTTGGTACTCTCAATAGTCTGAATGCAGAGGTTTGGTCAAGCTTTAGCCTATATATATGTAGTCACAGTTGGTGGTATAATGCTCACCTGTGTTTGTGCTGCTTTTCCTGGCTCACATAAGAGCATGCATAGGACAGCTGGGACTTCCACTTAGTCCCCAAGTACTGCTTGAACATAATCTCTGTGGCATTGGAGGGACTCTCCAAAGTTATTCTATGTGGGACAACTTATGCATCTCTTAGGCATCCACCTGTGCTGGTCTGCTGTAGATAACTGCTCTGGTCTTGAGCGTTTAGCTTTCTGGTGGAAAAACATTACAGTTCCAAGGATTAAATAAAGAAATGTCACAACTTTTCACTGCTGTGACTTGACACGTGATCAGGATTATTTAAAAATCCACGAATTAGTAACAGCCAGATAATTAGTAATGACTTACATAAATAAATAATTCTTGATGTCTCTGGAATCATGAATATAAATGAGCGTGAGCACTTCCGTGTCAGTTCCTGAGACTCTGCCTAGTCAAATACAGGGTTTTCCTAAGTAAAGACAGGGACTGCAGCCTGCAATTCTGCTTCCACTCAGACACTGCCTTTCCTTTTCTCAGTGCTTGTTTTTGAGAAAAGCAACGTGATTGCAAATACCTTGCAGCTGTAAAAATAATAAAAGATGGGGATGACTTCTTTTTTTTTTTTTTTTATTATTTGTGGGAACATAGTGCCAATACAGGGAAGAGGAGCATCGTTTTGACCTCTTGTCAGAGCACTTCTCTATTCTTACGCTTTACACTTCTAGTAGGCCGCTCACTAATGTGCAGTGGCACCAGTGCTTTGACTTCGCAGCTGACTGTGACCCAGTTTCTCCTTCATGCCAAGCAAAGCAGGGGCAGTTCGGGAGTTTCTGAGTGCATCTTGCCAAAGTACAAGCTGTATGCAGATAAGGGCAGAAGTAATTTCTTCCAGTTACTTTCCAGCCTTTACATATGACAGAGGTTTATTCACATCACCTTCACTTGAGTGGTTCACTGTGCAGTGTGGAATATTGATCCTTTTCCTCAGTCTGGCAGCAGTGGGGGATGGAAGCTTCCCTCCACCTCCTTCCTGCTGTAATTGGCAGGGAGGTTAACTGAACTGACTGATGCTGACTGTCTTCAATCATACTCCTGTTTCCAGAGTCATGGAGAACTGAAGCATCCTTTGCAGTAGGATGCTCCTGACACTTTGCATACTGTAGAAAGTTCTAGTCTAGCCTGAGGGCTTTTAAGGCAGATCTCCCCTCACCTCAACTCTCTAGTTTAGGCATCTCTGTAGTCAAATCACCCTTTTCCAGGTGGGATCAGCTACAGTGTGTTGCTCGGGACTGTAGTCAATTGGGTTTTGAATATCTCCAGGATATTCTGGAGATATTCAAAACCTCTGTAGTCTCTCTTGGCAACTTGTAGGCTGTGACCACCATTACAGTAAAATTTTATGTTTAAACAGAATTAACAGTATTTCAGTAAGTTGTGGTCACCGCTGAGTAGTCTGGCTTTGTTGTCTTACAACCCCATTTGATGTTTATACAAATGAAGATTCCTCTGAGCCTTTTCTTCTCCAGGTTGAACAATCCCAGCTTGCTCAGCCTCTCCTTCTATGTCAGATGCTGTAATCATCTCTGTGTCTGTTTCCTGGATCCACTCCAGTATGTCTATATTTTCCTTAGAGTCTCAACTGCATTGGTTGTCAGCTGACTTCTGGCTGAGTTTTTCAGCTCTTGACTACCTTAATGATCATCCTTCTCATCTGTGTAGCAGAGCAACTGGTGACATATCATTGGCTTTATCTGGCCAAGTGCTTTCTTTGGCAGAGAAGGTGGGTAGATTAAATTTTCTGAAAACAAAGCAGAAGCAAATCTTTACTGCCACAGTTCTGAGGGCCAGTTTGCTGACTCTTTGGATTGCCAGAGGCATCCCAACTTGCTTCCTGTTTATCAGGTGAGGGTATAGTTGGAGAAGAAGCTTTGTGAAGACAAAATAGGTCAGAGCTGCTTAACTGCAGCAGATCTTGTAGCTGATGGTTCACTGGTGACACATATCTGTATAGACAGCGTTTGACACCTAAAACTCTACATTAGTGTTTAATTTTTAAGCCTTTGAATTGCATGGTGGAGGTGTTTGTTGTTTTTTGTGTCTTCCTGCTGCACAGTTCCACACTTGCTAAGTATACCAATGGGAATTGGGAGAACTATCAGCTGGTCAGTGCTGTTTCTACTTTTCTTGGAGTAATGCAGGATACTAGCTGTATCATGGCCTCAGGCATAGTGTGCATGTGAAAAGGATCTGGTTGCACAAATAGTTTATGCAGAGCTGAAGGCCTATCTGAATTATCTCCAGAAAGCACTGAGGCAATGTGCTCTCCCACCAAGCCGTGTATGTGGTTTCTGCGCTATATACACTGAGACTCATTGAGCCTCTCTATTTATAGCACTTAATAAGTAGCAAGTCATGGCACAGAAGGGACCTACCACATTGGACACAACAGCATATTGTTTTACTGCTGCAGTACTGGAATGATTAATCCCAGAAACCTGTGTTAGAGGCCAGTGTGTTTGTTATAATGAGTATTTATGAGTAAATGCCATGGATAGCCCGGCTTACATACAGCATCCCATGGTTGTGAATGTCATCCCTTGTTGCCCAGTCTGTGGGACACAAAGGATGTGTACACAATTGATCTAGCCATTGTTCTTGTGCAATTAAAAGCATTGCTAAAGGAACAGTTAAATAGGGCTTCCACCTGTGAGCACTGACTGAAACTGCTTGCTCCTTGTCTAAGCACCTGAGATAGTGAGACTTCAGCAAGTTTTTAGGAGAGACTCTGGAAGTAGACAAAACTGCTGGGTGGGTGGGGGGGAAGGGGTTTTGGTAATTACTAGCTTCATGTGCTCCCCTGTGGCAGGCAGGCACCTTAACTTAATTCCTACTCTGTTTCCCCTGCTACAAAGGGACAAGCTTGTGTGAGTTGCTAAGCACTGTCTGTTAGATAATCAAAAGGAAAACAGAGCTGGGCCATAGACCAAAAACATTGCTCCGAGTACCTTACTAGGGCCATAGTGAGCACTCCGACTGATGCAGGTTGGAATTTCCTGGCACCACATGTAGCCAGGATCTCAGAGCCACATGACCGGGGGTGTCTTAGAAGACCGTCGGTGTTGAACAGTATCTCTGTGTATCCACTCACTATTTTAAGTGGATTTATGTTAAAAGCCCAAGCAATTCACACATTGCGGCTCTAGTTGTGCTGAAGTTACATTTACTGCTTAGGTCCCTGCAGTACAGCAAGAAGAGCAAGGTGCTCTTGTTTTGTCTTACAGATTATTATGCTAAGGTAGCAGCTGGTGAGGAGTGGCTCAGGTCAGGTCCTGCATTGTATTGGGATTTCTTCAATGGCTGATGCTGTTTGTGGTGCTCTGCAGGAGGCCCTACTGCTGTGTGAGCCTTGCTTGGCTTCAGGAAGGAGGCAAAATCTGGCAAGTCCTTCTAATATGACTGAAGAAGTCAGTTCTTTGCTTCTGCCAGAGTTTTCTGCCTTCAAAGCAGAGATGGTGAAATGGAACAAGTGCATGAGCCTCAGCTCTTTCAAACTGAGAGTGGGAAACAAACCTTCTTTCATCAGCAGTTGTATTTCAAAGGGTATGCAATTGACTCTTCTCAGAGTGTTTGTCCCTGGTTGTAAGGAAGGAATTGGGTCTAAATGCAGTGCAGCCAAATGCCCTTTAGTCATGTTTCTTTTTTCGCTGTTTGCTGGAGTCAAATGTCTATATTTGGCACATCTTAGGCTGTTGTCATGGAAATGGTTCTATTGACACATCCATAGCAGTGCAGCTCTGTTTGGTACAGAGGGATTGGAAGGAAGGTGGCCGAGAAAAGAAGAGGTCTGTTCTAAGGATTCAGGCATTCAGAATATTTGTTCTTCAGCTTCTTAGTTCCAATTGGAAGGCATATACCTGCTGGATTAGTTGTTTTGAGCCAATATAGAAAGAATTATGTTGGGTATACCCAACATTTGAGCTTTAACATAGAGCATTACTGAACATTATGCTGGACAGGACCCTCCAGGAAAAACAGCGACCTTGAGCAGTAACATCTCTGCTCAGTCTTTTTACCCTGTATTTTTAGTTTAGATGAGATCTTGCCTACAAAGAGAGAATGCCCTTAGCATTCTGAAAATGGGAGTACCCTTTTATCTCATTCTTTGTGCTTTCCATTTAAACATTGTAGCTGGAAACTTCAGGGACATTAGTCAGATGTTTCTCCCTTTACGCATGGAAAAGAGTAATATTTGAAGCATAAATGAAGGCTAACTTAGAGGGTAGAAGTTATTCATTTTGGCAGTCAGATTTCTTGCCTAGTGTTCTTTCTGCAGCTGCCGGGTCACCCTGCACTTCCCCCAAGACAGAAGGTCAGTTGTGAGAAGGGGAAGGAATAGAAGAATGAGTTCTGGATGTATTTGCCTCATATCAACAGAAATACTGTGAAAATACTGTGATACACAGGGAGCTCCTCAGGGAGCTTAAAGACACGAAGAATCAGAAGACAGGAAACTTTAGAAGCAGCGAGAGAAGCTGCATCCTGTGTTTCAGGACTGTGCTCTGCAGGGGTCTGTCCTCTAGTGCCTGGATTTGTGGGAGGAGTTCTTCCCCCTTCCTGTGCATCTTGAATGTGGTAGGAGGACATTTCAGTGGTTTTAATCAGATTTCTTATTTTCCCCCTCAGTTAAGCATACAGGGGCTGGTACATGCTCAGTAAAAGCCATGTTGTTTCGCATGCAGTTAGGTGTGTATCCATCATGTGCCAGATACAGACTCCACAAATCATCACAGTCAGACTGCAAATATAAGAAAAGACTTTTTTTGTTCTGTGTCAAAATCTTTACTTATCATGACAACCCCTATGGATTGATAGAATGCAAGTAAAAGTAGTTCCTATCCCTGTGTGACAACTGTTCCAGGCACTCCAGATACCCCCTGTAAGAAACTTGGGACAGGACTAGTATGGAAACCAACGCCAGCTGTGTTCCCAACCACTTTTAAGTGTTTTAATAGCTTTCATCCTTTCAGATTTCAGGAGTGTTTATTCATTGATTTCCCAGCTAGTGTAATACCTGCTCTCTCATGAGCAATCTATAATAAAATAATTAGTTGGGTAAAAGGTATCTGTAATTAAATTTCCCAGAACTTAAGTCTTCATATTTTGCATTGCACCCATTTCTGAAAGAGAAGTGTGTCTTTGATTTTTTTTTTTTTTTTTTTTTTTTTTAAAAAAAAGCATTATTGTTTTGCTTAAGGTTTTGGTGCAGATAGCCTGTTTCCTGGTGATTTTATTGTCCTTGTGTGCATGAAGGGAATCAGATGAGATTTTAAGTTTGTGCAGAAATTTGCATGATAAAGAAGAATGCTTTAATATATTACCTGCTTAAATCTTCTGCCTGAGAAGGCTGCTGCTTCCTTAAGGGTTCTGTGGGACCTATCATGGACTGGTCACTGTAAATACTGGTAGCTTAGGGTTATGAAACCCATGGTATTGCTGGTGTTCAAATAAGAATATCAACAGCAACCTGGAACTTAGTGGTTATCTTGATAAAGCCAAAAAATGAAAAATATTCTGTAAACTCAGTCCTTGATTGTCCTGGCAAATGAAACGAAAGATGGCCAACACTTTGGATATACAATCCAGGGGTTCTTAGATAAATTGCTGATTAAATTCTCCTTTGTTTTTTAGGAATATGTCTTTCTTGATCAGAGATAGCACATCTGTATTGCTGCCTTGGGCACAGATGACAAGAACTTTTTTTTTGGCTTTTGTCTGCAGGGTATGGTTATGGTTGAATAATAGAATGAACAAAATATGAAATGAAGTCTAATCAGAACAAGTTCCCAGGCAGTTTTAACATGTTAGAAATTGGGGAAGACATGGAGAAGAAATATTTTCCTTTAAGAAGTGACTTTTGTATATGTTTTCCAATTGCTTAGAGCAAAGGATCTTCTGCATATGCTCACAACTTGACGAAGTAATCTTTCCAGATCAAATAAACAAACAAACAAAAACATCTAGGGAAACAGGGAGAGTTGATTGCTTTCAGTTAATTTATCTGTTGAACTTGGTCTATCTTGCAATGGTAATGTAGAACCTTTATTTGCTTTTGATGCAACCACTTCTGAGGCAAATGCCAAGTGATTATTAAAGTATGCTCACTATTTTCATAGCCCAGTGGAAAAGTTAGAAAAAATCGCTGGGAATTTGGATGTGTTCTGTTGAGCTGTATGTTGACCGTGGTAGAAAGTGAAGGCAGTTTGCAAACTGACCTTTTAAAACATAATAAAGGTATGCAACTGCTGTCCTTACCTGGCTGCTTTCAGTGGAAACAGATGGAAATCTCTCCTGATGCTGCAGTGGAAAATTTGATAGAGTGCAGAAGCAGAAAATGACAAATGCAAAAATGTCCTCGTTCCTGTTGTAGCATGCCAACTTGGCTAATGCAATAAGTCCAACTCTGTTATTTTGCAGTGTGAAGCATTTGACACACAAGCTAGTTAGCCTGGCCAAAACTTTCTCAATTGCACATTGCAGCTTTTACCAGTTTCAAACAGACATTGCTTCCCCGCTGCTACTTAGTGGATCCAGTTCTCTGTTTGTGTTTGGCTGCAGTTATGATAGGTGGCATCTTTGAGTTATTCAGAAACACTTTTATCAGCCAGAATTTAAGGGTTGGAAGGTCTTTTCAGGAGGATAAAGATAAAACTTCGTAATCACATTCACCTAGGCAACTAGTTATGGATAAAACAGCAAAGTCTTTTATTGGCTTGTTTTGTTTGCCCATAATAACCTGGCTTCTGAATAATTAACTGATGTGATCTGTGGAGCCCATGACTTTTGTGATATTGGTAGGGGAATAGGATTTAGTGGCTGATTATGTATTTCTGATTGAGAGATCAGATACACAGCAGACTATAATAGAAATACCAAAGCCTAGTTCCTCAGGTATATCCTTGAAATTTTCAGGCAGGTGACCTCATAGCTGTTTTTATCTTTTGTGAAGTAACATGTCCAGGATATCTGTCAGCATCATGTTCTCCCCTACACTATCCATAAGATCTACTTCCTTATTTGTGTTCCTACCTTTTCTGCTTGCAGAGTCGGTCACCAGTCTGCCTATTGTGGATTCACAGGTTCATACAGTCACTGTGGATGTGTTCATTCTTCAGCTCTTCTCAGTCACGCATATTTCCTCTTCCTGTCATCCGTACGTGGTCAGCTCCACGCCCCTGTCTTTGCTTCCCAAAACTTCTCCACTATCACCATCCCATTGCTGAGTCAATCTCATGTGCTCCTAGTACAATCTATCATTTGGGTTTGATTAGTTAGAATTAAAATCACACTTTCCAATGGGTCTTACTCCTCTTGTATTTCTCTGAACTGAAGTCAATTCCTGCAAGAAAGAATCGTAGAGGTGCTGATGCAGGTAAGAAGATGATATCTTAATGAAACAGTTTCCAAAATAGTTGCATGGTATAAAGTCACATAGAAAATTAAAAGCTTTTTTTGTCTGAGATATTAGCTCTGACTAACTGATTCTTGCCCTGATCAACTCGTAAAATTAAAATCTAAAATAGTGATTATTTCCATCAGGTATGTCATTCACATTCAGAGGTCCTCATATTCTGATAGGTGATTCTGTGATTGATGGATTAAAGAAGAAATCTTAGAGGTCTCTCCCAACCTAGATGATTCTGTGAAATTAGTTTCCCTCCTTCTGCAGCCGAGTATAGTTGTAGGTAAGTAACAGTTGTGATACATAAGACATAACTTGGGAATGCCTGTCTTCTTCCTGTGTGTACTTTCTTCTCCATGCAATAAAATTTTGTGTAAAACTGTATAAAACTATCCATGCTAGTCTTTAACATCCCACTTTGAATCTAATTTTAATGGTTTTACCCTTACAAAGACTTGCATAGACTGAATTAACTACACATAAATTAAAATCCATTCAGTTGTTTGATGTAGGGGTCTCCTGTTACAGGCCTTCAAGGGGATGCATTTGAAATTGGTGACTTGCTTGGTGAACAAGTAACTAGCAACATGTATCAGAGAAATGAATTATCTGCATTTGAGTGCACAGAAGTGAAGACTTTCTGTGGTATCAACAGGAAATAGCAATGGTTTACAGTGGGCAGCTTCTCATTATAATGCAAATAAGCACGAGTTAAATGGTTGGTGATAGGTGCAGCTTTTAATGGAAATATAAAAACAGAGGCAAGCATGCAGAAGAAAAATTTCAAGTAGAGCACTTGGTGCTAGAGAGAAGTATTCTACAATATTAATTAGCCTATGCCTTTAGCATAGTTTTTGTCTGCGTGCAATGAAGAATTTTGTAATAAATAGACTTGAAGACCAGTCAGGTTATTTGCAGTTAATGCTAATTTATGATTTAGAACAATCATACTTCTGATCTGTGATAGTTGTTGCTTGGGAGACTGGATAAAGTAACAACAAAACAAGGCAAGCATGAGATTTGTGCTATACTGCGTGGATTTTGTGATTAAGATTGGAATACCTCTCAGTCAGTGGACCTTTCTGGTAATATCTGGTGCCTCTGGTTAGGAGCTGATATACTCACTGTCAGGCTGGTTGTAATTCCAACAGACTCACAGGCAGAAAAAAACTTAACCTCTGGCATTGCTTTTGCAGAAAGGAATTCAAGGAGTGTTAGGTAACCATTTCAGATACGTTTTCATGCTTGATGTGGCAATAAATACAGAAGCTACCATACATTGCTCTAGGTTCCTGAGGAGGACTGTGCTTTATTTCTATTGATGCTACTTTTTTCTATGCCAGATGAAGTCTGTAACTCATTTCTAACATGAAGCATTTATTTGTGGATGTGGGATTATTGGAGTGATAGCAGGATATAGGTTGATAGCTCAGGAAATCAGTTCTGCCCATAGGTCTCATACACATGTGCTGGACTTCTGAAGTATTGAAAAATACTGATTTTTGTTCTTGGGCTTTTCTTTGGCTGCATAGTGAAGGCTTTTAATCTTGTGGTTAATGTTATTTCCTCAATGTTTCCATTTAGCCCTTGTAAATCAAGGAAGTAGATATTCATTAGGTTTTCATGTATGAACACTTGCCAGAAGGACAACATTGCTCTGCCCCTGGAGGCATGAGGCAGTGAATGGATGCCATCCATTGAAACAATTCTTAAACTAGATAACCACAAAGACAACCATTTACCGTGGCAAATCCTCTGGTACTTACTGGCAGCTGGCTGTTCATGAAGGCCTTGAGCTGTCTGATTTAGGAACTTGGGTGGAATCAAGTTGTACAAATCTGGGCTCTAATCCCCATTTGCCTCAGTGTTCTTATCTGTGGTTTAGCGGTATTAGATACTGTATGTACCAAGGCAGAGGTCTTGGTCATTGATGCTGAAAGAGATTGGAGACACTATTTTATTTTCTATGCGTGGGCTTCCAGAAGTTCTGTGCTATCTGGAGAGCAAAAGAATCCAGGCGATCTGGGTAGTGATGGATCTGCACCGGGTTTAGTCTGTTCAGAAAGGAGGTTCTGCAACTCTTAATGGTTGGGTGCGTGGCCTTGGTTGGTGGGATTCGTAAACTACCTTGGTTTGTGTAACCTTTCTTGTAGCACCATTAACAGAACTGTTAATTGCTTAGTGGAGCCCATGTCTGGGATGAAATCAATTTCTTCACTGAAGAAGGACATGGTATGCATTGCCATACGAGTAATACTCACCTTAGACAGATCTGTTTTCTGGGAGACAAAGGAACACCTGCTTGTGTTCATACTCCTATTTTGTTTGATCTGCTGGACAGTCCAGGCTTAGCTGTGGGATGAGAGAGAGCTGAAAAGTTCTTGTGAAGGGCACTCTGTCATTCTTAAATGCGCACCAGAACCTTTGTTGCAAATGTGTTGGTATTTGTCTACGCAAAATCAGCAATGTTTGAAGCCTTTTTTTTTTTTTCTTCAACAGTTGTCAGTTGAACTTTTGAATGATTTTGTACAGTTTTGCTTTCAGAAAAATATGAGTATTTAATGATATACTTATTTTCTCAGGAACTGAATGTAGAGCATCTCTAAAAATCTTATCTTGACACCAAAATGGAATACAGAACAGGGAGAATTGGGCTATCATTCCTAAAACCGTATCAGAGATGAAAAAAGCTGAAAGAGTTAACTCCTAACCCAGTGTGACAGCTTGTTTTTTTTATTTTATTTTATTAATGTTGTCTTTAGAAACTAAGACATACTTGCTTTAATTTATTCACTTTTTGAGACTGATTTATCTTCTGAGTGTGGCCCTACTATTTTTCTTTAGTGCTATGGAATTTGATTATACTAACAATGAAAGAAAAATCCAGTGGGCTGATCTAGAGACAGTCATAATTTATGGAGGGAGGAAACCCAGTGAGAAATCTTATTCTGGTTCTCAGTAGTTGAAGGAAACTATTCAGTTCCTTTTGTCCAGATATTATGGCAGACAGAACTCCAGACTTAGCTGCAACAGTTGCAGAAAACAGAGTTGGCACCTGGGAAGCTAATTTACTATTTGGCTCTGAAAAAGGAGGAGACTGGGAATCTTTATGCAAAGCATATTTGGGAGGAAATAACTGTGTAATGAAGAAAAAAAAAAATAAATCAGGTAGCCCAAAACCTGAACTAACTGAACACTTTTGGAAAAAATACTACAGACCTAAATGCATTATTTTAAGATTTCAATAACTGTATTATAAATTCAAGGCTCTTACTTTGAACAAGTTTTTATTACTGCGTACAAAAGCAACACAGCCCAAGCTGACAAATACCATTTCTCTTTCCTCCGCTTCTTGGAAGAAACTGCTTACTATGAAAGGACTTTTTTTTTTTTTTTTTTTTTTTTTTTTTTTTTATATGCCGCTGTACTGTGATCTGTGATGCGTAAGGGCACAAGAACATGAGAAGTTCAAGACCTAGTTTGTACATTACAGAGGGAGTTGCTATAAATTTAGAAACCGGACAAGCTGTGTAAACTTCTGCATTTTTGGTTATTTGGTTGGATTGTACAAAATGTGTTCAGAACTTTATCCTCCTCACATATTCTTGGCTCCATCTGGGAGTAGTGGAACATGCAGTTTGGTCCCTGCTGTGCTGAACACAATCACCAAAATAAGGTAAAGATTGAGTTCCCAAATCAAATGGCTTTCGGGGGGGACAAGATTCTTCTGTTTGTCTTTTACACGACAGTCTCTGTCTTTGTGTCTCAGACACCTTGTACTGGTACGTTTCAGGATAGAAGAAATTATCTCTCTCTCTTAGGTCAGTGATCAGCTACTTGTTATTCCTGACTGTGACAGCTATCTGGAAGGAGAAGAAAGTGTTATAGCTGATTTTAGGTTAATGTGCTATCTTTGCTGATTGCATTTTTGCAATCAAAGAGGTGAAGTGTAAAACATTGATATGTCAGAGCATTCTGACATTACCAGTGACCAAAATTAACAGAAATGTGATGTGAATTAAGATTGCAGAAATTCAGTGTTTGTAACTGGTTTTGCAGCAAGTCTTCAAAGCACTGTTAAAAACACAGGTAGTGCCAAAATTAGGGGTAGCAATAAAGACATATGATCATCAGTTGAAAAAAAAAAAAAAAAAAAAAGGATCTCACAGTGTCTAGTAGATAAGAATCAGCAACATATCATCCTCCTGTGGCTTTGTTTGGTCTATAAAGCTAACTGGAAAACAGAATACTATCTTTTAATTGAAATATACTTCTGATCAAATGTGCTCGCCATACCTTTCAATAAGAATGGTTCCTTCATTACAATCATCTTTCCACTCTTAATTGAAAAATGCAGCTAAAGGCTTTAATCCAGCTGCAAAGATAAAGCTCTTCCTCACAGGAAGAGCAAGTTGTTTTTTTTATTTTTCTCCTCTCTGATTGTACTGTGGGGTTGAATTTAGGTCTGGCACCATTTATGGAAGAGTTCAGTTGGGTTAGCTTTTCAGGTAGACAGGAGAACTTTATTTATCTGTGACATGCAGAGCATGCTCATTGTCTCAGCCCTATCGTCAGGAACAAGTGTCCACATCATGATAAACACAAACGGATGTTTCTTAATGCCTACTCCAGAGCCTGACAACAATTCATCAAATCATCCCTAGAGATTCTTTCCTAAATAGGAACTTTCCTAAATAGGAACTTGAACTGTGAGCTCCTGTGCACGTCTCAGACAGCCTCTGCCTTTGCTCCACCTGCGCTGCAGACAGATGAACACTTTAAAGGGTTTGGCAGCATGTTCATGTTTCTCTAGTGCTTACTTCCCATCAGAGCTGAAGGTACTATCTGAGGACATGCCCTTGCTAACCTTGAAATGAAGTGATCACAGCCGGAACGAACATGAATTAATTCCTTTTACTTCTAAGTGTTCTGTATGACTTCCCTCTGTCTGCAGCTAGGCTGAAGCTTGCTGGCCCTTTGTTTCCTGTCTCATCTTTTTCCTTTTCATCTAGATTCACCCTCTTATTTTTAGGTATTTAGGTCTTGATTTGTGAAAGAGGAAAAAAGGAATCTCTGATGAAAGAGGTGTAGGTGTGACCATGCTTTTAAAGAGAAAGAAAAAGTGAAGTATTTTGTAACATGAATATTTACTGTAGGGGAACAGGTTGTTCAGTGACACAGACTGCCCATGGTTTTATCATGAACCAGAATGAAGTTCCCAGTGGTCAGAGTTCACACCCAGAGGAGCTGCATGTAGGCAATAGCAACAGCCCTGCTAGGGAAGGCTGCTTGCTTTTTTTTTTTTGTCCTCTTTTTTTTTTTTTTTTTCTCTCAAAGATTTTTCTACATGAATTAATTCAGTTTGCACAATGGAGTGAGGAATACCTCTTTTTTTAGCTGACCTCTTTTTGGCTTCTCAGCTTCTTTCACTGTCTAATAGCCAGAGACAAGCTCTATCTGAAATTCCCACACTTCTCTGCCCCTTCCATTCTCTGACCACCTAGAAACCACTTGCTATTTCTGGAGTAGTGCTGGGAAAAAGTAATCTGGGAAGTTTTACAGTAAGACAGTGCGTTTCAAACAGCATCACTGCATCTGGAAGATGAAGTATACATGTGTATGGACTGAAATTACTGAAGTCCTTTCCCATATCCACAGTAATAACTAGAGAGCAGAAGTAATGTTGGCAGAACGATAAAACCAAGATACTCTCAGGTTTATGGCTCTTTTACTGCAATTCTGGGATAGAATTGGAAACCTTATCGTTTCCAGAAGATCTGTATTTATCTTGTCACTATATGTATTTAAGCACTGTAGCTGCAAAATGACTAATCTTCTGTATGCTGTGTTTTTTTCTTAATATCCGTAAAAGTGCTAGAATGTGCATCTCAAACAAAACAACCAGCCATTGTGATCTGGATTCTGATTCCTGCACTAATTCCTGAAGCATTTCATGGTTGTGCCTGATTTCTTTAAAAAATGAGGGTGAAGAGGGAGATGGTAGAGCCCCCTTCTCTTCCATTCCCCCCCCCCCCCCTTTTTTTTTTTTTTTTGAGAAGCAAAGAACAGGGAGGAGGAAGAATGTGGTACTTAGAATCATATCTCATTTTCTGAGCATTCTGTAAAGGCTTAATTTTATTGCTTTATGCCATCAGAACTTTTGTGTTTTTTCCCCTCACAAAGGATTGGTATGTAGTTGATCGTGTTTGAGCCCACTTGCCAAGACCAATTCATTGGCACATTTCAGGTGCAATGAAGAAAATTACATTATCTTGCTTAGTAAGCATGTTATTTAATAGTGCCGTTAAAACTGGGGAGCAGCCTTTTATTGTAGCATTTTCCATGGGATTATAATTCCTTTTGAGTCATTTATTACTTCTTATTTAAAAAAAAAAAAAAAAAAAACTTTATTTTTTTTAGAATACACACCTTGGGGTCTTCTCTTGCACTGTTGCAATCTACAATATTGATCTGCAGCCAGAATATTTTCCATCCAGTTCTAGGTGACAGGTGGCTTTTCTAGAGAATTTATTGGGAAAAAAAAAAAAAAAAAGTTTGAACTCAAGTTCAACAATGTGTGTCTAAACCCAAGGAGCAGACTTCTGCTCCAAGCTGATCAGCAAGTATGATAGAAATTTATATTGCTGTTTAACATGTTTTTCTTTGGATTTGCTATGAGGTGAATGCAACGAATTAGTTCTCAGACTTAGATCAAAATTGTTGGGTTATTTTTATTACTTTGCGGAAATTGCACATAGAATGTAGGTCATAATTTCACAGTAATAAAAATGGATCAAATATCTTCTTGAAACACTGAGGGTCCCCTGATGCTTCAGGTATGCAGAACTGATATATCCTGTACATGTTTAATATACGTGCCTATCATGGGATCTGCACCAATCATGCACAGAAAGTGTACGGGTTTATAAGTAGATATGGATTTATGATTGGAAGACCTAACCCAGTGCTGTTCATAACCAACACACTTGATGGCCTCAGGGGAAGTCTGTGATGCACAAGGAATGTGGGTTTTCTGCCAAATATTATAAAACGTGAAGCTGACAGCTCTGTTCCACATAGCACAGTCAAAAAGGATGCACAGACATCTTTTATATGATTCTGGTGTTCTTGTTTTGAGCAAAAAGAGAAGATAAACTAGGAAGTGAAGTAGTAAAGGCTCAAGTTTTCTATTCTAAATGTAAACTTTTACCTTGCCTTATGTTACTCTTACTAAAAAAGAAACAAAAATAAAAAGGCGATTTTGGAGTCTTTGCATACGAGTTTCATAGCTCCCATCCCTTACCTAACTCTTACTGTATTTAGTCAGAACTAGTGTGTGAATCGTGATCTAGCTGTTCCTGCTCCAGCAGGGGGATTGGACTAGATGATCTTTCGAGGTCCCTTCCAATCCTTAACATTCTGTGATTCTGTAATCTAGCTGTGGATCTAGTCACATTGTTAATCACAGTGAAGTTTTTGAATTAGAATAATTGAAACCAGTTTCACACTACTTCATCACCAACTCTTGGCAAAATTGCCATTAATATCACAGCCTCTGGTAGAACAAGGACATTAAACTTCCTCACAATTTCTCCTCTGCTAGACGAAAAGAGGGCTTGATGGCATACAATGGATTTTCACTGGTAAATGAAATGGATTAAGATTTCAGGTGGCTGTTGTGGGCTGTTCAAGCCATTGATGACTTTCAACTAAAATAGTTCTTAGAAAGTTCTTGTGGCTAAAATCACTCTCACTTGTTTTGGAAGGAGGTTGCTGGGGAATGACTTTCAGGTCTGTCCAGATTTTTGTGAACTTTGAGTGCTGGATTTTCTGGTGACTGTTGAAACAGCACATAGTTTTCCAGAAGGCCTGCTCTGTGAAACAGTTTGAGTCTGCTAACCATCTTTCAGCAAGGTTATCCTTCCGGTGGTGCAAGCACTTTTGCTCACAGTTGTCTCAAACACCATTAGCAATTCCAGTAGAGTCTGGATTCTGAACAGGCTGATTTAGCACTGCTTTTTGGTAAAGTATGTGTACTTATATCCTTCTCTCTGTCCTCAACAGAATCATCATAAGTCAGTATGTCAAGTGTTTTTCCTGCACACATCACTAGTAATGTGGTTCCAGAAGCAGTCTGCACATCCCTTGTTTGCCTGTCAGATGCTGGCGGGAATTTGTGGAGTGTGAGCTTCCTTTGGGTCAGACCTTCAGGCTGAGTGCTAATTAACATTGCAGAAAAGGGAAGTCTGAGGGGAGCTGCTCAGAAGGAGGCTTACAACTAGGCTGCTTTTTTGTTGCAGTTGTTTTTGATAAAGAACAAATTTTCCATTTTCTAGTACTGTTAGTAAAGAGAAATCATGCTTGTACAAATGGCTGCTGCAGCACTGTTAGCAGTGATGCCTGTGCTCAACTTCAAACAAATCCACATTGCTGGTAGTGGTGTCTGACCCCCCTGTAGCATGTTAGTAAGTCTGAGGGTGGGCATGGAAAGTGTTCCGTCTGTACAGGCCAAAAGATGGGGAAGGTCTGAAGTTAAATTTGATTCTTTTACACTAGAGAATAGACCAACTTCATTAGCTCGTTCCCACACAATAGCCATGATTCTGTTGTCCTGCTTTGCCTTGGAGGCAGTTTTGGTCCCTCTCTGAGGTTAAAAGTTAGCTTAAACTTCTTCAAACTGCCATTGTGGCAGCTCTCCCACACTTGTGCCTGCAGCACACCAACCAGTCCTTGCTAACTGGTGAACAGTTCACTTGGAGTGTGAAATGCTATTCCATGCTGATCTCTTTTGCCAGGTGATACATGGGTACAAAAAGTTGCCAGATAGAAGTTCTGCATCATTACTTGTGCTGGCTTGATGGCATTTCTGTGTGTCATTCTAGCAGTATACTACCCTGAATCTCTTTGAAAGACTATACAACAGCTGACCAGAGGAAGGGAAGGGAAATCCCCCTTCTGTTTCAGAATACCTGTGTTGATGGTCTTATTTTATGTCAGGAGACTTTCTAGTTCCCTAAATTTGAAAACTCTTAAACAACATTTCAGCGAAATATGAGCACCTGTTATTGTTATTTTTGAAGGCATTGAAAGTAGGAGATGATGTCAAACTCTACAAGACAGTATAAGGTCTTACCTCTTGAAAACAGCTATAAAAATCAGGACTATTAAGAGCTTTTTCCCTGTGTCTGTTTGAACTTCTAAATAAAAAATAATAATAATAAAAAAAATCATTTTTAAGATACCAGCAGATAGTAGTCAAAAGGCAAATCATAATGTGAAGGCAAGTCCTGTGCCAGACACCAAATACAGGCCTCACGTTTTTAACAAGTCACAGTTACTTTGCTCTTCAAAGGGGAGCTAGACGTGGTTTGGCACTGAGTAGCTGGATTACATTTGTTCATGAACTAATCAATAATTTTTATGCTATATGAGCAATTCAGGTTTACTGTTTTGATAATGACATGCCTTTGCTTTGTGAGTTAGGGATCCAATCTGAAATGTGCTCATTTCAGCAAGAGTAGGATAAAACCCCACATAGCATCTCCTGTAGGTTAATATCACTGCAATAACTAGTGGGAAGAGAAATTCCTATTACTTTGAATCATTTGTGAGTCCATTTGATTTTATCTTCTTCTAGATAGTGGTATCCAAGATATCCAGAGGGAACAATTTAGTAGTTTTTCTGCAATTAATATGATCATTTTGTGCAAATAAAATAACCCTAATCTGAGAGCAGGTTGGCAAATAAGCAGGAAGAGCAGGTTGGTCAGCAGGCAGGAATGAATACCAAATATTTTTCTTGCTGTCTGCCATATTTTTGGAAACCGATTGGAAGCCAAAAACATTCATCGGAAATGTTCATTAAAGTGGTCCCCAAAGTGGATTAGTCAGCTAGTTCTCAAAAACCACTGACTATTCTTTTCTGTTGTGCTGTTGGCCTCCTTGCATCACTATTAATTATGAAACTTAGCTCTTTAGCAGACTGCTAATTAAATTGGGCTGCAGTGATACAAACAAGTATTGTACCTCTTTCTATTCTCTGCCAAGATCGTCATATATCCTGGGGATGTCACAAGGAAAAGCCAGCCAGCCTGCCAGTTTCCCTTCCTCTAGGGATGCTATGTCACATTTCATTTGACTACCTGTCTATTACAGCGAATCTCTCCCTTCACTGTAATTTTAGAATTGTTTATCTAATCCTTTTTCAAGGCGAGAGTTCAGCTTGACAGTGCCTTTTTGACTTGGTTTGAGGGCTTTTAAGCAGTCAACTCTATGATTCATTTCTGTCCTGAAGGTGGTGTGTGTTGGCTGTAGTGCAGAAACTCAGGACAAGGACAAGAAGTTACTAATAGTAGCATCTCTATAATTGGAAACACTGTCCAAGTTCTATAAATCTGCTGAACTCTGACCATCTCCTCTTGTGAAGGTCACTTAAGCTACAAGTGCCTTACAGAGTATCACTCCGGTCAGACTGTGAGTGTTTTCTCTGACTTCCCTGTGGGGAGGTGATCATTGCTTTGTTGTATCATTAGTTTTCTGTGCTTTGCTAATGTAGGATGATGATGGAAGCTAAGTTTTGCTCTGTAATTTCACTATGATTTTCTGGTGACAAAAGGAGGCTGAAGATGATAGTGACAAAAGTGCGTTTTTGTGTCATCTCAATGAAGAAAGTCAGCTAATGCATAGTGCTATGGCTGACACCCTGTTGTACAGCTCTTCTGTGCCTTGATATCTTTCAGTTTGAAAGTCTCTTCCATGTTCCTTGCTGGCCAATTACTAGCAAGCTATAGCATGATATTTGTATTCTACCGCTTCTTCAAACTTTTTTCTGTATGAACAAGATTAGTTGAACTGAAGACATCAATTTTGATCAAAAAGAGTAAGGCTTTCGTTCTGTGTGGTATGTGGCTGCTATACCCTGCTTCTCCACACCAGTGGAAGACTGTTCTGGAGAAAGGAGGAAACAATTGCAATGTCAGAGCAAGCAATGAGTTAACTTTAGTTTCCCTTTTTCGGAGTATTGAATTCCAAAGGCTTATTAAACAGAAAGTGCAACTCCATTACATTTTTGCTAGGTATGCTATTCAAGTATTGATCAAAACCTGCTTTAACTTTCACCAGTTTACCCAAATAGCTGATATGTTGTTATCTCTGAAATAATAATCTGTTAATGAGACTTTTCACGTTCTCTTGTTTTGATGTAAATATATCCTTCTAGGAGTTTAAAGCCCATCTAGCAAGCTTTATGGGTGGGATTTTACAGTTGAAGAATACCAAGGGTGCTGTGCGCATGTAACCTTAGTCCAGATCTCAGTTTTAAACAGATCAGAGCCTTTTCCATTGTCAGTGGTATTCACCCTTTACAACTGCATCGTATTTACTATTAGTGTCTAGGAAGCATGTATATTGATATTGGGTTTTGTTAAAAATTAACTGTAAACTTAACTCAGTCTTTTCTGTCACAGATTCCTTATTTCAGTTTGTCTGTAATACTTTTCTTTCAAATTGGAAGACAGTATTTAGTGGGGTTTTCTTTGTGTTTTTTTTTTTTTCTTTTTTTTTTTCCTTTTTTTTTTCCTTTGGGTTTTTGTTTTTCATTTTTTAATTTATTTTCTTGTTTGGTTTTCAGCTTCTGGTACAGGTATTATTTATTTCAGTTTGGCAAAGAACTAACAAGCAAGATTATTATAAACAGCTGATCAGACACAGGAATTCTTCATAGTATGAAGTCATGATCACAACTCTTTAATTTATGCATTTCTGTTAGAAGACTTAGTGAGATAAGTGCTATTGAAACTAAATGTTGTGTGAACTAAAAATGGTATGAATTAAAATCCTCTGTTAAACTAAATGGTCTTAAAATAAGACAGCTACATTAACTGAATCTAGAGAAATTCATACCTTCACTGAGTTTATTATACTGTGATCACAAGGTTAGCCAGTGCTGTGCACACATGTACGTATGAATAAAGAACAAGCTGACTGACAAAAATTCAACTTACAGTTTGCAGTTCAATAAATTCAGAATTGCCAGTCTATAAAGCTGTGAACATGACTGCAAATTTTTTGGGAAAAAAAAATTGACTGCAAATAAAGGGCCTGATTAATCATTGCTGTGTTGCATACCTGAAGGAAGTAATTACTTTCAAACAGGTTTCAAGGTGCTGTTTGTTTTTTTCAGGCATAATTCTATTTTGGCTTCCTCTTGTGGAGAATTCAGTGGATGCTATTCAAATAGGGAGGTGTCAGCTCCATTGAAAAATAGGTCAGTGTTTCCAATTCAGTCTTTATCAGGAAGCTATCATTGATGCTCTGTTCAGCAGAAAGGATCACAGCCACAAAACCTCTTTTCACTTACTGCTTATGGGATTTTTTTGTGAAACAACTTCTCAGCAGCCTTGTGCCATGTTGAGTCCATTCATGAATGCAAGGTGATTCTGGCAAGCAGGTAATGATTCTCCTGAGGCAGGAAGGGAAGCAAGAGGTTGTTTCACAGGACAAATGTAAAGATTCTTGGAGGGATTTTTTCTTTGATGTCGGTGTTTGCCATACCTGTTGAAGGGGTTTAAAATAGGTCTTCTCACCGGTGTCTCCTAACTGTATCTCTCTAAGTTTATAAGTTCAATTGCAACAGTAGAAATTCTAGTTAGATAATTAAGATTTTTTTTTTTTAACAATTCTGTCATCTTGCTTGCCTGCTGCTTTCACATTAGTTGGGGAAGAAAGGTGACTAGCTACAGACACTAAATCTGCAGTGGCCACTTCTATGTGTGTCTGGCTTTCCTGCTCACTTCTGTCCCATTCATTGGTGGAGTGGCAGAGTGGTGTCTGTTGCCTACAGGCTGCAACTGGCCACTCAAATCCAGGGGAACGTGGTTTGCTTAGTTATGTACAGCTCCAAAACTCAGCACAATGCGGATTTCTTATTCAATGGTATAGTACAGTGGGTAGAAAGATGAGCGTGCTCTTGGCCCAACAACGCATAATGCAACACTTGAGGTGCAGTGGCCCAAATCTAAGCTTCAGCTTTCTGTTTTATTGATATCTTAAGTTCCTTACCTAGCGTTTGTGTTTCTCCCTACAAACTATCACCTTCAGTTTTGCACTTCTGAACTGGTTAATTCAAAGGTATGTGAAGCTCCACTCTTCAGCTCTGACTGTTCTGTCTGTACACTTTCTAGCGCTGTATTTGGACAGGCTTTAGCCTGCACACCAAACACACTGTTGGGTGTGTTTGGTTAGCTCTTTGACATGCTACAGATGGTCTCTTTATCATTCTCTTATCTAGCTGCTTATCAGTCATGCTC
This sequence comes from Aythya fuligula, assembly GCF_009819795.1. Classification (NCBI taxonomy): domain Eukaryota; kingdom Metazoa; phylum Chordata; class Aves; order Anseriformes; family Anatidae; genus Aythya; species Aythya fuligula. The sequence continues at coordinate 12,349,734 of NC_045567.1, read as the reverse complement.
TCAAACTCCAAGTCATGTTTCAGTTGCACAGCTGCATAATTAGTCTTCATTGTTGCTGTGCCTGCATAGCGTTGCTTCAGCCCACAAGTGGGAGTCCTGTGACAGCCCACACATGTTTCTGTTTGCCACCCACACAGAATCTGAGGAGGTGAAAAGTGAGCAAGCTCTGCCTGTCCTGTAGCTTGGGAAAAGTCTTTTTTTTTTTTTTTTTTTTTTTTTTTTTTTTTTTTAGCCCCCCTCCTGGATTCAGCTCTGCTCGCTTGAATAGGCTCTGATCTTCAGCCAGGAGCCTTTCAGCAAAAAAAAGACCACCTACCAGAAAGAGGTGACCTCAAGCAGAAGTCTTTAGGGAAAGTTGGGAAAGCCCAACATTAAGGACGAGGCAATGGAATTGGGGCTGACAGGGGAGGTAAATGGAAGATTGCAGCTCCTTCACCTTCTGCCCTCATTCTTTATAAAGTGGAAGATGAGTGGAACTGATTAGTTTCTTTGAAGGAAGCAAGAAAACTCCTTGGTTTGAATCAAACCAAGAAATGGCTGTGGCAGAACTGGATTGAAAAAAAAATTTGCAGCATGTGAAAAGCTGAAAGAGATGTTTTACCCCTTCTATTCGGACAAATATTGTAGCCTGAGGCATTTGAAAGGATAGAGCTGTACAAACAAGAGTTATATCCTTTCTTGTACCTCATTCTTAGATGAGTGAAGAGATCCACAAAAAGACAATTTGTTCAATTCCATTTAGTTTGGAGAAATAAAAATGCAATAGGATCTTATTTCTTTCATCTCTATTGAATTCTAGGGTAAGTTTCTTCAAAGGAATTATGTGGTCATGGCACTTTACCAATTTAGCATTGTATGTGGAGTTAGAACTACCAGTTTTAAAGAAGCTGGAGCCATAACCTGTTATATTGAGCTATCCACAGTTGTCTAGTTTTGTGAACCTTTCCTGTACACAGTCCAATAACCTTGATTGCTAAGGGATTTTATGTGCCTGTTCCTTATGGGTGCCAAGGCAGGGATCTGAATGTCTTGAATGCATTCAGAAAGGTAGCCCAAGGTACAGCTAAGCTTGTTAGAGCACTTTGGGACTCCCCTGCCTATACTTGGCTCCCTTGTGCTTCTTCCTGCATGTGTGTTGTGAGCACCCTGGCGGCTGTGTGGAACGGTCTGTAACATGCAGCAGAGCAGAGCCGATCTCCTTACAGGCAGTAGTGCTGAGCATGGGTGTCTGACTTGGGTGCTTTGTTGGTTTGTGTTTTCCCAGTAGTGACTGGTCATTAATTTGTCATCTTTGGTTTATATTAACAGAAAATACAGGACCATCAGGCTCTGGCTGAGTCACCGACTTACAGTCTCAACTAAGGCAGTGACTTACTTATAACCTAAAACAAGCTTTTTCTGTTGCAGGAAACTCTGATCTGGGGTGCCTCTAACTTATTTCTAGCAGTGTCTCTAAATCACCTACGTTTTCCTGCTGTTCCATGACGTTGTTACTTAGAGCTCCTCCCGCAACCAAAAAATGGCTCCCCAGTCTTAAATTTCCTTACAGAAAGTTTGTCATGTTTGTCCTTGTGCCAGGAGAATTGTTCCAGAAAAATAGTCTCTCTCCTACCTCCAAGTTACGTAGGCATTTCTTTTGTCACAGGGCCATCTCTGTGCCAGGAGAACTGGGCTTTGGCATTAAAGGCTGTTCCCACAAACAAGGGTACTTCTGTGCTTTGGGAATTTTATGCCAGCAGTTGAAAAGAACCTAGCTTCCTCTGACCCATGGGAGTTCTCACAGAATATGTGCTTCTGAAATAAAAATCCCTCATGTGGAAGTCGTTGTACTCCTCCTAGCTTTTGTGATCAAAGAGAATCCTCAGGTAACCCACAAGCCAGCTGCTTTTGAACAGAAAAGACTACAGTGCCAGGGATTGCGGGTGTCACAGTCAGTAATTTAGTAGTCCTTCTGCACTGAAGTGACTCTTACCATTGAATTTGCATAATAAGTTTAAATTTCTTACTCAAACCCTGAACAAATAAGATGTTTGGGTTACAGCATCTGGCAGCTTCTTTCTTGCTTGCTTTTCTGACCATTTTATAGCTAATGTTGAAGATTTGAAGTTTCTAGGCTCTGTATTAATGGCCATGTTGAATTCTTTACATTGTTGAGGTTTGCTTATGTCTGTGGAGGCTAAACAGATTTGATAATGGAAGAATCAATATGTTAGCTGTGCAGGGAGAGAAATGAATTTCACTTTTTTGGTGTGTCTTTGGTTTTCTTGTGCTGAAATCAGCATAGGACTAGCCTTGTCTAGAGAGTCAACGTAAAGTGAGTAATTCTCACTCACTGTTCAAGATCTTAGTTGTTGTTCTGTCAGCCATCATGTGTAGGTGATTTCTCTGGACGCTCAAATATAATCTTTGCTTTGATGTCACCAAATATTTATAATTAATTTGTGTATCCTGCTTTAAAGAAGAAATCAGTGTTAGCAAGAATGGGAAGTTGGGCTGATGATTGGCTGATGGGTTTGCATTTGAATCCTCTACCAGCTATGGTGCAGGGTAACACATTCTGTGACTGGATTTCTCTCTGGCTAAGACACAAGCTGTGACATTCAGTTTACTGACCAACTTTGATTTTTAGCTATATTTCATGTTCAACTGAAGTTTAAAGAACCTGCACATCTGCCAAGATAATGTAACCTGTGCCATAAATGCTGTATGTTCTATAAACGTAGAGTTTGGGCTCCTTTGCACTGGATTTCCTTATTGTGCGTATGCTGTTGAAGGAGCCCCGTGTCTTTGTTCTAACTCCCACGCCACTCAAGGAGGAACATTCTTATAGTTGGGGTATAGAAAACGTAGAATCATGTTAGAAAAATAGCAAACACTTAGATGCAGTGTTTAGATGAGATGCAGTGTTTAGATGACGTGTAAGAGGCATCTTTATGAAATGAGACTGTCCGCATAGAGCTATCTGCCACCTGTTTGCTCTTAAACATTCTTCTGTTTTCCTATTTTTAAGGCTCTTGAGGCTTTTTAAGGCAGTTGAAAGTATTTTGAGTTCCAGCCCAGGCCAGATGTAGCTAGGCAGAGGACTACCAGGCAACGGAGTGCCATGTTGCAGCTTGTGCAAGGCTGATATTCGTTCAGCATCTGTGCTGTGTTTAGGATGTATTTGAACATTAGGAAGGATAGAATTTTAACTTTAAGAGTTTTTTGTGGGTTTGGGTGTTGGAGGATTTCTTGCCAGCATGAGTCCATGAGAACAATAACATCCTGGCCTGCTGCAAGCGGAACAGCATGCTTGTGTGCATTAGGAAGCTTGTGATGCATGTCCTGAACGTGACTGTCGGCAAGGCGCTCATATTCCCAGACAAAATCAGAGAAATATCCTGGTATGCATATGGATTGAAGGGATGATGTGCAGGCTGAACCGCAGAGAGCTGATTCTGTGGGTGTTTTGAAGCACTGAAGTGTGTGGTTCTGGCATCCCCCTAGTTGATTCTGGGTATTGCCATTTTCCCTACTCTTTTCTTTCTCCGTTGTAATTACTGCTGGGTATGTCACCCAGCTTGCTAGCGTTGGTGTCGTGCCTTTTTTGTATGCATACAGCAGAGCAGGGAGGCATCCTGGGTGTTTGCCTCTACCTAATGAGAAAGCAAGGTTGAAGCATGCACAGCAATGGAAGGACCAATAAATGCTGCAAGCCCCAGTTTTTGCTTCCTTTTTTCCAAGCCAAGTTTTGGGCTTTTGCTGACTTTTTCCTTCAGGCAAACCACGTACGTGGCCACTCTTCTTTCCATCTGGACTTCCTTCTGCATCTTGAAAAAGTGTAGCCAGAATAATCGTTCCTGTCAGCTGCAAGCATTGTATTACGGTGGTGGTGAAGTCCCACCAGCCCGCAGCCCCATTGCGGTCTGTGTGGTACAATCTGCCCTTGGAGGCAGGACTGCCACAGGTAAATTTCCTATAGACTGCTGGGCTGTACAGTATGAGTGTGAGTCCTACTGCTGACCTGATCAGACAATAGCCAGATCAATGACACTATAATCTTTCTGGCCAGACTTTGTGCAAAGTTGTCTTTTCATTTAATCTCTAGCAATAAAGTCAAGCCCTTGCTTAGGCATTTTTATTAGTATTTTTACAAGTGGCAGAAGAGTAAACTTAGGCAAGTCTTTCCTATCTACATGTCTCAGGACATAGTAATGTGAAAGGATGCCATGGCTGATAGCAATTGGATAAAATGGTTACAGAAACAAGTCAGCTTTCAGGTCTGCTTATAGCACTGATATTGTGAGTCTCTGTCCCAGAGGTAAGAGCTCCAGGGTCTATTTGGCTGGGAAGTACAGCAGGGGAATTGGCAGAACTTCATGTTTAGTCCTGTCTGTGAGCACGATTGCAGGTAATGACATGCATGAGTTAGTGGTGCAGCAAAACTTAGAGGAGTAAGAATGACAAGATCTTGCTTCGGTTTCAACACTATTAGGAGCAAATTTTTTTGTTTACCGTCACTGTTGTATCACATTTTGTTCCCTATGGTACTCCCAGCTAGCAATGTTCCTGTTCCCTTAAATTGCCTAGCAGAGTGGGGTTGTGATATACTCTGAAGTTTCTTTGCTAGTAACACAAGATCTTCAAAGCTTTTTTGGGAAAAAAAAAAATAATAACGCTCCTGTTAAGAGTTTCGGAATAGGCTCCCTGAGTACCTTATGCATAAAAAACATAATTGTATTCTTGGAGTAAATGGGCAGCAGAGTGGTTTCTTTGGGATGGTTGTAGACCATGACTAACATGTGACTGTTTCAGAGCTTTATTTTAATGCCAGTGTGTTGCTGTATGTAGAACACATTTTATACATTGAGGCAAATTCATATTCTTTGACACCGGCATCTGAGAGGTTATTGTGAATTCATTATAACCAGAGAGGCACAATAGCAATTTTATTCCAAGTTGGCCTTTAATCAGCTTTGGGATTATATTGCAGAAAGCTCTGCGGTGCCTGGATTTTATGCATTTGCATTAAACACCAACAATTCCAGCAAGTGTCTGAGTTGTTGTGCTGCTGATCACTTGCCTCTGCACTGAGGACTGTGTGTAAGCGCAGACTGCAGCTAAGGCTGATTCATCTGAACAAGTGGAAGCCTTGTTGCTTTCAAAGCACTGCTTGCTTAAGCAAGGTCAGAAAACTGTAAACTACCATGTCTTCTGGGCTCACAGTCCCTACTTGCTGTGCATGACTACAAGGCTATATTGGAGCTGTGTACCCCAGCTCGAGACATAGGATAACAGATTAAGAGGACAGCTGAGGTCACGGTTCCAGTGCCAGGGGCTGGGAAGGAGTTTGATTCTGCTCCGCTCCGCACCACAGCACAACATGTACAGGATCTGCACACTGCGGATGCTGAGCTCCTAGGGAGGTGTTAGTGGTTTACAAGGCACAACTGCAGGGAGCATTTATGTATTAATGTGAGCGAAGGACTCACAGTTTAGCCTTTGATGCTGAATTTTGGGTTGTTGTGGGCCCTATTTTACTGGGACTTTAAATGGAAGACAGTATTTCCTTCCTGTGGTTAGAAGATCTGTGGTTAAAAAGCTTAAAAGTTAGCTTCCACCTGTCAAAACAACAGCGTTAATGGTTTTCACAGTAGTTATGCGTGAACAGATATGTTCTTGTGGGTTAGATCTTAGTAGTCTGGTTGTGTCAGGGACAGTGATCAACAACCTGGCTAATTAATCTGGCTGAAACAGTGAATTGATGCATCCATGCTCCTTCTGGAGCTAGGTCATTGTGGGCTAACTTGTATATTGGTTCTTCCAGTTTTAAATTAAAACTTTTAAATCACCTTGTGCTTCCAGATGCACATGCTGTGGTTGTAAGCCAAGGCACTACCTTTTAATTACTAACCTCATTCCTGACCCTAGCACAGCCACAAGATACCAGATGTGATACAACGCAGACAGCTGTAGTGTTTGATGCCCTGGTGTGCTTCCCATCCTAGTGTTGAGAAGAACAGAAGCTGACAGAACAAAATTTTAGTGAGAAGCCAGCTGAGTTCTTAGTGGGTCTGGAGGTCAGGACCATAACTATCAGCATCAGGTAGGTGGTTTTGTTGTGGAATGGCTTCTGGCCCTTGCATTCTGCAGTCTCCACACCACAGCACATGCATGCTACTACATCAGAGCAAAATCTCTGCAAAAAAATAGGCAGATTTATTGAGAGAGAAAAGTGCAAACTGCAACTTGGCCAGAGGAATTTCTTGGTGGATATGAAGTGAGGTTTCAAAAGGTCTTATCTTGGTGAGATTTGAAGTTACTCCAACTGCAAACTGAAGTTCTCAGTGTAGTGGGCTAGTAAGCAGCTCTGAGGCAATTGGAACAAGATGGCATTATCCAGCGCAGCTGTTCTGTCATGGCTAGCACAGGCAAATATCACTCAGAGCAAACCTTGCTGGTCAAAACCTTTCAATCCCGGCGAGGGTTGTAGGGTTATGAGAGAGTTGCTCTGCTCCCTCTGGCTGAGCTTCTCCCTGTTCCCCCGGTTGGAGATGAGGCTGGGTGGGAGGATTCTGCTCAGCGTGAATTCCTGCCCAAAGCATTCCTCCCTCCCTGCTGTGCTCCTGGTGACTGCTCGATCTGCTCTGCTGCATCAGATTGGCCTCATCCCCTGCTTCCCATGGCCTCTCCCCACTGGGGGCTGGGGCAGCCAGGGTGCAGCGAGCCCCCGCTGTGAGAGCAGCCTGCTGGCTGCTTTGGCAGCTCTCCTTGGCCTCAGCCTCTGCTGCAGCAGAGTCGAGTAGCAGCTTCTTAACCTACTGCATTAGTGCTCCTGTGATGGTATTTGACAGGGCCCATGTTTTGTCTAGGAGGAAACTTTAACCAACACAAGTAATAACATCTGAATTCTATTTTTTTTTGCTCATGACTGTGTGTAATTGAAAGCAAGATGTCACACGGCAGTGTTGGCTGCACTTCTTTAGTGAAAATATTACACGATGGTTTGGTGGAAGCAGTTAATTAGTTTGTGTAAATGGTCTCTTGCTGTGGATGTTTATCAGGGCAATTGCATTTATTGTCAAACAAACTAGGTAGAAAAAAAGAGAAGGGAATACTGTCTGTCCTTTTGCATTAGGGAGAGCAGATCATCAAGCTGTGTGACTTTGGAAGACAGGGACCTTGCCCTGTGCTTTTTTCTTCCTTTTTTTTTTTTTTTTTTTTTTTTTTAATTAAAAACAAACAAAAAACTCATCAGCTACAGTGTGTCTCCTGAAGGCCACTGAGCTGCATGCAACAAGAACTGACAAGGCTCTTTCCAGGATCTAAGTGAGCTGCAATCAGTAAGAGAAAATGAGAGACATCTAGGTTCAGCAGAACTCTCAGGAGTGCCGTGTGGAAAACTCAGGGTACCAGAGGCTACACTTTGTGTTTTCAATGCAGACTGAGAAAGGCACGGTGAATAAAAGCACTTCCAAATTATAGAGCATGGTTGTGTTAGAATGTTCTGTGCAGGGTTTTGAGCAGGTGTGTAACCGTCTGGCACCTTTCCCAGTGAATAGTGCTGACCTTCCATGAAGGGAGCAACACCTACTGGTGCTTGGAATGCGGTGCCCTTTATTTAACTAAATTTGACTGAGTACATGTTGACCAGGCTAGTCTAAAATGCACTACGTAATCTTTTCTATAATTTAAAATAAAGCTGGCTTGAACTCAGAGTTATCATTTGAGTATGCTTAGCTTGAAGTATGAAACACTGTGTATGGAAGGCAGTGTGTGGGCTGACTTGTTAAGTTTAAGTCTATGTGTCGTTGTTTAAAGGACATGTAGTGCGTACCGTTGGGCACCACAATTAAGGATGCTGTGGGATGAATTGAAGAGGATCCAGAAGTAAGTAAGGAGTAATCTGGGTAATTTGATCTATGGGAGAAGTTTGGATGATTTAAGAATATGCATTTGAGGAGAACAGGGGAAGACATGAATCTTGAAATACACACCACCACCACCACCCAAAATAAATAAATAAATAATTGGTTGCAAAGGAATAATTTATTTTTTGTGCTTATGAGGGTTGGAGGGGGTAGAGAAATCTGTAGTGAAGAAGACTCAGATTGGACATCAGGCTAAGCACTGGAAAAAACTGTCAGGAGAGATGGTGAAGTCTCAGTGAAGGTTTTGAGGAACAGGTTGAGGAAATCTTTCTCAAAAACTACTATGGCAGTTTGAGCTTTGGAGCAGAAAGATAGGCAAGAAGATGTTGAGGTTCCATTACACCCCTGCCTTTTGTATGAAGGGTCAGAATGAAAACTAGGCTTGGAGGTACAATTTAAATAACTTACTTCATTGATCTTTTTATTACTATACAGTAAATAACTTCAGTTGCATTCCAAAATTCTTTACTCTGGAAAAAAGTTGTATTAAATCCTTCCTGCATAGTTAGGAGAGCACAGCTATCATTGTTTCAGGATATTTTCTGCTGATCTGTTAAGTATTTAAAAGCATTTTCTGTATTTGTGGAGGATGAAGATGGCTTTACAGGAGACCTCTTTCCACTTTCCATGATGTGTAGGCATTTGAGATGAGGCTGTTGTAGAACTCAATAGGGTGTCTGGATAGTCCTATAGATAAATCAAACTACATGAGTCATGCAGGAAAGAAGTACTAAATGAAATGTGGGGTTCTAGGAGGCTTAGTGGCCAGTGTTGGAGAACTTATCTGTGGAGAGTCTTCATTCTGTTCCAAAAACAAACAAAAAACATCACTCATGGCTAACTTAGATATGATAGCATTTAGCCTTTTTACTAACGTCATCAATTTCTGGTGTGTGAGAAATGGAATCCAGATGCCAAACGTTATCAGCGAATGTTTTCATCAGCAAGGCACTGCTCAGTGGTCAATGGCACATGCAATTTTTGGTGGGTTGTCTCATGCAATGACTGTCTTCCAGCAAGCACTGTGCTGTGTCTGTGTTTTCTTGCCTTTCTGACCCCATTCTTGTTCTAACATGGGTCAGCAACTACTAAAAATGGTATTGTATGCATGTGGGGAGTGAGGGTTACAGATTCTCCTCTGATACCTCTGGGGCCATCTCGATGTTGTTCAGTGTTATTTCTAAGTCCCTGCATGCAGCTGAGTACTTGGTCATCTTGCAGCAGGGAGATCACTGGGGAAAGATTGATGGAAATGTAAATCATCCTTTGGATCAAGAGGAAAGGCGCTTAACATCATTCTCACTGGATCCACTACACCATGGGGCCTGGGAATAAATTTGCAAGTTGTTCTCTCATGCCAAAATTTACATGCTTCTCACCACTGGATAAATGCCATCTGTTAGTGACTGAAGGGACTTGTTCCAGTTCTTGAGTTGTTTCAAACTGGTTCCTGGAACACATTTATTTGGCTTTGTATGTTACTTCCAAGGCCCAAATCACATCCTTTCCTCTTGCTACAGTGGTGAGTGCTGGTGGTTATATTCAGCTGGGTGGTGGCAAGAGGGAAGCTGCCCCATCTACAGTGTGCTGTGGGTGGGGAGGCATGCTCCCTTTCCTGGGGTGTGAGGATAGGAAAGCAAGCAGAGTATCTTGCTGGCATCACCTTGTAAAAAGCCTATACATGATGTGGTGAAGAGTGTGTTAATTTGGTCACGGATCCTCTCTTCCCTGCAATAGTTCCTCACCAATTTATCTCTAGATGGTAGATTAGGAGAAATTCTAGAATCTCTTGAGTTCGTATATCATTGCATTTGTGGTTGTAAGGGTTGGTTGCTTTTTTTTGTTGTTGTTGTCCTCTTTTTTACTAAATTGAATAAAAGCAGTAGAAAAACAAGGAATGCATTGATGATGCATTCAGAAAATATTCTGCTGTGACAATATGTGGGTGAAATGGATCCTTCCTCATCAGGGAAAAGAGAACTTGGAATCAGAGGGGTATTATAGAGAGAGGGTGATGAGTGGAAACGGATATAGGCTGAGTACAAATTTTAAAGTTATTTTCTTAAAAGCAGAATATAATATTCTATTGGTAGATGTGCCATAGCATAGGAAAAGAAAATGTTGTCTCTTAGGGATTTGGAATAAAACAGTACCGTGATGCTTAGGAGTCTGCCTCTCCTCCTCCTCAGCAATGTGCTTGGCCTTGCTTTGCTTTTTTCACGTCACACCAAGGAAAGCAAGTAGGTACTTGGCTGTGGTAACAGTAGCCCTACTCACAGATGTCTGGGTGTATACTTTAATAATTGAGGAGGTGGGGGGGAATGTTCTGTGTTAGGGATCCTTTTAGGGCATCCTCCCCTTTATTTGCTAATATTAGATGAAGCCGCTACTGCTTGCATTCTAGTGGAAGAAAAAGAGGTTATCTGAGGGTCCACTGAGCAGTTCTGCAATACCTACTTGCCTTGCTACTAACTCCTGATGTCATCTTGCCTTTATGGTGGTTTAGCAATCCTGTCTGCTCTGGACTCTCTATGCACTTTGTATACTTTGGACATTTATTGTTTTCTAGACAGGGGAGATATCAGGGATTTTAATTCAGGAAGTTTGTTCTGCCCAGAACTCCTATTTCCAGATAATTAATTCTGATTGTCACAGTGCTGAAGACGTGGCTTTTTTGTGCATAAGAAAATACTGACAGAAGGCTGAATTAGATACAAATGTGAAAACCCATAGCAAGTTTCTCCTCTTGCTGCAGTTTTATTTCAATTTGTTTTCAAAAGGGAGATCTAATTGTGATTATTCTAAGGAGCAAGATGGATGCTTGGTTGAGAAAGTAGCATCAATTGTGGTGAGGTGAGGTTCCTACTGTTTCTGGCCTTCCAAAGGGAAAATAATACTCAAGTCAAGAAGCCACCCTCACACAAGCCAAACTTGGCTCACATGTGGAACTGAGTGGTTTTGCTGATCAGCTTTTCACACGTTCCAGCAATAGGTAGGGCCAGAAGAGTCAAGTGTTTCATATAATAGGTGCACTGCAGCATTGTCACCAGAGAGCATAGAAGCCTTCTCCTTGCAATTTCCAGGCCAGTTCTTCAGCTGTCATAATTTTGGAGGTTTGTTTTTTGTGTTTTTTTTTTTTTTTTTTTTTTTTTAACAAACAAACAAACAAAAAACTATTGACTTATTCACCAAACTTTTATCTCTGCTGCCAGTCTGAGAACTCATTGCTGAGAATAACATCCTGATAACAAGCCTCTCTGTTTCCTAAAAGGTTGGATTAAACCAGAGTCACTTCAAAAGTAAAGCTGTAGATTCAGATGTGGAGTCACTGGAAGTACGATTATCTGTGACCATAGTATCTGAGTGCCAAACATTCCTGGATTTCAGTTGTCAGTACCCAAAGCCCACTGTCTGAGACAGCTCATGCCTCTGGTGTTCCCAACCACTGTGGAATGTGGTGGGCAATGATGAGTACTAGTAAAAGATTCACATATTTTTCCTACAATACTGTTTTCACCTCAGGCAAAATCCAGGAAGGCTAACATCAGAGGAGGTTATCAGGTGTTTTTGGAGTGGGAATACTAATTATAGTGGGTATGCACATTTGGGTGCATCAGTCTTTTTCATAATTTCTTTTCTTTTTTGTCCTTTTCATCTAGTTTGTCTGTTCACCATTGAGAGATGTGTACATGTGTACAGCATTTTTCTTTCACCTCTGAAATATTTTTAACCTGTATTACACTGAAATGCTGTGCTGTATTGAAACCAGGCAAGCGCAGTTGTGCCTGTGTTGATTGTTTTGCTGTTGACATTTTTGAGATATGCAACCAGGGATCTGTGCAGTTTGCTGAAGAGAATTAATTCAAATTTTTAAGCTTACTGTGAGGTTAGCAATGAGAGCCTGAACTGCTCAGAAAATGTATTGGAAACAGTTGGAGACAGTACTGTGTACAGAGCAATTATTCCCCAGAACAACAATTTCCAGTTCAAACAAGCTCAGGCTGTATTTACAGTAAAAGGATACTGGAGTCAGGGGGATTGTGTAAGTTCTGATACACTTTGACATCCGCTACGTTTTCAGCAGGAAAGATAAGCAGATGCCAGGAACATAGTTTAGAAATGGTAGAGTTTCCTGCCTTCAGTGGGGTTGCACCTGCTGAGTTCAGACAAGGCCTCTGGAGGAAAAACGTCCCGTTTTCAGAGCCTGTCCTTTGCATTTAGGCTTGAAAGGAAAGGAGGCA